>NW_025814860.1:0-1200000 GCF_022079265.1 Lynx rufus
GAGCTGCTTTCTGACAGTGTGAGGCCGAAACGGGCTCCAGGGTCACAGAGTTCAGCCATCTGCCCCGGAGAAATAAGTAAGTGCGGTCCTTCCACGTGAAGAGGTCCCTCCTGCCTCCAGCACGGCACCGTCGGGGCACTCAGGCACAACCCCGGGAAAGACGTTCTGGGCAGTGGCACCGAGGACCTCCTCAAGCCAAGTGGCGTCCGAGCCCCCCGCCAGGCCGGCCCTCAGGGCCCTCCCCACGCGAGGGGGCAGAGGGAAGCCCGGGCCCTGCGGCTCAGTCGTGGGTTCAAGAGGCGCTCGGTTTAACAGGTAGATACTTACCCCCCATCCATCGGTCTCCCGGTCTCCACGCCTGTAAAACGGGAACGACACCGACCTCACCCCACCCTATCAACGGAAATCAAGCAACACGGCAGGAGCTATCTGGAAAAGTGCCTGCTTTTTAAAGTAAGTGTTCAACAGGGAACCCCGGGTGGCTCAATCGTCTAAGCGTCCGCTCTTGATTTCGGCTCCGCTCGTGATCTCATGCTTCGGTCAGGATTTCAGTTTGTGAGTTGGAGCGTGAAGCCGGCTTGGGACTCTCTCCCTCCCTCTCTCTCTGCCCCTCCCCCCTCAAAAAAACTAGAGAAAATTTTAAAAAACAAAGTCCGTGCTCAGTACGCGGTATGGACAGCCTCCGGCCCACCTGAGGATCCAAGCAGGCTAGGCCACGTTCAGACCTCTTGGTAGTGCCCCCCTGCTGGCGGCGCACGCTCAGAAAAGTGGCACGATCCACAGCTGGGCCACGGGCTTCTCCCACAGTGCCACCTTGAAAATCCAGACCCGAACTGTCAGAAGCGCCAAGCCTATCTGTCCTCGGACGAAAAAGCCAATACTGGGGGCACCTGCGCCATCACTGAGGGGAAATACGGCCTATCTTCACCCGGCAGGGGGGACCCAACAAAAGCCTTGCTCCTCTGGCTTCCTGACGGCGGCGAGGTGTCTCCGCTGTACCCAGATTCATTTTCCCAACATGGATGCCAGCAATTCCGCACTAAGAAGACGCGTTACTAGAGAAAACTCCCGATGTCGACCGCCCATCACGCGAAGGGCCAAGACGGTGAGGAAATGCGCTCTCTGCCCCTTCCGAGGACTCCAGCAAAGTTCGCACCTTGCGCCCCAACAGCACCGCCGTAGGGACGGTTCGTGTTACACGCTTTCTGGGATCGTGCTCACCCCCGGCCTCCACTGAGGCTCGCCAAAAGCCTCTTTCGTGTTTTTGCCTGTCAGCCCAGACACCCCAGGGTACGGCCACATGTCGCAACGGCCAAAGACGGCCCCTTTCCCTTTCACCGTTTTCTCAACTGAACAGGTCCTCCTCTGCAGCTCTGGAGCGTCACCCATCCCTACGGTGTTCTCCGCCTGAAGTCCACTGAGGAGCTGCAGAAGGTTCAAGAACCAGCTGAAGTTAACTACAAAATGCGGGGCGGCTCTGTGTTTTAATCTCAGGAGAGGATTTATTCCTTCCGTCAGATTTTCAAAGGGGTACAAGACACCCCCCCACCCCGGGCAAAAAAAAAAAAAAAAGATTAAGAACCGCCACCACAAACGTGTACGCTGCAAAACAGGAGTCGGGTCCATTTCCTGGGTCTTCTTTCATTTAAGTGATTTTCCCTTGCCTTTGGAACCTAATTTTGCACCCACTTCTCAGTTGCGCCCAAGGTATAAATCGTGAAAACACCTTCGCAACTCCCCAACTCAAACACCGGGAAAACATCAAAACGCTCAAGATACTTTTAGCAACGGGGGGGGGGGGGGGGGCGTGGAAACACTTTTAAGCAAAAACATTCAACCCAACAAGTGCTTTTCCCTTTTATTTTCCCCTGAAACCCCTCCTCCCCGTCAGGTCACTCTCCCCCCCCCCCCACCAAATCCCCTCCCCCCGGTAAGCAGGTTCAAGTCCGGCCCCCTTGGGGCTTCCCACTCTCGATGCCGGGGCTGGAGAAGAGCCCCGAGGCAGGAACAGCACCCGTGGCCGCTCGGCCGGGGCGGACAGCAGTCTATCACATTCCATCCTAGGAGTGAATTCGGGGGGTCCGGGGCATCAGGTGCTCCGGGCAAGAACTCGTACCTCCTGCTCCGCTGCGGCAGAGGCATTGGGACCCCCCCCCTTCCAGGTGAAGGCCCAGGGCGGTTCCTCGCAGACGGAACGAAAGGTAAGCCCAAAGGCTCGGCTCCAGGCCGCGGCGCGCCGAAAACAAACTTTCCAAGCACTTCCACCGCGACAGGCCAGTGACACCTCCCCGGCCTCCCCCGCCCTCCGCGCGTCTGTCAGCGCCCCCGCCGGGCAGGCTCCCGCCGCGCCGGGGCCCGGGCTCCCCGCGACGGCCGAGCAGCGCCCTCACGAAGCCCGCGGTCCTCTGCCCGGCCGCCCGGCCGCAGGTGAGGCGCCGCCCGGCCCTCGGGACCCGGGGCCGCCCCGCCTCACCGGGGCCCGGCGGCCGCCGCGCTTGGCCGGGCGACGGGCCGGCGCGCCCGAGCGGCCGGCGCGCACTCACCAGCTGGCTGGTGGTCCTGGCCATGGGCCCCGCGTCGGCGCGGGCGCCTCCCCCGCAGCGCTGCGCGACTCCGCGCCTCCTCAGCGTCCTCCTCCCCGCGGCGGAGCCCCAGCAATGGCCGCCCTCATCCTGCGCCCGCCCCGCCGCCCGCCGCCCCCGCGCCCGCCCCGCCCCGCCGCGACGCCGGCGGGACTTCCGCCGCCCCGCCACTGCCGCCGCCCGCGCCCATTGGCCGAGCCCGCCGTCGCTCCGCCGCGGCTCGGTCAGCCGGGCCGGCGCCTCCGAGCCGCATTTCCGGGTTGGGGCCCGGCGAGCGGGAGAGGCCCGGCCCCGTTTCGGACGCGGGGGAGACCCGCGCGAGCCAATCCGGGGGCCGTGGGGCGGGGCCGCGCGGGAAGAGAGGGGCGCTGTCATCCCTGGCTCCCACAGTGGGAAACTGAGGCTCGCAGGGCCCCCCAACACCCAGCTGGCCAAGGTCACGCCCAAGGCAGCGGCGGGGCCGGGCTCGGACGCGTGGCTCGGACCGGGAGCCGGGCTCTGCGTAAACACCGAGAGACGCAACTTTGATGGCTACAAAACTGAGAAGTGTTCACAGACGGAAATTTGGGCTGCAAAATCAAATATAAATTTGGAAGAAAATAGTCCCATCGCATCACTGCTGACAGTCCCAGGGACACCTTCAGAACTTTCTTCTTTGCTTATGGTTTGGGGGAGGGGGGTTGTAGTTGTGGATGATAATGATGGTGTTGAATTTTTTTGTAGTTGTTAATGATGATGGTGTTATTGTTGGTTTTTTTTTTCAGTTGTGGTAAAATGTACATAAAATTTAACACCTTAACCATTTGAACACATGCCGTGTGCACAGTTCAGTGGTATAAAGTACATCCACATTGTTGTGTTGTGACCAGGCTGCCTTAAAAAAAAATCATGGGGCGCCTGGGTGGCGCAGTCGGTTAAGCGTCCGACTTCAGCCAGGTCACGATCTCGTGGTCCGTGAGTTCGAGCCCCGCGTCGGGCTCTGGGCTGATGGCTCAGAGCCTGGAGCCTGTTTCCGATTCTGTGTCTCCCTCTCTCTCTGCCCCTCCCCCGTTCATGCTCTGTCTCTCTCTGTCCCAAAAATAAATAAATGTTGAAAAAAAAATTAAAAAAAAAAATCAGAATCATCTTCGTCACCTCAAGGTTGCATACTTTTAAGTAACCTTTTCTGGGGCGCCTGGGCTCAGTCGGTTGGGCTCTGACTTCAGCTCAGGTCATCTCACAGTTCGTGGACCTGAGCCCAGCATCCCTGACAGCTCCAAGCCTGCTTGAGATTCACGCTCTCTTCCTCTCTCTGCCCCCCCCTGCTTGCTCGCTCTCACTCGCTCTCAAATATAAACATTAAAAAAAAATGTTTAATTACAATAAATAAATAAAAATAACCTTCTACTCCCAAAAGAAATACGTTTATTTTTTAATAACAATTTAGACAGTACAGAGACTAATTAGATAAATTAATCCATAATCCCACTAACGAGAATTAATTCTTGAATAGCAGTGATAGCTGCTAACGTTGAGCCAGCACTTACTCTTAGTAAAGAATTTTCACGCCTAATCTCTGAACAAGTATCCTTGCTAGTACTGCCCCACTTTTCAGATGAGGAAGCTGAGGCATTCTGAGCTCTGTAACTGGCCCTAGGTCTTGTAGAGCCACAGCCTGGATCTTGATATCCATATGCCAGAGACTATGCGTTAGACCGTCCAGCCTCTACTTGTCCAAACTTTGAGTGTTCTGCACCTTAAAGAACAGTAAAAAGGTAAATGTAACTCCTACTCCCCAAAAGGGCTTATGCAGGTTTGATACTTTTTTCACTTAACACTGTCTTCATCTCGTATCCTGTACAGCTCTCCCGCACCTGACTGCCATCTTGCCCACTTCTAAGGACTGCAGAGGACTCCACTGGAGGAAGCCTAGAGTTTATAGACCCACGTATTGATCAAGTTCCCTCCTGACACCGAAGTGGTTCCCAGACGTCTTCCTCATAGACAAAGCTCTGCGCTTAAATTCAAGCACACCTTTATTTCCTTAGGATAAATTCTTAGCAGAAGGAATTGCTGGGTCAAAGTACAGGGATTCCTCTCAGGACTTTTGATACATGCCGCAAACTGCCAATTGCTTACCCCGCTCCAGACACTAACCCTCAGTGAACACAAACACAAGGTCAAAGTAGGTACCAGCTCTTGCCACCAAAGCAAGCCACATTCGATACTTGAGAACACTGGAAACATTCTGCATCATAACGCTTACTACCTATAAAAATCGGTATATCTGATTTTACCCACAACAGCTCCATGAGCAGTAGGTACTATGACCATTTCTATCTTGTACTTGGGGAAACTGAGGCTTCGGTGCCTTGCCTACTCTCAGCCATAGAGCTACTAGGTCACAGAGCACAGAACTCCAAACCAGTGCTGACCAGCACCACCGCCTTGCTCTTGGCCACTGCACTCAGCTGCCTCCCAACAAACCCTTCTTTTGTATTTATTTGAGTCCTCACAAAGTAATAATAACTTATCCTCAGAGAACGCTGACCATTAGACGTATGTTACTAAATTCTCATCACAATCCTATGAGATACTCAGTATTTATGACCACCTCACATGTGAAATTTGCCAGACTGTACACCAAATGCAACTGTAAATAAATACAGAGCTTTAGAGTCTAAAGAATACACATCAAGAGCGAGCTTTCCCAGAAAGTTACCGACTGATGTGCTCCACCAAATGACGCGGTAAACCAAGAAGACGCGAGATCAGGAAACAGGAAAAAAAACAAAACACACAGGAGGGTGGTGAATGGAAGTCCCAGGATCTGTCCATCCAGCAAGTAAGCACTGAGTCTCCCCTCCATCCCAAGCACTGGGCTAGACACTGACAATTCACCAGTGATTAAAACACAAAAATCTCTGCTCTTGTGAGAGTCGGATGCCACTGGGGGCTGGGGGGGCGGGGAGGAAGGGCAGGGTGGGAGAGACCATCAAAGAAGCAAGTCTTATGACATATTAGAAGATAGCAAGTGCCATAGGGGAGAAAGAAAACCAGTGGGGACTCAGGAGTGCCTGGGGATGGGGTGCAATTTTAAAAGACTAATGAGAAACCCCAGGATAAGAGCAGGGAGGAAGCACATTTACAGTCACAGTACAGACGCACTGCGTCAACCGGCAGTTACCATCCTCTACCTCGGAGGGACCCGGAGAGGAACGGGGGCCTGAGAGAGCTGAATCCTCATCCCTTGTAACAGAAAGGCAATAGACAGTGACTGTACATGAGGAGTCAAGACATAAAGTACAGGGGTGCCCGGATGGCTCAGTCAGTTGAGCGTCCAACTTTTGATTTCAGCTCAGATCATGATCTCACGGTTCATGAGTTCAAGCCCCGCATCGGGCTCTGCTCTGACAGCACAGAGCCTGCTTGGGATTCTATCTCCCTCTCTCTACCCCTTCCCCACTGGTGGGCCCGCGCGCTCACTCTCTCTATCTCTCTCAAAATAAATAAACTTAAGAAAAAAAAAGACAAAGTACAAAACAATGGACATAAACATCAGGAAGAACATTTAAAGGGTAGTAAGCAGGATGTGAGTAAGGAGAGGTGAGGTGAGGCAGGGGCTGCTATTATTACAAGCCTGTTTAGAATTCTCTGGCCTCTTGGGGAACCTGGGTGGCTTGGTCAGTTGAGCGTCTGACTCTTGATGTAGGCTCAGGTCATGATCTCAGGGTTGTGGGATCGAGCCCCGAGTCAGGCCCTGTGCCAGACATGGAGCCTGATGCTTGGGATTCTCTCCCAATCTCTCTCTCCGTCCCCCCCGTCTCTCCCCGTCCCCCCTCCTTGCCCCTCTCCCCGCCATGTGCACATGCGCGCGCTCTCTCTCTCTCTCTCTCTCAAAAATAAATAAACATTAAAAAAAAACCAAAAGGAACTATCTGGTCTCTTCAACACTGATGCAAATAAAAATTAATAAAATGGATGTATCTTCTCCCTGGAAATTGTAAGCAGCTCTCACTCATGACTGTAAAACTGTGCAAGGATGTTTATAACAGCATAGCTTTAACAAAAAGAAAAAAAAAAAGGAAAGAAAAGAAAAAATAACCAGAACATTCATCAACAAGAGAATGGTAAAACACATTATGGGATATTCATCCTGGAGAATTCGATGCAGCTACGGGAAGGAAGAGAGGGAAGGTCTAAGTGAGAGCCCAAAGGCAGAGAAGCAAGTCACAGAATAGGGACCGACGTCTTCAACCTTTTTTTTTTAGAGTCGCTCACACCAAAGCAATTCAAAGAGAAACGGGGAGGGGGAAAACCTTGAGGGAAAAGTACACGGAGAAGGCCAGAGCCCACCAGAGCAGCAGGTGCAGTAGGCACCCCTGCCGGCCTCAGGGGAAGGGGTGAGAGGAGAGGGGAAAGCAGGGGAGCGGGCTGCAGGGGCAGGGCAGGGAGGAGCAGTCGAAAGAGGAACCAAGGACAGTGCTTAGTTCTCGTGGGGCCTCAGTGGCAGCCAGTGTGCAAGGCAAGGCCAGGCCAGGCCACCCCTCTCTACCCAGGGAGAGGCAGGGCACCCCCTCCGTGGGTCAGGTGTGGCTGCCCGTCCCGGGACAGTGGGCAGCAGGGGGGATGGACTCACCTGGCACTACACAGTTCACTGGCGCCCCGGCTGGAGGAAGGAGAGGGACAGCCCATGGCTCTCCTCTCTCCCTACCCTGCCCAATGCCTCTGTCCCTGGTGGAAGGGTGACCCGAGGCCAAGAATGCAAGGCCTGGCTTGACATTGTGAGGTCATGTTCCACACAAGGAGGAACGGGGGATGCCCATACCATCCTGGGAGGGGCGGGAAGGCTGCCTTATGTACATGGCCTGGGGCCGGGGGAGCCCCCACTGCAAACCGGGCCCTGTGCCCCCCATGGTCCATGGTATTTCACCCATCTCTCGCTCATTCCTCAAACCGTCATGGCACAAGGGAGAAAACCCTGGTCCAGAGGCTGTGGCACTTGCCACACAGCTCGTGTATTAGTTACCGAGCCCTATGTAACAAATTATCCCGAAGCTCAGAGACATAAAACGACAAACCTTTATGATCTCATGGTTTCTGTGGGTCGGGAAGCCAGGAGCAGCTTGGCCGGGTGGTTCCGGCTCAGGGTCTCTCAGGAATGTGCAGTCGAGACATCAGCAAAGGCTGAGTCATCTGAAGGCTTGACGAGGACAGGCGGGACCACTTCCAAGGTGGCCCATTCACTCAGATATTGGTGGAGGCCTCAGTTCCTCACCATGGTGGCCCCTCCACAGAGCTTTCCCGAGTATCCCTATGCTATGACAGCCGGCTTTCCCCAGAGTGAATGATTCCAGAGAAAGAGAGCACACCAGCATAGAATCCACAATGACTTTTACACCCCAATTGCCAAAGGGATCTACCTCACTTCTCCTGCACTCTACTGGTCACACAAAGGCGCCCAGCACCACATGGGGGGAACTCTGCTAGGGTGTGGATCCCCGGAAGTAGATCGCCGGGGACCATTTTCAAGGCCGGGCACCATAGCTAGCTGAGGGCAGAGCCAGGATTCCAATTCTTCCGGGATGTACGGACACATGGGAAGAGCCAAGAGACGAAAGGCACGCCAGGCCTGCACCCCTGGAGGTTTCGAGGCAGGCAGGGAAACCAATGAACACATATCCAGTTAGGAAAACAAGGAGACTCTTCAAAGATGAGAATGTGGTTTCCTGCCTCTGCTCGCTGAGTGCCTGGTCACCGTACTTAAGCTCCCAAGAGGCGTCCAGCTGCACGTGGACGGACCAAAGGTGCCAACGCCAACAATTTCCCAGCCACCTGGGAAAAATGTCTTCCTGTATAAATTGTGCTCCGCGGGTAACATATTTTAACTAGCCCTAGAGACGGGAAACAAAAAGTTGCGTCAAATCTCAGGCAAGTAACCTTCTTTCCCTAAGTCTCAACTTCCCCAGCTGTAAAATGGGCGGACTCCCAAAACTGGCCAGATCCCAAAGACTGAACCCGTCTGGTGTTAAGCACATCGGGAAATGAGCACTTTCATGCACTGATAATAGGAATGTAGTATCTCCTTCAGACCCAGGCAGTAGGGAGGCCTGGCCGAGGCTCTTCTCTCTGGAAGGAACGTTGGACAGAATAACGGCCCCTCCGAAAACGTCCACGTCTTGTTCACCCAACCTGTGAATATGTCGTATTACACAGGGAGAATTATGCCTGCCAGTAAGCTAACCTTAAAAGAGGAAGATTATCCCGGATTACCCAGCTCGACCCAATATAATCACAAGGGTCCTTAAAAGATGGAAGAAAAGGAGTCCAAGTTCAGGGGAGACAACACGGAAAACACAACTGGCCCGCACCGGCTTTGCAAAGGCGGGATGCCACGAGACAACCAGTGTAGACGGCATCCGGGAGCTGGACATAGAAGATTCCCCCAGAACCTCCAGGGACAAGCAGACCCTGCCACCACTTTGATTTTGGCCCGCAAGACCTATTCCTGACCCCAACCTGCAGAGCTGCAAAATAAAGGTGTGTTCTTTTAAACCTCTAATTTGTGGTAATTTGTTACAGGGAAAGAAAACTAACACGGGAGGCCCTCCTGTGGCCACACAGAAACCGGGAGCCCACGGGGACAAAAGGAGTGCCTACACAGGGTGCGCTTCTGCCTTCTAGATGCACTTGTGCATCTGGGCCCCCAGAATTCCTTGCGCGTCACTCCACGGTCCCTCCTCCTCAGGGCGGTTGGGGTGCTGGGGGAGGAGGCCCACTGGTCCGTGGTGGGATCTGCTTCACGTTACGAAGCATCCATCTTGGAGAACACGGAGCACCTTGCTAAAATAGTGACACATTTCGATGTGTCCCCACCCAGGGAGCTTACCATTTCATGCTGCTTCACTAGAAAATACTGAAGAGCAGAACAGTATCAAAAGTACAATTCCAGTTCATAAGACAAATCAAGACACAAACGTAGGGACAGGAACAGGATCACGTTGGAAGGATCACACCAAGCTCTTCATGGTGGGAGACTGAGAGGCAGGCAAGGCTCAGAGAGGGCCACCGCTCAGGGCACGGGGCTGCCCCCCCCACCCCGGAGCTGCCTGCGGACGACAGGGGCACATGGAGGAGGTCCCAGGGTCTAAGCAGAGACGACCCCCATTCACCCTCCTGGTGCCACACCTCCTCCCGTACCACCCGCCCCGCCCCCCGAGACCCGGAGCAGGCTCCGAGCTGGGGCGAAGCTGGGACAGGCAGTGGAGCCTGCCCCCAACTCCCCAACGCCAACGAGGGCGGGGAGAGAAGGGGCGCAGAGGGGGGCGGAGAGGAGCCGTGGGGCAAGAGGGATGCACATGGGCGCGACTGGAAGGAGAAAGAAGGGGAGCGGCGAGGCCGGAAGGTGTGCGAAGAGGTAGCCGGGCAGCTTGGGGCGCAGTGGGGTCCGCGGCTCGCGGGGGCGCCGGGGGCCCTGGCCCCCGGCACCCCACCCCCCCACCCCCCCGTGCCGCGCAGTCCGGGGCTCTCGGCTCCAGGTCGGCCCTTTAACCGGTACTGGGTCAGCGAGCGACGCGCGTCCCGGCTGCTTTGCCGCGACTCTTCCCTCCGCAGAGCAATCCTGATTGGCCCCGGCAGAGGCCCGCCCCTTCTGACACTTCAGAGCCCGCCCCCCAGGGAGGAGCCCCTCCCACAGCAAGTGAGATTCCCCCCGTCCCCCCGCCCTCCCGCCCTGTGCGCCGCACCTCTTCCAGGAGCAGTAGGTCCGCGTGTACCCGGCTCCTACGCCGCAGGCCGCCCCGCGGCGGAACGGGTCGGACCGGACTCACTGCGCACGCTCTGCCGTTCGCGGCCAGCCCCTGTTCGGGCGCGGTTTCCCCCTACCCTTAAGCCGCTTCTCCGGTCTGGACCACCCAGATCCTCTGCACGAATCAGCGCTGGGACCCTGCGCTCGGAGCCTACGGAGACCGAAGCTTCGGAAGGGACGCCTCGGCGCCTGGACTCGAACCTGTATGCACTCTGAGCAGTCCAGGACCCTCAAGCGGATGCCTCCGTAGTGTTCAGGTGCGGCCGCCAGGCGGCCCTCGCCCCACTCCGCGGACTCACGACGCACCCGCCCCTGCATCGGGTCTCGCCACCACAGGGCCCTCTGTTCCTCCCACTCACGTACAACACAAAGCAAGCCACGAAGGAGGTACGGATGGCGCGCCAGGTCACCTCTCCAAGGACCCCACCTCAATGAAAGTCACCCCCACCCATCAGTGACTCAGCACGCCCCCCCCCCCCCAGCGTCCGGGTCTACACCCACACTAGAACAAGCACGTTTCCACTTCACTTGTCTCCAGCCCCTTTGCCACCCTAGAGCCAGTCCCTCAGGGTCTTCTTGCTGGGGGTCTTACTTAAAATGGCAGCATATCTTCTGTTCAAAACCCAGCAGCCTCAGACTCCAAAGTGGCATGGTGGGCGCCAGGGCTGGAGGAGGGGTAACAAGGGTTAGTAATCTAGTGGGAACAGAGCTGCTCTGACGGGCGATGGAGACGTTTTGGAGGCCACGGTGGTGATGACCACACCCCTTTCTGGCGAGGGTGGCCGACTGTCCCACCCAACGCACTAAGCCTCTGCCACTGGATCTCTGTGGGGCGGTTCCCCTGGCCTGGGTGCACGTGCCAACCAGCACCGGCCCCTGCCATCCCTGGTGTCACCCTTGCGGAGCAGTAGCGCAGTTAGTCCTTCCCGGACGCTCCAGCCAAGAGTCAGCGTGCTGACAGGTTTAAGTGAGGCCCCCCGAGCTGAGCAGGCCAGGCCAAGTCCTCGCTGGGGCACTCACCAGCTCGCGAACTGGGAGCCCCACTTTCCCCGTCCGAGAATGGGGAGGACTCCTCTGGATGTCTGGCAGAGAACGGGTTAACACTGGCTATGCGCGTGGAATAGAACCCAGCACCAAATAAGGCAAGTGCCCACTGCTCAGCCTCTAACATCTGGGAGCACCGCCTGCTCCCTGCCACCAGGGTGAGCTCGGGGAGACCCGCCCTGCCCCTGGATCACTGGTGCAGCCGGCGGGCGCTGGCATGATGCAGGAGCTGGTCAGTCACCTGTTAGGTCTGTGATGTCCCTGCTGCCCACAGGCATGTGGCCAGAGACCCAGCCCCTTGGGACACCGAGAGGTGGCTGCTGTCCCAGGCCTTTCCTGAGCCCTGCCTTACGGTGTTGGCTCTTCCCAGACTGTTCACTCAGCCTGGAACACAGCTGGGGCCAGAGGCTGTTTTTGTCACTTTGGGCCTGGACACGCTTTCTGCAGTGGGCTCTGTGGCAGAGGCAAAAGGGATGGTTGCCAAGCCACACGAGATGGTGACCTGGGACACTTGCCTTTGACCTCCTATTCCAAGAACTTCACCCATTCAAAAGGGGGAAGGCGCGGCCCACCCCAGCACGCAAACGGGGACAAAATCAATCCCAGGGCTGGGGCTACGCCAACCCTGGATGTCTGACTGCCACATCGCGGCTGCCCTCGTGACCTGCAGGGCTCCCCAAAGCCCACTTGCCTCAAAGCGGCCCTATCAGCCCCTGCTCCCAGCGTGGGGGCACTGCTGCCAGGCCTGGGGGACATGGACGGCCGCGGGATGACACTGACGGGCAAATAGTTGCAGGGCTCCAGACACTGGTGATCCCCGAGCTGCCCACCAGCACCAGGCAGGGTCACCCACAGCGGTGCAACCCAGGGGGCACGTGGGATCCCCGGGCCCACCTGGGAGTCGGATGAGGAGAAGGGGATGTTCAGAAAAGGCCCCAAAGGAAGCCGAGCCTCGATTACCCCGAGGGCTCAAAGAAATAGGGCTGCGGGCTGGGCAAGGAGCGGTGGCCAGGGTCACCTCTGGGCCCCTCGGCCACTGCTTCCTACACTCAGAGCCAGGCAACCTGGAGTCCTCTTGAAGGCCGAGGAGAAACAGCTCGCAGTGTGTTCAGGCCCAGCACCATGGCCTTGGCCTCTGCTTCACTGGCCCAACTCTAAAGGGACAGAGGGGAGCCCATGGGCCATCCTCACACAGCCGGCCTGGCCTCCAAATGCCCTGCACGGCCCACCCGAGGCCCCTCCCACATCCAAGTCCTCCCAGCCCCAGCTCCTAACTGTCCCCACAATCAATTCTCCCACTTAAAATCCCAGAAAGCACTGGGGCGCCTGGGTGGCTCAGTCGGTTAAGGGTCCGACTCGATTTCGGCTCAGCTCACAGTTTCACAATTTGCTGGGATCGACCACCAAGTCGGGCCTTTCACTGACAGTGCAGAACCTGCTTAGGATTCTCTCTCTCTGCCCCTCCCCTCCTTCAAAATAAAATTTAAAAATCCCAAGAATACCCTTCTCCTCTGTCCCCCGACACGTAAACTTCTGGAGCCCTCCACACTCACCGTCCCCAAGCCCGTTCCTGTCCGCTTTCCAACCTACGACCCAGGACTTTCCCCTCCCGCCCTTCATTTCCAACCAGCACAACTGCGTGTGGGGCTGCAGGCCTCAGACTCGACTGTCCAACAGAGAGGGGCCCTGTCACCTTCACTGGGGCCCCCCAAGGCTGGGATCAGCTAGAATCCAGCCGCTCTCCTCCCCACCCCACCCAGAGAGCCACCGAGGGGACGGCGCTCGGCCTTGAAGCAAAACTCAGACACGAGACAAGTCCCTGCGGGGCGAACGTTTATCCAGCTGCCTCCACCTGGCAGGCCTCCACCTGGGGCAGGGCTCCTACTTGCTCCCCGGAGACCAGCTCCTCGACGGCTCAGCCCTGACAGTGTCCAGCTCAGGCTGGTCGTCCCTTCCAGCCGTGGTCCTCAGTCACTGCCTGGCTTCCTCCGCCTGCCACACCAACTCGCCCGAGATGTAGGTGGCCCGCACGTGGAGGGAGTCATCGAGCACCACGAAGTCTGGGTCAGAGGCGGCCGGTGAGACAGAGGCAGGGGTGGGTCCACCACCACCCCACACCCATCCAGAAGCTGGTGGGGAAACTGAAGCCTGGGACACGATCTGGGCACGGCCACCCCACCCCATCGGAGGCTGACCAAGGCCCTGGAACCCATGTTCCTGGAAGCAGGGCACACGGGACAAAGACCCCAGCTGCCCCTCACCTGACCCGACGGGAAGAGGAACCCGGGCTGAGGTTGGTGGCCAGGTAAGGCCACCTGGGCACAGGGAAGATCCCACCTGCCCTGGCACTGTCCCGAGTCCCCGAGCCCTCCCGAGTCTTCACCGGCCCGGGTGCCCACGTCGGGCCCTGACCTGCATCAGCCCCGAAGTCCAGCGTCCCCTTGTGTTTCTCCAGCCCCAGCAGCTGCGCGGGGTGCAGGGACGCAGCCTCCAGGGCCAGCTCCACACTGCAGCCTGCTCAGGGGACACAACCGGGCAGTCACCCCCCATCCCCAGCTGGTTCCGTGGGCAGCCTCTCCCCCAGCCCCAAAGCTCCAAGTCCCAGAGAAATCCCAGGTCTCTGCAGCAGGCTGACAAAGCCCCGCCTTCCCCCTCATCTGAGGACACTGCCAGGTACCCTTTTCCTGGTCACTCACCCATCCCAGCTCTGCAGGGCTCCCCGCCTCACTGACAAATGCCCTGGACCCAGATGGCCGCAGGCCCCTCCTCCTTCCGGGTCCCGGGAAGAGCCCCCCAAAAAGAAGCAGTAGCCCGGGCATCAACGAGGCCACCTGGTCTTGGCTTTCCGTCCCTGCTCCCTCTCAAGAAGCCACACGACCAAATCCTTTTTCTTCTGTTCCCTACCTCACCACCCCTCCCCCCAACAGCCAGCCTACAGCCATTTCCTGCCTCCTGGCCTGTCTCCCTGCTCCTCTAAACAGCATGTTGAACCCGGGCACCCCCAGGTGACACCCCAGCCCCGGGCACTGCCAAGAATCCCGCAGGGCCCGGCCAACCACAGCCTCTGCCAAATACCCCTCCCTGCCCCCCCCCGGACACGCCTACCCCCTCAACAAGCCTGAAGCGCTGCTCTGACCGCCCCCCTCCCCTCCCTAAAGCTCCGTACCCACGGAGTCCTGCGAATCCACAGGCCCCAGGCCGAGGGCCTTCCCGTGGGTACGGTGAGCACCCTTTTCTCGGTGCCGTGGCCTCACTGCCTATCACCCTGGGTGCCAGCCACATGCTTGCTCCTCGCTCTCCGAACCTGCCCCTGAGCTGCCGCAGGGGGCCTCAGCCGTGTTCCTGGTGCTCCACTCCTAGGAATCCCATCCCACAAGGGGTGTCGCTGCAAGAGCCCAGGGGTCTCCGTGCTTCCCTCCAACCTCCCCGCCCCCGACACATATGTGCACATGCGCACGCGCACGTGCGCACACACCTGCCCCCTCCAGCCTCACCAACCTGTGGCCTGCAGGAAATGCCGGACGCAGACATCCATCGGGGCTATGCTGCCGCTCAGTGTCTTGGTGCCTTGAGAGTGAGAGAGCAGGTTCTGGGGGGACCAGGGGCTACTGGGCACATGGGGGGTGGGGGGCCCACAGGCCGGCGGGGAACGCTCAGATGTCTGCGTCCCACAAGAGAGGCCAAAGGGCCGTTGTCGAGGAGTCAGCGGGACGAGAGGGTCACTCACCGGCCACATAGGCTGTCAGCCCGTCCACCTCCACCTCCTGCTGCCCCAGCGTGTGACGCCCATTGCCCAAACCCAGGGCGGGAACGGCGTCAGTGACCAACACCAGCCCTGCGGAAGGAAGGGGACTCAGGAGCTGCCCGGCCGAGTCCTCCCACCGGGCCCCGCCCCGCCCTGCCGCTCACCCTGGGGATGGGCCCGGTGGGCGATGCGCAGGGCGGCCGGGTTGGTGTGCGTGCCATCCGCGATCATCCCGTAGAAGATGTGGCGGCCGGGAGGCAGCCGGTCACTGGTCAGGAGCCCCACGATACCGGGGTCACGGTGGTGGAACTGGACAGAGATAGGAGGGCAGCTGAGTGACGGCAGGAGCCCTTGTGCCTATCCGCCCAGGGAGTTGCGGGGGGGGGGGGGGGGGAGGGCACGGGGCACTCACAGGCAGCATGGCGTTGAAGAGGTGGGTGATGAAGGTGGCCCCACTCTGCACGGCTTCCTCCGCGGCCTGCAGGTCGGCCACCGAGTGTCCTGCATAGGGGACCTGGACTCAAAGTGTGCACCCAGCCCAGGACCCCACGCGGGCCCAACCCTGGAGGTGGCAGTCCTCACCTAGGGACACACAGATGCCACGGGCTGTCAGCGCCTGGATCACCTCATGGCTTCGGCCCAGCTCGGGGGCCAGCGTCACAATGCGGACGTTGTCCAGGGGCCCGTAGGTGGCCAGCACATCGTGGAAGGCGTTGGCCTCAAAGGAGCGCAGGTGGGCTTCGGGGTGTGCACCTCGCTTCTCCCGGCTGATGAACGGGCCCTCCAGGTGCACCCCTGGGAGGAGAGGAGTGGACAGCTCCAGCGGGCCTCTGGCCCTGCAGCCCCCGCCCTGGCCCGTCACCTGCCCGACCTCCCTCCCCAGTTGGGCCTCTGGAGGGGGAAGGGCTGCCAACAGGTCCCCAAGGAGCCTCCCGGGGTGGGGGCAGGGAGAGGGGTCAGCCACTCACCGAGGACCCCTGCCCCATGGGGACCACCACTCTTCACAGGGATCTGAGGAAGGACCTGGGGGGAACCAGCTGTTAAAGCCCTGCCCCCTACGGCCCAATGCCCAGAGATCACAGCCCAGCCGAGGTCAGAGGTCAGAGGTCAGAGCCCAGCCCCCTGATGGCCTTCCGTCAGATAGCAGAAGGTAGTCGAAGGCCCCCAACCAGAGTCAGGGAAGGCACAGCGCTAAGAACCATCAGGACGCGGAGGAACACGCAGGGGCGGAAGGCCAGCTGCCCAGCAAGGAACAGGAATGGACAAAAGGGACCTGACCTGGCCCCGCAACGTGGCCAAAGGGTCTGGACCCAGCCAGACAGGGGAGCGGGCCCGGCCTCCTGAGCTGCAGGACCGCACACACGGCCAGGGTCAAGAGGAGGCGTGCAGTCCAGGCAGCGCGAGCACAGAAGCGGGGGTTCGGGGGCCAGAGAGGTCGGTGCACACGGGGCCGGGGGCTCAGGCGTCGAGGGCACAGCCACGCGGTGCCTGAGCCGAACACAGGTACTCACATGACCCGTCTTGGAGGCGGGGCGAGCTGCCAGAGAAACCTGCCGCCCGCCGAAGGGCCCTGGGGCACCCCCACCCCAAACCAGATACAGCGATGCGTAAAGAGGCTGAAACCCTGGGAGCCTGATGGGCCGACACTGGGCAGGTGTGGGCAGGGGCACGTGGTGGAGACACCGAGGAAACAGGTGGAGCCTTGAGAAGCGGGGGCGGGGGGAACCACAGACACCATTAAAGACCAGCTGGGCCCGTGAATGTGCCCTGCCAGCAAACCGGAAGGGCTCCAGGCGAGGGGTGGGTGGAGGTACACCCCCTGCGATTAGGTTAACACTGTCTGCACGAAGCCAGTGAGGCTGTCCCCTCGGCCCAGGGACCTCAACTAAGGGCGCCCCCAGGAGCCCGCCCCAGTCTCGGGGCTCCCAGCAGCCTGCTGGCGCCTGATCTCAAACACAGCCGACGGCCAAGGCTCAGTGGCAGCTCGGGGAAACCTTGGGGACACAGAGGACGAACAGGGCAGGGCCGGCAGGGACGGGAAGACACGTGAGGAGAGGTCCTGCACCCGTGAAACAAGAAGACAGGGTCAGAAAAAAACACTGAGAGAGAAAGCGAGCTCTTCCCATTAAAAGTATGTGAGGGACGCCCGGGTGGCTCGGTCGGTTAAGCATCCAATTCTTGATTTCGGCTCAGGTCGTGATCTCGCAGGTCATGAGATCAAGCCCCACACGGGGCTCTGCACTCACAGTGCAGGATTCTCTCTCTGCCTCTCCCTTGCTCACACTTGCGCGCGCGCTCTCTCTCTCTCTCAAAATAAGTAAACAAATACTTAAATAAGAAATAAAATAAAAAAATACAATACAACTTGAGCAATAAATAAATAAAAAAACAAAACAAAACAAAACAAAAACCAAAAAACCCAAGTCAAGAACCAGAACAAGAAACACAGGAAACATTCAGGAAGCGGAGTCGCAAAAAGAACCAGAGACGCCATCCAGGAGGCCCAACCATGGAATAATGACTCCCAGGAAAGACGACAGAGAAACGAGGGAGAAAAATCACACACGCGCTGTGATCAAGGAACGCAAACAAAACCAAAAACCAAACTTCAGACCGACAGGGTGTGCCAATGGCCGGCACAATAGATAAATTCCCCACAGGCCCCACACGTGTCACCCTCAGACTTCAGAACCCGAGGCCAAAGGGAAGATTCCATGAGCTTCCAGAGGGAAGAAATAAGTCATGCACAAAGTATCAGAGGTCAGGTGGCTTCCGACTTCTCACCAGCAACCCTGGAAATGAAAAAACAATACAGCAACGCCTTTAAGAATTCTAGGGGAAAGTCACTTCTAACCTACGCCCAATCAAGAGAATAAAAACCTCGTTAGACCTTCGAGATCGTGAAAACTTTGCTCTCTGCGCCCCCGTCTCTAGCAGAAGCTGGTGGATATGCTCCAAAACAAAGGCCAAAACCAGCAAAGACAAAGGCACGGGAGAGGGGATAGAGGCCCAGCAGAAAGACGCCAGGGGATCCCCCCAGGTGACGGGAAGGAGCTCCCAGGACAGCTCGGTCCAGGGAGGCCGGCAGCCAGGGCCGAGGAACAGGTCCCTAAAGCTGCCGAGGGAGAACGACGTTGATAGAGCGCTGGGCGCACCCACACGTCCCGCAAGAAGAGTGAGAAACGGGCACAGGCGGGGAGTGGAGTCGCCAGCTGAGAGAACAAACGAGGAGTCCCAAAGACACGGGGCAGACGGGTAAGAAAACGGGTCAGCACCCAGTCCTTCACCCAGTCCTGCCGGCGGGTCTCCCCAAGTCGGCAGGCTGCTACCCGGGGAGGGCGGGGGGCCGGAAACCCATGAAGAGGAGTCTAGCCTCAGCTCCGCTGGTGGAAGGAGACACCCCTGTTCACTGCCCTAAACCGGCCTGGAGCTTAGACAGGCGAGAGCAAATTCCAAGGACCAGCTGAGCTGAAGGTGACCGTCTCCAGGTAGGAGCTGGTGGGGGCAAAGGACTGCTGTTTCTCCTAACAAGCCAGGAGATTCATGTAAGTTCGCTAAAAATTAAAAGCAAAACAAACCAAAAGGGGCACCTGGATGGCGCAGTCGGTTAAGCGTCCAGCTTCAGCTCAAGTCATGGTCTTACAGCTTGTGAGTTCGAGCCCCACATCGGCCACTGTGCTGATGAGGACCCTGCTTGGAACTCTCTCTCTCCGCCCCCCCCCCATCCTCCCCTGCTCTCTCTTTCAAAATAAATAAATAAACTTAAAAAAAAAAAAGGTAACGGCTGAGTTTTTCGGGAATAGATTTTTTGCTCGCGAACACACCCTCTCGAGCCTCGCCCTCAGCCCATCTGTGGAGGACAGGCCCACGTTCCACCAGGCGACCCCGTCGTGCCCAGTGTCAGGTCCCGTCCTGAAGCTCTCTCCAAGTCTTCCAAGAGAGCTCGGTGCCAGACACGGGGCTACGGTCAGACGGCCGGGGAGGGGATACCCCAGCCCACGGGGCAGATGAACTTGAGGGTGAATCTCCAGATCCCGTCTTTCCGGGGAGCCTGCCTTGTGACACGTTCTACGGGGTTCTGCACGCGGTCCGCACGGGGACTCCCACACAGGGAGAGGGGCCCCTCTCGATGCCGTGCTCGCCACTGGCTGTTGTCCCCACCCAGTCTCACAGGTGCCACTCTCACGCGGATGCCTCCAGGAAGGTACGCGGCCCAAGTCCAGGTCTCATGTTCTGAGCCCGAGGTGAGGTCTGAACCCGACGCACGGGGTTCACTTCGTACTTCGAAACAAAACTGAGTTTGACGAGGGAGAGACCAAGAGCGCTAAGTAGGGAGAAGGCAATGAACGACAGCACGGACGGCAAGAGAATGGGAAAGGTCAAAGTGCAGAGGGCATGGTGACAGCCTGGCTGCCGCCTGAGGAGGTAGCAGGTCTTGGCTAAGCACACGATGGACCAGAAGCCGAGAACACTCCAGCCAGAGCTTCCTCCTGGGAGGGTATGAAAGGATAAGACTGAAAGAGGCCCCCAAAAAGAGCAGGTGGTCTCAATGGGCCAGAACACGATGCTAAGGGATCCGGGTAACTTCTGACAGAGCAGCAATCCCGTTCTGCCCAGTGTGAGCCAGCCCTGGAAGAAGGTGGGTGGACGGGAATCGGGGACATACCTAAGCGAACGGCCCCGTGGCGTCTGAGATGACACTGGATTAAATTTCCACATTCACGGCCTCCGAGATTTTACTTTCTGCTGTCCAGCGCCTTCATCCCGCGAGTGTTTGTGGAGACTGACAAGTAGCAGCAGGAAGCCATAAACCAGAGGGGTGCCTGGGGGGCTCGGTGGGTTAGGCATCCGGCTCTTGCTTTCGGCTCAGGTCATGATCTCACGGCTTGTGAGGTTGAGCCCCACGTCGGGCTCTGTGCTGATAGCACGGAGCCTGCTTGGGATCCTCTCTCTCTCCCTACCCCTCCCCAGCTTGTGCACCCACGTTCTCCCTAAATAAGTAAATAAACATTAAAGGAAGAAAAGAAAACGTAAGCCAGAAATCCTAGTGACCAGAAACTCCCTGTCCTAAAAAAAGAGGTCTCACAACCTGTATCACGATGGTCAAATGTGCTGTCGAAGCCACGGGCACAGCAGAGTCACAGCTCCAAAGAGCAGGCAACAGAGACAACAAGATAAAACAGGGCAGAAGGCCTGGGAACAGGAGAGAGAATGGCCCAGAATGGCTGGGCCATACGTGGGAAGAGGGCCGAGGCTGGGGCGGCTAGGGAGGGACTGCTCAGAAGGGTAAAAAGGGGGTGGGGACGCCTGGGTGTCTCAGTCAGTTAAGCGTCCGACTTTGGCTCAGGTCACGATCTCACGGTTCATGGGTTTGAGTGGTTAGAGCCCCGCGTCGGGCTCTGTGCTGACAAGTGCTTCGGATTCTGTGTCTCCCTCTCTCTCCGCCCCCTTCCTGCTCACGCTCTGCCTCTCTCTCTCTCAAAAATAAATAAACATTTAAAAAAAAAAAAGAAGGATAAAAAGTGCGGGGCTGAGCGATGTGCTATGCCCTGTCCCCTGGGAAGGCCGCTGCGGCAGGACTCGGAGCAGGGCCGGCAGTTGGGAGACTAGGCAACAGTCAGGAAGCCTCACTGGTAGGTCCCGGGAAGGGGGAGGACAGTAAGGCGGGCGCGTTCCCAGATTCCAGGCAAGAGAAATCAGGGATTGATGACCAAGAGAAAAAACACAGAACCAGGTGGCTTGAAGTAGGAAGATGAGCTTAGTTTTTAACCTCTGACTTTGTGATGGGAGGCCTGGGAGAAATTTCCAGAAAGATGTCCACACATGACAGCGTACCGAGTGTTTAAGAGGTACCGCACACAGCGCTGCCTGCCCCACAACCCCAGGAGACGGACGTGGTGCTCATTCCCAACTTGGATTTGAGAAAATGGAGGCTCAGAAAAAAGTAAGGATGGTCTCGTGTCCCCCAGATGACGGATGAACTTAGGGGGCCAGGACCCAATCCCAAGCCCACACTCAAACTCCCGCAACACCCAACTCCAACTGTGCGTCCACACACCCAGGAGGGACCTCCCCACCCATGACCGGCAACATGACCCATAATTGCAAAAAAAGCCCTGTACTGGAGAAAACAACAACGCTGTGGGGGGGGGGAGGTTAAAGGGTAACTACTGCCCTTCCCCAACTCGACTCGGGTAAGGGGACGTCCACGCTTTTCAAAACCCACTAAGCATCAAGCGGTAAAGAGGCACGATGAATACCACCTGCTTTCTGGCGGTTACCATGTAAAGTCACCGCCCCAAAGAAACCCAACAAGATGGTGGGGTGAAGAATAAAACCGGAGAGCCCGCCTGGGTGAAAATGTCTATAGGGCCATGCAGAGAAGAGAGGAAGTGGAAGGGTGGTGTGGGGGCCACAAGAGAAGCAGCGGGGACGGAAGGGGGCGGCAGGGGCAGACAACGAGCTTCTTTCTAGAAAGCACATTCAGTGGAGTCACACAGCACAGACAAGTTAGGGGGGATGAACCTGAGGAGATGGTACAAATGTGGCAATCCAGAAAGTCCCAGCAATCGGTTTCTGGAGCCAGGAGGTGGCCAGGGTGCGAGATGGAGAGGACGTCTAGCCCCGAAGACACCTCAACAATAAACATGAAGGCCTGTGGGAAGGGCCGCAGAGGCAGTGACCCCCTGCCGGTGGGGGAACACCAAAGGAGAGCCTAGGGGCAGGACCCCGGACCCCAGGCCCCAGGGGGTGGGGGAGGCTAAAAGGTGAGGCCAGACCCAAGGGCCAAGGGGTTTGTGGCAGGAAAAGTTTGCAAATTAAAGGGGTGCTGCTGTTGAAGCCCCCTTCCCTTGAGACCGGAAGCCTGACCTCACCTTGTGATAAACCTCCGGTGGCGAGGTGACCAAAGTGGGGCAGAAGGAGGTGACTCCATGAGACAATATCCTCTGGGCCACCAGGGCGACCCCCGAACCCACGTCCTCCGTGGCCTGAGAGAAGTCAACGCCAAATCCACCTACGGCCACAAAGAGGAAGGTTGCACGGTGCCCGGACCACCTTCTCCGGGTCCCTGTCCCCTAAGCCCTAGACCGCACCGTTGATCTGCACATCGATGAAGCCAGGCGCCAGGATGCAGCCCCCGCAGTCCCGCTGCTCATCAGCCATTCGCCGCTCCTCGAAGAACAGCTTCTCCGGGTCCAGAATGCGGCCTCCGCGCACCCACAGATCCTCCCTGCGGCCAGAGCCGGACGGAAGCTAGGATGGCCGGTCCCTGGGCCCACCAGAGCAGTGCCTGAGCCCGCATCCCGACCCCGCACCCGGCTCGGCTCCGGGCCCCACTCCAGCACCGCGCGACCCCGCACCCCGCGCCCCCACTTCAGCAGCTCCCGATCCCCCGGCCCCGCGCCCCACCCGGCCCCGACGCCCACTCCAGCACCTCGAACCCCGCGCCCCGCCGGCCCCGGGCCCCACTCCAGCAGTGCCCGGCCCCGCGCCCTGCGACCCATCCCAGCAGCTCCCGCTCCCGCATCCCGCGCCCCACCGGCCCCGCGCCCCACTCCGGCAGTGCCCGGCCCCGCATCCCGCTCCCCACTCCAGCACCTCCCGACCCCGCATCCCACTCCACAACTGCCCGGCCCCGCACCCCGTCCAGCAGCTCCCGCACCCCGCGCCCCACCCGGCCCCCGGGCCCCAATCCAGCAGCTCCCGACTCCGCATCCCGCGCCCCACCAGCCCTGGGCCCCACTCCAGCAGTGCCCGGCCCCGCGCCCTGCGCCCCATCCCAGCAGCTCCCGATCCCGCGCCCCACCGGCCCCACGCTCCACTCCAGCAGTGCCCGGCTTCGCGCCCTGCGCCCCACTCCAGCAGTGCCCGGCCCGCACCCCGCCGGCTCCGCACCCCATCTAGCAGCTCCCGTCCCCGCACCCCACCCGGCCCCGGGCCCCGATCCAGCAGCTGCCGGCTCCGCACCCCGCGCCCCGCCCGGCTCCCGGGCCCACCCCCGCAGCGCCTGACCCCGCACCCCACCTGAGCAGCGCCCGCCCTCGCAGGATGCGGCAGTTGGTGAACTGGAGCACCGGGGCCCGCCCCTCGCCCTGTGCGTCGCGCATCGTGAGCCACCGGAGCCCCACCGAGCGGGCGCCGCCCGGAGCCCCGCAGCCGAAGCCCGCTCTCCCGCTCTCCGCGCACTCGGCCGACTGCGGGCCGCCGGGCTCCGGCCGCACCCACGTGACCCTCAGCTGACTGAGGCGTGCCACGTGACCGGCCGGTCCACGTGATCCGGGCGCCCACGTGACCGGCACGCCCCTGGGCCGGCAGGGCCGCCGCGGCCGCCCCCGCCCCGCCCCCGCCGGGCCCGGGCCCACACAAGCGGTCCACACAGGCGTCCAGTCACAACCGAGAACTTTATTGGACACGGCTCGGCTCCAGGACCTCGCAGGCCCAGCACACTGGCCCGCGGCCCCCGACAGCCAGGGCTGGAGGAGGGTGGTTCGATCCAAAGAGTCTCGGAGCAAACGGCAACCCCGCAACGCAACACTCGACCTAAGATTACTATATAGTTGGGGACGGAGGGCTGCTCCACAGACGTATGAACAGATCAAATCTTTATAAATAAGAAACATCCAGTGAAGAGAAAATGACAACTCTAATTCACCCTTCTACAGAGCGCTCTAGGGCAGATGAGTGGGGGCGGCCGGAGGCCCGGATGGGTAAGGAGTGGGCCCGGATGTCCACGGCACGGGGCGGGGCGGGGGCGAGGCCGGGGTAGCAGACAACGGGCACTAGGACACTGCGCATTTACAAGACCGACTACTGGGGGGGCGGCGGCCCCGTGCGTGTGTGTCAGGCTGTTCATTTCGGAATGAGGGGTGGTCTTTACATCGTGTTCTGTGGCTGGTGCGCTCGGAGAGGGGCTACTTTGTGGAGAGGATAAGGGCAACGATGAGACCGTAGAGGCCGAGCACCTCGGCGAAGATGAGGATCAGGATCATGCCCACGAATAGCCGGGGCTGCTGGGCAGTGCCACGCACACCAGCGTCCCCCACGATGCCAATGGCAAAGCCAGCTGCCAGCCCGCTGAGGCCCACGCTCAGGCCAGCACCCAGTTGGAGGAAACTCCTGGGGGAGAGAAGACACCGGGTAGACGTCAGCCACCTGCCAGGGGAAGCAAGTCACCAGCCCGACGCCCCCTCCCCAGCCCTCCCAGCCCCGTGCAGTGGCCTCGCCCGAGGCAGGACATGACCTATGGGGAGGGGCCCGGCACTCACCTGTAGAGAGTGATGCCATCATTCAGGGAATTAGCGATGAGGACGGCCACCACCAGCCCGTAGATGGCGATGATACCAGCCATGACCACTGGGATGATGGACTTCATGATCAGTTCTGGCCGCATGACAGACATGGCCGCGATGCCAGTGCCACTCTTGGCTGTACCGTAGGCGGCACCCAGGGCTGTGGGGAGGGGGCAGGAAAGGCAAGGTGAGCTCAGAGCACCTGGGGCCAGGACCCTGGGGGTAGCAGCTGTGGCACGGCTGAGAGACGCCGTAAGTTATCATCGACAAGGTGAGATAAAGCTGGCACCCAGCTCAGGGCAGGAGGTGGCCCTCGGGGGCAAGAGCTACAGCTGGGCACGCAGGGAGCTCAGGCAGCTGTCTCCTTCCTCCAACAGAGGCCCTTAACGGCTGTCCCGCCTATCTGGGCTCCTGCTCCGCTGTCTAACCTTGGCCCCAACCTCCCAGAGACCCCAGTACCGCTGCCCACGGCCTAAAAGGTGGAGCTCTGACAGGCCCGGCAGAGCAGCCCAGTCACATGGAGAGAAAGCTGAGGGCATCCTCAGGCACAGAGCAGGACTAGGCTCTCAAGTCTGGAAAGAATCCTCCCTGCCATCACCCAGGTGGACCATGAGGCCTTGACGGACCTCCCAGAAGCACGCCTGCCTGCACAGAGGCCTTGGGCTCACAGAAGCCTAGATTTCCACCCCCCCAAGACGCCAGCAACGAGGCGTGGGGGAACGGGAGGACGTCCAGTCTCCTCTGATGGTACTCCGCCTCGCTCTTGCCAGGGTGTGCTGCCTTCCTCCAATCTCCCTTCTCCTGGCCTCCACGCATGGAGTAACTTTTGCACAGGATAGAGCCACAGCGGGCCCAGGTGGCTCTTCTGACTCCCGCCCTCCAAGGTCTTGCTGCACTGCTTGAGCAAAGGGTAACATGGCTCATGGGTTTCAGAAAAGATGTGGACACTCCTGACCATTCCTCTGCACGTTTTATTCACCTATTTGGGCCACAAAAAATGCTTCCTCTCTGTGCTCATCACTGAGCAGGGAGGAAGTCAGAGGAGCTCTGGCTTCCCGGGGCTCCAAGCCCGGTGAGGAAACACACATGGCCGCTCCAAGCACAGCAACACGTTCTAGAAGAGTGGGGAGGCCCGTGGGAGTGGGGGAAGGGCTCCATAGAGAAAGTGACGTTTGAGGAAGAGGCTTGAGTGAGCAAAAATGATTGCAGACAGCACACACGAATGGAGACGCCCCCCAACGAGGCATCACACTGGGAGCTAGCAGGAAAGAGAAAAGAAGTAGGGGTGGGAGCAGAGGGATTTCCACTCCAACACCACCACGCCTAGACACTCGGCACCTTTAACCTGGGGCTCAGGGCTGGTCTTCACGAAGCTCTTCCGGGAACTCTCCTGGTTGCAGTGCATTCTGGGGGCTGCTACTGCAGGCCCCGCACCACATCGGGCTATGTCAAGTGCACGCAAGGAGCCAGTGCCATGGTTTGTCACTCAAGCGGGAGAGCACAGGCGATGAGTGTCACTGAGTAAGGCACCGATTACTGGCAAGTTAGCATCCCAGGTAGCAGGACACGGCCAGAGGTGGAAAGTGAGCGGGGCCCTTCTCCAGAAGGCAGCAGGGAGATCGTGTGGCTGAGGGTGGGGCCGCCACGACAGGAACAAAGGGAAGAAACAGAGCTGACCATCAGGATGGAAAAGCAGCCTGGCCTGGGCAGCAGCAGGTGTCCCGGAAAACCCTGGATGCCAGCTCTGGAGGCCAAGCCTCACCAGGTCCCAGATTGAGCAGGGAACAGAAAGAGTGCAATCAGGAGGCAGTTCCAAGAACAAAGCACCAAACGCAGGGTGCCTGCCAGCAGGGAGGAAGTCAGAGATTACGGTAAAGGAGCAACTGACAAACTTGTGGCAGACTTGATGAAGAAAGAGTTGACAGGACTTCTGTCACAAGAAAAAAGGGGAAGCAGGAAGGAGATCGGGCCCCACAGGAGCAGGCAGCACCAATCATCAGGGGCCTGGGGCAACAAAAAAAGCCCTAGACCAGTGATACCCTGTTCTCAGTAACTTCCAGAGACCTGCTTTCTGATCAGGCTCCATCTGAAAGTATCAAGTTAAGTTCCAGAAAAGGAAGAGATGTACCTGATGACTAGAGCAGGCCAGGAGCTGGGTACAGAAAAAGGGCCCAAGGGGCAAACTCAGGGCTTCGGGAACAAGCAATGACAGCCAGAATTCAAGGAATTCTGGGGCGGGAATGTCTTGTTTTGTTCACTGATGTTCCCCTGTGCCTGGCACACAGTAGGAGCTCACTCGACATTTGCTGAAAGAACGAATGACAGCCATAAGTAACAACGCACACATGGCCAGGCACAGTAGAATCTCAAGAACTGTGGAGGCAAAGAGCAGAAAAGGGGTGGGGGGTTCCAGCAGCCTGTCCGTCCGGAAGTGCTGGAAAGCAGACAGCCCCTTAAGATGTGGAAAGAGCAGGGTTAGCTGGGAGAGAAGGGGAAGTCCAGACCACTTCTCCCACCACAAATGACCCCTTATGTGCACGTGATGGGAAGGGCAGGGTAGGGCTCACTCAGCAACTCATGACTGGCAGACAGGCCCAGGCAGAGGGCGGCCCTCAAGACAGCAGAGTCCCCAAGCCCCCACCTCACAAGTGTTTACAGACAGCACAGGCTGTTTGGAGTTCAAACCCGCCACATACTTGCACAGGGAGCCTCCCCAGCCCACCAGGTAGGGTGGGGCAGGGCGGGGTCATCCAAACCAAAAACCAGACCTACCTAAGGAGGCCCAGAGGAGACCAGGCCAGACCAGTCTACAGGCTTGCAGCAGACTAGGACTCACCTTCCTGGGTCCCACATTCTTGGGCCTGGCCCACGTGCCTTTCTCTCAGGTAGACCAGTTTTCACCGAATTCAACACCCATTACCGTCAAGACCTAACTTCAAAAGCAGGGTGCCATCAAGAACCTGGAAAGCCCCTTCTCTTTGCCTAGGGGAGCCCTCCCAATTTCGGACCTGGGAAAAGGGAAGTCATTCATTCATTCATTCATTCAGGCCTGAACCAGACGACTCCCTCCTAAGGACAAAGACCCAATAGGACACTCTATGCCACTCTCTCATTCACCCAGAAGTAGACCCCCGACAAGCGTGCACACACATAGCACTGATGCTGGCCTGCTTCCCAAACACCCGTCCTTCGCCCTTAGCCTGTCCAGACCCCTGCCCCAATCCACACAATCCTAGCCCTGGGCTCCTGCCAGCTGTCAGGACCAACCCCTCTGCCCCATTTTCCCAAACAACCCACACATCCCACAGGGCTACGGGGAAACAGTGACAGGCCGTGACCGGAAGCACCTGCCTCTGGGTACAGACCCACCTGACCCCCGTCGGGGGCGGGCCGCCACAAGGGCGAGAGGTGTGTACCAAGGAGGGGAGCGCCAGGGCCTCATCCCCCGACACCCCCGCCGAACAGGGGGAGCTTCCCGAGGTGTGATGTCACACCTGCCCGCAGGATGGCGGTGGGGGGTGCGGAGCAGGCGCAGGACCGCGCGCCCCCACCCCAGCCTCCCTCCCGCCTCTCCTAGGGCTAAGATGGCAGCGGCGCCGCCGCCCCACCCCCGCACCTACACTGACGGCGGCAGGGCTGCCGGCCCAGGATCCCCGGGAGACCCGCACCCCCGCCCAGCCCGCAGGCCCTGCGACTCGCAGCCCTCGGGGCCCCGACCCCCGCCCGCGGTCACGTGAGGCTCGGGACCCCCCCCCAACAGCTCGGAATTACGTCAGCGTGACGTCACACCAAGAACCCGAGGGCGACGCGGGCATAAGCTCCGCGAGTCCCGGCGCCCCCAGCCTCCCAAGTCCCTCCTGCCTCGGCGCTCACCGCTGAAGACCATGGCGGCCGAGGCGCCCATGACCGCGAAAAAGGAGGCGTACTCGGGGCCGCTCTTGGCCTCGGACATGTCTGCGGGTGGGGAGAGGGCGAGCTCAGCGGGCCAAGACGGGGGCGAGGACGGGCCGGGCACGGCAAGCGAGCGCAAGGAGAGCAGTCAGGCGGCTGCGAAGGCGACCCGGCCCGTCAGCGGCTGCGCTCTAAATACCAGCACCGCAGAACAAAATGGCGGCCGCAGCCGTGTCACATGACCCGGGCTCCGCCCCTTCGGGCTATACCACTTCGTGCAGGCGGGGGGCGCCACGGCTTGGTACGCCCTAGCGGCCCTCTGACTGCTCCTGCACCGTGCCGCCGCCCAAGCGACCCGGACTCAGGCGTTCCGCCCCACCTCGGCCCCCGCGGACGCGGAGCCGGGCGCTGGCAGCTTCTCGCACCCCTTGGCGTTGGGCCCGTCCGGCTCCCGGGCGGGGGCGGGGCGGTGGCCCTCGTATTAGCATATGGGGCGGGGCGTGGGGTGCCCCGCCTCCTCTGCGGCTGCGAGGCGCCAGCTGGTGCGGCTTTCCTTTACGTTCGCCGAGTGGATTCGGCGGCGAGGTTCTCGCGGCCTTTCTGCGGGCACCCGGGACCGAGGTCTCCCCGGGAAGTCTTCATACTTCAGACGGAGTATGAACAGACGGAGCCGAAATCCCAAGGCCTGGGCGTCGGCCTTTTCTTCTGCTCCGGTCCCCAGGAAAGCCCCTACCCCACCTGTGAACTCCTGGCCTCTCCTCGCAGCCCTCCAGTGCCCCCAGGTCGCCCCACCCCGACCATGTCCCCAGTCTCCTCCAGACACAGACCTACCGGCCCCCGTCCCAGCTATTGGTGACTTCTCTCCTGGCTTCTGAGGAAAAGGAGCCCCCTTCCCGGCATCTGTCCCCTCCTTTGCATCAGGGACCCAGCCTTCAGTTGGGGGGCTGTCTCTACCCCCTCAAGATGTAAGCCTGGCTGGTTTGAACCCCTGTCAGTGCTGCGACCTGTGGATGATTCCCCAGATTTCTGCATATTCTGGGATCCATTTCCTGCAGCCTGTCCTCACGCAAAGCTGACACCTGCAGGGCTGCATTTATTTCTGGAACAACAGCCGGTGGTTCCTTCCCATTCCACCCGGCAGCTTGGCCTGGGGTTGGAACTGTCCTGCTGATCCCATGAGGGGTTATCGGCACCCCGACTGGCCGCCTTATCTCTCCCCACCAGCTGTGGTTCCCTTTGCCCTCTTGTTCCTTGCCTTTCAGAACTACCTGGTCCTTGGTCTTCCTTGAGCTCCTGGCCCTGGTCCCAGCACTAAAGGGTTGTCCCTGGAAGTCCTGGGTGGCAGCCTTCTCCATGTGGGCAGTGTGGGGTCAGCACCTCTGCCCACCACCCCACCGGACTCAGTCCACCTTCCACAGCAGCTTCCCTCGTGGCCCCTTCCCATCGGCAAGACTGGGTCCTCCACCATGCCAACTGGCAGCCTGCAGATGTGTCTGGTCTGTCCTGTTTCAAAAGGGAGGAGGCTGCCGTACCCCCGGAGGCCTCTCCACCTTCCTCCGCCACCCTCTTCCCAGACTCTGACTTCTGCAAAGAGAAATCTTCACTCGATGTCTCCACTTCACCCGCCCTCCCTCCCAACCCCTTGCCTTTGCCAAGGTCACCTGGGACTTGCCGTTTCTCTAAGCTGAGAGGCGTTTGTCAGGCTGTATGGGGGTCCTCTTTGCTGCATGGCCCGCTGCCCACTCCACCACACCCTCTCCTCTCTCTCCAGCTCACCTCCTACAGCCCGACGCCCTCATTCCTTCTTCCTGGGGTCACAAGGAGGACCGAGGACAGGCCCAGGCCCCGCAGCAGCCTGGCGTCCCTGCAGGTGTCTGGTGAGCCCAGGGTTCCTGCCGCCCGCCCTACCCCTGGGCGGTCACGTCCAGCATCTCGCACCGTTCTGTCCCAGCCCTGATGGCGCCCAAGTGCCTGCCACAGGCCTGCCCCTCACAGCTGCAGGCATTTAGGGTGCAGGCCAGGGAGCCAGTGCTGGTTGGGGGAGACTTCAGACCAGAATTCCTCCGCCAGGAAACCACACAAACACCCAGAGGTGGGCAAAGCACGCCCCCCCCCGCCCCCCATGTGGCTGAAATCCTAAGACCCAGGGTGACAGTTCCCTCCTTGGGCTCAGGGAATATGTCATCGACGCTCACTGTCATCTCATTTTCTGCACAGGGTGAGGGGTCACACCAGGTCTCTGGGGGGGACTGCTGACACCTCCAGCCAGCATGTCTCAAAGTGAGCTCTCCCCACCCCCACCTGCTTCCACTCTGTTATTTCCATTTCGGGCAAAAGACGCTCAAACCCGCAGCCTTGAGTCACTCCACTGCTCACTCTTCGTTACTCACCGAGCCCCAAGCTTCTGCTGCTTCCTGGCCGCTAGCTCTGCCCCGCCACCCCCCCACCCCCCCGCCACCGCACTGCCCTCGGATCGGGCCTTCCCTCCTGGCCTGGGTCTCCTCACAGCCTCTAACCGGGTCCACCTGCTCAGTCTTAACCTCCCTCCCCGCAGTGCATTCTTCATCCTGAAGCCGCAGGATCTTTCTAACTGGCACACCTGACCAGTCTCTCCATTCCTGGAATCCTTCCTGTCGCAGACTGGACCCTTTGGCGGTCCCCTCCCTCTTATCACCAGCTCCAACCGCCCCCCCCCCAATCTCATCCCAACATGCTGCTCCTTCCTCCCCTGTGCCCTGAGCCTGTATCCCTCTCTGCACCAACTACTCTCCTCCCCTTCTTGCATAAGGAGTGCTACTTGGATCTTTAAAACACCACCTCCTCCAGGAAGCCCTCCTGATCTCTCTTCCTCCCTTCTCAGACCCTTTCTTCATCCCTCACACTCCATCGTTATTTTTTTTTTTCACTCACTACCTCCTCTACTGAGGGTCACTGTGCCTCTTTTTCTGTATCTCTGATCCCTGGTAGGGTCTCTGGCACATAAAGCTAATGTTTAGTGGTCACCAAGTGTGTGCCACGGCTGTCCTAAGCCTTTTTAGGGTATTATATAATCCTCATAAAGACCTTTTGAGGAAGATGCCACCATGACTCTCATTTTGTGGACAAGGAAACGGGCCTAGGAAGGTCAAACTTCTTGCCCTGGTCAGCCTGCTAGAGAGGAGTGGAATTGAAACTCCAACTCCTGGCTGGGCCGAGCTGGTGTGGCTTTCCTCCTCCTCTTGTCTCCTCACAGAGGCTCAAAGCCAGAAGGGACCCAGGGCACTTTCCCTTTGGCCTCTGAGCACCGGGCAGGTGCTCGGGGCTGTGTGGTGTGTGACCAGGGACACACGTCTCTGCCTTCCCCCTCACAGCTAGGTCCCCAGCTTGAAATCACAGCATTGTCAGCCCCTGGCCTGTCATTGCACAGTGGGGATTTTCAGAAATAAAGAAAGGGCTTTGGGAAACTCAAGCCAGAAATCCCAATAGGGAGAGATTTAGATAGATGGGGTGGGGGTCGGGAGTGTCCTGAGCCCCCGAGGATTCTAATGAGGATAAAAGGACCCACGGTCCCCACCAAAAGATGGTGGGAGAGGGACGTCCAATGGAACTCGACAGAACCCTGAGGGAGGGGAGGGGGACAGATGGGGAGATAAAGACCAGGAATAAATTTCCAAATGATGGGAAAGATGAACTTATCCCAAGGAAGCAATTTCAACAAAGAAAGAAGTGAGTCTGGAGACGGTGGCAGCAGCCTTATCAAGAACGTGAGGAAACTGCAGACAACGAAGCCTGTCACACAGCGTGCCTTCTCCCTGGGGACAGTTCCATTCTTCCGAGTCACAGTGACCACATGCCAAAGGCACAGCGCTAAGAGATGTGGCAGCCTCCTCTCTTGGCTCGGCTGGATAAGAGCTCCATGTGGCCCAGGCGAGACAGGGGTGAGGTGAAACGGGACCGCAGTAGTTCCACGGGAGGGGAATGAGCAAAGGCCATTTTTCTTCTATAACTGAAAAAAATTAGGGCTTCTATTTGGGGCAGTGGGGCACACAACTCTTGATCTCTGCATCATGAGTTCGAGCCCCACGCTGGGTGTAGAGCTTACTTTTTAAAAAATAGGGCTTATAAAATGACAAGATTTTTTTTTTTAATAAAAAGTGTCCAGAAAATAAATTTCAGGTGTCCTATGGGAAAATCGAGCAGGGTACAACGAGGACCCGACTCCCACCGCCATCACTGGTACAGGGAGCCCGCAGGCCGGACCTGACCGCTGGGGGATGGTGTGCGGCCAGGGCCTGGCACCCGGCCTGGCACAGGGTTCTCAGAAAGGGTGCCCACAAAGGGGATCGCCCGCCCTGGACCCTCCGCCCGGTCTGGGCTCACTCAGCGTTTGCCTCCACCAGTCGGGGGTTACGACGCCCTCCGACCCTCAGCCACTCATCTAATATTTATCGAGCCTCTACGGTGTGTAGGCAGCAAGCTAGGCCCTGGCGAATACGGAATCAAGGACGAGGGCTCTTACCCCCAGGGTCTCGCAATCCAGTGGGCACTGGCTGTGCAGACAATGAGGTCCCGACGCTAAACCAGAACTGTGGTTACTGGACACACAGATGACGGGAAAGGGGGGAGGGGCCAGGTGGCTCGGACGGCCCCCGAGGGGTGATCTCTGAACAAGGTCTTAAGAGATGAAGAGGGCTGGGAGCCGGGGAGAGGCACCACCCGGTTTGTACTGGCCTCACAGAGTACGACCACCACGGGGCACAGGGCAGCTGCCGCACTGGGAGCGGGTGTGCACGTCTGCGTGGACGGTCCCTGAAGTGGTCAAGTGACAAGCAGGCGGCTGAGGAAGGGTACACAGGCGTGTTCCCTGAACAGGCACGCAGACGCCACCAACAGTGGTGACCCCCGGGGTGGGGGGCGACGGCGAAGATGTCCCTCGTGGACGTTCCGGGACCGTATTGCCTTTCTGCCTGGTGCACACTTTACCCTTTGAGAAACTGTGAGACGGGAAGGAATGGGAAGCAAGTACCCAGGGGGCACGGGTTTCCTTTCGGGGGCACAACTAGGTGGCCTGGTGGTTGCACAGCCCTGCGAATGTACCACGTGCCACCGAGTTGGTCACTTCAAAATGGTTAGGCTCCGTGTGAAAAAGGCCACTAAAACAAAGCCCCTCCATGGCTGCCTAGAGGTGGGGACACAAGCTGGGACACGGCTACCGTGGACCAGGCCCACGAAGGGGCCCACGTGAGGGCAGGTGGTGGGGGGAGTAGGAGACGAGGGCCCCCCGGGGAAGACACCGGTCACCGAAGCTGACCCGGCCGAGGGAGGGCAGGCGTCTGAAACGTCAGAGGCCAGGGTCTCAGTGTCAATCACAAAACGGTGCTAAGCACCCTTACGGAAGAAGTTGTTGCCGCAGGGAGTTTGGGGACGTCCCCCAACCGTGGGCCCCAGAAGCCTGGCTCACCCCGTCTCCCGTCCAGAACCACCCTGGACTGGACACCGGCCGCACGGGGACTCCTGCTCAGGGGCTGACGGTCTCGAGGGGAGGGGATGGGGGGGGCTGTCTCCATCCTGGGGCAGGGGCACCCCAGCCTACGAGGGCTGCGAAACCGCAGGCTGTGTAAGGGTCCGAGGCAGCAGAGGAACTGGAAACAGCCCACGCCAGACAGCCGGCGGTGTTGGAGGCCAGTGCAAACCCCGGGCGGCAGCAGGAAAGTGGGAGGGGTGCGGGGGGGCGGGAAGGGGGGGGCGCCAGGACCCACACCTGCCCGGTTGCGTTTTTTCTTTAGGGGATACAGCTGCACCGAACGGAAACGCCAGGGGTTAGAAAAGGCATTAATGTTGACTTATACAGACTCCCAGATAGAACAGTCTCGTTTTTGAACGAGTAGGACTTTTTGATACTGGGCTTCACGTGTGACAGGGACCCGTGCCATTCTGGACTGAGACTTTGGACCGGGATTCCTGACGGCCGCTCCCCTCACTGCTCACACCGGCGGTGTGCGTCCTCGTGATGGGTGCTGAGAACAAGCATAAACCAGATCAGGAAGGACTCGGTTCGCTCCGGCCACTGCACCAAGTGCGGGAGGGGTGTCTCCTGAGGGAGAGGAACTTCTCTCTCAGATCAGCTAGCGCAGGCTTTGAAAGTCGCCTTCAAGGGAGTAATCCCCCCTCGTGCCAGCTCGCCCTTGTCCTCCGCGACGTCAAGGTAGTCACCCCCAGAGATGACGCACCCACGATCCCCCAGACCACTGACACGTTTTCACACCAAATATTTCAGTGTTGTCCATTAGCTCTCATTGATTTTTATTTAGGACTCAAATGAACACTGACCAACCACGTTACAAAATCCTTTATTTTCACTCTTCCCAACTTAGACTCTGCCGCAAAGCCGACGTTCGGTCGCCACACGCCAGCGTATTTTCACTTGGTCTCACGATTCTTTGCGACACTCGTTCAGATGCTCCATTTTCCAGCCAATAACCGGCCTGCGCAAGAATGGAAGGTAAGATCATCCACACGACTTCCTCCTCTTCAGTCGTGAGCTCGCTTGCTTTTGCTGAGGGGAGTCCTCTGCGAGTCAGCGCACCTCAGTGTGAAGTCGAGCAGGGCCCACTCCCGGCCTTCACGCGGCCACGGCGTCCCCGGGCCAGACCCGACTTGCAGGCCCCCACGGTCGGCGGTGCTTCTCACCGATGAAATGGCTTCTGGGTGCCCAAACTAACTGGACAACTAGGGAACACGCTGTGGATTCAGCAATCCGAAGCAGGTTTTTAACAGCTGGTGCGTCTCCGAGGCACGTCACGGGTCAGCGTGTCTGCGTGACCGCGTGTCCACTGATTTTGCTTCTTCGGTCGCAAACACAGTGTTAAATTCCGTGCGGCTGGGTCACGTGAGCACGTCTGCAAGTGTGTGAGGCATTTCATCTTTAGCAGCGAATCATGTGACACCGTGCCTAACTTCAGGGCACAGTCTGACACTAACCTGATGAAGAGCGTGATTCTGTTTTATGCCAGGTTATTTTTGAAGATCCACACGCTTTCCTGCCTAACTTAGACGCTGCAGGGTCAAGCGCTCGTGAGGTGTCCTTGGTGCTCCTGGCTTCACCGGGTAACTTCCCCACGCAAACGGGGCATTTGGGCGAGGACAACAGTCAAGATGTGAATCCATGTTTGAGACCGGGGGTGTGCTGGCTAATTTATTTTTTTGACCAGTGTTTAGTCTTGTGAATTTTTTCTTAATGTTTATTTTTGAGAGGGGGTGGAGAGGGACAGAGAGAGAGAGGGAGACAGAGAACCCAAAGCAGCCTCCGTGCTGTCAGCGCAGAGCCGGATGTGGGGATCGAAGTCACAGGCTGTGAGATCATGACCTGAGCCAAAGTCGGACGCTCAACCTACTGGGACACCTAGGCAGCCCTAGTCCTATGAATTCTGAAGTCACTCTGGATTTAATAAAAATGTAAATATCTATACAAATTAAAACTATTCCTGGTACAGAGAAAGGGCTGTGGGAAAACTCAAGGAATCTGATTAAATCTGTGGTTAATAGCATTATATCCCAATATTCATCTCTGCTTGGATACATGTGCTGTACGAGGCCTCTGAAAGCTTGGTAGGGCCCATGGAAACCCGCTGGGCCACCTCTGCATCTCATCCATAAATCTAAAATTATTTAGAATGAAAAGTTACAAAACCCAAATCTGGTAAATAATAAATACTAAAAGACACTATACAGGCCTTATGGCTTCAGAAAATGGGTAAGAAATTTGAAAGCCTAGAATCTTCAGAATTTTCTGCAACAAGCTGCCAGGAGAAACTCAAAAAATTAAGCACCCCGCTTATAAAAGTAGGAAAGGTTGAAATACTAATTTCAATTCAGCAATTAAAACTCTGAAAAATTCATAATACAAATGCCTTACTCTTGTATTATAAATTACTTTTAAAAAACTGACGTTCTGAAGCCCTAAACGCATATAGTCCACTTCAACAAATTAATTTAATGAACTGATTCAAACTATGTTCTGTTTTCTTTTTAAGTTTTATTTAAGTAATCTCTACACCCAGTGTGGGGCTTGAACTCACGACCCCGAGATCAAGAGTCGCACAGCACACTCTTCCAACTGAGCCAGGCAGGCACCCCTCAAAATAAACTTTTAAATGTTTCTAGAAAAACGGGTGATAATTCATCATGCAATTCCATAAAAATTTGGCTATTTTTAACATCAAAAGCTAATTCTAGGTAATCAAGAAGAAACAACAGAGAATATTAACAAAACGTGTTCTATTTGGGAACACCTGACATCGCACAACAAGAATAAATAAGAATTAAAAATGAAGGTAATAGTCACATACCTTCTAGTTCAGCAGGACAGCTCGGGAGACAACGTCAAAGTGGAAGAACCTGGGCGCTGCACGTGCACACAGAGACCGCACGCTATAGACAGAGACCCCGTGACTAAGCCATCATCTCCCTCCTGGGCTGGATTTCTTCGAGGGCCAGGTAGGGGCCTCAGGGCAGCCACAGGGACTCCTCCAGACTCACTCACCAGCAAAGAATTCCCCAGGCTCCAGAAGTTTGCAGAGGGAGCCACGCAAACAGTGCTTGGACATACCTCCAGTGGCTTACAGAAGGCGGTATTCAAAGGCCCTCAACACTCCACTGGTGACGCAGACAGGCATCGTGAAGGTGCAGCCTCCTGTGCCCCATTTGGTGGCCCGCCCAGGGGAGCCCCTGGAGGCCCCTCTGGTTGAAGAGACCAGACTTGGACCCTCAGAGTTCATGTAACAAGACCGTGTTTAATGAACACCAAAGTTGCGCCACAGGAGGGCTGGGGCTGGGGGGGCAAGGGCTGCCGTGGTGTGTTGCGGGGGGGGGGGGGGGATGAACTGTGATACTGCCTCCCGGCACCTCTCCACTCACTGGAGACTCACGCGGTCCCCCTCAGAACCTCTGAACAGTCCCACGGGGACAGCGGTGCAGGATGACTGGCCCCTTTTTACGGTTGGGGAAAATGGGTTCCAGGCAGGTCCACGGGCTTGCCTGAAGCCACACAGGGCTCCTGGTCCTTCCTCCTGCGCCACGGCGGCCCGGCTCAGAGGAGACTGAACTAGGAGGGCCAGTGCCCCACAGGAGGACCAAGCAAGATGGAGACAGCAGAGGCATCACGCGTGGGGACACCGAGAGGCTGGCTGCAGCCACGTGGGGGCCAGGACCCCAGCACCTGTGGCCCAGGCTGCCAAAGCCCCCAGCACGGCTGCTTGGGTGTCTGTCTGTCTGCTCCCCCCTCCCGCCCCCTCCCCGGGTGCCCAGGCCCTCAGGACCAGCTGAGGGAGGGCATGGGGTGGGAGGTCACTCCCCACAGCACCCCCTGGCAAGTCTGCACGTGGTCCCTACAGTCTGCAGGGCGTGTGCAGAGCCAGGTGGGGCAGGGAAGTGGGGGACAGGCCGCAGCACGAGGACACCACACTGTGTAGCCAAACACAGGGCTGTGAGAGGCACACAGAGGGGCATGGGGTGAAGGCGCCGTGTGGGAAGGATCTGGGGAGGGGGGGCCCGGCAACCTGGGGCCCGTGGGGATGGACAAAGACGAGCATGCCACGCTGAGGAGTCTGGACAGGATCCTGGGGCCACTGCAGGGACCGAGGGGAGCAGAGGAGGCCCCCCCTCCCCCGCAGAGAGGAGGAAGGCTGAAGAAACCCCCAGGGGTCTGGGTTTCTCTGGACAAGCCTGTGGAAATGCAGCTGGCGGGTTTGGGGTCGGTGGCAGAGGGCCCGTCCCTGGGCCGTCCTGGGCAGCCTCTCCAGTTGTGAACCCACAGAGAGGCCCCGCAGGAGCGTCAGGCTCTGAAACACGAGGACACATAACGTCCTCTCCAGTCCCGCATCATTCCGGCTCTCCCTCCCTCGGGAGGGGCCCAGATCCTGCCCTCCCCTCTTTCACCTTGCAGCTCCTGTCCAAGAGGCGGCCACAGGAGGCCAGCACCAGAAGAGGACACTGGGTGAGAAGCCCTGGACAGGGGGAGGGGATATGGACAGGGGGCAGCCGCCAGGGCGTCTGTCTCTCCTGGGGGGCCTTCAGCAGCCCACCAGGTGGCAGCCTCAGGGCTCCGTTCAGAGCCATGCTAACAGGCCCCAGCAGGGGGCGCCATGGACCCACACTTGCCGGAAGGTTCCTTCTGCCTTTCGGAGTCCCCACCTCCGCACCAAGGGACTAAGACTCAGGGGCTGCAAGATGCAGCCCCTTCCAGGCGTTGGGCACAGGACGCTCCACAGAGAAGCAGGGCCTGAGTCCAAGCAAGTCTGCGTAGGTCTGAGTAGGGCAAGGCTCAGCCAGCTGAGGCCCGGGCACCCCTTCCCGGCCCAGCACCAGAGCCCCAGCTGCACCCACATGCTGCCCACCACACGGAGGGGGGTTCTTCCTTTACTGCCTGCCCCATGAAGAGGGGGCCACTGCCCCACCCCCACCCCACGGTGACAGCTCCGTCCCCACGTGCGCAGGCCTGTCACTGGGTGTCGGGGTCTTGGAAGCCCCAGGCCTCCACGGCAGCGATGAGGAAGTTCTCAGAGCAGAGGGGCTGGTTGTTGAAAGTATCGCAGTGGCCAGTGCGGCCCCGGTTCAGGTCCCCATCGATGTAGAGCGCTTGGCCGCCCCCTCCACCTGTGGGATGCTGGGGTCAGCGTCTGTCCCTCTGTCCAGCACTGCCCCCTAGAGGCTCTCCTCCTGCTCCTCAGCAGCCCCGCTTGGATGGGGACCCCGCCCCAGCCCTGCCAGAGACTTCTCTAAAACCACAGGGCTGGCCTTCAGTCCCCCTGGCTGGGGCCCCCCGCCGTGCACCCTCCGATCCCCACTCCCACCCCCGCACCCGCTCCAGCCCCAACAGTCCCGGCTCTCTTCCTCTGCCTGCCCCTCACATGAGGCACCCGCCACGGCAGGGGCTTCGGCTCCCCCCACGACTTCGCACCCATCTCCTGGGCTACGTGACCGAGGGCAGGGAGGAGCCCAGCCTGGAGTGCGGGGAGGCGCCCACCTACGATGAGGCAGTCGTTGCCCCCAGCCATGAACATGGACTCGGTCTTGGAGGGCAGGTTGAAGTGCCGCGCGGACAGGAAGGGCGAGAGGCGGTCGGCAGGGTCTGAGGATGTGGGGCGGCCGAGAGGGGATGGAGCGGCAGCGGCCTCCAAGGACACTGGCTTGGTCAACTCCGGGTGTTTGATGACCACCCACTCGTAGCGCTGGACCTCAGGCTGCAGCTGAGGGCGGAAGGGCAGCGTGAGTCACAGGCACACGCCCCCCACCAGTCTTTATCGGGGCCCGGGCCGGGGAGCCGACTGCACCGGGCAGACGAGGCTCGCCTGTGCGGTCGATGGATCACAAACAAGAAGGACGTGGGGAGGCACTCTGTGGGGGGAGCACTAGGAGGAGTGGGAGGCAGGGTCTCGTGAGCAGGGCCCCCAGCCGGACTCACTCACCCTGAACACGAAGCACTCTCCCGTCCCAAAGAAGCCCACTTTGCCTCCAAACTTGTTCCTCTCACTCCAGTCTGTTGACAGGTAAGCCCCACACACCTGGGGAGAAAGGCCGGTGGTGTGAGGCTGTGCCCCACCTGCAGGAGCACCCTCGTTCAGAGCCTGCTAGGGCTCCCAGCACCCCCCCCCCGCCGTGGTGGTCACCGATAGGGGGGCGCTGTTGGTGTGCCCGAGGGCAAAGGGTGGAGGTGGACAGTGGGGTGGGGAGGTCAGAGTTTGCAGGGCATGGGGCGGGCGGTGAGGGTGGGTGGGTGGCTGCCTCCGCCATCATCAGCGTGTTTGGGATATTTCTGTTTCCCTCCTTGGCCCTCAAGCATGGGAATGAGCCCACTTCCACACTCTGACTTTGGGCATCAACCCCAGGGATGCCCCTTACACAGAAGCTTCTGAGACGTGACCGGGCTCGAGAATGTTCCCTAACCTCCAGCCCGCCAGCAAAGTGCCGACTCAGTCCTTGGAGGGGCTGCAGGCGGCGTGGCTGCAGGCTTTGCCCGAAGCGTCTGACAGTGAGTCACCTGCTACAGTGCAGACGCCCAGGCTCCTCCTGGAATCCCAGACACGGAACCCGGAACCGGGTGAGGAACCTACCACTCCCGTGGGTGCAGGCGTGGGAGCCACAGAACCAGGAGCCTCTACCGCGTGCACACGCCCCTAGGATGGGGGCACGTGAGTTCCGACTTCCCTGGGTGCCTCAGAGCACTTAGCAGAGGACAGGGCCCTGAGAGTCGCCTGTCATGGGTGGAGGCAAGGCCCTGCTCGTGGGGTATTTGTGCAGGGCTCGCTCCTTGAAGCCAGGCTCTGTGCCACCAGGCTGCTCAGCAGGGGCCTGGAGCCCCCAGGGAAGCGAGAGGCCCTGGGTGGTTGGGGGTCAGATGGAGAGGCTGGATTCACCTCTCTGTGGAGGGTGGGCTCCACTCTGCGCCCCTAAGAGAAGGAAGCCTGGGTGGAAGCTTCAGGGGGGCACCCCCACCCCCGCCCCAAGGCTCATTAGTGGCAAGGGCCTCTCCTCACCTCCTTTTGCGTGGTCTTGATGAGCAGGAGGGTGGGCTCATGTCCTTCACACTGGAAATAAAACCTGGGGGCAAAGACCACACATGCCAGGCTTCCATCCCACCTCTGTGCCACCTCTGGCCACAGCAATCTGGCGCCCATAGCATCTGAGAAGCCCAGGCTGTCTGGGGAGACGGGTCTGGGAACTGTGCTTCCTCATCTCCTGGGGACCAGGTGTGGTGGCCAAGGACCCGGCAGCACCCTGGCCCAGACATTTCTTAGCCAAGACGGAGCCCGGGCCTGGCAGCCTCAGGGCCGAGCAGTCAGCTGGCCAGGACCGTCAGCGCTGCTGCGATGTGGGGAAAAGCTGCATGACGGACGGCCCTCAGCGGGCACAGCCACGTGTCAGGAGCTTCAGGGAAGCAAAACCCGAGGAACCTGCTCTCGGAAAGCTCACAGGTGCCCGGGGGGGGGGCCTGAGCCTGTGGGACACGGAGTGCACGAGGAGGCTGGACACAGCATCCTGGTGGCACCAAGTGCCCGGAGCCTTCATGGCATCCCTGGTGGCCCGGCCTGGCTGTCCCACAGCAGGCCTCCCACACAGCACAGAGGCAGGGACCAGGTGAACGTGTCTTCAGCTGTGCTGTAACAGTCATGTGGGCTGGGACAGCTCTGCCTATGTCACCTCTGCGGGGTCACCTGTGACCTGAGCCAGAAGCTCCTGAGGCGACCTGCCATCTAAGGCTGACTGGGGCCGAACCCGGCAGAGCTGCCTCGGGAGGCAGGGACACCCCGGACTCAGCTGTGGACCAGCCAGGTGGGGCTTGGGCAGCAGGGGCCCAGGGCCTACCGCCACAGGTCTTCCTGTGCTAGGATGAAGTTCCTGTGTGGGGGTTCCACCTCCCAGGGTCGTCACACCTACACAGGAGCCTGGATCAGTGCTGTGTATTCAGGGCAGCGACCCCTGAAGTCTGGGTGGCCGGGGAGTAGGAGAAGCCCAGAAAAAGGGGCTCTCAATTCTAAGGCCCCTGAGGAAAAGGCAGGTAGATCCCGGGGCCCATCCCCAGACACTACCCACACTTCCGGGGTGTCTCCACGGCTTGCTCCGTCCTCCCGTGTGTCAGGCCCTTGGAGCCCGTGCCTCGGGCCGCTGCCAGGCTCCCGGGTGTTACCTGGTCAGGCTGTACCCGTGCTGCAGCGAGGAGAAGAGCAGGAGGGGCTGGCAGAGGGCAAAGCGCTCAGGGACCCACGACCAGATGTCTCTCATCTCCTTCACACTGACGATCTCTGAGTGGAAGTTCTCCGCGTGCACCGCCAAGTGCACAAACTGCCTGGGGAGAGTGGGGAGGGCTCAGAGTGCAGCCCTGACCACGCCCTGACCACGCCCTGGCCCCGCCCCCCGCCCGGGAGCAAGTTGCGGAGCCTCTCGCAAGAGCTCTGCCTGAAGGGGGCTTCTCTGCTCTTCCCGAGGAAACGAGGAAACGGGACTGGGGGAATGGCGCTGAGCCCTGGAGCCCCGCTCCCATCAGCTACAGAGGGGAGAGCACTCAGCCTGGGTGGGGGCAGAAGCACGTCTTCTCTAATGAATGGGGACACAGAGTGAGCCAGCTCTGACAAGACAATGCTTCAGAGCCGGCCAAGCACGGACAGACAGCACGTCTGAGGCAGCTGAGCAGGCAGGCAGACAGACAGACAGACAGACAGACAGCTTGAAGAGCAGCCAGGGTTTAAGGCAGCATTGCCAAACCCAGCCCCAAGGGCCAGAGAAAGCAGCTGGGCCCTGGGATAGCCAGGACGGGAGATGGAGACCTACCTTTTAGAAAGTGAAACACTGAAAAACAGGGGGAAGCAACGGACACAGAGAAGAGGAAGAAAAATAAAACAGACAAGGACAGGTTAGTGGCAAATACTGACGGCCAGGACGAACCTGCCTTTGGCCCAGGAGAAAGGCCTCCACACCAAGGGCTCGGTCACGCCGAGATGGTGTTGGGACACCGTGGGCCCCTCCCAGCCTGGCTTCCCAGGGGCGGTACTCGGGGCAGGGGGACGTACCCAGCAGCCGGCAAGGGAGCACAGACCCCAGGTGGGGGACAGAGCAGGGGCTGCTTTAAAATGATCTGCGGCAGTCAGCCGGGCCCACCGCCAGACCTCCCGACTCCGTGGTCAGCATCCAGCGTCCATCTCCGCCACCGGCCTTGACCCTGAAGGCAGGACCCTCCCCGCACCTTCTGTACCCGCAGCTGCCTGAGCAGCCTGTGGCTGTAGCCAGAAGGCCCCCTCCTCACTCCCATGGCTTCCTATCCACGCAGGGCTGGCTGCCGGGAGGCAGACCAGGAGCCTGGCAGGACTAGCTCAGGCCCCAGCCCCCAGGACGCGTCCCACCTCCGCCCTACCCTAGTGGGCCCCTCACCTACCCAGGGGCGGGCCACACCCAAGGCCCCCAGGGGCCTGCCTACCTCTTCTGCTTGACGGTGATGCCTTTCTGCTTCAGGGCTTTCTCGTTGGCCATCTGCAGGAGCTGAATCTCCTTCCGGGAGAAGAGGCGGATGGCAAATGCTTTCTCCAGCAGCTTCTCAGGAGACACGGTCTTGGCGATATCCCTGACGAAGGTGCGAATGTCCTGCTTCACGCTGTCTGACTCGAGCGGCTGCCCAGCCCTCACCTTGTGGAAGAACTTGAGGATCGCCAGCGCCACGCGGTACAGCACCTTGTAGCCTTCCACCAGGAACACGTCGAAGACGCGGGCGAAGTGGCCGAGGGGCAGCTCCCCGAACAGCCAGCGCTGCCAGTCCGCGTAGACCTGCAGGACGTCCTCCGACACGGCCACCATCAGCTTGTGGGCCGCCTGGCAGTACTTGTTCACCAGGTCCCCAAACGTCATGCAGGAGGACTCGAAGGCCAGGAAGCTCTGATCCACCAGCTTCCGGCTGGGGTCATTGCAGGCCAGGATGCGGCAGGCATTCTCAAAGCACTGGGCCTCGTCCGTGCTGTAGTGCAGCAGCAGGGCCACGACCGCGGGCAGGGCGGGGCAGAAGGACACGTCGGGGAACTGGTTGGCGATGCACAGCAGGATCTTGCGCACGGCATCCTCGCCCCGCGCGTTCAGGCAGTAGCTGGGCACCTGCGTGTTGTCCACAAACTCGGGCAAGGGCAGGCTGCTGCTGCTGTGCTTGCCCACGATCTTGCCCACGATGTCGCTGTACACGCTGGCGTCCGGCGTGACCGTGCGGCAGGGGATGTCCCGGATCAGGCGCTGGTACACCTTCCCCCGCAGGGCGTAGCTGCGGGCCCAGTAGCCCTGGCGAGCCAGCTGCTTCAGCTCCTGCGGCTCGGTGCAGCTCAGCTCCTTGGGGCCCAGGTCCTGCACGGCCGCGTCCATCCTGTCTCTGTCCACAAAGCAGTTGTAGCCCGGGGGATCCATGGTGCGGGGCGCCCAGCACGGGGATCCCAGGCTGCCGGGAGAGGCACGGAGCGGCTAAATCCCCCAGCCCCGTCTCCTAGGCTTTGCTGCTGACCTCTTTGCCATCCTGTACCCTGTCGGATTGAAAGTCAGGCTTAATGTACGCATAGGTTATATATTAACCATATAAGACAGTTCACATTTTTTTTAATTTTTTTAATGTTTTTATTTATTTTTGAGACAGAGAGAGACAAAGCATGAGCAGGGGAGGGGCAGACAGAGAGGGAGACACAGAATCCGAAGCAGGCTCCAGGCTCTGAGCCGTCAGCACAGAGCTTGACGCGGGGCTCGAACTCACAGACTGTGAGATCGTGACCTGAGCCGAAGTCGGACGCCCAACCGATTGAACCACCCAGGCGCCCCGAAAGTTCACATTTTAAAGAGCATGTTTTTATTTTCATTTTTCTATGAAGTATTAGGAGGGCTTCTACTTAAAACAAGTGGAGGGGCACCTGGGCGTCTCAGTCGGTTAAACACCTGTTGGTTTCAACTCAGGTCATGATCTCGCGGTTTGTGGGTTCGAGCCCTCCGTCAGGCTCTGTGCTGACAGCTCGGAGCCTGGAGCCTGCTTCGGATTCTGTCTCCTCCACTCTCTGTTCCTTCCCCTGTTAGCTCTCCCTCCCGCCCTCTCTCTCTCTCTCTCTCAAAATACACAAACATTTAAAGAAAAACAAGATGACTGGATATTTTGAGAAGTCACTATGAACTCTGGAGTAGAACTTCTTTTCGTGCAGTTACTGGAGTAGATCACACAGATTCTGAGTAATGAGAGCCTAAGGCTCAGATCCCAGAAGGGCTAGGCCAGCCAGATCCTGCTGAAGACAACTCTCTGCCGGGTGTGGGCGGGCCCCCCAGCCCTCCTTCCCCCCCCAACACCGGGGCGGGGGGGCTCGCTGGACAAGAGCACCCCAGCCAGTTACGAGCTGCCCAGTGTCTACTCCCTAAGGCTCCGGGCCTATGCAGCTGCACCGAGCACAGCACCACACAACTGCTCTGCCCCACCGGCCCTGGGTCAGAAGCCGCAGGCCAGCCCTGAGCTTTCCAGAAACGCCAGCTGAGTTTCAGGTAGGCCTTCCAGAGAAGACTTGCTGTGGGGGAGTAAACGGGAGGGCTGAGAAAGAAACAGAAGGTGTCACTGCTTCAAAATTAAGACATTTCTGGGTCCACAGGAGACAGAAGTATCACACTGGGGGGTCTGGTGCTGTCTCTCCATTACGGGAAACTTGTGAGATCCAGGCGGACGTTGCACACAGGGAAGGTGCGCTGACACACCCAAGAGCAGCGTGTGCCCACGCACCTCAGACTAGCCTTTCCGCCTGGGACAGTACAGGGTCCAGAGACGTCATAACGGTTTGCTTCAGCAAGTTTTAGTAGATGGCCAGATCATTCCAGTTTCTCCTGCATCTATAACATTCATCTGAAAATACAAAAAGGAAATAATACCTTAAAAACGTGGAGTGGAAATTAAAGAATTATAGTCTAAAAGCTGTATATGTGAGAAGCCCCTCGGTGCAGTGTGGCTTTTCTCACTGTGGGAAAACACATGTAGAATTACCAGGGTAAACGTCTCTGAGTCTACGGAACCGTGGCAGGAAGTGCAGTCACACTGTGCCCTCACCACCACCGTCCCCAAAACTCTTTCGTCTTCCCAGCTGAAACTCTGCCCCCAGGACGCATGGACTCCCCCTCCCCCAGCCCCTGGAGCCCACCCTTCTCCTTTCTGTCTCTACCAAGGCAACAACTCTAAGAATCTCACAGAAGTGAAATCACACACATTTGTCATTTTGTGACTAGCTTATTTCACTGAGCATAATGCCTTCAAGGTTCATCTAGGTTATTTTTTTTCAATTTTTTAAAATGTTTATTATCTATTTTTGAGAGGGAGAGAAAACAAGTGAGGGAGGGGCAGAGAGGGAGAGGGAGACACAGAATCCTAAGCAGGCTCCAGGCTCTGAGCTGTCAGCACAGAGCCCCATGAGGGGCTCGAACCCACGAACCATGAGATCATGACCTGAGCTGAAGTCAGACACTCCAACTGAGCCACGCAGGCACCCCGATTCATTTACGTTTATAGCATGCACGTATCAGGATTTTTTTTTTTAAGATTATTTTTTAGAGCAGTTGCAGGATCACAGAAAAGTTGAGAGGAAGGTACTGAGATTTCACACATACCCGCTCCCTCGTCAACACCCCTCAGGGGAGCGGGGCATCTGGTCCAGCTGAGAAACCTGCATTAAGACGTCATCATCACCTAAAATCGGCAGATTCATGAGGGTCTGCTCCCGGTGTGCATTCCAGGAGTTTGGACAAATGTGTAACGACACATATCCTCATTACAAAATCATACAGAGTAGTTTCACTGCCCAAGATACCTCTGCACTCCACCTACGTGTCCTGCCCCCCCATTTACCAGAATTTCATTCCTTTTTATGGCCAAATAATACTCCATTGTGTGACCAGAACACATTGTGCTTACCCACTCATCTCTGAGTGGACACGGGCTGCGGCCACCTCCTGGCTATTTGTTGTAAGTAACACTGTGAACACCGAGTGCCCGGGTCTGGTGGAGTCCCGGCCTCTGGCTCTTTTGGATACGTATCAGTTGACACTGCTCTTTATGTATTTTTTTTACTGTTTACTTATTTTTGACAGAAAGACAGAGCGAGTGTGAGTGGGGGAGGGGCAGAGAGGCAGACACAGAATCTGAAGCAGGCTCCGGGCTCTAAACTGTCAGCACAGAGTCCGAGGTGGGGCTTGAACCCACAAACTGTGAGATCATGACCTGAGCCGAAGTCAGACGTTTAACCCACTGAGCCACCCACGTGCCCTGACAATGCTCTTTTTTTCTTTTTAACTTGTCTTATTTTTTATTTTTTAAAATTTACATCCAAATTAGCTAGCATATAGTACAACAATGATTTCAGGAGTAGATTCCTTAGTGCCCCTTACCCATTTAGCCCACCCCCCCCCCACAACCCCTCCAGTAACCCTCTGTTCTCCATATTTAAGAGTCTCTTCTGTTTTGTCCTCCTCCCTGTTTTGATATTATTTTTGTTTCCCTTCCCTTGTGTTCATCTGCTTCGTCTCTTAAAGTCCTCATAGGAGTGAAGTCATAGGATATTTGTCTTTCTCTGACTAATTTCGCTTAGCATAATACCCTCCAGTTACATCCACGTAGCTGCAAATGGCCAGATTTCATTCTTTTCGATTGCCGACCAATACTCTGTTGTACATTATACCACATCTTCTTTATCCACTCATCCATCCATGGACATTTGGGCTCTTTCCATACTTTGGCTATTGTCGATAGCGCTGCTATAAACATTGGGGTGCATGTGTCCCTTCGAAACAGCACACCTGTATCCCTTGGATAAATGCCTAGTAGTGCCATTGCTGGGTCGTAGGGTAGTACTATTTTTAGTTTTTTGAGGAACCTCCATACTGTTTTCCAGAGTGGCTGCACCAGCTTGCATTCCCAGCCCCATCACTGCTCTTATAGGAGCTTCCCCATAGGGAAGATTAACTAAGGTTTTGTGACAACACCCATTTACCAGGTCCCAGCGGAAGCGCCTAGTCCACAGCAGGAAACTAAGGTTTTGTGACAACACCCATTTAACACATCCCACAGCAGGACCTCATCCACAGCAGGACCCTGTGTGGGGCTGGGCTGGAGTTTCCCTGCTCAGAAGAAAGGAAGCTTTAATGGGAGCCTGGGTGGGTCCTAGATGGGAAAGTAGCCAGGGGCACCCCCTCATCCCCAGGCCCTGAAGGTTGGGCCTATGTGAACCCCCAGAGCCACACCCAGGCTGCACCCCACAGTCCCCATGTGCAAACTACCTATACTTTTCGTATGTATGTATGTACTCATTCATTCAAAGTAATCTCTACACCCAGTGTGGGGCTCGAACTCACAACCCCGAGATCAAGACTCTTGCGACGGAGCCAGCCGGGCGCCCCACCTGTAGGGTTTCCATCCCTCATTCTAGGCTCTGAGCCCATTACCCTCTAAAGGGGACCCCAGGCCCTCCCTGTCTGCGTGAAAAGCAGCAGCTTCCTCTGGGGGCAATAAACATGTTTATGAACAGAACAAGATCCAGGCAGGACGGCACCAATCCTCATTCAACTGGCCTCACATCCGGGTTGAATATTAAACTGGAAACTCCAAAAACCATTATCGCACCTACAAAGTTCCTTCAGAAGGACCTTCAGCGAGAAGCAGACAAAGCGTTACAGCAAGTAACCCAGGGACACTCTGGATTCAGGGTCTCCGAGGCAAGGACATGTTCAGGAGACCCCGAAAGTGCTCCCTGGACCCCCACAGGCCTCCTCCTAAAGTCCCCACCCAAAAAGAGACCTTGGCATTTCTGGGGCCGGGCAAACAAGGTTTGCGGTGACATCTTCAGGCATCTGTAAGACCAGCTCCAGGGTCGTTTCCTTAGTTGTTGTTTTTAAACAAAAAAGGCAAATAGTACGAAATTACAGAACAAAAATGTCAAGTCCTGTTTCAGCTATCCCCCCAACTGTCCCTGCTCTTGTACCGGAAGAGAATCACTACTCACATTTTAGTGCAAATCGCGCAAAGCCCTTTCCTTAGATTGACAGATACACTTATTCACAGCCAGGCTCCGCCGTTTGAGCTTGCTGCTGGGAGGGAGAAGCCAGAGGGCAGGAGACAGACCAAAAATTTAAAATCATCGAGTCGAACATCACGCTCTGGAGGTCAGCTTTGGAGCTGGTGCGCCCCCTCCGCAGGGACCCCTCCCCATGCCCCCCTGCACCTGTGGCTAACCCCCCTCCCCCCTCCCCACAGGAACCAGGCCACACCTGCTCCCCACGCTTCCACATCCCTTCCACGTCCCCCATCTGTACCCGGCGGTCAGGGGCAGAGAAGGGAGGCAGGAGCTAACGCAGAGACCATCCGGTTTTCGGCCAGTCAGGCCTGCCTTCCAAGTCCAGCTTTGGCGCTCGTTTGCAGGAACCTCACACAAGCCATGCCTCTTCCCCAAACGGCGGGTGCCAGTGCGAGACACGGAGCCGACGGATGCGACCCACCTCGTGCAGCCCCTGCCGCTCACCCTCAGGGCTCACTGGCTGGGGTGTGAGGGCACCGTGCAGACAGGCACACCCCCACTCACTTCCCCTCATCCGTCTGTGCTCTGGCAGCCCGGGGAGGGGGAGGGGATGGCCAGCAGGTGCCCTGGAACCCCGCCTCCCTTGGGCCTCCGGATGGGGAGGGAGGTATGCTTTTTCACCAGTAACACTGCACTCGCCTAAAGGCCACCCCCCCACCATTCTCGGCAGGGGAATGAGGTGGGGGCGGGGCTGGCTTTCTGAGGGGACACCTCTCCATCAGCCCTGTGGGAGGAGGCTGACCCCAGCTGCCTGCAGCTCCCTGAACTTGGAATGGAGGCAAGTATTTTGTGTGTCCTGTCCTCGGTTCCGGGCCTAGTCTGCAATTCCGGGAAAATAGAAAAAATTCCACTCATCATCCTTTGGGACTCACAAGAAATGCAGACAGTGATCATCTCAGACACTGGGGACACAGCACGTCTGGAGGGTGACAGCTACTTTATTAGGGTGCCCGGGGTGGACCTCTCCCAATTTGAGCTGAGGTGATGAGAAGGAAGCAGCCGGGAGGGCAGAGGAAAGGTCACCGTGCACAATGTGGAGAGCAAAGGCCCTGAGGCAGGACCAGGCTGGTGTGCTCCAGGAAGAGAAGGGCGTCCAGTATGGCCAGGGCACAGCAAGCAAGGGGAAGAGCACAGAGACATCCAGGGGCCGGATCATGCACGGGGAGGAGTCTGGATTTTCTTGTAAGGGCAGCCAGAATCGGGGAAGGGAGGCGATCCAACCCATGTGCCAATTGTTGTGAGGATTAACTAAGTCGGCTCCGAGAAAGCACTCCGCCCAGCCTGGCACGCAGGGCAGCTCAGATGTCCCTAGGGCTTCTCATTACCGCCCCACAGGGTCTCCTGGCTTGGCACGGGCTCAGAGCCATTTGGGGAGTGACCGGGACCTGGTGGGTCAACACGCGATCGGTCCTGCAGGGGGGCCCAAGCATGGCTCCTCCTTGTGGGGTATGTTCTCCCACATCCCCACGCAAGTCCTCTGCTCTCTCTTCAGGGACAGTCCCTCCAAATGGCCTGCTTCCCCCACCCCTAGAAGCCCCTTCTTCCAGTGCTCTCACTTCCCTTTCCCTCACACACACCGGGCCTGTTTTCAGAGTTCAGGGTAGCTGTAAATAGGAAGCAAGAATTTCTTAAACGGAAATAAAACACAACTCTCAGTGGAAACGTGTGACCTCTCTTTCCCCCAGATATTATATTGCTATGTTGGTGACACTTTGGTCCAGCTCCCCTTCCTGTCGTGGTGACCACTATACCCTCGGGCCACGTACACCATCCTGAGTGCCAAGTCAAGTTCACATCAGGCTCCGGTGGATCTGCTGCATGGGGGGGGGGGGGAGGGGGGGCCCCTTCCCACAAGCCCCGGGGGCCAGGGGGGCTGTTCCTGGGGAAGGAGCTCCTGTGAAGCAAACACCCTCACTGGGTACACCTCATGGAGTCAAATCAACTCCGCCCTCCAGGGCAACAGGAAGAGAAGGTGCCGGCCTGCGGTGGAGGAGCCCAGGCGCCCCAAACCTGTGGGCTCTGGTCTGTCGTGTACACGGTGGCCCGGTGGACAGGAGCTGGATGAGAGGGGAGAGCAGACACGGCGGGAGGGACGGCGGGGTAGGAGATGCCCAGCAGCAAGCCCCTGGCACCACCTGTTCAGGTAGGACCCATCCCACCCGGGTCCTCAGGGGCCACAGCGGCTGGCTGCCAATGGCTTCTGCTTTGCTTTCCCATCTCCCTTAACCCTGACAAGTCAGCAGTGTGGGGACTGGCTCCACGTTATGGATGAGGACACCAGGCACAGAGAGGGGCCCCTGAGTCCTCCACACAAGGTGGTCCATCCCAGGTCTGTCAGCCTCCGGGGAGCTCCCAGTGACCCTGCTGTGCCCACCACCCATCTCCCACTTCAGGAGTGGACAGTCACCTGGAGGGTCAGCCCCACCCAGGCTCCCTCCTCAGCACATGCAGGGCCAGCTTCTCAGGGTCTCACTGCTGTCCCCAAACACCATCCAGGATCTGAAGAGTCATGAGACCTCTGCATTTCCCACCTCTCGGGTGGGAACGTGATTTTCCACAACACTTGGATATCACAAACACAGATGTGCACACGAAGCCCAGGTGATTCCATCATAACCACTCACTGACACTGGGTGCTGTGCCTTCCTCCCAGGCCGTGCCTCCCAGGGGTCCAGCACACCATGGCTCCCCTCACCCCAAATTTTTATTCATTTGACAAACTTGTGTTGACATGACTCTTCTGTGCCATGAGAGGCCAGGCAGGGCAATGGGAGATGACCGAGGCAAGGTGTAGACTTCACACGAGCACAGCAGCAGGGGCGATGGTACCCCGAGTGTACAAAGATGGGGAGTCAGCCAGGTGCAGGAATGGGGATGGGCACATGGGGCAGACTGAGGCAGGTGGTGGTGAGTGGCCAGGGCTGAGAAAAGAGGGGGCTGGCCGATGGCCCTGCGTGCCACCTGCACTAGGAGACTGGACATCACCCCATGCAAGGGGGACCTCTAGGAGAGTCTCAGTAGCAGGTGGCATGATCAGAGCCACTTTTCTTTTTTTAAACATTTATTCATTTTTGAGAGTGAGAGAGACAGAGCATGAGCAGAGAGGGGCAGAGAGAGGGAGACACAGAATCCGAAGCAGCTCCAGGCTCTGAGCTGTCAGCACAGAACCCGACGCGGGGCTCGAACTCACGGACCGTGAGATGGTGACCGGAGCTAAAGTTGGACCTCAACCGACTGAGCCACCCAGGCGCCCCAGAGCCACTTTTTTTTTTTTTTTAAAGTTTATTCATTCTGAGAGAGCGAGCGAGCATGCGCACACTCAAGGGCAGGGGAGGGGCAGAGAGTGAGAGAGAGAATCCCGAGCAGGCTCCACCCTGTCAGCACAGGGCCCGACAGAGGGCTCGATTCCATGAACGTGAGATCATGACCTGAGCTGAAACCAAGAGTCAGACATTTAACCAACTGAGCCACCTAGGTGCCCGATCGGATCCACAGGCTGGAAAAAAAACAACCCTGGTGGCTGAGAAAGGAGGGCAGAGTCCAGAGAAGAGGCATGAGAAGGAGTGGGATAAGGCCACCCCTGAGTGGACCCAACACACTGCCCGGGGGTGGACTCCACCAGAAGAGGTGACCCAAGGCAGAGACCCAAGCCAAGGACAGAGAACCTGGCCCAAGGCAGGGGTGAGTTGGCAGAGCGGAGGGAAGTAGGCACTCACCAGGATCCTGACCCACCCCCACCGCAGAACAGCTCAGGCTGCCAGGGCTGGGCCTGCTGGGCCTTAGTCACCGTGCACAGGACAGGGCGGCTGGTGTCACAGCTGTGTCTCAGCTCTTCCTCCACAGCCTGAGCAATCCCACATCTGTTCAGGGAGCGGGACCAGGAAACAAAGGACGGAGAAGGAGGAGGCTGTGGCCCCAGCTGCGTGTGCACGCGCGTGCACGGATGCCCTGAGTCCCAGGAGAGAAGGGACGGCAGGACGGGGAGGGAGAGGCAGTGACGTGCTTGGTTCTGGGCCTGCGGAGCTCCACGTGACAGGGAACTGCTCCCCTTCCCAGGCAGTGCCCCCGAGTGGAATTCAGAGCTTTCCCCATCTCTAGGTGGCCCCTCAGCCTTAGAGATCATCATTCCCTCTCAAGGTGGCGCCTGCAGAAAGGCCAGGGTGCAGCAGAACCAGGAGCCCCTCGACACGTTCTTGGCACCAGAGCCCGGCACGCAGAGGTGACACCGTCCCTCTCCAGCCCCCCCAGGGTGTCTGGACCAGAAAGACAGAACCATCACGGGACGTGTTTGCTGCCTGAGACTGAGATGCTCCGAGCGCAGAGGCCACCGGGCCAGGCAGGGAAGACAAGCCGCGTGGGAGGGGAAGCGGAGCCTCCGGGGAAGGAAGAGGGAAGGAGGTGGGGGGTCACGACATGTCCCCGAGGCTGTCTGGCTCACACAACCCAAAGGGGCAGGGATAGGCCTGGGCACTGGAGCAGGCCTGGAGTGGGGCATATTCCAAGGTGGGCGATGACCACCGTCTCCCACTACTCTGGAACATTCTTCTCAAGTGTGAGTCAAATCTGACTTCTTCACAAGGTCCAGTCCTCCCACCCGTCTGTCGGGAGGCCAGGAAATGCCCCGTTCCCCCCCAGGAATCTGCCGGAGGCCACGGGGACAAAGCTGCAGGACACTGTCTGGGACCTGGGTGGGGCACACTCATCTTCCCATCTTCGCCCTCAGCTGTAGGAGGACTCCCGATCGTGCAGATGGCTGGTGGTGACGGCGTGGCCCACTGGGGAAACCACGGTCACCGACCCCCCACATTCCCTTACTGTGCTGCCCCGCATTCACCCACCCGACTCCCCCCTCTTCTTGCTCTGGAACTTGTCTGTGACACACAACACCCAACTCGTCACCCTCTCCCCGAATGTACCCTTTGTCCTTCTGGCCAGAGGGGACTCCCCCCTGACCTTAACCCCTATGTCTGGGCTCTCCCCGGACCCTGCCCCCCTCCATCTGGGTTAGACATGACCCCCCCCTCAATCTGGGCTCTCCCAGGACCCTCTATCTGGGCTCTCCCCAAACCCCACCCCCTTCTGTTTGGGCTCTCCCCGGACCCCACCCCCCTCTATCAGGGCTCTCCCTGGACTCTGTCCCCTCTATCTAGGCTCTCTGGACCCTGCCCCCCTTCTATCTGGGCTCTCCCTAGACCCATTCCTCCTCTATCTGGGCTCTCCCAGGACGCAGTCCTCCTCTATCTGGGCTCTCCCAGGACCCTGCCCACCCGCACTCATCCCAGCTCAAAGCCTTCGCTGCAGGGCATTAGAGAGCAGAGTAGGCACTCTTGGCTCGATGATCCCCAACCTTAGAAGCCTTTACATCTCTAACGCTTCATCCACATCTTGGTCAGCCCTGAAACGGCTCCACCCAGAGATGGTGTGTCACCAGCACCCTACTCTCGGAACCCCACCCAAGCGCTCTTTACCGTCCCCCCCGCCCCCACACGTCGTGACTCCATCTCCCCTCACCCAGCAGCCCCTCTTCGATCTACTTCCTCGCCCACTCAGCCTAGACCTGCCTGCCGAGCCCCTGGTGCGCTCTCTCGGGCGCCAGGCACACCTACAGGAGGGGTCGGCTCTGCACACCATCCGTAGAGGGAAAAGATGATGCTGCCCTGGTCACGGCCCTCAGAGCCACCGGCCGGCACCCTCTTACCCTCCACACTAGCCGACAGCTGCACACCGCCTGTGGCCCTCGCCCTCCCGCTGTCCCTCCTCTCCACCTGACTCTGCATCCCGCACCTTGGCCCTGGATCTCACCTCCTGGGCACCCCAAGTCACCTGCCTCCTTAGCGCCCCCTCTCTGCTTTAAGAGCCTCTGTGCAGCTCCAGCTCCGTCTCCTCTTCTTTCCCTCCCAGTCAGGCTTCTGGAGAGAGCAGGGTGCACCCATCTCCCACCCCTCCCTTCTTGCAAGGACACCCTTGGGCTCTTATCTCCCTGAAGCAGGCGCGGGGGACCCCACTGCTCTCATCTCTCCTCTCCCTCCTGTGTCCGTCCACTCCCCTCTCAGCTCCCGCTTTCGTTCCTCCCCGTCTCTTAAATGTGGCTTTCGCAGGGGTCCACACTCCTCTCAGCCTGAAATCGTCTTGTGAGCTCAAGTCCTGTGACTCCAACTGCTTTCCTAAGCGTCTCTACCGCTGTTGAGCAACTCGCAACTCACCTCTGGACGGCAGCGGAAAGCCTCCCCGGCCGCACCCTCCCGCGGGACCCAGCCCGGCGCACGCGCCCCGTTGAGAAGGGGACCAGGCAGGACACACCGACCTGCTTCCCGCCTCTGCCCAAATGCCCCCTCCTTCACGGGCTTTCTCTGACCTCCCAGGCAGGGCCAAGGGCGCCCTCACCGAACTCAACCCCCTCCTGGCATTGGCACGCTGTTGTGATGACCTACCTGCTTATGAGTCCAGCTCTTCTAATACACGGTGATTTTTGAACCTGGGTACCTCACACCACACCCAGCGTCCTCAGGAAGGAGGAAACAAAAGAAAGCATCATGGAGACTCAGAAAAACCCCAAACTGCTTTAGCCCAAGAAGAAAATTTAATTCTAAATAACAAGAGGGAGCATTTGCCAACTTGTACGCGTGTGACCTTCCCAGCAGGCATGTTCGCACAACAGGAGAGCGGGCTGTGCTCTGTCGCAGCCCGGAGACACAACACAGGGATTTTTCAAATATTAATGGCAACTGGCATATTGCACAATGACCGCCGGGCGGCCAGTGACTGGGGAACTTGATAGTGGGCGCTTTGCTGCTGGCACACAACAGAGGGCACGTGCCAGGTACAAGGGGTGTGACCATTCACGAGGCGTTGATCTTAGCACAGCTGGCTGGCCTGTCTGCCTGTCTCCAGGCAGAAGTTCAAATGCAGGTCTTACCAATGGCATCTGGGCCTGCGGCATGGGACAAGGAACAGGTCCCTGTTGGCCACTCAAAACAGTTCCCTGTGTCCCTGGGGGGCAAAACACCTTTCCCCCAGCCTGGTCTGGTCTGCCCACAGGCAGGGGCTGAGGTTCGAATGGGGCTCTGTTAATTCAGGATCTTTACCTTCTGAGCAAAACAGGGTTCTCCCAACAGGTCTGGGAAAACACCCCCGGGGCACATGGTAAATAAGCTAGCAGCACAGAGTGAGAAGCAGAAGAGAGCCCCGCCCCCGTCAGCAGCATCAGAACTCTGACTGGTCTGAATTCCAAACACGGTGCCTGGGACAGGTGTGCCTTAGACGGCTGGCCACAGAGCAGGTACTCAGCAAGTATTTTTAGACCTGACAACAAAGCTGGGGCAAGAGGGAGTCCTGCAGCTACAATGATTTAAATAGGTATTCAAAACACTTCCTGGGCGCCAGACTACCCGATGCTAGAATACAAAGATGCAAATTCTCAGCGAGCTTCTGCCTGTGGGACCACGAGAACGGACTGACCACACCAACCCAGGCACAGGCGTGAGGAGAGGAAAGCACAGAGAGTCTGGGACCTCAGCTGGGTCCTGAAGGATGAGGCAGCCCTGGCCCAGGAAGCAGCAGCAACAGCACAGGCACAGGACAGGGCCTTGGAACACAGCCGCTGCGGGGCCAGTGAACCCCTCAGCTGTTGAAGAGGGCAGGGCAGGGATCGTCACTCACAGCGTGGATGACAAGACAGCTCTACAGACCAGCCATACAGGCTCCAAGAAGCCAAAGGGCCCAAGAACGAGGCCTGGGGTTCACTGGGAGGCACCTGCTCCCCTGTGCTGGACAGCGAGGGGTGGGCCAGCCCGGAAAGGCGGGAGAAATTAAGTCATAAACCTGGGTCCTTCTAAGGCCGGCAGCTCTACCAAGATACGAAGGCTAGAAGGATCCTTGTTGGAAAAGCAATCACTGAAAATGACTAGGGAATGCTGGCAAAATGATACCAGCAAAGGCTAAAAGGGGCAGAGAGGTGAGGTGAGCTTTTGGCGGGAGCAGCCAAGGAGCTCCATCTAGAACACTAACAGTAAGGCACTGATTGGTGACAGAACACCCACAGGTAAACGACAACCCTCACTGCGAGGGGTACCCAATTAAAAGCGTGTAACGATTAGGCAGACACAGTTTCAGATGATGGGAAACAAGCCAAGCCGTGCATAGTGTGTTCCCAATCATCTGTAAAAGGAGAGGGCACGCTTGGGTGGGATGGAGGGAGAGCCCATGAGTGCTCGCAAGTGACCTCTGCCAGCGGATCCTTGTGCAATACTCAGGGGAGACTGATAAGGTCCCACAGCCAGGCAGCGGGGGACAGAGCTGCACAGGACACAACGAGATCTTGTCTCCGGTGCCCTAAGTGAAGAGCATGTTCCGTCAGAGGCAAAGATAATGGCTAACAGCCCCCTGTGCATTTATCCAAAGGCCAGCCCAGCCCTGGGGGGGCCTACGCCTCCAGCCCGGTGGGGCCACATGACTCCTGAGGGCAGGTAGGGGCTCCTTTTGCAACACTGGCCTTTCCCCACCCTCTTCCCCTCGGCCCCCAGGTGTGGGAGGCAGCACCATACACATGCCCTCTGCATCCTCAACAGAGTCTTTCCCAAGTCCCGCTTGCTGCCAATGCTGATGTAACACACAGAAACCGGGGTCCCAGAAGGACAGCAGGGGGACCCTGAGACTTCTGTAACTTTGAATGCGTCTCTGGATCTGAAAAACACTTTCTTCAGCATTCTTCATGGTTAGAAAAAGTGTTTTTCAGAGATCTAACTGTAAAGAATGCTCCAAGAGGACCAACCCTTGGTCTAGAGAGAAACGAGTCTTTTGAGATGAGTGACAATCTGGAAGTTTCCCAAAAGGCAACTAAACACCAGGAAGGCCCTTGGAATCAATCATCTGACTTTGCACCTCTAGACTCTCACATTTTGCTGAGATCATTCGTTCGTTCTAACTAACAAACTGGGGCTCTGTGACAAATAAAAAGCCCACTATCCTGCCCCCAGGCCCCAAAAGGCAAGCGGTTATTGATTAGACTTCCACTGTCACCTCCCCGCTGCTGTACGAGAAAACACCAGCTGTCTCCAGACTTCCTTCTTCTCTTGCTTACTCCACACACTCTCCTGGTGAGGCCCACCCCAGTCCACGTGGCTTCAGCACCATCGGAAGGAGTCCCCAAAACGCGGTCGAGCCCAGGACGTTCTCCCTGGCTCTAGATCCACATATTCCCACCTGCCACCGGGAAGCCTTACTTACTGGGAAGTTCAGCATCTGCAAACTCAATGTCATTGCCTGCCCCCAAGCCAGCCTCCTTCCGGCACCCTCTGCCTGTGTCATGGCAATGGCAAATGCTGTCACCCAATCTTGGGAGTGTTCCCTACACCTCCTTTCTCCCTGACCCTCCCCAGCCTTGAAGCCACTTGTCCCAGGGGCCCGCTCTCCTTTCTGTCGCCCACCACTCTTCCTCTGTGCTGGGCCTACGTTTCAATAGGTGGGCAGCTTCCAACTCCGTGCCACCCGTCGCCAACCCACCATGGCCATCGACGCCCGGTCACCCCTGGAGGACACAATCTGATCAGTCACACACAACCCCAAGATATCCTGGTGGCTTCCCACTGCTCTCAGGGTAAAATTCACACTTGGGCCTGGAACTCAAGGCCTCTTCCGACCTGCCACCAGCCTCGCTTTCTCTGGCCTCACCTTCCTCTCTTCGCTCCACCTACTGGAGTCCCCACCACCCTTCTTGCAACAGCAGGTTGCGAAGTAGCTGTGCCCTTGTGACTTCAGGCAGGCATACGCTGCCCCCTCGCCCAGAAGGCCCTTTCCCTCATGTGGCCTTGCCACATCCATCATCTCCATCATCTCGTTCTCCAAAACGTAGCTCACGTCCTTCTCCAGAGTCCCTACCAAAGGCCAGCAGAAGGCTACCCCTCTCAGAATATGGGCACACGGCCTCCTCAGGTGAAGTACGACTTCGGTAAACCTGTGCTGAAAGCTTAATGAAAGTTACCAAATAAAGAAATTCAAGTGGATTCTTCATAAAATGCCCTGGGTTTGTTTTTTTTTTTTTTTGGTCTGTTTGTTTCCTTTGATATTATCTCCATTTGCAAAGTGACACTTGAAACAGCCACTGAAGCTGCTGCTTTGAATCGGAAAGGGCTTCTTTCTTCCACAAGCGGAGTTGTCATAACAGGAAAGGTATGCCTCAGCAGGTAAAACATTGAACAGGGTGAATGTTAAGTGCTTTTTTATAACCTGCTTCATTGTTCTTATGTACTTTAAAGCAGAAACCATCTCAAAGCAAACACTTAAATCCGTCTTCTGAGGCTAGCTCAAATGGTAACGAGAATTAGGAGCAACACGGTGTGCCCAAGGTCACTCGACCTGCCAGACAGTCCTGGCAGCAGTGGTCAGTGTAAGCCCACGAGGCCCACCTGCACAGGAACTTGCGGATTCAGGGGGGTGAATTTTATGACTGTTATGAGAAGCCTGCCTAGATGGCGTCTGCGTTTCCCCGAAGGTCACCCTTAACCCACACGAAAACTAGTTTTAGCATCTCGGTTCATTTCACAGCCTTTCAGAGAGACACTCCCCCCCCACCACCACCCCCCCCACCCCCGCCGGTCCATTCCATGCCAGACAATAGGGGACCAAAGATGAATGTGACATGGCCCTCGCCCTGTCCACGGGGAGAGGCAGGCTTTAAACGGAGCATTTGCCATCCGATAAGCACTTCGGGTAAAGGCTTTATCTGAGGGCTGAGAAGATTAGATGAAGGCCGACCTCCAGCATGAAAGGAAGTGCACATGAGGGTCATACCACTGGCCAGAGAGAAGTGTTAAACCTTTGTGAGATTTCTTCATCTCTTCTTATCTGGGGTGGTTTCTCCCAGACTGGATCCCCTAAAATGAACAGACCTTGCAAGTTGGTCTCCAAGACAGTGAAGCAAATGTTTACAAGCAGCTGCTACGTGCCAGGGACAGAGAGGGAAGATGGAAACCTCGCTCTCCAGTGGAGGAAACAAGCTACATCTGCCAAATAAAGGGGTGTTTTATTTTTTCTGCATTTGCCTGGAAGTCCCTGCCGACTCCAGAGCAAACATACATCAAAATAACAAAAACCACCTTGGACTGCCTCTATTGGCCCTAGAAAGGCAGACAGACTCCTGGCTAGGAATCGGAAGCTGGGGAAACACGGAAATGGCAGCATCACAGCCACGAGGCCCACGCCACCTGAGCACGCGGCTAACCTAACAGTCTACCTGTGCCTCCCCGCAGCTCAGGTGGCTCTTAGACAACCTTTGGCCTTTAATGTCAGGCCAACGAGTGGCAATCCAGGAGACCCAAAGCGACCCTTTCTGCACTGAGTGAGATCATCAATGAAAACCTCTTGCCAAGCCACCAGCACCCCTGCCCCAAAAAACCATGACCAGGTGCAGCCTATCCCCGCCCTCCAGCTGTGCTTACTCAAGGCTCAGGAAAGCACAGCGCCCGGGGCCCTGTGGAAATGCTTCCTTCTGCCGGCAAGGCCTGCAGGACAGCTGCCGCCTGGCACAGCAGCCCAGCCAGCCGAGGGCTCCGAGGCAGGGTAGACACACCAGTGGCAGGTGGGCGGGCGTGTCATCCTGGGGCAAACCGAGGGCCCAGAGGAAAGCACTTGCAGGTCTTCAAGGGCAGAACGTTATCAGAGAATCTGTTGCAATTTCGAGTCCAGAAGAGGACTTCCTACCCCCGCAGAGCCGGAAAGTGCCCGGAGAAAAAGCCTGACACGGAACAGCTCTTTCCGACGCTTTGCCCCGGGCCGGCCACCCACCACGCGGCTGATTGGGGGGGGGGGGGGCGCCGGCCCTGCCCCCCGAGGTGGGAGTCCGGGGGGGCCGAGGTCGGCCCCGGTCCCGCATCGCGCCCTGCCCGGCGCTCGGTCCGCGGGGTCCGGCAGGGGATGGCGGGCACCGCCAGGCGGACGGCCGCGGGCCCGAGAAGCGCGGGTTCCGGACCCCCGACCTGAGCCGCGGCCGGCCCACGCGCCCCGCCTGGGACGGAGGCCCAGAAGCCCGGCACCACCTCCCCTCCCTCAGCACTCCCCTTCCACCGTGACAGCCGGAGAACCGGCCCCGTGCCGGGCCGTCACGCCCCCCGCCCGCCGCGCCGGCCGCGAACCCACCTCCGCCCGCCGCGCCGCTTCTCCTCAGCTCTCTGTGCGACTGAGCGCGGGCCGTTCTGCGCACGCGCGCATGCGGCCCCGCCCCCGCCGAGCACGCGCCGCCGGCTGCCCACCCCGGGCGCCTGCGGGTCTCGGCCGCAGCGGACTCTGGGCATGCGCGCTGGCGCCCCGCCGCGGGGCAGCGGGAGCTTGCGGCCGCCAGGGTCGGGTCCCGGCACAGGGGAGCGTGGGCTCGTGAGCCGAGTGAGCGGGGGATGTGGGGTTCAGCCAAACGCAAGGTTGGGGGCGTCGGGAGCCGAGAGGGCTGCCAGCCAGAGCCGCCGTCCGGCCGGGTCACGCGTAGACCTGGGAACGCGCGTCCGCGTGGACACGACGTCTAGTCCCGAGCGGGCGGAGGAGGGGAGCAGGGGGTCCTCCGGGAGCGACCTGAGCGGAGGAGCCCGGAGACCGAGAGTGACAGCCGGAGACAAGACAGGGACACAGCAGGCCGAGAAAGGGGCCGAATACAGGCAGAGACGCAGCGGGGACAGGGACACGGACGTCCAAGTGGCAGAGACAGGGCAGGCAGAGGTGACAGGCGTGACAGACCCGGACCAGAGGCTGCCTTCCTCGCTGGGGGAGGAGTCACAGCGCCCTCTGCGGGTCCTGGCTGGGGGAGGGGGAGCCAGTGTCACCGAGCCCCATGGGGGTCCACAGGCGTCTGTGATGGCCACAGTGCCTCCTGGGGAGTCAGACCACTCCCTGAAGATCAGAGTCCGTGGGGGTTGGAGCCACCGCGGCCCTGGGGGTGTTCTCAGACCTTAGATGGGTCCTGGCATCACAAAGGGGCTCATATCTGTTGGGAGAGGGTCACAGTGCTTTTTAGGAAGGTGAAAATGCTCTCTGAGGGGTCACGACATCACGGGTGTGTGTGGGGGGGGGGGGCTGGGGGTCACAGCGTCCCTTAGAGTGTTCTCAGAGCCTCGAAATGTTGTTCGGCCCCACAGGGGGTTCACAGCCTCTTGGACCATCACAGTGCCCGTAGGAGGGGGAAGATAATGCGAGGATGGCAGGCAAGGAGTCCGTCGGGATGACAACTGCCCAGTGGATCCCTGAAGCAGCTCTTTGGGGCTATCACATCCCTGTGTGTCGGCGCGGGGTGTCCCTACATCGGTCACACCCCTCTTAGGCATGGGCGCGTGGCATCTAGGGAGTCGCTGGGCAGGGTCGGGGCGAGGGCCCAGATGGCGACGCGCGCGACGCCAGCAAAGACTCCTCTGCAGGCAGATGCACCGGCTGAACGTGCGCCTCAACGTGGAAGCAGCGCCCCGCCCGCGCTGCGGGCTCAGGCCGTCCCGCAGCGCCCCCGCCGCTCGCGCCGCTGCAGTCTCCGCAGGCGCCTCGTCCACGCATCGCGCCAGGGCAGCACGAGGCTCCCGCGGGCAGCGCTGAGCCCGGGCCCCCGGCCCCCGACCGCGGTCCCCGGCCCGCCCCCCAGCAGCAGGTAGCGGCGGCCGGGCAGCAGGCGCGGGCAGCCGCAGGCCGCGTCCCGCGCCGGCACCCACAGCGCGCTGCTCCCTCGCCTCGCGCGCTCCTCGCCGCTCCGGAACACTGCAAGCACGGCCACCGGGAAGCGCGTCCACGAGCCGCGCGCCTCGCCGCGCGCGCCCACCGCCACCTGCACCGCTGAGGGGGGCGGGGGGAGGGCGAGATGGGGCGGGGTCAGGCGGGGCGGAGCCGGGAGGGGGCGGGCCGCGCGGAGGAGCCCTGGGCGCCCGCGGTGTGGGGAGGGGGGCAGAGAGAGGGGACCGGGGCGGGGGGGGGGGGTGACGGGGCGGGGCCGGCGACAGTGGGAGGCCCAGGGAGGGTCAAGGGACGGTGAGAAGGTGACGGCAGGAGGCCTACCGTAGTCTTTCCTGCAGAACTTCTTCAAGCTGATGCGGTAGCTGCCGCGGGCTGGTTTGCAGTGCACGTCGCAGTCTGGAGGGGGTGTGGAGGCTGGCACAGATCCCTCCCTTCTTACCCCGCCCTTTCCTCCTCCCCCTCGTTGAACCCCAAGCCCCCTTCCCCCACAGTCATGCCAATCTGGGCCCCTGTTCTTTGTCCACTCACCCTGGGGTTCCACAGAGCTGCTCTCCTCAGTGGGTCCAGGGACAGGCGTCTCTGCGGACAGGGTGAGAGAACCGCCTGCATTTGAGGGGGAGGATTCGTAGGGCTCTGGGGGCAAGCAGGTAGCTGCGGGGAGGGGGGGTGTGGAGAACTGGTGTGGTTTCGGCTGAGGTGGCGGAAGCAGGGCAGGGTCACTCACTAACGCAGGGTGCCACGGGAGAGCGGCTCTGCTGGAAGCCGGGGGCGCAGCGATTGCAGGTGAGGCCCGTGACACCATCCTTGCAGGGACACTGGCCTGTGGTCTGGTTGCAGGTTTTGCCAGCAGCACCAACAGGGTGACAGTCACATGCTGAGGACAGAGATGGGACGGTCAGAAGCCCATCTGGGGAGGTGGGAACCCAGAGGGTGAGGACGTGCAGGCAGCCGGCGGCAGGCTCACCCCTGCAAGCGCGGCGGTCACTCAGGGCACGGCCAGGGTCTCGATAGAAGCCCTCCCGGCAGTAGTGGCAGTGGCGGCCGGCCGTGTTGTGCCGGCAGTTGAGGCAGACCCCGCCACTGCGGCGGCCGGATAGTCGGTACAGCTCCATGTTGAAGCGGCAGCGGCGCGCGTGGCCATTGCAGGAGCAAGCTGCAGGAAGGGATGGGTCAGGGGCAGGCTGGCCCAGTCCAGGGTCCCCAGGCCGCCCTCCAAGGCCTCACCAAGGCAGGCGTGGGCTTCCCGGGCCGTGGCCCGCTGCCACGGCCTGTCGCAGTAGAAGGGCTTGCAGCGGCCGCAGTCGGGGCCCTCGGTGCCATGCTGGCAGTCGCAGATTAGGTGGCCCTGGGTGTCCAGCAGGCACCTTGAGGCATGCCCATTGCACTTGCAGCGCCCGCCCACCTGGAGCTCAGTCGCCGAGTAAGAGTAAGGGACCATGGCCACGGAGTCCCTGGTGTCCCCCAGCACGGCAGGCCTTGTGAGCACTATTCGAATGTCTGTGGCAGTCACCCAGTCTTGGAGCACTGGGCTGCTGTCCAGATCCAGGCCTGGTGGGCTTCCGTCCTGCACGCTGAAGGCCAGAAGGCCACCACCATCGGGCTGGGCCTGGGGCTCCGGGAAGCACAGAGCTTCGGGCCCTGGGCCTGGTGGGCCATCCGCAGGGACAGGCAGGCGGCCATAGTCCAGGCCACAGCGGGAGGAGAAGAAACCCAGTGGGGCCCAGCTGCGGCCATGGTCCTGTGACTTGAGCAGGGCCACCGAGGCGGGGGGCGCAGAGCAGAAGCGCAAGCTCACGAACACCAGCTCAAAAGCCTTGCCCAGGGGCACTGTGAGGGTCACGTTGAAGGGCGCCTGCGTCAGTGAGTCCGAACGCCAGCACACAGGGCTTGTGGTGCTCCCTGCGGAGGTCAGGAGGGCGGCCGGGTGTGCCCGCCTCGGGTCGGAGGCATCACAGGCCCGCGTGGCCGGCCGCCCACACGTGCTGGACGCCAGTACCTCGCGGCCCAAGGCGGCGTTCACCAGGCCCGGCACGCAGCCGCGGGGCGCGCCCCCCTCGTCATGGCAGGGGTCGGCGGGCGCCGGCGGCCCCAGGCTCAGCGCGGTCGAAAGCGTGCCCGCGGTCAGCAGCAGCCCCCAGGGCCAGCCGGGCATGGCCGGAGTCGCGGTAGATCCGCCGGCCCGCCGGGCCCCACGCTGCTGCCCTCGGGGTGGGGGTGGGGGGCGGAGAGCGAGCCCGGGTCCGAGGCTCTGCCCGCTGGCCCGCAATGCCAAGCAATCCCGGGCGGCCCCAGCCGAGGCCCAGAGGTGGGAGCAGCCGCGGGCACGCCCCGGGCCAAGCGCAACAGCGGGGATGCTGGCGCGTCCTCCCGCTGGGCCTGGAGCGATGACAGGAGTCGCCCCCGCTCCCGGCGCCTCCGCCCGCGGAGGCCCCACCCGTCGCCCGCCGTTGCACTCACCCACAGAGGGCCGGGTCGAGCAGGTCTCCCGGCCTCCCAGGAAGGGCCGAGGGCGGGCGGGGCCTGGGGCGCCCCGGCCGCCGCCTCCTCCCGGCTGTAGCGACGACCGGCGAGCTGTGCCAGGAGGGGGTGGGGGGCGCAGTAGGCGCGAGCCTGGGCCCGGCCGGGGGCGGGGCTGCTCGGGCCGGGAAGGAGGGAGGAGAGGGGAGGGGGCCTCGTCGGCAGAGCCGGAATCAGAAGCAGATTCAGACACTGGCGGGGCCAGCGGGGGAGGGGGCTGGGAGGCCCGCGAGCCGGGGGAGGGGCCGGGGAGCCAGGAATGCGGCTGGCGGGAGGGGTCTGGAGGGGGCGGCTCAGCCACGCAGCCCGTGGGGGACCACCCAGCAGGGTCCCCGGCCTGCATCCAGGCCCTGACTGCTCCTGGGGCTGTGCCACGTGCTGGGCGGGGGTCTGGCCGCCTCCTCCCTCAGGCCCATCTGGCAGACTGGGCTCCGGATCTGAAGGCTGGTGCCCCGATGCTCCCCTGGGTCCCTACAGGGAACACTCAGGGCTGGAGGAGCCAAGCAGAACTGGTGGTTATGGGATGTGCCCAAGGCAGTGGTGTGCACGAGCAGAAAAAAACCGCACCTTTGGGACCAGGTCTGATTTTGAATCCAAGCTGCTCCGACTTCTAGTCCTGTGGTTCAGGTTCCTTAACCTGAGACGGAGTGTTTTCACTGGACAGATGCCTGTTACTCAACTTTGCTGAGCCATTGGGGAGGTTTGATGAGCTACCTAGGTATTGGCAGCCAGGGCCTCTACAGACTGGAGTCTCTCCTGCTTTATGTTCAGGAAGGATGCATCCTCCCCGTCTGACCTGAGCTTACCTAAATGATGAAATTGGCATACCCCCTCTACCCCCAGCCCCCAGATCAGGCCAAACTCTTGTCCCAAAGCATCTCTGGGTCTCTGTCTGATTGCCTCGCCATGATGGGTCCAGCCCCCAGAGCTGGCAGGGAGAAAGGGAAGCCGTGTGTGGGGGCCGGGGAGCCCACTAGGTAATAGGGTTCCTTGGGGTTCAGGGGCTTGGTCAGCAGTTGAGGACCCCTGTGCAGGGTAGGGAGTGGAGTCTGGTCCATGGGGAGGGCTTGGTCACAGACAGCTCGGCATCAGAACCCCTGAGCCTGGCCCACTTCCCAGCAGGTCTGGGTAGAGAACCTGAAGCGGGAGCCCAGCTGGGCAGCCTGGTCACCAGGTGGGGAAAGGGCAGCTGCAGCTGACAGTGACCCAACCAAGAGAGACCAGGGATTGCTCTGGATAGAGACCACTTCCCCTGTTAGGTCTTTGATGGACAGGGCCAAGCATCCCAGGAAGGGGCAGCTGCGTGCACGGGGGCCAGGGAACACAGGGACATGTGTGACCTGAGAGAAAGTCTGAGTCCTGAAGGTTCAGATGGGAGGCTCACCTCTGGCCAGGCCCTGCAGCTGGCGGAGGACGAGGACGCCGTGCAGATGCGTCTGTGTGTGCAGAGCCTCACTTGCAGCCAGGCTAGAGAGACTGCGAGCACCCACAAGGAGAGGGTAGGGGGAGGCAGAACCTTCGTGTTCTTCGGGAGGGGAGGGACAGGAGGACGCTGGGACCTCCCCTGGGAAACCAAAGGAGAAGAGGAGGGAGCAGCATGAAGACAGGGTGATGGGGCACCTGAAGTGACAGGCACCCTCCAGCACAAATGCGGGGGGGGGGGGGGCGGTTGGTGGAGGGGCTGATGAGATCACAGGAGACTTGGGAAGGATTGAGCCAGAGGGGCTGCTGGCCTCTCTCCCTTCACCTTTGGCAGCCGCAGGGAGTCTGCGGTTCCCCTCTGCCCCACAGAACAGGTGCCACGGTACCTCACCTCAACTTCCCGATAAAAAAACGCGCCCCTCAACAACAGATAGGTGCGCGAATAAGGGAGCTGACAGCACATCCTGCTCCAGAATGAGTGACATTTGGAACTGGCACCTTCCCAACCACCCCCTTCAACATCCCTTCAGGTCATCAGCGTCCGACTCAGCCTGGGATGAGCAGAGCCCTGGCAAGAGAGTAGAGGCTGCAATAGAACCTTCTGGTGACTAGCTGGCCACGGTGGGGAGACGTGCCCAGGCCCAACATGCAGGTTCCACAGAGCCTGAGACAAGCTTCCAGGGAGCCCCTGGCTGAGTGCGCTTCAAGACTCCTGGCAGGAGGGAAGAAAGGAAATCAGGGAGCAGGCTCCCCTCCAGCTCCGGGCCAGCCTGTGCAGGCTTTGTCTGCAGCCCAGCTTCCTCCTGAGTCGGGCGAGGGGCTGCAGAACATCTGGTGGTTTCTGGTGTGGGTGGAAAGAGGCCCCCAGGGCTCAGCCTGCTGCCAGTGTTCATCCCTGTTAGCAAGCCGGGAGTTGCGGGCCCAGAGGGCGGCGGTACCACCAGCTCCCTGGGGAGGAGGCTGCAGGCAGCCCCACCTCTTCCCTGCAATGACCACCCCCCCCCCCCCCGCACAAATTCTCTTCTGGCCCCTAGGATGGCCCTGGCAGATGGCCTGATGAGAGTTAAGCCCAGCCCCCAGTGCAGGCTCATGGCTCCGGAGGGCTGGCCGACCTGTCCCCAGCCTGTCACACCTTCTCAGCCGGTCCTGCCCCATTCTGGCACCTTAGAAGAAGCTCCGCCTCCCTGCCCCCCCCTGCATCTTCTCAGGCCACTACAGTCCTCCCATCCCCACCGCACGGTCCCCCCGCCCCCCCCCGTCGGAGTGACAGCTGCTGGCTTTGGGGCAGGCGGGGAACCCATCTGGGAGAGAAGGGGCCCAGGGGGCCAGACGTCCCAGGCCTCAGGGGGCTGGGGTCTTTCCCTTAAAAGGCCAACTGATCTAACACTCCCGGCCTAGCCCAGGACCTACTGTCCCCTCCAGACCTTTGCAAGCCACAACTCGTTCACACATGGCACAAACATTTATTGAGCGTCTATTATGCCGAGAGGGGCTTCCAACCCAGCAGTGAGGACAGACAGCAGGGGGAGGGGCGTACGGCACGCTGCGCCTCGACCCGGGAGGGCGGCCCCCGCCAAGTCCGTGGCCTTCTTGCACCCTGCATCCCCGGCAGGGCCCCCGTGCCACGCAGGCTCTCTCTGTGGTCGCCACCCGCTCTGCACGCCAAGCAGAACACTGAAAAGCAACATTGGGAGGAGGGGGGAGAGGCGAGAGGGGAGAGCACAGGGAAATGTCTGGTAGCCCGCACGCCCTTGGCCTCCTAAGGGCTCGGGAAGAAACGGTCGAAGGAGGGGGCCTCCGCGACCCGCCACCCGCGCGCTGCGCTGCGCGCACCCAGCCGTGGCGAGGTCCGGAGGGAGGAGGCGCCCGGCTCGCGGTGACTTCGCTGGGGAGGGGGCCGCCCGCGCGGGCTCAGGACGTCCCCGGCTCCCGCTGCCCCGCGCGCCCGGCCCGCCGCCGCCGCCGAGCGTGCCAGCACAGGAAGGCGGCGGCCAGGAGCCCGAGGCCCGCGCCCAGCGCGGCCAGCGCCACGCCCTGCTCCGGGTCCAGGCGAGGTCCGCGCAGCGAGAAGGTGATGGCTGTGGCAGCGGCGCCGGTCACCAGGGCCACAACGCCGAACGGCAGGACGCAGCGCGGCCAGGAGCCCCCCACACCGCCGGTGGCCAAAAGCAGCGCTCGCAGGGCCCCGGGGGGTTCGGGGGACGCGAGGGGCTCGGCAGGGGCCGCGGGTGGGGGCTCGGGTGCGCTCATGCCGCCGATGCGGGGGCCGCGTTCAGGGTGGGTGTGGGAGCCCGCGCAGACCCCACTCCCGTCCTCGACCGCCACGTCAGTGCGGATTGGCCCGGGATGCGGTGACGCCACCGGGACGCCGAGGAGAGGAGTTCGCTGCCGCCTCCTGGCTTGGCTTTGAATCTGGGTGGGCGGGTGCAATCTAGAGGGGGCGCCTACCCAGACCTTTGCTCTCGTCCTTCCAGACGCTACGGGGGTCACCTCCCTGCCCAAGTGCGGGCAGGACAGCCCTCCACAAAGACATCACCAGGACTGGTCCTGATAGGTGGGTCATCGAGTCCACAACCTTTGGGCACCCATCTGGGCCTGGCCAGGGATCGAGGTGGACTGCACCCCTGACCTCATGGGGCAAAGGTCCAGTAGGGAAGGTGCATAATAAACCAAGTGAACTGGTGGATTAAATAATTTTGGTGGAGGCCACTGGTTATGGAAACTAATTTTCGGGTGGCCAGTGACAGGGTGGTGGTGGGACTCACCCTGGATATGAAAGGTTCCTCAAGATCAGAGTAACTGGGCATGAGCTCTGGAGACAGTGATGACAGTGGTCAGGAGAGGGGGGTGGCTGTCCCCAGGCTCCCTATCTCTTGGCTTCCCTTCTCTGTTCCTGCCCTGGGCAGTGGACATTGCTATTCCAGTCCCTAGAGGCCCCTCAGTACAATGAGGAGTGGTTTAGGTTTCCTACATTGGTCTATCATCTGGTTCCCAGCAGGCCACAAAACCTGGGATTCCATGTTCAAGGTTTCTGGCCTGTGGGACTGTGGGGGCTTTTATAAGAAGGACTTCCTGCTGCGGCCCAGAGCTATCTCCAGGCTGCTTCAACATCACTCAGTCCTTCCCCCATACCTACTACCCCTCATCGGCTCTCAGGAAACCAGGGCTTCTCCAGGGGTTTCCTGGGTCTGGATCCCCTGGGACAGAGGCTGGTTTTATTCCCTAATTGCTCATCGCTGTCCACACAAAGGGCCAATGCCCCAGCTCTGAGGATCGTGCTCTGCACAGGTGATCAGTAATGGTTTTTGTTTAATATAATGCTTATTTTTGAGAGACAGAGAAGATGAGCGGGGGAGGTGCAGAGAGGCGGACAGAGGCTCTGAAGCTGGCTCCATGCTGACAGCAGAGAGCCAGATACTGGCCTTGAACTCACAAATGATGAGATCGTGACCTGAACCAAAGTCAGATGCTCAACCGACTGACCCACCCAGGCACCCTCAGTAAAAGCTTAAAGAACACCAGACTCCCAGGCCTCACCAGGGCCCAGCACTGTGTAATCTGTCCTCACCCCCGACCTAGCGGTAATAACCACTGCTGTGGGTGCGCGGGCTCCTTGGGAGCACCCGGGGGTCATCTGAAACTGGCCCCCACGTGCAGAGGGCAGGGAGAGACTGAAGAAGGAGGCAGGCCACTCCAGCCGGGCGGGTGGCGGGGTCAACAAGCAAACGGGCCTTACCTACAAGACGTGTCCTGGGCTGCGGCACCCGCCCGCCAGAGCTTAGAGGCTGAGGTCGCGGGAGGCCCTCAGCGGGCTCAGCCGTGTACCCCGTGCAGGTGTTTAAAGTATCACATCACTACCTCAAGGCTGTGTCCTCGGAGCAGCCCCTGGGAGTGACGAGGCAAGTGGAACCCACATTCCGAGGACAGGGGAGGGGGCGAGGAGCCTCCCGCTGCCCAGATCCAGCTCACGGGTCAACGGGTGGTCACGTCTCTTCAATTACCTCTCCCAACAACTAACCCCAGAATGACAGTGAGGACAACACTGGGCCCTTGAGAATCTTGCTAAAAGTCCCACAGCAGCAATTAAGAGTAAGCCCAACCCTGTGACTGGTTTAAACCCAGAGGTCGTGACCTTGACCTGTAAGTTGTTTTTTGTTCCACAAAGCAAGGATTCCTTCAGCAGGGGAGGCAGGGGGGAGGGTGCCCACGCTGGCCACAGCAACAGCTGTGGGGTTGGTGAGCACAGATACCACGCGGTGCCCACCCACTCTGATATAGGCTTGTGGCTTTTGTGTTTTCCCATGAGCCCAGTACAGTCTAGGGGATTGGAGGGAGGGGTTTCAGGTGTGCTGGGGCCAATGCTGGCAGAAGTCCCCAGTCCTGCTCGCCTTCAATGGCCTTTCCCTCCCTTCAGTACGTGTTCTCAGTGAATACACCTGATGCGTCTCGGTGAGCAAAAACACGCATCAAGTCCCATCTTAGTGTGATTTCAGTATACGTACTTGCTAAAGTAGTGTTAATGTCACACAAGTGGCTTATAGATCTAAAGCGAGAAGAAACCGAAGTACTACAAAAAGCCCCAGAAAGGCCTCCGGTCTCAGCCTGGGGAAGGCGAAGCCAAGCGGAGGTCTGACTACTCGCTTTAGCTGCTGTGAGAAGGGCCCTGGGTTCCTCAGGAAGAGCCAGGGGACTGTCCTCAACCCACCTGGGAAAGCTGGTTTACCAGGGTGGGTACACCATTCTCTGCATTGGAAATCCTCTCAGTCCCTGTTAACTAGTGGGGGGCAGGGAGTGGTCTCCCAAGAGTCTCAGTGTCCGAACAAGGTCACCCTCATGCCAGGGTCCCGAGGCCTGGGAACGGGGCTCGGGGGTGGCAGCCGGCCACGGGAAAGGTTCAGTCGGCAGGTTCATCTCGAAGGACGGTGAGGAAGCGCTCCCCTCCCTCGCAAAGCAGGCTGTGCACAGCTCGGCAAAGCGCTAGCCAGTGTGGCCCCTGTGTGCCCACCAGGGGGAGGAGTTCCGCCATCAGGACCTGAGGGGTAACGAAGAGTTAAGATCTCAGGAGGGCCCGGGCCCTGTCCCGGGAGGGCTCACAGAAGGCCCTGAATTGAGGCAATTCCAGGGCGGGCTTCAGGCATGTGTTCCAGCCCCTCCCACCTTCTAAAGCTCTGCCCCTGGGCCAATGCTGTGTCAGCATGCACACAAGCCCAGAAGCCCCATCTTCAGATGGACCAAAGCCCACGGCTCCCCCGTCGCCCAGTCTCCACGCCCCTACTCCGGAAGTACCTTTTCCAGGTGGATCTGCTGGTCTAGCATGGCCACCCGCAGCCTCAGGGCCTCTAGAGTCTGCAACTCCTGGGTGCTGGAGTAGAGAAGAAGCTGGGGGCTCCAGATAGGGTCTGTTCCTCCTCCGCAGGGCAGTGAGGCTCCGGGGCGTCTCCCCACAGGCCACGGCCCCAGCTGCTGTCCCACCACTGCTGTGAAGTCAGGGGGAGGTGGACTCATGGGGTGGCAGCCAGGGACCTCCTCCCCATCTGCCTTTGGTGGGGGCAGTGCAAAGTCAAAGGTTTGCCTCCTAGACGAAGCCTCGTTATCCGTGAAAAATCATCTCTAGTGACACGAAGCAAGCCAGGGGCCGGTATGTCTCTGCTTCTCGCACGCCACCCTCAGTGACTAGGAAAATAAGCCGACTGTTCGCAGAGCCAGGGCCCGTCAGGGGAAGGGCGGGGGGGGGGGGGGCAGTTCTGGCTGGTCCCGTGGGACAGTTCAGTGGGGGGGTGGGGGGGGGGCTCCAGAAAGGACCTGCCCTGAGTGTCCTTGCTCCTGAGCAGCTGTTAATGCTGCCTTTTGGCTCCAGGACTTCGACCACTGACAAGACTTCAGCACATACTGAGGGGTGTGTGTGTCGGTGGGGAGGGGGTCTCACCTGCACGCAGCTCCTGCAGCCTGTGGAGACACTGCTCCGTGATGGCCTGCAGCCCCTCCAGGGTAAGCAGGCAGCGGTACTCCTGCATGCAGTCAGCAGGGTCTATGCAAAAGTCAAGGGAGAGCATAGGTCAGGTCCACGCCAGTCCCAAGCCCTCCCCGGCCCAAGACACGCAGCAGGGCCCACTGACCTGCCGAGAGCACTTCCTCCATTCGCCGTCTCAGCAGCGAACAGGCCGTCCGCAGGAGCCCCACCTCGGCCTCCATTGCTGTAGCACTGAGCCCAGAGCCGGGCCCGCCGGACTGGACACGGGTCAGGGAAACTGCTCTGTGGCCAGGTTCCCCCCTTCCCCTCCTACCAAGGACAGGGCCCCAGAATGGCTCTGGCCCTTCCTGGAGTGGCTCCTGAAACTCACCAGGCTCAGAGCCAGGACCACCCCCCACCCCCCACCCCCACCGTGGAGGGTCCCACAAGCCCAGCAAGAATACAGTCATCTGCATTTTCTGGAGGAACTGGGTTTTGGCGGTGGCAGCGGCATCCACGGAGTCACTGGTCTGTGTAGAGCTGAGCTGGGCCCACAGGCTGGGATGGACACACAGGCACCCGGGAACCAGAGAGGGACGCAGTTATGCCATCCAGCTGGGCCTCAGGAGGCAGGGAAGGGCCAGGGAGGGGCCCCAGGTAGGGGTGTCTGGCTCTGCTCAAAGCCAGGAAGGACCTCCGGAGGCCTTGGAAAACTGAGAGGACACTGTCCACGAAGAGACGACAGAGCCTACGTACTCTGGGAAATACCCAGAGAAAGTTCAAGGAAAAAGGGGAGAGGGGCTGGCAGCGACTGGTACCGGAGCCTCCCTGGGACAGTGGTAAAGAACTTGGGGTGCAGGCACAGCACACACTTGAAAGGCACTGCCGTGTGCCGTGTTGAACCCCCACAACACCTCTCTGAAGCTGATACCATCATTCTCTGCTCTGCAGAGAAGACAAACGGGGACCCGGGGTCTCTTAGCTTCAAAGCCGGCAGAGTCTAAGGTCATGAGGGCGGTCCTAGCTGATCTCGGAAAGTGTCCCACCAGCCAACAAAGCAGAGAGGCCTGCTGGAAAAGTCTTACCGAGGAGGCCCTGCGCTGCTGGGAAGCCTCGGCCTCCCCGCTGTGCACACTTCCCTGGTGTCCCCTACCAGCCCCACCCAGCTGACACTCAGCCTTACCGGGAGTTCCGGGAAGCCGCTTTCCTGTAGGCCATGGGTAGCCGCAGCAGGATCCTGTCAGGGAAGCCAGTGCTCAGAGAAGCCGCACTCTGGGGGCTGCCCCCCTCAAGCCCCGAACAGGGCTTCCAGAGTGGCTTGGGAGCCAGCAGTCCACGTCTGCCCTGGCAGAGAGAAGAGAGGGAACCAGGAGCAGAGCCCATTTGGAGCCCCTGGGCTATATGGATGAGAGAACAGGTTACTGGACAGGCCCTAGTGATGTTGCACTCTGCCAGCTTTGGGGCATGGGTCTCATGGGATGGCACCCTGGAGGCTCCCCTGGCCCGCATCGGGCTCAATGCCCTGTCCTCCCTGTCACCCCACATCCCAGACTCCTGCTGCTGGCCAGGGTCTGATCTAGAAGAGACAACAGTTCCTCCAGGAAGAGTCTGGGAAACCTACCCCTTCTCCTTCAGTGTGAAAGCTTCTGGGGCTTGAAGAGCAGCCGATGGGGGTATCTGTTGGTCCCTGGGGCCTGGTCCAGGCTTGGCGGCTCGGGATCCTCTCCCCATACGGGTGCGATCCCCCACTGACAGGAGCCTGCACTCAGGGAGGCCCCTAGCAGGCACCGCAGTCTGCTGGATGCCCCTGGGGGGTTTTGTCTCTGAGACTCGACAGCTAGCCTGGCCGGAGGCCCGGGACGGGGCAGAGGCTGTGGTGGCAGAAGTGGCAGCGGACCCAGACTTCAGGCTGAGGGCCTTGTGTCTTTCTCCAGTCTTAGAGATGCCTTTTCTCACCCGTACAGCCTTCTCCAGTGCCTGGGTCAGAAGCTCCAGCTCCTTGAGGTCTTGAGGGCTGGGTGTGGATTCTGCAAAAACCAAAGACCCATGCGTGCAGTGGTCACTCACCACTGCTTGTCCGGAAAACAGAGCAGGAGTGGCACCAGGAGAAGGTGGGTGCTGGAAGTTTACCCGGAGACGGGGCCTCTCCACTGGTTTCTGGCGCTGGGGTTGGCTGCGGAGCCGGGGTCTCGGCTGGTTCCCTGCGAAGTTTCACAGTACAGTCGTGGCACGGCCAAGAGGCAGGGTTCAGGCGCAAGGGACCCCAAAGGGGCCGCCTGGCTTTGCGGCGGTCCCCCAGTCCGGGGGCTCCGAGGGGGGTTCCCAGGACCCGAGGGAGGCCTGGCCGGGCGGTCTCGGGGTCCGCGTACCAGGTCCGCAGCAGCCGGCGGGAGACGCGCAGGCTCCGCTCCAGCTGCCTCTGTCGCTCAGCGCAGGCGTCCAGGGCGTCCCGCAGCTCGGCCACCAGCCTGGGAGGGGCGCACCGGCGGCTTAGCACCCCGGCCGGCCTCGCGCCGCGCCCCCTCCCGCCCCGCTCCCTCCCTGCGCGCGGGTCTCACCGGCGCGAGCAGTCCGCGGGCAGCATGAAGGCGACAACGGCTCCTCCGGATTTGCCGCCTCCAGGAAGTCCGGGCCTTTCCGGGCTAGAAGACCGCCCCCTTCCGGCCGGACTACCCAATCCCAAGCCCAGAGCGCAAGCCCCGCCCCCGCCGGGCGCGCAGCCATTCCCATTCGGAGCAGGGCCCCGGGGCAGCAGAGGGTCCTCACGTGATACGCAGACTTGTGGTTTGAATGGGTAGACAGACTGTGGCACCTGTGGTCACTTACGGTAGACTTTGCCTGTCCTTATTGAAGGTGCTCTAAAGCGGGGCCGAGCTGCCTTGCGGACCCCAGGCCACCTAGCACAGGGCAGGGGACGTCGAGTGACCCAGTTTACTGGGGTAACAGTCGCTAGAGGTGAGAATAACGCGTGTTAGGGGCAGAGCTAGGGAGGAGGGAGTGTGCACTTTTGGACATGCTGGTGATATGATGACATTCGGAGGTGGCATCAGGTAGGTACCTGAGCATAGGCTCCTGAAAGTCCAGGAGAGCTGGGATTGTGGCCCGTGAACAGCAGGTCTGGGCAAGAAGGTCCAGTGTGGGGCAGGTGTGTTTAGACAGGGACAGGTGAAGGATGGGTGGTGCAAGGGGAGCTAGAATCCAGAGGGATGGAGGAGTGGAGCTTCAGATGTCATAGAAGCAACGGGAAGCAGTTCCAGGATGGAGGACCCTCAGTGACTCAGGATAGCTGGGGTGTGTGTGTGTGGGGGGGGGGATAGATGCTAGCTGGGTGTGTGTGTGTGTGTGTGTGTATGTGGACAGATGCTAGCTGGGAGGAGGTGGGGATACATGCTAGCTGGGGTGTGTGTGTGTGGGGGGGGGAATAGATGCTAGCTGGGTGTGTGTGTGTGTGTATGTGGACAGATGCTAGCTGGGAGGAGGTGGGGATACATGCTAGCTGGGGTGTGTGTGGGGGGATAGATGCTAGCTGGAGGAGGGGGGGATAGATGCTAGCTGGGAGGAAGGGGGGTAGATGCTAGCTGGGAGGAGGGGGCGAGAGATGCTAGCTGGGAGGAGGGGGCAAGAGATGCTAGGTGAGAGGAGGGGAGGTAGATGCTAGCTGGGGTGTGTGTGTGTCAGGAGATAGATGCTAGCTGGGGGGGATAGATGCTAGGTGGGAGGAGGGGGAGTAGATGTTAGGTGGGAGGAGGGGGAGTAGATGCTAGGTGGGAGGAGGGGGGATAGATGCTAGGTGGAATGGGGGGCAAGATGCTAGCTGGGAGGAGGGGGGATAGATGCTAGCTGGGGTGTGTGTGTCAGGAGATAGATGCTAGCTGGGGGGGATAGATGCTAGGTGGGAGGAGGAGGGATAGATGCTAGTTGGGAGGGGGGATAGATGCTAGGTGGGAGGAGGGGGGTAGATGCTAGTTGGGGTGTGTGTGAATGGGGAGATAGATGCTAGCTGGGAGGAGGGGGGATACATGCTAGGTGGGAGAGTGGGGATAGATGCTAGCTGGAAGGAGTGATGAAGACAGCAGGACCAATATAATTGGGGGTAAGAAGTAGGAAAGCGAGCCCTGCAGGGACTGGGAAATCTCAGGGAGCTGGAGGGATGACAAACTGGGATCAAGGGGGTTGCTTAAAGATGGGGAGGTATCCCTTGCACAGTTGGAAGAGGGAGATGCTGCAGGAAGGGAGCTGGGGGACCCATGCAGCCAGGGGCTGGAAAGGGTGGGAGCTCAGGGCAGCCCCCCAACTGGCAGCAGCCCGTTTTCGTGCCCAGGCAGAGGAGGCGGACCGCACTCCGGTCTCAAAGGAGATTCTCCCCGAGGTCAGAGGGGACAGGAAAAGGCTCACGTCAGCATGGGCAGGCGGCATTAGGTCCGCACTGGAGTGGTGGCCTTCTACGGGTACAGGCTGGGAGACGACAGGGAAGCAGGTCCATCCAAGTTGTGTCTTGACAGTGGGCCACAGACAAGGTGGCACACAGTCAGATATACACATCGCTAGGCTGCCACTGTCCTTATCACATTTAATCCTCACAACACCCCTGTGAGGTAGGTATTGCTGCCCCAGCTTACACATGAGGAAGCCGAGGCTCACACATGCCCAGGGGCACACAGTTGACAGGAAAGGTCTGCGATCCCAATGGCGGGGTCTCTGCATTCCAACCATGCCCCGCCCAGGGCGGTCAGAATTCTCTTACAGTAGCAAGAAGACAGCTCCCACGGACATGGGGACACACACACACACACACACACACACACACACACACACAGCACCCAGAAAAGCCACCACTGAGTCGGCACCTCTGTGCGCCATAGTTCTAGTTCAAGAGCATTTGGGGGACACTCCTGACCCAGTGGTTCGTTCTGACATTTTGAGAAAAAACAAAAGCTATTGCTGCAGGGCACGTGCCTCAGTGGTCCACCCAGCTGAGGGGAGGTCAGGGTCAGGCTCAAGCAGATCCCTCTGGTGGTGTGGCTGCTGCACGCAGGAGGTGGAGGCTTGGGGGAGCCTCAGGTACCCACAGCAGATCCACCCTCCCCAACAGGTGGGGGACAGGTCCTCTAAATCTCGCTCATCTGCATCCTGGTCACCTCAGATGTTACGAATGACATTTAGATTTTTTCTGTCCAACTTCGCTGGGAAAATTCTTTTCGCCTCAAGAGTGTCAGGATAGCATGAGAGATCTGAATCAGATGTTTCTTTTTTTAGCTGAACCTAAATAAAGTTAGGAATCTCTCTCTCTCTAACTTAATATCTTCTATCTTTTTTTTTATTTCCATCTTAGAAAAATGAAGGATGGAAATAAAGATGGAGAAGAAATAGCCTAGAAATTCAGTGCAAAGAGAGGTGTTCATATGGACACCACCTGCTGGGGACACAGATCAATCACTCTGGGGGAATAGAAGGATCTCTAAAAGGAGCTGAAAGTATGGCAGGCAGGGAGCTTTGGGCAAGCCCTCAAGGCCCAGCCTGACAAGACTCTGGGCCTGCCCACCTGGTGGTCACACGCAGGCCTCGACAGTGCAGGGGCCAGGCTCCCTCAGCAGGGGACCTGCCACCCAGGGAGGAAGGGAACCAAGGTGGTACGAGGACAGTGGTGCGTGCGCTCAGAGAGGTCGGCTCCTCCGGTCACCCGAACCCCATAGATGCGGGGGGTGAGCTGTGCCAGGCCACCTGCTCACACATGTTCTCAGTGGTGAAAGCTGTCAGTTCCCGGGATGGGGCTCAGTGGGGCTGGGGACATCAGACATGGGTCAAGTTCCCCAGAGAGAGGACAGACACAAGAGGGGACAGAGAAATGGGCTTCACAGGGCGTGGCATGATTGCTTTGAGGCTAAACTTTCCAAAGGGAAGCATCGGAGTTTCTGTTCTGACTTAAGACGTTCTGACGGTTCACGTTGGGCTGCCCCGGAGAAGGAAACTTCGCATCCCGCATTCTCTCAGTTCCCTGTGTGAGAGCCACCAGGGTGCACACGGTGTCCGCCTCCGGAGCCCCCAGGCTCCCTAGTGCAGTGGCAGCCCCCCCCCCACCCCCAAGCAAACGTTGCCCGCAGCAAGTGCGGGCACTCACAGCCTCAGCAAGCAGGGCTCAGGCCCCTCTCCTCGTCCTCATCCTCCTCTTCCTCCTCCTCGCTGTGGGCAGATAGGTTTTTCCTCTTTACCTGTCGCTGGGGGGTGCTGCTCTCCAGGGGGCTTGGAGAGTGACACTGTAAACATGGCTTCTTGGCGTGCTGGCGGCAAGGCTGTGTGCCTGAGTCACTGCCCGGGGAAGGCACTGAGGTAGACCGGGGGGAGGCCCCCGAGACCCCGTCCACCGAGTCTGTGGGACTCGCGCTGCAGATGGAGGAGTACCCCGAGGTCACACTGTCCTTGCCTGGCTCCCTCCTGCCGTGGAGCAGAGGCTGGGGTCCCGGGCTCGGAGGTGTCTGGGTGCCCGGTACGTAGGCGCGCACATCCTGGCGACCACCGGCCTCCGGGCAGGCCTCCTCGTCGCTTGATTCCTGGCAGCAGTGCTGTTCTGGGTTTAGATAGACCACGGTGACGTCGAGGATGCCGCTGGGTGCCGTCACTGTGGGAGACGTGGGGAGAGAGGTGAGGCGCTGAGCACTGAGTGCCCCCTGTCCAGTCAGGACCCCCAGGGGCCCGTGTCTGGAGCTCGCTGCACAGCCCCCCGTACCGCTCTCCTTTGGGCAGGAGGTGGAGGGGGCCTCTCACGGTGACGTGGGGGACAGTAGGAAGTGACAATAAACTGATCATCAAGAATCTACTTAATCCCCAGTGGACACAAGAGCAAGCAACCGGAGAGTCAGCAGAAACGGCCAGACCTAGGGTTCCTGTGTGTTTAGCTGCCCCAAAACACAGGGATGGAGCCTCCCACAGGTGGCCCTGCAGACGTGCACAAGGCACAGAGGCCAAAAGGGCGGTGGCCGGCACACGTCACACCATGTCATGTGGGTTCCAGGCAAGGTCTCTTCCTCTTCCCCTGCCCTGGTGAGGTCCTTCCATCAACACGGGCCTGGCTGGGGCTGGACAAAGGTCATGTCTCCTCCCCAAGGGCTGAGAGGACGCCCGCCCCACCCTGGCCCTGCTGTGCTGTTCTAGGGGCTCTGCTGCCTCACGCCTGCCTGTGTGCAGACGCGCTGTCCTGCAGACGAGGCAGGGGTCTGGCGTGAGACCCCCACCCCTGGAGCCTGAGGCACTCACCGTCACCGTCCTTCTCGCCCTCGCTCTCCTGGTCACCCTCGTAGCCCGAGCAGTAGTCCAGGCTCCAGTCCAGGAAGCTGCCCAGCAGCACCTCCTCCTGGCTGGACAGCTCCGCGGTGGGCGTGGTGACGAAGCTGCCCCTGTCCTCCTGGAGGCTGTTCTCCCGCTTCCTGCAAGGTGGGAGAGCCAGGGGCCGGGTCACGGTGGGCCACAGCGTGGGAGCCTGCCCTGGCCCAGGGGCGGTGCACAGGGACGACAGGACGACACAGCTTCCCGGCTGCCTGCCCTCAGGAAGCTCACGTGACGGTCAGCACAACAGGACTTTGCAGGATCACCGGGAGTTCCTCGGGTGGGTAAGTGGGGAGGGCAACTTATCCCAGGTGGTACAGCCAGGACATGGACGCGGGGGACACGTGTGCACATGCTCGTGACACGAGGGTGGAGGTGGAGGGAGCCAGGGAAGCGCCCAGGACAGTAACCAGGCAGCAGCTGCGGGGTCAAGAGTGACAGCAGTGCTGTGGGACAGGGTGGCCGGCACACATCTGACAGGTGGCGGGGCCACAGGCTGAGCTGGGTCCACCCTGGCTCAAGACCTTCCTCCCTGAGCGGGAGCCAGGTTAAAGCAAGACGCAAGAGAGAGAGCTGCTCCGGAGGGAGAAGGTGGAGTGGCAGGCGGGCAGGATCGGGCCCGGCTGCATTTTTTGTGGGACCTGCTGCTTCTCCTTGCTACGCCTCAGGAGCCCCCTGCCTAAAAGGGGGGAATGGAGCCCCTCAGGCAGCTGCGGTGGTCACAAGGGAAGCCAGGCCCAGTGCGCAGGAGCCGACGCTGTGTTGCGCTATTGCAGAACGGGGTTCACTCACCGCTTGGTTCTTCTTCCCGACGGAGAGCTGAGGAAGGCGTGAATGTCCCCCGCGCTGAGGAAGGACGTGGGCTCCGGGCTGCCTTGCTTCACGCCCAGAGCTGCGCACAGCTGCCCGTAGCTCAGCACCTGAAACGAGGCCAGGGTTAGACGGATGAGGCCCCGGGGGCAAGCGTCTGGGGGTGGGAGGTGGGGGCGGGAGCACCTCTTCCCGGCTGATCTCTTCGTAGCGCTTGTCCTCGAATCGCTGCTTCACGGCGGTCAGAGAGACTTGCCTGTAGTCCTTGGGGGCGTCGTCGTGGAAGCTGCAAACAGAGGGACACGTGAGGGACAGCGGGGCCACATGCAGGGCTCTGGGGCATGCCTGGAGGGCAGATGGGGCACCCTGCGGCTGCACAAACAGGTAAGCGTGCAGTGACTCATGCATGACCCAGCAATTCTGCTCCCAGCAGTGTTATTCGCAGCAGCCAAAGGGGTGGAAACCCCGATGTGGTCCGTCCATGCAGCAGAATGTGATTCTAGAGGAACATTACATAGGTGACAAGCTGGCCACAAGGGGCCATGTGACGTACAATTTCATTTCTGGGAAATGTCTGAAATGTCCAGAACAGGCGAACCCACAGAGACAGAAAGCAGGGGAGTGGCTGCGGGGTTGTGGAGGGATGGGACGGATGGGCAGCACGGGCATGACTGCTGAGGAGTGCAGGGTTTCTCCGAAGGAGGAGGCGATGTTCTAAAATTGATGTAGTGATAGTCACACAACTCTGAACACAAATCGCACACTTAAAATAGTTTGTGGCGCGCCTGGGTGGCTCAGTTGGTTAAGCGTCCGACTTCAGCTCAGGTCATGATCTCACAGTCTGTGAGTTCGAGCCCCGTGTCAGGCTCTGTGCTGACAGCTCAGAGCCTGGAGCCTGTTTCAGATTCTGTGTCTCCCTCTCTCTCTGCCCCTTCCCTGCTCATGCTCTCTCGGTCTCAAAAATAAATAAAAACATTTTAAAAAAATTAAAAAAAAAAAGTTTAGTTTGTAAATAAATGTTCCCAAGTTATCTGGTGGGGAAATAAAAAACTCGGGAGGGGGGTGCCTGGGTGGCTCAGTCGGTTGAGCGTCCGACTTTGGCTCAGGTCATGATCTCACGGCTCGTGAGTTCAAGCCCCGCATCGGACTCTGTGCTGACAGCTCAGAGCCTGGAGCCTGTTTCAGATTCTGTGTCTCCCTCTCTCTCTGACCCTCCCCCGTTCATGCTCTGTCTCTCTGTCTCAAAAATAAATAAACGTTAAAAAAAAATTATTAAAAAAAAAACAAAAACAAACCAAAACTCGGGAGGGGAATAGCCTAACAACTTTTGGGAGGCAGTATCAGGTCAGCATGGTTTGCACCCCTAGTGTGAGCGGCTGTGGGGTCAGACACACACGCTGACCCCTCGACCTTCACCCGTGCTCCCCGCCCATCAGCTATGAGCGGGCACAAGAGAAAACTCATGAAGGACACGCCAGCCCCAGGAGATGCTGCCAGGCTCCTCACGGCTGGACTCACAGCTGGAGCGGGGACCAGCAGCAAGCACCGTCTATGAGGAGCAGCAGCCCCGGGGCAGGGGGTGTCTGGCCCGGACAAGCCGGCGGGGGATCCGGGGCTCAGGTCAGAGGTTGGGGTCTAGATGTTCTGGATCCCAGAGGTGTCCGAGGACAGGCAGAAAGCGGGAGCGCCCCAGGCCCGCATGCAGGGAAGAGGGCACTGAGTGCGGCCTGGCAGAGGGAGGAGGTTGCCGCGGGTTTGGGCAGATAAGCACGTGTCAGGAGCGGGGACCAGAGCAGAGGGGGAGCAGGGCCACGGCACGGGGCGATCGCGGCCGGCCGGCTCCTGAGCGAGATGACACCGTGTCCCACGCTAACACTATCAGGGGTCAGGCGGCGGGCCCCGATGTTCCCCTGCCCGTCTGCCACCTGTGGAGTGAGGCTCAGGCTGGGAGTTGTTGCACGCGCATCAAGTGTTATCACTGTGGAAACGGGCAACACGGCTGGCCTGGCGCTCTTAAATGTCAACTCTGAGACAGGCAGCACGCTGCAGAAGGTCTGTGTGTGGGCCCGCACACGAGTGAATTCCCCCCGATCCCTGAGGACACACCCTCTATGGCAGCTGCGTGGGGGGCTCATTTCCTTTCACTTAAAAAAAAATTCTTTTTTAAATGAAGTAGGCTCCACATACAACATGGGGCTTGAACTCACAGGCCCGAGTCACATGCTCTACTGATGGAGCCAGCCGGGCGCCCAGACTCACCACTTCTGATGAAGGCTCAAGACACAGGGTATGAGGTCTTCACAAGAGAACCCGGTGATGTCCCACAACCTTGTGGTCCAGGGCTGTGCTGGAGAGGAAAGCAGGAATGGGGGGGTGTTCTGACGGCCCCTCACGTCCCACTGCCCCAGTGGTTGTGTGTGGCGTTTTCTGGAGCTCAGTGTTAAAAACGCCCCACAAACAGAGCCTGCGTGCTCACTGTCAACAGTGTGGGAGATACTTAAGCTAGAACATCTCTTAATTGCACCCCCACAGAATGGCTTTTAGTCCCTTCTGGTGTCTCCTCCAGGAAAGACGGGCAATGCCTGTTCTCCCTCTCCATTGTGAGAATCGTGTCCCGCCTTCTGGAATCCCCAGTCCCTGGCTTGGCTCCTGCTGAAGAGCAGACAGGAGGGCAGGCTCCTTACTCTGTCCGTGGGTCAGCCGCGCGAGCAGCAGGGCGGCCGCGGCCAGACAGGCCGGAGCATAGGTGGCCAGGCTGGTGTGCAGCAGGGACAGCTCACACAGGAAGCCACACAGATGCTGGGTTCTTGGGGCCTCAGGGACCAGCGTCAGCAGGACGTCCTTGTAATCAACCACAGTGGGGACCTGGACGGGACCGGGAGGTGGGGTCTTGTGGGGTTTTGGCACGTGATCACGGTGGCTGGCCCCACCAGTGTTCACACTGGACACCAGGGTGTGGCGGTGATGAGCTCTAGCCCTGGCCTCTTGCCCTCTGGATCCAGGAGGACTTTCCAGAGCAGGAAGCTCAATGCCATGGAGGGGCCCTTGGTTCCTCCTGTCCCCTCCCCTGACTTCAACTCTGATTTAAAAGGAAAAAGCATAGGGCTGACTCATCTTTGACAAAGCAGGAAAGAATATCCAATGGAATGAAGACAGTCTTTTTAGCAAGTGGTGCTGGGAAAACTGGACAGGCAGAAGAAGGAACCTGGACCACTTTTACACCAGACACAAAAATAAACTCAAAATGGATGAAAGACCTAAATGTAAGACAGAAAGCCATTAGAATACTCGAGGAGAAAGCAGGCAAAAACCTCTTTGACCTTGGCTACAGTAACTTCTTACTCAACACGTCTCCGGAGGCAAGGGAAACAAAAGCAAAAATGAACTACTGGGACCTCATCAAAATCAAAAGCTGCTGCACAGCGAAGGAAACAATCAGCAAAACTCAAAGGCAACCGACAGAATGGGAGAAGGTATTTGCAAACGACATATCAGATAAAGGGCTTATATCCAAAACCCATACAGAACTTACCAAACTCAACACCCAAAAAACAAATAATCCAGCGAAGAAATGGCCAAAGGACATGAACAGACACTTCTCCAAAGAAGACATCCCGATGGCCAACCGACATATGAAAAAATGCTCAACATCGCTTATCATCAGGGAAAAACAAACCAAAACCACAATGAGATACCACCTCACACCTGTCAGAATGGCTCACGTTAACAACTCAAGCAACAACAGATGTTTGGCGAGGAGGCGGAGAAAGAGAATCTCTTTTGCATTGTTGGTGGGAATGCAAGCTGGTGTAACCACTCTGGAAAACAGCATGGAGCTTTCTCAAAAAACTAAAAATAGAACCACCCTACAACCCAGCAACTGCACTACTAGGTATTTATCCAAGGGATACAGGTGTGCTGTTTCAAAGGGACACAAGCACCCCCCATGTTTATAGCAGCACTATCGACAATAGCCAAAGTATGGAAAGAGCCCAAATGTCCATCGATGGATGAATGGATAAAGATGATGTGGTATATACACACAATGGAGTATTACTCGGCGATCAAAAAGAATGAAATGTTGCCATTTGCAGCTACGTGGATGGAACAGGAGAATATTACGCTAAATGAAATTAGTCAGAGAAAGACAAAAATCATAGGACTTCACTCATATGAGGACTTTAAGAGACAAAAAAGATGAACCTAAGGGAAAGGAAACAAAAATAATATCAAAACAGGGAGGGGACAAAAGAGAAGAGACTCTTAAATATGGAGAACAAACAGAGGGTTACTGGAGGGGGTGTGGGGGGGACGGGCTAAATGGGGAAGGGGCATCAAGGAATCTACTCCTGAAATTATTGTTGCACTACATGCTAACTTGGATGTAAATTAAAAAACAAATAAATAATAAAAGAAAATAAATACATAAAACTAAAAAAGGAAACGGCAAACGGCCACTTACTCGAATCCTCCCTTCCAGGGCAGAGATGATCTCTCCCATCATCCTCACCAGGTCTTCATACTTGTAGGTGTTGTCCGTGAGCCAAACTGCCTCTCGGATTGTCAGGATCTCTCTGCTGATGAACCTAGAATGTCAAGAAGGGGTCTGAGCACGGAGTCTGCTATCCTTGCAGGCCACGGTCACATGAGGCCCCAATGCCAGAGGGGTCAAAGAGCGAGAGGACCCGAAGAGGTCGTGTGGCCTGGCCTAAGGGTCTGCGGAGGAGGAGGGACCAAGGCTGGCAGTGGGAGTGGCCGGGCTGCCAGGCACGCAGGCGTTTCTGTGAAAGGCACCCACGAACGACCTGCCCGGTTGATCCTCTTAATGACCTGAGGATGACAGCAGCTTCTACGGAGCAGAAACAACAGTTTAGACCCAGAAGGCAGGTGAGCCGGCAGAGCCGGAGCTGCGGGGTGTCTGAAGGTCTGTGCTCAGCATGGGGTCTGGCCGCAGGAATCCTGGGTGTCCCTCGTCAGCCAGCCACCCTGTTCTCTCCTCTGCAGCAGCACCAGGGAGCAGGGAGCGTGCCGGTCCGGTGACCTGCCGGGAAGGGAGCAGGGCCCGGCCCGTGGCCGCTCCGTCCTGGGGGCCCTGCAGCCGGCCCGCTTGCCGTCAGCTTGACAGAGCGAGATGGGAGGTGTGGGGACTGCAGGTGCACGAGGCACGGGGCCGGAGCGGGGCCGATGGGGGCTGGGCACATGGAGCACTCAGGGAGAGGCTGAGGCAGGCGCTGCCCTGAGCAGGGGTGGGGCATCTCCTCTAGGATCTTCTTAAAAAACATCTCGCCACTGGCCCATCGGTGGTCCGGGATTTTGGTGACTGATGGCTAGGATGTAATTACCCTGCTCAAACATGAGAAGGCGGGGCCTGTCTGTTCAGCCACCTCTGGTGACGCTGGGTCCACCGAGCACGCCGGGCGCGGGGGGAAGGTTGGCGTGTGGCTGCCTGCTGGCGGCCCCGAGGCCATGCTGGTCTACAGACCACAACTCCAGCTCTCGTCACGGCCATGTGACCAAGATTGCTGCAAGTGGTCACGCTGGCCTCAGGGGCCACGGGGGATGGCAGAGAGTAAGACGGGAGCTGGGGCTCTCCGTGACCTTGTGACATGGGAAAACTACCCCAACGGCATCGGCCTGGAGCCCTTGTCTCTGGGTCACTAAGCAAGAGAAGTTGGCGTCTCGTTCACGCCGCCACGTGTGGCCACCTGTGCCTCACCCCCCAAGGTCTACAGAGCAGGACGGTCAGCCTGCAGAGCCCTGCCCAGGGGGACCGGCAGGCCATGTGGGGGTGTCTGGTGTAGGGAAACAAGGACACGCACGATGTGTGGTGCAATCACTGTCCACACCGCTTCTGAAGGTAAAGGCGGGCTAACAGGTACTGGCTGAAGGGCCGCAGGTTTAGGTAAAAGGGAAGATGGTTCCGTTGGAAGAGTCCGAGCCGCCGGAGTGCAGGCAGCTGTGTAAGGAGGTGCGCTGTCTATGTGGTGGGGGTCAGCTGGGGGCGTGAGACCACCAGTTGCAGGTGTCTGACGACACAGGCTTGAGAACTGGACTGCCGCGAAGTGGTCTCTCCCTGACCTCGGGACCCCGGGGCAACCCACTGGGCCCGTCCCTCGGTGCCATGTACTCCTCAGGAGCCAGGGGAGGAGGGGCCCGGCCTGAACCTGCCCGAGCGAGGCCCAGTTCTGGGGTCCTGCTCGCCAAAGTTCAAGTCTGCCATCCCCACGTGGGAGAACTATGCTGTGTGGGCACTCCCTAAAATTAAGACCCCCATCTAATGAGGTGGGACACTGAAAGGCCAGCCTGTCGCGTGTCATCCCACAGGCCCTGCCCCGGGGGCCCCGTACCGGGTGCAGATGACCATGCAGGCGATGCCCAGCAGCTGGAGCCTGTACCGAGGCACGAGCCTCCTCCGCAGGTACCGGTCCACGCACTCCACAGTCAGGTGCAGGCACAGGCTCGTGAAGTCCTTCATGGTGGCCACCTCCACCAGCCAGTCAATCAGGATGTACCTGCAGGGAGAGCACCGGCTCTGGAAACTCGGGCGCACATTTGTGAGCGTCCCATTCTCGCCTGGCCCGTCCGTCCTGAGGGAGCGAGCAGGTCTTCCGCAGCATTGCCCGTTGACCCAGGAACTTGTCCCAGCCTCAGGTGCGGGGCAGGCCCCAGCTCTCCCACCTTTGTCCTTGGGAGGAAGCTGGGCTCACACATCTGTGTACCCTGCCTTCTCCCACAGCCACTGCCAGGTACCGAATGAGCCCAGACACAGGTCAGGGGTAAGGTGGGTCCACCTGGTAGAGTGGGGACGGACAAAGATCCCAGGAATGGGGAAAAGTCGCTTGAAGGGAGCAAGACCTGTGGCCCTCCTGCAAACCCACATTCTCCCCGAGGAGCAGCTCACCCATGGGGTCATTTCTCACGACCCTCTGCTGCGAGGAAAGAGCTGGCAAGAAGCTAAAGGGGGAGGATGCATGGAGCCTGGCAGAGGTTCTCGGGCAACTCTGATCCAGCAACTCTGACGGAGCTGACAGATGCAGGGTCCTCCTCGAGGGGCTAAACCCAGGGCCAGAGACATCACGCAGGAGGGCTGGGGGCCACGGCAAGGACACCCCGGTAGAGTAAGTGCCTTTCTGAACAAAAGAGAGGAGACACGGGTCTCTAAGCAGAGGGGAAAGAGGGACCAGAAGTGAGAGAGCAAAGGAAGATGAAGCTGTGGGTTCTGGGCAAATGTTCCAGGTGCCAGGCAGAAGCACCTGTCATAGGCAGAGGGGAGGAGGGAAGGGTGGGGCCGAGGTGGTGGAAGAGAATGGGGAAGAAGAGGAACCTGTGTTTCCTCCAGGACGAGGAAGACCACTCGAGCGCCAGGTGTTTGGAGCTTAGACCAGCCACTACGGGAACAGAGAGGAAGCTGCCTTACCCGACTCAGCAACATTAACGATTTGAGTTACGAAAACAAACCGAGCAAATTGTGTACTTCAAAATGGCTTAGATCTGGGGCACCTGGGCGGCTCAGTCCGTTGAGCATCTGACTCTTAATTCCAACTCAAGTCATGATCTCACGGTTCGCTGGGATGGAGACCAGTGTGGGCATCTGTGCTGACGGCACGGAGCCTGCTTGGGATATATTCATTCTCTCTCTCTCTCTCTCTCTCTCTCCCCCTCTTTCTCTGCCCACATATGCAATCTCTCCCCAAATAAACAAACTTAAAAACACAAATAAAAAAACAAAAATGGCTAAATTTGAAACACCATGTGACACGTCAATGACTCCTCAGTGTAAAAACAGAGGTGGCTGTTGCCCGGTACAGAGGAAAATAAAAAGTTCAACTCAAAGACTGAAATGATACTACTATTTCATTTAAAAACTATATATATATATCAGTCCTCATAAGGAATAAAGTGCGCCCTCCCCCGCCAAAAACAGAAGAGCAGCAGCCCCAAGAAAGGGCCGATAGGGAGGGGCACACGGTGTTCTCCATGCACACCTAACAGAAGGAAGGACAGCTGGGCGAGGAGGGCGCTGCCACCAGCACTGGCACAGGGTTCAAAAGCATGACAGCTTGATGACATTTGATGCAGCAGCAAAGGACGACCCACCCCTGCACTGTGTGCAGATCAAGCCTCTCCAGCAAGGCCTGATCCTTTTATTTTAATTATTTTCTTAAAGTTTGTTTATTCTGAGAGCGACAGAGCCAGCGTGAGTGGGGGAGGGAGAGAATCCCAAGCAGGCTCCACACTGACCGCACAGAGCCCAGTGTGGGCCTGAAACCGACTCACTGTGAGATCACGACCTGAGCCGAAACCAAGAGTCGGAGCCCCCCAGGTGCCCTGAGGCCTGGTTGGTTTAAATGTAAATGTCCACTGAGCAATTATTATGAGCTGGGCGTCGTCTGCCGGAGTGTAGCCAGAGCCTCATCGTTATAAATCCAAAGTGTATTTGAAATCTTGTTCGGGCTTAAAAAATGGTCTGCATTTTCCACTTTACTTGCTAGCATATTCTGCGTCTGAGTGAAAAACCTTGGGGGTGAGCGGGCTGCAGGAAGAGGCAGGGTGCGAGGGCTGGACACTGCCCGAGAAGTCACGCTTGACAGCCACGGACCCTCCTGCACCACACCAATCCTCACTTGAGGTGGTTGTTTGGCGGCCAAAACTGGGCATATGGATCCCCTCACTTTAGAAAGACACTTAACATGCTTTCACACATCCTGAGGCTTAAAAAGCAACTCTGGAGCACGGACATGGGGGATGTTTGCTCTTCAAAGCCCCGGATAACTAAGGCATCGCTGGCTTTAGAAAACCACACACACACACACACACACACACACACACGCACACCACACGACGGCCCCGTCATCTGGGTGCCCGGCGGTCACTCTGCCCCCACCCCAAGCAGACGCCCTCCCTCAAGGGCCTCACCTCATCGTGTCGCTGAGTCCCTTCTGCACGGAGAAGACCTGCTGCTTGCTGACGGCACGGGAGGCCTGGAACAGCCGGCGCGCGACCCCGTCGGCGACCTTCCCCTCCAGTCCGAGCTGGCCCCCGTTCGCACAGGCTTTGGCTAACGACAGCTGTGGGACACACAGGCGTGTGAGCAGGAAGCCTCAGCCTGCCGGGGGAGAATTGTGGGTGCACAGCGGTGCTGACGCCTCAGCCCCCTGGAAACAGCGCGCCTCAGGTTTTGACTGTTCTTTTCGAAATAAATGGCGTATCTCGTGATAACATGTCTTAAAGGGGACGAAATGTGCACCACGGGGTCAGCACAGCAAAGCAGCCAAAGCTGGTTGGAGGCTCAGGTGATCCGGCTTTCGTGTGTGTTTTTTTTAAAGTTTATTTTGAGAGCGAGCGAGCACGTGCAGGCGCACTCAGGGGAAGGGCAGAGAGGATCCCAAGCAGGCTCCACACCATTAGCACAGAGCTCAGTGCAGGGCCCCATCTCATCAACTGTGAGATCGTGACCTGAGCCAAAATCAAGAGTTGGATGCTTAACCAACTGAGCCAGCCAGGTGCCCTTCAGATGACCTGGCTTTAAAACCTGGATCTGGGGGCGCCTGGGTGGCGCAGTCGGTTAAGCGTCCGACTTCAGCCAGGTCACGATCTCGCGGTCCGTGAGTTTGAGCCCCGCGTCGGGCTCTGGGCTGATGGCTCGGAGCCTGGAGCCTGTTTCCGATTCTGTGTCTCCCTCTCTCTCTGCCCCTCGCCCATTCATGCTCTGTCTCTCTCTGTCCCAAAAATAAATAAACGTTGAAAAAAAAAATAAAAAAAATAAAACCTGGATCTGTGTGCCATCGCAGGCACACTGGGGAAAAACGCTCTGTGCCTCAGTTTCCGTTCTCGTGAAGCTATGGTGACACCGCTGTGCACAGGCCCCGCTGGCACCCTCTAGGCCCCTGAGACTAACTAGCAACCGTTTCTAGACACTTTCCTTCCAGATGTCCCTACACATTTGTAACTGTGTCCACGCATTCCAGATCACAGCACACGTACGTTTTATCTCTTTGCTCACCTAACAATAATACGGCTCCTTGCGACATAAACGCCTGGAAGCACGTTTCGAGTGTCTTCCTGGCGCGTGTTCACTACTTCGTGGAACATCTCTGTGCAGCCATTGTCGTGCTTGCCCTGCCTGCACAGGGCGGCTGTGCCAAAGTCTCTCGCTTCTCCCGCCCAAGTATTCTCTGAAAGGGCTGCACCGATTTTCACACCAGCTAAGAGAATGTTGTTCTAGTGCACCTCTGCCGGCAAAAACTGCTACCGTTAAAAATGCATATTTTCAGAAGTTAACAGCTATACACTCAACGTGTACAGAAAAAAAGATACCTATACACCTATCATTCGTTAACGTGAGCAGCCACAATCTCGTTTGAATGTGGGGTCAAACACTCCTGGGTTCTGACCGTTTCTTTTCTGTTTTTTTTTTTTGAGAGCGACAGAGAGAGAGGATTCCACGCAGTCTCCACCTCCACATCGTTAGCACAGAGCCCGATGCGGGGCTCAAATTCACGAACCATGAGATCATGACCTGAGCTAAAGTCAGATGCTTAACCGACTGAGCCCCCCAGGTGCCCCTGACCAGCTATTTCTATTTCCTCTTCTCTGGGAATGTATGGAGACCCTCTGAACGTTTACTGGAATACTACTATTCTTACTGATTAGTTTGAGCTTCTAAGAAAACCACATGGCTCATTGTCACGTTTACTATGAATTCGCTGACTGCCTCAGGTGTAGCCATTACACTGCTCTGTCACACGTCAGGCTGGGCCGTCTACCACTTTATCATATCTTCCCTTTTAAGGGCAGATGGCTCTCCACCAGTCAGTTGGTGGGGTGACAACAATCTGAGTTTCTACCTGCTTGGCCAAGGGGGACTTCCTCTGATTTGTCTTCAACAACAATTCTTTACGGCTGCAACAGGAGGGCATCTGGGGGACACCAACTGCAAATCCCCCACGTGCTGGTTCTAACACTGATGTCTCGGTGAGCAGGTCAAGCGACAAGAACAGGAGAACGTTCCACACACCCACCTGCTCCCAGAAGACTCCCCATCTGTGGCCACAGCACCCCCTCCAGGACAACTTTGGGGAGGGACAGGAATGTTACCAGCAGACGGAGTGCACCCGCACTTAAGAATGAAGAGGCCGGACGGCCGGCTTAGGGGCAGTGGGCTTGGAGGCGACGGGGTGCTGGGCAGAGATGAAGGAAACCCTTCCAGGCTCTCCTCCCTGCACACCCCAGAGCTAAACTCCCGTAAGGCCTGCGGCTGGCCCTGGGTCAGTCTTCCTGCCTACAAATGGGAGCCCGGGTGGTATCGGCCCGGCGGTCCCCACGGGAGGAGGCAGAAGAAGTTAGATAGGCGGGCTCCCGCCTCACCTGTGCTTCCCAGCAGCCTTTGGCAGCGTAGTCCCTGAGTTTCCGGAAGCTGTGGAGGCATCGTCCAGGATCGGACATCTGTCAACGGGAGGAAGTCACCATGTTTTTATACAGCTGTCTCTGGAGAACTCAGAACCAACCCACGGGGCTCTTACATGTTCCTCCCGACACCCCCAGGGGTCCACAGCTCGGTGTTCTTCCCAGCCCCTCGTCCCCCAAGTGACCGTGGTCGTTGGGAGCAGCTATGGGAGCGGCCTGCCGACCGCGGCTTCTGGTGCCCCGGGAGTTGCCCAAGGACCCCTGTTCCGGCAGAACCTGCACCATCGGTACACCACCCTCCCTACCCCGGGGGCCACTCACGTCCGTCCTCCTGTCACGTTCCCACAGGAGGTACGAGCTGGCCAGACAGCCCTGGCGAGCAGACTCTTCAAACAGGTCCCGGGCCTGCTGCTTCCGCTCTGCATCCTGGAGCAAACCCAAGCACGGTGCACTCTCCTCTCACCCCTTCTGCGGAGTCACCCTACTCGCCACCTCTCAGGAACCACCTCCGTGGCTCTTACTTAATAAAGCGAGTTAACTAAATGGGAGTAGGAGCGACCTCTCTACAGACGTGCGCTTGGACAATGACCAGGAGAGCGAGCTTCTGAGCTCCGCCTCCCAGGCCCTGTGTCCTCCCAGATGACATTTGCATCTGGCTGGGCCCCGGAGCCCTAGCTCTGCTCTGGGCCACCGGCCAGTCAGCCCTGCACACCAGGCCTCCCAGATACGGACGCTGGGGGCTTTCTCAGGGCTCCTCCCTGTCCTTGATCACTCTCAGCGCCCCTCCCCGCTTTAACAGAAAGCCTCAAGTGCAACGAGGCCCGTGGGAAGAGCGGGAGGGGCTGCCCGCGGCGCACTCAGGTGCTCTGCCCACTCCACTGCGCTGCCGGCTCAGGGTTCACACCCCGCACAGCCTCTCCTGCTTCCCACTCGCCTCCTGGTCCTTGCTGTGTGCGACCACCAGAAGGGTGAGCAGCACGGAAGCGCGGGCCCGTGCTCCACGGCTCCGTGTGCTCACTGGGGCCAGGGACACATCACCCAGCACAGGGTCCAAGTGGACGGACCAATGGACTCACCTCAAAGAGACTCAGCACTCTCCCCAGGCAGTGCAGTATGGATGCTCTGTGAGTCTGAGACAACAGGAGGGAGAAGCGTGATCACCAGCGGAAAAGGAAATTCCAGCTGGCCACCCTTCCCCGTCTACGCGTTCTCGTGGCCCCTGCCTGGACCCCTGCCGCACCGGGGACCGCTCCCTGATTCCGGGCCTCCGGGAGCCTCGGTCCTGTATTTCTAGCCCAACCCCCCACGTGACTCCCTGGGAGTACCAGCTCTGAGGTTTCCCGTCCCGCTGGCTCATCTGCAACCTGCCCCCACGCCCACACTCTCGATTTTCTGCACCTCCACTGTCCGGGGCGTCTGGCTTCACACCGTCCAGCGTCTCCACTCACCCTGTGCGGCTCGGACCGCCCGGCATGCGGGCCCCACGCGTGTTCCTCGCCGGGACTCACTCCCTGCAGCTGGCACTCTGCCCTGAGGCTCTCGTGAACCACAGCCTTGCAGCAGCTTCCAGACACCGACCACGGAGGGCGGATGAAGAGCCAGATGAAGGGCGTGCTGCCCGCATTCAGTTGCTCGGCGAGACTGAAGAAGCGAGAGGCCTTCAGGCCGTTCACTTCCGCACGGGCTTCGTCAGACACAGAAACTGCGGAGATGGACAAGGTGTTAACCCAGGGTTGTCTCTGGAGCACAGGTGCACAGCGTGCTCCGTGGTCTTTTCTGGAAGTCTAAACGCTCACGCCAGGGGCGCCTGGGTGGCTCAGCCAGTTAAGCGTCTGATTTCAGCCCAGTTCGAGCCCCACATCAGGCTCTGTGCTGACAGCTCGGAGCCTGGAGCCTGCTTCAGATTCTGTGTCTCCCTCTCTCTCTGCCCCTCCCTCACTCCCTCCCCCCCGCCCTCAAAAGTAAATAAACATTAAAAAATAAAATAAAAGCTCACGCCAGCTGCTGGTGCATAAGGAGAGCGGAGCCTCACAAGACGGGGACCCCGCGCCTTTTCTTCTCTACGCTGTGGGTCACCTGCCCCGGCTGGGGTCCTCCCGGAAGCCTGGGTTCTGAAGGTCTGGGAAGATGCCCCCACAGAGGCGTCACATGCCCACCCACCCTCCCTCCTGCAGGGAGCAGTAGCCTGGACTTCAGCTAAAGGGTATGGTGTTTCTTTTAGGGGTAATGTTCCAAATTTGGATGTTGGTGATGGCTGCACAACTCTGCAAATACAGCAAAACCCACCAGACTGGACTTGAGATGGGGGAAGTGTATGGTATGTGAGTTAGGCCTGGGAGTCACTGTGGGATAGGGGGGTGGGGCAGGGGCACCTCTGGGACCTGGAGGAGGACTGCCCATTGTCTCTATCAGTCACGACCCCGTCAACCAGCCCAATAGGGGCTACCTCTCAGCAAGATGCCAGACGTTTTACAGACAGAAAAATAGCGGCTACCGCCAAATGTTTATGCACTTTGGGAGCGGGGACTGGACAGACCGCAGGCTGGTTCTGTGTGCTAAGCAAAGAGGTAGGCACTGGGAGAGGAGAGGGCCACACAGGTTCTTTCTCCCACGGAGCACCTGCTCCATGGGGGTGAAGGAGATGGGCACCAGGCTGGCTCTGACCTGCTTGTACCTGCCTTCCACTGGAGCCTGGGCTACTGTGTCACTGATGCCCTGTAGCGTAAGGCACGCTTTGCTTGCTGCCCCAGAGTGTCACGGGGGACCTGCGGCCGAGCAGAGGAGCCAGCATCTACCCGTGGGCAGTGGGTTAATGGGACGGAGCGGGGGGGCCGCTGGGGGGAGGCTGGCTTGCTGGAGTAGCCCCCATCCTGAGTCTCTGCTGACTGGGACTAAAACATTTGTTAAAACAAGGTTTGTTAAAATAATTAAAGCGTACGGAATCAAAGTTGATCAGCGGGCCCCACAGCAGGGCACCCCTGGGCACAAGCTCCCAAGGGGAGACGGCGAGGCAGACTGCCAGACGTGGCAAGAGTGATGACGGAATGCTGACCCTGGGAAGGGCTCATGCTTCTCCTAAAACATCCATGCTGGGGCGCCTGGGTGGCTCAGCTGGCTACGTGACTGACTTGGGTTCAGGTCATGATCTCGAAGTTTGTGACTTTGAGCCCCGCGTCGGGCTCTGTGCTGACAGTGCGGAGTCAGCTTGCGATTCTCTCTCTCTCTGCTCCTCCCCCATGCTCCCTCTCTCAAAATCAACAAATAAACTTAAAAAATGAGTGAAATACCAATGCCAAGTGGGGCAAGGTCAGCCCCGGCCCCGCGAGGACTTACGGCCTTCGTTGTAGAGGTAGGCTATCCCCAGCTTCACAGCGGCTTCAAAATTTCCCTTTTCGGCAGCCCTAGACCATTGAAAACATAAAATGTCACCTGATTTCATTCCTTACGGCTTATGTGCCATCACATCACTTGAAGGTAGGACACCTGATTTTTAACTGAGAACTTTTTAGGTAATACAGTTGAATGTCAATTATCCACGTCAGGCTGTGACACGGATGGACCTTAAAAACATGCTAAGCAGAAGTCGTCAGCCACAGAAGGCCACATGTTGCACAACTCTGCTTATGCGAACTGTCTGCAACAGACAAATCCATACACAAGAAGGCATATTAGGGGTCGCCAGGGGCAGGAGAATGCAGGGAGAACGGAGTCACCGCTAACGTCCACCTCTATTCATTTTGACTTTGTTTGGGGGTAACGAGAATGTTCTGAAGTTAGTGGTGACGGCTGCACAACTCTGAATGTATGAAAAGCCACCGTGTAGCACACTTAAATGGATGAACCATACAGTATGTGGCTTATGTCTCCGGCGGCCTGACTGGAACCACTGGCACGCCTGAGTGGCAGGTGTGGTCACTGGCACGCCGGGGCCCACAGGCCAAGGGGCTCACGCCTGCTCTGCCCTCCCTCTGGGGCCCAACTCCAGCAGGACGATGGCATCAGCCAGGGAGCAAAATGCAGTAGGAGTTAAATCACACAGTTTTGATTTGAAGAAAAAAGAAAAGAGCATTAGGTGAAATTGCCACATGCAGGTGACCTGTAGCTGAGTCATGCAGACTGGTCCCAGCCCAAGTGAGACCCTTCAGAAGCACGACAGGAACTAATGAGTCAGGCTGTGCTGGTGGCACAGATGGCCAATGACTGTGCTGTGCGTGACTAGGTGGGTGACGCTGACAGTCCTCAGTCACTCCCTGGGTGGGAGGGGGGCGGTGAGGCGCTGGCGAAGGCGACAACAAGAAGGAAACCCTTCCCACGTCAGGCCCTGGGACACAGGCTGGCATGCCAGGGCGGCCCAAAGACAGGGGAAAACTGAGCTGTTCTCAAGGTGCAAAGATACCTTTCAAAGAGCTTCAGGTTCTTTGGAGAAGGCCACAGCTCCTGGAAGCTGGCACACGCCCACACACTGGCGTGGCTGTCCACCAGGTTCTTCAGGTGAGAATGCACCTGCAAAGAGGGGGAGCGAGCGGGGTGGGGGGCTGATCAGGGGTCCTCCCGGAGGCCCGGCTCCTGGAGCTCTTGAGGACAGGACACAGACAGATGGGGTGTTCCTCCCCACCCCGGCAGTAAAGGTCCCCCCTTCGAGTAGAAGAAACAAGTTTCTCTGTGGCTGTAAAGGAGTAATGGGGGACACAGTGGGACTAGAAGGGGGAATGAGTACAAACACTGAGAAAGAGGGGGTGATCCCCCCGTAAGGGTGTCTGCAAGGGTCAGGGAAACTGATGCTAACAGGAGAAAGGGAAATGGACATTTGCTCTGTGCTTCTCTGCCCTCTCCTCTGCCTCGGGCCTGGCTCATGGGAACATGGCCGGAGCCTAGAAGTCACCAGAGGCTCTAGGAAAAGACCGATAAGTCACCTGAGTGGCTGAGTGTCCAAATCTTTTTATCGGCTCAGGTAGTGATCCCAGGGTTGTGAGTTTGAGTCCTGCATACGCTCTGCGCTGAGCGTGGAGCCTGCTTGGGATTCTCTTTCTCCCTCTCTCTCTCTGCCCCTCCCCCAGGTACATACACACACTCTCTCTCCCCTCTTTCAGAATAAACAGGTATTAAAAAAAAAAATTAAAACGTAATACCACCCTGGACAGAGGCAGGAAGCGGGCCGGCTGGGAGCTCTGAACACAGGTGAGCATTTCAAGCATTAAAGTTCCCACTGCCATTGAAAACTCAGCACCCGTGGATATTACGACCACAACGGAGGTGGCTTTGGGAGCGCGAGAAACAGGTACCTGTTGGGAGTTTTCCCACAGATTTGCTGTATGGCCTTGATTCAGTTGCTCAGGATGAGGCTGCACCAACATCCATCAACTAACTCGCAGGGACCCTTTCAGGGCTCCACGTGACGGGAGATTTGTCCTCGAGAATATATTTGTGCTCTTTTTAATACTATCTTATTTCTTGAGGGGTGAGAATTTCACTGCCACAAATCTCACTGTTAAAATAAACATTGCAGCAAACACAACCAAAACTTGGTGTGCTATGTTTCCACTTTGCTGCTTGCCTGCAGTGGGGACCACAGCGTCTGTTAACAACATCACCCTTGTGGCCTCTGCCCTCCTTTGTAGCCAAAATTTTGTTCCAACATTTAAGAACAGGGAGCCTTGATGGCATAACCAGCAGGTTAGTGACACCAGTAAGCTGCGACTGGCGCTATTTTCATCCTGCAACTTACAGCTCGGACAGCGAGGATGTCCCCCACAGAGAGCCATTTCAGGATATGAAAGAGCACATCTTCAGGGAGGCTCAGGATGGTTAGGTTTCGGGGTCTCCTCCTTATTCTCCGCTTTGTAGGGTAACAGAAACACTTGGCACACCTGCAGTGGATGACTGAAGAAAAACGGCACAATGGTCCGGGTGATGGGCTGGAAAGGAGCGGGCTGACAGTCACTGTCCCCCCCCCCCCCAAAAAGAACCAGCCACATGCCTACTCCCCAACATTAAGGGAATAATGGTAGCTGAGTTCCGTCAGACGTCACCATTCATTCCAAAATTCAATAAACACGTATGGTGAATAGCAGATAATCATGGAACTTGGCCAGCGGGAAAAGGGGCAGCAAGGCTGAGGAGGTCTCCCGCATCTCACGCTCAGGGAAGCCGCTCGGACCCGTGCCCACGTCTGCTTCTATTTGCACACAGGGCTACACGGAAGAAGTCCCTCACCGGCAGGCACCTGGCCTCCTACCCGCTGCCCCCCTGCAAGACCCCCTCCGCAGGCCTTCCTACCCTGCCCGGCCCTGCCCCTGGGTCACCTACCAGCAATTAACGGGCTGCGACGGCCCCACGCACCCGCGGGGTGACCGGCGCCCACCGAGCACCTGGATGTGACCACCACACCCTCCTGACCCCGGGACTCTAGGTCGCACGCGGACTCGCTTAGCGGCCACGGTAACAGCTAGCGAAAGGGCGGCCGCGCTCACCGTCCACCGACAGGTGCGGAGCCCCGCGCGGGGCGTTCACTCCAAGCCCACCCGCCCCCGCGGCGGCGCCGGGCATTTAAACCGCGCGCCGGGCGGGCGCCATCGGGAAGCCTCGCGCGCCGGGCCGAAGGGCTGGAGCCGCCCCGCTCGGTGTCAGCCCGCCGAGCCCCCCGCCCCCGCCCCCGCCGCCCGCGCCCCACACTCACCGCCGCCGCTCCCCATCACCGCCGCCGTAGCCGCCGCCGCCGCTCGCGCCCCCGGCCGCCGTCAGCCCCACGCGCCCCGCGCAGGCGCAAACCCGCCCCGCCGCCCGCCTGAGTTTTCAAATGCGCCCGGCCCTCCCATTGGCCGGCGGGGGGGGGGCGCGCGCCGCTGGACCGCCAGGCCCTGCCTCCTGCCCTGCCCCCCGCCCGCTTGGAGCGATCGCAATTGGCCATGCCGGGACGCGAATTCGAACGCCGTCCGTGGATTGGTGGAGCCCGCGCGGCCGCCCCGCCTCCCCGGCCGGAGCGCGAGTCCCAAGGGAGAGCGGCGCCCGCTTGGCGGGCGGGGGCGTCGCTGCGTCGAGCGTGGTCCCGGGCTGCTCGGGCCGCGCGGGCGCCGGCGAGCGTCGTCCGCGGCGCGCGGTGGGCTGTCAGGGAAGGCTCGTGGGGACCCGCCGCGCCTCCGGCCTCGCCCCACGGCCGCGCTCCCCGCCGCCCGCCCTCCCGCGCGTCAGGCTAGGAGACGGCTGGCTCTGCGCCTCGCCGCCGCGGACGCGACCGGGAAGCAGCACTTTCAGGGACTCGGCTGGCGCGTTCGAGCCCTTCTTCCAGCGAATCGTGGCTCACCCGTCCCTCGCACCGGACATCGTCCCTGTCTGGCCCCGGCCGGTCCTCACTGCCCCCCGGGAGCCCTTTCCGAAGTAGCAGCGCCCACCCGCTGGCTTGACTGGCTGCGGCGCGTTGTGTTCTTTCGGGGCGCCGGGCAGGAGCCCCCCACATCCGACGACAAATAAAGCCTCCGGGGAGAGGCGCTGGGTGGAATAGCAGCTCTCCTCAAGTCAGCCGCCACCTCCCCTCTGTCCTCGACCCTTTCCGCCCTGAACCACCCAGCCGGGCACACACACACAGGGGCCATGGTGCCAGTCTGCAGCAGGAGACAGAGAAGGAGACGGTCACACGGGGTATGAGAGTCTATTAAGCTTGGCGCTGCTCCCCAAATGTCCCAAGTTCCGCACAAAAGCATGAGGAGTCGGTGGTGGCCCCTTCAGATTTCTCATCCTTACCTCTTTGGTTACTGTTTTCTGCCTTGTTATTGTGTTGTCCTGTTCCCCTGCACTGTGACTTTGTTGCTGGTCCCCCTCCAGGGCCAGAGGTGTGCCCTTCCAGCCTAGACACCTTGAGGGGATGATGAGCCATTCTCACTCCGCCCAGTCCCCTGGGGAGCTCCAAACCGTGTCCCTCAGCTGTCTCCTCTCCTTGTTCTTTATGTCTTTATCATTTTATTCACCAGGAGGTAAAGTTCTCTCATTTAAAAAAAAAATTTTTTTTATTAACGTTTATTTTACTTTTTTGAGACAGAGAGAGAGCATGAATGGGGAAGGGTCAGAGAGAAGGAGACAGAGAATGGGAAACAGGCTCCAGGCTCTGTCAACACAGAGCCCAATGAGGGGCTCGAACTCACGGACCGCAAGATCATGACCTGAACTGAAGCCGGCCGCTTAACAACTGAGCCACCCAAGCGCCCCAAAAGTTCTCTTCATTTTCAGCAAACTGTGGGCCCTCGCCCCCATTCTACGCCTTGGCAGGAAGAGCCCTGGAGGCCCGGCAGAGCAACGAGCCACTTGCAGAGGATGAGAAGGGCCCATTTCCCACTGGACATCCACTTGGGAGGGTGAGACAACTCACTGGAAAAGTCAGGGGCTCAGGGAAGTTCCTGGCTGGAATAAGATGGCAGTTGAAGACGTGGGGGTGAACGAGAAAAAAAATTCAAGGGTGGCCGGCTGCAGAGGCGGGAGTGAGCCACAGTGAAGTAGGCCGAGAGCCTGAGGGGTCCCACCATTCAGTGAGAAACGAAGAGGAACCTCCAGAGGAGAACCAAACACAGCGGCCGTGGGGGAGGGAGAGCTGGGGGGGGGGCTTTCATCAGGGGGGACAGGGAATACCATGAAACGTCACATAGCAGTGACACGGAGAAAGGATGGAGAAATCAGTGGGTGTGGCAGCCAGGGATGTGCCGGTGCTGTAATTTGGGGTGAGTGGTGATGGGAGGTGGGAAGTGTGGCAAGTGTGGTCGGGGACCGCACCACTTTCCCCACTTTTCCCCTCAGCCTGGCTGAGAAAGCAGGGAGGGAACTACTTGCAAAGGAGGAGCTGAGGGGGCTTTCCAGAAGGGACAGGTGTGACCATGCCGGAGAGAGAAAGGCTACAAGATGGGCGTGTCTCAGAGCAGAGTCCTGGTGACAAAGGGCGGAGCCACATGTGTCCGTGCTCTTGGCTTGAGGGCGTAGTGGCCTGGAGCACACAGGCCTTAGCTTTGTGGTTCTCACACGCGAGATGCATCAGCACTTGTGAACACAGGGTGCTTACAACACGGCTTGCTGGGGCTCACCCCAGAGATTTCCGGTTTGCCAGGTCCGGGGTGGGGCTCAAGGATCTGAATTTCTAACAAGTTTCTGAACGATTTAGAAGCTGCTGCTTAGGAGCCCTCCCCTTTGAGAACCTCTCCCTGAACTGAATCTTGGCCTACTACATGTTGACTCTGGAAAGTTGACCCTAAGTTCCAGGTTACTCATCTGAGTAACACTTCATGGGCTGATGGCAGGATCACATGCGGGCTTACCCCTAATATTTGTAGGGACCGGGACAGAGTACAGATGAAGCTGCACAAATCCAAGTATCGAAATAAAGGAAAATTGTTAGGTTGGCAAACTCCTCAACCTGTTCTCTTCTCTTACCTGCAGAAGGTGCAGTGTCATGACAACTGTGGTCACCCCCAGGCCACTGAGCCTTGAGGAGACATGGCAGGGGGTCACCTGAGGCTGCTTCCACAAGCCAGGTCTCAGTGAGGCCTCGGGCCACTCAGGTGGGACTCAAGGGGATCTTTTCCCACGGCAATGCACCTGGGCCGTCCACCAGGCCTCCGAGGTGAGAGGTCCCAATCTGATCTAGAGCCCCCCCCCAACCCTCGGCCCCGAACTGAGCTCACTGGGTGTACAAGCTATCTTTGTACCCCTTGCAGCCCATGGCAGGCTGCACACTCTTTATTACAGCAAGACAGGTTTTGAGGGAAGTGGGGAGGGAGGCTGGGAGGGAGGCTGGGAGGGGGGTGGAGCTGGCTTTGCTTGCTCTGGTTTCTTTCCCTCTTGGGTAGGGGGCATAGGGCAGGTGAAGCTCAGGAAAATATCCTCCAGGGAGACTTGGTTGACAGAATAGTCGTCCAGCATGAATTTCCTCTTGGCTTGCTCCAGAATGTCAAACACCTGTGGGAAGGAGGGAGGCCGCTGTGGATGATGGGCACAAGGGAGGGGAGGAGGCAACAGAGGGTGGAAAGAGGGAGTATCTCTAGGGGTGGGATAAGGCCCCCAAAAGGCCCACCGCTTTTTCAGCTACCCCCAGAGCACCGCCCCAGAAGTGAGTCCTAGGGAGTCCAGCTGCCTGAGATCTCAGGGAAGGGTCCCTGGCTGGGGACAGTGCCAGAAGGCAGAGGCCCTGATTGGATCTCTGGCTTGCTGTGGCCCGGGGCACGTGGCATCCCCTCTCGGGCCCTGCTCCCCTCTCTGTGAGGGGAGGGGCAGGAGGAGCTGATCTCTGAGGTCTCTTCTAGCTCCCACATCCTATGTTCTATGAAACCCACGTGAATGTTGCCCTGGAGACGGAGAGAACCTGCGGCAGCTTTGAATGCAACTTACATGCAAGAGGGAGAACAGGTCACCCCAGAAAGCCCGTGACGTCCGAGGTTTGCTCCCTCTGATGCCCAGGTATGTGCTCACCTTGGCCCAGCTGAGGTCCTCCCCGGGCAGGTGGTAATGGACCATCCCTTGGTGCTCGTCCTCCAGGACGCTGCCTGCACGAAGGAGACGCCGTGTCCCGTGAGGGCCGGGCTGTGGGGGCCAGGGGAGAGCTGCCCGGGACTCTGGAATCACGGCCCTCCTCCTGGGGGTCGCGGGCCCGGGACTCGGCAGGGAGGAGGCACGGAGACATACCTGGGAAGGTCAGGTTCACAAACGCCTTGAACTCCTCCAGGGCCTCCTGCCGCCCTTCGCTCCGGACCTTGGCCCGCAGGGAGTAGCCGCTGCCTAACTTGCTCTTGAGGTGCTGTGGGCTGCCCAGGCACTTGAACTGGCCCTGCACCATGATGGCCAGCCGGGTGCACAAGGCCTCACATTCTTCCATGCTGAGGAGAGGGGCAGAGGTCTGACACGGGGCCGGGGGCGCCGATGCCTGCCTCCCACGTCAAAAGCTCATGCGGGCGGGCCGGTGTTGTCGGCCAGATCGAGCTGTTCCCGATTCCCGTGTTCGGAGAGTGGCCCACATGGTTAAGCCCGGGGACTTTCCTCATCGACTCTGAATCAGCTTCTGGTAGGTCTTCTGTCCACCTAGCCCCTCCCAGCCAGCTCTTGTCCTAGCTCTTCCATCGACCTCTAGAGACCCCGGCTCTACCTGTGGGTGGTGAGAACAATGGCCTTGCCAGACTTGCGGGCTCGTGCCACTGTGCCCCAGAGCAGGCGCCGGGCCACGGGGTCCATGCCAGTGGATGGCTCGTCCAGCAAGACAACTGAAGGCTCTCCAATTAGGGCGACGCCAGTGCTCAACTTTCGTTTGTTGCCACCACTGGGGACAAAGTGGGGAAAGGTTGGGGTGAAAGGCAAACATCAATCAGGGGTAGCCCAACACTCCCCATGCGTGGGTGCACACACACACACACACACACACACACACACGCGCGCATGCGGGCACACGCACATGCGTGCATTTTCCTTTCAGTTCAGAAAGTACTCCCCAGCCTCTAATGGAGCGTTAGTAGTGTGGTGCCCTAGTCCCCCACCTTCCCGTGAGGTTGCATTGTGACTTGGCTGTCCATTCAGTGTATAAGCCATTGCCCTGGGCACAGGGACACGTGGACACATGGTGAGCACATGCTTGATGAGTCTTCTTTGAGGGTCTCTGCAGTGTTCGGGGAGTAAGGGCAGAGGGCCATTTTAGTAATTTTTTTTAAGTGAACACATAGCATTTACAGTGCGCAAAGGGATGTTTTAAACTTTGCAAATGTTGACTCATTTAATCTACCAAAAATACAAGGAAGTACAAAAAGCTGCTTGAAATCAACATCAGAGGGGGATGAGCCAAAGATGACAGTCACCTGACCCCTGGGCAAGTCTGATTTCCCAGCCCCTGGCGGGGAGGGGGGGAATACTGCCGCGAACCGCCAGGGGGCGCTGCACACAACCCCAGCGGGTCCTGGGACGGAGGGGAGGGGTCGTGGCCCTGCTTGGCCAGCTAAGCCAAACGAGTTGCTGAGTATGGGTGGCAGCGGAAGACTGAGGCTTCTCAGCAAAACGTGCGCAGTTCAGATGCCTCAGACGCAGCAAGATAAGGTCGTGTGTGAAACGGGAGGCTGCCAAAAATCAGAAGCCCTCTGCAAAGTGGCAGGTGCCATCTGCTTGTGCTCAGCCACCCACCTGCTAGGGGGCCAAGAGGAAACGGTGCCTCAGGGCAGCCCGGGCCATGGTCCATTCTTACGCCCCCCACAAATCCACACAGTGGCAGGGACTGCCCTGCGCTGATGGCCCTGGCCCTGCACGGAGGAGAGCTGGGCACGTCTCGCCGGTGGAGGTGGCGGGACCGAGGGAGCCCCAGGTCTCACCTGTAGGTCTTCACCAGTTTGTCAGTGTAGGCGTACATGAGTAACTCCTCAAGAATTTGTTCCACGCAGGTGCCGATGTGGCGCTCGGGGATGCCCCGGATCCGGGCGTACATGACCAGCGTCTCCCAGCCCGTCATGTGGTTGAGCAGGGTGTCAAACTGGGGACAGTAGCCCACCCACTGCCGCACCTGGTGGGGGGGAGGCACGTCAGAAGGAAAGCCGCCCGCTGCACGGGGGGCCCGGATGCCTGCCCTGGCCTTGCACCCCACCCCCGGCTCCTGCTCTGCCCCGTGCATCCCCACGTTTGCCATGTAGACAGACTTGTGCCCGGCTGCAGCACTCGCTGACGGGGTCTGTGGACGGGACACACGAGGGGCCCTTCTGCCTGGCCAGCATGAAACCTCAGTGCTCAGCGCCTGCCTGTCTCGTGCCCTTCCAGGTATCATGTCAGTAGAAGATGGTTAATTTTTCCCCCTTATTAGACATATAAGCTACAAATAGGTTTTCTTTATATTCACGTGAAGACTACCAGGACCTGGCGTGGTCAGGGTGGTGTGCACCACCAGACATTTCACAGACGTGTGCTCTCCGCAGAGGACCAATCGCGTATTGTTTTTGCCAAATGTATCATCCCATGTCTACCATTTTGCAAGTTACTTTTCTAACTCAACATTATGTCTTTTTTCTTTCATGTTTGTTTTTGAGGGAGAGCAAGAGAGAGTGCAAGCAGGGGAGGGACAGGGAGAGAGAGGGTGATAGAGGATCCAAGCAGGCTCTGTGCTGACGCAGGGTTTGAACCCACGAACTGTGAGATCATGACATGGGTTGAGGTCAGACGCTCAACTGACTGAGCCACCCACGTGCTCCTCAACATTATACGTGAAAGATCTTTCTCAGTCAAGAAATGCCATCCTACCCCAACTCAGTTTAACTGCTACTTAGCCATTAGGGGGAGGTTTCTAGATTTTATGTAGCTGTTTATAAAAAAAAAGTCAGGCACATGTCAGTTATTTCCAAGGTTCTGCCTTTATAAACTTGGGGTGAACTACCCTGGTTTGCGCCCATGGTCAGGTGCTCCCCTGGAGTACAAGACGAAGACAGTAGGGAGCCATTTTTGAAAAACAACCAATGCTGTCCTTCCTGTCTTCCCGCTAAAGATGCCAGACTGCTCTGGACACCACCGTCTGGGGCGGGGTGAGCAGCTCTGACCGGGTGCAGACCTGAAAACCGCCTGGATGGAGTGAACTAGGGGACAACGTGCCAGGACATCCCACAACCGAGGGCAGGGCTCCCCCTGAAGACAGACGCCACCGGGCAGGAGCAAAGTGCCGGGAGGAAACACGGACTTGACAGAAGAGGCTTCGAGCATCTCACTATGAGACATGAAGATTTCTGGTAGGTTGCCTTCATTGGGTGATCTTCACCTGCCGTTTCTTCTATTTCTAGTTTGCTGAAAATTGTCTATGATCGTGTGTGGGATGGGGTTCCTATCAAGTGCTTTTTCAGCATCTGTTGATAAATGGTTCTTTCCCCCGCTTTGATCTACTAAGGTAGTGATTTCTGTTGGTGGGTTTTTTGCTCTGGAGCCTTACTCATGTTTCTAGAGCAAACCTGACTTGATCATAATTTTTATTTTCTCAACTCCTGCTGGATTTACATCAGTAATTTAGGGTGTTTATGTTTTTCGTGAAACTGGTCCCTGGCTTGTTTTAGATACTGTCCTTGCCTGGTTTTACCAGCTCCCGAGCTGGGCAGTGCCCCGGCTTCTCTCCCAAGCTTCTGCAGCAGGGCTTCTGCTACAGGGACATGATCTGCTCAGTGGTGGCTGGTCCTGTCCAAGAAGGGGTAGATCTTTGACCTTCGTTTCAGGTCTCTACAGGTTTTGGTCTGTACAGGTTTTCTATCTCTTGAAAGAGTTTGGGGGTAGAAGGCTTGAGAATGTGATGTGATCTAGAGAAGAGGAAGGAGTGTGGTGTTTCTTACACACCTGACTTGGCAGTAACCTGCTGTCTCCACGGGTCGGCTGGGTGCTCACGGAGCCCCACTCGGCACTCGGTGGTGCTGTGGACCGAGGACGACCCCTCGTTGGAGCCAGATAATTCTGGGGCAGTGAGCAGGTCTCACAGAAATGCAGATGGACTCTCGGGAGTCACAGCTGACGCTTGGAACACCAGCACATCCTGCCAAGAATATATTTTAGCAAATGAAAAGAATGCTTGAAAGTACTTGTCCAGATCAAGGGTGGCAAGCAGAAGGCTCACAAAGGGGGAAGAGCAAGGAGTTTGCTGCCGAGAGGGATCCGTGTGGAGTTCCCGGTGGGAAGCGCAGGAACGGAGGTGCAGGCTTAACTAGATTTAAATTCCACGTTTCTACTGGTGAGGTCACGTAGACAGCCAGGAGGTGATGTGCAGATGGGCTCTGGGAGGACTGGAATCCGATTTCCGGGCAGATGTGTTGTGTTGTATTTTAATTTAATTTAATTTAATTTAATTTAATTTAATTTAATTTTATAATATGTATATGTATTCTATGTTTTTATGTTTATTTTTGAGAGAAAGAGCGTGAGTTGGGGAGGGGCAGAGAGAGAGGGAGACACAGAATCCGAAACAGGCTGCAGGCTCCGAGCTGTCAGCACAGAGCCCGATGTGGGGCCCAAACTCATAAACCGTGAGATCATGATCTGAGCCGAAGTCAGACTGAGTCACCCAGGTGCCCCCTTAACATTTTTTTTTATCTTGAGTAGTCTCTGCACCCAACATGGGGCTCAAACTCATGACGCTGAGATTAAGAGGCACAGGCTCCACCGACTGAGCCAGCCAGGTGCCCCTGATATGTGGCCTTTTCTAATTGGCTTCTTCCGGTGAGCATCGTGTCTTTCAGGCTGTGGCACGCGCATCAGCATTTCATCCCTTTACGTGGCTGAACGTTGTTGCATCGTACGCGTGGATCACGTGTTGTGTATCTGTGGATCCACTGATGGACCTTTTGGCTCCTGTGAAAAATGCTACTGTGAACATCCACATGCAGGTTTTTATATGGATGTAGGTTTCCATTTCTCCAGGGTTCACGCCTCCGGGTGGAGTTTCTGGCTCGTGTGTCGACTTTGTGTTTCATCGTTTGAGTATCTTCCTGGATCATGTTTTCCTTGGGGCCTTCAGTCACTTTGTATTTAACATACTGACTGATGTATTTGGATGTCGGTCTGCCCACTTTTTCAGGGCTGAGTGTTCCATGTATTCTCGTATTCTGTGTTCTTCTTTCTCCATCACTTCTCATCGTCGGTCACATTATTGTTTTCATTTCCCTACAGTCCCCCTCTGTGGCTTATTCCTGGCCCCCATTCTTGTGCTCGGGGAGGAGCAGAGAGAGAGAGAGAGAGACAGAGACAGAGACAGAGACAGAGACAGAATCTGAAACAGGCTCCGGGCTCTGAACTGTCAGCACAGAGCCCAATGTGGGTCTCGAACTCACGAACCATGAGATCATGACCTGAGCCGAAGTCGGACACTTAACCGACCGAGCCACCCAGGCACCCCATTAATATTTGTATGTATTTTAAACCTCACGAGAAACTATTGTTATAGCTTTGTTTAATCAAAACTCATATGTTCCCCCCCCCCCACCTTTCTTTAAATCACTCTTCAATCCTTTCTGCATGACTTTGAGCTTCCTTCAGGGATGATTTTCCCTCTGGGTAAAGGTGGCTCTCATTTATTATCATTATTTGGTGCACATACACTGGTGATCAGTTCTGTCAGTTTTTGCTTATCTGGAAACGTCTTCTGACCTTCTTTTTACAGCATGGCTTGACTGCATGTATCATTCTGGGCTCGTCGTTAGCACTTGTGTCATTTGTAGGGTGACATTCTGTCGTCTTTTGGCCTCTTTCCTTTCTTTTTTTTTTAACTTTTTTTTAACGTTTATTTATTTATTTGTTTTTTTAAATTTTTTTTTTCCACGTTTATTTATTTTTGGGACAGAGAGAGACAGAGCATGAACGGGGGAGGGGCAGAGAGAGAGGGAGACACAGAATCGGAAACAGGCTCCAGGCTCTGAGCCATCAGCCCAGAGCCCTACGCGGGGCTCGAACTCACGGACCGTGAGATCGTGACCTGGCTGAAGTCGGACGCTTAACCGACTGCGCCACCCAGGCGCCCCTTAACGTTTATTTTTGAGACAGAGAGAGAGAGACAGAGCATGAACGGGGAAGGGGCAGAGAGAGAGGGAGACACAGAATCGGAAGCAGGCTCCAGGCTCTGAGCCATCAGCCCAGAGCCCGACGCGGGGCTCGAACTCATGGACCACGAGATCATGACCTGAGCTGAAGTCGGACGCTTAACCGACTGAGCCACCCAGGCGCCCCTGGCCTCTTTCCTTTCTGTTGAGAAGTCATCTGCTGGCCTAAGTGTTGCTCCTTCCAAAGTGGGTCCTCCTGTGTTTGTGGTTCAGTAGTTTTATGATCATGTTCCTAGGGATTTATTTCTTTTAATTTCTCCTGCTTAGGATTCATAGGGATTTACTTATTTATAATTTGATGTCTTTCATAAACTTGGGAACGTTATAGACATTAAGTTTTCAAGTCCCACTTTGCCTCATATTTGTGTCCTTTCCATCTGAGACTTCAGTTACACATACATTAAACCTTTTCACCGCATCCTCTGTATCAGATTATTACGTATGGCTGTAAAACACATGACTCCAAAACATAGCTGTAGTTTGTTAGTTATTCGGTGGTTTCTGCAGGTCAGATCGTGAATCTGGGGGCAGCTTGGCTGGGTGGTTCTGGGCAGGGTCTCTCATGAGGCGGCCTTTAGGCTCTCTGCCGGGCCTATGTCACCTGAAGCCTGGGGGATCTGCCTCTGAGCTCCCTCTGGTCGCGATGGGCAGGCCTCCGGACCGTGGGGCCGTTCCCTCCACAGGGCCCTGTGAGCGTCCTCTTGATGTGGCAGTCAGCTTCCAGCAGCCTGAGGGATGTGAGGGAAGGGGCGCATTCCAGACGGAAGCTGTGGGCTCTCCTCTCAGCCAGTCTTGGGGCTGACACCCCATCTCTTCTCCACCGTGTTGCTGGTTGCATAGACCCACCCTTGGCCCAGCATGGGAGGGGCTGCTCAAGGGTGTGAATCCCAGGAGGAGGGTCCCTTGGGCTGTCTCCACTGTGTGTCATGTTCCTTGCCTTCTCCTGGGTAGCGTCTGCCCTTTGACTCTCCAGGCTTCACTCTGTAATATCCTTCGGAGGCGGGATTTTGTCTTGTACGTGGACCTGCTTATTTTTTATTGCTCACCAAGCAATGCTTTGGATAACTGTTTGTGGAAATCATTTGAAGCCACAGTGATAGCATTTCCTCCCAGAGAAGATGGACGTTTGCCTCCAACAGGCGTCTGGGAGCACTGGCGGCTCAGGGTTCCGTCAGCCCCGTTTCGGGGACTGAGACCAGGCCAGGCCTTTGTGCGATCCTTGGATGAGCTTGTCTACATGTAGCTCGTGTCTACAGCAGGGTGCAGCCTTGGGGGTCCACCCTCTAAGAAAGGATGCGCTCGCCCGGAACTCAGTGCCTGTCACTTCGGCGCCAAGAGCGGCACTCAGCTCCCAGCCGTCCGGGCCGGACCTGGTTGCCTCCCTGGGCCTCTCCCCTCTTCCCTCCTAGCTCAGTCTTTGCCATCTTTTCAGCCCCCTGGAGGTGTTTTCAGAATTTGGTCCTGTTTTTCTAGTTATCACCAGGAAGGCGGTCAGAGATACGTACTTTGCTGTTGCCAGAAGCCTGACCTGTAATTTTTACAATGGTAAAAAAAGATAAAATAGCAGTAAATGTTTCACAGCCGTGAGAGGCTTATGTTGGCTGTGGTTGTCTGGCCAGGCTCTGTACCGGGCAATACACGCTCTTGAACGCGCCTGTGTGGGCACTTCTGCTCTCTCTCTGAACACGGTTTTGGTCACGGACTCTGCAGCTGATTGGAAGAACTTCCCAGTGACACGGTGGCTGGTGCTGTGGAGTGCAAGTTCAACTATGCTGCCGCGGGTTGGTCTCTTCCTCCGCCTTCCGCCGCCAGCTACTGCCGTGTCCCTCTCCGCTCCCTGCATGGTGGGGACTCACTCTCGTGACCAGAGCTCCTGGCCACTGAGAGTCCTGGGCCCAGCACAGTTGTTAGCTCGTCCAGGCCATTGTTGAGTTGGTGCTGGTAGTTGAGGTGGGGACTCTGAGAAGAGGATCGGGTTCGAGGGGCTCATCATGTAAGTTTGGGTTTAAACTGGGAGACGTCTGAGTAAGGCCGACTAGGAGGCGTGCGTGTGCAGGTCTGATGCACAGGGCTGTGGTGGCTACGGGGGAGGCCGAAGACAGGGGGGTGGGGGTGGGGTAACGACCAAGTCAGGCAGGGGCGGCGAGTATGGAGCAAGAAATACAGAGGGCTGGTGTTGCAGCCCTGAGGAGTCTGGGAAAGAAGGGTCATGGTGGGAAGAGCCAGAGGAGAGGGGAAGGCTGCAGCTCTCAGGGGGGACAGTCCGCATTATGAGATGCCCCGCAAAAGGCAGGAAAGGCCAGCCTGGAGGCTGGAGTGGCCTCACACGCGCAGGGGAGCGGCCGCAAGTCTGGAGTGGCCTCACACGTGCAGGGGAGCGGCCGCAAGTCTGGAGTGGCCTCGGTGTGTGCAGGGGAGCGGCCGGGAAGCTGGGTGGACGCGGGACCGTTTGGGAGGGATGTGGAGGGCTGTGAGCAGTCGACACCAGAGATAGGGAGCTCAGAGAAGAGGTCTAAGGGGGGCCGTGGGGCTGGGAGGCACGTATAAACCTGATCCACGGGGGTCTTCTGAGACCAGGTGCACCCCTGCGTCACACCCCCAGGTGCACTTTCGCGGCCCCTCCTCCGACACAGCTACCCCGTCCCGGTCACACCCTACCTTCCTGAGGTGAGAGCTGATGCTGAGGCCCCTGATAAAGGCGTCCCCAGAGGTGATGGGCTCTTCCCCGGTCAGCATTTTGAAGATGGACGTTTTCCCAGCTCCGTTGACACCAAGAAGGCCAAAGCACTCCTCTGCCTGGACGGCGAAGGACACCTTGTTCACGGCTAGCAGGGGCACCTTCCTGCCGTAGACCTGATGTGCCCAAGACAGAAGGCGCTCGGTGAGGAGGCCGGGGATCAGCAGCCCGGAGCCTCCCCTGTGCTTGTCACCTCCATTCTGGGGCAGGTCCCGGCTGCCCTCGGGGCCCATGGGCCGGTGTGTGCCAGGCTTGGCCTTGCCTTCCCTCCCGGCAGGGTGAGGGAAGTCTGCTCTCCTTTTTCCCCTGCGAACCCGGAGAGCCTAGTTCTCCAGGATAAGCCTCTTCCCTTCTGTCCTTAAAGCATAACCCCTTCGATGTTGCCTGTGTTGTTGGTTTGTTGGTTTGTTTTGGCCACCAGTGACTACAAAGCTACAAAGTTCCTGGATGTTTGAAGGGTCTCTTGGTAAAATTCTGGCCGGAGCTCTGGGGCAGACTAACCAGGTTTGCTCTGAGCTGTCTGACACTTCCCCAACACGGGCTCCCCTGCAAACTGCCTTCTAGATCCTGGAGAGGGTCAGCCAGTCCTGTCCAACCTTGAAGCTTCCTGGGGTTTGGGGCTCCGGTGCCCTCCCACGCTAGGCCCTCCTGTCCTGCAGGGGACCCCCAAAGATGCGACGGAGGGCTGAGGTGCTAACGCCTGTCTTTGGGCACTCTGGGTGCAAACAAACTCGGATGCGGTTCATTCACAGAGGACGCGCCCCTGCCAGTCTGTCTCAGTCCTTGGCGGCTAGAGCTAGCAGACAGGGCCCCTCCCCCGCCCAGGCAGCAGCTTCCTTATCAAAGGGCCACCCGAAGAATGGTCTTCGCCTTTGGGATTCTTTGCCTTTGGGGCACGTCTGATGTTACCTTTGACACGTCTTTAAGAACAAGTGGGTTTTCCTCACGCAGCTTTTTCAAAGAAGTCTGGACCATTTTTGCCTCCTCTTGCACATCTTGGTCTCTGGGCACGGACGTTACCTTCTGCAACATTACCTGCTTTCCCCAGACAAGGGTGGGAAGGGTGAGCGCTTTTGCGAGGGCGGGAGGTGGAGGCCTCACGCACACCCCACCGCCCCTTCCCCCGGGGCCAATGTGGGTATTCCGGACCAAGCTCACAGCCGTGTGGCCAGGGTATGGTGGATGTGGAAATTCCACGTGGCTTTTCCTTTTGGGAAAAATTCAAAGACTTGAAGCCTGGGGATGTGAAGGCACAAGTCCATTTTCTAGAGTTTCTAAAGTCCTTGTGGGACTTTTGCCTCTGGAAGATTCTCAGACCAAGAGCTGACAGAACAGACCTTTCTCCTATCAGGATCCTGGAGGAACGTGGGGAAGAGGCGTTCCGGAAAGGGGACTGGTTTTGCTTCTGCTCGGCTGACCAGCGTCACAGGAGCCAAGCCATCCCTCCCCCTTCCCTGTCCCTCCAGAGCCACGGGGGTCCCCGGCACTGGCTGTCACCCCCTCTGCCCTGGGGGTGGATTACGGTCTCCAGACTCCCTCAGATGCTGAGAGTCAAGGCCACTCCCGACCACAAACAGGAGGCCGTGAGCCAGCCCGTTCACCCGTGCTTCGAGAGTCACTCTCTGACCCACTTACCGATTCTTGCTTCCCGTTGAGGTCAGAAAACCTGGCTTTCAATTCCCGCAAGACATTGGTTTCAATGAGGAAAAGCAGGATGAGGTACACAGACCCCAAGATGGCAAGGGCTGCCAAGTACTTCCCCATCCCGAGGGACTCCCAGGCGTAGACGCTCTCCTGGACCGTGTATCCCTCTACTAACGGGGAAAAAGCAGGTGTTACCAAACTTTGGGTGGTTTCCCGGCTCTTCCTCACCTTCTACCTAGAGTGGGCAAATTTCTACCAGAGCAAGTACCATTGGAATGCCACATGTGCGTCACCAGTGCTGTCACCACATCCCGGCAGATGGTAAACATGAACTACACTTTGCTTTTCTTGGGACAACCCATCATCTGTGCAAATAATGCAGTAAAATCAAGGACCTCGCCCTGTCCACGTGACAGCTGTTTGAAATGCAAGATATTTATGCGTTTGGTTCTTTGATCTGTCTTCAGTCCCCTACAGCTTCAAACAACCAGTCACGTAAAAACATTTGAGAGCCTCTATTCCCCTCTTTTTTTTTTTAATTCTTAGAAAATATTTTCTTTTTAATTTTTTAAATGTTTATTTATTTTTGAGAGAGAGAGAGACAGATCGTGAGCAGGAGAGGGGCAGAGAGAGAGGGAGACACAGAACCCGAAGCAGGCTCCAGGCTCTGAGCTGTCAGCACAGAACCCGACATGGGGCTCGAACTCACGAACCACAAGATCATGACCTGAGCTGAAGTGTGATGGTTAACCAACTGAGCCACCCAGGTGCCCCCTCTATTCCCCTCTTTTTAATCTGATCTGCTTTAAGATTTTTCTTTTAAATATGTGTATTTTATTAAAAAAATTTTTTTTAATGTTTATTCTTGAGACAGAGAGACAGCATGAACGGGGGAGGGTCAGAGAGAGGGAGACACAGAATCCAAAGCGGGCTCCAGGCTCTGAGTTGTCAGCACAGAGCCCTATGTGGGGCTCGAACTTATGGACTGTGAGATCATGACCTGAGCCGAAGTCGGACACTTAACCGACTGAGCCACCCAGGAGCCCCTAAATATGTGTATTTTAAAATTATGCTGTAAATACACCCTGGGGAAAAGGAACACGGACGAGGGAGAGAATAAAGTTACTTCTCCACTCACCCAAACTGTTGTGATAGTTTTGTTTAATCTTTCTACCCTTTCGAGATACGATCTTTTACAATATAAATGGAGTGATGCCGTGCATTATTTTCTCCAACTCACTAGTTTCATTTAATAATGCGTAATGGACATCGGCCGTATCAGGATGCAGAGATCAAAATAATAAAGATGTCTGGCGATGGTAAACACAGGGACAGTGATAAGAACCAGCATTATTGCAAGTCGGCTTTGTAACTCCGCTTGTGGTTTTCTACACCACCGAAGAAACTGCATAAAAACAATGACCACTCCATGATTCTGGATACACAACACACAGTCACTGAAAGGGAGTGGGTACGGGTGGTATAGGAGCAGTTTTTGTGTTATGGAAGTTAAGCTCGCGCAAACTCAAAATGCAACGTCAGAACCGAAGGGTGGGTGGTGACCACAAAGAAGATAGCTCTAGAATACACATGAAAGGAAGTAAGAAATTAAGCCGTTTCATAGGAGGTACCTAGGGTAGTTGAATTCACAGAGTTAGAAAGTGAAATGGTGGCCGCAGGAGGGGGCATCAGAGTTTCATGGGGACAGAGTTTCGGTTGTGCAGGGTGAAAAAAGAGACAGGGGAGCCTGGGCGGCTCAGCGGGCTGAGCGTCCGACTCTGGATTTCAGCTCAGTTCATGATCTCTTCGTTTGTGAGTTCGAGCCCCGTGTTGGGCTCTGCAGTGACAGTGCAGGGTCTGCTTGGGACTCTCTCTCTCTCTCTCTCTCTTTCTCAAAATAAATAAATGAAACTTAAAAAAAAAGTTCTGGAGACGGACGGTAGCAATTGCTGCACAACAGTGTGACTGTGCTTCATGCCGCTGAACTTATGCTCACAAACGGACAAAATGGTGAACTTTATATACATTTTGCCACAATTGAAAAAAATAGATAATTTTGCAAGGTGTTGGAGAGCATGTGGACAAATCGGACCCGTCTTATATCGCTGGCAAAAATGTAAAATGGGCACAGCCACCACGGAAAGCAGTTTGGTGGCTCCTCAAAGAGCTAAGCCACATATTCGCTCGTAGGTATGGACTCCAGGGAACTGAAAACACGTCCACGCAAAAGCTGGAACGTGGATGTTCGCGGCAGCACTATTCATAACTGCCAAAAAGTGGAAACAGCCCACGTGTCCATCACCGGATGAATACACGAACAAATTGTGGTCCCTTCACACAATGGAATAGTATTCAGCCGCAAAAAGGGAACAAAGTACTAATACCTGCTACAACGGACGTGAACCTTGCAAACATTACTCCGAGTGGAAGGAGGCACGCATAAAGGACCATGTACTGTGTGATTCCATTTATATGAGATGTCCACAAGAGGCAGATCCACAGAGACAGAAAGTAGATTCTGTGGCTGCCAGGGGCTATGGGGAGAAGGGAATGGGGAAGGAGTGTGAATGGAGGGTGTTTCTTTTTGGTGAGATGGAAATGTTCTCGAACTGGGATCGTGGTGTTCCTCGTACAGCCTCGTGAATATGCCCAGACCCGCTGACTTGTATCCTGTAGGAGAGCGGATCTCCATTTGCGATACTCACAAAATTTATTACACTCAGACTGGCTCAGGTTCCTGGTTTTGCATAACTTCTGGAGTCCGTAGTTGTAGTATAAGTTGAAGAGAGCCATTCCCAGGCAGTGGCCAGGGAGCATTAGGAAGGCATGATCCAAGGACTCCGAGACCCTGGTGCGGCCTTGGTCTGTGAGGGTGACAGAAAATAGTAACTCTCCTCGCAGCAAGGAAGAGGGCATGTCCCCTAGCACACGTCTCTCCGGGCTAGCTGCCTGTCTATCTACGCCAAGGATCTGATGTCTGTATCTGTTGTCTGTATCTGTATCTGTTATCTCTCACCGCACTGTCACGCCCGGCCCCAGACCAGAGACCTGGTTCCCCCTCTGCGGTCACTCAGCCCCCACGCCGTGAACAGTTGTCTTCTGCAATGCTGCTTGAGCCTGCGTTTCACCCCCACTCCATCTGTTCCTGCAGACGTGTGCCAAAATGCTTGGTGTGATTTTTGGGAAACCCAGCAAGAGCTCAGCTGCCTCGTGAAACGCATCTGCGGAAGGGGTGAGTTTAGAGGCCGGAGGGAGACACGGTTTACAGGGGAGCTGGGGCCTGACCGAGGGTCTGGTGGGCCCGCTGTGAGGTTGTCTGAACGTCATGGTACCAACGGATAACGAGACTCGGGACCCGCCTGTATAGTTTGTGGAGACAAAACCATCATTTGCGATGCTGTACGTCACCACGTGCCTGGAAAGGCCACAAGAATCAACCAAAGAAATGAAGGCAAGGTGAGCCAATTGGCTGGTTGTGAAGTAAATATGCAGAAACTGGGGCCCCTTAGAGGTTAAGAGAAACCGATTTCTAGATTTGTGTTACGTTAAAAAAACAGAATACCGAACGAGGTTGTAAAGAAATTGAGCTACATTTAAAAAATGTTAAATGTTTATTTACAACAAATAAACAAACGTGTTCTGTAAAAGCAACATTCTACACCTAAGCTTATTACAAGAGGACGGATGTGTGGTGCATGCACGAGGCATGGTCCGGTACTGGACCGTGTTGATAGTTCACGCACGCCGCTGAGTCCCGCCACCATCCCCCCAGTCCCCGCCCCACCTCGCCCCGCAACGTGCAGCCCCAGCACAGTGTCACCGACAGAAAGGAGGAACCGAGGGGCGGGGGTTGGGGCTCTCATGTCACACTTTGTGGCTCCAGACCCACGGGGAATTCGGGGGAGCCCAGGGACACGTGACTTGCAGATGGCCTGGGGAGAGGCTGAGCCAATTATACGAGAGGAAAGAAACTATACTCTCAGGACTTGTGTTTAGAGCCTTACCGCTTTTGGGTATCGATCTGTGAAATTCTTGCCGGGCGTGGGGGGCGGCCACTGGGGTGCATGATGAGTTGAACTTGGATACGAGGCGTCTCAACCAATGTGTGCTGGCCGCTGAGACACGGCCCACACAAGGGGCAGGAAGCAGAGTTTAGGGCCACCCTTATATGCTCGCCAAGGTGTGGGTACCCGAGGCCCAAGGGTTATGGCTCCAGTGACCAGGCTTGAGCTGCACCTGAGATGGTAACCTGGCAGGACAGCTAGGAAGGTGGCAGAGTGACTGGGAGGGAAACGCAGAGGACCATGGCCTCCTAACTTTCTCTCTTTAGAACTTTAAATTTGGAAATCTAGCCTGGAGGCTGAGGGGGAGGGGGAGGGGATAGCTGCCTGAACCCCGGCCTTGCAGCCCCCGCGTGGGTGGGGTCGATGGGAAGGCTTAGCCACTACACACACAAGGTTTGCGAGCGGCCTAGGAACCAACAGCCTGGCGGTGTCTCCGGGCCCTGAGCGGGGCATGGTTGGAAGCTGAGCGGGGACACCCCCTTCCCCCCAGCTCACCCTAACCACAATCGGAGAAAACATCCACAAGCAATGCATCTAACTGAAGAAGCAGATATTCATGGCTCCTGCTTACTTCCCTTTCTTCTTTCTGGATCCTACCCCAAAGCTGCTTAAAGCCCAAGCACGTGGTCGCGAACCATCCTCCGTATCTTGCCCCCCACCCGAAGGCGACTCTTCTCCGCTGCACTCTGGGGCTGGACCCACTCCTTTCCGTGTCCTGTACCTTCTGTCCTGCTTTGCCCTTTCACCTTGCTGGCCTGTATCTTTCCGCTAGCTTTCCAAGAACGAGACGCAATGGGTCACGTTTCTCCCGGCTGTGTCTGAACGTGCCTTGATTCTGTCCTTCTGCTTGGTTGAGACCGGTGAATGGAGCTTAGAACTTGTCCGCTAGGAGGCATCTGGATTTAAGGCGTGGGTGCTCTTTCCTTCAGTTTTGGATGTTTGATGGATCCCTTCAGTCGAGCTTGGTTTGTTTCCAACTCTGGGAAATCTTCTTGCTTATTTCTTTAGTGAGTTCCTTAAGCCCACCCTCTCGTTGTGGAACGCTTCTCCATTCGCAGCGTGGCATCTCCTGGACTCTCTCACGGCACCTGCCTTCGCTCACACCTTCCTGGTTTTCCTCCTGTCTTTTTGCTCTACTTTCTGGGAGGTCGACAGACCGTCTTCCAACCCTTCTGCTATATGTTTACGTTGGCAATCAGTTCTTTCTTGCCCTCAGAGTTTTTCTTCCTCATGGAAATCTGCTGGTTTTTTAAAAATGTTTAATTATTTCTGAGAGAGCGAGAGAGAGTGAGAGAGTGTGCGCCCACGCGCACGAGCGAGTGGGGGAGGGGCAGAGAGAGAGGGAGACACAGGATCCGAAGCAGGCTCCAGGCTCCGAGCTGTCAGCACTGAGCCCGACACGGGGCTTGAATTCACAAGCGGCAAAATCATGACCTGAGCTGAGTCAGACGCTTAACCCACTGAGCCACCCAGGTGCCCTGGAAGTCTGCTGTTTAATAGATGCAGTCTTTTCCGAAATGGTTGATTTGTTTCCTGCATTTCCCTGCCCCTGTATTTCATTTTTGGTCTCCGTCTTTTCTGTGGCTGCCATCCTCAAGTGTTCGGCGGCCTCTGCCTATCTGTCCACAGAAACCAGAGGTGCCGGGAGGCGAGTTGCTAGCTTTGTGCCTGGGGGCTGGGCGACATTCTGGGCAACCAGGCAGGGACCAGTCCGAATGTGTAGGTCTCTTTGGCAAGCAGGTTCAGTTTGTCAAGACGCGGGTCTCCGCCTTCCGGGGTGACTGTGTGTCCTGTGCTTCCCGCTGGGGATATGGGAGCAGGGACCGTGGAGGTGCCACAGACCATTCTCTGCGCTACCTTTACTCCCAGGCTTCTCCGGGCTTCTGCGGTGCTCAGTTAGGTCCTTTCAGCCATTTTCCCTCCAAATGTCCTTTGGATGCTGCTTCAGCACAAATTCATACACTTTCATTTCCTTTGCTGTCATTCGAGTAGAGTCTCAGGACAGGGAGCTCAGATTTAGCTTTATACTCTTGTCTGTGTGGACTGCCGTGGTGACAGCAGGAGCCCCCAGGGCGGGCGTATGGTGGCCAGGGTCTGGTCTCTCTAATGGTGTCCCTTCTCAGGGGTAGGGATGGGCGTTCTTTCCCCCAGACCAGAAGTGGAGTTCTTGTCCTGTCCCAGCCTCCTTCCCCGATGACTTTTATGTTGGAGGGTGCCTCCCGCGAAGCGGCAGAATGGTCTCGGTCCTTGTTGCTGTGTAGGAGGGGAGAGAAGACATGGCAGGAAGCAATCCGAGAAGAAATGGATCCCAGAAAGGTCGAGGGATCCAGAGAGAATGTCCAGAGATCCCTGCACCCCGTCCTGGTCACTCTCGGTGAAAGCTCTGTCCCCATCAGGGCCCCTCAGTGACTTAGAGCTGCTTGTCTCTCTGGGGTGGGGCTGCGCGGCTGAGGAGAGGAGAAAGGGACAGATCCCTAGGTCCTTTCTGGAGGCTTAGGGCAGCATTGCTCAGGGTGACTGCCCGGACTGATCTGTGAATCTAGGCGCACACTACCGCGGAGAACTCCGAGCTTAGGGTTCCCTCACGATATGCTTTGCCAACCCCTTTCCTCTGTCTGCAGCACGCTTTTGTTCTATTTCAATCATAAAGTCAAAATGCTGTCCCTTTTCTGATCTCGGATGAAAATAATTTCCGAAACTCCACAGGTGGTTTGCAAATAGAATGGGTGCTGCAAAACACGGCCAGTTACACCAGTAAAACAAGCTCTAGGTAGCTGGAAATACGTGCATGGCCAGTCCTCTAAGAGACAGGGCGGCCCCTAAGATGAAGACAGAGGGAGCTGTTCACACATTTTTAAGCAGACACAGCCACAGAAAGTCACCTTAAAGGAAGTAGTTGCCATCACAGTAAATGACACAGAGAATCGGGGTAGAAACCCCAAGGTAGAGATTCAGCCCAAACGCAAAGATGTCAACGTCAAGGTGTGCGCTGTGAGTGCAGGTACACACTCACCAAGCAGGCTTCTCCCAACCTCGGCTTATTGATTTACTTACCACCTGTTTTAAAACTGAGGAATAATTGGGGCGCCAGACGGTTAAGCGTCCAACTTCGGCTCAGGTCATGATCTCGCGGTTCATGGGTTCAAGCCCCGTGTCTGTGTTGACAGCTCGGAGCCTGGAGCTGCTTCAGATTCTGTGTTTCCCTCTGTCTCCGCCCCTCCCCCTGCTCACACTCTGTCTCTCCCTCTCAAAAATATCTGAACGTTAAATTTTTTTTTTAAACCTGAGGAATAATTTGTTTCGATGAAATGCATGATTCTAAGTGGACAGTTTGATGAATTTCAACAAATACTTATGCCCACGCAACCAACACCTCACTCAAGATGCAGAGCATTTCCAGAAGGTTCCCCGCCATCTCCGTTTAGTCAATCCACCCTCCGCCTGACTCAGAGGCCGCCGTTCTCCTGACTCTGTCACGGGGATCTGTCCTGTCAGTGGGGTCCGAGACCCACCGGTCCGCCCTGCTGCAGGTGTGGGCAAGGCTCTTCTCTCCCTTTCTCTTGCTGAGCACAGCCCCCTGGACGAACATAGCCACCGTGTTTATCTGCGCTCCCGGAGATACGTGCTGGGGACATTGGGACACAGTTTGGGACTCTTCACAAGACAGCTGCTCAGAGCAGCCTCCCGTCTGGGGACACAGCTTCTGTGGCTGTGACAGGAGGAAGCAGACCCTGTGAGATACGCAGGGACAACGGCCCTCACCTTTGTCCTCCATGACTGAGATGAGAATGAAGGGGCCGATGCTCAGGAAGGTGAGCATGACCAGGAGCTTGACAAAAGCACTCCCTTCGTTGCGAAAACAGAAGCTGCTCAGATACACCAAGGGGATGCTCGCCCAGCTGTAGAGCATTAGCACCAGAATGATGGCCTGGACGTTTTCCTGGTGTGTGAAGGCTTCTTCCTCGTGGTACAGAAACACCACCTTGGGAAAGAGGGGGAGAGTTCGGGAAAGCCACTGAAACACCACCTTGGGAAAGAGGGGGAGGGTTCGATTCTAAGGATTAGAGAAAGGGTACGGTGATCCCCGCTTAAAAAATAAGGTGTTAGTGGGGTGCCTGGGTGGCTCAGTTGGTTAAGGGTCTGACACTTGATTTCGGCTTAGGTCATGATCTCACGGTTTGTGAGTTTGAGCCCCATATCGGGCTTTGTGCTGACAGCGTGGAGCCTGCTTGGGATTGTCTCTCCCTCTCTCTGCCCCTCCCTTGCTCACTCTCTTTCTTTCAAGAAAAAAATATATGTGTGTATGTATAAAATATTAAAAAAATAAGATGTGGGAAGGAAACAATCAGCAAAACTAAAAGCCAAACAACAAAATGGGAAAAGATATTTGCAAACGACGTATCAGATAAAGGGTTAGTGTCTAAAACCTATAGAGACCTTATCAAACTCAACACCCAAAAAACAAATAATCCCGTGAAGAAATGGGCGTAAGACATGAATAGACACTTTTCTAAAGAAGACATCCAGATGGCCAAGCGGCGCATGAAAAAATGTTCTACATCACTCATCATCAAGGAAATACAAATCAAAACCACAATGAGATACCACCTCACACCTGTCAGAATGGCTAACGTTAACAACTCAGGCGACAACAGATGGTGGCGAGGGTGCGGAGACAGAGGATCTCTTTTGCATTGTTGGAGGGAATGCAAGCTGGTGCAGCCACGCTGGAAAACAGTTTGGAGGTTCCTCAAAAATTAAAAATAGAACTACCCTTCGACCTAGCAATGGCACTACTAGGTATTTATGCAAGGGATACAGGTGTGCTGTTTCGAAGGGACACGTGCACCCCAATGTTGATAGCACTATCGACAATAGCCGAAGTATGGAAAGAGCCCAAATGTCCATCGATGGATGAATGGATAAAGAAGATGTGGTGTATACATACAATGGAGTATTACTCGGCAATCAAAAAGAATGAAATCTTGCCATTTGCAACTACGTGGATGGAACTGGAGGGTATTACGCTAAGCGAAATTAGACAGAGAAAGACAAATATCATAGGACTTCACTCATATGAGGACTTTAAGAGACAAAACAGATGAACATAGGGGAAGGGAAACAAAAAGAATATAAAAACAGGGAGGGGGACAAAACAGAAGAGACTCATAAATATGGAGAACAAACGGAGGGTTGCTGGAGGGGGTGTGGGGGGGGATGGGCTAAATGGGGAAGGGGCACTAAGGAATCTACTCGTGAAATCATTGTTGCACTATATGCTAAGTAACTTGGATGTAAATTTAAAAAATAAAGAAAAAGAAAAAAACCAAAATGTAAGATGTTAGCAGTACTGCTCAGGTGCTCCCTGTATTTACTCATCAGACAGTGCAGACACTGGCCCTGCCCCTGGAAGTCGGCACCACGAGGTCAGGGGCTCCGTGACAGTTATGAAGCACAGGCCAATTAAAGGGGGACGTGACCCACCCCACCCAGAGTGCCAGGGGATCGCAAGCTGCACAGTGCAGTCACGATCCACCGGTTGCACCTGTCAGTGCCTGGTGAACTGTTTCTGGGCTGTGAACACACGTCCCTGACGCACGACCTCTTAGGAGCTCGTGGCAACAGTTATGGGGATGCGGCAGATTGGAGACCCTAGAGGAGGCCCCTCTGCTGGGACCTTTTATCGAGAGTGAATGATGAGTCACACCCTGGGTGGGCTGCCAGACTACACTTCTTTGCAGGGTCCCGAAGGCAAGCCCCCTGCCCCCGCTCCCGCCGGGACGTGCGGGGGAGGGTCCCTGAACCACGCGGCCCTCACCAGCAGCAGCAGACTGGGGACCAGGGAAGTGATGAGGTCCCACAGCAGAGCGGAGAGCCAGAAGGTGGCCACATAAACACCACTGACGAACTGGATGTGCTTGGCCTTTGTGGATCTCTCTTTGACCGTCAAGATGGCAAAGGAGCTGGACAGGAAAGCTATTCCGAAAAGCAAGTTGATAACAAGGTAGTGTCCTTTAGGGCTGCTGCGAGAGGACACGAGGGGAGAGGAAGCCGTGTGAGCACAACTGCTCACACCAGCCGTCTTTCACAGTGACGGTTGTAATCCCGGCGAGAAGAGGATGAGAAAGAATAGGTGGCCAAGGGGACGCGGCATGCGCGGGAAGGCTTTCCTGGGGCGGGACGGTCACACTCACTTGTACAAGATGTCCTCCGAGGCCTCCAGGGCCGACTTAGGTTGAGGGTGGTTGGACGCCGTGATGGAAGCCGTGGCCCCGGAGAGCAGCTTGAAGAGGAAGTTGTCCACGAGCGCCAGCGCCACGGCAGGGGAGTGGTACGCCTGGTTGTTGAACAGCGCCGTCACCGTCGTGTGGTTCCCCTGGTCTTCAAAGGAAGCAGCCACGACGTATTTGAAATCAAAGCCCTCGGGCTCCTCCTCTGCCTTGTCCAGGAGGAGGTCCTCCACCGAGCCTGCAACAGAGCCGGGCGCCCCGGAGCCTCACGCCCTGGACCCCGGCCCCGCGCCCCCTGAGCGCCTCACCACCCGCCCCGACCCCCAGGAAAGCGGGCTCCTCTGGACGCAGCTGGCCCCTCCGTCGCGCGCCCGGGCCTCCACAAAACGTCCCTTTCACTGACTGAAGCCGTGGGGGGCAGGGGGAGGAAAAACGTCTAGTTTTTTTTCAGGTGACTCTTTGCCTGGACGGTGTGGCCCCAAGAAGCCCCGTGCTTCTTCCAGTCGCTCCCATCTACGTGGAAGGACACACGTGGTCGCACTGCACCTCCCCTCCCCGAACCACAAAGTGACCCTCACGGCCCACCTGGCCCGCAGCGCCCAGTCTCCATCCAAACTCCACTGGCGCCTTCAAGGTCTGGCCACACCCGAGGACCCGCTGTGCCCCGTGCTGACAGGTGCTCCCCCCACCCCCCGCCGCCCCGGGTTTGGAACGTTCTCCGCTTACGCCCTGCTTGCTGCGGGGCCCACCCCTGCTCACATCTCAGGCTCTTACTCCGCAGCCTGTCTCTCCCCATCCGAGGTCGACCTGTGTCCCCGTGATCCCACAGCGGGATGGTCCCTACACATTGCAGCTGTGGTCACCCTCTCCAGGACCTCTGGGCAAGGGGCTCACTATGGGCCAGTGGTACCGCCGTTCTTCCTGGTACTCTCGGCACACAGCACCACGGAAATATACGCACACCTAGACCTCTGGGGTCGTGGGTGCTGAAAAGGACCCTCCTTCACAGCAGCAGCAGCAGCAGGAGTAACGCGCGCAGGCAGCACGCTCACTCCGCGGGCCCCGCGTGCGCCCCTGGGCAGGAGGGAGGAGGCGAGCTTTACCTTCTCCCCGTCTTCCCCACCAAGAAACCGAGGCTTGGAGACGTAGGGCGCTGTGATCCCGCCATTTTGCTCCACCGTGTTCTGCATTTGATCTCTTCATTTAAAAATGTGAACACCTCAACATTTTATTTCTTTCCAAGAGAACGCGTGCATCTAACTTTTCAAACCAGATAATCCTGCAAGACTCGGGATGAGAAACAGCAGGGCCCTGGCCAGCCCTTCGTTGTCCCCAGTGCCCACTCGCCTGAGGCGATCAGACTCTCCAGCCGCTCAGCTGGCGTTTCTCTGGATCGCTGAAGCACATTTACCTCTGGACGTCCCGTCCTGGAAGCGGGGACTTTGTTCCTTACCCCACCCCACCCCCTAAGGGCTGCCCTCCTCTCCCCTCCCCTGGAATACGTCAGAAAGTTGGTTAAGTCAAGGCACAATCAAGTGCTCTGTTATGGTAGGTCTCCTTTTTCATACGATCTCCCCCTTCCCTCCTGAGTTCATGTCCTCCCTTTTCACATTTGCTCAGTGATCTCTATATCTGTCACCAGACTCCCTCCATCGAAGTGTAAATCCCCTCTCGGGACACATCAGACAGCAGATAATTGTCCGTTTCCGTTTTGGACATGCCGCCATCCCCAGAAAGACACAGCCTGGCTGCATTTCCAGGCACCCTCTCCCTTTCCTGTCATCTGGCGGCCAAGAGATCTTCTGAGACGTCTGGCTGTTCGCCTGACTTCAGGGCGCACCCCCTACCACGGCCCCCAGAGCACGCGCTGCTCTCCTGGGCCTCAGACTTACTCCGGGTCTCCAGAGGGATCTGTTCCTCCGCCAGAAGCATGTCTGTAAAATACTGTGAAAGCCGAGGACCCAGCCTGGAATTGGGAGAAATATAGAACGGGACGACGGTTCGGCCATACGTTCTCAGGGTCAGTTCCAGCGGCACGCTGCCCGTGTTCGTTTCCAGGTTGAAGATGGTGAGGCTGAAGGTGGTGATCAGCAGGGGCACCAGGACCTGTACCGTGAGCATCAACAACCAGTTGCGCCAAGAGTACAGGACCCTTTTCAGGAGCATGGCATAGAACTGTTGGCAGATGAGGCTGAACTGCGATAAAAAAAAAGGGGGGGGGGACACACCATTAACACGGCCACACAGAGGAGCTAGCCTCCCCCCGGCCGCAGTCTCGTATTGGGTCTAATGCTTTGATGATGTTCAAAATTTGCTTTGACCTGATCACTTGATTCACATTTAATGGCAGAAAAGGAAGTCACAGATTGGAAAGCTCTGGAAGAGTAGTAGCCTGAACAGATAGCAGATGTAAGCATGATACAATTTTTTTTTTCAACCCGCCACATTATCAGAAACTTTAAGTTGGGGAGGATGTGGAATGCCAGCGCTGAGGTCTTCATTTGGCACAACTTTTGTAGAAAACAGATGACCTGGATGAATACAATCTAATATGCATGTAGTCTTTAGGCTAGAAATTCCACTTTTAGTAACATATCCCGCAGGTAAATATGCAGGACCCGTGCACAGCGTGGCCCTTGTGGCACGGGCAGTCAGTGTAAAGGGTGCGGTCATGTGCACTGAGGTCGAAGACATAAAGTTGGGCCTGGGGTGGGAGGCCCCGGAGGTCAGCGCCATGAGCTCCCGCTCGGCTTCTCGCTGGTGCTGCGGGAGCTGGGGCAGACGGGGCCCTCGAGCCTCAGGGCCGGTGTTCGTTGTACGTGACTCATCCACCCAGAGCCTTTGTGGGGAGAGGCTTGGTGGTCAGGTTTCAGTCAGGCATTCTTAAGTTTCTGGCCCCAAATACCGACAAATCCTTGAGACTCTACCAAGCATCTCTGAAATCTCCTGCCTTGGACACAAAGGCCACGTTCACCCAAAGCATTCGTCAAAAGATGCTACTCTCAACTTGTTCGAGGTTATGCCCTGAGAATTACCTCCTGGGAGGTTTCCAGAAGCAAAGCTTGGCCCAGTGGAGCCCAGATTAACCTCTTGCTGGGGGCTGGAGAGGAGCCTCCTGGACAGGACAGGCGGCTGGCCTACATGGCCCTGAGACCCTTTCCAACTCAGAGGCCCCTTTTATACATGATTCAAGATTATGGAACAGTGCAGTCAATCTCTTCCCTAACCCATGAAAACCAGTCTCACTATTTTACAGTCATACCTTGTAGGTGGCGAAATCGAGACCATTTTGTAAGGTGCGTATCAATATCCTTTTTTTTTTCGATAACAAAAGAACATTACAGGTTATCCATATACTTCATAAGGATGTTTTAAAAAAATCGTGGGGCGCCTGGGTGACTCGGTTGGTTAAGTATCTGACTTTAGCTCAGGTCATGATCTCATAGTTGGTGAGTTTGAGCCCCGTGTCGGGCTCTCTGATCTCAGCACAGAGCCTGCTTCGGATCCTCTGCCCTCACACCCCGCCTCTGCCCTTCCCTCCACCTCTCCCTCCCTCAAAAATAATAAAATAAAACACTAAAATAGATATGTCTTAAACTCCAGGTGTGATATGTGATCTGTTTCACAGTGAAATGTGAAAACGGGAAGATTAAATATGCTTTTTTTGGCTGGTAGATTCAGTGCTTTTATTCTTTCTTCTTTTTGGTAAGAGGAAGGGCCAAGACCTTTTACTGTGTCCTTTTCTGGTACTTTCTACCACTGAGTTAATCGTGGCCAGGAAACAATAGTGCATTGTCTCTGAACTAGAGCTGAGAGCATGGCCTTGCGGGAACCTGGCCGGGCCTCTTTCGTGCCTAAGATCTACACATTTCTCCTCAAGCCCCTGGCAAAGGGTGGGTGACCTGGACTTCTTGACCAAAGAACAGGATGATTCTAAGAGTTAACCCCAAATCTGCCCCCTGGCATGCATGTGAGATATTTGCTCACCCCAGTGTTGTGATGGATTGGCAGGCCGGACGGTATGGAGAAGATCCTTGAGTGAATACGTTTGATTCTGTTGACAGGAACCCCGCCGATCAGGTGGTGAGACTGAATGGAGGGAATCTTGAGGGTTTGGATTTCTGTGCTGGAATCTGTCAGCTTGTTCACCCTAAGCCAAACGGAAACAGAAACGCAAATTTGCAAAATCACATCTCGCTTCATTTTGTTTGGATTTAAAGAGACAACGTCATGTAAAATTTGAAAGAAAAGAAAGAAGTTAGGACAAGAATAACGAGGGCAGGGGCGCCTGGGTGCTCAATTGCTTGAGCCTCCAGCTCTTGATTTCAGCTCAGCTCATGATCCCAGGGTTGTGGGATCGAGCCCTGCATCAGGCTCCATGCTGAGCGTGTGTGGGGCCTGCTTGAGATACTCTTTCTCTTGGGGCACCTGGGTGGCTCAGTTGGTTGAACGTCTTACTCTTCATTTTGGCTCAGGTCATGATTTCGCAGTTTCGTGGGTTCGAGCCCCCGCATCGAGGCTCTGAGCTGACGGTGTGTAGCCTGCTTGGGATTCTCTCTCTCTCTCTCTCTCTCTCTCTCTCTCTCTCTCTCCCCCCCTTCCTCCCTCCTTCCTCTGTCCCTCCCCTGCTAGTGCGCACTCACTCTCTAAAAAATTAATTACTTAATTAATTAATTAAAGAATATTGAGGAAAAAGGAGCTGCACCCAGATGATATACTGCTAGCAAGCATATTTTGACTAGAAAGTTCTTTTTTTTTAATTTTTAAAAAACATTTATTTATTTTTGAGAGAGAGAGAGAGACAGAGAGACAGAGTGCAAGCCGGGGAGGGGCAGAGAGAGAGAGGGAGACATAGAATCTGAAGCAGGCTCCAGGCTCTGAGCTGTCAGCCCAGAACCCAACGTGGGGCTTGAACTCACGAACGGTGAGATCATGACCAGAGCCGTAGTCGGGTGCTTAACCAACTGAGCCCCCCAGGAGCCCACAGAAAGTTCTTAAATATGTCCCGAGTAAATATTGAATTAACTGACCAATGGCTTTTCCAAAGAACTGAGGCAACGTTAGCATGAATAGATTTCATTATTTTCCTATAAAGATGCCATATGCAAATTAAAACAAAAATGAAATGTCCCTTAATATCTACTTTATGAGCAAGACTCATAAACCCCAGTATGACACGTAGCACTGTAGCCTGAGGTCTTATTTTTGTTTGGCTCTGAGCTCAGAAAGGATTTTACGTTTTTAAATGGTTACATGCTAGATGGTTATCTAATTACTTACATAATATCCTTGATTATGCCACTAAACCCACAGTAGCCTAAAACATGTACTCTGGATTTTCAGGAAGAAGTTTGCCGAACCCCGCCCTAGGCCAAAAGAGGTATTCCTTGCGGGCAGCAAACCGTTCGGAAGCCGAGAAATATATTTTTACTCATAATCTTCAGGTCGGTTATTCTACTCCTGGGAGTGCGTCACAACGAAACAGTGCAGTAAATTGTAGCTCATTTTCCCTGCAATAGAGTTCTGTAAATGGCGGTGTGGCCCAGATTCTCCCCAAACTTAGCAGCTTAAAACAACCGTAAACGTTTGCTGTGTCACACAGTTCTGTGGGCCAGGCGTTCGGAAGTGGCTCGGCAGGGTGGTGCTGTCTCCGGGGCTCTCAGGAGGCTGTAGTCGAGCTCTGGGCCTGGGCTGCAGTGGTCTGAAGGCTGGACTGGGGCGGGAGGCCCCACTCCCAAGACGGTGCCCTCACGTGGCTGGCTTAACAGCTGGCTCTCCCAGTGGAGTTGTTTTTTTTTATTTTTTTTTTTTTAACGTTTATTCTTGAGAGACAGAGAGACACAGAGCATGAGCAGAGGAGGGGCAGAGAGAGAGAGGGAGACACAGAATCCGAAGGGCTCCAGGCTCCGACGCGGGGCTTGAACTCACAAACTGTGAGATCATGACCTGAGCCAAAGTCAGTCACCTAACCGACTGAGCCACCCAGGTGCCCCTCTACCAGTGGAGTTCTGGCAAGAATGTTGGTTTTAATTCGCATTAATGATGAGGATAAAAGTGAATAGCAGTGGTGTGTGTCAGAACTTCATTCGTGCATCCCCCAGGCAAGCCACACTGTTGCTGACTTGAATACTACTGTTCTAATGCTGGAAGAATATTTCCCTAAGTTTTTGTGTTCTTAATGACATGGCTCGGGATAGGAGACACTTTTCAACTTAGTTTGCATTATTAACATTTTCGCCACCCCTTTCTTAATCTAGACAATCAACAAAATGTTAAATTAAACCCTAGTGTTTCCTGTTTACCCGGTTCCATGACGTAAGTTCACGCATGATGGTTGATTTCAAATTATCGACACAGCACGTCCATCATGCGGATTTAAGTAGACGTAAAAAACCTTAAGAGCACTGAGAATAGTACAATGTAGCCAAACCGTGACGTCTTGTGTTTTGCCATTTACAGTGTTTTGATTTATAACTTGTAGTTTTATAATCTTATAACAGGAAATTTATGTTCAGTCTTCTGTTCCTAGCACCGAGCTCCCAAAACATTTATACGTTCCTAAGTGGTGACCTCAGGTAAGGCGTGTTGAGTTGTGTTGTGTTGTGTGACCGAGGTGACTTTGGAAAGGACCTGAGGATGGGGACTGGTTGCCGAGAGAACCATCCATGGGATTCGAGGGTTGGAACTTTCAGGCCCCCCTCCCAGCCTCCTGGGAAGGGACAGGGGCTGGAAATTGAGTTCAAGTGCCAGCGGCCAATGATTTAATCAATCAGTTATACCTGTGTAATGAAGCCTCCACAAAAACCCAAATGGGCAGAGACCCCAAAACGCTTCCGGGTTGGTGTCCCGGGAGGTGCCGGGAGAGCAGTGCCGTCAGAGAGCACGGACGCTCCGCACCGTTGCCCTGTGTGTGTGTTCATCTGGCTCCTGTATCATGTTCTGTATAATGAACTGGTGGATGTCGGTGTTTTTGTGAGCTCTGTGAGCCATTCTAGTGAGTCAATTGAAGAAGCGGTTGTGGGAACGTCCAGTTTATGGCCGGTGGGTCAGAAGCACAGGTGACCACATGAAGTTGTGCCTGGGGTCTAGAGTCAGGGAGTGGGGACGTTCTCGCAGGACTGAGCCCTTAAGCTGTGGGTTCTGATGCTGTTCTCCAGAGAGAGAGCGTCAGGGTGAAGTTAACTGCTTGGTGGTGTGCAAAAAAATAAAACAAAACTGGGGTGCCTGGGGGGCTCAGTCGGTTAAGTTTCCGACTTCAGCTCAGGTCATGATCTCCGCGTTGTGGGTTCGAGCCCCGCATCGGGCTCTATAGCGACAGCTCAGAGCCTGGAGCCTGCTTCAGATTCTGTGTCTCCTTCTCTCTCTCTCTCTCTTTCTCTCTGCCCCTCCCTTGCTCGTTCTCTCTCTCTCTGTCTCAAAAATAAATAAATGTTAAACCCTGCCCCACACTTTGGAATTGATATCAAAATTGTACTACAGTTTTTTATTGTGATTTATTTACCAGCTTATGCAATTGAATTTTTAATAAGAGCCGTGTTTAGCTGGTTCACAAAATTCTTGATAATTTAATATTCGGCTCTCGTGAGCTGAGCTGAGCTGAGCCAGCTCCAGCACACCTCTGGCAGGGGCCTTGATTCCTTGTTGGCTGTTGGCAAAAGCCTCGGTTCCGGGCCACGTGGACTTCTCCCTGAGGCCGTGTGAGTGTCCTCCCAAGACGGTGGCTGGCTTCTCCCAGCCTGAGCGGTCCAAGACGGAGAGATAGAGGTACAGTGTCTCTCGTGAGCTAGCCTCATTACTCACTCGTCAGTTCCGCAAAACCTTGCTGCCTTTATGGGTCAGCCCTATTTACAGAGATGGCTAGCCTGGCAGGCCCCGCCTGTGCCAAGACCCCGCCTCTGCTCTCAACCAGACCATTTCTCCTGGACTTTTCTAGGCTTTCTACTTGTCCTTTCGTTAGCTTTCCTACAGATTGGGGGATGTTAGTGAGCATTATCAGGATTTGCGTGGCCTCTCTTCAGGGCTTCAGCTGGTACCCGAGGAAGGTGTGTGGGGAAAGACAGGAGCCACACAGCACTTTGCCATGATATTTTCTTTGGCCCCGTGAAACGTTGTGTCAAGGTTGTATTCTGAATTTTTCCTCATTCAGTTTCTGCTGGTCGGATTTTTTGCTGGAGGGGATGTTTAAGAAATAAGACTGTCATTTATTGAGACTGAATTCCAGGAAGGAAGGGAGGGGAGTTTTCTACAGTGGGACGTTGGCGGCCACCACACCACGGTGTCTCCAAACAGATTAAGTACAGACTAAGAGCTGGTCCGAGAGCTTCCGCACTGTGCTGGGCGGCCTCTGACTGGCCCTCCAAACCCCAAATGCTCATGCTCTGTCATGACCTCCCTCAGTCTCCTCCCGGTTTTATTGAAATATAATTGACATTTAACCTTGTTTAAGTTTAAGGTGCACAACGTAATGGCCCGATATATGTATATACGTGAAACCGTCACACAATTAAGCTCAGTTAGCGTCCACCTTATAGACTTAGGGTATTTTTGCTTGTGGTGAGAACTTTTAAGATCTACTCTCTTGCTAACTGTCGGATATACAATAAATACAGTGTTGTTAACCACAGTCACCATACTCTCCTTACTTCTCTTGTAACTGGAAGTTTGTGCCTTTGCCTCCCCTTGCCCAGTTCCCTCACCCACCCCCACCCGCTGCCCCAGCCACCACGGATCTCTTCTGTCTCTGTGAGTTTGGTTTCTTTCAGGATTCCACACATGAGTGAGATCATGCAGGATTTGTCTTTCTCTGTCTGGCTTATTTCACTGTGCATAATGCCCTCAAGGCCCATTTATGTTGCTTCAGATGGCAGGATTTTCCTTTTTCTTAATGGGTGAATAATATTCTCGTGTGTGTGTGTGTGTGTGTGTGTGTGTGTGTGTGTGTGTGTGTACACTGTGTAGAAACTTTTTAGTTTGATGTAGTCCCACTTGTTTAATTTTGCTTTTGTTGCCTGTGCTAATCCCCTCCCCTTCATTGTGAGCTGGACCTAGAGACTCACTTCCAACGAGTGGAGTACAGCAGTGTGATAAAACATCACTTCCAAGACCAGGGCAGGAGGGGATTAAGTCTTCCTTCCTGGTCACGGCTTCCCTTTCTCTTTCTCTGATCACTCACCATGGGGGAATCCGGTTGCCATATCACGAGGTCACTCGGCAACTCGGGAAGAGGTCCACACGGTGACACACTGAGACCGATAGATGCTGGGGAACCGAGGCTGGCCAACAACCCTAGCAGTGATCTTGGAAGTGGACTCTCCACCTGCTCAGCCTCCAGAGACCACGGGCCTGGCTCACAGCTCGACTCCCACCCAACAGGCCCTGAGCCAGAACTGACTGTCCACCTGCTCCTGGACTCCTGAACCACAGAAAACCGTAAGGTAATGAATGTTGGCTATTTCAAGGCTGCTACACTTTAGGGAAATTTGTTATTTAGCAATAGATAATAAATAAACACAGGCCCCCAACAGTGGGGGGTATAACAGACGTGAGACAGGGGAGAGGTAAAAATCATGTGTAATTAGTAGTCCCAGGAGGAGAGGAACGAGAGGGTAGATGAGAAGGAACGTGTTGGAGAGATGTTGGTGGAGAATTTTCCAAAACTGGCAATACCAGCAGACCCCAGGGTAAAAAGTGGTAAAGATCCTAAGCCGGCGAGCACAAGGACAGACACGTAAAGCCACGTCATTGTAAAAATGCTGGAAACCTAAGACAAAAATCACTACTAAAAGCAGCCAGGAGTAGGGCGCCTGGGTGGTTCAGTCAGTGAAGCGTCCAGCTTCGGCTCAGGTCATGATCTCGTGGTCTGTGAGTTCGAGCCCTGCGTCAGGCTCCGTGCTGACAGCTCAGAGCCTGGAGCCTGCTTCGGATTCTGTGTCTCCCTGTCTCTCTGCTACTCCCCCGCTCATGCTCTGTCTCTCTCTGTCTCTCAAAAATGAATAAACATTTAAAAAAAAGTTTTTTAAATAAAATCATCAGGGCGCCTGGGTGGCTCAGTCGGTTGAGCTTCTGACTTCAGCTCAGGTCATGATCTCACAGTTCATGGGTTCGAGCCCCACTTTGGACTCTGTGCTAACAGCTCAGAGCCTGGAGCCTGCTTTGGATTCTGTGTCTCCCTCTCTCTGCCCCTCCCCTGCTCATGCTCTGTCTCTGTCTGTCTCTCTCTCTCTCTCAAAAATAAACATTTAAAAATTTCTTTTTAAGCAGCCAGGGGTAAAGGACAGATTGTGCTCAAAGAATAACAATAATACTGGCAGCTGACATCTCAATAGACATAATGGAAGTCAGAAGACAATGGAATGGGACACATAGGCAGTGGCCGTGGGCTAGAAATGGGAACGGGCATGTTTGCAAGGGAACACAAAAGATCTTTATGGAGCGATATGGTCACACTTATGTAAATTTATTGGAAGTCATCGAATTTACTATATGAATCATTGAGTAACGTGACAGTCTGTAAATCGTATCTGTTGAATCTGTTGAAATCTGTTGAAAAGGAAGACATTGGATCGTAGAAGCGTTGGAAAGAGCCCTGCCAACCTAAAATTCTATCTATGGGTCAAATGCTCTTCAAAAATGCAGGCCACCTGTCTATTTTTGAGCAAGCAACAACCCTGAGATTTTTGTCACCAGAAAACCGCCACTGGAGGGAGAAGGTATTGTTCAGGCAGAGAGACCATCCTAGGTGGGAGCTTAAAGGTGAATGAAGGAATAGAGAGTGACACAGAGGGTAAATATATGGTAAATTCAAGTGAATACCGATGGCCCAAAACATCATGACATATGATGGGTTTTAAAATATGTACAGGATTGAAATACACAAACCAAATGGTACATAACTCTGGAGGTAGAGTCGGGGTAGTTGAAGGAGCAGTGGGCCTATGTTGTCTGGAATGCGCTGAGCCTACGCGTTTATGGTAAACTGTAATAGGTTATGAGTGTATGTGGTAATCTTAGGATAACCACTAAGAGAAGGAGAACATAATTTACAAATTTGAAATTAATGGAGGAGAAAATACAAACTAAAAGATATATATATATATATATATATATATATATATATATATGGATTAGGGGCTCCTGCTTGGCTCACTCAGTTACGCGTCTTGACTTGATTTCGGTTAGGGTCATGATCTCACGGTTCGTGGGATCCAGCCCCGTGTCTCACCCTCTCTCTGCCCCTGACCTGCTCACATGCATGCTGCTCTGTCTCTCTCAAAATAAAATAAACATTTAAAAAATATTAAGTGCACCCCAAAGTTGGAAAGGAAATAGAAAGTGAATGTGGACCTGGTAGGCAAACAGAAAACAGCAAGTAATATGGCAGATTTGCAACCCAGTGAACTGGGATTTTCATCAGTTGTCAAGGCCCCGAGGTTCCAGTTAAAAGAGAAAGATGGATGAAGGAGTTATTTTCTGAAATTTCAGTGATTCGCTGTTGACAAGAAGTGCACTTAAAATACGGCCACGGGAAGACCGAATGCAAATGGGTGGATGAGAACCTACTCACGACTTTGAACCAAAACAAAGCTAGTATATACAACTAGATGGATGTTCAGTTGTTGGGCTTACCAGCAAAATATGTTAACAATTCTAAATGCGTAGGCACCTGATGCAGTCGCTTAAAAACAAAGCAAAACTGGACAAAGTTAAAATCAGCGTGTTACCTCTAGGAACCCAGAGAACAGGCAGATAATCATTTTTTTAAAAAGACACAGGAGATTTGTACACCACGATTAACAGTCAGACCTAGTCGCCATACACAAAAGACTGCACCCAGCCACTGCCGAATGCGCGTTCTTTCAAGAACATAGGAAATTTTACAAAAATGGAAGGTAAGGTGAGCCACAGACTCAAGCATTTTGAAAGAAGGAGGCTGTACAGAGTATGTACTCGGGCCACAGTGAAATTGGGTTAGAAATCACATATGTTAACAAGACAAGGCAAAATAAAGCAAGAAAACATTTTCTAAGTTTATTTATTTTTGAGAGAGGGAGAGAGCGCACACGCATGAGCGGAATGGAGGACAGAGAGCTGCGGGTGGGGGGAGAGAATCCCAAGCAGGCTCCACGCTCTGAGCTGTCAGCACAGGGCCTGATGCGGGGCTCGAACCCATGAACTGTGAGATCATGACCTGAGTTGAAATCAAGAGTCAGATGCTTAACCGACTTAGCCCCCGGGTGCCCCTGAATAGGAACAGTAAAAAAAACAAAACTCTCCATGAGTTTGGAAATTAAGAAACACAGTTCTAAATAAACCACAGGTCAGAGTGGAAACCACAATAGAAAATTAAACATATTTCTAACTGGATGGGGAAGAAAAGATTACATATCAAACAACTGTGCGACGCAGGCACGTGAAGCTCAAAGGGAAATTTATATCTCAGATCCCTAGTTGAATATATGTATGGCTGAAAATAAACTATATAAAAACTATCTTACAAGGAAGCGCTTCTGCCTAACCAGCTGAGGACGTCCCCCCTCTCTGCTTGGACTCGGTGTTATGCTGAGGCCCCTCGCAGTGAGATAAGCAAGCAAAAGGCATGAAGCCTGGAAAATATGAAGTAAAACTGTCTTTAAATGACATGGTGGTTATATCCAAAATACTAAGGAAGTCAACCCAAAATTGTTTGAACTACTGAGTTAAGCAATATTTCTAGATATCAATAACTTAAAAAATGATTTCTAGATCTGCAGCAAGTGATTGGAAATGAAATTGAGAGATCCATATCCATCCCTTTGAAAAAAATTGAAATACTTAGGAATAAGTTTAATAAAAGTTAGGCAGAGCTTCTGGAAAATGCAAGAGATGGCTGATAAAAATTATAGACGACCTCCCAGATAAAGGAGGCTGTGTAGAGTACCTGTGGATTGGCACGGTGCATGTTTCAGATGTCCATTGTCCCCAAATTGATATATACATTCAACCTAGTACCGGTCATATTCCCAGCAGTTTAAAAAAAAAAGACTCTATATTTTAGATGGTTTTAGGTTTGCAGAAAAACTGAGCAGAAAGCACAGAGTTCCCATATACTTCTTCTCTCCCCTGCTGCCGACTTTTCCGTACTGTTCACACCTTGCATTAGCGTGGTGTTTCTGCTGTAACCGATGAGCCAGCTTTCCAACAAGTTCTTTTTTTTTTTTTTAATAGAAACTGACAAGTTTAGTTTTAAATTTACATGTTAGCCCAAACGACCTATAATGGCCAAAACCATCTTCAAAAAACAGAACCGGAGAAACTATCTACTACCTGACTTCAAGATGTCCTTTGTAAAGGTGCGGTAATCTCGACCGCGTGGGTCTGGCGTGGGGCAGAAGAGGGGGGCATAGAAATGGACATATGCAGTCAATTGATTTTTGGTGAAGGCATCCAAACAATTCAGCCTGGAAGGAAGTCTCTTCGCCAAGTGGTTCCGTCACGACTGGGTACCCACGTGCAAGAAAATAAACCTTGGGGCGCCTGGGTGGCTCAGTTGGTTAAGCGTCAAACTTCAGCTCGGGTCATGATCTCACAGTTCCTGAGTTCGAGCCCCGAGTCGGGCTCTGTGCTGACAGCATGCAGCCTGCTTGGGATTCTATCTCTCCTTCTCTCTCTGCCCCTCGCCCCCTCCCCCAAATAAATAAATGAACTGAAAAAAGAAAATGAACCTCAGCCTCTTGTCACACTGCACAGAAAAGTTAACACCGGGGGGGGGGGCACAGATATAATGTGGAAGCTAAAATGGTAACGTTCCTAGAGGAGAGAGTAGCAGCATGACTCTGACCTACGGGTGGGCTCCGAAAATAGGAACAGGCCAGCCACGGGCTGGGAAGAAAACGTACCCGACAGAGGACCTCTATCCAGAGCACACAAGAAGTCCAGGAACTCCGGAAGAAAACTGAGCCAGAGGCTTGGTGTTTACGCACCTTTTGGTACGTTTGTCATGCTTCAGTAAAAACGTAATTATTTAAGAGAACCCAAAGGAAGTGTCAAGCTGAGGATGGAAAACAGCTGAAGAGGGAAGAGCGACCTGGGTGGTAAGTCGGAGGGTCTGAGCCAGCACGCGGCTCCGGGAGACCAGAGGGCCAGAGAGGGGGGAAGGAAGGGCACACTCACCCAGCACACAGAATGAGAGGATCCTGCCTGTCCCATGGTGAGAGAAGAAACACCTGTCCCACGGTGAGGAGCAAGGCACCATGGGAGCAGGCGGTGGCCTCACACGTGGGAAATCGTGAAAGACGTTCCATCTGTGGCCAGAAGTCCATCAGATGTCAAGCAGGTTAGTTAAAAGGAAAACCGTACGGAGATACACTGTGGTTAAGTTGCATAACATCAGAAGCAGAGCGGCCCGATTTCTTTCAAAGGAACAAGGGTTAGACCCACAGCTCATATTCAGCCACAGGAGTAGAGTCCGCGAAATAGTATTTTCAGCACCGATGGAAGATTACTTTCAATCTGGTGAAAATATCCTTCAAAACGTAGAGAACTAAAATCATTTCCAGGGCCCCCAGGAAACCCCACACAAGTGTGTTTGGCACCCGCATAAAAGCGCTGAAGGGTGCTGTGAAGACTGTACTGTGGGCAGGACAGTTACCCGAGAAGAGGAAAGAACACAGAGGCAGGTATACGTGCACATGAGTTTAAATGACCATTGGCTTTCTCTACCAATAATACTGTCTTGTGGTGTTGAAAAAAAAAGAGAGAATTAAAATATACGCTATATACAAGCTGGTGATGGTGGGATATGTGTGCGTCCCGAGGTCTTGGCGTTTTCCAGAAGCAGAGTAAAGATATTAATTCACTCTTATGTGTCTCAATGTCTAGGCTGACCGCTACCATAATACAGTAAGAATGTATACTTTCCAACTAGTGTGGGGAAGGAAAATATAGAATCAGGAGAAATAACCCAAAAAGGGGAGGAGAAGACTAGTGGGAAATATCAAATAAAATGATAGATATAAAATCGAACATATCAGTCACAATACTTGCAAATAGCCTACACGGTCCAGTTAAAAGACAGATATTGCCAGACTGGATCAAGTCACACTGACCTGTTCCCATCGCCCCTCTCTGGCCTTCTTTGGTCTTCTGGTTGGCTTTCCTAGAGTGCCCCTTCACGGCCTTCCTAGAAGTAAGCCTGTGTCCTGCCTCGTGACAGTCAAACTGGACCAATCAGGGGCGCCTGAGTGGCTCAGTTGGTTAAGCGTCCGACTTTGCTTCAGGTTATGATCTCGCAGTTCTTGAGTTCGAGCCCTGTGTCTGGCTCTGGGCTGACAGCTCAGAGCCCGGAGCCTGCTTCGGATTCTGTGTGTGTGTGTGTGTGTGTGTGTCTCTCTCTCTGCCCCTCCCCAGCTTATGCTCTCTCTCTCTCTCTCTCTCTCTCTCTCTCAACAATAAATAAACATTAAAAAAAAATCAGACCAATAAGCCAACTCCAGAGCCGCATAAACCAGCTGAGTCAATTATAGTCAACGACATCCCACATGGTACGCCACTCCTAGAAAGTGGTATTGCGTTCAACGCTTTCTCTGTTAAGCCGTACCCCTTTCGCTGGAAGTCCTCGTCAGAGGCTGGGAGGCCGCCCAGCAAGGGCGCTCCGAGGAGGAGCCAGACTCTGGTCTATGGGTAGATGCGTGACAGTTTCACCCTTGCTTACCGAATGAAGACCTCCTCCATGGTGGTGACCGAGGCCCCGAAGCTGGCGATCCCCAGCTCCACCTGCCTCTGTTCCAACTCGGTAAATAGAGATGCAAACCTGGAAGGGAAGAGAGGTTTTATTCCTCACAGGTGCAAGGGGACCCCCCCACCCCCGCCCCACCATCACCGTCACCCTGAGCTTTCCGCAGGGCAAACAGCGGGGGCTGTGGAGTCGAGATGGACCTTGTTCAAATCTCAACTTGGTCGCCCTCTAGCTTCAGGACTCTGAACTTGAACCGGTGAGGGTGAGGGTGACAGCATTTACTCCAGAATGTTTCTGTGAGGGTAAATCGCACACACACCTCGCACGTTGTGCGAATATCATTCCATCTCTTTCCTACTCTTTTTGGAGTGCTGACTAAGGGCCAGTGGCCATTCCAAGCCCCTTTCCACCTATGAACTCCGTCAATTGTCTCCACAGCTCTTTGAAGACAGTGCTGAGGTTAAGTGACTTCCCCAAGACCACACAGCGGAGACAGGACACAAACCCAGGCCGTTCTCTCCAAAGACAGTGAGTGCTCTTTTTTGTTTTGGTTTTCCTACTGTTACGGTAAATGAGGAAAGGAGCTAATTCTTAACAACCTGCTGATCTCAAACCCTTCCTTATGCATGCATGAATGGATCGTGGCTTTTTGTGTGATATTAAGAAACCCACAATCTCCTATCTGCTCCCTCACAGCCCAGTGTCCAGGCCAGCAAAGTGCCTGTAAGAAACCCCGCTCGCATGCCCGATGCCCTCATGAGGCTGCACGGCGTTCTCGTCCGCCCCCAAGGGCGGCAGGTGCGTTAAGAGCTTGCACAGTGCACTGACTGTGGCTGGGTCTATGTGCGGACTCTGCCGCTGCCTGGCTGTGTGACTCTGGGCTAGCTCTTTCACGTCCCGAGTCTCTCCTCATCTGTAGGGTAGAGACTACCTCATGCACCAAGTCGTAAAGAGCACAGTGAACGTAAGGGCACCTTGCAGAGCAGCCGGCCTGTGCTGTGTGTTCAGTGTCCGTTTACTGAAATTGTGCTCGATTGCTACTATCTTGCGACAAGGTCAGTATGTCCCTTCTGAAAAATTGGAGCACAATTTCCATGTAGTGAGATGCCTTGTTCTCGTGTCAGTCAAGAGGTCATGTTACTTTTTTAAAAAATATTTTTAATGTTTATCTTCCAGAGAGAGACAGAATGTGAGTGGGGGAGGGGCAGAGAGAGAGGGAGACATAGAATCTGAAGCAGATTCCAGGCTCTAAGCTGCTAGTGCAGAGCCTGATGTGGGGCTCAAACTCACGAACTATGAGATCATGACCTGAGCTGAAGTCGGACCCCCAACCGACTGAGCCACCCGGGTGCCCCAGGAGGTGGGCCTTTCCGTCACCCTACACAGTGTTCCTGCTGCCCCCTCCAGAAGGTTCCTTCTCCTGCCCGCAGATGACCAGTGTCTCTATTTCCACCACCAGAGGTTCCCCATACCCGGTCTTTGTCTTCACATAAGTGGAATCTTCGTCTACTTTGGGTCTGGTTTCCTCTATGCAACTTGTTTCTGAGGTTTGACCGTGTGGTTTGCGCGCATTGCTAGTGTATTATTGTTCATTGTGTGTCTCTGTGGGTGAGTGTTCACCAAAAGCAATATGCCCCAGTGTGAGTGCTGGTTCTCCTGCTGACCGACATTTGGGTGGAAGTGATGGGGGTCGGGTCAGAGGAAGCCCACGGGCTCTGCCGTGGTTTCTCGGAGCCCTGGGCTGCCGTGCCCGGGAGGATCACGTCCATGTGCTGCCCACCGGTCCCAGTTGGAAGGCTTTCTGGGAATCCCCGCTGAGGCCCCAGACCTGGGTGCGAAGCCGTCCTGGGATCCCCAGGTAGGTCCATTTGCCGGCTCGTAATTTTGCTAAAGACTTTGTGTTCGTGTTCATGTGCCAGAGTTTTGCTACTGGAGACTCATGCCCTTAAACGGGTTGGGAGCTGCTCCCTTCTCTCTCTCTCCCTCTCTCTTTTTTTTTTTTTTAATTTCCTCGGCGTTTGATGGGACCTGGCATTTTCTTTTAGGGAACGTTTGTCGTTGCAAATTTGATCTCGTCAGTAGATGCACGGTGATTCGTCCTCGTCTTTCCCACCTGGTGTCAGTTTTGGCGGATTGTGTTTTTCAAGGAATCAGCCTGTTGTATCCAAATCCAATTTGTCTGTGATCTTTTCTCCATGTCCCATCCTGACTGTGCAGTCGGTGTGCGGAATGGTCTGTTCATTCCTGTGGCTGGTTCTTGTCTTTTCTTCTTTTTTTCTTTAATGGCTTTGGCAGAGGCTTGTCACTTTTATTAATATTTTTAATAAACAATGTCTGGCGATTTTAGATTTCTCGATTTTTTCTTTTGCTTCTTATTTCATCATTTGCTCTCCTCGTATTTATTATTTCTTTCCTTCTCTGTATTCTGAGCTTCCTCTCTCTCTCTCTCTCTCTCTTTCTTTCTTTTTTAGAGAGAGAGAGTGGAGGAGGAGCAGAGAAACAGAGAGAGAATCTTAAGCAGATTCTTAAGTGCTGAGCATGTGCTGAGCATGGAACCAGATGTGGGGCTCGATATCACAACTGTGGGATCATAACCTGAGCCAAAATCAAGAGTCAGATGCTTAACTGAGCCACCCAAGCACCCCCCCCCAATCATTACTAATTCCTCTTTGACCCATAAGCTGTTCAGAAGTGTGGTGTTGCATTTCCAAATATTTGTGGATTTTCTAGGTATCGTTTTGTAATCAAGCGCTAATTTAACTCCGCCGCTTGTGTTTTGGGGAGGCTGGGTCATGGCTGAGGGCCTACGTGTGAGACAGGGATGCCAGGAAGACGGCAGAGTGGGAGGGACCCGGAACGTGCCCCTCCCCTGGCACGGCGTCGGCGCTGGCAGAATCTGTCTGATGTGCGTGCCACTGGAAGCTGTAGTCAGAGCCGTCAGGCAAGAAAAAGAAGTAAAAAGCATCCAAACTGGAGAGGAAGAAGCACAATTATCTGTTTGCAGATGACATGATCTTATATGTAGAAAACTCTAAGATGCTACAAAGAAGCTGTTAGAACTAATAAGCGAATTCAGCAAAGTAGCAGGAGACAAAGTCAGCGCGCAAAAATCCATTGCATTTCTAAATACAATGAACAGATCTGAAAAGGAAATTATAAAAATAACCCCATTTCCTATAGCATCAAAAAAAAATTCTTAGGAATCAGCGTAATCAAGGAAGTCAAAGACTTTTACGATGAAAACTATAAAACGTTGCTGAAGGAAATGAAAGAAGTTGTAAATACATGGAAACACAGCCCCTGTTTATGGACTGGAAGACTTAATTTTGTTAAAATGTCAATACCAGCTGGAGAAATCTGCAGATCCAGTGCAGTCCCTACCAAAAAAAGCAGTGATGTTGTTTGCAGACGTAGAAAATGCCATCCTCAAATTCATATGGAATCTCAAAGGACCCTGAATACCAAAACAATCTCAAAGGAGAACAAAACTGGAGGACTCACACTCCCTGGCCATCTAAGAAGCGACAGCAATCCAAGCAGGGCAATATTGGCACAAAGGCAGACGGACGCATAGATGGAAAAGAACAGAGAGCCTAGAAATAAGTCCTTGCATTTATGGTCAAATGGTTTTCGACGAAGTTGCCAAGACCATTCAGTGAGGGGAAAAGGACAGTCTTTTCAATAGGTGGGGCTGGGAAAACTGGACATCCCCACGCAACAGCATGACATGGGACCCTACATAACACCACATACAAAAACTAACTCAAAATAGATCGAGGACCTAAATGTAAGACCTAAAATCGACTCTCAGGAGGAAACATGGGACAGAGCTTCATGACATGGGATCTGGCGGTAACTTCTTGGATGTGACACCAAGGGCATGGTAACACAAGTAAAAAATGAGCAAATCAGATGTCATGAAAATTAAAAAACAACAACTGTGCAGCAAGAAACACTATCATCAGAGTAAAAAGGCGGCCCAGCTTTTTTACGTTGGGCTGTCTGCTGTCAGAGCAGAGCCTGCTTCAGATCCTCTGCCCTTCTCTCTCTCTGCCCCTCCCCTGCTCACACTCTGTCTCTCAAAAATAAATAAAACGTTTAAAATAAAAAGACAACGCACTGGATGGAAGAGAATATTGCAAATGCTATATCTAATCAAGGATAATATCCAGAATATATAGAAAATTCCTAGTACTCAACGCAAAGAACAACTCGATTCAAAAATGGGCAACAGAGGGCACCTGGCTCAGGTAGAAGAGCGCGCAACTCTCGATCTCTGGGACGTGAGTTCGAGCCCCATGCTGGGTGTAGACATTACTGAATAAATAAAAGTTTTTTTTTAAATGGGCAATAGACATTGCTTCAAAGAAGACCTATGAATGGCGAGGAAATATACACCAAAGAATGGGAAGCAGGGTCGTGAATGGATACTCGTACACCCATGTTCATGGCAGTATGATTCACAATAGCTAACATGTGGCAGCAACCCACATGTCCGCTATGGATAAAGAACGTGGTGTGTGTGTAAGGGAAAAGTATTCAGCCTTAGGGAGGAGGAAAATTCTGCAAGACGCCACAACATTGAACCTTGAGGACACTGTGCTTAGTGATCTAAGCCAGTCACGAAAGGACAGATCCAAAAGCCAATGGGAAAGTGCACGCTGGCACTCATAAGAGGCAGTGAGAGCAGTCCAGATCTCAGAGACAGAAAGTATATAACGGTGGGGGCCAGGGGCTGGGGAGAGGGCGGTGGGGAGTTCGGGTGCTCCTGGAAGTGACCCAGTGGAGACAGGGGTTGATGGTGTGGATGGGCGGGGTGAGTCAAGCAGGTGCGTTCCTGAGAACGCAAGGTGGGTAGACCCGCAGCTGGGGCTGAAGGGTGAGCCTTCAGCAGGAAGGGGACACGTTCTGGGCTGTTAAAAGATGGAAGGAAGAAAGGAGCCAGTGTGGGCTTGTGTGGGAGTGAGACGGGGTTCTTGTTTGCTGGCTCTCGACTTCATAGTGAAGTAGGAGGTAAGATTCCTACTTGAGAACAACATGATGCAGAGGATGGGGTGTTGGGGGGGTGCCGGGAACCTATCCGGGGTCTGAAATAATTAAAGAAAATCAGGTAAAACCTTCATCTGAGCTCAGTCACCCAATAAAAGGGCCCCTGTAAAGCCATATTTAAGAATTTGACTTTAACCTGAAGGCTTCTGGGAGCCATCGAGGGCTTTAAAGGATGGAGGTGACATGATCAGAGCCCCATATTTTCAAGTGTGCTTAGGCTGGAGTGTGCTGTCTCTCCAGGAGGTACCAAAGGCCTGGGGGTCCAGACCCTCACAGAACAGAGAGCTCTTGCTGAGGACAGAGACGGGGGATGGCTCTGGACAGTCCGTGCATGCACGCAGGCACTCCCGTGCACGCTCACATGTACTCCCGTGCATGCACACAGGTACTCCCGTGCATGCACACAGGTACTCCCATGCACACACACAGGTACTCCCGCCCCCTGGGGTCCGCACCTGGGCATGCTCTTTTTAGGAAGAATAAACGTTAATTCTTCTCCAATGCTGGACTGCAAAACCGCATTGGGTATGTGGTGATAAATCAGATGGGCAATCTTCTCTGTGCTACAGTGAGGTTTCTTCACTAAAGTCATGTAATATCCTGCACCTGAAACAACATTTCAAAGAGCCTGAAATAATCTTACTCTTTGTAGCTGCACTTACTTTTTCTGTAGGTCAGAAGGGGCGGCTCCCTGGGAACGTGGAGCTGGAGGGCCCCGTGGGGTGGAATTGTTTTCACACAACGAACTGGCCTCTGAAGGCCGGTATTCTGGAGGGTCTGGCCTTCTCCTCCGTGACCGGAGGTGGTAATGACGGACTTAACGATGCTGGCCGACGTGGCAGAGGGCTGTATGGAGGGCAGCTGACTTGGCAGAGGCCTTGCACATCAACGTGAAGAACAAGGCTACCTCTGTAATAATCACATCATGCTTTTGGCGTTTTGAATGTCCTTTCTGACACCAGTGACACTTGCTAGCGTGATGCTGGTGATGGGGCCACTCAACAAACATTTCTCAAGCCCTTGCGATGAGACAGGCACTGTTCTAGGTACCAGTCAGGAGTTCTTGCTCTCATGGGCCTTCATTAAAGGAGTGTGAGACAGACAATAAGATACACGGGGAAAACGTATAGAGTATTAGTGACATGAGCCATGTGTCAAGAAAGACAGACATGGGACGGGGTGTGGAGGGTTGGGGAATGTGATTTAAAAAAATTTTTTTGTGTTTATTTTTGAGAGGGACAGAGCATGAATAGGGGAGGGGCAGAGAGAGAGAGAGACACAGAATCCGAAGCAGGCTCCAGGTTCTGTGCTCACAGCTCAGAGCCTGACAGGGGGCTCGAACTCATGAACTGTGACATCATGTCCTGAGCCGAAGTCAGACGCTCAACTGACTGAGCCACCCTGGTGCCCCCAGGGAGTATGATTTTAAACAGGGCACACCAGGCCAAGCACGGCCCGTGGGCCACCCCTAGGACTCTGGCTTTTGCTCTCGGTGGGAGGGGAGGTCACTGCAGGGCTGAGCCGAAGAGTGACAGGCTCATTCTGACAACAGGGCGGTGGTGGGGAGGGGGGGTTAGTGGTGGTGGTCAGCAGGCAGGTGTGACAATCCAGGCCAGGAGAGGATGGAAGCCAGTCCAGGGTGCTAGACGGGCGTGGAGGTGAGGGAAGGGAAGGCCCCCAGGGTTTGGGAACAGATAGGATATGGGCTCTGACAGACGGAGGGGTCAGTGAGCCTGCAAGGTTTTGGCCCAGATCCTAGAGGACATCGTCTGCCCGTGCTGTGGGCAGCGGCTGTGGTGGCAGAGTGCGGGAGCCCGGGGCTGCGCAGGGTTTGGACAAGCCTGCCGGAGCTGGGCAGCGTCCACGCACGGGGAGCTCAGGAAGGGGTCCGGGCTGGAGAGAGGATGACCGCAGGCCGAATGAGGTCACCCGGGCAGGGGGCAGAGGAAGGATGGGGGCGGCAGTGACACAGGAGGCCGTGGGGTCCAGGAAAACAAGGGAGCCACTTGTAGAAACACCCCACACCTGTACAGGTGCTTCGCACACGCTGGCTCAGTCCTTGAGGAGCACGGTCCCTGAGCTTCCGCTTGTCACATCGGGAAAGGACGGTGGAAGAAGGATAAAACCCCTGGCCGCGTGGGTGGAGAGGCCGTGAACCCACAGAACGGAACTCAGACATCAGTGTCCTGCCTCCAGATCTGAGTCTGCTCCCGCGCCCCCTCCTCCCTTCCCGGCCCCGGCCCGGGCCGCAGGGCCCCGCCCGCCCCGCTCACCGTACTTCTGCTTGAGGAACAGCGAGGACCCGCAGCACTGAAGCTCCCCCTTGGCCATGATGGCCACGCGGTCCCCCAGCAGGTCGGCCTCGTCCATGAAGTGCGTGGTGAGCAGCACGGTGCGCTGGCTCTTGTGCTGCTGCAGCAGGTCCCAGATGGCCCTCCTGGAGACGGCGTCCATGCCCGAGGTGGGCTCGTCCAGCATCAGCACCTGCGGGCCGGGCCGAGGAGCCGGTGGCGGGGTGGCGGGGTGGCGGGGTGGCCGCGGCTCCCCGTGGCCGCCCGCCGTGCTGGGCGCCCCGCCCCGGGGCCTCCCGCCCGCCTACCTTGGAGCCCGCGATGAGGGCGATGCCGATGGACAGCTTGCGCCTCAGGCCCCCGCTCAGGCACCTGCTCAGGGAGTCCCGCTTGTCCTCCAGGCTGAGGGCGTGCAGCATCCGCTGGACCTCTTCGGGGCACTTGAGGCGGGACAGGCCCTTCAGCTGAGACAGCGGGGGCAGGGACGTCGGGCAGGGGCTCCCGGCCTTGGCGCCTCCTCCTTCCCTCCGCGCGCTGCGCCGCGTGCCCTGACTTCCCTCCACGCCGCCCTGGTAGGGGCCCAGCTGTCCCACAGGCATTTTGCTACTACCTGCACAAACTGCACCCCAGAAACTTACTACCTCCGTGGAAAGGGATGGGCACAAGGCTCTTGGGGTTTGAATCATGTGAATATGAGTCTCATCAGTACCAAGTACAGCAGCGTATGAAGGAAAGGATTATACCTCCTGACCAAGTGGGAGCCACCCCCCGGGGTTCCAGGGGACGTTCCACAGATGAGAAATCTAAGTGTTGCAAAGGCAAGAGTTTGGCTGGCTTTTCACCCAGTCAGTGGGAGGGGCCTCTACACCCTTGGAGGGATGCGTGTGTCCTCGTTATTAGGGGCTGTACCCTTGGGCCACACCTTAGTTTATGCTAATGAGCTGACTCCGGACCGGCAGGCGCAGCCGGCCTGCCCAAGCTGCAGACTGAGTTCAGTCACCTGTTGCATGATCCCATCACTCAGGCCTCTGTGACGAATCCCACCAGAAAAACTGGACACTTGGGGCCGCCCGGGGGGCTCAGTCAGTTAAGCGTCCGACTTCGGCTCAGGCCATGATCTCTCAGCTCTTGAGTTCGAGCCCTCGGGCTCTGTGCTGACTGATCGGAGCCTGGAGCCTGCTTCGGATTCTGTGTCTCCCTCGCTCTCTGCCCCTCCCCCACTCACACTCTGTCTCTCTCTCTCAAAAATAAATGAAAAAAATTTTTTTTAATTTTTTTTTTACGTTTATTTTTGAGACAGAGAGAGACAGAGCATGAATGGGGGAGGGCAGAGAGCGAGGGAGACACAGAACCGGAAGCAGGCTCCAGACTCTGAGCCATCAGCCCAGAGCCCGACGCGGGGCTCGAACTCACGGACCGTGAGATCGTGACCTGAGCTGAAGTCGGACGCTTAACCGACCGAGCCACCCAGGTGCCCCGAAAATATTTTTTAAAAAATAGAAAAAAAACCCCAAAACTGGACACTGGAAGGTTAAGTGAGCTGCCCTCCTGCACAGCGACGTGCCAGCAGGGTATGTGTCCCGAGGACACGGAAGCTCAGCATGTGGGACTCACCCAGACCTCACCCTGTGTGTATGTCTCTTCGTTCGGCTGGTCCTGACTTGTATCCTTTATAATCACCCTGCCCTAATGATAACCCTTGCCTCTCCTCCTCCCCGAATGGTTGGGGAACAGTGTCCAAAACAGGTTTTAGGACCCTCTGAGGTTGGGGTCAGGGAGCCACAGCCTGTCTTCCCACCACCAGGACGCAGAGGAGCCACGGCCTGTCGCGCACAGACTCACCTGAGCATAGAAAGAGAGATGCTCCGCTACGGTGAGGTCATCAAACAGGATGTCGTGTTGGGGGCACCAGCCCACGCTCTTCCGGATCTGCGCCATATTGCGTGAAATTTCATATCCATTGATATACACACACCCACTTGAAGGGGGAATAAGACCTAGGAGCAAGGAGAAGACATATCCCAAGGTCACCTGCAGTCAGAGCACGCGGCAGAGCAAGGGCGTAAGGACACTCTCTGTTTGTTGGCGTGCAGGCCGCCTCTGCCTTGTCACGATTGGGAACATCCGAGGCGTAGGTGATCTGTGACAGTGAGTGAGGATGTGTGGGGGCAGCGGAGGCAGGAGACCTCCTTCCTACGTCTGAGGAGCGCCAGCCTGCCTCGGTGAAGAAGACACACACGGGTGCGTGTCATGCTTACACTGAGATGAGCATTAAGAGCTACTGTGGAAACGTGGTTCAGAACGATGGCGTTTGGGTTGTCTAACAGGTTTGAGCTGAGACCCATGACTGATTCCGTGCAAATCCCCAGTAAGCCCCAGGGAGCACGCGAATGATCGCACCCCCTGCCTGGTGCATGTGGGGGTGTGTATACGGCCCATCTGTGTACTCTGTCTTTATTATCAGTTTCTTTTTTTTTTTTTAATTTTTTTTTCAACGTTTATTTATTTTTGGGACAGAGAGAGACAGAGCATGAACGGGGGAGGGGCAGAGAGAGAGGGAGACACAGAATCGGAAACAGGCTCCAGGCTCTGAGCCATCAGCCCAGAGCCTGACGTGGGGCTCGAACTCACTGACCGCGAGATCGTGACCTGGCTGAAGTCGGACGCTTAACCGACTGAGCCACTCAGGCGCCCCTATCAGTTTCTTTAAAAACATTTTTTTAATGTTTATTTTTGAGAACGAGACAGAGAGCACAAGTGGGGTAGGGGCAGAGAGCGAGGGAGACACAGAATCTGAAGAAGGCTCCGGGCTCTGAGCTGTCAGCACAGAGCCTGACATGGGGCCTGAACTCACAAGCCTTGAGATCAGGACCTGAGCCGAAGTCGGACGCTCAACTGGCTGAGCCACCCAGGCACCCCCTTGTCTCATTTTCTTATTTTAAGTTGTATTTTTTCAGACTGAAAAAGGCCATAGATGTCTATTGCAACAAGGTTAAAGGAAGAAGGGCAAAGCAGACGAAGGTTATGCACATCCCAACCTGTAAACACGACCGCTGTTAACATTGTTTTGCATACTTTCGGCTGTGTTCTTACGTTCTTATGCGTACGCTGTCCCACATGCTAAGTTTCTAGCAAAACTGGGAAATATAAATTCTGGTTCTTTTAACTGGCCTTTTCACAAAACAGTCTACTGAGGCCATTTCTCCACGTCAACGAGATCTATATAATTTGCGAAGGCTAACAGGATTTCATTGTTATGAATATACCCTGCGTATTTATTCACGCCATGCTAGTAGGTATTTAGGTATTTAGGTAGTTTGCAGTGTTTCGTGAGTATGAACATGGATCTCAACTCTGCCTTCCTCCCCATACACTTTCTTTTTTTTTTAAAAAAAATTTTTTTTTCCAACGTTTATTTATTTTTGGGACAGAGAGAGACAGAGCATGAACGGGGGAGGGGCAGAGAGAGAGGGAGACACAGAATCGGAAACAGGCTCCAGGCTCTGAGCCATCAGCCCAGAGCCCGACGCGGGGCTCGAACTCACGGACCGCAAGATCATGACCTGGCTGAAGTCGGACGCTTAACCGACTGCGCCACCCAGGCGCCCCTACACTTTCTGACTCCAAACCAATGTCAGTAGATTCGGTGGCCAAGAGGGGACAAGACTTTCAGGTTCTTGATACTTCCTGCCAAATTACCCACTGATGGCGTTTTGGGATCTTTCATTTTGCCTGTGGACGATAAAGCATCGGTGACTGTTTGCGGTTGGGGGACGGGGAGGAAAACCAGTGATGCTTTCCACGTTAAATACCTAAGTCCTTTTATGTAGAGTTACAATACTAGAATAGCTCCTAGAATTTTTTTTTTTCAAAACCCACATAGCTTTACTGGGTGGAGGAATGGGGTTTCAGATACAGAACAGGCCTGTGCCAACTTTGGGGCCTCCATGCATAGAAGCCCTTCAATGTTCAGTGTCCTGGGCCCTCAGCCAGGCTTTCCCTTCCCGGCTTAGCATCTTCAGGGCTATTCAGTCTTGCTCGGTGTCTCTCAGCCGTGCCACTTTCTCCAGGGCCGCGTTGGCCTTTTTTTCTGTGCCGTGTCACTGCCGGTAGAAATCCGTGGCTCATCTCTGAGAGGTCATTCGTGGTCCACATTGTGGCAGGACTTGCAATCACGTTCATTCATTCATTCAGTCAGTCATTCGTTGAAAAGTATTTACCGCGTGGCTGTTCTTTGCCAAGCCCTGATCCAAGCACCACTGGCCAGAGGGAAACAGAACAGATTCTCTGGAGAGAGGGATGGGGGAGACAGAGGTAGCACACATATACAGAAACCACTGCTGAGAACAGCAGAGAGGGAAGCACCCGGGAAGAGCGTGTGTGTGTCTGTGTGTGTGTATGGGGCGGGCGGCGGGGGAAACGGTTTACGTCTTTGTCTTTGAACAACACTAGGACCTTAGTCATGTGGCCTGGGGGTCTAGCTGGGTCACCCTGCAGGCGCCGAGGACCTCAAGTCCATACAGGAGGAGAGGCCTCTGGCATCAGCAATGCCTGCATCTGACAAGGACCCCGGTCTAGAGACAGTACTGCCCCCCAGTCCAGGAAACCTGCCGGCCTCAGTCCCCTGTCCTGACCCCCACAGAGCCTGTCCAGTGAGCGTCTGTGGGGCTGAGCCTCAGATCCTAAAATCCTGATGCCGGGGAGGGGGCGCGGAGGGGGAGTGGCCGACGGAACCTCAGGCCAAGTTTCCCCTTTGCTGCTCGTCAGAATCTTCCAGAGAAGGTGCACAGCAGCCTGGGAGGGGAACCGAGGCAGCCCGCCTCTGAGATGCTGATAGTTTCTCTGGCAGGGTGGATGTCTGTGACTGCTTGGCTCTCAGAGCTCCTCGAAGCTCAGAAATGTGTCTCGTTGGTCTTGTACAGAACTTTACACAGGTTAAGGCTCCAAGAAATACATATTTGCAGAATGAACAAGTTCTCAAACATCGCAGCCTATTGTTTTAGCTGACAGAATGTGAAACAACTATTTAGGCATCAAAATGATTGTGAAACCGAAGTAATTGTAGAATAATTCTCCAGGTCTCATCCTAACTGAGCCACCTCCCCCGCCCCCCCAATCAGAAGCAAATGGATGGATTTCATGGTTAGGAGATTAGTGGTGCCTCCCTGTACCGGAAGGTTCTATGTGGGAAGACACGCAGGGGCAGGGCTCACAGCTCCTGGATAGCGTGTGAGATCAGAGTCTGCAGGCTGAAAGAGCCAAAGATTTCCTTTTCCTGCTACCAGGTCACGTGAACAGCCAGACAGGGTACAGATGGCATAAAAACAAACAGCAAATGCTTCGTATTAAGACGTCAGTGAGATCTAACGAGGGGAGATGGAACAGAATTCGGGGTCTGTTCCTCCTCGAGGGGCTGGCCCCGCACAGGTACCTGTGAGCACGTAGCACGTGGCGGTTTTGCCGGCTCCGTTGTGTCCCAGGAGAGCAGTGATCTGCCCCTGGTACAGATTCAGGGTCAGGTCTTTGACTGCTACATGTTTATTCTTCCCTGTGTGATAGACCTGTGGAAAATTCAACGCGTGACTGACCGTGGAGCACGTGCACACACGTGGCGTTTGTGACGAACCTGTGACCCACCCCAAGTTCCCCTGCCAGCCCATCGGTGGGAATCCAAGTGGAAATCTAGAAGGGAGCCCTCTTTACGGGGTTTAGCTGACCGGGGTGGGGGGGGGGCTGGTGAGGAGCCTGACGGGGGTGGGGCGCAGTCCTGGGGGTTCTCCCTGGTACCCGAGCCACGGAGGCCAGAGCTCGAGGACGAGGGGCTCAGAGCTTGGCAGGGAGATTTCTCCCTGCTTCTAGAACCACACCTTTCCCCGCATTACCTGGCTAAGCCCCCTCGGAAATCATGCCAGAACCGTGTGGCTGCAGACAGCCTGTTGTGTGAGCACAAAGGGAACCCCTGCTTGTGGAAGCGGCAGGCGTGCCTGGAGGGAGCTGGAGCCATCCCGTCCGGGCCAGGATGTGACGCCTCCTCCCCCTCCAGCTCCCACAGGCAGAGGAAGGCTGCGAGCGTGACAAGGCTGCGTTGTCAGTACGAGGAAACCGCCTCTCCTTGGGACTCATCGCATTTGAAGGACAGAAGGGGCCAAAGGAGAAAATGTGGGACATCCCCGGCATGGGGCTTGTGTCCAGGCGTCCCGTCGCGGCACTGCCTAGTCACGCGGGGCTCTGCGTGCAGGAAGGGCTCAGCCAACGCTGGTGACAGGGAATCACGCCCCGGCTGGAAGCGGGCCCTGAGAGCTGGGGCTCCGAGTGGCTGGGTGTGTGAACCGTGGAGGATGGAAGTCAGCCAGCAAGTGGCTGAGTCCCAGGGTGTCCCAGGTGTCTCCAGGCAGGGGCGCTGGCAAGGCAGGGGTGAGGGGGGCGGGTTATTTCAAGAGAGATCATCCAGACCCTCCACCCTCCTCCACTTAGCTGCACCCCAGGAGACAGGGCACTTTACGTCAGGTTCCTCTTTGGGGACAGCGTTCCAGGAGGAAACGAAACCTCGGTCAGGAAATTGTGCCTCGTAACCCCCATCAACAATAAAACAGAAGCCTCTGCGCCTGTTTCTTCAGTTCTCGGAAGGAGATTTGTGAGCCGATACCTTGCAGAGACGCTGGATTTCAATCCCTTTCTTCAAACTGGTAGGCTCTTCCTGAATCAACTGGCTCTTCGGAGAGTTGTCCGGATCCGCCACCTGGAGCACCGACTGCGTGAGGGGCACGGGCTGTCCGCGCCAGTGGGATGGCTAGACAGAAAGGCAGCTGACATTAGCACGTGCGGGTGAGTCCACTGTCTGCTTCGGGAAGATAAATATTTTGGTAAACCAAGTTCTCCACATCCCTCCCCCTCCAGCCCCCAAGTTTCCTGGTCCCAAATATTTAGTGGTGCCTGGAGACGTCAAGCAGCTTGCTCGTGGACCCACTAACAACAAGCTGCTTTCTAGCCTGCAATTCGTGGTCCTGAGGACAGAGTGAGCGACGGGGAAGCGCCCCGCCCCCCAGGCTCGCGGCGTGCCTGCCGGGAGGCTCCCTGTGGCCGAGGCCTGGAGAAGTACCGGGCGGGCGCTTGTCCACACTCTGGGAAGGGCCAGCAGGGCGGCCGCGCAGTGGTCCAGAGTGAGTGCCCGTGCACGTCAGACAGGGTCACCCCCTTCACAACGGAGCCGCTGGCGGGGCGTTAATCGTGCTCCCCTGGTGACCGCAAGCTGATAGGTTCTGGGATGAATCCGGCTTAGAGGACCCAGCTTAGGTGTCCTGGGGTTTGGGATTTCATCGGGGACACCGCCACGACGGGCGAGGGTATCGGGGGGAGGCCGTGGACGGTCTGCGTCGGTCCGCAGAGCGGCGGCGCCCGCACTCACCATGACGAAGAAGTACCAGGGCTTGGGCACGCCGTGCTCGCCCGGGAGGACGGCCTCCACGTACCCGGCCACCGCGCCGTACAAGACGGAGTCCAGCAGAAGCATCAGCAGCACCTGGCAGAAGTTAAACTCCCCGCTGAAGCCGCCCATGTTCTTCCACTGCAGGCCTGTGCCTGCCCGGAGAAAGGGCCGCAGTCAGCACCCGGACGGCAGGACGTCCCGCTCCCGCCGCCCGCAGGCCTGCAGAGTTGATGTCTGGGGCGCCAGGGGACGAACGCAAGGCACAGGAGGGGGGAAAGCTAGAGCTGTGAGTGTCTCCCACACGACAAAACATTTTCAGTATTACCAGAAGGTGGTAGTGTTTTCAATGGCACCGAATAGGGACGCGGTCATCCAAGACGCCTCCCCGCTTCCGCACCTGTTACCCGCCTTGTCCGCCGGGCTAATTCTCACCTGAAGTGAGGGCTGCCCAGGGGTCTCCTTACCCTGCACCCCTCCCCCGTCCGGGTTATGTGCCCATCCCCCCGGCACCCTGAGCTAACTGCGATCGGAGAGGGTAGGGCTCTGTGCTGTGAACCTGCCCGAGTTACTGTTCACCCATCACTGTATCTGCAGCGTCTGCCCCGGGGCCCCGCGTGCTGTGGGCGATCACACATCCCTGTTCCACAAATACAGGAAGGTACCGAGGAGTTGGCTTGGGACCAGGTCCTGGGCGCGTAGGGAGGAAAGTAGCCTGTGTGGCGCCCGGTGTCTAATCTGGGTGCAAGTGGCCGAGGCTTCTCACTGAAAGCGTCTGAGATACTGAGTGTCCGCCAGCAGGCTCGCGGTGGCGGGAACCAGCAACGCCGAGGGAGAGATTCGAGTGCGGGCGGGCGAGCATACAGACGGGCTAGATCGCTGCTCCTCAGACTTCAAAGTGCTTGCTGAGCACCTGAGGTTCTGTGCCCATTCGGCGCGTCAGGGCCCCCCACGCCCCACCCCAGGAACCTGGGCTGAGCTGAGCTGCCGTGGGGAGAAGGGCCAGGTGGCCTCTGAGGCCCTTCCTGGCAGGCGATCCCGCGTCTGGTCCACACGAGAGTGTCGCCTTCCACCGCGCCTGACAATCAGATCTCGCAGGGCTCAGGGCGGACTCCAAGGCTGCGGTGGACCCTGAGCCCACGTGGTTCTCGAGAGCAGGTGCATCCTCTTGCAGCGCTAGTCTGCCCCGACGTCAGATCCACCCCCCTTTACGGTCATTTAGTTTGCGTCTTGTTTAAGAGATCTTTCCCGCTTCGAGGATAGGAGCGTTCTCTTTTATATCATCATCGCCAAGAGCATTACAGAGTTTTGACGCTGGAATTGACCCCTGTGGGTGCTGTGATTTGCGGGTCCGGTTTCAACTTCCCCAGAAGGTCCTCCCGTCCCTGCAGCACCATTTACTGACCCCCACTGCCGGGGGTCGGCGTCACTGCCGACGTTCACCCGTGCCTTTGGCTTTGGGTTTTCTGTTCTATCAGTCTTTTTGTCAGTCTTAATTATGATTGCTCTCTGATAGATCATCATGTCTGGGAAAACAAGGTTTCCCATCTTGCTCTTCCTGAAGCGGTTTTGGCCATTCTTGCCTCTCTGTACTTTCGTTTAAATTTGAGGGGGCGCCTGGGTGGCTCAGTCGGTTGAGCGTCCAGCTTCGGCTCAGGTCATGATCTCACAGTCCGTGAGTTCAAGCCGGGCATCGGGCTGTGTGCTGACAGCTCAGAGCCTGGAGTCTGCTTCCGATTCTGTGTCTCCCTCTCTCTCTGACCCTCCCCTGTTCATGCTCTGTCTCTGTCTCAAAAATAAATAAACATTAAAAAAATTTTTTTTTAATTTGAGGGGGCGCCTGGGTGACTCAGTCGTTTGAGCGTCCGACTTTGGCTGAGGTCTAGAGTTTGGATCAGGTAGGGGTTAGCTGTGACTTCCTCCCACGATTTATCTAATTATATTCAGGAAGAAGGTGCGTGCGGGAGGGGTCTGCGCCCTGTCCGTTCCATCTAGAGTGTTCTGAACAGGGTGTGCCCGTCCTGCGCCCCGACTTCCAGCCCCCACGCCGTGGAGGTGGGCGTATGACCAAAGTCCTCTCTTCTTTTATGCCGCTTTTGGACTCAGCCAACCTTTCGTTACTCTTTCTTCTATTAAGTTTAAAAGTTACCCACTGCTTCTGGCCTGCTTGGCTCAGTAATGAATCACCAGGTCTGCTTTATGTTGCAAAGTCTAAACTTAATTATCTTTACTCTCCTTCCGGAAGGTATTTACTCCCTTTGGGTTCTGACATGATCCCCTCTAAAGCCCCTCCTATACACTTTAATTTTACCTGTTAAAAAAATTTTACCTGTTAAAAAAATAAAGAATAAAAACCTAAGGGAGGGCACCTGCATGGCTCAGTCAGTTGAGCATCCGACTCTTGATTTCAGCTCAGGTCATGATCCCATGGTTGTGGGATCGAGCTCTCGAGCTCCGCGTCAGGCTCTGAGCTGAGCCTGGAGCCTGCTTAAGGTTCTCTCTGCCCCTCTCCCCCACTTGCGTGCACGCGCTCTTTCTCTCTCTAAAAAAACCCAAAAAACAAAAACCTAGGGGCGCCTGGGTGGCTCAGTCGGTTAAGCATCTGACTTCGACTCAGGTCATGATCTCACAGTCTGTGGGTTTGAGCTGGGCATCGGGCTGCGTGCCGACAGCTCAGAGCCCGGAGCCTGCTTCCGATTCTGTGTCTCCCCCTCTCCCTGCCCCTCCTCCGCTTGCGTGCACGCACACACACTCTCTCTGTGTCAGAAATGAATAAACATTAAAAAATTAAAAAAAATAAAACCTAAAGGAATCTCCGTTGCCGCCCCTGCCACTGCTGCTGTTGTTGTAGTTATTTTACACAACCCGTGTATGAAGCCACTGTCTTCAGGCCCCCACTGTGGCTCTGTTGAAAAGCAATTTTTCTTTTTGCTCCCCAGGCCACTTTTAAGATTTTTCTCTTGCCATCTGCTGTGCTCCGTTGTACGCTGATGTGCCTAGTGTAGATTTCTTATTACTCTCGTCTGGGATTTGCTGGGCTTCCTGACATTGAGTTTGGGGACAGATCTGGGCACCCTCTTTTCAGATGCATTTCCTCTGCCCCTTCTCTCATTTCCTGCCGGATCTCTGCTTAAATGGAGGCAAAACACTCTTCCCTGCGTCAGTTTTCAGCTCTCCTGCCATTCTAAAATCCTTTTGGTCCTCGTTGCTGCCTTCTGCATGGTTTCTTCTCACCTCCTTCCAGGTCATAATTCTCCCTCCGCTGTTTTGAATCTACTGGTAACCCATCCACGAAGTTTGCTCCTTGGTTGGTCGTATTTTGTATTTCCCCCAAGGAGTATTGCGTCCTCATTGCTTGCAGATATTTTCAAACCTGCCTTATGAAAAGAAAAACCTATCACGAGCATTATTGTTTTATAATCTGTGATTTGATAATCCCAAAATGTGAGGACTTTGTGAATCTGTTTTCACTTTGTCTTGTTCCTGTTGGTTCCTGTCCATGGCTGTTTATTTCCTTATGTTTTTCACTGCCTTGTACTTGAAAACCTGTGAGGCTTTGCCTGTGAGGCCGGCTCTGCCGGGCACCTGGGCTGCTGCTTGAGGGTCCCTGGACTGCCCCTGCAGGGTGACCCGGGCTGCAGCTCCGACAGAGAGCCAGCTTGTAACAGGCTCGCGGGGGCAATTTTCTCCTTGGTTTTTCTTTCACGATACAGCCAGCACCACGGCACCTTCCCCAAGGCCGTCTCGTGTATCAGGGGTTGGTATAAGGACACAGGGATGTACTTTCCTGCCCCGCCCCCTTCACGAAAGCTGTCAGCTCAGCTGCCGGGCGTGCTGCGGCCAACGGGCTTTCAGCTGTCAGCCTCCTCACAGCCTTTTCTGGGTGGTCCACACCCAGTGACTGCAGGAGGCAGAGGCGTGGGAGCCGGGCCATCTCAGCCCACCCGGGATGCCCACCCAGGATGCTCGGACCCCCACGGCTGTCAGGACCGCATTGTAGCCCTGCCGCGTGTCGTTTCAGTCTCTCCCCGAGAGAATCCCAGCGTGGGAACAAACCCACAAGCTCGTCCAGCCCAACTGCTCACCCAAGTTCCCCCCGCTTTCAACAGAGAGGCTCTGTAAAATTCCCCTATTCACTCACTAACATGGAAGAAATCGGAGGTACCATTTTTTATGTTTATTTATTTATTTTGAGAGAGAGTGTGTGTGCACATGAGAGTGGGGGGGGGGCAGGGAGCGAGGGACAGAGAGAGAATCGCAAGCAGGCTCTGTCTGCTGAGCGCTGAGCCCAGCATGCAGCTTGATCTCACCAACCTTGATCTCATGAACCATGATATCACGACCTGAGCTGAAATCAAGAGTTGGACGCTTCACAGACTGAGCCACCCAGGTGCTCCCGGAGCTACCGTTTTAAACCTACTTTTCCCCCGTTGTCGTTTGCAAAGTGTGGTTTCGTCACTGCTTTGTTAAAGAAAACCACTCACCTGCAATGAATTCTGGTCAACTTGACACCCTCCATTATATTTTAAGCACCCTTCACCCATTTAGACCATCCCAACCTAAAGACATTTATTGATAGATAGTGCCTCTGAGCAGGTTGTTGAAGGTAATCCCAACTGCCCTAAGAGGACGCATAACCTAGGTCCCACATATAATTCCTATCCCTGCTGCTGCTAAGCCAAGCCGTAGTGTCTGGAACCAGGACTCTGGTGATAAAAGCCAACACTGAGCAACGAAGACACTTGCTGGAGTGTTCACAGCAGATCACCTTCGTGCCGCGGAAATGTGGGACGGTCTCATGCAGAAAGCCTACTGAGGCCAGCTGGTCCCTACATTTTGATATGCTAGCTGCAATCTGCTGCTGTGACTGCTGGCATTCGGAAGGATCCTTCCGACCCCAGAACGTAAGACAGATGAAAACTTGGGGGTGCACTTCCAAAGGTGGGAGTTGGAAGTAGGACACCATTGATGGGAAGTCCCCTAGATGGACCCTGAAGGCTGTGAGCCTCAAACATGACGTATGTAGATAGCACTCCGTTTATCTATAAAATTCTGAAAGTGTGAACCAAATCGAATCATGACTCTGTATCTTTTTTTTCTTATTTTTAATGTTTTTATTTATTTTTGAGAGAGAGAGAGAGAGAGACAACAAGCAGGGGAGGGGCAGAGAGAGAGGGAGACACAGAACCCAAAGCAGACTCCAGGCTCCGAGCTGTCAGCACAGAGCCCAATGTGGGGCTCGAACTCACGGACCATGAGATCATGACCTGAGCTGAAGTCGGACGCTTAACCGACGGAGCCACCCAGGTGCACCATAACTCTGTATCTTTTATATCTGTACGACTGCATGGTCATATCATCTCCTAAATCATTAATACGCTTTAGTTTTGCTCCCAAACCACACTGCAAGCTGTGTGGTGTGAAACGTGTCCTACAACCTACCGTAGCTTCAAGCAGGTCGGAAACGCTCAGGACGCCGAATGAAGAGTGCAGTGAGGCTCTCATGGGAACTCAGGTCACCCTGCCCATCAGCGGTGACAGGGCATTGAGGCAGCGTCCTTTGGAGAAAGGTGGGACTCACCTCTTATCTCAAATATGGAGATAAATCGCACTCCCAGTGCCATGGCGATATTCGAGAGCAGGCAAAAGCCAATCTTTTGGAAGTGGGTCCTCTGGGAGTAGCTGAAAGTGAGGTATAGGTATGGGAGGTAGGTGAGGAAGAAGATGATTCCTCCTGAGACAGTGGCTACGTGGGCTGCGGGAAGAAACGAGAAGGGTTTTGTCACTGATGCACCACGTGCGACACAAGCCCCTTCCCGCCACGGCAGGGTGGGGGTGGGGACTGTGGGGGCCTCGGCATCTCCAAGAGAAGCCGTCTTTTCAGGAATTTTGCACTTTCGCTATCAAAAGACCAAGGGCATCTGTGGCACTTAAAACACAAATCCACCCGGGGGCGCCTGGTGGTTCAGTTGGTTAAGCGTCTGACTTCGGCTCAGGTCACGATCTCGCGGTTTGTGAGTTCAAGCCCCACATCGGGCTCTGTTCTGACAGCTCAGAGCCTGGAACCTGCGTCAGATTCTGTGTCTCCCTCTCCCTCTGCCCCTCCCCTGCTCACACTCTGTCTTTCTCTGTCTCTCAATAATAAACGTTAAAAAAATCCATCTGTCCGTGAAGGCACAATGTCTAACTGCCCAAGACGGCACTGACACCATCCCTCACGGTACAGACCTCCTCCGGGCAGTGGGACATGATGTAGTACTGGGATCCGCGCACTCTATAGACTCTTCCATAACCCCCGTGCCCTCCCTGTTTTACAGGGGAGGAAACTGAGGTTTAGCCACATGGAATAAATGTGCCCTGTGGCATGGAGCTAGTAAATTATGGGTCAAGGACTCGAAGTTTTTCCAGGTTCTTGGCATGGTGGCTCCAGATTGGGAGAGAAGGCCAATCCAGCCGGAGCGTGGGACAGGAGCTCAGGTTGAGTGCAGGCGTTTGACTTCTGGGAAGTGGAGAGAACAGGGAGCCAGTCCTAAAGGTTGCATAGGTAATGGAAAGAGCCCCCATTGAGACAGCAGTGGGCCCTTCACCGAACCTGGCTGACCTTGGATCTTGTATAACTTGACTCAGTTTCTTCTTTTGTAAATGGTGTCAATCATTGCTAGGATTTACTAAGCTCTTACCACGCATCAAGTGTTGTCAGCGTTTGACGTGCAATACCCTACCTGGTCCTTCTAACTAAGTTGTAAATACTGTTATTTTCCAGTCTCACAGAAGGGAAAACGCATGCACAGTCTGTTAACTTGCTCAAGGTCAGGGTCCACACGAGGGTGCAAAACCGGCCCTCTGAGGCCAGAGCAAGAACTTCCAGCCTCAGTGAAGAAGGGAGGAGGGCTTCGTCCACTGGAGGGTTGGGAAAAGGTTTGAAATTGCTGTTCCAGGGAGGTGCGGGTCAAAGTGACAAAGGAATGTGGGTGGTCTGCAGGGCGGTGGCCAGTGAATCTGTGAACCAGAGGCCTAAATAAAGAGACTGGTCCACACAGGGGAGAGTGTTTCTCCGGCCAGGTTCTGCTGCAGGGTAAGCGGGGAGCTGGGTGTGACCAGGGCTGAGGATTTGCAATAGGAGTTCAACAGAGAGCCGGTGGGTATACGTCAGAGGAGTCAAAGTAGGGACGGGCCAGGGGCTCCGAGCGGGGCGAGGCACACGATGGGGTGATGGGTAGTGACAAAACACTGGGGCCAATGGATCAGACGTCTTGATGGGGGTCAAAGAATTACTGGGGGAGGTGGGTGCAAGATGGGGGAGCTAAACAGAGACATGGGGGGTCAAGAGTGGGGTTGTTGAGGCTGAGATTCTGGCCACCACACAGTTGTTGGCTCAGGTTTAGGGGATGCCCGTGGGAGCGTGGGAGCACCGATGTGGGGTGGCACAGGGTCACTGGGAGAGCAAGCCAGGGGTCTGAGAGGAGATGAGGTGGGACCACCAACCATGAATGTGGGCAGGGACGGGGCAGCAGAGGCTTCGGTAAGAGGTAGAGTGTGGTTTGCTCACATGACAATCTCCTCCTCAAAGGGGCCGGGCGGGCGGGAGGCACGATGTGGAGGGCAGCCAGGAGCCAGGACGTGCCTTCCTGCCTGTGGTGGTAACAGGGTGTGATGGATGGTGGCCCTAGCCACCTCCAGGGGCTGCTAGTGAGGCATTTCCTGGGGCACCGTTATAAATCACGATTGTTACGTGATCAAGGGTTTTTATATTTTACATATTTCAACGCATTGCAAGCATTATTCTTTTTTAAAAAAGATTTTTAATGTTTATTTTTGAGAGACAGAGCGTGAGCAGGGGAGGGGCAGAGAGAGAGGGAGACACAGCCTCCAAAGCAGGCTCCAGGCTCTGAGCTGTCAGCACAGAGCTCAAAGAGGGGCTCAAACTCACAACCGTGAGATCATGACCTGAGCCAAAGTTGGACGCTTAACTGACTGAGCTACCCAGGCTCCCTGAAACACTATGTTTTAAAAGCATTTGAAGTAATTCCTTTCTTTGTGAAGTGATTCTTTTCAAGCCCCCCAACTTGAAAACATTTCTGTTGGTTTTCAGTGTTGAGAAGTTGCTTCAATAATTTCTTTTCTCACTTCACTATTTTTCCAGTTGTTTATGTGCTGCAGTGGGCAGAATAAAGGCTTCCCAGGGATGTCCAATCCTAACCCCCGAAAGCAGTAACATTAAAGTGTGACTTTACAGAGCCCGAGGGACTTTGTGGAGGTGATTGAGAATCTTGAGATGAGTTTATTCTGGATTATCTGGGTGGGTCCAACGCCACTGGGCCCTCAGGAGAGGGAGTTAGGAATGCCAGAGTGAGGGGAGGTGATGGAATCAGAAGTCAGAAGGAGCTAGAGCACCCAAGACTGAGGAAGGAGCCATGAGCCCCCAAATGCAGGCATCGGGAAGGGTTCTCATTCTCCCCTCGTGTCTCCAGAAAGAACACAGCCCTGAGGAAGTCTTGATGCTTTAGCCCAGAGAAATGCATTTCAGACTTGGCTGTAAGATGATGAATATGTGCTATTTTTAGCCACTCAGTATGCAGTAAGCTGTTACTTCAGCAACAGGAAAGTAACACGCATAGTTTAGTCAAAACTATGTAATAATTAACCTCACACTTATAACAACCAAGTTTAAATAATACCACTTACCTTCAGTACCATACACTCTGCTCACAGACATCTCTGTCCTCCCCCTTTTAAACTGTTATTGTGACAGATCATATCTTCATCTGTTAAGTGCCCATTAATGCAGATTCATGAATATTTTCATGCACTTGCTTATAAATCATATAGGAGAGAGAAGATGATTTACAAACCAAAAGGACAGTGATGCTGGCTTAAGGTGTCTTCACCAGTTGGTGGTCTGTATTTCTTCTTATGGCTTCAAGTTACTGTCTGGAGGCTTTTCATTTCTGCCCAAAAAACTCCCTTTGTCAATTTTTGTAGGGCAAGTCCATCGGTAACAATGGACACTCTCTGCTTCTGTTTGTCTGAAAATGTCTCAATTTCACCTTCATTCTCAAGGGTTTTTTCCAGGTATAGAATTCCTGGTTGAATTTTAACCCCCTCGGGATTTAAAATGTCATCTCACTAACTTCTGAACTCTGTAGTTTCTGAAGAGAAATCAGCTTTTGATATCACCAAGGTTCACTTGTACATGAGGAGCCTCTTCTTGATGCCTTCACAAATGCTCTTTTTGACTTTGGGTTTTGACAATCTGAATGACTCTTGGTGTGGATCTCTTTGAGTTTATCCTGCTTGGAGTTCACTGAGATTCTTGGGTTTGTAGATTCATGTCTTTCATCAAATTGGGGTTGTTTTCAGTCATTATTTCTTTAAATATTTCTTTCTGGTGGGTTTTTTTTTTCCCCTTTCTCTTTTTTTATTCTGGGAATCCAGTAATGTGTATGTTAGTACACTGGATGGTGCCCCATAGGCCCCTCGCATTCTGTTCCAACAAAGAAAATCCCAGGACCATAATGACTTCACTTGTGAATTCTACCAAACATTTAAAGAAGAATGAACATCAATTCCTCTCAAAGTCTAGACCAATAAACACCAGTGGAATATAGAAGCCCAGAAACAATCCCTCATGTACATGATCAATTCATTTTCTTTTTCTTTTTTTTTAAATTTTAATGTTTATTTATTTTTTGATTGAGAGGGAGACACAGAACCCAAAGCAGGCTCCAGGCTCTGAACTGTTAGCACAGAGCCCAATGTGGGGCTCAAACTCACAGACTGTGAGATCATGACACTTAACCAACTGAGCCACCCAGGCGCCCCATGATCAATTCATTTTCAATTGATGCTAAATTTGTTCAATGGGGGAAAGAGTAGCTTTTTTTATTTTTATTTTTTATTTTTATTTTTATTTTTATTTATTTATTTTTTTTTTTTTTGTAAATTTTTTTTTCAACGTTTATTTATTTTTTTGGGGACAGAGAGAGACAGAGCATGAACGGGGGAGGGGCAGAGAGAGAGAGGGAGACACAGAATCGGAAACAGGCTCCAGGCTCCGAGCCATCAGCCCAGAGCCCGACGCGGGGCTCGAACTCACAGACCGCGAGATCGTGACCTGGCTGAAGTCGGACGCTTAACCGACTGCGCCACCCAGGCGCCCCTATTTTTATTTTTGAGAGACAGGGTGAGACAAAGTGAGAGTGGGGGAGGGGCAGAGAGAGAGGGAGACACAGGATTGGAAACAGGCTGCCGGCTCTGAGCTGTCAGCACAGAGCCTGACTCAGGGCTCGAACCCACAGACTGTGAGATCATGACCTGAGCTGAAGTCGGACGCTCAACCGACTGAGCCACCCAGGCGCCCCAAAGAGTAGCTTTTCAACAAATGGTGTTGGGAAAACTGGATATCTACATGCAAAAGAATGAAGTTGGACCCTGATCTTAGACGATATGCAAAAATTAACTCAAAATGGATCAACGTTCTAAACATAAGAGTTAAACCTATAAAACTCTTAGAAGAAACCTTGGGAGAAATCTTCATAACCTTGGGTTTGGCACTGGTTTCTTAGTATAAGGACAAAAGCATAGGCAACAAAAGAAAAAAGAGATAAATTATACTTTAACAAAATTTAAAATTTTTGTGCATCAAAAGACACTATCAAGAAAGTAAAAAGACAACCCATGGAATGGGAGAAAATATTTGCAAATCATATCTGAAGAGAGATTAATATTCAAAGTCCATAAATAACTCATACAATTCAGCACCAACAGAACAAACCATGCAAGTGAAAAATGGGCAAAAGACTTGAACAGGTATTTCTCAAAAAAAAAAAAAAAAAAAAGGAGCCCTTATGTACTGCTGTGCAAATGTAAAATGTTGCACCTTCTGCAAAAAACAGTTTGCTACTTCCTCAAAAAGTTCCTCAAAAAGTTAAATAGAATCATCATCCAGCATCTACACTCCTAGGTGTATGCCCAAAGGAATTGAAAGCAAACTCAAACAGACATTTGTGCACAAATGTTCACAACAGCATTGTTCACATTAGCCAAAAGGTGGAAACAACCCAGTTTCCATCAACAGATGAAAAGATAACCAAATGTGGTCTGTCCATATTATGGAATAATATTCAGCCATCTAAGGAATGAAGTGAGGTAGGAGTCCAAGTGCCTATCTGGTTGTCCCAGCACCATTTGTTAAAGAAACTGTTCTTTTTCCATTGCATGGTCATGGCACCCTTGTCAAAATCAATTGCCTATTAGATGTATGGGCTTATTTCTAGACACTCAATTCTGTTCCATCAGTCTATCTATGTTCATGCCAGTACCACACTGTTTTGATCCCTACAGCTTTGTAGTAAGTTTGAAACCAGGAAGTGTGAGTCCTCTAACTTTGTTATTCTTTTTTGAAATTGTTTTGGCTTTTCAAGGCCCATTGCCATTCCATGTGAATTTATGATCATCTTATCCATTTCTGAGAAAAAGGAAGCTGGGATTTTAATAGGATTTGAATAGAATCTGTAGATCAATCTGGGGGAATAGGGCCGTTTTAACAATACTAAGTCTTCCAATCCATGAACAAGGGATGTCTTTCCATTAAGTCATCTTTGATTTCTTTTACCAAGTCTCTTATCTCTGTGGTCAGATTTATTTCTGAGTATTTTATTTTGGATGGCATTTTAAGTGGAATTGTTTTCTTGATTTCCTTTTGGGGATGGTTACTGTGCGTGTATAGAAACACAACTGATTTTTGCGTGTTGACCTTGTATCTTGCAAATTTGCTGAATTCATTTGTTTCTGGATTCAAATTCGCTGGATTCAAAGTTCTTTTTGTGGATTCTTTAGGATTTTCTCTGTATAAGATCATGTCACGTTTGAATAGAGAGAGTTTTGCTTCTTCCTCTCCAGTTACATGTCTTTGGTTTCTTTTTTCTTCTTAATTGCTCCGGCTAGAACTTCCAGTACAGTGTTGAATAACAGAGGGGAAAGTGGGCATCCTTATCTTGTTCCTGATCTTAGGGGGAATATTTTCAATTATTCACCATTGAATATGATGTTAGTTGTGGGGTTTTCGTAAATGCTCACTATTGGTTGAGATACTTCCTTTAAATTTTAGTTTGTTAAAATTTTTTTATCATGAAAAGTACTGGGTTTGTCACATGCTTTTTCATTATTTTTCATATGTTGAATTATTCTTCCATTCTTGGGATAAACCCCATTTGGCATAGTGTGTAATCATTCTAATATACTGTTGGATTTAGTTTGCTAGTATTTTGTTGATGATTTTTCCATCTCTGTATTCATAAGGAATTTTAGTCTGTAGTTTTTTTGGTCTGATGTCTTTTCCAGCTTTGGTATCAAGGCAACGCTGGCCTGTAGAATGAGTTTGGAATATTTTTGTTTTTATTTTTAGTTGTAGTTTAGTTTAATTTAGTTTAATTTACTTATGTTGGATGCAAGTCTCTTATGATATATAGTACTTGCAGATGTTTTCTCCCAGTCTGTGGTTGTCTTTTCACTTTCTTGATGGTATCCTTTGAAGCACAAAGTTTTTAACATTGAGGAAGTCCAATTTATCCATCTGCTTTTTTATGATTTATGCTTTTGGTGTCATGTCTAAGAAATCACCACCTAACCCCAGATCACAAAGATTTATGCCTGTATTTTCTTTTCAGGATTTTGTAGTTTTAACTCTTATATTTGGGGTTACGATCCATATTGAGTTGATTTTTGTGCATGATGTGATGTAGGGTCCAACTTCATTCTTTTGCACGTGGATATCCAGCTATCCCAGCACCCTTTGCTGAAAAGACTGTTCCTTATTCCTTGCCTGTTGAATTGTCTCGGCCCCTTCATCAAAAAGCAATTGGTCGTAGACTCTGAGTTGCATAGTATATATTTGCCTTCACTTGGGACTGTTTCCTACTCTGGTCCTGCTTTATTGTGCTTCTGACCTCATTGGTTGTGTCTTTTATTTCCAGCCTGTGCTTATTTCTTGTGTGTGAACGCAAGCTCAGTTTTGGGGGCTTCAACCTTCTGTACCACATTAGCCTTAGCTTTTGAGCATCCTTTTGATACTTATGCTCTAAGGTATCCACGTAACTCTCTTCCTTGACCATCCCCCCTGCCATGCTTGCCCTTGAGCTATTGAGCGATAGTGGGACACTAGGTAGAGAATTTGAATCAGGAGATAGTGTCCAAGCCCAGTCAGCCTCCCAAAGAACCCACCCCCATCTTGGCAGGGTCCATATTTTCCAGGGCCCACATATTAGAACATGGTATCTGATGTCAAATATTCACCAGTGTAAACAATAAATTGCCTGGCTTCATTTATACCACATTTTTATTTTTTCCCAAATTCTTTTAAGCCTTTTTGTTGTTGTTACCACCTGCTGGACCCGTCCTCCATTCATGTTTTTACCTCTGTCTCTCTATTTGAATCCGGACTCAGTTATCCCACACTCTGACTTTGACTCCATTTCCTGTTATTTTTGCCTCTAGTAGTTCAGCGACTCTACCAACAGTTTTAGAGGTAACACCCCTCTGACAGGACCAAAGTCCCAGGAATTCCTCTCTTACTGTGGTGTCTTATAAGCTACCCTATCATTGTGCCCAACTCACAATCAAGACCTGGAAACCTGTCTGCACTGGATGTCTTACCCTTCATTTCCTTCCACATTGGGACTTACCATTTGCTTCCATTTGAAATGACATTTAGAAGCCAAATGAGGCATAAAGATATACGTATATAGAGACAGTTCCCTAAGCCTTCAATGGGGAATGGAACTGCTCTATTGCTAAAGTAACTGTAGAGGTGAAAACTTGGCTTTGGAGAAATAATAATTAATGATGCACGTAACTGGAATAGCAATGCTACCAGAAAAAGAAGTCACACACACACTCCCCGACTGAGAATTTTATCAGGACTCACCTTTTTGGAAGAATGTGCTGATCATGAATGCAAAGAAAACAGTGGCCGTGGCAAAGGACAGTAGGAAAACAAATATCAAGCTAGGGTCGCTGTTCCTGAACACCGCCACACTGTTCACCTATGGAGCAGTCACAAACACACATTGTTTTTACGTGGGAAGAATGAGGAGAGGCATAAAATACCCTGAAAACAATGCAGAACTTTATTTATTTATTTATTTATTTATTTATTTATTTATTTATTTTAATGAATTTGTTTTATTTTTTATTTTAGAGAGAGCATGAGTGGGGGAGAGGTGCAGCGGGAGGGGAGAGAGAGAGAAAGAGAGAGAGAGAGAGAGAAAGAGACTCTTTTTTTTTTTTGTTCTGGATCAGACATGATGTGGTTTAATACTACACAGAGGATACAGAGGGGAAAAAAAAAAATCCTATGATTGAAGGCAAGGCTTTAAAGAAGACACTTTCTTAGGTATTAGAGAAAGAGACTCTTAAGTAGGCTCCATGCTCCGCATGGTACCTGACTTAGGACTCGATCCCACGACCCTGGGATCATGACCTGAGCCAAAATCAAGAGCCAGACGCTCAACCAACTGAGCCACCCAGGGGCCCCAGAACAATGCAGAAATTGTTTTAAAACCACAAGATTAGTCTAAATTAAACAACATATCTTGATTTTTTTTTAAGGCATAACTTTGATCCAGCGTCCATTACCTTTTATAAATTACGCTCTGTACGTGTATCTTTTTTAAAGAGAGCATACGTCTGAATTCGATTTTTGATCCAATGTGAATCTCTTTTGCTTTCATAAGAAACTTTATCCCATTTGTCATTGTCGCTCTTATAATAACTATAGTATTTCTTTTGACACCTCACGTCTCCTCTTTTTAATGCTTTCTGGCCGTTTTCTTTGTTTTATGTATTTTGCCATGTGGTCTGGGTTTTCTTGCCTACCTTTATCCAAAGTGCCCCAATTTGGGTAATTTAGAAGCTAAATCTTCATTTATCCACATGGTGGATTATAATTTAGCCATCAGATGCAAGTTAGCAAATTGGAACACCAGATCTCGATGGCAGCACGGAGGAAAATTTAACACGGTAGGATGGGCCTAAGAGGACGTTCTCCATCTTTTACAACAACTGTTTTCAACTATTTGCGGAGTTGTAATGTTTTTAAGTTTATAAAATACTTTAATTAGGAGACGAATCCCACTTCCCTGACGAAATTAACCACACCCGCGTCCAGTACTTGCAGCCCCAGGAACGGAAGGCCGTCAAGGCTCTCCCGGATGGTGCAGCTTCAGTGCCCGATGCCCGCAAAGTTTCCGCAAATACCACCTGAGGTTGCCCCAAGTGCGCGTCCCTGGCTGTGCTCTCATCTTCTGTCGAGTCTCAGCCCCACCGCCCGCTCCGCAGCCACCTTCCTTCCGCTTAGCGTGTGCGGAGGGACCGGACACGCACCTGTGTGCAGAAGAGGACGGTCATGAAAGAAACGGCGAGGAGGGCCGAGACGAAGGACACGATGAACCAGGCAGCCCAGTGTTGCCAGTTGTCCACTCCCATCATGCACATGTACTCCTAGAGAAAGCAGAGGAGCCCGGCGTCCCACCACTGCCAGCGCCACGCACCCACCGCGGCCTCGCAGGTGGCCTCGCTCAGACGGTGCTGAGTGCACGAGACGGAGCAAACCGTGCATGGTCGGTGAGGCCACGCAAGGTCTGGGGAGCCTCCGGCAGGCGATTTCTATATACAGTCATAAGAAGCAATCGAAGGAGAAGAAAATTAAAGTGAGGAGGCAGAGGGTCTCTACCGAGAGCAAAAGGTGAGGAGACAGGTAACGGGAGAGCGCAGGCAGGCAGAGAGACTCTCGGGGCAGCCTGTGTTGGGTTGGGCTCCCGGCTGCAGCCACGAGAGAGCGACTCATCCTGGGCGGACAGCCTCTCCTGTGCGCTCATCAGGGGTCGGTCCGCAGGCATCTTCTGAACAGCTGCCGTGGGCGAGTCCAAAAGCAAGGACTCACGTGGTCACAGCAGACGGCATCGCCTACGTTGTAAGCAGGTCAAATGACGAACCACCGTCCGACATCCGCCGTCCATCCCTCAGGGGGAGGTCCCTCTAACACCCATGCAGCCTCGTCCCTGCCGCGGCCTCATCCCCACCCGGGTCATTTTTCATGGGTGCTTGTACACGTCCCCGCCCCGGGAGAGGCTCGCACCCCACGCCGGGGAGGGGGGGGTTACCTTCAGTTTTTTCTCCTTCTCCAGGGCAATGGAATTGATGATGATGAGCTCGATGCAGATGAAGCTGAGCATGAGCAGAAGAGGGAACTCGTTCTGAAGGGTCACCAGGAGCCTGTCCTGGATGTGGGCTCCGTGGGGGAACCTCTTCACAAGCACACTCAGGCCCTCAAACATCTCGGTCGTCCCGTTGTGGGCGTGGTAGTGCATGATGGCCTTGTCCAGCGCATGCTGGATGGCCAGGAAGCCTTCGTTGCTGTATCCTGCGTGAGAGGACAGCGGACACCCGAGCATAAGAGACTCGGAAGACTGGAGGTGCAGAACACCCGCTGAGTGAGGCGGGTCGTGGCTAACGATTCCTGGAGACGATCGGGTGGGAGCGGGCCAGGCTCCCTGGAGTCCACGTGCCGCCACGGGGAAGAAGGAGCAGCGTCCCCAGGGGCCCCCTGTGGCTGTGATGGTGTCTTTTATCAGAAAACAGGGCAAAGGCATCCTTAGCCCACAAAACAAGGGGTGTCCATTGCCACGCTCTTGCACGGTGGGGCCGCATCCTCTCCCCTAAGTGCTCGGGCTTCAGGGAGAGGGTGCTTGCTCTGCACTTCCGGTCACCAGGACACACGAAATGGTTAAATGCAAAGGACTTGGGAGACACGCGCCCCCTCACCTACTGGGACCTCTGTCTGAGCTGTCACTGCTGTGGTCCGAGGGTTATGGTCGTTGACTTTTGCTGCCAAGCCTCAAAGCCAAACTTTACCACCGGCAACGTTTATTTTCATACAGTGTAGTCGGTGGGCGAAGGTCAGCTTTTGGGAAAAATAGGTCGGAGGGCAGAGATCCCCGGTGTGGGGATCTCGTAAGAGTTAAAGGCCCCACCTCCCAGCAGGGGTTACCGGCCCTCCACATGGGCAGAGCCAGCGTGGGGTACCCAGCAGTAAAGGGGAGGTGACCACGGTCTCCCGATGGCCTTGACCTACACAGACCCCTGGATCTGTCAGCACGAAAAAGGGAGGAACAAATTGCTGATAATAAAATTCCGGGAACCATCACGGAGCCTTCACGGCATATTGGAGCGTTTCCACTGCAGAACCGTTGGCATCCTTTCTAGAATCGCATGGAATGATAAGCCCTCGGGTTTACATTCCCACTCGCTGGGCTTGCGGGCCCAAAGTTCACGACAGTTGCGTGGCCATCCTCCGGGGAGGTGCACGCTGTCTGCTCGGTTTCCTGAGAGCTGTCCGCTCCCTACCAGGGAGGTCTCCCCGAACCCCGCACAAAGAGGGAGACCCCAGGTCTACAGTGACGTGGAGGCCAGGCCTCCGAGCTGCCCCACGGCTTCTCCCCTGGCCTGCAGAGAGCTGAAGACCGTCAGGTATATAAGCAAACGTGAGTACGTGCGGAGACAAAAAGAAGGGACGCGCCCTCCTTGTTCCCGTAAAATGCCCCCCCTCCTCCCTCAAACAGCTCAGTGTCACAGCCTTACTGCTCTTTAACTTCCTCTAGAATGAAAGCGTTTTACTCAGTGATACGTTTCTAAACGTTACTCCTTCAGCCTCTTTTGAGCTGCTAGCTTAGCAAGGGTTCAGACGGCAGTGACAGCGCGAGAGGCACGTGCGTGTGGGCGAGACCTAATCGTTGGGGCTTCCTCACCAGGGAGTCCGCCGTCCGAATGCCCTAAGGCCCGGGGCTCTTGGCTTGGGTTGGGAGGGTAGAGGAAGGATGTGCCCCAGCTGTCCACATAATCTTGTTTGGATGTCAGCTGCGCGATTAAGGAGTTCCTCTGCGTGTAGCTGAAGCGCAGGCGGTACTTAACCTGCAGGGGATAAAGAGAGGACGACCTGGGTCACGGGGTCCCCACGCTCAGCCAGGACTCGTGTCTGCCGCCAGCTGTGATTGGAGGGAAGGCCGATCCCTCCCTCCCCTGCGAGGAGCACTCAGCGGTCTGCCCAGGAGAGCCCCCTTCAGGAAGGTGGTTCCGAGCGCGGACACTGGAGCGGGGCCACCAGGACCCAAACCCCAGACCTCTCACCGAATGGCGGTGGCGGTTCAGGCGGGTGACTTGACCTTCTTGCCTCGGTTTTCTCATCCGTACAACGCGGATGAGGTTAACAGCACTTGCCCCAGAGGCACTGTAGGATCAAGTCAGATGGTCCCTGGGCTGTGCCTGGCAATTGTTAGTGCTCGAAAAGCGTCGCTGGTTGTTTATCAACGTGTCTGTCTCCAGCTGCCAACACCCCCATGCAAGTTCTAGCCATTAATCATCAGGCGGCACAGGACGACACCAAAGCTACACACGAGTGGCTTCCCCGCCCCCGATGGGAGCCACTGCCTTGTCCTCAGACAGACAGACCTACCACATGGAGCCCATGTGATTAGTGTGGTGGTCTGATGACAGCCACAACCAGTCCTTCTGGAAAGTGCCTCCGTCCCCGGCTCCGTTCTGGGCACAAACTCCTTTGATGCCCGCAACAGCTGAGTTAGGAACTGCTAGTACTCCCGCTACACCGGTAGGGAAACTGAGGCCCGGAAATGTCGGCGCCCCACCCACGGCTAGAGAGCCAGTGGTTGCCAAGCCGGAATCCAGTCTGCCATCCAGCAGCTGGAATTCGTGGTCCCCTTCTCTCAGCCCGAGGTCTCCCTGGGCAGGCCTCTCTTGCGAGGAACCCGAACACTGGGAGGTGCCCCGGGGCCAGGTTGGAGGCAGTGAAACCGGGAGCATTTTCTCACCTCCTCCGGAAGAAAGGCAGCCAGGTGGCAAAGCAGACACAGGGAGACAGGGGGCAGCCCAGGTGGCGAGACTCCCTAATGGGCCCACGCGCGAGCCTGGGAGGCATGGTGAGGCCGTTCCGGGACCGGATGGCCCTTACCTTCAGCGGCAGGGGTTGCTTGCTGTCATTGAAGGTGTGATCGAAGACAATTCCAGCCAACACGAAGAAGGCTTTGGGATCCTGGAGTATGTAATTGTCAAACAAAGGCACTGAAGAATGGCCTAGGACTGTGGAGAGAAAAGTCCCGTGAGCAAGCAGGCTGCCCCCCCATCCCCGCCTCCCTGAGCTGGTGCCGGAGGGGCCGCAAGACCCCCCCACACACACCTTCCTCCATCATTCTGCGAACACATGAGCACATTCGATGGCCGGGAGCCACGCGAGGCGGTGACAACGGTCTGAATGCCCGCCATCTCTCGTCCCAGGCCCTCCAGCTGGGCGGCGCTGAGGGCCACAGGAGGTGGAACTCGCCCTTGGCCATGTTGATGGGAAGCCGTCCGTAGCTCGTCTGCGTGGCTATGGCAACCGAAACGGGAGACAGAATCACAGACGAACGTAGCTGTTCTGATGAGAAAAATAATTGCTCCGGTCCCCGGCCCTCGCGTGTGGCGAGGCTGTCATCCGGGATCCTCCTCAAAAGTAATTCTTGCTCAGAATGTGGAAGGCATCACCGCATCATTCCGCCTCCCCGCCGCCAGCCGGGTGTCTTCTCTGAGAGCTCATTGGCTTCTGCGCCTTTATCTCCGCGCAGGAGAAGTCACTAGCGCACGTCCACGGTTGTCGCTTTCTGCTGTCCTCTTAGGAAGTGGTGAGACTGCGCGCCTCGCAGACACAGCCGCTCTTGCGGGAACCTTTTGTGAACTGCTCTGTCCCCTCCCCTCTGTGTGTCCGTTGCTTCCTTTTAGAAACCCTCGTGGGTGGGCGGGACGCGGTCGCTCTCGCTTCCCCTTTTCTTCATCCTGTTGCTGGACATTGTCATGCGCCTCCCAGACCTTGTCTCCCAGCCATCACACGCGTCCACTCGGTCGTTTCCCTGGGGGCGATTTCACTGATCTAAATTTCCAAGTCCGCTTCCTGTTCCTTTGACCACATCTCCGTGCCATGGGAGTCCAGTTTTGTTTTGGCGTGGCAGCATTCCCTCAAACGTCTCTGAGAATATGGAGTTTTTTCAAATGAACCGACTCATGATAAAAATCTCCAATGATGCTGGAGGTTATGTGGCATGTCGAAAGGCTCCTCGATGAGACTGAACTTCAACTTTTCATCAGAACAAAACCCATTCTTGGCGGGGGGGGGGGGGCAGGGGGAGGGAACCAAAATGAATCACTTGGTCCACAAGATTTGAGACTGAATCCAGTCTCCAACTGTGTGATAGAGATGGAAATCCTTTCTCTTCCTGGTTCAGCATTGCTCCCGCTCCCCCGATGTCCTCAACCCCTTCAGTGGTAGTGGGGGGGGGAGGTCACTACTTTTAGCTGCAGCTGAGTTTTACGTTATTTTATTTTCATTTCTAGTTCTGTTCAGTCCTCTTCTTTTTTCAGATCGGCTGGGTAAGTCTGCATCGTGACATATCTGGGGAATAGGATTATGAGTGAATCTTCCTATTTTCCTCTATATAGTTTGTTTCCTTAGCCATATTCATGTTTCTTTTTAAACACACACATGTACATAAACATTTGGCTAAATTGAGGAAAATAGCATACATACAGGAAGGTGTACAAAACACAAACGTTCGTTCTAATGAGCGGTTATAAAGTTCACAGCGAAGTCATTACCTCTTGGGTCAAGAAACAAAATTTGTACCCTAGATTTGTTTGTTTGTTTAGATAGTTTCTTACTATCAGTTTGGTTCTTCATTGCTTTCAAGAACATAGTTTTAATATTTGTCCAGCGTATGTTTTTCAACAGGCCAACATAACCCAGTCTGCCCTGTTAGCAGAAACAAATAGCAGAAATTTCCGGGAAACATCCCAGTGTTTCCTTGGCTCTGGCTGAGTTAGGTGTCATCCCTGGACAAGTCACGGTAGCAAGGGGACCACGAAGTGCAGAGTGGTGTAGCCACGGGAGTCATCCTGCGCCCAAGGAGGAGGCACCAAGGGCTGACGGCAGGAGAGGGGTCCAGCCCCCCAGGGAAAGAACATGCTGTGAGAATCATCCAAAGGGAAAACACGTCTGTCACGGTTTGGAGAGCTCCTCAAACCACTGCCCTTCCTTCCAGGGTGTAGGATTTACTTAGGGGAATGGCCCCAAAGAGCAAAATCTAATTTTTATTTCTTATCCTATTATGTGATTTGAAAATGTCATTGCAAACAATTCTGGTGTTCATCGTTCTTATTCTTTTATTGAAATTTTAAGGTTTATTTTTTGTGTTTCTCTTTTTTTAACGTTTAAATTCCAGAAAAATACATTCTAAACTTCTAGCAAAGAATTCTGCGAAGTGGCATTTGGGGTGAGAACTTGTTGCATCCACACGACTCCTGAAACAGAATGCTACAGGCACCAGTGACAGTCACAACAAAGTTTATTACAATGAGCGGCAAGGCCGACCGATCGGGACCAACACTCTTGACAAGAGTGCGGTCCCGAACAGCCGGGGTACAGAGTTTTTATAACCGATCGCGTCGTTTTAGCATCACCTGGGAACAGAACAAAGAAACAGGTTCCAGATGAGTTAGAAACAGTCGTCTAATGAGGTGTTTACTTTAGACTTTCTGCCTCTAAGTTGCGACCAGTGGATCTCCTTGACCCTGCCTCTGACGCTCTTTTCTTTGAACTTTTGTTTCCTTAATTGGTGAAGCCTAATTTACAAGGGTATGAGGCGTAGTTTACCAGAGCAAAGCAAGGGTGTTATCTCTTAACCTTCAGTGTCAACACAAAGCTGTTATTTTTCAAGCTAAGCATTAGCCCTACACTACAATTTAACCCTTACAAACTTGACTTTTCACTCTAAACCTTATATTATTTCACGTGCAGTTATGTAATAAGGAGAGAGGGAGGAGCGGAAGGCAGACGGCCGTCTGCCCCGGGGACGCAGAGCGCGCAGAGAGAAGCGTGGCGGCGGAAGCGGCCGGAGGCGGAAGCAGTGGCAGGTCCCGGAAGCGCGGGACTCAGCCCCCGAGACTCCCGCAGGCGGAGGCCTGAAGTGTCCCTGGCATAGCACGCACGCGCAGAAGGAAGCCTGGAAGGAAAGCCCTGGAACCGGCGACGCCAAGGACAGAGTATAAACAGCGATGAGGTAAGAAGTGAGTCGGAGGTAGTGAAACAGAATTAACGCCTCGAGACACCCCATACGAGGAGGGAGACGTTGCCCGAGGTAGGATCTTAAGGGAAGACAGAAGAGAAATGCTTTCTTCTCCGTGGAGGCGACCGAAGGGTCCCAGGGAGTGAGGTGGGGATCCAGGCCGGATGCAAAGGCCGACTGTTTAGGGAGCCGGAGGGCTGCTCACGGACAGGAGCCCAAGGCCCCAGGTTCATCTCCGTCTCCCTGCGAGACCCGGAGAACAGCCAGAGGAAGAGACAGATCGCGCCAGACAACTTCTCTTCAAACCCCTGCCACGCGGGCGGCCTCGCGCACATGGAGGAAAACCCAAGACTTGGGGGAGGCGTGCGAGTCTCCTGCAGACACTCCAGCCTCGCTCAGACCACTCCCCACCCCCCCCACCCCCGCTTCCTTCAGCCTCGTCCACGGCGGCCACACCCCACCCCCAGCCCCGCCGCGGCCCCCACCTGCCCTCCCCCCCCCCCCAGTCCCGAGGCCGCCATCCTACTTCGCAAGCCGTGTCCTTCACCTGCACCGCCGTATCATCTCCAGCCTCCCAAGAGGAGCTTTCTCTGTTGTGTTTTGTTTCCAATCTCGTACTAGTAGAATTAGAATGGTATTTTAGGTTGCCAGGCAAGCGCAAAGCCCCAAAACAGCGGCCCCCACGCGTGTTGCCACTGAGGGCCTTTAAAAGAATTGTCTGCGTTGAGTGGCACTCAGAGCTGGGAGAGGAGAGCCCTTCCTTTTCACTCGGTACCTTATGTATTATTAGAACACCTTTACAAAAGCATATATTACAATTATGGCAATTTTGGAACATGACTCCACATCTTGTGGATTCCGCGTTTTGAAAAACTGCATCTACCTAACTCCATTAACGAACACATTTATTCATTCAGTAAATATGTATTGAGCAGCGAGTGTATGCCAGGCATGAAGGAGGCCCAGTGATGAAGAAAACGGACAGGGCCCTCTGCCCTCAGGGAGGTGGAGCCCGGCAGGCTTGTCAACCGCAGACTTGACACAGAAAGCCCAAAGTGGCGGTGTGATGAACCGTGAAGCAGAGATCTCTGACCGTAGCCAAAGGGGCGCAGAGAGAGACGAAGGCACAGCTGAGAAATCTAAATAAAGCCCGCTGGCAGCTTGCCCAGTGCCCCTGAAAGGAGCCTGGAGGCAGGGGTAGGGCCAGACCCTGGACTACTGGTGCAGTGGAAGCCACCAGAGGGGCAGAAGCACAAGGCTGGCCAGACCTTTCGGACCTTTGAGAGACCTTCTTGGCTGCATGCAGAGACTGGCTTAGAATGATTAAAATGAGAAGAGAGACGGACGACTAATTTAGAATCTCCCAAGTCGCCAGAACGTGGTTGCGGCAATCAGAGACCTCGTGGGCGGCTTTCCCCCAGCTGTCACCTCCACAGACTTTTTAGGATTTGGAGACCCCAGATATGGAATCACGACTATACGCACCCTCAGGAAACAGCCTCAAACTCTATAAAATTGCCCTCCCTCCCTCCCTGTCCTTACCCCATCTTTATGTCTCACCTTCAAACTCAACGTCAAAGGATTTCCCCACCGCTTCAGTGATAGCCTTCAACGTTTCGCTTTTGGAAGAGACATACACTAGTTGGTATCTGGTGTGAGTAGGAAAATAGAGGAAGTCTGGCAGTAAACTGACATTGATGGCCAGGTAGTTGACAGGAGGTATTTTCTTGGGCAAACTGTTTAAACGCAGGTACATGACGATCATGGAGAAGAGTAGCGGCATTAGGATTTCAAGCACTGTTACCAGAGTCTTCCGCTTCTAGAACAGAAAGGAAAGCAGCATGAGAACGCGAGTGTTAAGTCACCACACGGCAACGTTTCTTCCATTTAAGAAGCCCTTTCATTCTCCCCCACCCCCAGCCTCCCTGCACAACCCACAAAAAAGAAAAAAATAGAGAATGAACTAAATGGCTTCTCTTTCTGGACTTTTCCATGACATCAGCGGCGAGAAACCAGTAATGATGATGCAACCTTCAGTGATGACGGTTTGCGGAATTCCAGTGGGAACCTGGCTTATTTGTAGGAACGGGCCCCGTTTCAAGTACAGTTGTTGATTTTTTCTTTAATCAGTTATTAGATGCCAGCGTGACATAAACATTCAGTCCCCCCACCCCGGACATGCCCACGGCTCCAAGGACCACCTTACACACCTTCAAGATGAAATTCTTCCAAAGAAGAAGTTTTAAATTCCTGACCATTGTCACTTTCCCACCGGAAGGGGAGGGATCAGCACCAGCTGGGAAGCAAACGGGGCAACTGTCAGGCATCACACACACGTGCCCTCCTGTCCTTGAGGAGCTGTCTGCTCTCGGACTTTCAGAGCATCGTTTCTTCTTTTTTGCGGGCTCCCCCTCCTCTGCCCACCTCTGAACATCCCAGTGGGGCTCGGCTGACACTCCCCCGTGGGCAATCTCACTTGGTCTTTGATGTTGAAATGCACGGACACACTGATGATTTCCACATTCCTGTCTACAGCCTGCACCTGCCGGGTCTCCTGCCCCAACCCCTCCCGTCCGAGCAGGAGCCCAGCTTCGTGAGGACAAGGTTGTGCGAAGGTCTCCCTGTCTCCTCTCATCTCCCGTTTTCCCCTGCCCCGCCGCGGGCCTGGCTGTGATCCAGAAGGGACAGAAGTGGCTTCTGCTCACAGCCCACGCACCTGCTGTTCGTCCGCCCGGGGCACGCCTCCCTCATGCGTCACTAAACTACTGAACGTGCTGTTTATTTATTTCTTGTTTGATCTGATTTCCCTCTGGAATGCGTGCTCCATGAAAGCAGGGATTTTTTTTTGGGGGGGGGGGTGGGAGGGGCTGTTTTTTGTTGTTTCACTACGGAGCCCCCAGACTCCAGAGCAGGGCCAGCGCGTGCTCACCACTCAGTAAACACGGGCCCGAGAATAAAGGCGTCAGAGGGCACACGGCTTATGTGAGGACATGGCTGTGACAGAGATGCTTGTGGAGAAGGGACGCTCTGCGGTGGCAGCACGAGCCTCCCCTTCTGCTCTCTGCTTCTCGCTATGTCACGTGCTTTAGCTTTTAGCTGCTGCCACCTCACGATCTTCATTTCCAGAAAAATGTTTTTCCGCTAGTGAAAGAACGGATGTGTTTTCCTCTGGTGAAAGCGTCTCTGACGTTGCCGATTAGAAACGAAGACACCGCGTTGTGAGCTCACTAAACGTCACTGGAGGTGAGCTTTAAAATGGCAGGTGGTGTGATTGAATTTCACCTCCATAGTAGAAAAAAAAACAAAACCAAAAACAAAAACAAACGAGCGCAAGACAGGTTTAGAGTAGTCCGCCGCGGCTGCAGCCCATCTGGTCTGGCCAGCAACCCCAACCACCGGCATTAATTTCCTGCCCACGGCTCTGCCGCCTCCTGGGACTGGCTGGACTCGTCTCTAGGTCTTGTTATGGCCCGAATTGTGTCCCCTGCTGCCCCATTTGCTGTGTCTAAGTCCTAATCCCAGGATCTCAGACGGTGACAGTTTTTAGAGGCAGGGGCTTGACCGAGGCGACCAAGGTAAAATGAAGCTGTCAGGGTGGCCTGTGTCCTCACAGAGGAGATGTGGACACACAGAGGCGGGGGGGGGGGGGTGGTGCGCGGGCACAGAGGATGCACGAGGGGTGGACAGCCCAGGAGAGGGAAGGAAGTGGCAGGAGGGAGCAACCTTGCCACCGCCTGGATCTTGGACATCTGACTTCTCGAACTGTGGACAAATACATTTCTCTTGTCTCGGGCACCCGGCGTGTGGTGTTTTGTGAGTGCAGCCGGACTGGATGAAAACAGCTCTGCGCCATGGTCCGCTCCCAGCTGGATGCATGTTGCTCTAATGGCAAGAAGCCAAGCCAAGCCGCGCAAACGCATTCAAAGCATCTTGTCACACTCCCTTGTGAACCACCCCGCCGGCCAGAGTGCATCACACGGCTGAGCCCAAGATCAATACAACAGGGAAGGAAACCATCTGCTCTGATGGGGGGGCACTGCTGACTCACCTGGTGAGGGGCATGGGTGTAAACTTTAATATGGGGGGAGAAAGAAGAATGGGGAAGAGCCACGTACCAAAACACCGAACTTATAGGGCTTCAGAGCTGGTGTCGGAATTTGCCAGCCTGAACAGCCACGCCATGTAGACGAGGAGGTGTTTTTGGCTCATTACTGGTCCAGCACAGATTCAAAGAAAAAACACCCAGAGACCATGAGAATGCATGGTTTTCTCCAACCACAGCTGCTGTTCAGTGGAATGGGACAGGAAAATAATTAGAGTAGATGGAGGTTTTCATACTGAGCACCTTTTCAAATTTGTGATAATACAGGTAGACTGGGGCACCTGGGTGGCTCAGTCGGTTAAGCGTCCGACTTCAGCTCAGGTCGTGATCTCGCGGTCCGTGAGTTCGAGCCCCGCATCGGGCTCTGTGCTGACAGCTCAGAGCCTGGAGCCTGTTTCAGATTCTGTGTCTCCCTCTCTCTGACCCTCCCTCATTTATGCTCTGTCTCTCTCTGTCTCAAAAATAAAAAAAATAAACGTTAAAAAAAATTAAAAAAAAATACAGGTAGACTGTTCCTTTTATTTTTTTATTTAAAAAGTTGTTTTAATGTTTATTTTGGCGGGGCACAGTGCAAGTGGGGGAGGGGCAGAGAGAGAGAATCCCAGACAGGCTCCGTGCTGTCCGCACAGAGCCCGACGTGGGCCTTGAACTCACAAAACCATGAGATCACGAACTGAGCTGAGATCAAGAGTTGGACGCTTAACTGACTGAGCAACCCAGGCACCCCTAGACTGTTCCTGTTAAAAGAAAGTTTACTTCGGTGCTATTGATTTACGACAAGTAGCAACTATGCACGGAAGGCACTGTATCTGGGCACGATGCCACCATCAAAAGATGAGTCAGTAATGGGGGCACCCAGCTGGCTCAGTCCGTGGAGCATGTGACTCTTGGTCTCAGGGTCTTGAGTTCAAACCCCATGTTGGATGTACAGATTACTTAATAAAAAAAAATAAATTAAAAGACCAGTCAGTAATAGAACTCATCTTGTTGGAAATCAGTAGCTTAAAATAAGCCCTAGTAAGGGAAATAATGTGTACGAAGGAAAGGGTTACAGTACAAGGTGGAAACGAGAACCAAAAGCGGTACACTTAAGGGTAACCCAATTGATGGACAGAACAAAATTCCAGAAAGAGGCCACAGATACATGGTCACTTGATCTTCCACAAAGCTGACGCTGCAGGACAAGGACGCACGGTCTTCCTGACACATGGCTCAGGGCCGACCAGCTATCGATATAGGAGACCATGTATCCTGACTCCTGTCTCCCACCACACACAAAGTACCAACTTCAGATGAAATACAGATCTAACTGTGAAGGGTGAAGCAATGAAGCTTTTAGGGGAAAAAATAGGAAAACATATTCGTGACCTTGTAGCGGGCAGAGATTTGTTAAACACGACTCTAAACCCCTAAACATAAAACTTGGGCAAACTGAGCTGCATCCAAATTAAGGATTTCAGTTCCAGAAAAGAGCCAGTAGGAGAGTAAGTGAAGCCAGAATGAGCAAAGGTATCTTCAAGTCGCTAAGAAAAAGACAGACTTCCCAACAGAAAAATAGGCTTGAGAGACTTGAGCAATCTCCAAAAGAAAATGCCCAAATGCCTGACGGGCGTAAGAAAAGTGCTCAACCTATCTGGTCTTCAGGAAACACATTTTAAAGCCACAGCGGCCACACTGAGACACATTTCTGCATGGGATGGTCACTGGAGGGCACTCTGGAAACGAGCACTTTTGCAGAGAAAAGGAGGCAGGCGAGTCAAAGGGGTCCAAGCCCTGGCCATTTCCACAGGCACAACACGACACAAACTCTGAACCATCCACCCCAAGCTCAGTTGTGAGGACAGTATGCAAACAGGTCCCAGAAAAGCAAGACAATCCATTTATGCTGTATTTAGGAAAACAAATTACCGGGATAGAAAAAGAAAAAATAGGGGCGGGGTTTAAAATAAGCAACAGAGCAACTGTTCACAACATCTATGAATGAGAGCGTCACTACTGGCCCTTTGAGCCAACAACCCCACGTCTAGGCATCTATTCTGCAGGTGCACCTGTGCACGTAGGAGCTGACACCGTACAAGATTATTCGCTGCAGCATTGTTTATAAGAGCGAAGGAGTGTAAACAGCCTGGTACCCACCACAGGGGATTAGTTTATAATACAAACGATTACACATCTGAACAATGAAGTGATACGCGATCGTAGAAAAAAATTAAGAGCTCAGGGTACTGGCTGTCTTCTGGGATCTGCGGGATAAATGTGAGAAAATAAGTTAGACCACCCAATCTGTGGTATTTGTTCTGCAAAATAGGTATTCTGCAGCCTGAGCTGAAGTAGAGAATAGTGTGTCCATCGGCGCGGGCTGTGTTTAAGGGGACGGGGAGCGTGCACAATCTCTACCTTCTCAGTTCTGCTGGGAGCCTAAAGCTGCTCTAAAAATAAAATCAATCTTTAAAGAACTGTTTTGACAGAACTATCAACAGGAAAATTCATGATCCTAACCCCCCCTTCATGATTAAATCAGACATTTCAAGTGTGCCTGGGTGGCTCAGTTGGTTAAGCCTCCAACTTTATTTCAGCTCAGGTCACGATCTCACAGTTTGTGGGTTCGAGCCCCACATTGGGCTGTGCACTGACAGCACGGAGCCTCCTTGGGATTCTCTTGTCTCCCCTCTCTCTCCGTCCTTCCCCTGCTTGTGTTCTCTCCCTCTCTCAAGAATAAATAAATAAACATAAAGAAAAAGAAAACTTAAAACTCACAGAAATCCATTAGGAATATCTGCGATTTTTTTAATCACACAGTCCACGACTGGTTAACCTGGCTCATGGAACAAACTCTGTGCAGTTACACAGCTGGATAAGCATCTTATAGGTCATTGGCATCTTTGTCACCCGTTGTTAGGGGTGTCAAGGGCACGTGTAATGCTTTAGCTTAATGGCTGGGCTGTTGATGACAGGGAGGAAGGACAGTACTCCTTTTCCTGAACACCTAGGAAAACCGAAGACACCAAATGAGTCCAATACAGGAAAGCTAGATGGAATCATATGCTCGTTTCATATACCGATACATTTAAAGGTATTTTTTAAATGCCACAGCTGAGAATCTGGCCAGAAAAGGATCATTGGTAGAGAGCACGAGACCATCTGTAGTCTGCAACAGCCTTTTTCTTTGAAAGAATTGTTTCTGTAATGTGTTTCCTGAACTCTCAATTTCTCAAGAGGGGCTCCTGGGTGGCTCAGTCGGTTAAGCATCCATCTTCAGCTCAGGTCATGATCTCACAGTTTGTGGGTTTCAGCCGCACATTGGGCTCTGTGCTGACAGCTTGGAGCCTGCTTCGGATTCTGTGTCTCCCTCCCTCTGTCCCTTCCCCACTCGTGCTCTGTCTCTGTCTCAAAAATGAAAAAATATTAAAAGCAATAAAAAGTAAAAGTTAAAAAAATTTAAATTTCTTGGAAACAGATACTGTTTTATAGCAGCAATTTTGGATTAGAAAAGAGTAAAGAAGTGCCCATGTGTAAGCAAATAAAATCCCCAAACTAAATAATCCACTAACACACTGAGTCAACACAGGATGCATTAATCAAGAATAAAAAAGGAAAGGGGTGTCTGGCTGGTTCTGTCGGTAGAGCGTGCAACTCTCTGCTAATCACTTGTCCACCTGCCTGGGGTGGGTTGATTACCTAGGAAAATAGAAATCACCAAGTCAATCCAATACAGGAAGAGATTTTTTTAAAACCTAAATATATCTGCAGATGAACTGTGGAGAAACTGAGACAGTCGTCAAAGAGCCTGCAAAGCAGTACAAGTGCAAATAACTCAGATGGGTGGGTTGTTTTAAACGGCAAGGAACAGATTGTTCTGATGCTGTTTGAACTGATCCATGAACGTAAAGACAGAAAACTTCCCATATTTAATAGCCAGGCTAGCATCACAGTGATACCAAACTCCGAGAAGGATGGCATTTAAAACCAGCCAATCAACCAGCCAAGCAAAAAAACCTACAACTCATTCTCACTGAAGAAAAGAAGACCTACAAGCCCTCGATAACATATAGAATCCAGAAGTGCGTGGAAGGAATAATACCTTATGAGTAAATGGGAAGTTCACTGCAGAAATATTAGAATGATTCACTATTTTCACTATCATGAGGTCTGTTGGTCTAATTCACTGTATTTATTGGTCAAAGGTTAAACTCATAATATTGTGTCAATAAATTCCAAAAAGGCATTTGATAAAATCCGTGTATTCCCAGATCTTTTTTCCTTAACCTTAGAAAAAGACTTGTCTGTAACATGCTAATACTATATGTATTTCAAATCAAAGGCAAAGATACTTTTTGGTGACTACTAGAAGAAATTGCGGTTAAGCAAAACCAAGACTACAGTGCCAGCCGCAACATTATTTTCTAACCGTTCTGGAAATGCTAACAGAGAGCCATTGGGTCCAGTCCTGAGAGCTGTTACCCATATATGGGCACCTAGCCAAGGGGACAAGAACAGGGCTGAGGCCCAGTCTGCTCCAGTCACCCTGTGAACCTCACACAAGGCTGAGGCAACTGGCAGAAAGAGGGACCTTTACTAATTGGTCCACTCAGAGGGCTTCCTTTATCTAATTGTTCTGCATAGTTGGGATGCCTTTAGCTAACTGCAGGTACCTTTATCTAATTGGTGGGTGTCACCTCTTGGCAGTTTTTCAGCAGGCAGAGCATGCTGTATGACCTCTTGGTGGTCCTGTGCTACTATGGTCACATGATAGAATGAATCAAGAGGCATAAACATAGGTAAAGAGGAGACTAATCTATGATTATTTGCACATCATAAAATTGTATACACAGGGCGGCACCTGGGTGGCTCGTCGGTTGAGCATCCGACTTCGGCTCAGGTCATGATCTCACAGTTCGTGGGTTTCGAGCCCCGCATCAGGCTCCGTGCTGACAGCTCAGAGCCCGGAGCCTGCTTCAGATTCTGTGTCTCCCTCTCTCTCTGCCCCTCCTCCACTCACACTCTGTCTCTCGCCCTCAAAAAATAAATAAAACATTTGAAAAAATTTTTTAAAGATTGTATACACAGGGAACCCAAAAGAATGACTGAAAAACCATAGGAAACAGTGAAAAGAAGGTTGAAGTGGCCAGTTACAAAATTAGTATTAAAAGAAAAGCAATAGCTTTCTTATAAACAAACCAGGTAGAAAAATATATTTGAGGAAAAGAGCATTTTTTCAATAGCAACACCAGAAGAAAACATGTAGGAAGAAATGTAATGAGAAATATGCCCATATGACCTATATGAAGAATACCTTTACAGAGAAAAATGTAGAACTCTTATCAAGAGACATAAGAAAAGGGTCAAGTAAATGGAGAGATAGATCTTGTCTTTGCATAGGAAGAGTCCATATGAAGATATAATTCTCCTAAATAGTTCTACAAAGTTTACATAGTCCCAATAAAGATTTCAACAAGATTTTTAAAAAACTGATTCAGAAGCCCATGTGAATCACAAAGGTGTGAAGTTAGGCAAGAAAATTCTGAAAGGGACAGATAATGACCAGGAACTATCCAAAAATTCAATTTATTGTTATATAACTTCATTAATTAAAAAATACCAGACTAGGATAGTAACAGCTCAATAAAAAAAAAGAAGAATCTATATATATCCACCAAAGTATACATGGGAATTTAGTATGTGATAAAACATTTCAAATTAACTGAAGAAATATCAATGACAGCATTGATGCCTGTTTGTTTAACAACGTAGGTGAAATCAGTTCTTTGAAAGACATAACCTACCAAAACTCATTCGAGAAGAAATAGGTAACCTGAATAGTTCTATTTCTACTAAAGAATTTATATTCCTAGTTACAAACATTCTAAGAAAGAAAATCCAGAATCAGTTGGTTTTATTGGCAAATTCTAACAAACATTTAAGGAAGAAACAGTATTAATTCTATACAATCTCTTCCAGGACTTGGAAAAAGTGAGACTACTTCCCAACTCATTTTATGATGTCAGCATTACCTTGATACCAAATCCAGACAAAAATATTATAAGGGTGACATATAACTAAAAACATAATAAGGCAAAAAGAAAAGTCTTTACTCTCGGATGTCATGATATTCCCAAGAAGTCCACAAAAATTTTTTACAACTAATAAGTATGTTTAGCAAGGTCCTAGGGGACAAGGTCAGCATACAAAAATTGATCGTATTTCTATATACTAGTAAAGAACACATGGAAACCCAAAGTTTTTTCAAGGTACTATTTGTGATAATGACAATACTGATGAAATGAAATACTTAGGAATAAATCAAGCAAAATATGTGCAGAATCTAGATGAAAGAACACTAATGAAAGGTTTTTTTGTTGTTGTTGTTTTAAGAAATAAATGGAAAGGCATACCATATTCATGGACTAGAGAAGTCTGTATTGTTAAGACATCACTTCTACTCACACTGAATTTTAGATTTAGTGCCATCTGAATCAAAATCTCTCCACTATAGTTTGTAGGCACCAACAAGCTGACTTTAAAATTCATATGAACTGAAAAAAAAATCATATGAAATGGCAAAGGGAATAAAATAGTCAAAATCATTTTGAAAGAGGTACAAAATTGGACACATACTACCTCATTAAAGTTACACTAAACATGACAATATCAGCTGAAGCACAGGCAAGCCAACTATGGCCCATGGGCCAAATCCAACCCACTACAGCCCAGCCTACAAAGTTAAGATTGGTTTTGACCCCTTTTAATGGTTGGAAGATCTACCCTCAACCACTGTTACTGAACAATGAATAGCTTTGAAGTTAGCTTTTACAGCGCTCATGTGTGAAGCTTACACTGCAGTACAGTCATTTAGATGACAGCCAACATTGTTTGAATCACAAGTAATCGCAAACCATTGTAAGCACTTCGCATGCTATCAAAAGATAAAACAAGAAATGAAATCTTCATTCCCACACAAATTCACAGCAGATATATCTTCCAAGCTCAGACTACAGTTCCAGCAGCACTTTTTTCCACATTTTTACTCGATGTGTAAGTACAAAGGAAATTTTCGTATTTCAAAATCCATTTAACTGTGCGTTTGAGGAGTTTCTACCTCACCTTCAATTGGTGGCAATTAATCTATAATGTAATGACATGCTAAAAGGCAAATATCAAGAGAGGAATCTAACTGAATTCTATAAATGCCATTCAAGCCATGAATACACTCCCTTGAAATCATATTCATGGTGAAACACACAAAATCTTATTACAAGTCAGTTTTAACAGACGAAGGTTTACAATAAATTTTGATGGTAGGGGATGCTGCCTTTGAACCCCAGCAAAGCAATATGTTATCCCATAAAAAAAAAGAACTTCATTTTTCTCATTAGTAGATACATATTGCAAAAAATACACATTTTCAATTATACAAATGTCACTAATAAAATTTTTGTGGAAACTTGTGTCTTATATAACAAGTATCTGTATGATGTCCTGAATGTTGCCTCTTGGCATGCAGAGACTAAAAAATGTAATACTAGGCGCTTTCCAGAAAAAACACACAAAATCCTGGACTGAAAGAATAAAGATACACAGATCAATGGAACAGAAGAGTCCAAAAATAGATCTTCACACATGTGGTCAATTTTCCACAAAAGGGCAGATCAGTGGAAAAGGAAGTGTCTTTTTCACGGATGGTGGTGGAACAGCTGGAATCCACGTATGGGGGGGCGGGAGTAAACCTCCACTTTGGTCGGTACTTCAATCCATTATACAAAATGAATTCAAAATAGAGCATTGGGGGGTACCTGGGGGGCTCAGTCGGTTAAGCATCTGACTCTTGATTTCAGCTCCAGCCTTGATCTCAGGGTCGTGAGTTCAAAGCCCTGCATTAGTCTCCAGGCTGGGCTTGGAGCCTACTTAAAAAAAAAATAGGGCATTGACCTAATTGCAAAGCCTAAAACCCTAAAACTTCTAACACACACACACACACACACACACACACACACACACACACACAAGAATGTCTCCCATGACCTCAGATTAAACAAAGATTCCTGAGATATGACACCAAAAGCATAAAAGAAAATTTGAAAAATTGGACTTCATCAAAATTGAAACCTTTTTCTCTGCAAAAGATTAACAGAGTGAAGAAACAAGGCACAGATTGGGAGAAAATATTTGTAAATTGCTGATCTGACAAAGGAGCTGCATGCAGAGTATATAAAACTCTCAAAACTCAACAGTAAGAAAATTAACCCAATTTTTAAAGATGTTCAAAAAGGATATATATATATATATATATATATATATATATATATATATATGGCAAATCAGCCCATGAAAAGATGCTCAGCATTATCAGTCATTAGGAAAAGCAAATTCAAACCACAATAAAATACTACTACATAGCTACTAGAATGGCTAAAAAAAATTTTTAAGAGGTGGCAAAGTTACAGAGCGACTAGACTTCTTATATGCCGCCAGGGGTGATGCAAAATGGCACAGTCACATGGGAAAATATTTTGGCAGTCTCTTGTGGTTTCTTTTAAAGCTAAACACACACTTCCATACAATTCAACAATCCTATTTCTAAGGTTTTACCTAAGTAAAATTAATGTTTATTTTCAAACACACAAAAAACGTTTTTTTCTTTTTTACCCAAGAACCTATATACAAATTATTAATAGAAGGCTTTACTCAAAAGCTCCCCCAAACTAGGAACTGGATCCCCACTAAGTGCCAAACACTTTTTGAAGTATTCTGTGTGGGGGCGCCTGGGTGGCTCAGTCGGTTAAGCGGCCGACTTCGGCCCAGGTCACGATCTCGCGGTCTGTGAGTTCGAGCCCCGCGTCGGGCTCTGTGCTGACAGCTCAGAGCCTGGAGCCTGTTTCAGATTCTGTGTCTCCTTCTCTCTGACCCTCCCCCTTCATGCTTTGTCTCTCTCTGTCTCAAAAATAAATAAACGTTAAAAAAAAATTAAAATTTGTTGAAGTATTCTGTGTGTTTTCGTGCTGTGAATGCTTATGACAATCCTAGGAAGTGAGTACTGCGTGATCCCCATTTTACACAAGGGAACCAAGGTACAGGGAGGTTACGTCAGGCATTAAGAGCTGGGATTTAAGGCTGCGTGGCCACAGTCCATAACCATATATTAACCACTACAATATTAATTCCTCTCCATCACAGAACGAAGGAGTATGTGTATAACCCTTGGTCTAGAGTGAATCCTATGGAAACAATCAGAGAAATCCTATTCTAAAAATTCTGCATTGAATACCACCAACTTAGGTACTGCTGTACAAGAAAGTACATATATAAGCATATATAGTTACAGTTAGGCAGGGAGATAGTGTTTGTACCTCTGCAAAAGAAATAGCTGCTGACGTATTGGTTTCATTTTTTTAAAATTTTTTTTTTCAACGTTTATTTATTTTTGGGACAGAGAGAGACAGAGCATGAACGGGGGAGGGGCAGAGAGAGAGGGAGACACAGAATTGGAAACAGGCTCCAGGCTCTGAGCCATCAGCCCAGAGCCTGACGTGGGGCTCGAACTCACTGACCGCGAGATCGTGACCTGGCTGAAGTCGGACGCTTAACCGACTGCGCCACCCAGGCGCCCCTGGTTTCATTTTTAAGATGCATTAGTGTAAGTATATACACGTGCCAGCCGACTTTTGCAATGACAAGGTTTAGTGCCTTTTGTAAAGCCATAGCTTTGCTTATGAGTGTCACCATGGGCTTTAACTTTTGCCATCAATCTTGACAAATGTCTGAGCCACAGGACTCCCAAGGAGAATTCCATGCAATTCTTGGCATGCTTTCACGCTATATGAATGTAATTTACATACCAGAGACTGTTAAAGAGTCCCGGAACCTGACTGCCTGGCTCCTGGTCTCACCTCTACTGTGTGACTCTGAACAAATTACGACCCTTATCTGGACCTCCGCTTGGAATAGGACACCGAATGGAGCATCTAGGCTTAGTGGGCCTCGAGCAGAGATGTGATTGTTGACAAATACCAGAAGGGTCCAGCCCTCTGCGCACAGTTGTTCGTGACCAAGTGCCCAGAGCCTGGAATCTTCCCACAGAACATCTTCCTTTGCCATTGACCTTCATACCCTCTCAGTTCATGATTACAATGGCTGATAATAGTTACCACGCGAGCACCCTAACAGGATTAAGAACAAAAGTATAAGTTAGTACTCCGCGTGTGTCCGTCTGGGTCTGCATGTTCCCTCTTCCTGGACCCCCACCTTCCCTTCTGTCTGAGGGAAGTCTGAGTCAGCCGGCTCTGATCCTGGATTTGGTTATGCAGAACGCTTTCGGGTTTAGAAAGGGATGGGAAAAAAATTGCAAGGTGTAACCAGTATAACTTAGAAATGGCAAGGATTGGTTCTTGAAAGAAAGGTTGAATGAGGAAGAGGCTAGTCAGCCAGGCTTATGGAGTCTCCCGGCAGACACTTGGGTTGGGAGGGAGGGGGTGATGGGGAGAGAGGGTCTTTAAGATGCTTGCGACCCGTTAATGATCCCACACACGCACACACCTCCCTTATAATTGCATTCAGTTCTTTTGTTTTGTTTTTGTTTGGGGGTGGTTTTTTGGTTTGGTTGGTTGATGTGGTTTTTCTTGTTTTTGTTATGGGGGTTTTGTATGCTCATTATAGAGACCAGCCTGTGTGAGCCTCTAGCTATACCCACGTGGCACTATCATTTCTTTCGCACGTGTGCGGCAGGCATTGTGATGAGCATTTATGCGTTTTCTCGTTTGACCCTAAAACAAAATACTTTTGAGTTCGGAATGACTAGTATCATCGCTTTGATTTTAGGGAGAGGAGATGGAGGTTCTGAAAGGTCAAATGACGTGCCCGCACTTAGTTAAAGGGCCAGGGCCAGATGTGAAGCCAGGTCTTCTCACTCTTTCATTCAGCAACTGTTTACCAAGTGCCGCCTCTGTGCCAGGCATTCTGGGACTCTGAGATGTAGCCATGAAGTAGACAAAGTCCCTTGTCTCTTGGAGCCCACGTTGTAGTGAGGGAGACAGAGGGAAGGAAAGCCAACAAATGAGTAAGTAAACAGCACCACTTCAGATGGTAAAAGACAAGGGGCCCCGCAATCACTAATCCTCGGGAGTCTTTGGGTGGCTGGGGCAGAAGCCTCCAGACCGGGGTCATTACTTTACGGTTCTATCGGCCGCGTCCCGGTCGCGGAGATGCGCTGGGAGCGGCCGGAGCCGGGCTGGCAGCAGGCGGCGCCCCAGGTGCGCCCCCGGGACCGCTGCGGGGAAGCCCCGCCGGGCAGCTGAGCTGCAGGTGCGCCTCTGACGCCGAGGATCCGGAGTCGTAGGCCCCTGGCAGCGCTCAGTCCGGGCACTGGAGACCCGAGCGGGCCGGCCCGCAGCGACTGTTGGCCCCGCGCCTCCCTGCCCCGCGCACGAGACTCAGGCCCTAGCCCCTCGCCCAGTCCTGCCCCGCCCCCGCCACGCGACCTCACCGCCCCCCAGGGGATCCCTGGGCAGCCTCGGGACCTGTCTGCACCAGGTGACTCTGCCCCTGCCTTGGGACACTCCCATCCATGGTCGACCCCAACGCAACCTCAGGACCCTCTCAGCTCCAGATGCCCCCAGGCTGACCCGTATCCCTCCTGTCCGAGGGACCCTCCCGTCGGAGGTGACCCGGACCCTGTCAAAGGCTCAAAACAGCCAAAGTAAAACCAACGAATCGCCGAAGTCGTAATCAGCCAAACTTTATTGTGCACGCACCAAAATGAATTTGCAGACCAGGAAGGAAGCTCGGGGGATATATTGTAATAGAGCAGCTCGCACAGCGGGACAGCGGAGACTGTTCCTCACAGCGCTTCGTTACAACATTGCACTTTTCGGGGGCCGTCTGTCAACCTCGGCACATAGTTCACGTTTTGCTCATCATTTCCAGAGGCACAGCAAGAAATGATCCAAGTCAAGTTCGCCCTGCCAAAAGAGGTCACAATAAGCTCTGCTCCCAGGACTACACTGGCTCTGTCTGCTCAGGGACCCTGCAAGGTTGGTCTCGGTTTGTTTCTGATTTTAACCACCCTAACCCACGACCTTCCTGCTGAGGTGACCCCGACCCTGAATCACCACCCGCAGGCCTCCCCGCCCTTCTCCTCTCCAGCCCACGACCCTGGACACACCGCAGGATGCTGGGCCTTCCAACCCGCCCTGCGGCCGTTTTCTAGAAGGTTCCTCGCCCTCTGTCCAGAGCTCCCAGGGCCTCCCCGCCCGGCCGGCAGTCCGAGCCAGGCCCGAGGCGGCCACTCGCCCTCCCTCCGCGACACCGGGGCCCGCGCCCAAAGAACAGTGCTGGGGGAAATGGCTGAACGGCCGGGGAAGGTCGAGGTTCGGGGAGCGACTGGGGCAGCCGCTGGAAGCGCAGGTGCACGCCACGACGCCCCGCCCCGCTCTGCCCTCCCCCCGCCGGGAGCCCGGCGCCCCCTGCCGGTCGCGCGCGGGTGCGCGGGGTCTGCGCAGGCGCGGGCGGGGCGGGGCGTCCGGGCGGGCCGGGCACCCGCAGGGTTGGCGTACTGCGCACGCGCGAGCCGGCCGGCGCGCCCCCTGCAGGAGCTCGAGCTGCCCGGTCAGCCCCGCCGCGGGTTGCAGGTGCCCCCTCCCAGCCGGGCGGCCCAGCCGCTGTCACCACCGGCGGTCGTCGCCGCCGCCGCCGCGAGGCCGAGCGCAGCCGGGCCCGAGGCCGGGGACCCCGCGAGAGGGCAGCGCGCCGGCCGCCGCCGCCCTGGCGCCGAGGGTCGGTGAGTGCCGCCGGGACCCGCCACGCGCGCTCGCTTGCTCCGGAGGCTCGCGGCAGCCCCCCGCCCGGCCGCCTTCCTGCCGTGGCCGCCCCCCTCCCCCCGCCCATCACTCTGCGGCCGTCCCCCTCCCGGCACCCCACCCCGGCGCGGCAGGTGCACCTCCCGTGGAGGCAGCGCCTGGCCACCGAGACTCTGGCTTCCCCTCGGGCCGAGCCTCTGGGCGTGTCCCCCTCCTCGAGAGCGTCTCCCTCCCGCCGGCCCCCGAGCTGGACGCGCCGCCGCACCCTTTGTGCCGAGCCCGGGAGGGGGCACAGGCGGCACCCGCTGGCCTTGGTCCTGAGGCACCCGGAGCATCCGCCCGCCAGAGCCTTGCAGCCCTCAGGCCGGGAGCCCCGGCAGGGCCGCCGGGATGCTGCTGGCTCATCCCTCGTTCAGAGAGATTCCCAGTGTGGGTGGGAGTCCTTCCCCACCCTGGAGTCCGCCTCATTCCCGGGAGCCAGAATGGGGGGCCAGGGGTCCACTGTTCGTGCTGGGAGTTGTGTGGTGGACAGAAAGGCAGGGACGCCTGGCCTGGGTGGAGAGGCCTGCAACCGCTCTCAGTAACCTCTGGAGTCGGTATGAATTTGCGTTTACACCTGTGTTGGCGTTCAGGCAGTACGCTGTCGCTTCGTGAGGGCCGGTTTTGTCTCCTGCACCAGGGTTTAGGACAGGTGTATATTTGGTTCATGAATGAGTGCCTTGGTCACTTCCTTGGACGTCGCCTAATTAAAGCCCATCACCTTACAGGGTTTATTTCTGTGTGTTGGCTCCTTTGCCTCCTGAACTTCGAGCCCACTTACTGCCACGACTGGATCTTGTCGGGCTCGCATTCCCAGCACATAGCCAGAGTCTGGCACATAACAGGCACTCAAGAAACGCTTGTTGAATGGGTGGCTGGCACCCTGAGACAGAGCCAGGGCCTGGGCAAGGTGCAAATGAAAGTCAGCCTGGCTTTTTTTTTCCTACCGAACACCTGTGTCATTTGATTGGGAACGTTTTGGGGCTGCCTTCTGTAAACCTGAAAGGATCAAGGTTGTTTTACAAAGTTTGTGCCAAGGGAAAATAAGAAAAAAAAAAAAAAAAAAAAAAGGAGAACAGGTAAAAATGGATGGCCTGAGAATCCCCTCACCTGTTTTTCAACTCCTTGCAGATTTTTTTTTTCACTGCACACTTGGTCATCACATCTGGCAAACAGGATGACATCGTTCCCTCTCCGAGGCCATCTCCCATCATCCTGATGAGACAGCCATTTGAACAAGACAGAGCAGCTCAGGTTGTTCCTTCAAAGACACTAGCCTTACACGGTGCATGTGCCGGTCTCCTGGGAACCTGTTTTGACTTGGTCTCGAGTGGGAAGGCCCAGGGAGGACTCCCTCCATGACTGTTTGTTCTCTAGCCCTGCTTCCCACGACGACAGTAGACCTATCTGCTCTCGAGTCAGTGAGGGGAAAAGCATTCTAGAAGTCTGGGGAGAAGGATGGGCAAGGCTCTAGCATGACAGAAAGACCGATTGGATGTGATCCCTGCTCTCGGGGCCCTTAGGATGTTGCTAGAGTTTGATTTATTCACCAGTAGCTGTGACGTAAGACAGGTTGAGATAAGTAGCAAGCGAGGCATCAGCAAAGCTGCCACAGGCGTCCAGAGGCTGAGGGGCGAGAGCTGAACCCTGACTACGTGTCAGAATCGCCAGGAACGGGGGAGCCTGGGCACATCGGTCAGTTAAGCATCTGAGTCTTGATTTCAGCTCTGGTCATGATTGCGTGGTTCATGAGAGTGAACCCCAAGTTGGGCTCTGCAGTAACCGTGGGGAGCCTGCTTGGGATTCTCTCTCTCCCTCTCTCTTAGCCCCTCCCCCACTCGCTCATGCTTGCGCGCGCGCGCGCTCTCTCTCTCTCTCTCTCTCTCTCTCTCTGTCTCTCAAAATAAATAAACTTAAAAAGAAAAAGGAATCACCCAGGAATGAGTCCCGTGCCCAGACCAGAGCCTAGAATCTTCCGTAGTGGGCCTCTGATGTCAGTTTCTGTCTTGAAGCACCCCCAGAAGATTCTGTCGTGCAGCCAGGATGTCCACGGCTGCTTCTCAGAGGGGCTTGGACCGGACTGGGAAACGATTTTCCAAGAAGACAAAACCCCAAAAGTCCCAGGCCCCTGTGGGAAAGCGTATGGTGTTGTCCCACTGTCCCTGTCGCGGGAGACTTGGGCTTTGCTCATCCCCCGAATGGCTCAGAGATTCAGAGTCAACAGGCAGACAGCTACCTTTGCAGGAGCTGAGTAATGAGCCTGAGCCGTGGTTACCTCTCCCTGGGGGCCCTCAAGTGCCTCATTACCTCATCTCCTCCACCTAGGGAGGCAGGACGGAACAGGGATGGGACCAAGGTAGCACAGGCTTTGTGGGACTCTCTCCTGGGCCACACCTTCGACTTAAAAGTACACGCCACCAAGCCCTGCCAGGTGACGAGGTTCACTATAGACTCGGAGCTCTGTGACCCTAAGGAGACACCCTGGATGGGGTAGGCGGTGCTGGTGAGTGTGAGGCCAGCAAACCACTGGCGGTCCAATGCAAGTGACCACAGCCTTGAACCCAGCCTCCGGCGGCTCTCGGACAATGACCAAGGCTTGTGGATCTGTTCCCACCTCATCTATGCAGGGGCCACTCGGGTAAATACATCGTACACCAGCTGTTTCTTGTGTGCTGGTATGCGTCAAAGAATTTGAGCTTGTACCCCATGGGTTTTAATTATTCATTTGTTAAGTAGAGCCGTGTACTAGTGTCCTGAAAACCACAGACCTAAATACATACAGAAATACAGACCTTTTAAAGGGATAAGAGACAGAGGAAACACGATTAAATCTGTTCCACATATTGACGCTACCAGACCAACCTTAAAAACATGTGCTGTTTTTATGATTCTTTTTTTAAGTAATCTCTCTGCCCAGCTTGGGGCTTGAACTCCCAACCCCCAGATCAAGAGTTGTGTGCTCTGCCGACAAAGCCAAGCCGGGCACCACCCTCCTATGTTGTTCCTAAAAGAAAGCCTTGTGAGCAAGTCTCCATCCCATTTATTTTAATTTGTTTATTTATTTTTGAGAGAGAGAGAGAGAGAGAGAGAGAGAAAACAGGGGAGGGGCAGAGAGAGAGAGAGGGAGACACAGAATCTGAAGCAGGCTTCAAGCTCTGAGCTGTCAGCACAGAGCCCGATACTGGGCTCGAACCCACGGACCGCGAGATCATGACCTGAGCTGAAGTCGGATGTTTAACCAACTCCATCCCATTTATGAAGCCTTGGTGAAACCTGAGTCCCCTGGTCGGCAGGTCTGGCTCTGGGTTCTGTGTGTTTCAGTTCCTGGTTCTGGTGGTGTCACAGGGAAATGCCATGTTCACAACGTCACTTGTGAAGCCACACAGACCGCGCTCCCAGCTGGGAGACTTGCTTTTCACTCCTGCTTATCAGCCTGCGAGGGTTCTTGGGGCCCTAGGCGTTCAGGGGCTGTCGGGGCAGGGAAGCTTCTGGCGCCCGAGGTTCCTGGAGTGTGGGTGTGAGCGTGTGTGTAGATGGCTCTCTTGCAGCGGACACCCACTCCAAACACCCTTCCGAGCTCTGGGGTTTAGTTTGAAAAGCCGCAGCTCTCACGCCTTGTCACCTTTTCTTTGAAGGGACAGGTTTGAGTGTGTTGGCTTAAAAGAAACCAGCTAGCTGACACACTCACGCAGTCATTCGCCATTGAGTAAAAGAAAAGGCCTCTCGGAAGAGAGTCTGCATTTCCTCCTTACGTGCTGAGTCCTGAGATAACCAATGAGCCTCCTGGTCACTGACGGTGTTCACGGTCACTTCCCAAGTCCCGACAAAGTATCAGAAAGCTTCAGCTGTGATTTCGTTTGTTTTAATTGAGCACAACGCATCATATCCCGAGTCATGTGAAGCCCCAAGACGGGGGCGAGGCTCCAAGCAAAGCGGTGGGCGGGGGCCCAGGGCCACGCCGTGTCTCAGAGCCCCTCCTGCCCCCCGGGGTGCATGGTCCCCAACACACAGGCCAGCAGGACTGCCACGGTCCTTCCGTGTACTGAGTGTCGGTAAAGCCAATTTGTCCCTCAGTTTTAAAGAAAAATACTTACAGGGGCGCCTGGGTGGCGCAGTCGGTTGGGCGTCCGACTTCGGCCAGGTCACGATCTCGCGGTCTGGGAGTTCGAGCCCCGCGTCGGGCTCTGGGCTGACGGCTCAGAGCCTGGAGCCTGCTTCCGATTCTGTGTCTCCCTCTCTCTCTGCCCCTCCCCCGTTCATGCTCTGTCTCTCTCTGTCCCACAAATAAATAAAAAACGTTGGGAAAAAAAATTTAAAGAAAAATACTTACAAGTGCAATTTGTCACCGTCTATTCTAGTAGGTCGTCTTGCTCACCCAACTCACAGCTCAGTAGTGGGGTTCACTGGCAGGCACCGGACTCTATGAACGTGCCTGCTGTTTTCAGCCTGTGTTTTACGGTGTTTATTTATTGGTATTAAGACACTGTATCTGCAGAATCCATTGAAATAGACATTTTCATGTTCATTGGGCACCTCCCCGCAAAACACCCCCCACAGAAAAACCCAGAGATCGTGGATCAACAACTGAGGAGCAGCATTACTGCCCTCCCCCAACCCCGCTGCCTTCTCAGCACAGTGTCTGAGGCCTCGGTCCGCTTCCCTTTCTGGCTCATTCCCTGCTGCTCCCTCCCCAGGCACTAAGAACTACGGCCGCTCCCCACCACATACTCTTCCACTTTTCCGTGATCTTATCCCACCCCCCCCCCCCCACCCAGCTACTGGGACACTCGAGACTGGCCTCCCTTGTCACCCACCCCAGGAGCCTTCCCAGAGCCTCCCTCCCCCACGTCGTGCGCACGCACACAATAAACCCGATCTTCTCCAGAATCTCCCGACGCCTCCTTTGGCTCGAGCCACGGCACTTACGGTACACGTACGCGTTCGCAGGCTGTGAGCATCTTGGGTTAGGAATGTTGTGATTCCCATTTCCAAACCCTCGGCCCCCCTTGCACAGCAAGAACTTGGCAGATGTCTGTTGGATGAATCAATGCTTTTTTGTCTTGTGTATCGTAGAAGATTCTAGCCACAAGCATTAATTAAGTACCTATTTGGCGTGTACACACGTAGGCCTTTACTACCAATGACTGTTGTGGACTCCCCGTGTCGATGAGGAAATGCCTCCCTAGCTGAGACAGGTCCTCACCAACCTGACTCCTCAGGAAAAGCACCGAGTCCCGGCCAGCGCCACCAGTAAGGCCCTGTCTCTGTTCCACGCCCGTGGAACGGATGTGCTTTTCTGCTCCCTGTGTGACACGCGGAGGGAGGCCCAGCTTTGTGGAGACACACACCCCCCCCCCCCCATTTCTCACCGTGCCGTCCTCCAGCCTGGGCAGACTTAGGCTCCCCTGGGAGGAGATGCACTGAGCTCGGGATGTGACAGGAGCTCGTGACCCAAGGGCATGTGCCCTGCACCGGGGCCCTGGGCATTTCCCCTTGCTGGTCTCGAGGCCGCCTCGGCAGTGACCTCTCTGGAAGCGTTAATGCCACCCTGTTCCTTATGGGCTGAAATGAAACCTGGTTTTGCACGAGCACACAGACGGGGGGGGGGGGGGGACACATGTTCCAGCCCAGAATGGGAAAGCACAGGTGAGGCAGTGGAGGTGCGTGGGCGTCTCGGCGCGCCCTGAAGAACCCCGCCAGCGTGGCATCTGCACAGTCACAGTGCCCATGAACTAGCACGACCCACAGATCTCGAACGCACGCAAGTTACTGGAAAAACCGTCTTTAGAGGAATCCTGTGCGCCACTCTGAGAGCCCTCAGGAGCTAGCAGGCCACAGGGTGCGCTGACTGTGGACCAATTCAGTGACTCACCTAAAAAGCAAACATCGAAATACTCAACGCTTTGTGTAAAGTTTAATATTTTAACAGTGAACAAACAAAGCTTTTAGTGGGGGCGGGGGGAAGCTTTCCCTTCCCCTCGTGGCTCTGCCCCTGAGGAGCGAAGGGAGCCCCACAGGGGAAGTTCTCAGCGGCTCTTGTGGGGCGGAGGTGGCGGCTTCGCAAGTGGCCCCCGCCTGAGTGTTTGCCGTGGGGTGGAAGGCGCGGGGCTGGCTCCGGGTCACTGTCACCGCCACTTCTGGGGACGCTGTGCCTCCGCGTTGAGTGTTTGAAGCAGCTTTTAACTTCCTTTCCTCGTGTACCTTTGCTTTCATAACCAGAAAGTTTCCCAGATTTTGTAATTCTGGGAATCTCCTTTAAATTTCTTTTTGCTGAAACAGACCGGAAGCAAGTACGGCATCGGTTGGGACTTTGGATGGCGCCCGGCGTGTGTGAGGCCACGGGCCGGTGCTGGAGAGACACAGAAATAAACACCTATCAAAGTGGCGGGGCTCCAGGAGTATTTTCTGTGTGATTTCTAATGTTACATTGTGGGAGCGACACGTGTGATTTTATAAAGATGTCGACTACTTTCAGGATCCACGGGGATGTGGTAGTTAGCAACACAGGCAGGGAGGGTCACGTCCTGGCTCTGCGGCTTCCTTACTGTGCGATCCCGGGTCAGGTGCTTCCTCCTCTCTTTGTAAGAGCGGAGACGGCAGAAGCCAGGGCTAGAGGAGCTCTAGAAGCATAAAAATGATGTGAATGCTTCTCTTTCCATGCATCGGGGGCAACGAAGACCCACCCCTGCGGCCTCTGTCCCCCTGAATCCTTCTTTCTCTGTTGTCGGATCTGCTCTGTCTTAAGTAACACACTTGCAATCAGTTTTGCTGTTCATTTTGTAACTTGGTGAGAGGTGTTCCATGATCGCTTTCCATGTTTTGCTCTAGAGCCCTCCCTTCGCCCAGAGGTGCCCAAGAGTCATGCCAGCGAGCCCCGGGCCCCTCCTGATGTCCCGTGAGGCGTCAGCCACCCTGCCGCACTCGAGAGGCCCGCAGGCCCCACCCCAGAGCCCTCGAAACAGAGCTGCGTCCTCCCAGCCAGTCGTGCCATAGTCCTGGAGGGAGACCGCGGCCGGGAGCCTCTGCCAGGACCCAGGTCAGTTCGCGGGTGCTGCTGTCGCCTCGTAGGGACTGCGGGAACACGCTCGGTCTAACCTTGTGCCCTCCCCAGCCCTCAGCCGGGAGAGGCAGGATTAAGCACGGGGATGTGTCCTTTCTTGGCCAGACTTTTCCAGCAAAGGAAGTCCTCTACTTCTCTGACCAGAAGACTTCCTTGAACCGTGACCTTTTTGTATTTCCATCTCGGTAGAGGAAGAAAGTTCAACCCGGCCGGGTGCCCGTCCGCCTGTCCTGGGGATGACGGGCCCCGCTTGAGGAAGTGCTTTCCCGTCTTAGCCTAACCCGCTTCTGGAAACCTTTTATAAACCACAGGCCCTCACGGGTCTCACGAAACCACTACTCTTTTATTAACTGTCCACAACTGATTTTGTGACAGTTTTTCCACCTTGTTAATTTTGAAAGAATTTGGATAGTTTATTGAGTCACTAGTTCATAGCACTCCGTACTATCTCAGCTCTCATGCCTTCACGTTTTAACCATGCAGTTAATTAAAAGCGTATCTTAGGTTAATTTGTAAGTAACTTCTCTGAGTCGTGCTCTCTACCAGTATTTGTTGACTACTCTCAAACGCATAAATTTTGAGCATCGTTAGACGGATCTGCACCGCCACTTGTTAACTAAAAACAGCAAGAGTTTCATTTTAAAAAGAGCTTTCCTGGAAATGACTCCGACCGACTGAGGCCAAATGTAAAGTTGGGCTTTTTAAGAAAACCCACGCGTTCTCACTCCGCCTGCGGGGTCTCACGGCGGCTTCTCCGGGTGGTGGTGTTAGCGTGCGCTGCGCTCACGGAGGAACGATTCCCTAGCCATTTGTCCGAGCCTTCGCGCCTCTTAACGGCCCCTGGTTGTGTGGGGTTGTTTCCGCCCGTGTGCGGAGCCAGTTCGTTGAACTCAGAACTTTCCGCGTGTGTCACACAGGCGCCTCCTCACCTGAAGGACTGTGAGCCGCGAAGGGCCCCTCAAAGGTCCCCCGGCGACCTGGCCGTGCGGACGGGAACCAGGAGTGCTCTGAGGTGTCCCCATCTCCACCGCCCACGTGCCCACCCTGGGTCTGAGCAGCCTGGTCCGCCCCCAGCCTTCATGCCAGCAGCTTCCGGAAGGCGGTGCTGCCGTGTCCTGGGCGTTGTGGGGTCTTCCTGAGCTAACTGACACCACCTCCTTCTGTAGCAGGTGAGCGTCTCACCTGGGCCCCGTGTCTCTGCTCACGCTAGACCCCAGACGCCTAGGGAAATGCACTTCCCCAGATGGAGGGAGGCCTTTACAACGCCCCCCCCCCGCCCCCCGCTCTCGGTTCTGCCCAGCTCTGCCCACCGGTGTTAGATATGATATCCCACTGTGCCACGGGGCAGGTTTTCTTTGGAGATCTTCTTTCTGTCACGGGAGGCCACATAGCAGCGTTCACGGTTAAAGCAGGAAAAACTGGTCCCGAGCGTTCAAGGCGGGAGAGCCGGCGGGCGCCGTGCCATCGTTCTGCCCACCTGTCCGCCTACCGTGTCCGCTCCCGGTCAGCAGGGCGAGGCCCCCTCCCCGGCCTGTTTTCCCCACCGCGCCGCTCTCTGCTCTCGCTGGTTCTGTGAGCGTGGCCAGGGAAGGCGGGGGGGGGGGGGGGGGGGGAGGATGAGCGGAGAGGCAGCACAGAGGACACAGAGGACACCTGGGTGGTGGTCACCCGCGCCAGCAGCGCGTGGCGCATAGAGCCGGTCTCTGAGGGTGCGTCTCGGGAGGAGACGGTCACCGCCCTGGAGCGCGCCTTCTCTGGGAGCGGCCGGAGCAGCGCTGGCGACCGCGCGGCGGCCGGGAAGGGGGGACGCGGCAGGAGGGCCCCGTCTGAGGGAGTCTCCCGGCCCCCAGGTGCACCCAGCCTTCCGGTGGGCGCGGACATGGCGGCGCTCAGGCAGCTGGCGCTCCTGCTCTGGAAGAACTACACGGTGCAGGTGGGTGTGCGGGGCGCGCCGGGAGCCGGGACGCGGGAGGGGCGGCCCGGGGAGGCCGCCGTGACCCCTGCCGCCGCGCCCTTCCTTCCTCTTCCAGAAGCGCAGAGTGCTGGTCACCGTCCTGGAGCTCTTCCTGCCCCTGCTGTTCTCTGGGATCCTGATCTGGCTCCGCTTGAAGATCCAGTCGGAAAACGTGCCCAACGCCACCATCTACCCCGGCCAGTCCATCCGGGAGCTGCCCCTGTTCTTCAGCTTCCCCCCTCCCGGCGATGCCTGGGAGCTGGCCTACATCCCATCCCACAGCGACGCCGTGAAGACCATCACAGAGACGGCGCGGAGGACGTTGGTCATCAACATGAGAGGTGAGGTGTCCCCTGGATCCCGTCGCGTCTGGCCGTGGGGCTCGGGCCCGGGCGAGTGGCCCCGGCCGGCGGCCAGACCAGCATCGCCCCTTGTTGGCGGGTCACTCGTCATAGAGTGGGGACCAGACTTGCGAGGGCGGAGTGGAGTCCCCTGTGTGCCCGCTGCAGCAGCACGAGCTCCGGAACCGCTCCCGATTACTCGTGGTGGGAACAGCCGTCCACGCCCCGGGAAGGCTCTTGCGTTACAGGGGCAAGGTGTGCCGGGAGTGTGCGGTGCTGGGGCCTTTTCTGGGTTGTGGTCCTGGGAGGACAGAGCTAGCAGAAGGCATCAGGAAGCCTGCCGAGGGACACTCCCGGTACGCGTGCCTGTCGCCTTCCTTCACTCTGCTTCCAGGGTGAAAAGCGTGATCGATCCCTTTCCCGCCTCTCGATTTAGGCAATGTAACCTCGGGGGGAGGTCCTTGGCCCTTACTGGGTGATGACCGGGAAGCCCTTCGTGTGGAGCGGGGTCTGGTGACGGAGAAACCGTGTGACACATTACGTTAGCATCCACTCACATCTTCCCGACCCCACACGCGGCCTCCCTGCTCGGGGTCAGTCTCCGAGATGGGGGGGGGGGGTGCAGGGGAGGGGCACCAGTGCCCTCGGCCGCCGGTCTCTCTGCCCAAAACGAAAGCCTCCCTGACCCCTGAGGACAGGCGGACAAAGCCCAAAGGAAACCTGTACCTGTGCAGTCTTTGATCTGAACGTGACCCAGAGCAGCCAGAGTGCTGAGTGGGACGGGCGCTCGGGCAGCTCACGGCTTTCCCACAGCTCGGGGCTTCCGCTCGGAGAAGGACTTTGAGGACTACGTCAGGTACGACAACCGTTCCTCCAACGTGCTGGCCGCCATAGTGTTCGAGCACACCTTCAACCACAGCAGGGAGCCCCTGCCGCTGGCGGTGAGGACCCCACCCCACAAAGCCCCGCTCTCCCTCCCCCAAAACAAGCCTGGCCTGCAAAGGGGCTCTGCCAGCCTGGGAGGTGATACCTGGCCTTGCTGAGGGGCCAGCGTCACTGTCACGGGCCCCTCGGAGGGCGCCCGGTGCCGTGCTAGCCTGGCGGGCTACACGGTGGAGGAAGCCTGAAGGAGGCAGTGCACTGCAGACTCTCATCCCCCCGCGTCTCCAGGCCTCTGTGCACAGATGGGGCAGGTGGGAAAGGAGCAGACACCTGGGACCTGCCCACCCCGGCATTAGAATTTCAGCTATCTATTTTTTTTTTCCAACGTTTTTTTATTTATTTTTGGGACAGAGAGAGACAGAGCATGAACAGGGGAGGGGCAGAGAGAGAGGGAGACACAGAATCGGAAACAGGCTCCAGGCTCCGAGCCATCAGCCCAGAGCCTGACGCGGGGCTCGAACTCACGGACCGCGAGATCGTGACCTGGCTGAAGTCGGACGCTTAACCGACTGCGCCACCCAGGCGCCCCTCAGCTATCTATTTAAACAAACAAAAGGAAGTCCTTTGCCCGTCTGATGGCATTAAGACCCGGTTAATTAAGACTGTCCAGTTCCCCGAGCATTATTTCTGCGGCCCTCGGCCGATTATCAGGGACGCCTCAGGTGCAGAGTTCCTGTAGGTAGATAGCGAGACGGCGAGAACACTGCGGGGGCTCGGCTGCGGGGCCCCTGTCGCCGCCCTGGGCAGGACCACTCGCTCTGACACTCCGGGACCCTGTGTCATCGGTGAGGGGCAGGAGAGGTGGTGACTTCACGGCACCGAGCCCTCTGATGGGTCTCTGGTTTGACTCGGATGTGTGCCTCTGTGCCTGTCAATCAGAGCAAGTGGCTTTATCTTTGGTCCCACAGGTGAGATACCACTTACGGTTCAGTTACACACGAAGAAATTACATGTGGACCCGGACAGGCTCCTTTTTCCTGAAAGAGACCGAAGGATGGCACACCACTTCCCTTTTCCCACTGTTCCCAAACCCAGGACCAAGGGAACCCGCGTCCCCCGACGGCGGAGAACCTGGTGAGAAGCTCGGGCAGCGGCTGGATCCCTCACTGGGCCACTGCCTGGTGATCGCGGGGGTCCCACCTTGCCTGTCTTTGCAGAAATACTCCTAAAGGAGCGTTTGATCTTCTTCTGCGTAGAAGGAGGGAAGCTTCTGGGAAAACTGGGTTCTGAAAGGTTAAAATACTCAGGATGGCAAAGGCCGTCTCTCTGGTTCCCAGGGGGCACATGCTCTCGAAGGAAACCTCTGTGTTTCGGTCAGTTTCCATCCGATCTGTGGGCTTGGTTTCACACCTCCCTTCCCTCCCTGGCTTCCACTGTGTCCAGGCTAATGGGCTTTGTAAGCCGTGTGGTCCTTGAGTAGTTGTCCAGGGTTAAATTGCATCCCTGGGGCGCTTGCAGAAACTGGATCTTGGCCAGTTGTACCCTGTCTTTGCGTGTGTCGGTCTGTCCCGTGTGACCTTGGTGGGCAGTCGACCTGTTGGTCTGCTCGCAAGCACGGTTGTGTTCTAGAATGGAGTGGAGCCAGGGGTAAGCGAGGAGTAGCTGGGACCCATCCGTGGGTTCCAGGAGGCAGCCAGGGTGTTGCAGAGAACACAGGATCCCACGGCCTGTGGGAGGCAGAGCGTGTTCGAGATTTTGGTGGAAAGACCCAGGAATGTCTCTAAACGATGCACCGGGGGGGTAGGCACACCCACTGCCTGGGCCAGGACTGTTCTATTTGTGGGGACACTTTCCTGAGGTTGGAAGCAACAGGAGAAAGACCAGCAAACTGCACCAGGTACAAACTTGAAATTTGACAAAAAAGGAAAAGACGTAACACCAATGACTCTGTTTTGTGTTTTGTTTCTCTTCCGAGATTTTATTTAGCTTCCAGTTAGTTAACATGTAGTGTAGTATCGATTTCAGGAGTAAAACCCAGTGATTCATCTCTTACATACGACACCCAGTGCCCATCCCAACAAGTGCCGTTTTCAGTGCCCATCACCCGTTTAGCCCCTCCCCCACCCACTTCCCTCCAGCAACCCCAGTTCGTTTTCTGTATTTAAGAGTCTCATATGCTTTGTCTCCCTCTCTGTTTTTATCTTATTTTATTTTTCTTTCTCTTCCCCTATGTTCATCTGTTTGTTTTTTATTTTCTTTTTAAAATGTTTTTAATGTTTTTATTTATTTTTGAAGGAGAAAGAGAGACAGAGCATGAGAGGGGGAGGAACAGAGAGAGAGGGAGACACAGAATTCGAAGCAGGCTCCAGGCTCTAAGCTGTCAGCCCAGAGCCCATTGCGGGGCTCAAACTCACGAACTGTGAGATCATGACCTGAGCTGAAGTCGGAGGCTTAACCGACCGAGCCACCCAGGCGCCCCTATCTAGTTTTTTAAATGCCACATATGAGTGAAATTGTATTTGTCTCTCTCTGACTTATTTTGTTTCACATAATACCCTCTGGCTCTGTCCACATCATTGCAGATGGCAAGATTTCCTTCTTTTTCATACCTGAGTAATATTCTAGTGTGTTTATATGTGTATCACACACAACATCTCTTCTATCCGTTTGTCAGTCCATAGACATTTGGGCTCTTTCCATACTTTGGCTATTGTCGATAGTGCTGCTATAAACATTGGGGTGCATGTGTCCCTTCGATACAGCATACCTGTACCCTTTGGATAAATACCTAGTAGTGCCATTGCTGGGTTGTAGAGTAATTCTAGTTTTAATTTTTGAGGAACCTCCACACTGTTTTCCAGAGCGGCTGCACCAGTTTGCGTTCCCACCAGCAGTGCAAGGGGGTTCCCCTTTGTCCGCATCCTCGCCAACATCTGCTGTCCCCTGAGTTGTTAACGTGAGCCATTCTGACAGGTGTAAGGTGGTATCTCATTGTGGTTTTGATTTATAGTTCCCTGATGATGAGTGATGTTGAGTATTTTTTTTTTTTTTTTGAGAAATGTCTGTTCGTGTCCTTTACCCATTTCTTCCACTGGATTATTTGTTTTGTTGGGTGTTGAGTTTGATATGTTATTTATAGATTTTGGATACCAGCCCTTTGTCTGATATGTCATTTACAGATGTCTTCTCTTATTCCATCAGTTGCCTTTTAGTTTTGTTGTTTCCTTCATTATGCAGAAGCTTTTTAACTTGAGCAAATCCCAAGCGTCCATTTTTGCTTTGCCTTAGAGACATGTGTTATAAGAAGTGGCTCCCTCTGAGGCCACAGAGGTTGCTGCTTGTGTTCTCCTCGAGGATTCTGATGGCTTCGTTTAGGTCTTTCATCCATTTAGAGTTTAGTTTTGTGTCTGTTGTAAGAAAGTGGTCCGGGTTCATTCTTCTGCCTGTCGCTGTCCAGTTTTCCCAGCACCACTTGCTGAAGAAACTGTCTTTTCCATTGGATATTCTTTCCTGCTTTGTCGAAGATGAGTTGGCCATACATTTGTGGGTCCATTTCTGGGTTCCCTGTTCTGTTCCATTGATATGTGTGTCTGCTTTTGTGCTGGTACATACATACAACACCAATGTTAAAAGCAAGTAGGAGCCTGGGGAAAACATTTCAGCAAATGACAGGGGTCCACATATTTTTATGTTAAGGACTCATTAGTCCACACCAGTTACAAGGACACAAAGACCCCTGAGGTGTGGAAGGGACGCGGGCCTGGCACCCAGCACGCCCTCAGCGTCCCCAGCCTGGGCTCTGCCCCGGCCCCGTGTCCACACCTCAGACCCGCTGAGCCCCTGATGGGAATTCAGCCTCTGGAATAGTCAGAAAGGAGGAAGCGTGCACACGTGCAAAGGTGTTCGCCATGGTCACAGACCCGCGGGCGGCGGGAGACGATGGGGGACAGGGTGACGCCTCCATTCCTCGGAGCGCTGAGCAGCCCCAGAAGTTGTGGTGACAAAGATGAGGTGACAGGACAGGCCTCACGAGCAGCAGTGTGACGTGATAAGACCAGTGTCCCGGGGCCCTGTCCCTCCCCCGCCTCAGTGGCTCCATGTGTCCAACGGAGACACAGCCAGCTGCTCTGCAGGTGGTTTGTGAAGAGCTGAACCCCCATCCAGCACCACGGCAGGTGTCAGTAACTGCTGCCGCAGCCCCAAAAGTCTCAAACCCAAGGGCGACGTGGTACCTGCCGTGCTGGGCTCTTTTCTCCTCTTTTCCTTAGGGGCTGGCTGCAGGCTGCTGGCATTTCCGTGTTCCAGGACGCTGGGTCGTGTTGTAAATGTCACCGTACTTTTTGAATGAGGGTGCCCCTCTCTGTCCTCGGGGACTCAGGCTGCCTTGTGCTCCCCTGTGGCTGTGCCCACCCCTCCTTTAGGCCGCTCTGCCGGGCCAGGCTCGGGACTGGAGCTCCCTGTCCCGAGCCTGCCGCTCTTCCCAGGCCCTTCACTGGAAGAATTTATGACCGCCCACGTGGAGGGGGCCCGGAAAGGGCCAGCACGGAGAGCGCACAACGCCCGAAGGCCTTCGGGCTGTGACTCCGCCTGCCTTTGTGGTGCTAGCTTGGGGGGTGGGGGGATGGAATAGAAGCTGCCAGTCAGCGGGCCTCACGACAGCAGCTGGTTACGCCGGATTGTCTGGGTGGACCTGATGCAGTCACGGGGTCCTTCGAAGTGGGCGCGGGAGGCAGGCGGGAGGGTCAGAGAGATGCCGCCCGGCTGGCGTTGGGGGTGGGTCAGGGGCCACGGGCTGGAGATGAGGGCGGCTCCTACAAGCTAGAAGACCGGGGACACCGTAGGAGCGTGAGGTGGTGTCGCTCCGGGGCCGCGTTCGCCAGGGAGACCCCGGCACAGCTCAGGGCACGCGGCTCCGTGAGCCGCGCCCGCGATGCGGCCCTTCTGACGCGAGCCCACCCACGTGCGGGACGTGCTGTGCTCCGCACCCAGGGTACATCCGAGAAGGCTTCCTGGCCGTGCAGCACGCGGTGGACCGGGCCATCATGCAGTACCACGCAAACGCCTCCACGCACCAGCTGTTTGAGAAGCTCACCGTGATCGCCAAGAGGTTCCCTTACCCGCCTTTCATCTCGGACCCGTTCCTCGTCGCCATGCAATATCAGCTCCCCCTGCTGCTTGTGCTGAGTCTCACCTACAGCTCCCTCACCGTCATCCGGGCCGTCGTGCAGGAGAAGGAGAGGAGGCTGAAGGTACCCTGCCCCACGCGGCCCCGCGCCATCCAGGCGGGGCGTGGGCCGAACGCCCACCGTGGTGCCGGTGACCCCCGGGCTTCTGTGAAATCAGGCCCAGTACATCCAGATCTTTCACACCCGACAGAGCACCGCATTTTGCGTATAGCGTGCTAAGGTCTGAAACGTTGGAAAGACCACGGTTTGGATGTGCTGGGTCAAGTAAGACACGGCTTTGAAACTAATCGCACTGCTTTCTCTTCACTTTTTGGCTGTGGCTACTATAAAATTCTAAGTTTTTGTTGGTTTTTTTTAAGTTTATTTTTGAGAGAGAGACAGAGCAACAGACAGACAGAATCCCAGGCAGGCTCCATGCTGACAGTGCAGAGCCTGATGCAGGGCTCGAACTCACGAGCCTCGAGACCACGACCTGACAGAAATCAAGAGTTAGACGCTTCACTGGCCTAGCCCCCCAGGCACCCACTAAAACTCTAAATTATATACACACACATTCCGTTTCTGCTGCGCAGAGCCACTCTAGAGAGAAACAGCCTTCACGGAGGGCCCGTTCACTCTGCACGGATCGGGGACAGCTGTGGGTGTGGACCGCCAGGCTCACTGGGATGGGGCTTAAGGAAAGCGTCGCCGCAAAGAACGTCCCTGCCTTAGTCGGGTACAGTTGTGTGCTAGCGTCACCTGTAAACTCATCCCAGTGACGCGCCCATAGTGACCCAGACGCCGTGTGAAGTCCTTCCCTGGCGGTGTCTGCAGGGCCGGTGAATTGATACTTAGCGTATTCTCAGTGACTCCACATCTGCGATCGCTGGGGCCTGTAAGGCGCACGGGCAGGTGGCCGGGAGAGGGTTCGGGGGTGCCGTCTGCCGGGGCACCGGAAATAGCAGCAGCGAAGTGAGGCGATGACGCGGTTGGCGGCAGACGTGAAATGGCTCACGAACCAACGCTGGTGCCCACACGCGTGGGGAGAGGGAGGAGGAGGGCAGGGGATGCCGGCACAACGGGACCCGCGAGAGTCCCCCGGTGGCCCGGCGTGGCACGCGCATGCGCCCGGAGGCACGGGCCGCAGGCCAGGGTGCGGGGGTGTCAGTGCGGCCCTCTCCCCAGGAGTACATGCGCATGATGGGGCTCAGCAGCTGGCTGCACTGGAGCGCCTGGTTCCTCCTCTTCTTCCTCTTCCTTTTCGTGGCCGTGTCCTTCGTGACCCTGCTCTTCTGCATCAAGGTGAGTGTGGCCTCGCCAGGAGCCTGGCGGTCGGGCGGACGGGAGAGGCCACCGTGGCACCCTAGGCGACCCCGGCCTCGGCTCGGCCTCCGGGGTGGGGGGTGGGGGGGGAGGACGGCGCACGCGGCCCTTCTCCCACCCTGTCCACTCTCGTTGGAGGCCGGGAACGTTTAAGGTCTTCCTGGTTTTGTCCCCACCTTCCCCACCGCGGCCTGCCCGGGTGACCGTGGACGCCCGCCTCGCAGGTGAGGAAGGGCGTGGCGGTGCTCGCTCACAGCGACCCCTCGCTGGTGCTGGTTTTCCTGCTGTGCTTTGCCGCCGCCTCCGTCTCCTTCAGCTTCATGGTCAGCGCCTTCTTCAGCAGAGGTGAGCCGTCCTGCCCTGGGCCCGCAGGGGCCCCAGCGAAACCCTGCCGTGTCCCCCCTCCCCCGCCCGGAGTCAGAGCAGCCACGGGTGGGGGGGGCTGTGCTCTGTGCCTTCATTCAGACCCTGTCCTCGGGACGTCGGGCACGCGCCTGATTCCAGCCCTTTCTTCTCTGGCCGCCAGCGTGTCCTAACCTTGCTCTCCCGCCCGAGTCGTGTCCAATAGCCGTGGAAAGCTGTCCGCGCCGGGTGTGTTCCCGTGGCCGCGCACGTCGCCCGGCAGTCCCGGGTGGTGTCTCTTCCTTTACCTGCGCTTTGGTCTGAGGACTGGTGTCTTTTTTCAGCTCCCCGCTCACACGTTGACCCGGTTTTGGGTTCCGTGATCACCATCCCTGCCTCTCGCGTTGTCCTCGTCTCTTTTTTCCTTTCCTGTTGGGGCAACATACATATAACGGGCAGTTTACCACCATAACCATTTTTGCGTGCACAGTCGAGCGGGCTCCACGCTGTGTCGTAACCGTCCCCACCACCCACCCCGGAGTTTTTCTGTCTCCCCAGACTGAAGCTCTGTCCCCCTTACACCGACTCTCCGTCCCTCCCCGGTCCTGGCGCCCACCATCCACCTTCTGTCTCTGCGGTGGCGGGAACTCGCGTGAGCGGGATCACACCTACTTCTCGTTTTGTGCCTGATTCTCTCACTGTGCGCACCGCCCTGGGGTTCATCCACGTCACAGCGGGTTCGGGATTCCCTTCCCCTGTAAGGCTGAGTGACATTCTGTCGTGTGGATGGGCCACTTGGCTTATCCACCCGTCACCGCACACGCGGGTGCTTCCACGGTCCAGCGCTTGTGAGTCGTGCAGCCGTGACCATGCGTGTGCAGGCACCTCTCCGAGACCCGCCTCCAGCCCTTGGGGCCGCGGACCCAGAAGCGGGAGTTGCGGGTCCTCCACTGACTCTCTGTTTAGTTGTTTGAAGAACTGCCACACTTTTCCACAGCGACCGCGCCGCCTCCATTCCCGCCCGCGGCACACGCTTTCCCCGCACCTCGCCAGCACTCGTCATTTTCTGATTCAGGGGGTGGTTTTTTAAAAGTTTATTTATTTATTTTGAGAGAGGTCAGGGGAGGGGCAGAGAGAGAATCTCCACACTGGGCATGGAGCCCAATGTGGGGCTCGATCCCAAGACCCCGGAATCATGACCTGAACCCAAATCAAAAGTCAGATGCTCAATCGACTGAGCCACTTGGGTGCCCTGGGGGTGTTTTGGTAGAAGCCATGCTGGTGGGTATGGGGAGGGTGTCTGGAGGGAAAGCTTGTGTGCACCTGTTTGAGCTGTCGGCTAAACTAACCACTGTTTTCACGGGACACCGTGTTTGCTGGGAAGAATGACCATCAGACTATGATTACTCCCCTTGGATATTTGGCACTTTCTCAAATGGGAGCTGGTTTTTAAGGAAAATAACTGGCAGTATCTGACGTCCGTTGAATTTTTAAAATTCTTTTTAATATTTATTTTTGAGAGAGAGACAGAGCACAACACAAGCAGGGGAGGGCCAGAGAAAGAGGGAAACACAGAATCTGAAGCGGGCTCCAGGTTCCAAGCTGTCAGCACAGACAAGGGGCTCGAACCCAGGAACGGCGAGATCATGACCTGATCCCAAGTCGGAAGCTTAACCGACTGAACCACCCAGGCGCCCCTGATGTCAATTGTAAAATTCAAGCTTTCAAGCCAAAATAGGATTTTACATACTTGAATCTAACACCGTGCGCGTGACGACGCGCTTGATCTCTTAGGAGGTTGGTGTCCATGTTACCGGTGAGAGTTTTTTTCTGTATGTCACATAATAAAATGTATTTATTTACATTTAAAAGGTCCACGTAGCTCAACAAGCAATATTTTCCTCACGACCCACGTGTCACATTACAAGATCATGCACGAGTCACAGCCCCTTCAGAGTGCAGGATAGACAGGTGGATTTTCACATAACAGAGCACGAAAAGTTCTTTGGTCAGTTTGAGTCCACGTGGCACGTGGCCTTTGAGAAACGACCGCCTGAGTAGCGCTGTCTCAGAGAAGAATGTCCGGAAATATCGAGAAGGCTGTTAAAATTCCTCCTCCTTTTCCAACTACTTATCTGGGTGAAGGCGGTTTCCTTCACGGGCCTCAACCCAAACGGTGTGATACGGCAGGGTGAACGGGGAGCAGATACGAGACTCCAGCTCTAACCTCTTAAATCAGACATTACAGAGGTTTGCAAAAGCATAACACGGTGCCACCTTTCTCACTAAATTGTGGGAAACCTAGCTGATTTTTGTAAAAATACTGTTAGCTTAGAGTGGGTTCAATATTCTTAAAAGTCTCTAGGCTCAGTCAGCGGGGCCTCCGGCTCTTGATTTTGGCTACTCCTGGAGGGGAGGGGAGGGGAGAGGCTTGTCTGTTTGGTGTGTGCCAGGCTCCCTGGTGAGTGGGATGCCTGGTGAGAAGCGGAGTCGGGCCGGGGGGTTGGGGGGTCCGGTGTGCACGGTCAAGGTGCAGTCTGCAGCAGAGGGCTGGGGAAGTTGGCCTGGGGGTCACGTTCCCCACGGCACACGTGCCCGGACGAGCGGAGAGGCCGTGGGTGGCGCCTGGGGTCCTCAGTCCTGCGCTGCAGCCCGTGTTCGGCACACCTGTCTTCTCTCCATCCGTAGCCAACATGGCAGCAGCCATAGGGGGCTTCCTGTACTTCTTCACGTACACCCCCTACTTCTTCGTTGCCCCCCGATACAACTGGATGACCCTCAGCCAGAAGCTCCTGTCCTGCCTCCTGTCCAATGTCGCCATGGCGATGGGAGCCCAGCTCATGGGGAAATTTGAAGCGAAAGGTGAGTATTTTCCTTCTGGCGAGCTGCCCTCGCCGACTGAGTTACTAAGAGAGCCTGACCAGGGGTGGCTCCGGCTCCGAGCAGGGCACCCCAGCGAGCCGGGGTTGGGACAGAAGGTGCTCAGTCACCGGGAGGCTCACGTCCCAGCAGGCGGGAGGCGGGGCAGGAGCCCTGAAGCCCAGAGGACAGAGCGTTAACGTGTCCCGCACTGCGCGGCCACCACTCGGGGGCAGTGTGGCCTCAAGGTCCTGTGGGGGGGGGGGGGAGGGCGGGACCTCGTGGGGGTCTTGACTCAGCACCTGGCCCCAAAGTCTACAGGGAAGGGGGGGGGGAGAGGAGACAACCCCCTGCTGTCGGTCAAGTGGCAGAACCAGAACCAGCCCCTCCCTACACAGTAAGGGGGGTTGAGGGCACGGACACCTGAGAGTGAATCAAGTCACAGGCCAGAGCTGTTGTCCTGAGTGTTGTGAAATTTCCTGATCTTGTAAACGTCACGGGTTGAACAGAGCGCATCACTGTGCTGACTTTGGCACCTGGGCTGCCTCCCGCTCAGGTTTCCGGAAAGGGTGGAGAGGGTCCGGTTGAACCCTGAAAGCCACCCGCTGGGGCGTGCCACCAGGGCTCCCCAGGGCTCCCCAGGCGCTCAGGACCTTGGAGGGAGCTGTCCCTGCCCCTGTGCTGAGAGGAGGCGGGAGGGGGAGCACGAGCTTCTGCGTGGCCGCCCTGTGCCGGCGTCCGTCCCCGAGCGCGTGCCGCTGCTCTGGCCTCCTCTCTCGGGGTGAAGTGCAGTCTCCCATCCCGGGACTGACCTGCGCCCCTGCGGTGCCGGCCCCGTGCACCCCGGGTCTCTGTCTCGGGCTGCCTGGTCTCATTCCCCACAGTCCTGGCTCTTGTGGCTTCCTGGTGGGGGTCTGTGGGAGGAGAGAGCCCATGGCACCTCCACGTGGCCTTGTCTTTAGAAACGTTTTCTTCCTTGGCAGGGTCTTCTGACGCTTTGGCTTTTATTTCTTTTTAACGTTTATTTATTTTTGAGAGAGAGAGAGAGGGAGACAGAGGATCCGAAGCAGGCTCCACGCTGACAGCAGTTAGCCCTCTGTGAGGCTTGAACTCAGGAACCATGAGATCATGAACAAGCAGAAGTCGGATGCTCAGTCACTTGAGCCGCCAGGTGCCCCTGACACTTTGGCTTTTAAATATCTGTGTTTCTGGAGCACCTGGGTGGCTCAGTTGGTTAAGCGTGTGGCTTCAGCTCGGGTCGTGATCTCGCCATCCATGAGCTGGAGCTGTCTGTGCTGACAGCTCAGAAGCTTGTAGCCTGCCTCAGATTCTGTGTCTCCGTTTCTCTCTGCCCCTCCGCCACTCGTGCTCTGTTTCCATCATTCTAAAAATACTCATTAAAAAATCTGTGTTTCTGTGTTTAGTAGTATGTGGTAAATGTACACTTGTTTATTTATTTTTGAGAGAGAGAATAGGCAAGCACGGGGGGGGCGGGGTAGAGAGGGAGAGAGAGAGAGAGAGAGAGAGAGAGAGAGAGAATCCCAAGCAGACTCTGCACTGTCAGCTCAGAGCCTGATGCAGGGCTCATTCTCACAGACTGTGAGATCATGACCTGAGCTGAAATCAAGAGTCAGACAGTTAACCGACTGGGCCACCCAGGTGCCTCTGACAGTGCATTTTAAAAGTCTACATTTATGGGGGTGCTTGGGTAGCTCAGTCGGTTGAACGTCCGACTTTGGCTCAGGTCATGATCTCGCAGTCAGTGAGTTCGAGCCCCGCATCGGGCTCTGGGCTGACAGCTCAGAGCCTGGAGCCTGCTTCGGATTCTGTGTCTCCCTCTGTCTCTCTGCCCCTCCCCCACTTGTGTGCTCTCTCTCTATCTCTCAAAAATAAATTTTTTTTTAAAATGTAAAACAAAAAATTTTAATAAAAAAAAAAGTCTACATTTATGGGGCACCTGGGTGGCTCAGTCGGTTAAGCATCCGACTTTTTTTTTTCAATGTTTGTTTATTTTTTTGAGGGGAGGGGAGGGGCAGAGAGAGGGAGACACAGAATCTGAAGCAGGCTCCAGGCTCCCAGCTATCATCACAGAGCCCGACGCAGGGCTCAAACTCACAGAGTGCAAGATATGACACGAGCCGAAGTCGGACACTCAACTGACTGAGCCACCCAGGCACCCCACGTCTGATTCTTGATTTCAGCTCAGGTCATGATCTTACGACTCATGAGTTCCAGCCCCACCCTGGGCTCTGTGCTGACAGCGTGGAGTCTGCTTGGGATTCTGTCTGCCCCTACCCCACCCACACTCTGTCTGTGTCTCAAAAATAAGTAAACAAACACTTAAAAATAAATAAGATGCACTGCGCCTTGCAGGGTTCAGACACTTTGTTTTAAAGCCATTAACAAAGAAGAGTATAACTATACAGCCACTCTTGTTCTCAATGTTCTACACTGAATTTACTTAGGTTCAAGTTGTTTTTTTTTTTTTTTTAACGTTTATTTATTTTTGAGAGAGAGAGCACGAGAGGAGATGGGAGGAGATGGCAAAGAGAGGGAGACAGAATCCGAAGCAGGCTCTAGGCTCTGAGCTGTCAGCACAGAGCCCGATGCGGGGCTCGAACTCACTGACTGTGGGATCATGACCTGAGCCACCCAGGCGCCCTGATGCTGAATTTACTTAAACATGCAAACTTCTAATTGCTTGAGAATGAACAGTGATCAAAGCCAGAGCATAGCCATTTCCGCGAGGGGCCCTGGGGCCAATCCCCAAGCACCGTTTGGGCTGTTGTCGGCAAACCCACAGAAGACGAAACCCTACGAGCGCCGCTAAGGAGAGTTTGTGTGTGAGTCAGGTCCTCCCGGTTTCTGAAAAGACCCGGATTGAATGCCCGCTATTCCAGAGCTGGCCTTCACCCAGACCGTGCACGTGTACACGCGTGTCTGCGTGTGTGCGGACGTGGACGGATGTGCACTTAGGTCGTAAATCAAACCTGAGCCTCCCTCAGTCCACAGGCTCTTGCTGGTTCTGTAACTTTCCGATTTTGTGGCTCGCTGTTGTCTAGAGCCTCGAGGAAAGACACAGGTGTGCCGTAAAAGCGGGAAGGGAGAAGTCGCGCTGGCTTGGCGGGGACCTGCGCGCGGTGCCGCTGGGGCCGAGGGACCGTTTCAGGTCCCCGTCCCGGTGTCTTCCAGGCGTGGGCGTCCAGTGGCGAAACCTCCTGAGTCCCGTCAACGTGGACGATGACTTCTCCTTTGGGCAAGTGCTGGGCATGCTACTGCTGGACTCCGTGCTCTACGGCCTGGTGACCTGGTACGTGGAGGCCGTGTTCCCGGGGCAGTTTGGCGTGCCCCAGCCCTGGTACTTCTTCATCACGGTGAGTGCTGGCAGCCCTAGTCCGCACGGGGGCAGGGGGGGTGTCCCCCGCACACGCCCCGGGCCCCTCCGGTCCCTGGCACTCAACGCCTCGTTGGGCATGTCCCTCGTGCAGTCAGGGAGCCATGTGTCCCAAAGGCCCTGAGACCCCCTACTGGCCAAGATGAGCCCTGCAGTCCAGAATCTGGAAAGGGCTCGCCCTGGCCCTGCAGCACGGGACCGGCACACGCCCACCCCCGGCCTCACGTCAAACAAATATCCCACTGGTTCCTCCGCCTACCAAGTAACACAGCCTCCAGCCTCTTGTAAAAATGATCGCGTTGCTGGGATTCCCGGCACAGTCCCACCGCCCAGAGACGAGCCGTGCTGACCCCTTGGTGTGCAGTGGTTCAGACTGTTCTGAGCACGTACCCTCCGGCAGCCTGAGCCTGTGGGTGCGTGACATACACACACTTGCTTTTACGAAAAGGGGATCATGTTGTACAAGTCTTGAAACTTGTTTGGGTGGTTTTTTTGTTTATTTAAGTTTATTTTACTTTGAGAGACAGACTGTGTGTGTATGTGTGGGAGGGGCAGAGAGAGAGAGAGAGAGAGAGAGAGAGAGAGAATCCCAAGCAGGCTCTGCACTGTCAGCTCAGAACCCAACACGTGGCTCGAACTCACCAACCACAAGATCATGACCTGAGCCAAAACCAAGAGTCAGACACTTAACTGACTGAGCCACCCAGGCACCCTGAAGCTTTTTTTTTTTAACCTAACTTAGCTATCTTAAATACAAATGTGTGTGAATCTGTGTAAAAATATACTTTTAGATACCTGTGCATAATTATAAGTTTTGTTTTCATCTTTGAACTAAGTATCTGCATTTTCAGGAATCACCTTCGTTTTTGAGCACAGCACCGCGTGGGGCCACCACCATGTGGTCCGTCAGTCCCTGCTGCTGGCGGGTGAGGTGCCACCTGAGTGTCCCCTCTCTGGTTCCACACATACTCACCATGAAGACACTGGAGTGTTTCATCACATCTAAGGTGCCCCTGATCCATAGGGGCACTGTCACTTTCTCACCAAGACAAATGGTGACAGTTAACTGTGGCACTCCGTGATCTGTGACACATTCTGATTTCAGAGCCCTGTAAAACGTGAGAAGTGTGTCCCTTAAGACCAACAGGCTGGGGACACCCGGGTGGCTCAGTCACTTAAGCATCCGACTCCTGATTTCGGCTCAGGTCATGATCTCACAGTTTGTGGGTTTGAGCCCCACCTTGGGCTCTGCACTGACAGCTTGGAGCCTGTTTGAGATTCTTTGTCTCCCTCTCTCTCTCTACTCTGCCCTTCATGCTTGTGCACATGCGTGCACTCTCTCTTTCCCTCTCAAACAACAACAACAAACATTAAAAAAAAGACCAACAGGCCGTGGTGTGCTAGAACCATTCCAGGCATGGGAAGTACCAAGAACGGAGATGGGGGTGCCCCTGTGGGGCTTAGCTGGGGGCGGCTCTCCCAGGGCCCGGTTCTTCCCTTTCCTGTGACCCTCCCCACACCTGTGTGTCATCTGTGCCCATGGACCACCCAAGGGCAGGGGTTCTGCGTGGCCTGTGGCTGTATTCTTACGCATCCCACAGCCTGGCATTGTTGTGGCTAGACAGAGGGCAGGGTTCCTTGTCTAGACTGAGGGCATGGTTTTTTATCTAGACAGAAGGCAGGGGTCATTGTCTAGATAGAAGGCGGGGGTTGTTGTCTAGACAGAGGGCAGGAGTTGTCTAGACAGATGGTGGTAGTCATTGTCTATACAGATGGCAGGGGTCATTGTCTAGATGGAAGGCGGGGGTCGTTGTCCAGACAGAGGGCAGGAGTTGTCTAGACAGATGGTGGTGGTCATTGTCTAGACAGAGGGCAGGGGTCATTGTCTTGATGGACGATGGGGGTCGTTGTCTAGACAGATGGCGAGGCTCATTGTCTAGATGGAAGGCAGGGGTCGTTGTCTATACAGATGGCAGGGGTCATTGTCTACATGGAGAGTGGGGGTCATTGTCTATACAGATGGCAGGGGTTATTGTCTAGATGGAAGGCAGGGGTTGTTGTCTAGACATTGGGCAGGGATTTTCTAGACAGATGGCTACGGTCCTTGTCTAGACAGAGTGCGGGGAAGCTTCCTCATAGCAAGGGAAGGCCAGGCCTTTTGGCTCCTCTTGCTTATTTTGTGAGCTCCTGTGTAGCTGAGTGAGGGCCAGTCAGGCGTGGAGACACAGCCTCCCTCCTGTTTTGCCCGGACAGCACCCCGGACTGGAACATTCAGCAGCCTGTCTTTGGTTTAAAGGTCCTCATTTACTTTTCATCTGTGTCACATGTGAGTTGTCTGCACCACCAACAAGCCTGTCAGGGATTGTGTGCCCAAATGGCGGGTCAGGAAAGAGGCTCAGAGCCTCCCCGGGTAGATGAGGGAGGAGCCGCGTGCACCCGCGTCCCACAGAGGCCTCGGGCCGCCCCACCTCTGCAGCAGGGCCCCGGGCGAGGGCTGTTTGCTGACAGTGTTTGGCGTGTCGGGGAACCTGCTGCCATTCCTCACAAACACAATGAACTGACACGAGTTGGCTGCTTGAGACCCGTCTGCTTTCCACCCCAGCCCTCGTACTGGTGCGGGCACCCACGGACAGTTTTGGGGAAAGAAGAGGAAGATGATGATCCAGAGAAAGTGCTCAGAACCGAGTACTTTGAGGCTGAGCCAGAGGACCTGGTGGCCGGGATCAAGATCAAGCATGTGACCAAGGTGCCGCACCCTGTGGGGTGGGTGGGGACGGGGACCTCATGCCACGGGGCATGAGACCTGCCACCTTGACAACCTTGGAGGGCTGTCTCCAAGCTGGGGGCCGTCCCCCAGGCCCTGTTGCTCCTAGACCCCCGTGGCTGCTCTCTGACCCCTCCCCAGGCTCTGTCCCCAGGGCTCAGGGGACTCAGGGGGGAGCCAGCAGTGGGCTTACCCCAGAGTCAGCCCTGCCCCCAAACACTTGCTGGTCCACTGAAGCGGGACAGACATCACCCGGGGCGGGGGTGGGGGGAGGCATGGCCTCCGATCGGCACTTCGCCAGAAATTTCCCGCCTCTGCGCTGACCGGCCACGCTGGGCACTGTCTCCTGAGACCCGTCAGGCAGGTGTGTTCCAGCGGGGGTCTGGGGGCCAGGCAGGGCCTGAAGTCCAGGGCCGCCCTCGGCCTTCGCTGCAGGTGTTCAGAGTGGGGAACAAGGGCAAAGCAGCCGTCAGAGACCTGAATCTGAACCTGTACGAGGGGCAGATCACGGTGCTGCTGGGCCACAACGGCGCAGGGAAGACCACCACCCTCTCCATGCTCACAGGTGAAGCGCCACGGCCTCGGCTCTGGCCGGCCGGTCAGCGGTCCGGCCAGACAAGGGTCACACCTCGTGCTGACGGGGGTGGGGAGAGGGTCCAGTGTTCCCGCTGAACTTCGGCCTCCGGGTCTTCTGCTTGGCCCTAGGTCTCTTTCCCCCAACCAGCGGCCGGGCGTATATCAACGGGTATGAGATTTCACAGGACATGGTTCAGATCCGCAAGAGCTTGGGCCTGTGCCCGCAGCACGACATCCTGTTTGACAACCTGACCGTCGCAGAACACCTGTACTTCTACGCACAGGTGAGCCGGCCGCTGAGTGCGCTTAGGTCGTGTAGTGGTTTCCTTGTCTGCGAGCTTGGGCCCCAAGGCGTGAACCCCCAGCTTCCCAGCAAATAGAACCCACCTGGAGCAGCCGCTCGCAGACCTGCAGCGGGGCGGTGGGGAGGGAAGTCAGGGCACGCGGCGCAGCGCGCGGAGGGAAGGAGGAGGCGCCAAGGCCGGGAGCCCCTGCCCGACGTCCCTGCCCCCGCTGTCTCAGCTGAAGGGCCTGTCCCGCCTCAAGTGCCCCGAAGAGGTCCAGCGGATGCTGCACGCCCTCAGCCTGGAGGACAAGCGGGACTCCCTGAGCAGGTGCCTGAGCGGGGGCCTGAGGCGCAAGCTGTCCATCGGCATCGCCCTCATCGCGGGCTCCAAGGTAGGCGGGCGGGAGGCCCCGGGGCGGGGCGCCCAGCACGGCGGGCGGCCACGGGGAGCCGCCGCCACCCCGCCACCCCGCCACCGGCTCCTCGGCCCGGCCCGCAGGTGCTGATGCTGGACGAGCCCACCTCGGGCATGGACGCCGTCTCCAGGAGGGCCATCTGGGACCTGCTGCAGCAGCACAAGAGCCAGCGCACCGTGCTGCTCACCACGCACTTCATGGACGAGGCCGACCTGCTGGGGGACCGCGTGGCCATCATGGCCAAGGGGGAGCTTCAGTGCTGCGGGTCCTCGCTGTTCCTCAAGCAGAAGTACGGTGAGCAGGGCGGGCGGGGCCCTGCGGCAGGGACAGGGGCCGGGAGGGGAGGAGGGAGCGCGGGAGCAGTCTTGATTGGGTTAGGACGACGTCCTGCCGTGACCGGGAAGGGGCAGCCAAGCGTCAGCCAAGGCCGCCGAGACCAGCGGTGCCCTTGCAGAGGCCACACTGGCTACCGTGGAGGCGCGCGGCCTGTGGCCCAGTCCAGGGCTGGGTTTGCCATGTGAGTGTGGCTTCCTCGAAGGCAGCTCATGGTCCGACTCCCCAGGCCCACCCACATCCCACCAGCAGACGAGCTCCCCTCCTCAGACACCCTGGGACTTGTGCACCTCCCTTCCCTAGTCCCTCGGCTGGCGCACAGCCCTGCCCGGCGGATGGCGACCAGACGTGGTCACCCTCGGGGCCGCCGTTGTCCGGGGCTCCCTTGTGGAGAAAGCAGAGAGGGCAGGTCTTGGGGACGGTTCCTGCCGCAGCCTGAGAGTGGACTGCAGAGCCCAGCTTGGGCCTCACGTCCTTACCGGCAGCGCTCCCAGGTCCCCCAGCATCTCCGCCCAGCAAGGGACTGGGAGAAAAGCCCCGAGGATGGCACCGAGGGGTCCAGGTGCATCCGCTCCAGTGCCGCCGTCCCTGCTTTCCGGCCTCTTTCCCACGACCTGTCCTGGTCACGAGCCGAGGGCCCGGAGGGACGGCAGAAGTGGGACACGGCGTCCCGGGGGGGCTCCCCGGTGTTGCAGGTGCGGGCTACCACATGACGCTGGTGAAGGAGCCCCACTGTGACCCCGAGGCCATCTCCCGGCTGGTGCGCCACCACGTCCCCAGCGCCACACTGGAGAGCAGAGCCGGTGCAGAGCTGTCCTTCATCCTGCCCAAGGAGAGCACCCACAGGTACGCGTCCCCGGGGGCGCAGGCACGGCCCTGAGAAGGGGGCTCAGTGGGCCTCGGAGGCTCCGTGCGTAGGGTCCCCTGCTCCTGCCTGTCAGGCTCGGCCAGCAGGGCTCCCAAGCCCACAGCTGTGACAGCAGGTGGAGAACCAGTGCAGTGGAACTGGGAACCCTCCCTGGGTGGAGAGTGTCTGCCGTCGCTCTCGGCACACGGCCAGCCCCTCCCCCCAGGTTCGCCCGCGCACAGCGCCCATGAGCTCCTCGTGGAATCGTGAATGTGTGTGTCTTCTTTGTCTCACGCGCCAAAGCCTTGTGAACAGAGCAGGTTCTGGTGTGGGGGGTAAGAACCCAACCCTCGATTCACGTTCAGAAACTTTGGGGTATAAATCTTTAAAGTCTGTTTAGCATTGCTACGAGCCCGATCGATGGTGTGGTTTTGGGTTCCCCCACTCCGTCACACCGTGACTTCGTCAACATCTGTTCCAGCACCACGCACTCCTGGTTTCCCGCCAAGAATACGCCAGGAGACATCCTTCTAGAAAACTCTTGGTCTAAATCTCCAGTGACCCCCTCAGGAGGGGCAAACGGTGCCAAGTTCCTCCCGCAGAGGTGATATACGTGACTTCCCCATCAGCAGGACGGGACAGTGTCCATTTTACACCACGCTTGCCAGCTTTGATGAAGTTCTTTTTTAAATATTCGCATAGCCAGTGGCTGAAATGGCATTTTGTTTTCCTTCCGCTCCTGCTAACAGGAGGTCGTTCTTGCCACCGCTCACACGGCTTTCTCTGGATAACGTGTGTTCCTGTCTCTCGCTCGTGTATCAGTCAGAGCATTTTATGGAGCGATATCAACCATTTTTGCTGCAATTTTTTCCATTTGGTCGTTGACTGATTTTGTGGGACTTTTTTCCCCATGCAGATACTTTACATTTAACGGGTCCTATCTTTTCCTCTGTGATTTTTTTCCTTAGAAAGCGCTACCCTGCAATCGAATGAATATCCTCCAGGTTTTTTGGTTTTTTGGTTTTGTGATTTCACGTGGATGTTTTCTAGCAAACAGTATCTCAGGCCTAAGTCCTCACGGCAGAAGGTCATGTGGCCGGGGCGCCTGGGTGTCTCAGTCAGTTGAGCATCTGACTCCTGATTTCCGCTCAGTTCATGGGCTCGTGGGATCCACTGAGTGTGGAGCCCGCTTAAGATTCTGTCTCTCTCTTTCTCTCTGCCCCCGTCCCCAGCTTGCACATGTATGCTCTCTCTCTTAAAAAAAAATGTCACGTAGGGAAAAAGAGGGGGAAACAAACCCAACTCCCGGTTTTCCAGGCAGCTTTTCCAGGCGCCAAGGCCGCTCTGCCCTGCTCCGGGCCACGTGGAGGAATAAGTTGCCTCCAAAGTCACTGAGAGGCAGCTCTTCACTCAAGGTCTTGCTTCCAGGTTCGAAAGTCTGTTTGCCAAACTGGAGAAGCAGCAGAAGGAGCTGGGGATCGCCAGCTTCGGGGCCTCGGTCACCACCATGGAGGAGGTCTTCCTCCGGTCAGTACACGCCGGCGTCCATCAGTCTAGGCGCCGATGCTTGTCGACAGCGTGCCGGTGAAGCAGCCCCCCGACTGTCAGATCCAACCCCTACCTGAGGGGGGGGGGGGGGCGCGCCGGTGTGGGCGGGGCCCCAACTCCCCAGGGCACTCAGAAGGCAGAGGGCGGCTGAACTCCGATCTCCTCTCCGGAAACTTCCGCCCCAACCCCCTTCATGGGGAGGGTGCAGGCGGCCCGGCGGCCTCTGTTCACCATGCAGGCCCGACAGGCAGGCCCCCAGAACTGCGGGCGGCAGGGGCTGCCCGGGGCGGTGAAGATGTTCACCAGATTTTCCTCCAGCGCCTGTTTGGCAGATGGAGTGCTAGGGACTGGAAGGAACAAAAGTACGTGTGAGGTACATGTTTTTCTCTGAGGATCCCGGGACCTAGCGAGGAGGCAGAACAGTGAGTGTGTGCGCGGTGTGCACATATCAGGTGGCTCACGGGTGTCCACGCGGCCCCACCAGCCACCTAGCCGCTGCCTGCACTCCCCCCACGCACACCCGTCCCCACTGAGCCATTCCTGGGCGGCTCCTCCCGGAGCACACGCACCTGCCCGTCGGTCCCAGCTCGGCCCCGGGCGCCCAGACCCATGGCACCCAGTGCTGGCACAACTACACTCCCGGGGCCTCCATCATGCCCCCAGTACCCCCCTCCCCATCCCTGTGGCTTTGGCCCATCTCCCAGGGAGACCGCGGTCCTTGTGGGCAGGGGCCTTGTCCGGTTATCTGTCCCTCGTGGACTCCATGTCTGGTGTTCTGATGGCATCTGGTGATGGGCACGTGAGGAGACAAAGCACAGCCGGCAGAGCTAACAGCATGCCCCTCCTCCTCCCTCCCTGACGGCCCCCGCGGGGAGCTGAGCGGTGACCGGGCCTCCTGTGTCTTGGCACAGTGTGGGCAAACTGGTGGACACCAGCATGGACATCCAGGCCATCCAGCTCCCTGCCCTGCAATACCAGCACGAGAGGCGGGCGAGCGACTGGGCAGTGGACAGCCACCTGTGCGGGGCCATGGACCCGACCGACGGCATTGGCTCCCTGATCGAGGACGAGTGCACCACCGCCAAGCTCAACACTGGGGTGAGTGCCGAAGGCTGGACCGGCCGGTGTGGGAAGGCTGGGAGACCCCTGAGCCCCACGTGTTAGCATCCAGGGGGACAGATGAGGGCTCCTGGAGGGTCAGTTCACTGGGAAGAGGGCAGATTACAGCTCACGCGGTCACAGCAGGGAGAAGGAAAACCCAGCACATTTTAATTCAGCGACTATAATATCGTTTTGTTCTAAGTGGGCCGTGTTGCATATGCTGCTGACTCTGCTCTGTTTACCGAGGGCTTTGCCGTAAGCCTGGTGTTCGCTCAGTAAAGGGCAGCGCTGCTCTATCTTACAGACGGAAAAGCAGAGTCTGGGTCACGGTGGCCTGGCCAGCACGTGGCAGAGCAGGAGTCTGACCCTGGAGGGGTCCCCACGCTTGGAGGGCTCCCGTATGAGCGCAGACGGGGTCCCCTGCCAAGATCGGGGGAAAGGCAGCGGCCTTGGCTCCCCCAGTGTGGTGGGACCCCCCCGAGGCCCTTGTGGGGACCCGCAGGGACACGGATGTGCACATCTCCCGTGTTATCGAAGGAGGAGCTTTGCAAGAAGCCCTGGGGCCTCGGGGCGCACGCATCGGTTGGAGGCCACCAGGCGTGTGCTGGGACCGTGCCCGCGGCTGAGGGTGGGGGGCAGGGGTGTGCTGCTGGCCCCGCGGGGCACCGTGACAGCCCGTCCCCTCTGCCACAGCTCGCCCTCCACTGCCAGCAGTTCTGGGCCATGTTCCTGAAGAAGGCCGTGTACAGCTTGCGCGAGTGGAAGATGGTGGTGGCCCAGGTCCTGGTCCCTCTGACGTGCGTCACCCTGGCCCTCCTGGCCGTCAACTACTCCTCGGAGACCTTTGATGACCCCATGCTGGAGCTGACCCTGGGCGCGTACGGCAGAACTGTCGTGCCCTTTGCTGTCCCCGGGGCCTCCCGGCTGGACCAGCAGCTGTCGGAGCAGCTGAAGGCCATGCTGCAAGCCGAGGGCCAGGAGCCGCGGGAGGTGCTGGGTAAGGGCCGGGCCCGGAGCCCAGCTTCTCAGCGCAGGCACCGTGGGTGGGCATTTGGGGCGTTGGCTCCTCCCTGTCCGCGCACCCTGGGATGTTGAGAAGCATCCCTGGCATTGCGTCCCCCTCTCCCCACCCTGTCGTCGTCGTGACAACCACAACTGCCTCCGGACATCACCACTAGGGGGAAGGCCGTTGCCTGAGTCAGGAAGGCACAGGCAGCATCTGGGACTAAGGTTTGCCCAGGACAGGCGGCCACTTAGGTCTGTGTCGGGGTCAGAGGTGAAACATGAAACCTCCGTGGTGTCACCATTGCCCTTCGTTTGCCGGGCTGGTCACAGCACACACTGAGGTAACATGGTGCTCTCTTCCAGCACCTCAGACCGAAGCACCTGCGTCCCTGGCCCTGGCAGTCAGACGCGGCCCTGGGTTCAGAGCAGGCCTCGAGCTCGGGTCAGATGGGCCAGACGTGGGGGAAGGTGGCCTTGGCTTGCTGCTCCCTCCCCCTGCTGGACCGCAGCCCAGAGACTCAGGAAGCAGGCTCTGGTTTAGGGGAAGGCCGGATGCCTCTGCGTCCCGGAACCGGAACCAGTCCGCCTTCCAGTGCCCGCTTCTGCCCCGAGTCCCAGTGTGGCCCTGACCACCCCTGCGACCCTGGTTAGGCCTCAGGAGACATCCTGTCACCTCCGTGTGCCCTCCGCCACATTTGCCGGCTGTCCCCCAGCCTGGCCCAAAGATTCTGGGCATCTCGTGGCACACGGTGGCTCTGGGGGGTTCGGAACATGGCCTCAGATGCCCCTGGCCTGAGTCCTTCTGGAAGACCAAAGTGTCCGTTCCCTTGTCGAGCGTGCAACCTTCCGGCTTTGTTTGCCTCGCCGTGCGGTCTTGTTTCACTGCTTTTAAGGGCATCGGATGCTTTTTCTTCTGTAACGGCAGCTGCGGCCCCATTGGCAGAGCCTCTGTCACTCTTAAGGTCAGGGCTCCCAGACACGTCCCTGCCCCTCGCTGACCCTAGGGCCTGCAAGGCAGACGTCCTCTCTCTTGACCCTGTTTACAGGCCAGGGCAGTGAGGGCGTGTGTAGGTGCACGTGATGCTGGGCCGGGCAGCTGCCAGCGACCATAGGGTGGACCCCAGCACCCCTGTCTGAACCCCTGTCCCCACATCTCCACCACGGAGCGAAGCAGGGCTGGGGCGGGTCCTGGCTCCTCGAATGCCCGGAGGGTCCGGCACCTGCAGTGGGGTTTGCCAGGGTTCTTGCTGGTGAGGAGGGAATCCTCCTCCTCCCTGGGCCCCACTCCCTCAGGCCACTCTTTTTAAAGACCACCTTTTTCTCCTGATTACGAAAGGTTACTTACTCGTTCCATAAAAACTGGAAAACCAGAGAAACAGGCGGAGATCCTGTCTAATCTCGCCCCTCGAGGGCAGCCCCCTACCCGCTGGCTCGCCCAGCCGCCCCACAGGAGGTCACAGGCCTGCCTCTTAGAGCCTCTCCCTCTCCGGAGCGGCCTCCTCCCTGCCCCACCGGCCCTGGTCCAGGGCTGCCTCCCTTTAGTCTCGGGAGGCATTTGGGGGGCAGAAGAAGGAGTGTGGCCCTCCCACTTGGCCTCCTGTGGCCCCGGGGTGCCCGTTCGCCCAGGCCCGCTCCCATGACGTGGCCCCCCCAGCCCGTGGGCTCCGCGAGAGTAGAAGGTGGTGTTTCCTTGCCACGGCCCCTCCAGGCCTCCGAGCTCCTCAGAGTGGGCGCCTCGGGCACGTGCCCCAGGGGCCGTCGTCCGCTCCTGACCCTCTGTCGCCCCCCAGGTGACCTGGAGGAGTTCCTGGTTTTCAGGGCTTCGGTGGAGGGAGGTGGCTTCAACGAGCGGTGCCTGGTGGCCGTGTCCTTCAGAGACGTCGGCGAGCGGACGGTCGTCACTGCCCTGTTCAACAACCAGGCGTACCACTCCCCAGCCACCGCGCTGGCTGTCGTCGACAACCTTCTGTTCAAGCTGCTGTGCGGCCCCCGGGCCTCCATCGTGGTCTCCAACTACCCCCAGCCCCGGAGCGCCCTGCAGGCCGCCAAGGACCAGTTCAACGAGTAGGTGCACTGCCCCTGCCAGGGCCCTGCCCCCACCCATCAGGGCCTCGCACCGGGCACCGCCAGGGCCACCAAGGGCCACATAGGCGGATGAAGCACTGTTTGTGCCTTCAGGAAGCTTCTGGGTTTGGGCCAGGGAACCTCTGCCCCACGTTTTCCCCAGCCCTGCGTATTCACTGTCTCCTCAGACAACAGATTAGCTGGGGAGGCCCTATCCCACATACTGAAGTATCCGAGGGGGGACTCCTGAGGCCTCGGAGCACAGCCGTGCCCTCTTCCCTAATCTGCACCCGGCTCCTGCTGGCCATTGTCCCCGGGGGTCTCGGCACACGCTTGTGCCCGGGGCAGTGCCTCTGTGTGTGAACCGGAATACAGAACACAGCGAAGTCAGGTATCGGTGCCCAAGGTGGCCTCAAATCAGGGAGCCCTGTGGGCCTCTCTCTTCTCAGGCCTTGTCATGCCCTGGTATGTGTGGGACTCTCCCCCATGCTGGTCACAGAGCCCCCTAAACCCCAGAACGTCCAGAAGAGGCCAAGAAAATCAGTTTCGGAACAAGATCAGTGACTCCATGTGGGGCGATTAATTAACGGGGAGGGGCAGCCTTATCCCCACCCCCCCCACACACCGGACTGCTCTGGGCCTTGCGATGTCTTCGTCCCCCTCTGCTACCTCCTGTCTCTACCCTGAAAGCAGAGACACAGCAGCCGCTCTGTGCCCTCCTTGTCCTGCCGGGGACAGGCGGGCACACGGATGAACACTCGTGGCGGGTCGGACTGGTGGTCTGAAGGCCGCACAGCCCTGGGGAGGGGCCTCCGCTCTGCTTGGGCCCTGGGGACACAAGCCTGCGGGGCCCTCGGACCTGGGCGGGGTGGTCAGCGGCCACAGGTGGGGTGGGGGACTGTGCTGGGGGCATCAGGAAGTTGGCAGCTCCCTCCCGGTGGGCTCTGCGTGAGGAGACCCCCAGGTCAGCTGAGGTCGGGGAGGCAGGAACTTTGGTTCTGTTTCAGCAGCTTTAGGAGACGGAGGTCACCTGTTGTGACGTGGGCTGGAGTGGTTGTTAGTACTCACAAGGCGGGGCTGGCCCCGAATCTGATAGAATTGTCCCAGTTGTTTTAGTTCCAGATGCATCGTGAAAGGATGACCCCAGAGAGTCTGGTTCACACCCCTCATCACCCTCATCACACGTAGTTACAAGTTTTTTCCCTTGTGGTGAGAAGTTTTAAGATCCTGTCTGAGCAACTTTCAAATGAGCAACCCAGTATTGGGTTAACCTTAACTGTAGTCACTGTGCCCGACGTGGCATCCCCAGGACTCACTTATTTTATGACTGGAAGCTAGTTGACGCCCTTCACCCTCTTTGCCCACCCCCTGGCAAGCACCAGTCCGTTCTCTGTATCTGTGAGTTCCTTTTTGTTTCGTTTGTAGATTCCGTGTGTAAGTGAGATCTTATAATAGTCGTCTTTCTCTGTCTGACTTAGTTAATTCAGCCCGGTGCCCTCCAGGCCCATCCACGTGTCACACACGTCAGGTTCTCCTTCTCTGCTGTGGCTGGAAAATACTCTATTGTGTATGTTAGCACAGTCTCTCTCTCCACTCACCTGTCGATGGACATGCTGTTGTTTCTGCTTTAGCTGTTGTAAATAACGCTGCTATGAACATGGGAAGGGGGAGGTTTCTTCACTGTGTTTTTTTTTTTTTTTAATTTTAGAGAGTGTGTGCGAGTGAGGGAGTGGGGCAGAGGCAGAGAGAGAGAGAAAGAGAGAGGGAGAGAGAACCCTAAGCAGGCTCCACTCTCAGTGCAGAGCACAATGTGGGGCTCGATCACATGGCCCTAGGAACATGACCTGAGCCAAAATCGAGTCAGACGCCCAACCAACTGAGCCACCCAGGCACCCTGAGGCTTCATTTTCTTTGGATAACCACCCATAAGTGCAATTGCTGGGTCATAGGGTGGTTCTGTTTTTAACTGTTGTTTTTTTAATATACATATTTTTGTATTGTTTATTTTTGAGAGAGAGAGAAAGAGAGCAAGAGAGGGGCAGAGAGAGAGGGAGTCACAGAATCTGAATCAAGCCACAGGCTCTGAACTGTCAGCACAGAGCCCAATGCGGGGCTCAAACCCATGAACTGTGAGATCATGACCTGTGTCAATGTCGAATGCTTAACCGACTGAGCCACCCGGGCGCCCCCTATTTTTAACTTTCTGAGGAGCCTGCCCACTGCTCTTCAGAGTGGCTGTTCCAGCTTGCATGCCCGCCAGCAGGGCACGAGGGGCCCCCTCTCCCGTATCCACGCCAGCACATTCTGTCTTCGTGATGCTGGCCATTCTGGCCGGGGAGAGGGGATCTCTCCTTACGGCTTTGGTTTGCATTTCCCTGGTGGTTAGTGATGCTGTGCACCTTTTCATGTGCCTCTTGGACCACAGTACAACCTTACTGCGTGGCCATCACACCCTGAAGGAGCCCCGGGACGCCAGCAGCCACCTGCCCCCCAACCCGCGTCTCCTTTTGCAGACGGCCTCCACTCTCTTCCTGTCTCCATGGATTTGCCTGTACTGGACGTGTCGTGTGAATGGAATCATCTAATAAGAGGCCTTTTGTGACCGGCTGTTCTCACTTTTCAGGGGCTTATCCACATTGTAGTGTGGATACTTAATTCCCTCTTTTTTTTGGCCAATAACATCCACGTGTTGAAGCCCTGCTTATTGAGACAGCCGGAGGTTTCTGAGCAACAGAGTAATGCCATCAGTGGTGGTTTCTGGAAGGTGTTGCTGGCAACCTAATGCAGAATGCACCTGATTGGGGGGGGGGGGGAATGAACCACTGCAGCCATGCAGATGCCGATGGGGTCCTCCAAGGGCAGGGCCAGCCAGGCAGGGGGTCCTCAGGAGATGTGGGAAAGGCAGCGACGGTGGGGCCATCGCCTGAGTGTCTGGGGGACGTGGGGGATGCAGGGACAGCTTGAAGGCGACTGGAAGAGTGGTATGTCCATCACGGGGGGCAGGAAGCCCAGAGGAGGAGCTGTTCAGGCAGGGAGGGGTTTTCCTGGCTCGGAGACACGCCCCCCCCCCCAGCTCCAGCATTCCCTCTTAAACCCCTTTACTGCCTGGCCCCTCCATCGCATGCTTTGGATGGATGCTGGCCGGACTCACTGTGCTCAGTCCCTGACCTGCCCTGTCCCCCCCCCCCGCTCCGCAGGAGCCGGAAGGGATTTGACATTGCCCTCAACTTGCTCTTCGCCATGGCGTTCCTGGCCAGCACGTTCTCCATCCTGGCGGTCAGCGAGAGGGCCGTCCAGGCCAAGCACGTCCAGTTTGTGAGCGGTGTCCACGTGGCTACTTTCTGGCTCTCCGCTCTGCTGTGGGACCTCATGTCCTTCCTCGTCCCCAGTCTGCTGCTGCTGGTGAGGGCTGTGCGGTGCCGGGACCCTCCCCTGCACGTCCCGGGGCCCTGCCTTGGCGCCCCTGCGCAGACCACAGGTCCGCGCTGGCAGCTCAGCCCCAGTTCTGGGACGCTGGCTGGGAACCCCACCGGCAGCACCCCTCACCTGTGTCTGCATCCCCAGCCTTCATCCCACTGTGGCGGGCAAGGTCCAGGCGCGGGGCGCCCTGGTGACCGCTGCAATGGCAAAGGGGAGAAGGGGGGGTGTCATCGGGGTGGGGGAGTCCTGGGGCTGAAAGCCACCCTGGAGACAGGGCCCCCAGGCACCGCCTACCTCTGTGCTGCCGCAGGTGGTGTTCAAGGCCTTTGACGTGCACGCCTTCACGCACGACGGCCACATGGCCGACGCCCTCCTGCTGCTCATGCTCTACGGCTGGGCCATCATCCCCCTCATGTACCTGATGAACTTCTTCTTCTCGGGAGCGGCCACTGCCTACACGAGGCTGACCATATTCAACATCCTGTCGGGCATAGCCACCTTCCTCGTGGTCACCATCATGCGCATCCCAGGTGGGGGCCTTAGAGACAACCCCCCAGGTGCCTGGGGGCCAGGTGGCACCAGTGTGGCCACTGGGCCAGGCCTTACTCAGGCCCTTCTGCCAAAGGTGGTCCCACTGGGCCGGCAGCCAGCGGCTCTGCCTGGCAGTTTCGGCAGCGGGGGGAGGGGGCCAAGGAAGAGGGGGCTTCACCCAGCTGGGCACCCGGCCCACACACCCTCCGGATCTGCGGACCTGTCCTGGGGGCGGGTGTCCTGCGTCCCTCAGCGCCCACTCGTCTGTGCCCTTCCCCACAGCGGTGAAGTTAGAAGAGCTTTCCAGAACCCTGGACCACGTGTTCCTGGTGCTGCCCAACCACTGTCTGGGGATGGCCGTCAGCAGCTTCCACGAGAACTTCGAGATGAGGCGATACTGCACCTCGTCGGAGGTCGCGGCACACTACTGCCGGAAATACAGTGAGTGTCCGGGCCCCGCGGCCGCCCCTCCCCACTCCTGCCTGGCTTGTTCCCACGGAGGGGCTCCTTCCGCAAGACAGCCCGGCTCCCGCAGTCCTGTGCGCTGCCTCCAGGCTGCGCGCCTGCCTTCACGTGGCCGCCGCCCAGCGTCTCTGTATCTCAAATCTTCCTCTGCCTTTCTCTTGTAAGGACGCCTGGCGTTGGATTCAGGGCCCTAAGCTACACCTGCAAAGACCCTTTTCCTAAGTGGGGTTGCGCACAGGTTCTGGGCGTTAGGACATGGACGCGTCTTTCTGGGGCCACCTTTCAGGCTCCCACAGGCCCTTCCTGTGCCTGGAGCTGTCTTCGGCGGTGGTAGCTGTCACCACTGTGACCATGGCAAGGCAGGGAGGAGGTGTCCCATCTTCACATCCCAGTGCCGTCCCCAAGGGAGGAAGGGGCGTGTGAGTGAGCCAGGGTGTGACCCGGTCACTTGTCACGGGCACCCCTCGCAAGGTAGAACTGCCCCAAAACGCGGGGAGTCCCCGGGGCTTCTGAGGGGCAGTGACAAGGATGACAAATGGACCCCGGGCCTTCGTGGCCTCTGCCGAGGGGCTGGTGTGCAGGTGCCCGTGGGCCCAGAGAGGGGCTCAGGCCGGGACCTGGGGCAGGAGAGCGCTCCGGGGCCAGGCTCAGCGCTCACTCCCTCGCCCGCACAGACATCCGGTACCAGCAGAACTTCTACGCGTGGAGCGCCCCGGGGGTCGGCAGGTTCGTGACCTCCATGGCTGCTTCCGGGTTTGCCTACCTCAGCCTGCTCTTCCTCGTCGAGACGGACACGCTGTGGAGGCTGAAGACCTGCCTCTGTGCCTTCCGGAGGAGGCGGGCGCTGGTGAGTGGGTCCCGGGCACCCCCCACGCCTCCGCCGCCACGGGCCTGGGGCTCAGCCACCCGGCAGGGTGCAGGCGTCCAGGCCCTCGTGTCTGCCACACACACCCCACCCCACCAACAAAACCCGCGGGACCGCACTGGACACACACGTGAACCCAGGGCGAGGTGGTGCTCCGACGTGAAGACCCCTCTGGGAAGGACTTCGCGTCCACGCGGTACAGCCCCCCACCCCCTCAGCCAAGTGTCACGGCTTTCGCGGTGCGTCCTGCACAGGCCTTTCTCCTTGGCCGTCAGCCTCTCCTCGATGCCAGTGTCAGCCCCGGGCCCACCCAGCCATCCTTGTGAAAGTCCCGAGTCCCTATATGCGCAGTCTCAGAGACCCCCATCCTGTGTCCCGTGGAGAAGGACCTCCTGAGCCGGAGCTCACGGGTGCGGTCTTTCTCTGGAACGATCAGACGGAAGCGTACTCTCGGACATCGGCACTTCCCGAGGACCAGGATGTGGTGGACGAGAGGAACCGGGTCCTGGCCCCCAGCCTGGAGTCCCTGCTGGACACTCCTCTGGTTATCAAGGAGCTCTCCAAGGTAAGGCCCCCTCTGCCCCCCACTCCCCAGGTTCCACCCCTGTGCCGCTGCCTCTAGGCCTCAGTGCCCGTGCCCCGCAGGTATACGAGCAGCGGACGCCCCTGCTTGCCGTGGACAAGATCTCCCTCGCGGTCCAGAAAGGAGAGTGCTTCGGCTTGCTGGGTTTCAACGGAGCGGGGAAAACCACTACTTTCAAAATGCTGACCGGGGAGGAGACCATCACTTCTGGGGACGCCTTTGTCGGGGGCTACAGCATCAGCTCGGAAATCGGGAAGGTGGGTGTGGGAAGACGGGGCACCCTGGAAGCAGGGATGGGCTCATTTCTGGCTCACAGTTCACAAGGCAGTGACCAGGAGCCAGAGCGAAGCAAACAATGAGGGGGAGACAGGACAGGAAGAGAAGAGCCGCCCCCCTTGTCCTGGCCGGGCTGGCAGCCAGGTCCGGGCTCTCTGTGAGAAGCCGCTCTCTGGACCCGGGCACGTAGAGTTCACAGCGGTTTGCAGCCTGTGCGCACAGATTTATCGTAGTGGTGCCCTGGGCTGTTCAGACCAGGCATTGCACCAAAGCCGGGTAAAAGTTCACCAAAGCACACTGCTAAGAGCATCGTGGAGCCCGATGTTCAGTGAGGAGCCCCGGCTAAGATCTGTGAGCCCTGAGAGACAGCACGTGACCCGGCTCTGCAGAGGGCATGCTGTGTTCCCTGGGCTTGGGTCTCGGGGCCTTGCCGGGTAAAGGGGAGAAACTGAGGCCTGTGCCCCCCGTGGCAGGGGTGTCCCAGGAGACTTCTCCACATGGGGCCAGGTGAGGAGGATCCAGGCTGCCCTCCCACTGCCTCTACCGCTGGGGATTGGGTGGAAGGTTCTGTGTGCCGAGGCGAGGAACAGAGAAGAGTCCGTGCCTGGCGGCGACTGCATGTCCTGGGGGCTTCTGGTCTGCCCTGCCCCCAGAGCACAGCCCACACCGTGTGGAGGAAGGCCTTCCTCTCCAGACCCCAAGAAGCCCCACACAGTGTTTCGGGGCCCACGAGCAGTGCACACACACCAAGAAACCAAGGCCCGTGCCTAGAACCCGCACACACAGGTGCCCGCAGGAGACGCAAGCCCACTGCTTGAGCTGTGCAGCCACCAGGCCCAGGTCATAAAACGTCTGTGTTTGCCGTGGTGAAGGGAATAAGCGAGATTAGAAACATACGCGGGCAAGAGAAAACCATAAATGTGACCCAGAGGCTGGGGAGGGAGGGGACTCTTGGGTACATCCAGTCTGAGTTCCGGGGAAGGTACTAACTGACGGGGCAGTGGCCGAGAGTATTCCCAGGCCGACTGAACACAGGTTCTGGAAGCCTAGAAATGGCCAGGAAGGCGAGGAGAAAGAAATCCCGTGTCTGGGATCCACGGTCCCCCGCCAGCCAGAGTGGTCCGGGCGAAGGTGCCGGCCCCAGGGGGCCCTGGCTCTGCTGGACGGGGCCCGCCGCTCAGAGCCCTGCCACCGCATCACCTGACTGGGTGACAAGCCACCCCAAAGGTGTCGCCAGCAAACATGCCCTCCATCAGAGAAGAAAGGAAGGCCTGAGACACGTTACATGCCTGATGGGTGGATGAGCTGTCGCACGGCAGATACTCTCACGGCGACGAGCACGTGTCCTCACTACCCCACCCACGCGCCCGTGGTCGCCTAGGCCCCGGCCCACCTCTGCGCCATCGGTGTGGGGTGGCAGGTGCGCTTCCCCGAGCCGGCCAAGCGCGTCCCGTGTCCCTGACAAAGCGCAGCAGGGTGGCCATAGACACACCTGCTGGGCGGAGCCTGGGGGACCCCCCCTCTGACCTGCCGCGTCTTGCCTCCAGGTACGGCAGCGAATCGGCTACTGCCCCCAGTTCGACGCTCTGCTGGACCACATGACGGGCCGAGAGACGCTGGTCATGTACGCCCGACTCCGGGGCATCCCTGAGCGCCACATAGGCGCCTGCGTGGAGAACACGCTTCGGGGCCTGCTTCTGGAGCCTCATGCCAACAAGCTGGTCAGGACGTACAGGTGTGCCTGCGCTCGGGTCCCCTTCCCTGCCCCACGTCTGCGCAGGGCAGAGTTGGAGTCTCCCTTACGATAAAGCGGGGGGCAGCCAAACGGGTCGGGGGCCAGAGCCCATACCTGTTGATGTGGCTTTGAAAGGGGACTGGGGGGCATGACCCAGGCAGTGCCGGGTGGAACGGGGCTGCCCTGCCCATTCCCGCTGCCCGGAGGCAAGGCCACTAGTAAGGGGGCGTCGGGCCCCCGTCAGGCCCCCTTTAGTGCAGACGGTGTGTATGCTGACCACCCTGGGCACAGCCTCTGGGCACAGAGGCCTCCGTGGGGCCTCTGACACTGCAAGGTGGGCTTCGCAGGCATCATGCTGCCCTCATTCCTGTTCACCTGGGGCACCCAGCAATCACTGGGCCCCGTCCGATGCTAGGACATGGGGAGCCCGTGCTGTCAGCCTTGTCTTACCCCACCCTCTCTGCCCCCAGTGGTGGCAACAAGCGAAAGCTGAGCACCGGCGTTGCTCTGCTCGGAGAGCCTTCCGTCATCTTCCTGGACGAGCCGTCCACCGGCATGGACCCCGTGGCCCGGCGCCTGCTCTGGGACACCGTGGCACGGGCCCGCGAGTCGGGCAAGGCCATCGTCATCACCTCCCATAGGTAGAGCCGGGGTCTCTAGGGGTCGATGGAAGAGCCAGAATGGGGGCTGTGGAAGGGGTGGGTTGGGTGGGGCCGGGTGGACAGACGACCAGCCAGCAGCTGGTTCAGAATCTGTGAGGAAAGTTCCCGGGCTTAACCGTGTGGGCCACCCTCCGAACACGGGAACCGGGAACAGCTCGATCTGGCCGACAATACCGGCCCGCCCGCATGAGCCTTTGACGTGGGAGGCAGGCATCGGCGCCCCCGGCCCCGTGTCAGACCTCTGCCCCTCTCCCCAGCATGGAAGAATGTGAGGCCTTGTGCACCCGGCTGGCCATCATGGTGCAGGGTCAGTTCAAGTGCCTGGGCAGCCCACAGCACCTCAAGAGCAAGTTTGGCAGCGGCTACTCCCTGCGGGCCAAGGTCCGGAGCGAAGGGCGGCAGGAGGCCCTGGAGGAGTTCAAGGCGTTTGTGAACCTGACCTTCCCAGGTGTGTCTCCGTGCCTCCTCCCTGCCGAGCCCCGGGCCCGCGACCCCCGGGAGGAGGGCCGTGATTCCAGAGTCCCGGGCGGCTCTCCCCTGGCCCCCATAGCCCGGCCCTCACGGGGACACGGCGTCTCCTTCGTGCAGGCAGCGTCCTGGAGGACGAGCACCAAGGGATGGTCCATTACCACCTGCCCGGGGAGGACCTCAGCTGGGCCAAGGTGAGTGGGGGCCCTGCCAGCACAGCTGAGGCTGGGGAAGGCCCTTCCAGGAATGACTCCTTCTGTGGCGCCTCTAGGCTCCTTCCAAAGAGGAGAGTCCCTTTCTGCTCTAGCTCTCACCCCCAAATCCGCTAGGTCTGGAGGTTCGCTTAAGTCAGAAAAAAAAATGGCGTAAAAAGGGAAACTGACCTGCAAAGAGGATATATGTTGCCCAGGGTCACACTCTGAGCTGGCAAGATTGGGGGAGGCCCGGCCCCCCGCCGTGCGGCACAGCCCCCTGCTCCCCGAAGGGCTGGCTGCTCCCCGCAGGTGCTCCGGGGACCAGGCTGGGGCAGAGCTGGGACCTCTGGGAGCCCTACCGCCGCCGTGACCAGGGGGCTTCGCACGCCAGCCCAGGAGCCCACCCTGGGCTTGCTGGCAGCAGCCTTTCTGCTCCCACAAGGTGTTTGGTGTCCTGGAGAAGGCCAAGGAGAAGTACGCGGTGGACGACTACTCCGTGAGCCAGATCTCCCTGGAGCAAGTGTTCCTGAGCTTCGCGCACCTGCAGCCGCCCGCCGAGGACGAGGGGCCCTGAGGAGCCGGCAGGGGCGGGGCAGGCGGGCGCCCAGGCAGGCGTCCCCTCCCTCCCGGTTCATCTTACCCTGCACCTTTATTTCTAATCACTATTTTCTGTAACGGACACGAGAATCGAGGCACAGTAGGGACCGGGCCTCGGCGCCGTCACGCTGCAAACCGGCACGCGAACGTCCGTGTCCGAGGCAGGCGCCGAAGCCCCTCTCTGGAACTCGGGGCCCGGCCAGGAGCGGTCCAGCAGCCCGCGCGGGCACGCCTGGGGGTCTCTGGGCAGGGAGCCGCTCAGGAAGGGGCTGAATTAGCTGAAGTGCTCGCGACGAGAGCACGCGGGACACCCCCACGTTCGCGCACGGCACGGAGCCTCCCCGGGGGTGAAACGGGAAGTCTGCCGGGCAGCGGGCAGCAGGGCTCGCCAGGTTGCCCAGAGCGGAGGGAAAGCCGCCCGTGGCCGTCCACGACGGAGGTGCTGGCTGTGACGAGGCACCGCGGCCTTGGCTCCCGGGAGTCACTGCGCCACACAGCCCGGACGCCGCGCCCGGCCGGCCGGCCCCATCCCACCGGCGTCTTCCAGAGTCAGCTGGGGCCGGGGGAGAAGGCGGTCCCTCGTCCCGAGACGGGCTTCCTGAGAAGCCGCCCGCGGGAGGCCGGCCGGGGCCCGGGGCGGGACCGAGTGACTGTCTGTGGAGGGGTGCACCTACCGCGTGGTGACTCTGTGCGGAAAATAAAGTCTGGGAGGGAACATGGCCACGTCTGTGAGTCACACGAGATGGGGGTCACGGGCCCGGTCACTGGCCTGCAGGCCTAGCACGGGCCTCCCACATCAGGTTTCACACGGACAAAAAAGCAAGAGCTCGTTTCTGCCAGGTACGTGGTAACTTCCAGAACTCACCACCAGGAGCTGGAGGGATAAGCCAGACCTGCCAGTGCCGAAGCAGGTTAAATGGGCACCTGACAGACCCTTGGTCTACACGAGGAAGCGCGAGTGCAGCGGGCAGAGGGGGAAGCTGGGGGGGCGGGGCTCTGACTCGAGGGCCCCTTGTGGGTTTTAGGCCATTTTCCAGAAGATTCTTCCTCCACAACAGCTCCCTTTTTATTTATACTCTTATTTCTTGACGGTTTTCTAAATGTCCTTTTGACACCGCCCCCCTCCCCTCTCCCCCCCCCCCCCCCGCAGAATTCAGTTTTAGGGAAGACCTGTCTCATCACCGTGGCTCCTTCAGGAGTTTCCCGTTTGCATTTTTACTGGCCTCTGGAGGTCTGTGAATGCTGCCCGTGGCCTCCAGCTCTTCTGTTCCCCCTGGAATTCTTTACACCATCAGCATTTAGTTCCACATTATAAAAAATAAATTCGGGGGTCGGTGTGGTCTAAGATGAGCCCCACAGAAGGCGTGTTCTGGGAGGTGAGCCTGTGGCCCGACACCAGGCCTGGGGGCGGGGCAGTGGGAGGAGCATAGAGCTTGGCAACTGCAGTTAGGGAGAAGGGACCCCAGGAGCAGCAGGAAGGGGCACCACTTTTGGGGTCCCCGTGGCACCCCCAAGTCATCTGCAAGGCTACTGGAAACCTAGCAGTAGAGCTCAAGGAGCCGGGGCTGGAGCCCACCTGATTTGGTTTGAACTGATGCAGCTCCGGGCCCAGGGGAGAGGGGGAAGGACCACGGACACCCCGACAGGAGAGCTGGCCTGCTTCATCCCCGCCAGCCCATCCCGCTCTCCCCCAGACCCTGGGGCCCAGAGGGTCCCTGGACATGCTGGTCCCAAACAGCTGCTGCATCTGCTGGACCCCTGCCCCTCCCCAGCTCATCAGCAGACCCAGAAGACAAGGTCGCACCTTGCCTACCCCGTGGGCCTGGTCGGGGGCTCCCAAGGGGCAGACACCGACGTGAGGGCCGAGAGCAAGCCTGTGTAAGATCCTGCCCCGTCCGATGGTGTGGCTCGACCGAAACACAGACTGTGAACTGCCCCTCGGCAGGACACCTGCACTCAGAGGTCAGAGGGGGCTGCTCCACAGGGAGGGTTGGGCAGACCCTGCTGGGGGCAGGGCTTAGGCCGAGCCCCATCCACTGCTTTCCCTGTGGGGAAAGAATGCCAGGCAGCAGGTCACAGGGCGAGGGGACCCCACCCCCAGGCCCCAGAAACCACTCCTGTGGAACGGAGACTGCAGCCGGCTTGCTGTGCACATCAGAAGGCCCAGTCCCAGCAGCTTTGAAACCAGACAGGCGTTTATTTCTCGGTCAAGTACAAAGTCCAGAGACAGTGGTCTGGGTGTTGTCGCCGACAAGACCTCAGGAAGCCAGCCTCCATCTGCCTGCTCTGTCCAGGTGCAGGCCTCCCTCAAGCTCTGCTCTTGGGTTCAAGGTCACCCTGAGGCTCCAGACAGAAGCAGCAGGGGGACGGGAGGAGGACACAGCTCCCGGATGTCATGTGCTTCTGCGTCCACGTTGTTGCACAGAACGCAGGCACATGGCTGCTCCAGGGAGAGGGGGCCGGGACACAGGGTCCTTTATTTAGCTGGGTACCCCAGATAAGAGCCAGGTCCCAGGACACGATCCCAGTGTCCACCACGACCGCAGTGTGCAGGTTCGCATCAAGGCGTCCACAAGTGTGCCTTCGTGGTCCACTTGAGCTGGCGAGACCCCACCTCACTTAGGAAGACCCACAGGCTGGCAGAAGTGACCCTACCCTAGGGCCCAGCCCCTGCCCCCCATGGTGTCCCTGACCCTATGGTCGCAGGGACACAGAAAAACAAACTGGACAGGTTTTTTTGCTGGGCAAACGCCAATCCAGATCTTCAATCCAGGACTCCAGGAGGAGCGAAGGTCACCTCAGTCTCAGGGACCTTCAGCCCTGTCTCACAAAGCAGCTGACAGGACCAGGGCAGAAGAAGGAGTGAGCCAAGGCCAGCAGCTGGAAGGAAGGCCGGAAGGCTGGTCCAAGGGTGGCCGCAAGCTGCCTGGGGAATGACCACACATCGCAGGTGGGAGAGGAGCCAGCCCGTCCGGTCCAGCCTGGACCCACGTGAGCCCGGGCTGAAGTCCGTCAGTCCCTTGACCACAGAGACAGCAACGTCCCAGTGCCCCAGAGCAGTCAGCCCGGACACCCACAGTGCCAGAACCTGGAGGTGAGGGGGGAGGTTTCCGAGAGGCCAGCCCGGGGCTAGACCACCAGCCAGGGCAACAGATTTGGCGATGGCATCTGCAGGACACCCCATGCCAGCTGCTGTTCGGCTCACTTCTGGGAACCAGCACGACACCGATGGTGTAGGCCAGCCAGGTCCTCTGAGACCACCCCCCCCCCCGCCCCCGTTCCCACACAGACTGGTCAGTGAGAAGGGAGGGCCACCTGTGCTCACCCAGACCCTGTGGCCCTTACCTGCACACCAAGGGACGTTCCTGGGTAGACAGCTTGGGCTCTATCTGGACCCAGAGGGGCTCCTGCAGCAAAGAGGTGGCCACAGAGGTTCTAAGAGGTCCCCCCAAAACCAAAGTCAGGATTAGGCTGCTCACTCCACCCCCTCAGCTGAGGCAAGCGGGCCACGTGTGATATCCCACTCTGCAGACACGAGGTGCCTTCCTTGAACCCCGGCTCAGGTCCACCTCCAAACCCTGGGAGGTTCGAGTCCCTGAAGCCTATCTCCCTTTCCCAAAGGACAGCAAAGCCCCTGGGGTCCCTGCACGAGGGGGCTCAGGGCAGGCAGGTTGAGAGGCTGCCCGAGAAGGCGCGACAAGGCAGAGGTCTCGACCCCGGCAGCCCGCCCAGGAGAGCACCAGGAAGCGGGGCGCTGGGCCCTGGAGTCCCATCCCCACCTGATAGGCCCAGGTGGTGTTGTCCTCAAACAGGCACGAGGAGCTGAAGCTACGGGGTCAGGCCCGGGGAGCGGGGGCCCTGCCTTCCTTCCTCAACACACAGGGCTGCCCAGGCCCCGCTCCTGGGGCCCGGCCTACACCACACAGATCCTGGCATCAGACGCCTGCAGGGTTGGAGAAGTCCCAAGTCGGCTCGCTGTGGATGGCACAACGTAGGTCCTGGGAGCAGGGCCAAGCCATCTTGGCCCCAGTCGACACTGCGACACGGCCCACAGGTCCGCCAACGATGCAGCGTACGAGCTCCACTGCTCCGCGCCCAGCTGTGACCGCCCCGGCTCAGGCACACTATCCTTGACTTCCCTGGGGCAGAAATGAACATGGGGCTCTGGGCATGAAAACCAGCACAAGCCCCCAGCTCACTGCTCAGCCACCCCCAGGAGAGTCCAGAGTCACCTGCTGGCAGGGAGATGGGAGAGGTCTCAGGACCCGACAACCCACACCTTAGAGGCACAAGCCTGCAGCCAGAGAGGCTCCCCACAACTCCAGACCCTCGCCGGCTGTCTGACCCTTTAAGGCCCAGCCTGGCCACCGAGAAGGACCAGCCAGCGCCTCTTCCTGGGCTCCTGCAGGGGCTGCAGGCTCTCACCTCCACAGAGAGACCCAGGCCTCCTCTTCCAATGCCTCCCTCAAGGCCACCGAGCCATCACCGCCTCCCTGACTCCACCCAAACTCTTCTGTTCTACCTGGCCGGGCCACCCCTGTCCTTGGTGCAGGGACTCTCAGCGGTAGGTAGGAGTCCTTTCTTGGGGATGCAATGCCTACTCGAGGCTCCCGGATGGCGCACTGTGACCTCCAGCACCACCCAGACTACCACTAAACCCTCTCCGTGTCCCCGGTCACCAGCCTCCAAGGGCAAGCACTGCAGAGGCCCACAGAGAATGAAGGCAGAGGGAATATTCTGTCTTGACAAGGGTACGTTTCCAAATGGAGAGCAGCGCCACATGCCAGCAGGTGGCCCCCGACCCTGGAAGGGAAGGGAGGGGCTCAGGACACTGGCAAAGCCTGAAAGATGCCTGTGGTATAGGGCTCCAGGCCTGGGGCTGGCTGCCCAATGCAGTCTCCAGGAGCCCTGCCCCACCCCCCTCCACCAAACCTGGGCCAAAGGCCTCCCGAGGTCCCCAAAGGACGTAGCGTCCCAGCCCTCAGCCCCCAGGGCCTCAGTAAGTTGGCACAGGGGTGTAAGAAGGGTGAAGCCAGAACTCCTGGAAGGCCAGGGGGCAGGCGGCCTCCAGATTTATTTCCTTATGTTTCTTCTGAACACATTCTGTTCATCTTCAAAACGGCAAAAGATGCTCAAATTTTAAAGCTCAACAGCTGATAACACACTTGGTAACAAAAATCAGCAATATTTAGAAACAAACTTGATTAAATTCATGTGTATGAATAAATCATGCTTTTAGATTTAACATAAAACGTGTTAAAATTTATATGCATGCCAAACTATAGCATTCCGCTCATTTTTTAAAAAGTAGCAGGGGTTGGCTGCCCGGCTGAATTGTTCCCACCCTTGCCAAGGTGGGGTTGCTCGCCCACTCCCTCCCCACCTAGGGTGCCGGTGCGGCCCTGGGCATGCACTGATGGTGGGCCCAGGATGTGTGGGGCTCCGACATGCTGCCACGGCCACCCTGTCCCCAGTGCTGACCCTCTGGGCCCCTTGACGGCTGCAGGGCAGAGCCAGGGCTGCCCTCTGTTCCACTCACTCCTCCTTGCGTGGCCATGGCAGACGTGACAATGACAGTAGAGAATTCAATGCTCTAAATGCACCCCCACCACACCAGGGCAAATCTAAATCCAAAGGGAGGCCCCTGCACCGGACTGACTGCCTGCCTGCCAACACATCCCCCCTAGAAATGTGTTGGTGCCTTAGCAGAAGGGACACAGGAGGGGGCTGCTCCTTCCGGGCTCCCTTTTGTCCGTGACTCTGAGACACCCCCCAGCCCGGGGTGAAGGTGTTGGGGCACAGCTGACAACCTCCGGATGGGGCCAGATTGGCTGGACAGGGAAAGGCACCACCATCCACAGGCTGGTAAAACCACAGAGCGCAGAGAACAATGACGTGCAGACAGCGTCTGCAGCACCAACCGTCTGGTCACCAAGCTGCAACCTGGACTCCCCTGTCCTTGTCCTAGCGGTTAGTCCGTCTCCAAATCACAGTGATTCCTTTCTCCAGAAAGATCCGATTTCGATCTGTTCCCTTCTCTTCCTTGATGCACCTACCTGTTCGGACAACGTCTGGGGCGGGGTGCACCTTCCTTGCTCCCACCAAGGGTCCATGCAGTAACAACCGCTTGCCGGACATGGGTGGGGGAACGCTGGCGGCCCCGTGGGGAACAAAACCCGAAAGCGCTAGCCTCTTTGGCGCCGGGTTTTATTCTCCCAGCCTCCTGCCTGGGCCCGGGCCACTGCTTTGCCAGAAGGCTGAATGCCTCCCTGCCTACGCTGTTCACCGGCCAGAGTGAAGAAGCCTCGGCGCCGGATGTTGCACATCCTCCACGTCGCCCCACCACCGCTGAACTCCGCCTTCGTAGCCTGGCCTGCGAGCCGCCACACTGGCCTCCCCTCCCTTCTTGCAACGCCGTAGCGCGGCTATTCCCTCTGCCGGGCGCCCCCTCCCCCTCGGGTCTCAGCCGCAGTGTCACCTCCTCGGAGGCGCTTCCCCCTCCGCATCCTGTCTTCTACCCTGATGTTCGCTCCCAGTTCGTGACGGTCGCACTGTCCCCCGTCTAGTCTCGGAACCCGGCCGAGCTCCGTCCGCGCAGCAGCGGCGTCCGCACGGTCACTCCGCCCACCTTACGTGGTTTTTAACCGCACGAACCCAGCCCCGCACCCACTCAGGCCCCTGAGCCGCCTGAGCCCCGCGGGACCCCCCACGGCCCGCAGCCAGAAGCCGGAGCGCCCGCACCGCCCTCGGTCCAGCAGCCGGCCGCACAGCGTGCGAAGCACAGGGGTCAAGGGTGGCGCGCCAGGGCTACCGCCAGACCCGCCGCCTGCCCAGTGCGCACGCGCGAGGGCTGGGGCAAGGCCGCCACTGCGTTAACTCCCTCCGCGCCGCCCCGGGGGCTGCCCCAGCGGCGCGGCCCTGCCGACCGCGGTCCCACAATCGGCCGGCCCCCTGAGGCGTGCAGCCAGCCCCTGGCAGTCCCAGACACCTCCTCAGAAAGGGAGCTAGAGCAAGAGTCGCCGACGCGGCTCGCCAAAAACGGCCGTGGCCCTTTAACATTCCCCTCGCTCGCGCCCATTGGCTAGGGCGCTCTACGTCATCGCTGCGCGCCCGACAGCGGCGCCTTCCCGCTCCCTAACCCTGACGCCAGAGCGGCGCCGGCCTTAGCGGCTGAGGAGAGCGGGAGGAGGTTGCGGCGGCGGGAAGATGTAAGTTGGGGGAATCCGACCCCATCCGAGCTCCGGGGACCGCCCGCAAAGCTCGGCGGGGCGCGTGGTGGAGCCGGCCCGCTCCTCGGCCTCTCGGTAGGGACGGCAGCCTGGCGGCGCGGCACCGGGTCTAAGAAGAAAGAGTGTGGCCCGGGGCGGGTGGAGTGGGAGGCGCCGAGGCCGCGGCCCGGAAGTGGTCGGGGCCGCGGCGGGCGGAAGGGCGCCTCAGATCGTCCCCCTCTGCGGCGGACCCTGCTAGGCCCGCGGGACTCGGAGCAGCCGGGAGCGCGGCTTCCGCCTTCGGGGCTTTCTCGCCGGGTTGGAGACCCAGGCCCGCAACGCCAGGCCCTGCCCTGGAAGCGCTCGCGGCCCGGCGCCTGGACTGGGGAGTTGTGAGTGAACGCGGACGGGGGCGGCGAGGTCGCGCGTGGGGCCCGTGCCAGTGGGTGCGGAGTGGCTTTGGTGGGGTGCCCTGGGAGACCGGCTGAGCCTCCCTTCGAGGCCATTAATTCAGACATGACTCCACGGCCGTTTACCAGGCTCCCGGGTGCCGTTTTCCGCGCGAGTCCTTGGAGATACGGCCCCTGATGTCATGCAGCTCCGTTGGACGGGTTACCCCCCACAAGGGAGGTTACGGGAAGGTTCAAGTCCACGAAGGGAAGTCGTGGCTTTTTCTTTTATTTCGCATGAATTGTGCCTAAAATGTGCTTTTAAATGGGGAAGGTGCTCTGAAGAGTTGAGCCGAAACGCCATCTGCTCGAGGTTTAACTAATTGTTCTCTCTCTCTCTGGCTGTTGGACGCGCACCTTTCCGGAGGATGGGGGAGGTAATCAAGGTCCTGTGCTGTTACCTGAACTTGTGTGAACAGAGAGCCTCAATCTTTGCTTTCTAGCACTCGGCCACGCCCAGCAAAGTGTTCGCTCACCCTGTGGTTCTTAATTCGTAGAGTTTAAGAATTCCAGTGGTGCTTGTTGTCACCGAGCACACGGGGGGAGGTGGGGCGCGGGAGTCTGCGGTCACGTGTGCCTACGGAGCACTTGAAATACACCTAGGCCAAATTGAAGGGTTTAAAGGCTTAGTGGGGGGTGGGGGTGCAGATATTTCACTAATGAGTTTTTATACTGATTGTATGTTGAAAAGATAACATTTGGGGTATAGCGTGTCCACTGTATTACTGAAAGTCAATTTCATCTGTTAACTTACCTAATGTGGCTGCTAGAAGATTTAGGATTTTAGCTCACACTCTATTTCTATTGGACAGTACTGCACTTGGTGATCCTGACCGGGTGGTTCAGGGACCCCTGGTGAGCATCCAAGAGATTGTGTGACTTTGGGAGACCAGAGTTCACGTGGGGAAAAAGCTTCCAAACATGGAAAAACGTCCCTTCTAAGGAAAGCTAACATTGATTGAGCCTTAACTAGGTGCCAAGTTTCTTTCATGAGTAATAAATTTGGTTAATGATCTTGGTGACTATGGAGGTGTAGGAACTGTAATTGTCACTATAATGCTTTTGAGAAATTGAGGCTCAGAACGGTTAAGTGACTTACCCAAGGTCACACAGCAAAGCTCTGAATTAAACAGATACACTGACTCCGGACGCTTAACCAGGGAATTACACTTCCCGCTTGTCGGAGGACACTGAGCTTCTCCAGTGTTGCTTGCTCAGTGCCCATAGCACCTTACTGTTTTAAGGCAGAACATCTTAAACGACGTTATCAGCTTAGAAAAGAGCAGCAAAGGTGGCATTCTGCTTGCTTCTGCTCTAATCTGATCATCCGAAGCTGGCCTTCACTCTGGAGTCACAGAATTTATTCAGGATCTTGGGCACCCCTACACAACGTGAAACAGGATCCCAGTTGGCTGCTGTGTCCAGGTTACTTACAGGCTGTTGAGGAAGAGGAACTAGGAGTAGTGGAGACCAGTACCTGAGACCTTTGCTTGCAACTCAAGCAAATTGTAGAAAACCTCACTGCAAATATTGAAGTTTGTTCCAAGTAACACTCACTAATGGTACTGATGACCATTTATTGAGCACATGCTGCAATCCAGACACTTTGTTAAACCTTTATGAGCAGTGCCATCCAGTTCTAGTGCCCCCCCCCACACACACACACGTATGTGATTTTGGGGAAAAAATGTAAGCATAAAGTTAAAAGAATTGCAGTGACTACCCTCATAACCACCACCTAGATCGTACAAGTCCCATTTCTACCACATTTGCTTTTTACGCGTCAATATTTTTATTATATTTTGAAGTACATTTTAGCCTCTGGTGTAACACTTCTATCTGCCTATCATTAAAGTTGCATTTGCAATGACTCTTTTTTGGGTTTTTTTCTTAAGTTTATTTATTTTGAGAGAGAGCAGGGGAGGGGTAGAGAGAGAAAGAGAATCCCGAGCAGGCCCTCCACTGTCAGCGAGGAGTCTGATGCAGGCTCAATCTCACAAACTGAGATCATGACCTGAGCCGAAATCAAGAGTTGGGGGCTTAACTGACTGAACCCTCCGCCCCCAGGCGCACCATGCAATGACTGCTTTTTAAATGTTCATAGGGCAACATTTTATTTGTTTGCATTTGGATATTAAATGTTTTGATGCTACCTGTCGCTTTTGAAATGGTTTTTGCTTCCAGTCGTAGCCTAGATCCAAAGTATCCTACGAGGAAGTTACAGCAGTTAAACAAGAGATCTGACCACACCAGTAACCCTTTCAGGAGAGCCACTCTTGGGGTTTTTTTCTGTTCTGCATGCAAATGTGGTGCGGTGGTATGGGGGGGGGGCGGTAGAGGGCTCATCAAACCTATGAGTGCAAAATGGGTATTGTACCTCCTGTAAAATAACAGTGACGGGCGCCACCACCATTTCCTTAAGGAAAAGACCACAAACTGAGGTGAGGGTCTACCTGTGGGGGTGGGACCCTCCCCAAGGAAATGGAAGAGGTCCCTGTGTGTTCCTGGCTTTGTGGACGCTCGCTGCTCACTGTGTTCCTTGCCATCTTCTCGTGTGCTCGCCTTTTGACTGCAAAGCGAATTTGTTGCCTTGCCAATACGTTCACTCTGTAAATCCTTTTATCTTGTTATTAGGCTGCACTTTGGCGTAAATTGCAATCGATTAGGGATCGTTTCTCAGACTCGAGTTAGAAGTGAGAGTTCAGATAAGTGAGGCCGCCATTGCTGCTTTGAACACCTCAGAAGGGGAGAATGGATTTATCAGGAGTGAAAAAGAAGAGCTTGCTAGGAGTCAAAGAAAATAATAAAAAGTCCAGCACTAGGTAATCCTTCTGTCAGATTTTTCTAGTGCTACTTTGGGGGTGCTCGTTACTAGGGACCCTCAGAAAGGGGAAGATTGGAAATGTCTCACATTCTACAGTGAAGTGTCCTAAGCCACAGATCGTTTTGTTCTGTGATCACCTGGGGTCTCTGTAGTCCTTTGGATCCCCTCCTGGGTAGTGTTGTTTCAGGGTTTGGTCAGAGGGGCTCGTGATCTCACACTCTTCCTCACCATCCAGGGCTCCCTCTCCTACCAAACGCAAAGACCGCTCTGATGAGAAGTCCAAGGATCGTTCTAAAGATAAAGGGGCCACCAAGGAGTCTAGTGAGAAGGACCGGGGCAGGGAGAAAACGCGGAAGAGGCGCAGCGCTTCCAGCGGCAGCAGCAGCACCAGGTGGGGCCGCGGGGCGGGGCCCTGAGAGCCACGCCCCTTTCTGTCCGCTGAGCCTGCCCACTGCTCTGTAGTCCGAATTATTCACACAGAAGATTGTGAGATTGTTAATAAAGGCCTTAACTGTAGCACAATGCTTTGGGGTTTGCTCCGGTTCCCTATGGAGGATGGTGTTAAAGAATGAGACATCTGGGGGTAGATTTTTCTCTCAAGTGCTTTTTTCTTTAGTTGTGATTGGACTGCCCGAGCCTAAAGCTTGCATTTCTTCACTTGAGCGCCAGCCCGAGCCCCTCGGTAGCCACCTTCCAGGATGGATTGGTGTTCTGACCTGCAGGCTCTTTCTGTACCTCCCAGCAGTCAAGGCTTCTGTGTGGCTAGGAAGCGGCTCCTTCCTTTCCTGCCCCTGCGCAGTTTGAATGCTGTTTTCTGTCCCTGCCAGGGGCTTTGGCTAGAGAAGGCTGGGGTAGATATCATCCCCACCCCCCCGGGGTGGGGGGACGACATGGAGGTTGGAAAATAATGAGGACAGCGGTGGCCTCTTGGGAGCATGAGCACGTACAGGCTCGTCTGCGTCTGCTGGGAAGAGAGGCTCCCCTCCGCTGCTGCCTGTGACACTTCTGTCTCCCTGGTCAGGTCCCGGTCCAGCTCTACCTCCAGCTCGGGCTCCAGCACCAGCACTGGCTCGAGCAGCGGCTCGAGCTCTTCTTCCGCATCCAGCCGCTCGGGAAGCTCCAGCACCTCCCGCAGCTCCAGCTCCAGCAGCTCGTCTGGCTCGCCGAGTCCTTCTCGACGCAGGCACGACAACAGGAGGCGCTCCCGCTCCAAGTAAGCTCCCTTCCGGCACCGCTTCCCACGGCGGGGGGGTGGGGGTGGGGGGTCTTGGTTTGGAGGGGTTGCCCCAAAACTTGTCAGTCATCTGGGAACTTAGTTTGCAAACTGGGGACTATAAAGTGACAGTAGCTCTTATAAAAGTAGCCTGTAGAGGAGTCTGTGTCTTACTTAGTCGGATTTCTGAGGCAGAGATAACAGGAATATACACGAACTGGTAGGGAAAGCTGCCTTATAAAAAACTCAACAGTAGCACTTAGCAGCCCCACTTAAAAAATTTTTTTGACTTGACAGAAATTGTTTCTGTTGTGTTTTTTCAATCAGATCCAAACCACCCAAAAGAGATGAAAAGGAAAGGAAAAGGCGGAGTCCTTCCCCTAAACCCACCAAAGTGCACATCGGGAGGCTCACTAGGAATGTGACCAAGGTGAGGGATCTCAGATCTGTCCAGTGGGCAGAGGGGGCACGTCTCTTCTGCAAATGTTTTAAATGGAAAACCAGAGAAGCTGGCCTTTGCTGGAGGTAACCGAGAACATAGGCTCTGAGGACACTGGCGGGAGCACGGAGTCCTTTATCCGAGTTGTTCCGTGTGAGAGAGACGCCCCAGGTGCCTAGCTTGTCATCGTCATGGGGTGACTTCTCAGCTCCCACACGGGTAATTGGTGGGTGCACATCAGAGTGACCCTTCTTTCCTCTAGGACCACATCATGGAGATATTCTCCACCTACGGGAAAATTAAAATGATTGACATGCCTGTGGAAAGGATGCACCCCCACCTGTCTAAAGGCTACGCGTACGTGGAGTTTGAGAATCCGGACGAGGCCGAGAAGGCTCTGAAGCACATGGATGGAGGTGGGTGACCCTGCCTGCGCCCCCTGTCTGCTCCCTGCGCGAGGCTGGCCTCGGCCCAGCGGAGGGACCTTTCAAACCAGTTTCCACCAGCTCCCTGCAGCTCTTGCCCGACTCCATCCTTGACCAGTGGGGGTGTGTTCACCAAAAACAAGTTGATGAGATATCATTCTTGGGAAAATTTCAGCAAAAATGAATACATTAACATCTTTAGAGTTTTCCAATCTGTGAGAACTTAAGGAACGAAGGGGTTTATTTTCTACAATATTATGAATGTGAATAATGCAGCATTTGGCTTTTGTATGGCAGTGTTTTCTCTAGTCCTCTCTGAGAGTCATCTTCTGTTATGCTGACATTTCAGCATTTTTAGGTTTACTTTGCTGAATTCATACATTTTATCCATCTCCCTCAAGCTTGTATCGTAACTATTTGTGACATTTATAGCTGTTTTGTATTGAGCAGAATGGTTTTGACGGCGGCTGAGCACTTGTGAATAGTTTGGGATGGCCGGTTTCCATCTTGTCTTCACGTCTGTGTCTTTGAGGAGCGTGGAATCGGTCTCCGCCCCAGCTCCTGTAATCTACACAGCTGGGGCCGAGAGCTGGCTCCGTCCACAGCACTGTGCATGGGGTATCTGGCCACGCAGGGAAGAATCTGAACACCTCAGAACCTTGGAGTCCTCAGAAGCCTGTTACCCACTGGAAAAATAGTGTAATGGTGTGATGGCTAGTTTTCCTGGAGCCCGGATGGAGCTTGGACACTAGGAACTTTCCCTTAACGCTAAGCTAGCTGTCTTCAGTCTACTGAAATCCCTTTGAGGGGCGCGTGAGTGACTCATTCGGTTGAGCGTCCAGTTCTTCATTTTGGCTCAGGTCGTGACCTCACAGTTCGTGACCTCACAGTTCGTGGGACCGAGCCCTGTGTCGGGCTCTGTGCTGACAGTGAGGAGCCTGCTTGGGTTTCTTTCTCTCTCTCTCTCTTTCTCTCTCTTTCTTGCTCGCTCTGCCCCCCTCTGTCTCTCAAAATAAATCCTAAAACATAACCAGTCGCTCCCTTTGAAGTTTTTTAGGAGTTTGTCATGAACTGTGCCCACCACCTCTTGATCTTAACCACACCTTCATTTTAGAGACTGTCAAACATGCGTCTTTGAGAGCTGGAGCACTTGCTAAGAATTCAGGACACTCGGCCACGTCCAGGGTGTGCATGGTCGTAGCCCACGTTTTTTAAGATTCTGGTAGGATCTGTGTGTGTGTCCACATACTGTACTGCGCCCCATCGAGTGGAGCAACTCCGTGCTGGCTCCAGAAGGAATGTGGAAGAGCTTGGCCTTTCCTGGCAGCTGCCCAGAAGATAGAGTTGTCTTCATTGCTGTATGATCAGTGTCCTTGACGTTCCTGATTTGGGCTGGCCTTGGCAATGGGCCATGTGGAGGCAGGGGGTGCCTTGGGCTGCGTTTACTTAAGTCTCGTGAGTGCGTTCTGAACACAGGTCTACATGCCTGAGCCACCTCCTTGCCATCTCTGCTGTCGCCTTGAGGGTAGGAGCTGAGAAGATGAGAGAGGGCACACGAGGGCTGTGCTCGGTCCCCTGAGCGGTCCCTGGATTGGGCCAGGGTGCGTGCTCCCCTGAGGTTCCTGGGTCTGCGCCTTGGTCTCCTTTGCTTGCTTTTTCTGAGGCCCTGAAGGCTCCTTGGCCTCCATCCTGAGCCGCCTCCCTTCACTGTTCTCATCGGCTACATTCACATACGTGGCTGCACTCAGAGTCCCCTCCCCAAGTCACTTTTTCCACATTCTGAAGACAGACTTGACAGCTGAACCTTGGTTTGGTTTTGCTCCCCTGCCCCAGTAGTACTTTCTTCTTCCAGAGCCACGATGCAGTCATAGTTCATCTAGAAACAGGGGTGCCGATCATCCCTCCCACCCCATCCACCGCCACGTTGTAGTGACCCGGCGGCCCATTTACAGTGGACACTGCCCTCGTCGGGACCCAGCACCCAGAGGCCACCTTCTGGTCCCCTGGGAGGAGCCCTCTGAGGAGCCCACGGCGGGTATCGGGAGAGGGGGCCAGGCCCCCTGGCTAAGAGGCCACACGTCTTCGAGGGCAGTCCTTCTGGATCTCTTACATTTCACCCCATCTGCTTCCCTCAGAGCCCCCACAGTGCTGCCCCTCCTCTTGCCTGTCCCTCCCAACCTTCTAGAGGAGGCAGCTCAGTGCTAGGCCCACCTTCCGGCTCAGGTCAGGGCACAGCCCTTCCCCATCAGTGAACGGGCTCAGGTGTCCACTTGGATGCACTTCCCTTGGTGGCTGCTGTGCATGAGGGGTCTTGGTGCCTCGAGACTGAGTTCCCTCTTCGCTTCCACGCTATAGGCACGTTTCCTGGCCAAACCGCCCACAGTAGTGACTGGGTGTGATATTTTGTGACTTGATCTTTTTTTCAACAGGACAAATCGATGGCCAGGAGATCACCGCCACCGCTGTGCTGGCCCCATGGCCGAGGCCACCGCCCAGGAGATTCAGCCCTCCCAGGAGAATGCTGCCTCCACCTCCCATGTGGCGTCGGTCGCCCCCACGGATGAGAAGAAGGTAGGTCTGTTTGGAGTCTCCCAGAGGACTGCTTGAGGCCTGTGTGGGTTTGTTTCATTTACACACACAGCATGATAGTGCTGACCTTGGAGCCCTGCTCAGCCTGTGGGCTGGCATGGGACGGCCCTATGGGGGCACCGCTGCGGGTGGCACCACTATTCCTGGAGTCTGGGTCCTGTCCCCTTCCTAGCTAACAGGACAGGAAGGCTCAGGAGAGGAGTTTGAGTCAGGTGAGGGAGGGGCTGTCCCTGGGCAGAGGCCAGAGCACGGCCCTCCTCTGCTGGTGGTGTTGAGCCGCCCCGTGCACGGCCCTCAGGAAGGAAGGGCTCCCAGGCGGTGCCGTCAGAGAGCCATCCTAGCTTAGAGCATTGACGTGTGCAACTCCACAGAACGTTCCTTCCAGAAGCCAGCTTCACCCTGCGGCCGGAGATGCGGAGCTGTGTCTCTGGTGCCAGCTTCGGCGTCTGACTTGGTCTTTCCTCTCCCCGCAGGTCGCGCTCCCCGAGACGCAGGTCCCCGGTGCGCCGGCGGTCCCGCTCGCCCGGCCGCCGCCGCCACAGGAGCCGCTCCAGCTCCAACTCCTCCCGATAAGCAGGCCACCGGGGCTCTGCACCCTGGAACTTCTGTCCCGTCCACTTCAGTTCGGTCACTTGTGTAGCGGCAGGAGGATTGGTAGGAGAGAAATTCCTCACTCAGGGCAGGCTTCGAAGGTGGCGATTGAGGCGTTTCCTCTGAAGGCAGAGTTCCAGCTGCAGGAGCGTTAGTGGCTTGGAGTTGTGCCTGTAAAGACGCCCGCCAGGTCTCTGGCTAGAAAGCTCCCACATTCGCAGTTCCTCAGAGTCCATTCAGTGGCAAAGCCAGCAGGGACAACGCAGGGCTCCGGGTGGCAGTGCGGCCCCGGCCCGGGGGTGGGAGCTGGGCCAGTGGCCTGGTCGTGCCCAAGCTTGCCGGTCTGCGGGGTCCCTCAGGAAGGGGCCTGCTTTCCGTGCGGCTGCTGATCCTGCTGGCCTGGCCCTGCTCCCCCTGCTCCGGTCCTCCTCCGATACCTGCAGTCAGACACCCTGTGTTCATCACCGGAAATGGTTGGTTTTACACGTACTCATGCACACACACCACATCCCGCGGCTCCCTTTCTCTCTGCACTTGGTGAACAAGTTGAGAGCCAGCTCCACAGGGCCATCAAGGACCCCCCCCCCCCCGTACCTGTCATTCACTGTGGTCTCGCAGGTTACCGTGGCAACATGTACATTGCTTTTTTGGCTTTTATTGTACAGTCAGTACTATAAATTTGTTGTTTTGAGTTTTGTAACTTGTAGCATTTTAGGCGCTGTTGTGTTTGTACTTTGTTGTGTAGAGTGAAGGGATTGTGTTGAATAAACGGGATTAGACTGCAGACTGAGTACTGGCTTCCCTGCCCCCTTCCTGTCTGTGACCCCAGAAACAGCTTCACTTCTGAAGCTAAAAACTCAGGCACTAAAAACACACGACTGCATCTTGGTTCATTTCCGCAGGCACACTTTCAGAGTCTGAGCAGAACAGCCGGTGAGCACGCCAGGGAGTTGGGCAGATTCTGTGGGTTGACCTGCACCGAGAGAGAGATAGATGCTCTTATCACCTTATATTCCCAGGAGCTTGGCATTTTGCCTGACCAGAAACCGATCTCCTTGGCTGCTGCTATGTTAGTCAGCCACGAAATAATGAAAAAACGGTTTTCCACCTCAAAAGTCGGTTGTGTCACAACGAAGACTTAGAAACTGTAAAAAATTGAGGTTTCAGTCACCCAGCCCTGAGCTTGGCCCTTCCTGTGTCCATATTCAAATGGGATGTCTGCGAGACCACCTCCTGCCAGGCAGCACAGTGGCTTCCTACCCGGCAGGGGACACCAGTGTTGAGCGGGGACCCTTTCGGTGTTTCTGAATGCAGGACAGAGCAAATAAAATCAGGTGCTCCCTTTGCTGTCAAGGAGGCGGTGGCACCGCGGTCCTGTCAACAGTGTGAGGGCACCTGTTTCTGCCCACCAGCACCGCCTCCACCTCACCCCCGCCCCGTGGCCCCCTTTTTAGTCCTCGGGCTCTGCAGGGGGGCGGTTTTGAGAAACGACCCTGGCATAATCCGCTTGCCTTTGTTGCGCCTGCTGGGATGGCTGGGGCTGCTACCCGCAAAGGCCCTTATGGCCTCAAGCTCACGACCGACTCCGGGACTCACACGCTCCCTGAGTCGTGCAGTCACCCCACCCCCCATCCGCAGCTGTCGCTGCCTGGACCTTAGCTTTGGTTGGTGGGCAGCGTGGGAAGCGTGCCAGCCTCCCAGGGGTTCAGACGTGGGTGGAGGCGAGCGCGGTGGCCTCCGGGTTTGTGGGGAGAGTTCGTCCCAGACGGGCCCACGCCAGCCCTCCTGCCGCCGCCACCTAGCGTCACTGCGGCGCTCCCCCAACTCTCCTGCTAACCACTGTCTCCCGGCAGTGCCCCGCCCTCGACACCCGACACGCCAAGTGGGGCGGGGCTGCTGGAGGCGGGGCGTGGGCCGGGCGGCCAGACCCCAGCTTGGCCTGGTCAAGATGGCGCTGATGGTCGGAGCGCGCGTCCTGGCTCGCAACCTGCTCCGCCCGTGTACGTGACTCCGGGGGGCTGGAGTTGGGGGGTGCGGGGCAGCAGGGGCCCGGGGAGTCGGGAGGGGGGCCGGAAGAGACAGGGGCTCCGGACCCGAGGGAGCTGGGAGGGACGGGGGGGGGGGGGGGGGGGACCTCAGGGAGCTGGAGGGAGCCGGGGAGCTGACTGGGGTCCGGGGCTAACGGGCCGGCCTCGCGCTGTCGTTCGTAGGGTCCCGGCTGCCGGACGCGGTTCCCGGGCGGACGGGGCCGGCCGCCGGCGGCGGGGACGGTGTGCGGTGTTTCGGGAGCCCTCGGGTGCTGGTGGAGACGGACCCGGCGAAAGGTAAGCGCTCCTGCGGCCGCACGTTCGGGCGAGGGCGCCTACGCCGGGCCCCGCCGGCTGGGCTTTCCCTGGCTCGGCCCGCCCCGGGACCTGGAGGACTCGAAGCAGGGGTGCCACGCCTTCCCACGCCCGCTCCCTCCTCGCCCGCTCCCTCCTCGCCCGCCGCTTGTCTTCCTGACCGCGGCTCCTGGGGACCCCCGAAGGCCATTGGAGATCAAGCCCTGTACGAAGACCAAGACCAAGACCGTTTCTGTTGCGTTCAAAGCTTAAAGGTCATCAGCCCACGTGCTTTTCCCCAGTTCATTATGAAGATAAAAGTGTTTTGGTTTGTAAAGTTTGAGGGGTATGCCCCTCCATCTAAACTCTTCAGTTGGAAATTGAAAATAATGGAAGTCTTTTAGAGTAAAGTAATTTTTTTTTTTTTTTTTTTTTTGATATTCTGGCATGGCACAGGACCTAGCAGATGGTTTACGAATTAAAGCCAGGAGCCACCTCCCACCCCCATCAGAGCCTCTGGGAAAACTCTCCAAAAAGGACAGAAAAGGTAGAAAAAGCACCCTTGAGTTTTCTCTACCTGAGAATGTTCCCGACCTGGGTCCTGAGAAGGCTTGCAGCCAGGGCTGGGCCTACTTCCAGGTTTTGGGGACACGCTGTGCTCAGGCCTACGAGAGGAGCTGGGGGGCTGCTGTGGTTGGGGGGCTGCGGCCTCAGCCCACCTCCCCTGCGACCTGGATTCGCCCCAAGTCCTCTGTGTCAACTCATGGAAACCTTTACCTTCTCCCCTGAGTGTCCTTGATTCTGCTGGACCGGGCTCTGTAAAAATCCAGTCAGCCTCAAAAACTGCCCTCTGAACCAAGTTCAGGGAGCTTGCTTCTGGGAATTTTGATCGCTTCTTACACGTCCCTGTACATTCCTGTAGCTGGTTAGTAAGTAACCTCTCCCTCAGAAGCCGGAGGTCTCAAAACAGCCCGTTTGTCTTCAGGACTTGGTTCTCACTCCTAGAGGACTGTTTACGTTGACCATCTGAAGATTTCTAAGGTCCTGACCAGGGAAATGTAGTCTAAATGAACGGTGGCCCTTCGAAAGCCCTTGAGGTCTGTCCTTGGGCCAGGTAGCCGGAACAGATGGCCTCAGCTGGCCCAGGCTGGTGGTTGCCCTGTCCCAAGTGCTGGTCTGCCCCCCCCCCCGGCCTCCCCCGCTGCTGGCAGGACGCACAAGCGGATCATGGAGAATTTAAGAACGTCAGCCCGACAACATCTTTAGCAAGAACCAGAACCCCCAGTGCAGTTTCTCCTTCGTATCCGGTCTTAGAGTCTGCTCGCTCACTCCTCAGGAAAGTAAGGCCATCACCTACTCCCCTGGGGACAGAGGACTGGCATCTGGAGGAACAAGATAAACAGACAGATATTTGCTCATGAACGTTCATGGCCGCAGTAGTCACAAGACTCTCAAGGTGGAAGGGACCCAGTGTCCACCAGCACACGAACAGATACAGTGCGGTCCACACGTGTGCAGGGAGACACTGGGCCTCAGAAAGGGGGGGGACGTTGACCGAGCGGCACAGGCCGGCCTGGAGAACGCGGTGCTCAGTGAAAGGAGCCACACATAAAAGGTTGTGTGCTTCCATGCACACGAAACGTCCAGAGTAGATGGGTCCGTACAGGCAGAAAGTAGACACTCAGTGGCCAGGGGCCAGGGAGGAGCAGGAACTGCTCGTGGGCGCAGGGTCCTGTGTGGGATAGAAATGCCCGGCAATTAGATCGTGGTAGCATTGGGACACTGTGCATGTCCCTATAGACCTGGACTGCCCACTTTCATTTATTTATTTTTTTTTAATGTTTATTTTTGAGAGAGAGAGCAGAAGCAGGGGAGGGGCAGAGTGAGAGGGAGACACAGAATCGGAAGCAGGGTCCAGGCTCTGAGCCGTCAGCACAGAGCCCAACGCGGGGCTCGAACTCACGAACCGTGAGGTCATGACCTGAGCCGAAGTCAGATGCTCAACCGATGGAGCCACCCAGGCACCCGTGGACTGTCCACTTTTAAATAGTTAATTTACGTTAGGTGAATCTCACTTACATTTGAAAAACCAAAACCGGGGCGCCTGGGTGGCTCTGTCGCTTGAGCGTCCTGACTTCGGCTCAGGTCATGATCTCGAGATGGGAGTCCAAGCCCCCCGCATGGGGCTTCGTGCCGACGGTGCAGAGCCTGCTTAGGATTCTCTCTTTCCCTCTCTGCCCTTCCCCCACACGCACATACAAGCTGGCTCGCTCTCTCAAATAAATAAACTTAACCAATTTTAATAACCAAAAGTTAAAAATGAAAACTGTCGCTTCCCATGGCCAGGTTGAGGGTGCGGGATGGTTGGGTGTGCTTTTCCAGTCCTGGGTGTGAGCTTTCTCCTCTTCATTTTCAAACTAGGGGTCGCCGTGATAAAGTTGAAGAACCCCCCGGTGAACAGCCTCAGCCTGGAGGTGCTGACGGAGTTTGTCATCAGCCTGGAGAAACTGGAAAACGACAAGACCTTCCGAGGCGTCATCTTGACGTCGGTGGGTGCTCGTTGGTTCCCCGAGTTCTGATCACGGCAGGAACCTGCTACGAGGTCACGTCCACACGTCACGTGCTGTAGAATGACCAGGTAGACCCGGATGCCGGTGCCACCAGGGACCCTAGTCCTGAGCCTGGTCCAGGGGGGCCCCCAGTGGTCCTGGCATGCTGTGGGCAGATGGCTCCCCCCAGAGCACCGCGACCTCTGCCCCAGGCCGGACTGTGGGGAGAGCCTCAGTGCCCTGCAGTCGGGCCAGAACTCAGGGGAGGGCAGTGAATTGTCTGCAGGGGTGGCCTGGAGCCCGCGCTGATTGGTGACGGGTAGTCCACCAGGGTGTCCTCTTGGCAGTGGAGCCACCAGGCGTGTTCCCTGGTGGCCACGCTCCCTCGTTCCTCTTCGCCTGGGCCTTAGAGTCAAGTTCTCAGAGGGCAGATTTTCCCTTCTGAATTCTCTAGGGAACTTTGGTGTTGCGTCCAAGAGCCGACAGATGCTGCTGTTTAATGACATCTGTGGGAGGGGTGTCACCGGTGAGGCCGGGGAGGGGGCGGTCCTCGGCTTGGGCCGGGTAGACCCCATAGACCGACAGGATCGGGGGCCACGCCGGCTCCGGCAGCCCCACCTACTTTGCCAGGAGAGGAAGTAGATGGGAGCGCGGCCTGATGTAACAAGCCCTTCGTCATGTCAGGAAGAGTCCTGGAGTCGCCTTTCGAGTTGCGGGGAGCCTCCGCATGAGTGTCTCCCAGTAGAAGGGCCACTGTTCTACAGAGACCAGTGAGGACGTCTTGTCGCACCATTGTTAAAGGCAGAGGGTCGCGGTCTCTTCCGGGCAAGGCTTGGCACGTCCACTGGGCACGCGCCTGCTTTCCTTAAACCCTCAGACGGTCCTGGGTGTGACCTGGTGTTGTCCCAGCTCTGAGCTCTCGGGGTGGGTCTGATGCACACACCAGGGGAGTCCCGTGGAGTGGCCCCCCCGGGGAAGAGAGTGGCGCTCCAGGGGCAGGGCTGGCGCTCGTGGGCACGGGTCACTGTGACAGTTGAGGCTGACCTGTCTGGACGTGTTGCAGTTCTCTGGGAGTGTTTGGCTCGGGAAAATTTCTGAAAATATTCCCTTCAAGAAGTTTCACAGCGTGATTGATCACGCCAGGAAACGAGAGCTGGGAAGACCCATTACTTCTGTCCCTCGGCAACAAAGCGGGGCTCCGTGCGGCCCCCCCACCCCCACCCCGGTCTCAAAGTGGCACGGCCCCCGGGGGATGGGGAGCCGGCGTGTGTCCCTCCAAAGCCCACATTGTCCCCGGGACTGTGTCATCTTACAAATGTGTCTCCGTGTGTCTTCGGCTGGGTGCCTACTGTGTCTGCAGCACAAGGCCTGCCCAGTGGACCCTCAGCAGATGACGGTGCGACGTGACGCTGCTCTTGTGGGGACACACGATAGAGGCCGCAGACGAGGGCTCGCGACAACAGCAGCGCGTTTTTCTCCGCTCTCCTGGAGCGTCCCTCTCCACTTCTAGCAGCTGCTGCCGGGTACTGGCACCCCTGTACCCCGCCTCCTCCACCCCGGGTCTCTGTGTCCACGTTTCCCTCCCCTTAGAAGGACCCCTGCTCTCACGTGGTCTCACGTTGGTCACATCTGCAAAGACCCTGTTTTGAAGACAGTCACACTCGTGGGCACTGGGGGTAAAGGCAGACACGGTTCGGCCCGCTGCAGACGGGCTGCCGAGTCCCAGATCACAGCCCGTCCGGTCCGTCTGGCGGGGCGAGCCCCCGTCAGCATGACCGCGGTGTCTCTCCCGCAGCCACAAGCTTTCCTCGAGCGTCCGGACCGTGGGCGCCCTCTTCCCCGCCACGTGCAGATGAGCTGCGTGGGGTATTTGGAGGGCGGGGAGGGGTGCCCGCGTTCAGCATTGGTTAGGGAAGGAGGCACGCGCTCAGAGCAGGGGCAGCCCTGCCCCCACCGCCACCCTGTCCCCGGGGCGCCAGTGACAGCCAGGTCGCGCTGGCACGCGGCCTAGGGAGACGACAGGTCGGCCTCCAAGCGTCTGCGTGCACAGGTCCCCATGGAATTGCACTCTGCACCCTGCACACGAGCTTGGTCCTGTCGCTTAATGTGAGGATATGGAGACGTCGCCTGTGACCGTCCCGTACTTCACGTGTCGGTAACAGGTCACTTCAGCCCCGGACACGCTCCAACCACGGGAACATCTCGTTCACTTAGAAACATTGTGACCACGCGACGGCCCCGCGTGGTGGCCACGGAGCAACCCCGCCCCGCCTCTGGGCCGGCAGTGTTTGCTGGAAAGCAGCGCCGTGCTGGCGGTCCCCTGTGTCTGCTTCCCCCGCTCTGTGGCGGCTGTGTCGGGACCTGGGGCGTCCACACGGGACCCACGGCCTTCTAGGCCAGGCTTCTGTCTCGTGCGTGACCGCCCAGGGCAGAGTTCTGGCTCCTCAGCTCATTGCTGTCCCTTCCCGTCCTGGCTCGCTTCTGACGGCAGCACCTCCCGGCCTGCGCTGGCGTCTGCAGCGTTCTTGACCTCTAGGGTAAATCAGAACGTGTGCCCCCTCCGGGCCTCTGAGTTCCCCTGCCCGGGACAGCACACGCAGCCGTGCCCAGAGCCCGCTGTTTATGTTCCTGGGGGCGCACCCGACCCTGCCTGCCTGTTTTGCCTTTTCCCATTTGAAACTGGAAAGTAGGAGGAGCTAAGTCCGAGGGAGGTCCCAGCTTCGGCTCCTGGGGGCCTGATCCTGCCACCTTGAACATGACCTCGCCCCCACTGCGTCTTGAGCGCCTGTGGGCTCCCGGGCCCCGGGGACGGGTTGCTGCCAGGAGATGGACGGTGACGGGGCCCCTGGCTCCTTCACTCCGTTAGGACTGCCCCGGGATCTTCTCGGCTGGCCTGGACCTGATGGAGATGTGCGGGAAGAGCCAAGCGCACTATGCCGAGTACTGGAGGGCCGTGCAGGAGCTGTGGCTGCGGCTCTACCTGTCCAACCTGGTGCTGATTGCTGCCATCAACGTGAGTGTCCCCGCTCCTGAGTGGCCTCGCTGGCTCACCAGAGCCAGCCCAGCGCGTGGGGGGTGGGGGGGGGGCATGAAGAGGTCCTGTCCTTGGGAAGGCTGGGAAGGGAACAGTTGGGGGAGACCCTCGGATGTGCACAGGGGAGCCTCCACTGCAGACAGGCGTGACCTGGTGACGGGGTACTTCGCGGGGCGGGGGCAGGGACCAGGGCACGTGGTCGACGCGGCCCAGCAAGAGGGCTGTATAGGGAGAGGGGCTTGAGGAGGGGATCAGATTCACATCTGGAAACGTCGTTCCGGTCTGCCCTCGAGAAGGTAGGGGCTGTTCACGCTCAGGAACCGGTGTGCCTGAAGACAGGGGACACCCCAGGTGAGGTGCCAGAAGGGTCTGAGCCAGGGGACGGGAGGGTGGCGAGAGTCAGGACGACCCACGTGGCGCGTGACAGCCGACGGCAGCTTGCCGTCTGTTCAAGGCAGTGCGGTGCGTGAGATGAGGGCGGTGTGAGTTTGGGGTTCCCCGGACATCCCGCTGGGGATGGCGATGGGTCCCGTGGGCCGTGACGGGTTGTGACCGCTCCGGCCGGATGCTGGTTTGGCGTTTTAGCATCCGGACCGAAGCCGTGAAAAGAAAGACGGCTTGCCACCCAGACAGGAGGGAGATTTTTCTGGTCCCCGAGAGCTGGTGGCCCTACGAGGTGACGGGGCTGACGGGCAAGCCCGAGTCCCCGTGGTGCACGGCCAGCCCAGCCGGTGTGGGTGCAGCACCCCGGGGGCGCACACCCACCGTGGGACCTGGCTCTCCGGAGCGCGGCACCAGAGCCAGACGGCGCGTCTTCCCCCGCAGGGAGTCAGCCCCGCGGGAGGCTGCCTGATCAGCCTCACCTGTGACTACCGCGTCCTGGCGGACAACCCCAAGTACAGCATCGGGCTGAACGAGACTCTGCTGGGCATCGTCGCCCCCTCCTGGTGAGGCCGGGGGCTGGGCCCGCACTCCGCTCTGCCCTGGGCGAGCCCTCTGCCTGGGAGCCTCCAGCAAGCGAATTGTGTTCCAGGTTTAAAGACACCCTGGTGAACACCGTCGGCCACCGCACGGCAGAGCGCGCCCTGCAGCTGGGGCTGCTCTTCCCGCCCGCGGAGGCCCTGCGGGTGGGCATCGTAGACCAGGTGGTGCCCGAGGACCAAGTGCACAGCGCGGCACTGTCGGTGATGGCCCAGTGGCTGGCCGTTCCAGGTGAGGGGCACAGGGAGGGGCTGCAGGTGTGCGCACCGACGGGCGAGCCTCCCCCCGCCACGGCCGGATGCTCTGGTGAGACCAGAGCCTTCATGCCAAGGTGCTCCGTGCAAGTCGTGGACGTGCCATTTATAAGAGCGGACTTAGTGTCCTGAGGCCACTATAACAGATTACCCTGAGGTGGGGGGAGGTGCTTAAAACAACAAAATGTGTTCTCAAAGTCAGCAGACCAGGAGACCAAAATCAGTGTTGGAGCAGGGCGGTGCTCTCTCCGGAGGCCCTAGGGGAGGCTCCTTCCTGCCACTGGGGGCTCCAGACATTCCTTGGCTTGTAGATGCGTCGCGCCCGGCTCCGCTTTCCCCTTTCCCCTTCACGTGGCCTCCAGTTGCACACCCCGCCCTCCTTTCTCCTGTTAGGACGTTTGTGGCATTTAGGGCCCACCCTAAACCCACGATGACCTCATTCCATCTACCTCCACAGAAACCCCTTTCCAAATAAGGCCACAGGCACAGATTCTAGAGCTGCGCTGTGGACTTGTATGGATCTTTTGGGGGGTCCGCTGTTCAACCCACTGCACAAGTAGAAACAGCCTGCGTGTCCGTTTATAGAAATAGGGCTGGTGACGTCAGCTGTGATGGAGCCCGGAGGTCAGCGGACCGTGTCTAAAGGGCCGGGTGGATCTTCGGCCTGGTGGGTCAGTGTCCGCCACACTGTGGCGTTGGAGCACGGAGGCCGCCAGAGCCCGTCTGTGTTCAGTAGAACGGGCGCCCCTGATACCTAAATTTCATATAATCTTCACGTGTCCCAAAAATGTCTTTTTTTCAGTTCTTTTTTTCCAATTATATAAAAATGTAAAAACCGGGGCACCTTGGCGGCTCAGTAGGTTAAGCGTCCGACTCTTGATCTCAGCTCAGGGTCTCGAGCTCGGGGTCGTGCTTTCAAGCCCCACGTTGGGCTCTGCCATGGGTGTGAAGCCTACTTTAAAAAAAAAAAAAAAAAAAAGGAGAAACGATTCTTAGCTCACGGGCCACGGGGGCCAGGTTTGCTGACCCCTGACACAGACACACGGCTACATGCTGTGCCGCTGTTATTTACGTCGTAAGAGAACCTGTAGTGGAGGGAAACTATCCCCCATAGTATAGTTGAGTGAGAATAACAGGATAAAAGGCAAGGCACTCTGGATGTTTTTCAAGGAAATGGGTAGGCAGTGGGGAACAGGTGATTTTCATTTTTTTCTTTGCTTAGTTGTATTTTCTCAGTGTCCCGGCAGAGCTTCTGTTGGAAGTCTCTCGGAAAGGTTGGGCACGATACGACCGTCTTGGGGTGGGTTCTCACACACGGACCCCTTTCTGTAGACCACGCTCGACAGCTGACCAAGAATCTGATGCGCAAGCCCACAGCCGACCGCCTGGTCAAACAGCGCGACACGGACATCCAGTACTTCCTCCAGTTCATCTGCAGGGACTCCATCCAAAAGTCCCTGCGCGTGTACTTAGACAAGCTCAGACAGAAGAAAGGCTAGGGTCCGGGCCGCGCACGCGGGGTTTGCACCACATGTGGCCTTCTGGGGGCCCTCTTCTTCCAATGGGTTTTAAGCAAGGTATTTCCCGATTTCAAGGTACTTTCAGCTCTTGGTCTCGCCGGTCTGTTCCTGGTAGCTAGTATCCCAAGGCCACTGCCCCCCAAGAGCGCCTTTTCTGCCTGGCAAGTGGGCACGGCGGGATCGGGGGGCGGCATCTCTGTTGGGGAATCGTGAACTGGCAGGAGGGGCAGTGCAGGATTCAGCGACATCGCTGCTGAATGTCCCCTTTCCCCGAGCGGAAGTGTGAATAAAGTCCTCACGTTGTCCCGTAACTGGCTGCCCGGCCGCCTGACTGCTAGGGGCACGTGACCAGCCCGGTATGGGCCGGTGAGCCGCACGGGACCCCCAGAGGAAAGCACTCTGGCCACCCCATCTGCCTGTTTACATGGAGGGGGCACAAAGGTTCAGAGACCGGGTGCTTGGGAAGCAGGGAGGGGTGAGCCCGTCTGTGCCACGAGAGCCCCTGCCTTACTTTAGGAAGGTGACCTGAGAAAAAGTCACGCGGGCTCTTGAAGCAAACGTATGTCCTCCACACAGTTCAGGCCAGTTCCCAAAGTTTCCAAACGTGGGATGTTTCCCAAACCAGCAACCTCCCTGGGCCTGTCAGTCACACCTTGTCCCCCATTCATGCTCGTTCCCGATCCTCAGGTGATGGGCTTCCCCGGGACACAGGCCACAGTTCTCCCCAAGTCCTTGTCCAGCCCAGGGCTCCTGAGAAGGAACCCGCCCCGCCTGGGCGAGGCGTCCAGCCTGCTCTCCCCTGAGGGAGAGAGAGGGCGGCAGGGACTGTGAGGTTGGCCCTGTCAGCACTGCCCGCATGTGTGTGTGTGTCCCCAGCTGCGCTCAGCACGAGTCCTCGGACGCATTTACAGTTGGCACGGAGGGAAAGCAAGCATACTCGGGAGCTGTATTCTAGAGCCTGGTCTGGAGGGCGTCAGTTCCCAGCAGGGTGTGACACGGGTGGGCCGGGCCATCCCTGTTCCCCTAGGGGGCTGGGACCTGGGACCCACTGGGCTGCAGCACCAAAGTCTGGGCCTCACAGGGGTGGAGTCCTAAGAAAGGACACGGAGGCCTTGAAGCCGACCAGTGTGTGGTCCTGGCTAAGCGCTCACTCCCGTTTATTGAGCACAGCCACGCGCCCGGCGCCCTGTAGGTGCTCCTCACAAGGAGGAGATAGATGTCGCAGCCCATTTTACAGATGGGGAGACAGGCTGAGTGGGCCTGTGATGTGTCCACAGCCTCTTGTCCAGCCAGCCCTGCCCCACGGCTTGCTGGGGCTTGGCCAGCCATCCGGAAGGAGATCTGTGGGGGCCAGAGTCCTCCTCAGGTGGAGTCTGGAGGCAGCGTGCCCTGACCAGGCCTTGAAGGTTTTCAGTGGGACTTCAGGGTCACCTCCACAGGAAAATGGTCACTGATGGCAAGGGCCTGGAGGGAGAGGAAGTGGGGCCTGCTGGGCAACCTCTCCTCCCTTGCAAGCTCCACCCCCTCCACCTCCCACCCCTCCACACCCCCACACCCCGCCCCGGGCGGGGGAGGGGGGCCGCGGGCATCTACAGACCACTGTGCTGCCTGCAGGTGGCATGGGGCACGGACTGGGGACCCCACTCCGGAAGAGGCCAAGGGCATCTCCTCCCGCCATCCCATAATTGTTCCTTTCGGCTAGAACTGAGCCCCTAAGGGCGCTTCCGAGACACTAGTGCGGGGAGGGGCGCCCCCGGCCGTGGACAGCAAGACACTGGCCACCCCCACGCCCACCTGAGTCTGGTCCAGGCCGAACTCCTCCTGGAAGTCGTGCACAGCGGCCGACTGGGGCTTCAGGCTCCTGCGCAGGCGGGCGCCGCACACCACGATGCGGTCGTAGGCGCAGTCCGAGTTGCCCACCGTGGTGTCCGCGCTGTCCGGGATGAGCCACTTGAAGACCTCGCTACTGCGCAGGCGGATTGCCGGCCAGTCCTGCGCCCTCACGTAGCTGCAGTCCGCATTGAAGTCGCCCAAGAACAGCAAGTCCTGCGGGGCCGCGGAGCCGGGGCTGAGCCCGCGAGAGGGACGCGCCCCCACCCCCACCCCGGACGCGCCCGCTGGGGGCGGGAGCGGGACTTACGTCGGTGCCCCATTTGTCGATCACGTCCAGGTACACGTCGTAGAGCGCGTCGATCTCCGCCACGGCCTGGTGCGGCGCCGCGTGCAGCGGGATCAGCACGAGCTCCCCGGCAGCTGCGGAAGGCGCGTGTCAGAAGCGGGGGTGGGGCGGGGCGGGGGCGGGGCCGCGGAAGGGGAGGGGCGGGGCCTTACCCGAGCCGGGGGCGGAGAACTTGACCACGAAAGGTTCACGGCTGAAGGCGTCCTCCGGGTCCGGGTACTGGTACGTGTCCACCACCGACACCGCGTCCTTCCTGGGGGAAGGAGACTGGTGGTGGCGCTGAGCCGGGCCCCTCCTGCCCTGCGCGCCCAGGCCCCGCCGCCCCGCCCCTCACCTGTAGACGAACAGGTACATTTCTTTGTACTGGTCCCGACCCAGGGGCTCGCTGCTCACGAAGCTGTACTCGTGCCTGGACACGCTGCGGAGACAAGGGCCAGGCCCGCGGTCAAGTCACCCGCCGGGCCCTGCGAGCCCGGCCTGGGCTCCGAACGCTGGACCCTGTCCCCCGCACCTGTTGATCTGCTCCATGAGCGCGGACACGGCGCTCAGGTCCGGGTCTCGCACCTCCTGCACCAGCGTGATGTCATAGCCAGCCACGATCTGGGGGAGGGGCCGGCAGGTGCGGGGTCACGCGCCGGCGGAATCACCGGAGAAGCCCAGCTGTGGCCCCGCCTCCCGGCCCCTGGCCTCACTTGCGCAATGACACCGCCGCAGGCTGGGTCCGACACTTTGCTGTCGCCAAAGCTCTGGATGTTGAAGGCTCCGATGCGCAGCGCCGCGGCCCCGGCGGCCCCCAGCGCCCAGAGCGCGGCCATTAGGGCGCGGAACCCACCCATGGCGCGGAGCGGGCGGCTGGGAGTGACAGAGACGCTCCTGAGCTCGAATCTGGAGTCAGACACACCAAGCCGCCCCTCTCCGCCCCAGCCCCGGGGCCACGGGGGCCGGTGAGAACGCTTGACACAGAGGTTCCCTGCGTCTCCATGTCTCCCCAGTGGTGCACTAGGCTTACCGTGGCCCTTCTCCATCGTAGGGAAACTGAGCCCCAAATACAAGCACCCCATTCCCATCCAGCCCCCTGGTCAGCCCAGTCCTCCCCAGCCACGGCACCCCCACACAGGCCGGCTCCATCACTCACCTGGGATGCGGATGGGGCGGCAGCCGAGGCTCAGGATCTAGGTCAGAGATCCAGGCCGGGGGTGTGTCTGTGGCACAACACAGACTCCTCGCTTGGTGGGGCAGCAGTTCTGGTGCCAGGGCTCAGGCGGGTATTTGAGGCCCTGGTCCAGGGAGGGGCTGGACTGCTCTGGGTCCGCCCCCTCAATGAAGTTGGACGCTGGAACTCCTGGTGGCCGGTCCCAGGGAGAGCCCTGACGGCCAGGTGGCAGGGGCATCCACCCTGGGCCTGCTCTGGTGCCCCCAAGCCCATCGGAAGCGGGACTCCGCAGACTCTGACCGCCTCCCAGCACCATGCCAGGACTGGATAAGAGGGTCAGCCATCCAAGGTCCAGTCCTCGTTCCTGTCCTCCCCCCACCCCCCAAAGCTAGGTCATCCAAAATCTCCCTCCTTCAGCGGCACCTTCTGGGAAAACAACGCACTGCAGGCCTGTCCCCCCACACGCTGTCACCTCAAGGGAAAAAGCCTTGGTCCCATGTCCCAACAGACAGCACCAGGGCTGGAGGCGGGGAAACGGCATCCCCTTCCACCCACCTGGCGGGGGGGGGGGGGCTCAGGAAGCTGGAGTCACGACTCCCACTGGGCAGGGCAGCAGGAGGAGGCTGCCTGTCCACATGCCAGTGACACCCACACACCGCCAAGGTGCCGCCAGCCCCTCCGGAGCCCTGGGCGGGGCGGCCGGGCATGAGAGTCCAGAGGGTGGCCCGGGCAGGCGTGCTGCCACAGGGAAACCTGCCAGGACAGTGGCCCAGACCCCGAGGCTGCCGCTGCCACGGCAACATCACAAGTGGCAGATTTTCACATTTTATTGTAAAGCAACAAAAAACTATTTACACTCCCACATCCCCTCTGAACACCTGAATTCTGTGTTCTTTCTTCTCTGGGTCCTCGCCCCTACCCAGCCCAGCCCCCAGGACCCTGCAGGCGGCCACGCTAGACAATGACCGTCTGCACCTCGAGCTGGCCCTCCGGTGAGGCGATGACCAGCTCGCCCGCATGCTCTAGGATTTCAATGTCCTCCGACGAAACCATGGTCACGGTGGCCTGCTCGGCGCCATTTGCACCCGCACGGGCCGTGAGCACGGTGCCCTCGCTGATGGCCGAGGCCAGCGTCATGGCCACCTGTTCCGTCAGGCTCTCAGGGGTGGCGATGGTGATGGTGTCGGCGGCAGCCGCCTCTGGGCCCAGCCCCGCCTCCTGGTCCATAGTCACATTCTGCACGATGATCTGGTGCCCGGCGCTGGCCTGGTGCACGATCTGCTGTACCACCTTCATGATGTGGCTGTCCACCTGTGGGGGGGCTCACCGCTCAGCTCGCGCTGCGGAGGGCGGGGACGGGGGCCCACACCACCCTCCTCGGCCCTCCCCCAGCCCCTCACCTCTGTCTGGGCGCCCTCAATGATCTCCGCGGCTTCGCTAGCCTCCGCGTCGTCCGCAGCAGCCTGGACACGGGTCAGAGGTCAGCCGACCCCAAGGGAGGCTCCGCCACGCCACCGTCCCACCCCGCCCCTGCCGCACCCACCTCAATGATGTACTCCTGGGTGTCGGCCACGACGGAAGAGAACTCAACCAGCACGGCGTGCGGGTCCTCAGTGAGGACTGCGGCGGCGGCCGCGGGGCTCTCCTCGGCCACCAGCAGCTCCTCCACCTCCAGCAGGCAGCCGCCTGGGGCGGGGGGTGGGGGGCTCGGTCAGCACGCCGGGCACCCCTCCCCGCCCTCGCCCCCCACCGCGCCGGGCCCTGACCTTTGGTGCGCAGGTGCCGGTTGAGGGTGCCGTGCTCGGCGAAGCCCCGGCCGCAGCGGTAGCACTTGAAGGGCTTCTCGCCCGTGTGGTGCCGCACGTGCCGCACCAGGGAGCCCTTCTCCCGGAAGCCACGGCTACAGAACGGGCACACGTGCGGCTTCTCCTCCAGGTGCGTCCGGAAGTGCACCTGCTGGGCGTTCTGTGGACCCGCACCGTCAGTGCCGGCCTGGCCTCGGCCTCTGGGCCAGGCCGGAGGGGCTGGGGGAGGGGCTGTGTGGTCGAGAGGCAGGGACGGGACAGGGATCTGGCCCAGGAGAGGGGAGCCCTTGGGTCAGGGGTCGGGGCCCAAGCACCCACCTTGGTCTTGTAGCACTTGCCACACTCAGGACACGGATAGGGCCGCTCATCTGAGTGGACGCGCCGGTGGCCGCGGACGTGTGCGATGGTCTTGTAGAGCTTCCCGCAGTCTCCGCAGCGGAAACGTCGCTCGTGCACGTGAACCTCCTGGTGCTTCTTGAGCAGGTAGGCCTTGGGGAAGGCCTTGCCACACTGCACGCATGTGAACGGCCTTGGCCCTGGGGCCGCACGGGATGTCAGGCCGGGTCGCCACCCGGGGGCCCCAAACACACATCCTGGCTGGCTGCCAGGTGCCCCCCACTCCTGCCACCCACCTGCGTGGCCCCTTTTGTGGGCCTCCAGGGTGGCCGCCGTCGGGAAGGTCTCACTGCACTGAGGGCACGGGTGGGTCCTGGGCACGGCTGAGGGCCCGCTGGCCACCTGCTGGCGGGCGGGGGGAGGTGTCCCAGCATGCCTCCAGCACCCACTGCGGGCTGGACCCCAGCAGCACCAAGAACAGAGTCGTGGCACCCCCCACACCGGCAAGCTCCACCATGAGCCCAGGGAAGGCAGTCAATGGGGGAAAATCACTGCAGAAGGTGGCTCAATGTTTCCACCCCAGGGAACACAGCAAGGACGGCTCCAGGGCCAGGGTCGTGACCCTGTACCCAAGGTCTGACCCCCAAAGGAGCTCGCCAGCGGCGCAGGCACCTACTGTCTCCACTGGCTCCACCTCCAGCAGCGGCAGCTCCGGGGGGCCGTCTCCCAGGGGCTGGGGGCTGGGCGCCGCGGGAGGGGCTTGCTCCAGGGCCCCCTCTTCTCCAGTGACACGCTCAAGGACAATGCCGGAGTTCTGCATGGCCTGGTGCAGCAGGTTCTCACGGCCACCCTCACCGGAACAGGGAAGCTCCTCGGAGCCGGGGGGCTGTGGGCAGGCAGACGAGACACCCGGTACCCACTTGCACGCGCGACACGGAGCAGAGCCAAGGGGCCCCGGGGGCACCGTGCATACGTCCTGGGGAGCCCCACAGCCCGTTCCACCTCACCTCCAGCTCCCTGTCCCTCACCCCTCCCCGCCCTCTGGCATGCCAGTGGTCTCCTGCCTCCCCTGCAACCACACTGAGCACCAGGAAGGCAGGCCAGCTTGGTCCCGTTCCCGCTGGAGCCAGTGACCGGCACAGAGCCCGGCACTGAGCGGACAGAGGCCAGCCCCTGACCTGCCCGCACCTCTGGGGCCAGGGCTTTCATGCCCAAGGGAAGTTCTTGCATCTGGACATGGACTTCGTGGATGACAGTGCCCTTGGCGTCTGTCACCAGGTGAATCACAGGCGATGTCTCCATAGGTTCGCCCGTCACCGATGATGATGTAACGGTCCCCACGGTGGAGGCGCCAGATCCTTTAAGGCAGAACCAGGAGAGTCCCTGAGGAGACCGCTGACCAGGGCAGCACCCAGGCCCGGGCCAGGGCGGGGAGCCCCTACCTCGCGGACCTGCAGGCGTGTCCTCTTTGCCCACAAGCACGTCCTTGCTCGCGCTGAAGCGAATCTTTTCGGTGCACGGGGTCAGAGACTTGAGGTGCCGGGTCAGCGCACCCGACTCCCGGAAGCTCTTCCCGCACTTGGCGCACTTATAGGGGCGCTCATCTACAGAGAGGGCAGGGTCAGCCCCGGGGCCAAGGGGCAGGCAGGCCCCGAGCCACAGCCTCATGTTCCCCCCAGAGGCAGGGGCCACAAGGCCGGCTCACGGCCCCCTCCTGGCTCACCCGTGTGCCGCCGGTGGTGCCGGATGAGCGAACCCTTGGTCCGGAAGGACGCCCCGCACAGCTTGCACTCGTGGTCCTTGCGGCTGCTGTGGGTGACCATGTGGGCCTTGAGGATGCTGCCCTGGGGGAGAGCGGGGAAGCAGGGCTCAGGCACCTCCCCGGCGGAAGTGGGAGGGAGGCCCGGCCCCACCCGCCGGTGGGGCCGCGAGCACGCAGCCCCCGGCCTCACCGTCTTGAAGGTCTTGTGGCACAGCGCGCACACGTATCGGCCGTCCTTGTTCACCAGCAGCTTGACCTGGGCCTGCTCGCCCTCCCCGGGAAGGCCCGGGCCCTGACGGCTGGGGCTGCCTGGGGCTTCCGCCATCTCGTTGTCCCCCGGCTCTGCCTCGGCGGCCACAATGACCTCTTTGATGTGTCCACCGCCTGAGGAGAAGAGGGTCAGCCTGAGCCTCGAGACCCTGCGGGCCCTGCCACCTCCTTTGATCCCTGCCTGGGGACGTTGCTAGGACACGGTGGAGCTGTCCTGACCGCCCTCCAGCTCCAGGGCCTGGTATCTGCTCCCTGAGCTGGAGGCCGCCCAGAGGAGCTCCAGGACCCCAGAATGTGCCCAGTGGGGAGACCCACCATGAGCACCGGCGCCCCCTCCTAAGCCAAGGAGCGCAGGACCGGATGTGCGCAGGGGTCCCGCCCCCGCTGAGGACAACTGAGTGCCAGCACAGAGACGGTGGACGGGCCGCCCCGCTCACTGCGCCGGCTCCCACTGTCAGGTAAGACAGATGCCTCGGGGGGCGGGGGGGAGGTCACCCGCTGTGTCTTGAGGCAGGCAGGCTGGGGACCCTCCCGGGAGAGCGAGTGCTCCCCAGAAACCTGGAGCTGCCTGAGGAAGGAGGCCTGGCCTTGGCGCCTCTCACGGGTGATGAAGAGATCTGACAATGTGCAAAGCTAAGCTGTAAACACACTTCGTAATTTCTGCTCATAAAAACAACACGTGGGAAGCGGCTGTAAAGCCACTTCTTAGGAACCATCTCAATCAGTCAGACATAGCGTGTTGACAAGCCATTCTCACGCACAAGGCAAGCACCGTGACTCAGACAATTAAGGCCATCTCTCGCCCATGCCCCGGCTTGTGCGCTGGATGCTCTGTCTTTGCTCCGCCCCAGAAGCAAACCTCCAGAAGGCCAGGGACCTCTGCCAGGCGAGGACTCGGGACAGAGCGTGGCACAAGACACAGCAGGCGGACGGCTCAAGGAAGGGAGGACAGGGCTGCCCCGAGTCCAGAGAGGAAAAGCAAGTTTGTTCCCAGCCAAGAGGCAGGAGGGCCGGGAAGAGGTACCTGGCCCCCCACACAGCCCCTGCCGACTGTGGCCCCTGGCCCCCCAATCCTGGGAAGCCAGCAACTGGCAGTTTAGGACTCTAGCCAACCCCGGAGCAAGGAGTAGCAGACTCCTAGCGGGCATGTGGTGCACCCAAGATGCCTGCAAAGGGGGAAACTCCCAAGGGGACAGAGAGGCAGGAGGTACCCAGAGGGGAGCCCTCAGAGCACAGGGACGAGCCACCGAGCAGCAGGTGTGGGCCAGCTGGAGGTCAGGGGGGCGGGAAGGGGCCTGGCTAGAGGTGCCACCCAACCCAGGGGATTTGTTTTCCCATATGACACCATCCAGGGCCAGAGCACGGCCCCACCCCCCACATGACAACATTCCTATCCAGAATGGCAACAGGTGAATGTCCCTGTCCACAGGAATGTCAGGCAGGGGAAGGGACAGCATGGAGACAAGGACAGATGTCCGGCTGCCTCCCTGAGGTGGGTCCGTGGCAGAAAGGCCTACTCTGCGGCTCCCCTCCCGAGGTCTCCACCCCTCTTCCTGCCCCATCTGGTCCCAAGGGCTTCCCAAGGCCAAGGCGTACCTGTCACCCAAACCCACATCCTGTGCAGCCGCCCACTCAGGCACCTGCCAAGACTCCTGCCCAGCAGACCCCTAGATAACAACCCTTCCTTTCAAGCTGGGCAGCAGGCTGCACCCTCCTGTCCGGCTGCCCTTTGAAGGCTCCCCCTTCCCATTCCAGACCTATCAACTCCCCCCTCTCCCGCTGCACACCAGCAAGGCACTCGAACTTAAAAAGAGCCATCAAGGAGGCTGACTGGGCACTATACGCTCATAAAAGCCAGGTGAGAATCAGGGCAGGAGTTGCCACCCCCACGGGCGGGGGGGGGGGGGTGGGGACAGCCAAGGTCAGACAGCAGGTCCGGACAGGGCTGGAGCCACCAGTGCATCCTGTGCATACCCCAACCTGACCCATCAGAGTGGACCGTGGGGTGGGGAGCAGGAACCGGGGTTGGCAGAAAAATGGGGAAGATTCCAGAAGGACCAGGGAAGGACCAGGGAAGCAGCAGGAGCAAGCAGCCAGCTCGCGACTGTGCACAAAGTGAGGACTCCCTGAGCGCAGGCCACACGCCTCCCCTCTCCTGGCGGGCAGGGCTTGGTGCCCAGTGCTCACTCTGGAGGGCCTCGGCCCTCCTCAGCCAGGCTTTGCTCTCAGGAGAGCAGAGGGTCACAGCAGCAAGGGTCCCTCGCCTCCAGCCCTAACCACAAACAGCTGTGCTGACAGCCACACATGGACAGACACTGGGAGACCGCGCCGGCTTACCCACGATGTCGGGTGCGTGGCTGATGTCTGTCGTTAATGCGGCCGTCTCCACCACGATGTGGGCCACCGTGATGGGCTCCTCCGGGCCGGCCACCGCTGGCACCACCTGCCGTGGGGGGACAGGGGACAGAAAGGATTCTCCTGCAGGGCTCCAGAGTTCCCTTGGCTTGGAGAGGGAAGGCTTGGGTTTATCTCCACATGGGAAGGCTGCGGTGGGACCTGTCATCTCCCCCGACATCTCTCCCACCCTAGTCCCTCCAACCCAGGCCTAAGGGGTCAGCCCCGTCACTCAAACGCCCCTGGCCACCATGGGCCGGATGCAGAGCAGCGAGCACCCTTGCAGAGGGCTCCCGGGAGAAGTGACCGGCAGTTCCAGCCCGAAGCCCGGTTGGCTGTGCAGGGATGAAGGTCAGCACCCTCACCCACCAGCCCCAGCCAAGCTATCAAGCGATGTGGGTCCAGGGGCCTTCCTAGAGGAAAGGGCACCACCGGGAGGGGCCAGGAAAGAGCACAGGGTCTGAGGGAGATGGCTGTAGTCCCACCGTCCTCTGGGCCATTCCCTGTGACGAGCTGAGGCGGCTGACATCTCCCAGAGCCTCCTTTCCCAATGCCATCCGACGAGGGGCCCGAGAACACCACCGTGCAAAGGTGCTGGGGACCTTCAGAGGCCTGGATACGTACAGCCCAAGCACGTGCAGCATGACAACCTTGGCCATGTTTATGACAAAGTGGCAGGACTCCCAGAGCCACCCTTTGCAGGATCCCGAGAAACCATGTGTCAGGGGTGCCTGGGCGCTCAGGTGGTTGAGCATCTGACTCTTGTTTCGGCTCAAGTCATGATCTCACAGTTTGTGAGTTCAAGCCCCACGTCAGGCTCTGTGCTGACAGTGCGGAGCCTGCTTGGGATATTCTCTCTCTCTCTCTCTTCCTCCCCCAGCCTCTGTCTCTCTCTCAAAATAAATGAATAAATTTTAAAAAGGAAAAGGAAAAGAAACCGTGCGTACTGGGCAGGAGAGAAGCCAAAAGAACAAAAGCCACCATGACAGCCCTGAGCCACTGAGCCAGGACAGACCCTGAGCCTTCAAGAAAGGAGGGATGTCAATTGCGCAGGCTTCAGCCACAGACTGCTGGGAAGGCAGGGCCATCCCAAGCCATCCAGGAAACCAGGAACACTGCCAAGCTCTTAGGGACAGGGCCCAGGCTCCCTCACCCATGACCGGATGCCTGTCCTCTGTCCACCCCCGTGCCACAGGGAACCGGCTGCACAGGTCTGTCAGGGCACGCACACACCCCTTCCCAGCCACCAGGTGAGCCCAAGGAGGAGGGCGCCCATGTGCGTGGACGTGTGGTGGCAGGTGGAGAGGGCTCACCTCCTGGCCCAGCAGCGCAGCAGCAGCAGGGGCGGCAGGCAGGGCCTCCTGAGGGGCCCGCTGGCAGACTTTCTGGAGTTTGTGCTGAACAAAGTCTTCCAAGGCAGTGAACTCGGCCTGGCAGCGGCCACATCTGTGCACATCGTCCTCATCTGCAACAAGCCTGTGCTCAGTGGGGCCCGGGAGGGCCTCCAGCCCCAGGCCAAACCCACCGAAGGGTGCCATCGGACCACAGGCACCTTCCAGCCTCTGGTGACCTGCGGAAGAGGTGCCCACCCCAGGGAGAACAGCACCCAGCAGGTGGGGGCCCCAACCTGAGAGTTAGACTGCAGAGATCCAGTGAGGCTGCCGTGCCCAAAGCCCCCACTTCAGAGATGAGGGGACAGAGCCCCAGGGAGCAGCTAAGAGGTGGAGGGATTCACCCAAGCCGGTTTGGGGACGGTGGAGGACCGGAGTTTAAGATTGCTTCATCGGCTCCGAACGGGCAGGAGCCCCCTCTTCTGGAGAAGACACTCAGGGTGGAACTTCCCAGAGAGGCTCCACACCCCAGGCTCAAGTCCCTCACCATGTAGGCTGACCGTGCCTGCCCCAGGTCCTACAGCAGGCACTTCCCACTCACTGAGCCCCTCCTGGGTGCCAGGCACCTCACTGGGGAAGTCCCCAAATCCAGCCAGCGCCCTGGGGAAATAAGGATGACTATTCTCATTCCAGGAAAATGACCTGAGATTCAAGACCACCCAGCTGGTGAGTGTTCGGGCCAGAATCTGAACCTGAGGGTCTACTCCAGATGCCCCGCTATTTGCACAAAGGGATGGGAGGATGTTCCTTGTGCTTCTATAAAAGTCTGCCAGTTCCCACCACCTCACATCCGGTCCCACATCAAGGTCAAACCCAGGCCTGGCACACGGAAGGATCCCAGCCCATGTCTTTTGACTCAGTGAGCAAACAAAGGCCCACACCACACCCATGACGGGCCCACACAAGACCACCTGCCAGAGGGCGATCCCCTCCAGATGGTTCACAGTCACAAGCGAAGCACTGACGTGCCCACCACCCTTTTAACCTTCCCCCCTTGCTCTCCAGGTCTGACTCGCTGTTGCCAGCGAAGGAACACCCACCACAGAAGGGGACACACTCCGCCCCGTGTAACAGTGACAAGGCTGGGGGCAAGCACAGCAGGGCCCAGCAACCTCCGAAGAGATCCCTCTCCAGGCTGGCACTGCCCCTAGTGGTACTGCCCCTCCCCCAGCTGGAATAAGAAGGAGCAAGAAAAAACCATGCGCTGAAATAGGAGTTCTGCGGAGACAGGGGCCACTACCCCAATATCGCTAGCCAGCCCCCCTCCTGTCTGGCCCAGTCTATAGCCTCATGAGACAAGCTCGGAGGAGAGAGACCCAACTTCTGTCTGCACAAGCTGTCAGGGCGCCCGGTCGTCCGCTCTGCCCTCAGCCAGTTGCCACCGGCTCCGTCTTCCTTCTCACCGGGGTCCGGGGAGGCAGCGCAGCCCAGAAGGTAGGGGAGTCGGTTGAGGAGTCACACAGCCCTGGCATCCAGTCCAGTCCTTGCTACTTACTAGCTGGGTGACCTGGTCACCTTCACACCTTTGAACCCCAATTTCCCGCATCCACAAAATGGGAATGAATCACAACAACAACAACAACAACAACAACAACAACAACAACAGGAACGTCCAGGGTTGGTTTGAGGACAAAAACGCTGATGCCGGGTAAGTGCTTAACACGTTTTTAGCAGCAGCAGCAGCAGCGGCGGCGGCAGCAGCATCCCCTGCCCAGGACCAAACACCCAGAACGTGGCGAAAGTGGCAGGTGTGGGATGGAGCCCGCAGGCCGGCTGCAGGGCACCGGCTCTCCACCACTGGGCTCTGCTGCCTCCCCGAGGGGCAGCCGGGGCCCTGGGGGCGAGGCCCCGCCCCACCGCACCCCCAGCCTCCAGCCCCACCCCAGCCAGGGCTCTAGAAACCCGTCAGGTGCATTGGGAGGGGGCCCAGAGGAGGGCGGGGCCTTGCCCAGACAGGGAGGCGAAGAGGCGCCCGACCGCCGGCCTGAGGGCCAAGGCCGCCAGTGGAGGCGACGGCAGAGGTCTACACACGAGCAACCCCACAGCCTTGGGCACCTGTGAGTACCCGCGAGTGGGCACCGAGGCCCACGGGGTGATGGGCGCCCCACAGGAGAGGCCCGAGGGTCTGAGGAAGCCGGGGAGCGCGTGGAGGGCTATGTAGGACCCCTTGGGGACCCGTGAGGTCCGCAAGGAACCGGGGTATGGGACGGTCGGTCGCGTCCACAGCTTAGGCCCTCGGAGCCGCCTCCAGCCAGGACTGAGCCGTCCCCACCCCGGCCGCGCCCGACCCTGTCAGGCCCCGTCAGGCCCTGTTACCTTCTTCGCTAAAGGGCGCCGGGAGGCCGAGGAACCCGCCAGGAGCCAAGGCCGCCGCCGCCGCCGCGACCCCGCCCTCGCCCGCCTCCCGCCCGGCTTCGGCCCGGGCTTCTGCCGTATGCGCGGCCGTCACCCGCACTGCCATCGCGCCCTCCATGTCGCAACGCGCCGCAGGAAGATGGCGGATTTACGACCGTGTCGTCATAACAACGGGCCGCGCTGAGGCGAGCGAGAGAAAACGACGAGAGGAGGCCGACGGGGCGGAGCCAGGTGGGTTTGACAGACAGGCAGCGGGGCGGAGCCTAGGAAGAGAGGCCTAGAATCTCAGAGGCGGGGCCAGACTCCCGGAGAGAAGGCAGGGGGAGGGGCTGCTCGGGGGCGTGGTTACGCTGGAGCGGACTGACTGGCAGGCGGAGGGGCGGGGACAGAGGCGGGCCCGAGGGGCGGGGCTGGGTGAGGCGGGGGCGTGGCCATGCCGGAGGGGCGAAGGGCTTGGTTCCCCGAGCGGCCCCGGAAGCTTCAGGAAAGGTTGAAGCAGACGTTCTGAGCCGGTGGTGCAGCCGCGGGCGCCCCGCCGGCGAGACACTGCCCCACCCCAGCTCCGGCGGGTAGTGTGGTGCGCGGGTAGTGCGGTGCTCGTCGCCCCAGCCCCACCCCCTCGGGTCAGAGCCTCCCTTGTCGCCACGGTCGCCGGGAGGCACCCGATTTGGGTTTGGCTCACGGGTAGCTTCGCTAAGCCTTTTATACTTACGCGTATTTTTTAAATTGTAATAAATATACATAAGACTTGCCTTTAATGGCATTTAGTGCATTCACAACGTGCACACAACGTGCATCACCACCGCCAAGTTCCAGAACATTGTCGTCATTCCAAGAGGAAACCTAACCCCTTAGCACTCACTCCCCATTCTCCCCTACTCCCAGCCCCTGGCAACTACTTTCAGTCTGTAAGGATTTGCCTTTTCTGGATATTCTCAAATAAATGGAATTACACATGTGGTCTTGTACATCTGGCTTGTTTTGCTTAGCATAATGTTTCCCAGGTTCATCTGTACTGGAAGCACGTGACTACGTTTCTTTTTATAGGCTGAATAATGTTACATCGCCAGGAAAGACCACAATTTATTTAGTCTTCGCATTCGGTTGGGTTGTTCCCACCTTTTCCACTATTATGAATAGTGCTGCCATGAACACACATGTACAAATTCCTTTTATTCTTTTCAGGTGATATTTAATTAGTTCTATGAAGCTAAGCACTTTACAGGATTTTCTCATTTAAGTACCAATCGCCCCCATTTTGAAGATGAAGAAACTGAGGCACAGTAGTGATAGGACGCTTGCCCAAGGGCGGACTGGAGATGGAAGTCTGCACAGAGCCATGGGCTGGAAACCCACAGGATGTGCTCTCTCCCACGTCAGTTATCTTCTGTGGCCCAGCCCTGTGCTGAATCCCAGAGACTCAGATGAATCAGAACTGGTCTCCTCCAGGAAGGCTAATCTCTAGAAAAGACCAAGCAGAGACTCAAGGGACGGGGCAGAGAGTAGACTGTTCTGCCCTGGCAAGGACACCAAGCAGAGACTGTCTCCATGCTGGGGCTGCCCAGCTGGGCCCCCGAGGACCCTTGGCCTGGCAGAAGCTGGCCTGTGTGAAGCACAGGTCAGACGGTCAGAAGTCAGACTGGGGTAACGATGAGGTTGCTTTCTGCATGAGGCTTGCTCGCCAATGCAGGGGGATAGGCAGACGGTGTGAACGCATTTCAAAAGGATCCCTCTGACTGCTGTGCGGATAAAAGGACCTCAGGGCCCATAGAGGCAAGAAGATCCCAGATGGATGGTCTCTGAGAGGGACAAACCGGAGGAAGACCGGGGGCTGGGGGGAGCTTGTGAGGGGGCTTCTGGGAAGGGAGGACCAGGAAGACACCTCACTTAAGGATGTGCTGAAGAGTAATGGTGAAGCCAGCATCAGAGAGAGAGAGGAAGCCCCAGAGGAATGGGATGGGGCAGGGTCTCAAAGGCAGAGGACACCCTGAGTGTGGGTGGACACGAGGAGGAGCCGGCCCAGGGGAGACAGAGAGCCTGCCTGCCGTGTGCTCCAGAACCGTGTCCGGAGCGGACCAAAGCTCCTGCCTGGTGGCTCCCTGGGAGTCAGGAAAGGGCATCCTGCACCAGTGAGTCCCAGGTCCTGCGTTAGCGAGAGCCCACGCAGGCCAGCGGGTACAGGGGCAGACAGGCCTAAGGTCACTGAAAGGCAGAGTGGCCAGAGAAAGACAGGAAAACCGGAGTCCCCACTCCCCCAAACAGCCTCCTCCCCGACCCAGCCCTCCGCGGCACGGGCTCCAGAGGCACCCTGTGTGTTTTTAGAGTCAGTGCTGTGCTGACCTGCCGTGGCCAGAGCCACGGAGACTCCATCACCCTTTATGAGGACTGCTCAACCTCTGTTCTTTGATGGACTTATTGAACCAATCCCATGCCGAAGAATATTTAGATTTCTTCCGAATTTTTTTGTGTGCCACTTGAGTCCTTTTGAAATGACTCCCTTTTTTACTTAGCTCATTGGAAGCAATACCATCTGCGAAAACAGATTCAATGGCTACTTGCATTTTCTAATACAACTTTTTTCATGTTTGCTTATTTATTTTGAGAGAGAGAGAGAGAGAGAGAGAGTGAGCATGCAAGCAGGGGAGGGGCAGAGAGAGAGGGAGAGAGAAAGAATCCCGAGCAGGCTCCTCACTGTCAGCGCAGAACCCAACGTGGGGCTCGATCCCACGAACCATGGGACCATGACCTGAGCCGACATCAAGAGTCAGACCGGGCCTGCTGAGCCACCGGGCACCCCCGTTAGTTCCTAATACAATTTAAATCCATGCAAGGCTGTTAAAATTAAATAGCGTCTGGTGTCTGTCCTGGTACCATCTAAATCCGTGCCCCGTATAGCCCGCAGGGGGGGGCTTCCTCACTTTGGGGAACCCTGGCGCCATCCATTCGCAGGTATACACTGAACGTCTACCGTGTGTCGGGAACACATCATGACCATGATGCACTCCTCCCCCATCTATACAGGGCACCTCACTCAAGGTCAGCCCCCCTGCCATAAAGTGCACTGTCCCTTCCAGCCTCCTGCAGGACCATGACCACAACCACCTCCCCTCTCGACACTGGCCGCCCCACCTTTCCCACCGTGCCGGCTCGGTCCCTACAACCCACAGGACGTGTCAAACCAATCAGGTATGGCAGAGCTCCGCTTTGGAGTCAACTGAGCTTAATCCCAACCCTACCTCGTCCACCGGTGACTCTCTCTGGCTCAGTTTCCTCATCCACGAATGGGGACACTACTAGCCTCCGCCTCTTAGGGCTGTAATGCAGGTGAGGAGCAGGGCTCGGTGCCTAGATGCTTACCAGTGCCCAGCAGACCAAGGCACCCGGGCAGGTATTGCACACGCTGGCCCATGGCTGGACCGCAACAGCACTGGCCAGTGTACCATATACCCTGGATGCTTCTGGGTGAAAGCAGCATTTCTGATCTTCTGTCAAATCCAGCTCTTCCCCGCGTCAGCTCCACCACCAAAACTAAGTGGGAAGACACAGGGAGGAAGGTGCTCCCCTCGTGGGCAGTGGGTGCACCAGGCAGGAACACTTTGCATGCCCTGCCTTTGTGGGCCACGGCCCCTCCAATCTCCTCCAGGGGTTCCCAGGCCAACAGAGACCAGCAGAAACGAGCCACGTATAAATAAACAGGGCCCTAAGGCAACTGAGGTCACTGGTTTTACCTCATGGGTTTGGGGGTGGGAGTGGGTCCACAGCAGACTTTATGGAGACCTGGGGCCCAAGAGCAGGAGTTTGACACTCTGGGAGCTGGGGGTCTGGGGCACCCGTCACAGGGTAGGCTTTCAAGAAACCGGGCCCTTTGCAATTCTGCTCCCTGGCCCTACTGGAAGTAATAACAATAAACATACACCTACCTGTGAACTTGCAGTTCCAATCGCAATTATATTTCACCCAAGAGAAATGAGTGCCTGGGTCCACAAATGAGTGTGTAGGAACCAGAATGTTCACAGAAGTATTATTTACAATGCTCCCAAACTGCAAACAACCCAATGTCCACCTACTGGAGAACAGACCGACGGATGTATTCTTACAAGGGCTCACATGGCAATTAAAAGAACAGAAAAGGATGGATTTCCCAGACATTGTGTCGATCCATAGAAGCGAGACTCATGGCAAGTCTGTGAGACCATCTGGAACAGGCAGAGGAGGCTATGACTCATTCCATGGTGACAGAAGTCGGAAAAGTGGTTGGGGGAGGGGTATCCGCTATTGACTGGCTGAGGGACTGTGAGGGAACTTTCTGGAACGAGGGACATATTCTCTGGCTTGATGTGGGTTGTGTTCACACAGACGTATAGGTATGTAAAATTCCATCAAGCTGCACACTTAAGATCGATGCACTTTTACTGTGTATGAGGCCTCAATAAAAGTGAACAATGATACCAAATAAGATGATGGTAAGTGCTGTGTTCTACGCAGTGTCTTAACCCCTAAACCTGCCGCCTTGTAATAACTCGTTCGCATGACCACTAAGGCAATCCCGCCGCCTTATAATAAATAACCCGTTCACAGTACCACTAAGGCACAGGGAGAGCGTTTAAAAAAAAATTTTTTTTTTTTTACACTTATTCATTTTTGAGAGACAGAGAGAGACAGAGCACAAGCAGGGACGGGGCAGAGACAGAGAGGGAGACACAGAATCCGAGGCAGGCTCCAGGCTCTGAGCTGTCAGCACAGAGCCCCACGCGGGGCTCGAACTCACCAACCCCGAAATCATGACCCGAGCCAAAGTCGGACGCTTAACCGACTGAGCCACCCAGGCGCCCCTTAGGGAGAGCGTTTTTGCAAAGGACGGGATATGGGAACGCGAGGCCTGCCGGGACGGAGCCCCGGGCTGCACTCGGCACTCAGCCGTAATCGGCTCACGCGCTAACACCGTGTCCGTCCGCAGCGTGCCCAGGGCGGAGGGCACGGCCCGGCGCCGCCCAGGAAAGGTGCAGGCGTGACGCCGACCCCAAGGCGGACCTCTCCGCCCCCCCCCCCACAACGCCCCGCCGCGCTCCTGCCGCGGAGAAGCCAGCCAATCGGCAGCCGGCCCGGCCCGGGGTCACTCGATTAAGGGCCTCCGTCACCTAGGCTGACCACGCGGCGCCAATGGGCGAGCTGCCCTGCGGTCGCCAATGAGCTGCGGCCTTACGTCCAGCGCCGGCTCTGGGCTCCTCCGCAGCGTTTCCGCAGTGAACGCTCCTCTCCGAATGCCGGTTGGCTCCCTTCCAGCCAATCACCGGGGAGCCTCGGACTCAATAGCCAATGGCCGCCCGCCTCGCAGTGCCGGGCCGCGACGGTTGGCGCTGAGTTCCCGCAGCCCGCGGGAGGCGGGGGCGGATTGGCGCAGGTGGCGTCCAATGGGCGGCGCGCGCGAGGAGCGGGGCCAATGAGCGCGCCGGGGGCGGGGCGGGAGCTGCGGCGGGCGGCTGCAAGGAGCGGCCGGTGGCGGCGGCGGCGGGCGGCCGGTGGCGGCGGCGGGCGGCCATGGCGGCGGTGGCGGAGGCCGGCGGTGACGACGCCCGCTGCGTGCGGCTGAGCGCCGAGCGGGCCCAGGCGCTGCTGGCCGACGTGGACACGCTGCTGTTCGACTGCGACGGCGTGCTGTGGCGCGGCGAGACGGCCGTGCCCGGCGCGCCCGAGGCCCTGTCGGCGCTGCGGGCCAGCGGCAAGCGCCTCGGCTTCATCACCAACAACAGCAGCAAGACCCGCGAGGCCTACGCCGAGAAGCTGCGGCGCCTGGGCTTCGGCGGCCCGGCGGGGCCCGGCGCCGGCCTCGAGGTCTTCGGCACGGCCTACTGCACCGCGCTCTACCTGCGCCAGCGCCTGGCGGGCGCACCGGCCCCTAAGGCCTACGTGCTGGGCAGCGAGGCCCTGGCCGCCGAGCTGAAGGCCGTGGGCGTCTCCTGCGTGGGCGTGGGGCCCGAGCCGCTGCTGGGCGACAGCCCCGGGGCCTGGCTGGACGCGCCGCTCGATCCGGATGTGCGCGCGGTCGTGGTGGGCTTCGACCCGCACTTCAGCTACATGAAGCTCACCAAGGCGGTGCGCTACCTGCAGCAGCCCGGCTGCCTGCTCGTAGGCACCAACATGGACAACCGGCTCCCGCTCGAGAACGGCCGCTTCATCGCGGGTCCGTGCGGGGCGGGGGCGGCGGGAGGCTCAGGGCGGGCCGCCGGCCGCTCCTGTCCTCTGACCCCGGGTGCTCTCCTCCCCTCCCTCTCCGCCCCGCAGGTACCGGCTGTCTGGTCCGAGCCGTGGAGATGGCCGCCCAGCGCCAGGCCGACATCATAGGGAAACCCAGCCGCTTCATCTTCGACTGCGTGTCCCAGGAGTACGGCATCGACCCAGAGCGCACCGTCATGGTGGGAGATCGCCTGGACACAGACATCCTCCTGGGCGTCACCTGTGGTCTGAAGACCATCCTGACCCTCACCGGCGTTTCCACGCTAGGGGACGTGAAGAGTAATCAGGAAAGTGACTGCATGTCTAAGAAGAAAATGGTTCCTGACTTCTATGTTGACAGCATAGCTGACCTTTTGCCCGCCCTTCAAGGTTAAAGACTTAGTGTCTTTAATCTCCAGAATAAAACAAATTGAAAACCACTTACCCAAATTAATAGGTGGGGCTTAAGCATCCGCTCAGCTAGGTGGCTTCAGAGAGTATACTTGGAGTTAAGTAAAGGCGCTAGTTGTTAACCTTGTAAGTAAACGTTTGGGGGGCGATGTTGTTTACAGATGCTTATATTTGAAGATGCACTTTTAAACCTGGAGGGCGTTGTGGGGGTCCTGGGCATCCGGTGCCATTGACAAGGGCAGGCTTAATCTGTCCAGGATTCGGGTCACCTCAGGGTGGTTACCCAACCTGCTCATGGGACTGAAGCCGGTCTAGGATGTTCCATGTTTTATTGAAAATTTTATTCAGGGATTGGGCCTCCTATACAGGGTAAAGGGGAGGACGGTCCGGTTATTTTGACTGTTGTGAGGAACTTGTACAAAGAGCCCCAGGGCCTGTCTGTGTGGTCGTCCGCGGATGATCCTGCTCCGGGATCCCGGCTCCTCACCTGCAGGGTGGGAGTGGAGGACAGGGTATGTCCCTGTCCCTGGGCCGCAGGGTGCTGACCTCACCACCACTGCCCCACGCTTCCTTAAAAACCACTCTGATGTCACAATCAAGTGTCTGTTCCGCTTCGGATACCCAGGGCTGCCACACCTCATATGTGGTCACGGAGTTCTGGCAACTGCGTCCTGCTAAGCCTCGGTTTTTTCAAGTGTGCGTTTAAATCCAGCTGACTTGAACTGAGCAAAGCGTTGGCCGAGCAGCCGAGAGGGTGTGGATGCCTTTGCTGAACTCTGGGCAGCTGTGCAGAGAGCTCAGAGAAGTGTTGGTACCAAAAATTATTTTTTTACAGTTTTGAACAACTTTTGTCAAACGGTGGAATTGAATCTTAAGTGTGTTAATTAATAGCTGTGCTCTGTCTTGTAGGGAAAAATCCCCTGGAGAAGTCTCCGTGCCCCGCAGCCAGCAGCACGGCTAAAGGCATGTGCTGGCCAAGGAATGCCTGTCGCCCTGGGCGCCCTGTGGGGGAGGGGAGGGGGGGAGGAAGGAGGTGTCCCCAAGAACAGGAAATCCTTTTACAAGGCATCCGATGTCTTCCTGTCCTCCCGCACCCTGTCGGGGTGGGGGTGAGGTGCCAGTGGTCCACGAGGCCACTCATGTCGGCTCTGGAGCCCCTTGTGGGAGGCCAGCGGAAGGACTGGCTGGGTCCAGCTGCTAGCCAAGGGTTCTTGGCAGTGGGCCCTGGCCTTTTCTGCCTCTTCCCTAAGTTGCTGACCTGATAAGCAGGCTGTCCAGCCGTACTTGTAGGGCAGGGCCTGGGAAGCTGTTCCTTTTGGCCGACTCCTTCCTGGTGCCTCTCCCTGTATCCCACTGGCATTTGCCCCCAGTTTCTCTCCTAGCCCCAGAGCCGCTCCTTCACTGAATCTCTTAAGTTCTCATAGCAATAAAGGGTGTCCCAAGCCTGCAGCTCTTCCCGGGGCCGGGGTGGGGTGTCGGGTTTGAACTCTGCGGCGGGGCAGCACGAGGGCGGCCAGCACCTGTGAGGTTGGTGGTGCTGACGTTGGCTCTGCGAGGTCGGCTCAAGGTGGGTCTGGATATTGAGCAGGCCTGTCAGGGCGTTGTCACCCACACCAGGAGCACGCGGCAGGTGCGGCAGCCGGCAACGCTTCCGCCGGGCAGCGGCCCGGGAGCCCAAGTGCGCCGCATCTCTCTCCCTGTTGCACTGTGTGAACCCAAATCTGTATTAAACTCTCAAACCTGCGCTGACTCTGGCGTTCTTTGCCCGTGTTTTGACAGCAGCCCTCGTGCAGAGGCTGCAGCAGCCTCGCCCAGTGTGGGTGTGGGGGGCTCCAAGGAGGACGTGTTCTGGGATCGCAGTTCCAGAGCCGGGGTGCCGACCACCAGGACGTCACCGCATCCCAGGCCCGTTACAGAGGGGCGGGTGAGTGGGTTCCGGGGAATTAGGAAAAAGGCACAGAGGAAAGCCACAGGCAAGGACCACAGGGTGTGAAGCTTGTTGGGAGCACACATCCTGTGAGCTGCCGGTGCCTGGCCTGTCACAACCCGCGTCCTGAAGAAGCTGGAGGTGCAGGCTGGGAGCAGGGCCTCAGAGGAAACCACCCCGGGCAGGGCCGGGCCGGCAGTGCAGGGGCTCCAGTAGGCTGCCTGGACCCATCCTGGTCTCACACCTGCGTGCTACGTCTGAGGAATCGGGAAGCGGCTGGGGGGACATGGGATCGAAGGACGCAGGCAGCGCGAACTCCCTTACCGGTCATTCATGAAACGCATTTATTGATGGTTTGCCACGAGCCAGGCCCCAGGAATCCAGAAGTAACAGTAAAGAGACTGGAACAGCCTCTTTAGAAAACTTAAGCCCGTCCCCAAGCAGACTCTGTAAAGTCGTTCTGCCTGGGCCGCCCTCGGTGCCGATCAGTGGGACCTGGTTTCCCGGACAGCCATGCACTTCCAGTCTCCAGTTAGCACAGGCCAGGTGTCCAAGAGCCAGGCACAGTGACAAGCGCCCCACCCCCACTTCAAGGATGGGGGCTGTCCTGACTCCGACCCTGATATCAGGTAGCTGGGCTGGCGGGAAGCAAGGGGGGCAGGAGAGGAGGGGGCCGGGATGGTTGCTGGCTCATCACTGTACCGAGGTTTCCCCAGCTGACTGCAAGGGGCAGCAGACAATCAGCGCATTGTCACCAGGGCCGCGGCATGGAGCAGACGGGCTGCTGCGAGGAGAGCCCCGGGCCCGGCCAGGTGAGTGCCTCCAAACACCTGGTGCCCTCTCCAGGGACAGAGACCCAGGGCTTGACCTGGGCAGGGGACAGGAGCGCAAGTGCCCACCTCCCACCCCTCGCCTTCCCGAACCAGCCTGCTCCCCGGTCTCTGCTCTAGGCCCCACAGACTGCGATGTGCCCCCGGGTGAAGGCCAAGCCCTGGAAGACCCCCGGCCTGCTCCTGCTGCTGCTGGCACTGGCCGCTGCGGGGGCCGTGGCTGGAGGGCTTCTTGGCTTCGCTCACAGCCCTCCCAAGGTGAGCTCCTCCTCAGGACCCAGCCAGGGACACAGACACTGGGAGGTGGGGGGGAGGACAGCACATCCCAGCCTTCCAGTGGAGCCAGGGCCCTGAGCAGAGGCAGGAGGCCCAGGCGGGTGGAGGGGTCAGAAACCTCACAGGGAGAACTGGGGGCGTGTCGGGGGCCGCCCCGGCCTACCCAGCTGAGCTCTGGCTTCCTGATGTCAGCCTCTGCTGCAGATGCTCCGTCTGACCCTCCCGGGCCCCAGGGCACCCCGGTCCAACCAAACCACCCAGGTGGATGCGGCCCGGAACGTGGCGACCATCCGGGTGACCCCAGCTCAGAGCAACCACAGCTGGGCGGTGCTGTTCGATGGGCAGAGCGTGAGTGGGCTGGGGGTGTGGTCAGCACCCACGGATGTACAGGTGGCCCTGCCTCACCCGCCTGCCTCCCCAGGGCTGCGTCTGTTACCGCCCCTCAGAACACCGAGCCTGCTTCCTCCGCCCGATGGAACCCCGAGATCGCGAGACCCTAGAGCTGCTGGTGAACAGCTCACAGGTAAGCAGCCCCGTGCGGCCCGTGCGGCCAGGCTCCCGGGGCCAGGGGACAAAGGGTCCTGTGTACAGCCCGGCCCTGCAACGGGCCGGAGCTCTGGTTTCAGGGAACAGAAGCCCTGTCTTCCCTTGGCCGAGGCTGCTGACAAGAGCTGAGGGTGGTGCCGGCACCGGGCCAGCGTGTCCAGGGGACAGGCCCTGCCCCAAGCAGGGCAGGTGCAGGTGCCCCAGTGCCATGGCCCACCAGAGTCTTCTCCGCAGGCCCGAGGGTCTCACGGCCTCAGCCAGGACACCCACTACGTCCAGGAGCTGCTGGCAGTGCTTGGGGACCGTGAGGTGGACCCCGCCCAGGTGGGGGAGTCGGTGCGGCACCTTTGCACGAAAACGCCCATTTACTGGGCCCGTCGAGCAGAGGGTAAGTTGGGGCTGTGCTGAGAGGCCCGGGCTCCTGCACGACAGTCTGGAGAGAAGGGTGAGGAGCCCCCTGGGGCTCAAGCAGGCCCCTTCCCCCAGGACCCCGGAGGCAGCGGCTGGTCTACCTGTGCATCGACATCTGCTTCCCCAGCAACATCTGCGTGTCGGTCTGCTTTTATTACCTCCCAGACTGAGTTCGGAGCCCGGCCCGGCCCACAGGCCAGCCAGCTGGCCGTCCCCGCCATCAGTCGCAAGGAAGGTGGCTGCCGGCGGAGCTAATAAACCCTGCACCTGGCCGTAACGGTGTTCTTTGTGGCTTCAGAACACAGAACGGGCAGGCGGTGGAGGGAACACTGGCTTGGGACGGGACACCAGCCTCGGATCCCCTAAGTCATGTGGCTCTGGAATTTCTGAAACGAGGGTAGGCTGGCTGAGGTCGGCTGCCTGTCACATCCACATAAGCAACTGGAAGCTGAGAGGATCCCAGGCCATACCGGCCTGGCCCCTGGAAGCCGGCCGAGGGGACCAGGGTAGCCAGGCAGGGCCAGCTGGCCTGGGCTGGTGGAGGTTCCCTCTGAGCCGGGCATCTGAACAGACGTATTCAGCAGGCGCTGCCTGGGCAGCTGCCTGCGGCTCCGAGGGGGCCCAGGTTAGCCCAGCACGCTGTCGTTGAAGGCCAAGCAGACCACAGCTTTCTGATGGCCCCCGTACTCTCTCTTGATCTCTCCTGTCTCCACGCACCAGAGCCGGGCCAGGTTGTCAGAGGAGGCTGCGGGGAGGGCGTAAGCAGTGGCTCAGCACGCAGCCCCAGGGCAGGAGTGCGGGGGGCTGGCGGGGATGGGGACGGACAGGCCGGGTACACCGGGCTCACCGGTGACGATGTACTGAGAGTCCCCCGAGAAGGCGCAGCCCCACATCCAGCCTCGGGATGACTCTCCCGGGTTGCTGCTCCTGATGCTGAGCTCTGTCATCAGGGAGAAGTTGGACGTCCTCCAGATCTTGCACGTCTGGTCAGCCGAGCAGGTGGCAAGGAGCCTAGGGAGGGGCGTGAGTGCGGCGGGGGTGTCATCAGCAGTCACTCCCACCCTGCACCCCTCCGCCGTCCACGAGGCAGGCCCCGACCCATCAGGCCCCCTGAGCCCGCACACACGTGGAGTCAGGGCTGAAGCGGCACTGCAGGGCGTAGCGGGTGTGTGCAGGGATCTTGGTCTTGGGGATGAGCTGTGTCACCTCGTCGCCAATGCCCCCAGTCAGATTCCAGACGTAGCAGTTCCCCTGCAAGCAGGCGGGGAGTCATGGGAAGCCCGGAGCCTTCCATCTGACGCACAGGGAAGGCTGCCCTGGCAGCTGGACCCAGACCCAGGGGCTGCCACCCAACACGCAGAGATCTGGGGGCCCGGGACGTGTGGCCGGCACCTCTGGTCCTGCCCGCACAGACTGCCCGGCAAGCTGAGAGCGAGAGGCCGCGCCTGGCCTTCGTGAGTGCTGCTGGCCAATGGGAGTGTGAAGAATGAGAAGGGAGTCGGGCCCCTCAGACAGTGGGGACAGAAGGAGGGCGGTCTGGGGGACACCATGGGACAGCTGATCTGTTGAGATGTAAGGACATTACAGGGAGAAGATGAGGCCAGACGGGGCATCGGGGCTAAACCCCAGCGTCCCAAGGCCAGGGTGAAGAGCCAGGTCACCTAGGGGTCTGTGCAGGGAATGGAGCCCTCGGGCAGCGGAGAGAGAGTGGCACAGGGGTGGAGGGTATCAGTGAGGGCGGAGGGAGGACACAGAGCGGCCGCAGCCGATGTGCGGGCACACAAGCCAAACTGGGACCAGGAGGAGACGGGGAGGAGAGGGAAGTGGAATCGAGAGGCTCTGGAGGTGGAGGTGACAGCCGCTAGATGAGCCATGGTAGGAGCGAGAGGGGGCGTCAGGATCGACACCCGGGTTTCTGGCTTTGGTGGCTGGGTTGGAGCCCAGGGTGGGGGGAGCAGGCCTGCGGGGGGTGGGGGAGTGTGAGGGAACATCTGGGGAATAAGCCACGCGGAGGAGGGAGGAGGATAAGGGGCCGGGTGGAGCTGGCCTCCCCCGCGTGCTCACACCCAGGACTCACGGTGCTGTTGACGGCTGCCATGTAGCTGGCATCGGGGTCAATGTGGGCAGACGTGATGGAGACCTCAGGCTCGGGTATCAGCTGCTCGTTGTGGTCGGTCTTCAAGTCCCAGATGTGGATGGCGCCGCTCTGGTCACCCACGATGAGCTCCGCCTGGGGTGCAGGGGAGGTGAGGGAGGGCGGGAGTCTCCCGCCCTCCTGCACACCTCGGTGCCCGGCCCCGTGCGCACCCCTCACCTGGTTGGGGTGCAGGCACACGCAGTTAATGGGTGCGTTCACCTGGAAGATCCGCTGACACTGTAGGTTGCGGGACCTTTGGGGCGGGGCACACGCTGTAGTGGGTGCGATCAGCGCCCCACAACGTGCTCTCTGCATTCGGCACCCCCAGGGGCGGCCCCTGGCCTCAAGGTGGCACTTGACGCAGTTCGTGCTCCAGAGCTCTCTACGGTGTCAGGCTGAGGCCGGGCTCGTCTTTGTGTGGCTTCACCCCTGCGCTACCCTGCTTTTGTCACTGCCCTCAATAAATCACCCGCTCGGGAAAGCCCACCTCAGCCTCTGCTTGGAGGGCCCCGCCCCGAGACGGTCTCCTGGCTGGCCCCCAGCCCCACACAACCAGCAGCAGGCCCCTCCTACCCACGGCCCCACACCTGAGGTCCCAGATCCGAGCGGTGCAGTCCTCCCCACCCGTGTACATCCACCGACCGTCCTCATGGAAGCCCACAGACGCGATGTTCTTGTTGACCCCGTCGTAGCTGATGATGGGGTTGGGGTTGTTGGAGCTGAGATCATACATGCGAATGTGCTGGTAACCTAGGGGCACAGGGTAAACTGAAGAGTGGCTGTGCCTGGAGAGGCTCGGCAGAGATGGAGGGTCGGGGTCGAGGGTACAGGTACCTGCAGCCGCGATCATGCTGCGGTCAGGCGTGATCTCCAGTGCGTTCACCTGCTAGGGTCTGTTAAGGAGCGTGACGAACGGAGCCCTGGAGCCAGAACCCTCGAGGCCTCCACCGTCCGGCTGGGCTGCTGCATCCTTCCCACCCCAGGCACCCGTCCTTTGCCTAAGCTGGCACCCCCACCAGGCGTCCTTCCCCGAGTGGAGGATACAGAGTCCTGATGCTGCACCGTGCGGGTACAGATCCCACTGTGGGCCTGCCAGAAGCGCACCGTGTGGTCATAGCCCGCAGTGGCCAAGATGACCGGGTCACTGCCCACCGTGCCCGGGGACGTGTTCATGGTGTGGAAGAAGGCTTGGGTCTGCACTGGACCCGACTTCTGAAAAGTAGGGGTCAAAGGTCAGAACATCTGCACCAGAGAGGGAGGTGCGGTATTTAGGGAACACCCTCTGGGTCCACTGGGTGCTGAGAGACAGGCATTATCACTCTCATTTTAGAGATGAGAAAACAGGCTTAGAGGTTCAGAGAACGCGTGACAACCTACGGACAGCTCCCAGCTCCAAGGCACGTGCTCCGTTCCGCGCCCCACGGACCGGGACAGGACGCCACCCCACCCGTCGCCGGCAGGGGGCGGTCACGCCCGGGGCGCCGCTCTGCCGCAGGGGCGGGCCGCGCATGCGCAAGGAAGCGGACGGGCCGGAGAGGAAAGCCGAGCCCTGCGGCTGCGCATGCGTAGCAGGCCCGCGGCTAGGCCTGATGGGAGGGGGCGCTCTCTGGCCCGACCCTCGGGTTTCCCGGTGCTTCGCCCACAGCCCTGGCTGCGTCCCGCTGGGCCACCTTCACCCAGGCTCTCTCTCCTGGCCACCCAGGAGCCGCTTTGCGGCCCTCGCCCCGCGGCCCCCGTACCTTACACGCGGCTCTGCGCTCCGCCGCGGCCCAGGACGGCGAGCGGAGCCGGAGCAAGTCGATAGAGGCCGCGGCCGAGCGTAGAGTTATCGATGGGCCTTGGGCGACACCACGAGACTTAGGCGGGGGGGGGGGAGGCGAGACCAACGCTCTGGGGCGGGGGGAGGCCCCCGTGAGGCCTGGCCTCAGCCTTCTCCCCACTGAGGCACCCCACCCTTCGGACAGCTACCCATTTTCCAGGCTTGGTCCCAAGGGGGGCTCCGCCCCACCCCCTTCCCTCCATCCCCTGCTGCCCACGCCCGTCTAGGATGCCCAAGTAAATTACAGGACGCCCAGTTAACATTTGAATTTCAGGGAAGCAACGATAATTATTTTTTTGGTATAAGTATATCCCAAATATTCCACGGGATATACTCATACTAAAAAGCTAATGATGGCCATGGGGAATGCAAATGTTTAACTGGATGTTTTGTAGTTTTATTTGCTAGGAATGGCAATCCTAGTCTGGGCTCTTTCAGTCCTCTTCAGCCCTGGCCTGACCCTCTTGTCTGCCCCCTCTGCCCAATGACCCCTCCAAAACTGGGGTCCCTCATGCTTCCTGTTCTATTTAGCACACCCACACTCCATGCACTGTGGCCTCATCCTCTTAAATGGAAAAACAAAAATCCCACGGTTTCTTCCCACCACACTTAAAAACACAGCAACACACCTCCCCTCCTTCCTCTGGCTCCACATCCCCCCACCATGCCGCTGGGCCCTGGGTCCCAGGAACCTTCCCCCCAGTTCCTTCCCCACCTTCCTCCTTCCCCTGGGCTTGCTTTCTCCCTCTGTCCGCTCCAGATGCCACGTGCTCCATCCTGCCAGGGTGGACAACAGCAGAAGAACTTGACATCGTTCTGAGGGAGAGAGAGAGAATCCCAAGCAGACTCTGCACCATCAGCACAGTGCCTGACACAGGGCTCGATCCCACGAGCCAGACCGTGAGATCACGACCTGAGGCAAAATCAAGAGTCAGCGCTTAACCCACTGAGCCACCCAGCCGCCTCTGGGCGTGTTTTTGTTTTAATTGTTTTCACACACTATGAAATTAACCTTTTTTTTTTTTTTAAGTTTTATTTAGTGGGGAGACTGGGTGGCTCAGTGGGTTAAGCGTCCAACTCTTGATTTTGGCTCAGGTTATGATTTCACAGTTTGTGAGTTCAAGCCCAAATCAGGTTCTGTGCTGACAGTGCAGAGCCTGCTTGGGATTCTCTTTACCCCCCTCTCTCTCTCTGTTCCTACCCTGCTCGCGCGCACGCTCTCTCTCTCTCTCAAAATAAATACATAAACTCAAAAACATTTTTTTAAGTTTTATTTGTTTATTTTTTAGCGATCTCTACACCCAACATGGAGCTTGAACTCACAAACCCTGACTGAGATCAAGAGTCACATTCTCGGGGCGCCTGGGTGGCGCAGTCGGTTAAGCGTCCGACTTCAGCCAGGTCACGATCTCGCGGTCCGTGAGTTCGAGCCCCGCGTCAGGCTCTGGGCTGATGGCTCAGAGCCTGGAGCCTGTTTCCGATTCTGTGTCTCCCTCTCTCTCTGCCCCTCCCCCGTTCATGCTCTGTCTCTCTGTCCCCCAAAAAATAAATAAACGTTGAAAAAAAAATTAAAAAAAAAAAAAAAAGAGTCACATTCTCTTCCCACTGAACCAGCCAGGTGCTCCTGAAATTGACCATTTTTAGAGGGAACAATTTAATGGCTCTTAATACATTTACGGTGCTGTGCAATCACTACCTCTGTTTAGTTTCAGAACATTTTCATCACCCCAGAGGAAAACCCTGTACCTCCGTGCCCTCTCTCCCCCTTACCCCTCCCCACTCAACCCCCAGCCCCTGGCAACCGCCAGCCTACTTTCTGTCTCTATGGATTCGCCTGTTCCGGAAATTGCATATAAATGGAATCCTACGATATATGGCTTTTTTCACTGAACATGATGATTCAAAGTTCATCCAGGTGGTGGGGGCGCATGTAGCACTTCACTCCTCTTTATGGCCCGATAATATTCCATTGTGTGGCTGGACTGCGTTGATTTACCCACTCATCCGCTGGGGGACACTTGAGTTGTTTACACTTTTTGGCTATTACGAATTATGCTGCTGTGAATGTGCTGGTACAAGTATCTTTTTGAGTATGTGTTTCCATTTCCCCGTATACTAGGAGTGGAATTGGTGGGTCACATGGTAACTCTATGTTTAACTTTTTGAGAAACCGCCAGAAGGTATCTGGTCTTCACAATGGCTGTGCCAAGGAGAAACCACGCTGGTTTTGGAGATGGGGAAACAGAGGTTCAGAGAGGTAGAGTCATACGTCTAAGGGCACACAGCTGGAACGTGATAAAACCCATCCTGCTGGGCTCAGCTCTCCCATGACCTTGCCCCTTCTCCGCAGCCCGACACCTTGCGTGTCCCCTCCATCCTCCTCTGTAAGTACAGGAGCTCCGCCCAGGCAGCTCTGGGAGCGGCAGATGAATACGTAGGGTGGGTCAGAAGGCTGGCAGGGGAGCTCTGTGAGCCCCAACACCTGAAAGACATCCGGAACAGTCTGAACCCACGAAGGAGCCTGAGAGCAGGAGGCAGGAGGGAGGGCTGGAGCTGAGGGAAGGCTGGAAGATTCCACCAGGTATCTCTGGGGTCCCACCTGTGGCCCAGGGGCCAGGCCCTGAACTGTTTGTCCTTTCTGTGGGGGCTCTGGGTACAGCCTGGGGACTGCACGTGTCCCACGCCTAGGGGTAACTGCTGGGCCGGGCAGGGCTCCCCACCCAGCCCGAGCAGCTCCAGCATCTCTGCTGGGCAGAAAGAGGGGATGGCTGTTGACCCTGTCTTATGTAGCAAGCACCAGCCGAGCACGTTACAGAGGTGGCGTCTACGAGAATGAGAGGCACGATGGCAGCTGACATATGCCGTGCGCTCCCAGCAGCCCGTGGGGACGGTCCCCTTGCCATCCCCACTTTATACGTAAGGGACCAGGCAGCAGGGCTCTGGGGGGCTGGGGGGGGCACCTCCAGCTGGTGGGCAGGAGCAGGGCTTGCGCAGGCCCCAGTGGAGACTGCCATGCAGCTGGGAAGGGGGCCAGCCCGGGCTGCAGTGAGGCGGCCTCCAGCTCGACTCCAGGCTGAGCTTCAGCAGTTCTGCTGGCTCAGCAGCCCCTCCTCCCGGGATCCTCGGAGGCCCGGCTTCCTGGAGGGCTGCCCAAGTCCCGCCTCTGCATCCTCGTACCCCCCAGTCGGAGCGGCCGGCCTGCCTGCGACCCCCTCCTCAGGCATGGGGGGACCCCAGGCAGACGCACGTCCCTGTTTTCACGTGGACCTTCGCCTCAGCCCTGGGCTGCAGGCAGCAGCGCCGCTGGCCCATTTTACGGATGTGGCGGCTGAGCGTCAGGGCTCCTCCAAGGTTGCTGGGCTGGTCAGTGGTGCATCTAGGACTTCTTGACCCCTCCCAGGCCATTAGCCTCACATAGCAGAGCGAACTGAGCAGAATCTGTAACAGCTCTCGTCTTCAGTTCCTGAAAGTGGACCACACAGCAAGGTACCCGCTTACAGGTCTGGGGAGTGACTACGGGGTGCCTATTTGTGGGTTACAGATACAGCTGAGGGGGGGTGGGGCGGGGCGGGCAGCTGCAGGCGGGACCAGTTCATTGCTCAGAGGAATTAGAGAGTTCTAATTTGGAACTTGGCCTTTTGGGCCATGATGAAAGCGTATTTGTCAAGGTAGGAGGACAGAACCTATTTTATTTAATGAGTTATTAGCCTGGCTTATAACAGTTAAACATTTGGACATTTGGTGTGTGGGCCTCTGTTTGTACCCTTGCCCCAGGCCCTGCAAACGTCAGGCTCGGGCCAGAGTGGTTTACCGTGGTCAGCCGAAACACAGAAATAATGGTGAGGAGGACAGCTATCTTCTTCTTTGTATTTTTTGTAACGCTTCCCGTGTGCTAGGCGCCCTGCTGGGGTCTGCAGATACGGAGATGAGTAAAGTATACTTGCTACCCAGAGAGCCCAGGCAGAGAGAGCCGAGAATATCACAATAGCCACAGAAGCCATTTATTGAGCACTTACTAACTTCTACTGCAAAGTGCTTTATGGAGAGCATCACGATTAATCCTCAAAACACTTAAGGAAAGCTATCATCATTCTTAACCCGGTTTTACAAAGGGGAAACCACGACTCAGAAAGACAAAGACCGGGAAGACAAATGCAGTGAGAGGCAGACCTAGGGCACATGCAGAGACCAGTGTGGGTTCAAAGCTCAGACACATGACCTTCAGATTCTAGGACCTTAGGCGGGTCACTTGGCTTCTCTTGAGGCTCAGTTTCTTCACCTGCAAAACGCACACAGTAAATCTGTGAAGTGACCAGAATGGTCCCTGAGCTAGCAGAGGCCCAGGAATTGGTTACTATAAAGGGTGAAGGGGGGCGCCTGGGTGGCTCAGTCGGTTAAGCGGCCGACTTCGGCTCAGGTCATGATCTCGCGGTCCGTGAGTTGGAGCCCCGCGTCGGGCTCTGTGCGGACAGCCCAGAGCCTGGAGCCTGTTTCAGATTCTGTGTCTCCCTGTCTCTCTGCCCCTCCCCTGTTCAAGCTCTGTCTCTCTCTGTCTCAAAAATAAATAAATGTTAAAAAAAAATTTAAAAAAAATAAAAAAAAATAAAGGGTGGGGGGAGGGTCTTTGTGTTTAGGGACACCCCCACCCCCACCCCAGGAGGCATATGCTGAGAGACTTAGGGCTCACTCCCTAAAGTCCAAGGAAGACCCCATGGTGGGGGGGGGGATCAGCTGCCTGGATCGGGGGATCCTACTGCCAGCTGCTTCCCCGCCCCCAACCCAGCCACCCTCCACCTGGACCTGCTTGATGGTCTAGCTGTAGGAAGCGGGGTATCTGGTCATCGTATGCGCAGGCCCCTCGCAAAGCTCCTGACAGCCTTGCCCTGCAGGGGTGGGGGGTGGTGATCTGCCCCTCTCTGCAAATGAGAGCAGTGAGCCTGGGCCGGGACTCCCGACCCTAGCCCACCTGTCTGTAGAATACTGCAGCTGTGACAAGGTGAGCGCTGGGGGCCCAGGAGGTCAGAAGGGTGAGACCTCTGTGTGTGAGCCCTGGCTGGGGAGCACGAGGCCGTGGGGAGTGGCCAGTGTCTGCTAAGCAAGACTGTCCAGCCCGGGAGTCGCCACAGTCTGTGGCCCGAGGCTGGAGAGTAAACACACTTGGTGGGGGATCAGATTGGTGCTGGGGATGGGGGTTGAGCCCCCATTGGTGGCAGGTGTGGGAGGCTGCACCGCACTTGGTGCTGGAGGGCCGCCCTGGGGTTGGGGTTCAGACTGAGGCTGGGGGGCAGGGAGCTGTTGCCCTGCATTGTTTGTGGAAAGAGCAGGAGGCTGCAGGGGAAGAAACGGCAGTTGGGGGTGGGGGTGCGGGTTCCCTGACACCGAATTCATTATTGGGAGATTCCTCTTCACAATCCCTCGACACCTCCCACGGGAACCACGGGCCAGAAATGTCTGACAGCCTCTGGCAGGCCGGCTCCCGTGCCGCCCGTGCCGCCCGTGCCCGGGTCTCTCGGCGCCCGGGTCCCCGCCCGCCCACTGCCTCCGAGTCCCTCCCCCCGCCCCGTGGGTCCCGCAGCCTCTGGAAGCCTCTCTCGGGCTCAGCCTCGCGCCGCCGCCGTGTCGGGGCTCAGTGTCCAGCACCGCCCCCCCACCCCCGGCGGCTGCCGTCCCCAGCCCCTGGCGGTCGCCTGGGGCCGCGGGCTGTCCGCAGAGGCCGGCGCGGCCGGCGCGGCCCGCACGTGGGGAGGGGGCGTCTCGGGAGCACGGGGCCCGATGTAGGGGCGGAGCCAAGGAGCCGGGCGCGCGGCCGGCGCGGGCGGACGGAGGTCAGCGGCCGCAGGAGGGGGACCCAGGCGTCCGGGAGGCGGCGCCAGGTGCCGCGCCCCCGCCCTGGGCCGCCCCCCGCCCGTGACGCGCTCCCCGCCCCTCGGCGCCGGGAGCCCGAGCCCGAGCCCGAGCCCGAGCCCGAGCCCGAGCCCGAGCCCGAGGACCGCGCCGGGCGCGGGCGGCGGAGGAGGCGGCGGGGGAGGCAGGAGGATGCGGCCGGGGCCGCGGGGCCGCCGCCGCCGCCTCTGAGCCGCGCCGAGCGCACGGAGCGCAGCCGCGTCGCTGCGGCCCGGCCGCGCCATGGGGAAGGAGCAAGAGCTGGTGCAGGCGGTGAAGGCGGAGGACGTGGGGACCGCGCAGAGGCTGCTGCAGAGGCCGCGGCCCGGGAAGGCCAGTGAGTGCGGGGGGCGCGGGCGGGCGGGGGCCACCTCGGGCGCCGGCCCCCCACCCCTCCCGGCGCGGGGGATGCTGTCGGGTCCCCGGGGGCGGGGCGGGGCCAGCGGCGCCCAGACCCTCGGTCCGCACCCCCGCCTCCGGCCCGTCCCCCAGCCCCCCCCCCCCAACCAGCCGGCACCTGGCCGCAGGCGTCCCCCTCCCTTCCCGGGCTACGGGCTGACAGCTGGAGGGCTTTGCTGGGCCGTCAAAGGGCGAGGCAGATGCCACCCCCCCCCGCCCCGCTTCCCCACCGTGGAGGGAGGGAGGGGGCCCTGGCGGTGAGGGGCCACCACAGGACTGACAGTCCCTGTCAGACCCCCTCCCCGCCCCGTGTTTAATAACACGCTTTGCAGGGAATGGGGGGCAGGACCATGTTGGGGGTGTGGCTGCCCAGGCATGGCCGGCTGGGGGCCATTTACTCATGCGGGAGCAGAGGCCCAAGGTCGCCCAGCCCAGGGCAAGCCTGTGCTCCAGGCAGGTGCAGACCCTGCCGCAGACCCTGGTCCTCTCTGGCTTCCCTGCTGGGAAAGGGGCTGGGCAGTGGGGGGAGGGGGCTCCCAGTGGCCATCCTGAGCTTGCGCTGTGAGGGCCCCTGGGAAAGGTTGGGAGCTTGGAGTCCTGATCCCAGCACTCATCCCAGCTCAGCCCAGAGCCTCCCCGGGGGCCACCGGAGATGGATGGATGGGTGTGTGGACCAGCTGGGTGTGCGGCTGCGCACGTATGGCCATGTCAGTGTGTCAGGGCACCTGTGCGGGCGCGGGCAGGACTCTGCAGGGTGGCACGTGCTGTCTGGGTGCCTCACTCTCCCCCCGCCCCCCCCCCCAGGGACTGTAGGTAACCCAGGGCACATATATACAGGCTGGCTCTGTCTTGTGCTCTCCAGGCCCAGGGATGGTCTGCTAGTTGGGGTCAGCTTCACGGCCTCAGGGCTCAGAAGGGGAGGGCTTCTAGGCCGAGGCAGCCTTAGCAGAGCCTTGAAAGCAGGTGGAGGGATTGAAAGGGAGGGAAGGCAAGGTAAAGGTTTCCACCTAGTGGTCACGCGACCTTGGGAACCGAGGACTCCGGCTCTCCAGTCCTCAGTCTCCTCATCTGTAGGATGGGGGCGGTTTTGGTCCCTGCCTCACAGGAGAGCACGCACGAAGAACAGGTACTTCATACGTGCTCGGGAAGTGCTGTGACTGTCTCCTTAGGCAGCCCCAGACGGGCTTCAGGGGAAGCGGGGGCATCAGATTGGGCCATCCAGGGAAGGTGTGGGGACTTGTACCTGGATCTTTGCATTTGTCCCTGCACGGCCTGCTTCCTGGGAGAGACACCTGCCCTGGGCCCTGTATCTGGGCTCTCTGACTCACAGGGGCGGGCGTAATAAATCAGACAGAGAAATCCCTCCATGAATTAGCTCGGTTGTCATGGCAACGCTGGCCTGCTTTGGAGTAAGATGTATTTTGATTCAGCAAAGTACAGGCTGGAGTTTGGGCCGTGGGGTGGGGGGCATACAGCGGTGCTCTCTTGGACCCCCGGACTCCAGAGGTCTTCCTTGGATAGTTGTTTCTGTGACCTCCACCCACTTCTGGTACCTTCCCTCCACCCCAAGCCCTGAGTGTTGCCCCAGGGTCTGCCTCCAAGCAAGCCTCCTCTCACACGCTCAGGCACCGGGACCCTCAGCGGCTGTCCTTGAGGGGAAGGAGACGGTGATCTGGAGGGAGAATGCCAGAGTGGGGCTGGCCTTGTGCCCTTTCTTCTGGCCCCACCTCCCCTTCCCCGAATTCACCGCACGCTACAGACCAACATGCCTGTTTCGTCTCACCTTGGCCCACTAATACTTTCCTTGCGGTATCCGGCCAGAGCTCTCTGCCTGGGGTGGGGGCAGGGGGGAGACCACCTGGCCCTGCCTGACCTGGGGAGGTGAGAGAGCGCCTTGCCCTGTGCTGGCGTCAGAGGCCAGGACTGCATCCCTAGAGGGGACAGATGTGGCTCTGTGGGGCTGGCAGACAAGTGGCTTCTGTGGTTGGAGGAGCATCTGGGCAGGGGTGGAGGGAGGCCACAAGGGCAGCGTGCGAGAGGGGCTGAGACCCCACCCCCACCCCCTGCCTGGGCCTCTGCAGTTTGGAGTCTGGGGCCCACCTCAAGGGCAGGGACGGTCCCAGGAAAGTGGTGAGAGGACTGGGTGACAAGAGCTGGGAGAGCCCAAGACATGGGGCAGGTTGGGGACGAAGTTTATGTAATCGGCCACGTGGAGGCTGCAGGACTTGGGCCCTTGTGGACCAGAGAAGGGGGACCTCTGGGTCCCCACCTGCCCCCTTCTCCCCTGCCTCTCAGCCCCCTTCCAGCCGTGCCTGCTCCAGCGTCACACAGAGCGCCTGTCTCTGTGAACTGCGCCTCCCCAACCCCAGGCAGGCTTCGGTTGTGTGACTTCCCTGTGAGCCCGGGGCCCACCACAGGAATCGGGGGTGCTCCAAGATCTCGGGCTCCCCTCCACCAATTCCAGCTACTTTCCCCTCTGAGGAGACCTGCGGCGAGGAGGGGGTGACGGGACCTCAGCGGGATTCCCCCCTCGTGTAAGGAGTGGTCTTCCTGATGGGGACTGCCCTTCCCCACTGGTGTCTATGCTACTTCTGGGGCCTTGACCTCCAGCCCCTCTAAAATTTCAATGCCTGCAGGTGTGGCCAGGTGAGAGGGGTGGGGAGACCTGGCTACCTTGAAATTAACGAGAAGGGGGGGAGCAAACATCAGAGCTGGGCAGAGTGTTCTAGAAGAGAACATCCTGAGCATGGCCCCCAGGGGGCAGGTGCTACGGGACAGCAATGTTGGGGACCCAGGGTATCTGTTCCGGCACCAATTTACCTAGCATCTCATATGGGCCCCGCACTGTTTCTGCCACCCAGGATGTGGCATTGAGCACAGTAGATAAAAACCCCATCCTTCTGGACGGTGTTGTTTAGTGATGGAGACAGACAACAATCGTTACGCGGTATTGATAGGGGCCAGAGAGAGAAACACAACAGATAGGGACAGGAAGGGGGTTGCCATTCTAGATGGGGAGCCCGGTGGGGCTTCTCCAAGCAGGTGACATTTGGATAAAGTCCTGAATGACATAAGGGAGAGAGTCATGGGGATAAATGGGGGGAAAGCAGCCCCCCTCCACCATATACACAGTGTGTGCAAAGGCCCTGTGGCAGGGGCCGCCAGTGTGCTGTAGCGCCATCACTGAGGCTTGTGTGGCTGGAAGAGGGCTGATGAGAAAGTCAAAGCGAAGCAGGAGGGCCATGTCCTGTGAGCCATTGGCCAGCATCGGTCTTCGCCCCCAGTGACACAGGAGCTGTTGGAGGGTTTCAGGAGAGGAGCGATGGGATGTGACATGTTCTAACAGGGTCCCCCTGACCTCAGTGGTACAGAGGACAGACTGAGGGGCAGGGCACAAGTGGGGATGCCAGTGGAGAGGTGATGGCAGCGATCCTTTGAGAGATGCTGGCCTGGTCAGGGTGGTGACAGTGACCGTGGGGAGAATAATAGGACCCCGAGTGTATTCGGAGGTCGTCTTGAAGGTGGAGCCAAACAGGACTTGCTGATGGAGACACTTATCGGGCGCTCAGGGCTGACTCCAAGCTTTTGGCCTGGACCACCGAGGGGAGGGTGGCTTTGCTGCCACCTCAGATGGACATCAGTGCCCCAAAGTGTGTGAGCAGGGCGGGAGTGGGGCAGCGGAGACGCCTCTTTCCCAGGAGCCTCTGCTCTGCTCTACTCTGTGCAGGAGAAACCCCTCGCTGGAGAGGTTGGGGGTGGGATTCCCACAGAGCTAAAACTAGTAATTGCCACTTATGGAGGCGACTCTCTGCCAGACCCTTCATGCTTTAAGGGTGGACGCACACTTAAGCCTATGAGGCTGGCCCCATTAGCCCCCTTTGAGCTCAAGGCCAGGGCTATAGGGCTAGTAAGGGCCCAGTGAGACTCTGAATTTGAGCCCTACTGACTTCGTAGGCTCTGTGGGCCCTCGAGGCCTCACACCACGCATCCCGCGGCTGAGAGCCAAGGCTTGGGGCAGTGGGGGCTGCTGTGGGTCACCAAGCAGCTCCTGGAGCAGCCCCTCTGTGACTCGACTCCCTTGGGTTCCTGCTCTTGGGGGCCCCTGCCTCCATCCCTGTCCTGGGCCTGGACAAAGGGGCTTCTGTCCTGCCAGCCCCTCCCTCACAGAGCGACTGACCCACAAATGGGTTATGTAACCATGGCCCAGACAGGCAGGGGCTTGGCCTGAGTCCGGCTGGAACCGAGCCCACAGGGAGGGTTTCGGTGGGCTCCCCTCCTCTGACAGTCAGCTGGTGGAGGCCAGGACCTGGGTGGGGGGGGGGGGCGGTTCGGGAGGAGACTAGGGACCCAAAGGGAGGGCTTGGGCCCCTCGGGCTTCAGGCAGACTGATCCCAGTGCCCAAGTGGGCCCTTGTAGATGTGGTGGCCATGCTTGTGTCGTCACTCAGGGGCACCAGGCCGCCAGCCTGCCTCCCCTTCCTGCCTTGCCAGGTGGGACTCAACCACACGGGCAGGCCCAGGGCTGGGAATGGGGGGAGGCTGCACCCTGAAAATGCAGATCTTCCCCCAGAGATACCCCCATTTCCGGGTGTTCCAGCCTTCCCAGGCCACCCCCGGCCCCATCTGGGTCCTTTGGAGAAACAGATTGTGCCGGCTCTCTCCCTCCCGCCATCGGCAGGTGCTTAGCCAGCGTCCCAAGGGAGGGGGTACATGTGCACATGTGTGTGCCTGTGTGGGTGCACAGCTCTGGCTTCCTTCCCCCGGTGGGGACAGGCTTGGAGCCTTTGGCTCTGTGAACTTACCAACACCTTAGTTCAGCCCAAAAGCACCTGGTACCTGGAGCTGAGCGCAGGGGACAGAGATGGAATGTTTTCTGGCTAAAGACTAAAGATAGCTTTGGCTCTGAGCCTGCCAGAGAGCTAGCCGGCACCGTCTGCCTGCCCTTAGGCTGCCTGGAGGGGCTGGGCAGAGCCCCCCTCACTGTCACTTTCCCATCCCTAGAGCTCCTGGGCTCCACCAAGAAGATCAACGTCAACTTCCAGGACCCAGATGGGTGAGTTCTCAGCCAGGGAGGTGCCCGGCTGGCAAGGGGGGTCCAGGGGGGCTCCTGCGGAAGGCCGGGGTGCCCGGGTCCTTGCCTTTTCATGCCTGTCGCCCGCTGCAGCTTCTCGGCCCTGCACCACGCGGCCCTGAACGGCAACACAGAATTGATCGCCCTGCTGCTGGAGGCCCAGGCTGCTGTGGACATCAAGGACAACAAAGGCAAGGCCTGAGTGGGCCCTCGGAGCCAGATCAGGGGGTCAAGGTCAGGGGTGGTGTCTCTAGAGACCTGAACGGTCCCGTGATTGAGGTGTCAGTCCGGAGTCTCCATCTGGGTGGAAGCGGGATTCCATGGGATCAGTATCCTGGGCCAGGGTCAAGGGCTAGCTCCCAACGGGCCCCCTGCCCACTCCTAGGCATGCGGCCGCTGCACTATGCGGCCTGGCAGGGCCGGAAGGAGCCCATGAAGCTGGTGCTGAAGGCGGGCTCGGCGGTGAACGTCCCGTCTGACGAGGGCCACATCCCTCTGCACCTGGCAGCCCAGCACGGTCACTATGATGTGGTAAGGGCCGCCTCAGGGTGGGGGTGGGGAGGGCCCCGGCACGGGCGGTGCCAGCCCAGCGGCCGCCCTCGAGTCTGACTGCGCCCTGCGGCCCCACAGTCCGAAATGCTGCTACAGCACCAGTCCAATCCTTGCATGGTGGACAACTCGGGGAAGACGCCCCTGGACCTGGCTTGTGAGTTCGGCCGCGTCGGGGTAAGTGTCCCCAGAGAGCCGGGTGGGACTCCATCTGCTCTGTCTTCCCTCCTGGGGTGGGGGAGGGGAGACACGCCTGCAGCCTCCCGCCCCATGTGCGGGCCCCCCTTCTCTGACCCCTCCTCAAGGTGGTCCAGCTGCTTCTAAATAGCAACATGTGCGCGGCCTTGCTGGAGCCCCGGCCGGGGGATACGACCGACCCCAACGGCACCAGCCCCCTGCACCTGGCAGCCAAGAACGGCCACATCGACATCATCAGGTATGGCCGAGTGCGGCTGGGGGGAGGGAGACCCGGCCGTGGGCTTCCTGCCCCCGGTTTAGTGGCAGAAGCAGCCAGGGAGCCGCGGGGATGCCATCAGGCCTCCGCGTGCAAAGGATGCCTCCGGCCGCCCACGTAAAGGATGCACTGGAGGGGTCTGGGGGGTGGCTTCTTCAGCCCCAAGCCCAGGTTGTGGCCCTGACACTTGCTGGGCGACCTCGTGGAGACACTTGACTTCTCCGAGACCCCGCCGTACGGGTTAGCACGAGGCCAGCACTTGCACCAGTGCTTGGTCACTGTCAGACCCCCTGTTGCCCGGGAGGCAGGGCAGGGCTGGCTCACCCTCAGGGCCTGGGACCTGGGGCCCCGGGGGGGGGATGGGACGGAGCTCCTGCCATGAGGCGCTGCCGGCTCCCACCCGCCCACCCTCCTTCTAGACTCCTCCTCCAAGCCGGCATCGACATAAACCGCCAGACCAAGTCTGGCACGGCCCTGCATGAGGCCGCACTCTGCGGGAAGACAGAAGTGGTCCGGCTGCTGCTGGATGTGAGTCAGGGGGCCGGGGGAGCTGGGGCAGGTGGGGGCATGGGGGCTCCTGACGGGCCTCACCCTCTGGCACATACAGAATGGGATTAATGCCCACGTGAGGAACACCTACAGCCAGACGGCCCTGGACATTGTGCACCAGTTCACCACATCCCAAGCCAGCAAGGAGATCAAACAACTGCTTCGAGGTGGGACCAGGGCGGGGTTGGGGGGGGGGGGTTGGGGATAATGGGGAGGGCAGGGCTGGGTCAGGCCAGCTCGAAGGACTGTGGGGGGGGGTCTGTCTCCTGTGTCCCCAGAGGCCTCGGCGGCCCTGCAGGTCCGGGCGACCAAGGATTACTGCAACAATTACGACCTGACCAGCCTCAACGTGAAAGCTGGGGACATCATCACAGTAAGGGTGGCCCGGGGCTGCGCGGGCAAGGGTGGGCGGGACCCCAGACGTGGCGCCCATAACACCTTGTGCAGCAGTTGGGTGGTCTGGGGGCCACCCGCCCACTGGGCCTGTGGGGTGTCCCCCCTGAGCACGCCCCCCCCCACCCCCCACCTCATCTGGCAGGTCCTAGAGCAGCATCCGGATGGCCGGTGGAAGGGCTGTATCCATGACAACCGGACGGGCAACGACCGGGTGGGCTACTTCCCGTCGTCCCTGGGCGAGGCCATCGTGAAGCGAGCAGGCAAGTCCCACCCAGGCCTGGGCTTGGGGCCCCGAAGGAAGCCGGTGCACGTGTGTTGGGTGGCAGGGCCACTCCTAGGTGTGGGATCCAGAGTGGGGTCGTGCCGGCTCTCATCAGCACCCCCACACCTTTTCTTTCATTTATTTAATAGACATTGTGCACCAGCCACTAGGAATAGACGGTGACCCAGACGTCCAAGAATGATGGACGTCATTCTTGCTCTCGAGGAGCTCACCTCTGGGAAGGGAGGGGAGCAGGGGCCAGTGGCGTAAATACACGAACAGACGTGACGACTAATGCCATAGGGAACGTGGACGGAGACCTGCTTCTTAGGGTGCTCAGAGAAGCCCCTGAGAAATGGGAGGGGCTGGCCCCAGGCACAGCATCCTGACAGCAGGGCTCACATATGCAAAGGCACTGAGGCAGAGGAGAGCATAAGGGTCCCAAAGGAGGCCAGCATAGCATGGCTGGTGCAGAGTGAGTGAGAGGGTTGGGGGGCGAATCCACAGGGCATGGATTGTTTTCAGACGGGGACCACCGAGAGGGTTACCTCCTAGAGAGGATGAGGACATTGACAGGTGGGGTGAGGGTACGGTGTGTGTGTGTGTGGGGGGGCAGTTAGGAGGCGTGGCCAGCCTGCCCAGTGTCATCTAGGCTTTTGGGGCCCTCTTCCCCCTCCCTGCTCCCCTGGCAGAGAGGAGGTACACCCTCTGCTCTCCCCACCCAGGACCACAGGGCCACTGGCAGGACTGCCTGGCCTGGGCCCTCTTGCCCCGTTCTCCTGCTCTCAAATGTATAGGGTGGGCAGGGGGTCTTCTGAGGTTCTCTCAGCTCCTTGGAGACAGCTAGGGCCAGACAGGCCAGGGACACCCCCCTCTCCACGTCAGGCCCCCGGACCCGGCTGGTCTGAGATTCCAGGAGGCTGTTCCTGGTCCACAGGTTCTCGGGCAGGTACTGAACCAAGCCCATCCCAGGCAGGCAGCTCACCGGGGCCCTCTGCGCCCCCCGAGGAGATCTGGGTGCTGAGGAAGCCTTTTGCAGGTACGTGAGGGGGGCCCCCCGGTGAGCAGGGCAGCGGAGCTTCCCAGGCAGCAGCCGGGCCGGCACCCACGGAGGGTGCTCCCTCGTGTTGGCAGGTGGGGACCGCAGCGGCAGCCTGGGCAGCGTGGCTGGTGGACGAAGCAGTGGGGGCCACACCCTGCATGCGGGCTCCGAAGGGGTCAAGGTAGGTGGTCTGGGGGCAGGGCCGGGGCCGCCTGGGTGCAGAGCGGCGCCGGCCAGCCATCCCGTCTGGGTTGCAGCTCCTGGCGACGGTCCTGTCGCAGAAGTCGGTCTCTGAGTCCAGCCCTGGGGACGGCCCCGCCAAGCCTCCAGAGGGCTCCACAGGTAAGAGCAAGGACGCGGCACTGCCGGCCTGGCGAGGAGGTGGCCCCCCGGGCGGCCCCGGCCCCACCACGCCCTCTCGTCTCCAGGTGCAGCCCGGTCCCAGCTCCCAGCGGCCCATGCAGGGCAGGTGTATGGGGAGCAGCCACCCAGGAAGCTGGAGCCAGCCTCGGAGGGCAAGGTACAGGGCCGGGGCTGGCAGCAGGGAGGGGCTCCCGGGCAGCCTGCGTGGTCTGGCCACGGCGTGGCGGGGGGCCCTTGACAGGCCAGGCCCGTACTTCTGTCCGTCTGTCAGTCTGTGTGTGTAGTTGTCATCTATCGCGTGGGTCATGTGTGTCAGCTAGCGCGTCCTGGCAGTGAGACGTGGGTGTGAGGTGAGCAGGGGACGTGCCTGCGTGTGGGTGGCGATGGTGAACCGGGCACGTGTGCTTGTGTGTGTGCGTGTAGAAGGCTGCAGGTGTGAGGCGAGACCAGGTGTGTGTGTGTGTGTGTGTGTGTGTGTGTGTGTGTGTGTGTGTGGCGGGGGGGTGAGCAGGGCCCCATGTGCTGAGAAGGTGCGAGCGGCTGGCTGTTTCCTCCCCCACGTCCCTGGACGGAGCCCACCCGCCAGGGAGTGTGGGGGCTGTGCTGAGGCGCCCCACCCGAGGCCCCGGTCCCGAGCCCCTTACACGGGGCTGCACCACAGGGTGTCCCTGGTGCAGGAACGGGGGGATGGTCAGGGAAGCCCATGACACGGACAGCAGCTGGACTCTTCTGGTGGAGACCACGGGAGGAGGCCAGGACGCTGACGGAGCTCGCGACGGCGGCGTCGGGGAGCACACAGTGAGGAGCGGCACCGGTGCCAGGCCGCCCCAGGCCCGGCCACAGGGGGACCGGCGGACGGCAGACCGAGCGGCCGAGGCCTTCGGCTGAGCAGAGAAGGAGACAGCGCGGCGGCCGGGGTGCACGCACGCCCGGTGGGCGGGCAGGCGAGCGAGCCTGCAGCGGGTGCCTTGTGTCTTCCAGAGCGCCGAGGCCGTCGGCCAGTGGCTCGCCACGTTCCAGCTGCAACTCTATGCCCCCAATTTCATCAGCGCCGGCTACGACCTGCCCACCATCAGCCGCATGACCCCGGAGGTGGGCTGCCCAAAGGCTGGCCGCCGGTCACGACCGACATGGCCCCCCCTGCCCCCAGCCTGCTGCTAACGGGCCTCTCCTCTACCTAGGACCTCACGGCCATCGGGGTCACCAAGCCAGGCCACCGGAAGAAGATCACCGCAGAGATCAGTGGCTTGAGCATTCCCGACTGGCTGCCTGAGCACAAACCCGTAAGGCTCCCTGCACCCCAGCGGCTGTGCCCAGGGTGGTCAGACAGACAGACAGACTGCCTCCCTGGCTACAGCCCTCACCCGCCCTCCGGGGCTCCAGAGAGAGAAAAGAGGACGGCCTCTGTTTATCTGTCACGGGTGCTGGAGCCAGCCTTCTGGGGGCAGGGGTGACAGCCTCTGGGGTTCGTCAGGGCAAGGGGAGCCTGAAGCCGGGAGGGTGCCCCGCTCCAGTACGCGCTCCCGCAAAGATCCCTCCACACCCGGGCAGCCACCCGGGCACCCGCCTGGCACCCCGCAGCACTGCCCACCGCATACCCACCCAGACGCTAGAGGCCCCCGTGCTGACGGATGCGTGTGCACCCGGACACGTGCGCGGGGAGGGCGTCCGCCTGCTTCGTGTGTACAGACAGCACGCGTGCACCAAATATAGCCAAGGCGCCCGCTGACGACTGCGTGCACACACCCACACATCGCACCGCACGCGCTGGCTGTGTGGATGGCAGACGCCCACACGGACCACGGTTCGTGCCGTGGCTAACCGTCAACCCGTGGCGTGACAGGTTCTGGGCCTGCGCAAGGCGGGCCCCAGGCCTGTGGAATCTACGCAGCCTCTCTGAGCCTCGGGCTGGGCTTGAGGAGAGATCCCGTGGCCACCCGGAGCCCCCAGGGCTGTGGGTCGGCGACTGGCGGGTTCATGCTCAGCGTGCTCCGTCGGCGGCTCGGGGGTGCTCCCAACGAACAGGTCCCCGTCCCGCGGGCCTGCTTTGCTCTGTGCACCCAGGGGTGACCAAGTGTGCCGCGTGTTGGTGGGCGAGTACATCCAGCTGGGAGTGTGCACAGGTGGCCGTGGTTCAGGGAGCCACCACGTGCTTCTGGGTAAAGAGCATCACGGGTAGTTCCACGTGTGCGTGACGTGTGCCCAGTGAGGGTGTGGAAGTGGCGAGAGGGCGTGCGCGTGACGTGGAGAGTGTCGGTGCCCGCGTATGGCTGGGATGCACCGTGTGCGTACACGTGTCCGGTCGGTGGTGCCGTGTGTCCGTGTCTATGACGTGCAAGGCGTGTCCCCCGGGGTGCCGTCCCCACGGCTGCCTTGGCAGGTGAGGAAGCTCGTTCTTGCCCCCCACCCCAAACGGTGTCCCGAGGATAGGGTCACCCCTGTGTGTGTGTGCGCGTGTGCTCGCACATGCGTGTGTGCTGCTGGCCTTGGGCTCCTACTGAGGTCGCGCTGTCTCTGAAGCTGACACCTCTGGCCTGTCTATCCGTCCTTCTGTCTGTCTGTGCCAGGCTGGCCCGGTGCCCCCACCCCCGAAAGCTCGGAGTAGCGAGCAGGGTGTGGACAGCTAGCTCGGGCTGCCCTCCGTGTCCCCTGCTCCACAGGCGAACCTGGCTGTGTGGCTGTCCATGATCGGCCTGGCCCAGTACTACAAAGTGCTGGTGGACAACGGCTATGAGAACATCGACTTCATTACCGACATCACCTGGGAAGACCTACAGGAGATCGGCATCACCAAGCTGGGTGAGGCCCCCGGCCCCGGGCTCCTCCGCCTTCTGGTCCCTGCCGCCCTCCCCGGCCTGACCTGCCCATGCCCTACCCAGGCCACCAGAAGAAGCTGATGCTGGCAGTGAGGAAACTGGCGGAGCTGCAGAAGGCAGAGTACGCCAAGTTCGAGGGGGGACCCCTGCGCCGGAAGGCCCCGCAGTCGCTCGAGGTGATGGCCATTGAGTCACCTCCCCCGCCCGAGCCTGCCCCGGCTGACTGCCAGTCTCCCAAGATGACCACCTTCCAGGACAGCGAGCTCAGTGGTGAGCTGCAGGCTGCCATGACTGGCCCGGCCGAGGGGGGCGCCGCCGCCGCCGCCGCCACCACCGCCACCACTGCCGAGAAGCCCTCCAACCACCTGCCCCCGACACCGAGGGCCTCCGTGCGGCAGGAGCCCAGCCTGGGTGGACAGGCGCGACACATGAGCAGCTCTCAGGAGCTGCTGGGGGACGGGCCCCCTGGGCCCGGCAGCCCCATGTCGCGAAGCCAGGAGTACCTGCTGGACGAAGGGCCAGCCCCTGGCACCCCACCCAAGGAGACCCGGCCCAGCCGCCACGGCCACAGCGTCAAGCGGGCCAGCGTGCCTCCGGTGCCTGGCAAGCCGCGGCAGGTCCTTCCGCCAGGTGCCAGCCACTTCACACCTCCCCAAACGCCCACGAAAGCCCAGCCGGGCTCCCCTCAAGCCCTGGGGGGGCCTCATGGCCCAGCCCCAGCCACAGCCAAGGTGAAGCCCACCCCGCAGCTGCTGCCACCAACAGAACGACCCATGTCACCCCGTTCGCTGCCTCAGTCACCCACACACCGCGGCTTTGCCTACGTGCTGCCCCAGCCCGTGGAGAGCGACGCAGGGCCGGCCGCTCCCGGGCCCGGGCCCGGGCCCGTGCCCGCGGCCGCCCCCCCGCCCGTGCCCACACTGTGCCTGCCTCCGGAGGCTGACGCGGAGCCAGGGCGGCCCAAGAAGCGTGCCCACAGCCTGAATCGCTATGCGGCATCCGACAGCGAGCCAGAGCGGGACGAGCTGCTGGTGCCAGCCGCCGCAGGGCCCTATGCCACCGTCCAGCGGCGCGTGGGCCGTAGCCACTCGGTGCGAGCGCCCGCCGGAACCGACAAGAACGTCAACCGCAGCCAGTCCTTCGCGGTGCGGCCCCGAAAGAAGGGGCCGCCCCCGCCCCCGCCCAAGCGCTCCAGCTCAGCCATGGCCAGCGCCAACCTGGCAGATGAGTCGGCGCCAGATGCTGAGACGGAAGGGGCTGGGACCGAGGATGGCCGGCTGGGCGTCCGGGCACAGCGCCGGCGGGCCAGCGACCTGGCTGGCAGCGTGGACACAGGCAGCGCTGGCAGCGTGAAGAGCATCGCAGCCATGCTAGAGCTGTCATCCATTGGGGGTGGGGGCCGAGCAGCCCGCAGGCCCCCCGAGGGCCACCCCACGCCCCGCCCCGCCAGCCCGGAGCCAGGCCGGGTGGCCACGGTGCTGGCCTCGGTGAAGCACAAGGAAGCCATTGGGCCTGACGGCGAGGTGGTGAACAGGCGCCGCACCCTCAGCGGGCCTGTCACGGGACTCCTGGCCACCGCCCGCAGGGCGCCTGGGGAGTCAGGGGGGCCTGCAGACCACGGCCACTTTGTGGAGGATGGGAGCGCCCGGCAGCGGTCTCGAGGTCCAGCCAAGGGAGAGGCGAGTGGGGAGGGCCCGCCCCTGGCCAGAGTGGAGGCCAGTGCCACGCTCAAGAGGCGCATCCGAGCCAAGCAGAGCCAGCAGGAGAGCGTCAAGTTCATCCTGACGGAGTCTGACACGGTCAAGCGCCGGCCCAAGGCCAAGGAGCGGGAAGCAGGTCCTGAGCCGCCGCCGCCACTGTCTGTGTACCAGAATGGCACGGGCACCGTGCGCCGCAGGCCGACCTCTGAGCAGACTGGGCCCCCGGAGCTGCCCCCGCCGCCCCCACCTGCAGAACCCCCGCCCTCCGACCTGATGCACCTTCCCCCGCTGCCCCCACCTGACACGGATTCCCGGAAGCCAGCCAAGCCGCCTGTCTCTCCCAAGCCCATGCTGGCTCAGCCTGTTCCCAAGATCCAGGGCTCACCCACACCTGCCTCCAAGAAGGTGCCGCTGCCAGGTCCTGGCAGCCCAGGTAGGTGAAGGGAGCCAGCTGGGGAAGCCCCCCCCCCACCTCCCCACTCCATGGTCTGAGGGGTTTTCCTCTTGAACTTGAGGAAGGCCAGGTGGAATGGGGTGGGAAGCACAAGGTGAAGACCCTTGTGCTCAGACCTCAGACCCTGTCATCCACCCACCCACTGGACAACACTGCCGACCCCAAATTGGGAGGAGGGTGGATGTTCGTCACCTTGCTCAGTGGATGAGGCACAGAAACCCATGGATAACAGCACCTGTTGGAGGGAAGACAGGTGCACGATGCTGGGTCACGGAGGACTCTGGGAGGCTTGAGAGTGACCAAGCTTGAAAGTCACCCCAGCACTAGAGAGAGGGGGCAGGCTTCCAAGCAGAAGGATCAGACATGAGAAGGCCCCGTGGTATTCAAGCAACCCAAGGGCCAGTGTCTGCAGCAGGCCACACCTGAAGGGGGATGGAGGGGGTAGTGTGCGGACACAGAAGGGTCTGGAAGCCGGTGACCCGAGCAGATACGCATAGGGAAGCGCGCCCCCTGGCGGCTGCAGGGAGCCGGGGCTCCGAGGGGCGGCGGGGTCCGCAGCGCTGTTCTCGAGGGCGAGGCGGAGCGCTGCGGCAGGGCTCTCCCGCCCCCTGTGCGAATCTCCTCCTCCCCGCAGAGGTGAAGCGCGCCCACGGCACGCCGCCGCCCGTGTCTCCCAAGCCGCCGCCGCCGCCCACGGCGCCCAAGCCGGCCAAGGCCGCGGCGGGGCTGCAGTCGGGCAGTGCCAGCCCGTCGCCCGCGCCCTCGCCGGCTCGCCAGCCACCCGCCGCCCTCGCTAAGCCGGCCAGCACGCCGCCCTCGCTGAGCGCCAGCCCCGCCAAGCCCCCGTCCCCCGGCGCGTCCGCGCTGCACGTGCCCGCCAAGCCACCGCGCGCCGCCGCCGCCGCCGCCGCCGCCACCACCACCACCACCGCCACCGCCGGGCCCCCCGCCGCGCCCGACGGCGCCTCGCCGGGAGACAGCGCCCGGCAGAAGCTGGAGGAGACGAGCGCGTGCCTGGCGGCCGCGCTGCAAGCCGTAGAGGAGAAGATCCGGCAGGAGGACGCGCAGGGCGCGCGGTAGGTGCGGGGCGGGGTCCGCGCGCGCTCCGAGGCTGCGGCGCTCCAGCTCGAGTCGAGGGAGGGGCGGGGCGGGGAGGGGCTGCGGGGCGGGGCCCGGGGCAGCAGGGGCGGGGTCGCGTCGTGCGGGGCCGGGGCCGGGCCCGGGGCGGCGGGGGCGGGGTCGAGTAGGGCTGAGGAGCGGAGGCAGGGGCGGGTCGTGCGGGGCAGCGGAGCCGGGGGTCGAATCTTGCGGCTCGGTGGAGGCGGGGCCCGGGCAGGGTGTCGCGCGCCCGCGCCGCCAGCTCACGCCGCGCCCGCCCCCAGCCCCTCGTCCGCGGAGGAGAAGAGCACCGGCAGCATACTGGACGACATCGGCAGCATGTTCGACGACCTGGCCGACCAGCTGGACGCCATGCTGGAGTGACGCGGCTGCTCACGTCGGGCCCGCCCGCGCCGCCCGGGGCCCCCGGCCCGCACACTGACCTTTACCTCAGGGTGGGCACCTCTGGGCGCAGCGCGAGCGGGCAGGGCGGAGGGCCGACGGGGGCCAGGCGGGCAGGGGCGGGCCCGTGCTGCCCATCCCCTGCACAAGCACAACTCCTGCCCCCTGGGCCCAGGCCGGACGGCCGGCCTGGAGGACTGCCTGGCCAGGGGACCCGAGGGCTCTAAGTAAATGCTGCTGCCCGGCGGGTGCCCGTCCCCGTCTGCTGCTCCCTGTGCAATAACTGCTGGGCCACACCCGCCCACCCGCGCCGGGCTCTGCCTGCTGCGGGCGAGGAAGGGCAGCCCCTGGCCCCCTGCCCTGAGGCCAGGCCGGGTCTGCCCTGGGAGGCAGTGGGAGGCGGACGGCCGCTTTGGCCCCCTCCCCGATCTGTGGCAGAGCACAGGCCTATGCCCAGCACAGAACTGCCCATTGGGGACTTCTGCCAGCCGCTCCAGCGCAGCACAAGGGACTGGGGCTGGGATCACGCCCCCTGCCCCACTGTACCCCCCAGAATATAAGCTATCGAGAGTATTAATTTATTGGGAATGAGCTGAGGCAGATTTCCCCAGAGAAACAAAAAGGTATAACTTTAACAAATATATATTTAAAGAAAGAAAAAATATTATTGATTCTATAGAAAACCATTTACCAACTGTAAGGACACTGAAGTCTAGCTCAAGACAAAAGCTGTTAGAGGCCCTGGCTGTCTGTCTGTCCACCCTTCCCTCCCTCCGTCTAGGACACCTGGCCCAGTAGCACAAACAGGAGGCTGGGGTCCGGGAGGGTCCCTGCTCCGCTAGGGCCTCCCCTCGCTCTCCTAACTTCTCTGCGTCTGAAGAACTCGAAGGATGTGCCTTGCTCGCTGCTGGGCTGTGTCCTCCACACCCTGGAGCCGGTGGGGAGGGGCTCCCTGCTCTCCCAGGGTGCCGGTGTGAGGCGCGCCCGGGCTCCGGGGGAGCCGTGCGTGCAGCGTGGGCACGTCAGCTGGGTGACCTCGGTGGGTGCAGGGCGTGCATGCCAGGCTGCGTGTGGCGTGTGTCAGGGTGTGCCTGACCCTCCCTCCTCAGGGCTCCTCGCTGGCCCCGTACAGACAGCCTGCCCTCCCCCATCTGAGTTCCCATGGACGCTTCTGCTCATGGTCCAAGGCTGTGTCGTGTGGTCGTTCTTGCCCTCTCTCTCTTTTCCTCTCTCTCCCCTTTCCAAAAAGTACTGACTGGCCTCCTCTATTGTGTTTGCTGATCCACGTGTGTTGGGCACAACTTTGACGTTTCTTAAAAAAAAAAAAAAAAAAAAAAAAAAAAAAAAAAAAAAATTTAAAAACGCCGAAAACCAGCGGTTGCGAGGCGGGCGGGTGGAAGGGGTCAGCCAAGGTGGCATCTGAGCGTGTGGGCCCTTTCCAGCTGTCATGCCCTGATACTTCCCCAGGTGGGTGTGCCTGGCCTCCCTTCAACGGGCGGCCCAGGCTGGGGCTCCAGCAAGTGGGGAGGGGGGTTCCGGGCAGGGAGCTACTGTCAGCTGTCAATAAACAGCAGAAAACAGAGCTGCCTGGCTCACTTCTTGGGGACGTGTGTTGGGGAGAACGGGGGTCTAGCTTGCTCCCGGCAGGGAAGAGACGTCACCAAGAGGGCCACATCCTGGAGCTGACAGGAGCCCTTCTGTGGCTCCTCCCCAGCCTCCCTCCCACTGGCCGCTGGTGCCCCAGCACAACAGCATTCCCGGGTGGCCTGTCACCCCAAGGACTATCCCCACTCACAGCCACAGTCTGTGCAGCTTTTATTTCAATCAAGAAGTAATCAAATCTATATACAGTCTAAAAACAGTAGAAAAGGTGAGTAAAAAGGCCCACAGTCCATCTGGGGCAGGGATGGAGGGTGGGCCGGGCGAGCATCGTACCTGGCACCCAGCGGGAGGGGCTGGGCACTGTCTTGGCGGCGACGATCACAGGACCAAGCAGAGGGAGGCTCGCCGGGCACAGGGTGGGGAGGGCACTGCCTGGCCAGGTGAACCTGTCGGTCTGTCCCCGCAGGGCAGGCAGTGAGCGCCCCTTGAGACCCCTCATGTGGCCAGCCTGGTTGGGACAAGCCTAGGGGAGGTCCCAGAGGAAGCCAAGACTGGTCTGGATTCTGTTAGCAAGTCCAAACCTGCAGAGGAAGGGCTCTGTTTCAGCTGCCCCTCCGGCCACGCCGCCCCACCACCACCTGCCATCCACACCTGCCCTCCGGTGCCACCGACCCAAGGCTTCTAGCTCCTCGCCCCCCGCCCCCTGCTCCACACACGCAGCCCCTTTGGAAGGCCTGAGCCGAGGCACTGACCTTCACAGTGCTGTCCACAGCTCCCGAGAAGAGCCGGCCCCGGGACACGGCCAGTGCGGTCACACTGCCCTGGTGACGCAGCAGGGTCTGCGTGCAGATCATGTTGTCCATGCTCCAGACCTGGGGGCACACGGGACATGAGGGCCTGCCCACCTGGGCCCAACCGCCCACCGTGAACCTCCCACCATCGCTAGGTCCGCACGCACCCTGAGAGACCGGTCATAGGACGCGCTGAAGACTTTGGTCTGGTCTGGCGTTGAGATGACCGCCAGGGCATACACAGTGCCAACGTGGCCCGTCAGGGTCCGCACCTGCTCCTTGGACTCGATGTCCCACACCTGAAGGAATGGCCCAGGCAGGTCAGAGCCACAGGCTCCGGGGAGGACAGCGCCCCGGAGGCAGGCCCTGCCCCTAGGTGCCCGCCTTACGTGGATGAGGTTCTCATAGGTGCCACAGACAATGTGGTGATTCGTCACAGCGATAGAGTAGACGCTGCCGCCAGATGTCTGCAGGACGTGGATGCAGTCGAGGGTCCGGATGTCCCAGATCTACGGACAAGCTCGAGCCCGTCGGTCCCAGGCCCGGCACCTTGCCCTCAGGGCCTCTGGACGCTAAGCAGCCCGCTCGTCACCCAGGATGTGTGTGAGGGTCTCCCCAACCCGGCGGCATGGGGGCAGGGCAGACGGAGCCCCCGGGGCCGGCCTGGGCAGTGCCAGCCCAGGGGTCTAGCCTAGTGAGGGGTCTTCCCACGCGAAGCGTGTGCGGACGCACCTTGATTGTCTGGTAGGAGCCGCTGTACAGGTAGCTCTGGGCAGCCACCAGCGCCCGCACCCAGTGGTTGAGGCCCGTGAGCTCCTTCTTCAGCTTCAGTTCAGTGCCCACGATATCCCAGACCTGTGGGGACGGCCACGAATGCAGGCTGGGGCGCAGGGGTCCGGTAGCCCACCGCCCCACATGTGCACACGCGAGGCCGGCCTGACCTTGATGGCCTTCAGGGAGCCGCTGAAGAGCATGTTGTGTGAGGAGACCAGCGTGCACACGGGGTTGTCGTGGGCCCGGATCGTGTTCACCTTCTGCAGGTTCTGGATGTCCCACACCTGGCGGGAAGGACGACAGGAAGCCTCGGGTCGTGGTGGCACGGCGGGCCTGGGGCCCCCGGAAGCCGGTGCGGCCCAGGCCCCTCCCACCCACCTGCCGCGGCCCCACTCACGATGATGGTGCAGTCCGCTGAGCCGCTGTACAGCTTGCACCTGGGGGAGCGGAGCCAAGGGGTCAGGGCAGGAGAAGCCAGTGTCCTCGCCGGTGTGGCCTTGCCAGGCCAAGGGAGCACCAGCCACCGGGAAGCCACCAGGAACCGGCAGCTCGGCCGGGTTCCTCCCGCTGCCCCCAGCCCTCCGTCTTCCTGTTCCGGCGAGGGAACCTTGGGGGTAGAGGCCTGACCCCGCCGCCTGCCTGGCAAGCGTCCGACAGCAAGCTGTGAGGTAACTACCCCTGTCAGCGCTGCCGACGGCCAAGCTGCTGCTTTCCGGGAACGCACGTCTCTCCCTCTCCTGCCCACAATGTGAAGTCTCGTGACACGAGACAGGAGAGAAGGTCGAGAGGGGCTACCCTTCTCGGGCGAGGGGGGAGCCGGGCAGGCTACTCTGTGGTCCTGTCCCCAAGCTGTGCCTGAGGCTCTGGCTACAGGCCAGCCGAGCGACGGCTGAGTTCCTACCTCCCCGAGGCGCCCCAGCTCCGGGGCCACACACTGGGAACGTGGGGGCCCGCGTGCCACCACCCAGCCATCCAGCCCTGCTCAAGGATGAGGGTGCCCCGCAGGAGAGGTAGACACAGCCAGCTGACGACACATGTGGCCCGTGGGGGGAGCAGGGCGTCTCCCGTCCCCACCTCCACGTGGGTACCATGCATGCCCGCACTCACCCCTGGATACAGAGCGCCAGCACAATGCCGTCGTGGCCTTCTAGCGTCTTCTGGCACTTGTAGGTGGTACACGTATCCCACACCTGCAGAGGCCACCATCAGGCTGGGTCCCAGGAGGGGCAGCCCAACGCCAGGGGGCAGCATGGTGGGAATGTGGAGGGAAGGTGGGCGCAGGCAGTGCCCATTGCCCCCCCCACCCCGCCACCAGGCTGTAGACCACCTCCCTGGGCAAGACCCCACTCACCTTGATGGTCTTGTCAGAGGAGCCACTGAAGAGCAGGTCCCCCATGGAGTAGACACACAGACACCAGACGGGGCCCTGGTGGCCCACAAAGGTTCCTTTGCACTTGAAGATCTGTTGTGGGTCATAGGCTGCGGAGACGGGAGGAGCTGGTGAGGGCCCGGGGGCGCCCAGGGGCAGCAGAGGGGGCAGCGGCAGGCCCGTACTCACATCCGAGGATGCCTGTGTTCAGCCGCGCATTGATGTGGGACAGCTCATCCTGCCAAGACCAAGAGTACAGGGCATGCTGGCTGTGGGTCCGCGGTCCCCCTGCCCCCGCGCGGCAGCAGCCGCCTCCCCCAGCACAGACACTGAACCCTGACAGCGGGGTGGCGGGGAGCGGGGCAAGCCTCCTGTTGGGGCCTAGGCCGAGGGCCGGTCCTGCCTCCCCACCCCCCCACCCCCCACCCCGCACGTGGCCCCCTCCCGCTCACGTTCAACATGGACGCATCCCTCCGGAACTCCATGAGGTCCTCGCTGAGCTTGCTCTGGTTTTCGTCGAGGACGTCTGAGTGGCAAGGAAGAGGGTGTCAGGGACCGGGAGGAGAGGCCACACCCCTGCCTTCTGGGCCGCGCCCTCACCGAACTTGAGCTCCAGGCTCTTCTCCAGCTGGTCAATCTTCTCCGAGAGCTTGCCCAGCATGGAGCGCAGGAAGGCGATCTCCTGGTCCTTCTGGGCCAGCGCCACGTGCATCTCGTGGAAGCGGTCGTCCGTCTGCTGCAGGAACTCCTTCAGGCCCTCGAAGCGGCAGGTCTCCAGGTGTGTCTCATACGTGTCCTGGTTCCCGATGAATGTGCACCTGGAGACGCAGGATGGCTGCCCTGCCCACCTGCCTGCCCAGTGAGGCACTGCCCCTGCCCCCCCCCCACGCCTCCCCCCACCTCCCACCTGCTGCCCACCCGTCCATCCTGCTCCCACTCAGCACCCATCAGGCCACTTTGGGAGGAAATCTGGTCCTTCTGCTCCCAAAGCTCCTTAAGGGCTCTTCCGCACCCTTCGACAGCCTCCCGGCTCCTGCCTCTTCCCCCCTCCCACCGCCCCCTGCTCTCTACCCCACTCATGATGGTCCAGCCGCCCGAAGCCCTCGTGCTAGTCTTCGGCTCACACCCACACACGCATCGGTTCTCAGGGACACCCCCCTTCCCTGACCTCCCAGCTCGCCGACCACTCCGACCCGTCTGCGTTCCCGTGGGGCTCAGGCCTCTCCTTCACGGCACCTGTACCTCAGTTGGTAATTACATAGCTGACGGTGCGGCTCCCGCTAAGGTCCGTCTCCCCAGGACCCTGGCTGTGTCCCCAGCGCCCAGCACACAAGCAGATCTCAACAAGGGTTCGCTGAAGGAGGGACTGTGAATGCCAGCCCGGAGGCCCCGCCGCCCCCGCCCTGCCCGCCCACCGGCCGGGGGCAGCCCACATGCCCACCCCCGCCCACTCACCCGTACTTGGAGTGGGGACACTTGATGTGCTCACACTCCTTGAGGTGGGCCTCCAGGTTCATCTTGAGGAGGGGCGGGCAGCTGGGGTTGTTGGGGCACCGCACAGGCCTGTAGTCACAGCTGCCCTCGTGGTCCCTTTGGGAGGCGGGCGTCAGTCCCCAGAGGCACCGGCTCTCAGCACCCCTGGGAGGGGTGGGGGGCGGGGGCCGAGGACAGCACTTACTTCCGAGCGCTGAGCTTGATGGTGAAGGGGCACCCTCGGGGATCCACCTCAAAGACGGCAGGCTTCCCGGCCCCCGCTGCCCGGCAGCCGTGCCTGCAGTGGATGAACAGCTCCCCGATCTGCTCGGCCACCGCGATGTTGTTCACCACCACCGTCAGCTTGGCGTGGTCCACGGGGCACTTCTCTGGAGGGGAGGGCGTGCTGACCTCACCGTCCACCTGGCTGTCCCTGCTCCGGCAGCTCTGCTCTGAGTGCTGCGACCAGGCTGCGCTGGGGGCGGGCTCTTCCCTGGTAAGTCCCGGTGTGGCAGGCCCGGAACGGGCTCCTCAGGCTGGCCGCACCGAGCCTCTTTCTGGGCCCTGATGCACCCATCTACCTGCCCCGCTGCCATGCCTGAATCTGGATGGGGGCACAGCTGGGCCACCAAGGGTGACCACCGGGTGAGCAGGAGGGACCGGAGGCCTCTGGGCTGACTCAGGAGTCGGGGACAGGGCAGAGGGAGCTGGGGCAGAGGCTGGAGAGGAACTAGCCCCGGGCCCAGGGGCCCAGGCCTGAGAGGGTGAGGCGGGGGGCCCTGATGGCCAAGGCACTCTTGCTGGAAACAGCTGGTGCTGAGGCCAGGAGGCCCCGAGACGTGGGTCTCCCCACTTCGCCCATCAAGGTCCGGAGCCCGGCCTGAGCGCCCCGTGGCAGAGACGCTGGGGGCAGGGCTAGGGAGAAGCCACCATGTGCCAAGGGCATGATCAGTGCTGGGCCTAGGCCGGGACCTCTCCGGAGGGACCCTTCCCAAGCGGGGTAATGAGGTCAGCCGGACCGGGGTCTGGGGAGGGGGGGGCCCTACCTGACTTCAAGGCGCATCTTCGGCAGAAAGTGTGCTGTGGAGACAACGGGTGGGCTTGGGGCACGGACACAGAGTCGCCCCCACCCCGTGCCCACCGAAGAGGGCAGCCCCTGGGCGGCCACGCCGGGCCCCGTGGTGGCGCACGTGTCAGGAAGGGAGGGGCGGCCTCACCCCGCACGTGGTGATCACGGGGTCCTTGAACACGCTGCAGCACAGCTGGCAGCACAGCTTCACCGACGGCTGCTCAGCAAACACCAGGGGCTCCTAGAACCGGGCAGGGCAGGGTGAGGGGGGGGCCGGGGCGCAGACGGCGGTGGGGGGCGGGTAGCGGCCGAGAAGGGCCTGCCGCGGAGGCCTGGGGCCGGGCCTGAGCGTGAGGGGACCGAAGCAGGGAGGACCCCTCCAGCCGCGCCCTTGGCCGTGCGCACCTGCTTCTCTAGCGGTGATGGAGACTCGAAGACCCCACACGGGCGCCGCCCTCACTTCCCAAAGCTGGACCCCGGGTAGCCCACGGGAAGAGGTGCCCGGGGAGTGGGGGGAGGGGGGGGCGTAGGCCAGACCTTCCCGCCCCTCGAGGGGCCGCCTGCTGGGCGGACACACCTACCGGCTCCTCCTCCTCCTCGGGCAGCGAGAACGTGGAGCGCAAGGACATGCTGGACTCTGAGTGCAGGGAGCGGACGGAGATGGCCGAGTCGGAGCGGCGTGGGGTGCTGATGGGGGGCTGCGGCGCACAGGGACAGGCGGGCCCGTCAGCCGGTGGGGAGGCCGGGGCCCCCTCACCCCGCAGAGCCGCCGCCTGTGCCCAGGGAGCCGATGGGGCGCCCGCGGGCCCCCCGCCGGCCCAGCGGTCCCGGCCCTGTGGCTGGGCCACCCGCTCACGTCTGCCAGCTTTCTTTGTGTAAATGGAGAGACTTCCTGCTATTCAATTCCAGAAGGACACGCTCGCCTGGCCTGCTTCCTGCTTCCCGTGAGGGAATGTGGGCTGCACACGGGGCACCTCCGTCAGCCAGTCCCGGGCCGGCCTCCACGCCCGGACCGCCAGAGGAAGGGAAGGCCGGCAGAGGCTGGGGGCTCCACGTCCCCTTGGGTTTGGCTGCCCGTCTGGCTTCCCTGGCTGGGGACACGGGGCCGGGCCACTGAGGCTCCCAGGGAAGGCAGGGACCTCCCCACTGAACCCCGGCCAAGATTCTCAGAGGGAGGAAGAGCCATGGGTGCCCGCCTCTGCCTGAGTCACGGAAGATGAGGATCTGGGGGAGCCCGGGTGGGGAAACCGTCCCCTCCCCCTCGCCTTGGCCTAGAACCCCCCAGTAAAGATCCTGTAAGAGCCACTGCTCCCCACCCGGCCCACGGGCTTCCTCCTGGTCCCGGCCACTCTGGGGAAAATCCCCTCCCGGGCAGCCACGGGTGAGTCAGAGGTCACGGAGGCCGAGGCAGGCGGAGCCAGGGAGTGGGGCGCAAGGTGCCTGCTTTGTGCTTAGAGAAGGCCTAGTGTAGCGCCTGGCACACAGCGCGTTCAAGTAATTAAAAAAACACCGTTTCCCTTAGCATTAAATAGGAAACGAAGGCCTAGCAGCCCAGCATGAGAAGACTTGGGTCCTGGAGGCTGGGAGGACAGGAGAACCAGCTGGAGTCCGTGGGGCCACCACACTGGCGAGAATCCCGAGAATCCACAAGGGGAAGCAGAAAGCGAGGCTCTGCAGAGGTGAGCGGCAGGGGGGCCCGAGCCACCCCCCTCGGCCAGGGCAGCTCCTCGCGTCCGACAGGCCCAGAGCCCAGCGACACGGTCCAGTGGCCGGGCAGGCAGGGGACAGCCACTGTGACCCTGGCCACACAGCCTGGGCACTGACGGCCAGCCTCGACTCCACCCCAGCCCCTTCCTCACTCCGCAGAGCCGGCGGCAGGAGGTTCTCTGGCTCTCCCTGTCAGCACAGCCCTCGCAGGCCCGTCGTTATCCCCCAGCTCCGGCCGTCCTCCTTCCAGCCACCTGCTCAGGGGTCCCGCCTCCACCCCCCAGCCCACCCTCCAGTCCTCTACTCGATAGCAGACAACTTTAAAAACGGAAACGTGATCTGTGACCCACACGCCTGAACCTTCTGTGGCTCCCATGGCCTTCACGACGGAGCTGAATGCGCTTCGCCCCAGCTCGCAGGCTCTGCACCCTCCGGCCCCACTGCTCCTTCCTCCTCCACAAAGTCCTGCCACGGGCGCTTAGGCCTCACGACGCCCAGACATACCAGCCCTCTGTCTCACCAACCCACCGTAGCCTGCAGACCGTAGCTCAGGGCGTGCCTCGAGGTGGAGCCTCCCCTTCAGCTACCCCTGGGACCTGGCCCTGGGGAAGGACGGCATGGCCGGAGGCCGTGGGGAGAGAAGTGACCATGGCACAGACCTACCATGCTATCCTCCTCGTCCCGCGGTGAGTAGGCGAGGGTGCTAGAAGAAGACGGTGTCCTGCGGTGCTGTTTGTACGTGCTGGTCCCATCGGCTGCCAAGAAGAGAGGGTGGGGTTGCCACGAGTGTGATCCGGAGGGGCACGGCTGGCCCCCCGTGGCGGGAAGTGGGCTCCCTGGAGGGACGGGCCCGGTGGGGGCAGGGGCTGGGCCAGACAGGGGGCTAATCCCCTCTGGGAAGTCTCCTTGCCCCCCACCCTCTCCCGTGTCCTCCTTCTTGATCTGAGGGCCACTTGGCTGGGGCTGGGCTCGGGGGCAGCTGGGAGCCACCCTGCCCCTGTCAGGGGCCTGAGCAGGACAAGGGCCAGAACGCAAGCTGGCCTGAGCCCCCAGCAAGCCCCGCACTGGCCCTGCATCCTCAGCCCCCTCCAGGGCCAGGCAGGTGGGGAGGGAGGGCACAGCTTGGGGCCAGCCCGGCTCAGGTGGTCTCCAGGGCCTATCCTCTGTGCCTGGAGCTCCGGAGCCCCCGACAGTCACACTCCCAAGGCAGGCTGAAGGTGGGGTGGAGGGATCATCTCTCTGACTCTACAAGGTGCCAGCGGTCTGACCCTGGGGCTGCCCTGTGCCCAGCTGAGGCAAGAGCCCAACATCTGAGTGATTAATCTGGAGGTTGCCTGGCACGAGGTGGGATGTCATCTTGCTTGGCCCTCAAGGTAACCCTACCAGTGGGCGGGTCCTCTGATGTCCTCAGTGCCCAGAGGAGGAGACAGGGACAGAGGCCTGAGGCCCCCGGGCCGGTGTGTGCTGGGGACTGACAGGCAGCCCGCTGTCTGGGTCTGCTTGTCTCCCAGCTGTTCCCCTGGCCAGAACCTGGAACCACCCTCGGGCCTTCTCAGCCCACTCCAGGGAAGGCGTTGGTCAGGAGTCCATGGGGAAGCCAGAAGCCCTGGAGTGGCCACCACCGGCCTCAGGCCCACCCAAACCCAGACATCACAACCAGCCCCAAAGGCATGGTTTCATGAGTCGGGCTTTAAGCAGCTCCCCTGCCACTGGGCCTCAGTTTCCCTATCTGTGAGAGGAGTCAGGTGAGGTGACTGTTCATACCCAGTCCTGACCCATCCCTGCCACCGATGGGGTTGCTGGGTAGGGCGAGAGGGAGACAGACTCCCATCACTGTCTGCTCCAGGAGCGCGGGACTGCCGTGACGGGGGCCCCTGCAGCTTCTAAGAGTAAGTGAGGCGTTGAGGAACAGTGACCTGGGTGCTTGTATTGGGGAGACGTTTATTTATTCTCAGGACAGAACATCTAAGAAGGAAAAGGGGCACTTTTGGAGCATCTGATTGAGCCACCCTGGGGCAGAGGGGCCAGCGTGAGCACGTGCGCACAGTGGTCCTGTGGCCTCGCTGCTGAGTGCTTCGAGAGGGAACCCCGGAAAAGCAATTAAAAATCGGCTTCACCTACGAGGAGCAGAGTACCAAAAAGGCAAAGGAACAAAGTCCATCCCTGAACCCCCAGCCCTGACAAGAGAGGCAACACACCCTCATGACTCAGGGAAGGAGGTAGTGCCCCGGGCTGTTAGCCCCTCACAACCAACTCGAACACACGGCCCCGGGCTGGAACCGGTCTGGAGAAAGGACACCGCGAGTACTTCTTACCACCCACACGTGTCCAGCGTGGCCCCCAGTCCCGACCTCCCGGAGGCTGCTAGGAGCCCAGGGCGGGGATGAACCAGAGGACGCTAGGACGAGGGACAGGGAAGGTGGGGCAGCCCTCCCCAGAGGTAACGGGTGAGGCCCCGGGACGGAGGTGCTGGGATGCCCGGGGTTGCAGGGGGAGGAGAAGGATGCGGCAGCAGAGGCGGAGCGGGGGGTGGGGGGGGGGCGGCAGGCAGCCTAGGGCCGACACCGATGCCCCCTCCTGCCCCCACCAGGACGTGCCCGCAGACCCCAGTGGGAGTAAGGGACGCCCAGATTCTGCCCAGCCCGCCCTGGCCTGGACTTACAGGCTGGCTCACCTTTTGTGATGGTGGTGACGGCCGAAAAGGCAGGCCCGAAGGTCGTTTCCATTCTGGTCTGGACAGAGAACAGATGAGACTTGGCATCGACCCCCAGAGAGGATGTGTACACACACGTGGACGGGCACCGACGCGCTTTCATAGCACCACGGTCACGTGCGCGCGTGAGCTCACGCGGACACACGCGGCACAGGCCCTCCACGTAGGGAGGGGACTGCTCTGGAGGCTCTGCGGGGACCCCGGCACACGAGGTGGGCCCGAGGGGGAGGCCCTTCCCCGTGAGGTTCCCGCTTACCCCGGCGGTGACGTCGGCAGTGGGAAGGTTGGCGGGCCCCCCGGAGAAGCGGTTGTAGCGGGCGCTCTTGCCCGAGCTCATGCTCTAGAGAGGCATCTAGGGTCCGCGGGCAGCGTCTCCTGAGGGGGGAGCACAACGGTGGTGGGGACGGTGGCCCGGACTCGTCAGATTGGCCGGCGCTGAGCCATGCGGGTCACTCCAGGCACACTTTGGCCTCTCCACCACCAGTGCCAACGAGGGCGGGTCCACGCGGGCAAAGTCTCTTTCCCTCCTCCCATCCCAGGTGTGCACAGGCCCAAGGAAGGGAGGAGGCCCTGGGGGCAGGCAGGCAGCTGGCACTCAGCTTTACCTTCCTTCAAGGCTCAGGCTTTTGGAAACGTCACCAGCTCCGCCCCAGAGGCGGAAGCCCCCACTGTGCTCTGCCCGAACCTCTGGGTCTGAGGGCAAGTGTCCCTGGAGCCAAGACTGGGCCGTGGTGTGGCACCCGGGGCGGGATCAAGCCGTGTGCCTGCTTCCTACCAGGTAGGACGGTCCCGGTCTGCAGGATGGAAGGACGCTGGCCACACCCCAGACGACCTGTCGGTGATGTACCTGGGGCCCAGCCTCTCAGAGGCTCATCACGCAGATAAAGCCCCTTTGGGACAGGGGGAGGAGATGACAGTCCTGACCCCAGACCTTGTGCAGGTCCAACTGTCGACTCAGGACTCACAGGCTGAGGTGGTGGGGAGAAGGCACAGTGGGTATCATCCTGGGCCTGCAAGAATTACTCCCCCCACCCCACTCCACCCAAGACGAGGGGTCTGGCCGTTAGAGAGGAAAGGGGACCAGCCTGCAGCCACGATCGTGGATAGCCTGGGGAAGCCACCCCACTGCCAGGGCGACGCCCACCTTCCCAGGGGCCCTCCTGGGGTCAGCGTCCACGGCGGCGTCTATCTCCCCTCTGGAGTCAGCTGTAGCCTCGAGGCCCCAGCTTTAAGCCAGGCTCCCCGCGAGGAGGAGCACACGTGAGCTCTCTCCCCAGGAGACCCCTGGGAGGCCACAGCGCGGGCTCATCACCTGCTGCTAGGCCGGGCCAGCAGAACGAGTGTCGGGAACTCCCGGGGAGGCCGGCACGTCCCGCTCTCGTGGGGCACAAGGGCACGTGCAGGCTGGGGCCCACCCTGTGCTGTGAAGGCCCCCCACGACTGAGGAGGGGGCTCCGGGTGGAGGGGCTGCTGAGCCATCTGGCCGTGTCTGCCTCACACACGCCACAGCCACTCGGTGGTCCTGCAACCCAACCTAGGGGTCTACGGGGAGGGGCTGGCTCCCGAGCCGTGTGTTCCCATGCTGCGCTGCCGAGCTGTCACAGCTCCCCCACCTTCTCTCCCACCTGCCCCTTTGAATACCACCTGCAATGCCACCGCCCCCCCCCCCCGCCCCCAGTCTTCTAGACTCGGGCCTCGGTGCGGTGGCTGTCAGTCCCCACACTTGGCCCTGCCACAAGGCACCGCCACCGATGCTCTCAGCGCCCTGGGGGTCCAGGTAGACCAGGGGATGGGGGGATCCCAAGATGTTGGCCAAAGCCTCCCCCTCCTGCCCATCACTCCCCCTGCTGTGACTCAAGAGACTTGGCGGTTAAGTCCCAGACCAGGCTCTCCGGTGGCTTGTCCTCATGGGGGAGAGGCAGGGACTCCCGAGAGTGGGCAGTACCAGGCCCTTGGTGGAGGTGTGGCTGTGGTGGGTCCGGAAGCCCCACCTCCAGTGCCGCTGCTGGTCTCCACGCTAAGCAGGAAATCCTGGGGCCACCCTGCTTGCAGCAAGGATACCCCGGCTGGGGTGACATAGGAGCTCCAGGACTCACCTTTTGGGAAACCCAAGGTCGGCTCCCGCCTCGGCACCATGGGGCGTGCCAGGAGGAGGCTGGGGGTGGGTCACGGGGAGGCGGCCGGCCCACACTGACCTGGATTTTACAATTCATCTGCTCCCCCTGCTGCAAGCTCCCGAGGCCCAGCGGCCAGCGGCTGGCTCCAGCGAGCGGCTCCCGTGGTCCAGGCAGCCGGGACCCCAGCGGGGACTCCCCCCAGGACGGCGGCCAGCACGCCAGCCCCCGTGGGGCCTGTGTGCCTGCTGCTCAGTCTGAGGGAGCAGGCGTCTGGCTCTCCCTCACTCTGAAGTGAAGTAAACAGAAAGGCACGCAGGGCAACATGCAAATCGGCTGGAAAGTCCCCTGACAGCCAATAGCGGCCAGGCCCGGCAGACACACAACCCGGGGGCGGGGTGGGGGGGGGTGGGGGGAGATGTACAGACTGGCCAGAGAGCAGAGTGGAGCCAGGGAAGGAGGGAAGTAACTGCTTCCCCATTTACATGGTTTGGCCTGCACTCCCAGCCAGGGACCCGAGGCGGGGGGAGGGGGGGGTTGCTGGGCTGCAGCCACAGCCTCCCCCAGCTGTGCACCCCCAGATCACAACGATCAGATCCTACCCTAACTAAGCATCCTGGAATTGAGCAAGATGCCCTGAGCCTTCAGCCCCGCTCCCCCAGGGGCTGCATTTTGCAATAAGTCTTCGCCAGTGTCTCCCAGCTCTGTGGGCCCAAACCCCAGAAACAACAGCACAGCTGCGTACGCCCCCCACCCCGCTGGGCCCAGCTGTCCGGGGTGGGGTATGCCCCCGCCCCCCAGGGGTAGGCCTCCTCGCCACCCCGCACCAAGCCTGTATGCAGGCGGACAGGGAGTTGTCAGCTAGACGACCGGACACTCCCATACTGGGAAAAGCTATGGGCTGAGCCTGCCAGGCACAGCTCCCCTTCCCTCCCCAGGCGAGTCCCCCCACCCTGCCTGCTCCAGGTGCCTCCGCAGAGCCCAGGCGAGGGACACAAGGACCGTATCTCTTAAAGAGAAAAGACCGCACGCACGTCCTGCTGGAGATGGGGCCTCAGGTGAGGCTGGTGGGAGAGTGGTACCCAAGGTGCCCGGGGTCAGTGCAAAACCAGCTCCCCTGCTTGAGCCTAGGGTCAAGGCCCAGGGATCTCTGTCCACACAAGTCCATGTCCAAAGGGCCCCTGGGGCACACTCCTTGCCCGACAAGGGAACGAAGATCCACCTATAATGCCCCAGCCCCTCTTGAGGAAAGCCCCCCACCAGCCCCGTTCTCTGGGCAGCCTACACCAGAGAGCAGGCCAGCTCCCTTGGGAACCCCTCCCCACCCCCACCCCCTGGAGGGAGGCCAATGGGGTCTGCTAGGCTCACCCTTGGGAATGTGGGACAAAGATCCCCCACTGTGGTCCCTGTGGCTGGCAGCCAGCAGAGTGGGTACTGTAGGCTGTAAATGCTGGACTGTGACGGTGGGGGGGGGGGGGGGACGACAGTGGGATGGCCAGAAGCAGGTCCTTCGAAGAGTGGGCGTGGTGGGGTCCCCTCAGCAGCATGTGCTGAGCCAGCAATGGGGGTAGGCTGGCCCTGGAAGCACCATCAGGCCACACATTTAGTGGTGACTGCCCCAGGGTGAGCATGGGTGGCCAGGACACCTCAGCCCTGCCTGGCACAGAGCTGTGGGTGGCCACCAGACTGCAGCCAGAGCTCCAGATGCAGCCTCTGGTATCACCCATGGACCACCCAGCCCCTGGGTCGGCCCCTGCTGGCCCCCTGGCCCAAGCCCTATAGAAACAAATCCTATAGAAACAGGCTGGGTTGCCATAGCAAAGCCATATACACCTCTCCCAGCAGTTCCCTGATGTCCCCTTAGCACGTCTTTTCCATCCCAGATAGGCACGGTGTGACGTCAGGGCCCCCCCTAAGCACCTCAGCAGGCCCAGGTTTGAGGCCTGCCCGGCCCCCCTTCCCTCCGAGCACCCACCCCTGGACTCTGCCCTCACCTTCCATCCTTCCCTCTGTGCCCACAGTTCCTAAAGGGTGGCCTCAAGGTTGCCAGACTGGACACCTGTTGTGGCCTCCTCTCCCCAAGGCTGTGTCCTCGCACTCCCCACCCAGCCTCTCCAGCACCCGTGGGTCCCTCTGCTGGAGGGAGGTGTATACCTGACACAGCCTGGGGGGCTCCTAGAGAGCTTCCCAGAGGAAGGGGCTGCCCAGATCCAGAGCAGGGAGAGAGTATTCTGGAAAAAGGTGGTGTTTGGCCTCCTCTCTGAGCACCTAGCCGTAGGGGCCACTTTTACCTGCCCACACCCTTCCTCCAACTCAGCGTCTGGGCCAACCCAGGCTGCAGAGGCACAAGGGGGAAGCAAGTCCCAGGCTGTCTTAAATCAGTGAGTCTAAGGTCAGCCGCTGGCTTAGTTGGAAGGGCGCGCGACTCTTGATCTTGTGGTCGAGAGTTCGAGCCCCACGTAGGGTGGAGAGATTACTTAAATAAATCAAACTTAAGAAAAAAAAAATCAGTGAGCCTAAACTTGTGGAGACAGGTCCTGGGCCTCTGCCCAAGAGCCCAGGGACACCTCGGACCCGGGCTACACCTCCAGGCCGCCCTGGCTGTTTCCGCCTCCCTGACTTCCTCTTTCTTGGTTCCCTACAGAAGCTTGGGGAGTGTGCACAAAGTCCCAGCCGGGAGCCCCGCCTGGACATGCAGACATGCACCAGCCCGCTCCACTGTCCATTCCATGCCCTTTCAGCCCAGGCTGTGGTACTACAGTCTTTCTGGCACATTCCTTCGGTCCCGGTTTCCGTGAGGCTGCTCCTTCCCCGGGGGATAGCCGAGTACCAGGTCTCCATGTGACCTCAGCACTGGACTCCAGGACCGCTTTCTCCCTCCTCTGCCCCACCTGACCCCATGTCCCTCCAAGGAGCAACCGAATTTCTTCTGTGGAAGGGCCAGCACACCGGGGACGCCCTGGGGCATCTACTGAAAGCTGAGGGGTTCGGGCCCCTCTACGAGGGTACCTCCTGCATAAGCCAGCCAGATGGCCCGGTAAAGTCCTAGGAGCCGACTCAACAGCAAGGTCAGGCCAATGGGGACCCAGGTTCGGAGCAAGTTATGTCCTGCTGACCCCTCCCAAGGCTGGGCATATGCGGGCACACTTCACTTATGTGCTTCTACTGGCCCCTCCCAAGGCTGGGCATATGCGGGCACACTTCACTTATGCGCTTCTACTGACCCCTCCAAGTGTTCCTTATGGACAGCACGACGGTCAGGCCACAAATGCAGGACTCAGACCTGGGTTCAAATCCCACCTCTGCCACGTAACAGCTGCGTGACTTTGGGCAACCTGCTTGCCCTCCAGGGCCTCAGATTTCTCACTCATTAAACAGAGCGGATGTACTCCCATCTGAAAGGAGCTGCGAGAGGCGGGGCAACAGTGAGGGCTCCACTGACAGCAGCCCCTCTTCGAGAGTCAAGAGTAGAGGCCGGGAGGCCACCCCAGGACTTAGAGCCCACAAGGGGTCACGCCGCGGCCAACCAAAGCCCTGTTGTGCCAGCAAACCGAGGAGCCCATGGTGCACCAAAGCCAGCCGCACACCAAGCCGTGCCGAGGAGCACCACACCGCGGAGCCCAGGCCGCCTGGAGCCGTCCAAACAGGTCAGGCCCTTCAATCACATCTCTCCCGTTTCCCAAACTCTCTGATTTCGCAGCCGGCCGGCCGGCCAAGGTTCACACCCACTGCATGCCAGTCCCTGTGAGGGTGAGAGGGCACGTGGTGACGGCTGAACATGAGTCTGACCTTGAGAAGCTAGGGGGCCTGGTAGGAGAGGTAGACAGGCTCGGGAGTATTAGTAAGCCCCATTCGAGCTGCCAAAGACCCTTTTCTGTGGGTTCCTGTCCCAGCAAAGTCAGTGCTTCAGACTCTGATCTTTCCCATTCATTTCCAGAAATATTGTGTGTGACACACAGCCACAGTGGGGGTTGCTCCACAGGGACCCCTCAAGAAGGAAGACATCCCCTCCTTCCCAGCTGGTTACCTCCCTCAGCCAGGTTGCCAAGATCCCTGCTTCCCCTCAGAGGGAGCTTCTGGCTTCCTGGGGCTAGTGCAGCTATAACATGCAGGAACCTCGACACACAGAGACCAGGGATTCCGGAGAAACGTGAATGCCCAGAGCAATGCAAGTAGGGATGTATGACAGAGAGGTAGTGCCTGCCTGCCGCACAGGCTTGCGGGGAAGGGGTGTGGGAAGGGAGAGGCCCAAAGAGAAGGAATGAGGAAGAGGGAGGTCACATGCTTGGCAAAGGCCAAGGGGTGGGCAGCCCTCAGGAGAGGGGGCCTGTGTGTGCACAGGAAGGGGTGTGAGGGATGGGGAGAGGGGTGAACAGTCTGGGCAGCTTGGAGCTCTAGGCAAGGGAGGCAGCAAAGCAGGGTGGAATCCCCAGCCCTACCCTCCACCCCTGTCCTGCCAAAGCAGGGTGGGATCCAGCACAATCGCAGCCTCGGCTCCAGCTGAATGCCCTGGACTTGTTCAAGGCAACGAGGCCGGAACAGCCAGACAGCCTCGTCTCCCACCCCCTCTACACACAACCAGGGGCTCTTTACCGGCCTCGGATCTGATGTTGGCTCTCCCGTGCTCGAATCCTCCAACAGCCTTCCTTGCAAGCACAATACAATCCCTCCACCATGCACTCTGGTGTGGCCCTGTGGACTAGGCCTCTCACCCCTCTGCCAGCACTCACTGGCGCACCAAGCCCTTTCTTGCTCTGGGCCTTTGCACACCTTGCTCCCTCTGCCTGGCATGCTCTTCCAGCAACTTCCCAAGACAAGCTGCTTGCTGTAGGCACCTCCCCCCTCCCCAAGCCACTCGAGAGCGCCCCTTACTCTTTCTCAGCGCCCTGTTTCTCTCATAGCACCTATCACAACTCTTTAGGATTCTGTGTGTACTGTCAATCCCTCCCCGCTCTAGATGGCCGGTTCTCAAGCCGGGGTGTGTGGGGTTGGGGGAGGATTTTGTCCCCCAGGAGACGTTTGGCGGTGTCTGCAGGCATTTTGGGTTGTCAAGACGTGGGGGTGGGAGAGATTACTGGCATCTAATGGGTGGGGACCCGGGATGCTACTCAACATCCTACAAAGCACAGCAGAGAAGGATCGGCGAGAAGTGTCAACAGCGGCCGGGCTGAGAAAAGCTGCAGAAGAGCCTACGAGAACTGGGCCCCCGGCGGCGCTCAACGAACGCAAGAAGAAGGAATGAATAAAGAAGGGGAGAATGGGGCAATGGGGCAAGCGACGGACAGACGCCGAGACCCCGGCCCGTGTCGGCCCCGCCCCCCCAGGCCCGACGCCTCCGCGGACCCCGAAGCGCCTACCGCGCGGCCCCGAGGCGCGAGCCCCGGGCCGGGCGCGCCGCGCGGACACTCACCCGCCCGCGGCCGCCCGGGAGCGGCAGCGATACCCTCCCGCTTCATCGTGCCCCCGCGGCCGCTGGCCGGGAGACAGACCGGACGCGCGAGCCGGAAGCGCTGAGGCGCTACGCCCGCCGGGACTTGTAGTTCCCCGTCTCTCAATGCCTGGGTCCCCGCCTCACGCGCGGCTCTCCAGAAACTACGAATTCCGGCGGCTCCGACGTCGCGGGGCGGGATTGGCAGCTTCAGAATCACTCTATGTTGCAGGTCGGAGTCTGATTGGTTCTGTGCATCTGTCGCTCACAGTTAAGTTCTAAGGCCTCTGCTAAAGGGAGAAGCTTCGCGAGTCTGGTTCAGGAGACCGGGGGCGGGTACTTCCGGCATGATTGCCCAATCGCAGAGGTGGGGCACTTTCTATAAAAGCTTCAGCCTCGGGCGCGTGCTTTCTTTTGGGAATCCAGTGGCGGCCGTGGGCGCTTGTCTGTGCGGTCGCTGCGAGTCCACGTTAGGGGAGGATCTGGGCCCCGAATGGGGCTGAGGGGTCCTCCAGGGCCATCATCCGCCGGGGCTCCGCCTCTGTCTTCAGCGTTGTACGCGTTCCTTGCTCCGCCCGCCTTCCCCCCCCCCCCCCCGTCCCGTTTTGTTGGGAAGGTGCGACTCCAGACCGACTTCTCTCCGCAGGTAAGCCTGGGCCGGGCTTGGTTTCCCCTATGCAGCTTGGAGCCTGTGATGAATTGCTTTCGTTTCTGACACCTCGTATGAAAACTGCATGTGCAGTCTGATTATTTTGCAAGACTGAGGCTTCAGGGTGCGCCCCCTTGACAGGAGGGGCTGGTGTGAAAACATCTCCAAAAAATCGGGGTAGCGGGCTTCTGTCTACATTTCGGCTCTGTGTGTCTGACTTTTAGGGCGGTCGGTGACGTGGTTGGAGACCGTGGACGTAAATGAACGTCAGCCCGGGGCCTGGTGGTAAGGCGGGAGTCCACGTCCGTATCTGCGGCGCTTAACAATAAAGCAGAGGTGGTGAGTTGATGGGAGCGCAAGTGTCTTTATTTTCACACGCGTTTGCTCCCCAGAGGACTCCGCGGGAGGACTGGCTCGTTCCGTGGCAGTCTTGGGAAAGGGTAGAGAAAGATGGATGTTCACACGGTGACCTTTCAACTATTGGGATGGCTTCTCGGTTTTTTTGCCTGTAAGAGCAGAAATCCCGGGGCGGAGCGGGGGTCTTTGTCTTAAGCAGGTGAGGAACTCTTCCTCCTCACCGGCCACAGAGCACTGTTTTCTGTTTCGTTGGGTCTTGCAGAGGGAAGTGGACATCAACCACCCAACCACCTAGGTTCCCCGTGCTCCCTAGACAGCAGCCCTAGTTGAGGGTACCACCCTCTTAGCGTTGTCTTCAACCCGTACTTTGCCGAGGGCGCAAAGAAGGGGATTTCTTGTAACAGAAGAGACCGGCAGTCCAGAAAACACAACTTTATTCACCAGAACTGAAAACAAAGACTCTTAACCCAAAGACCTATGAGCTGGAGCACACTGCCAGCCTCCTGGCTTGACCTCACTCTGCACAGGCCTCAGCTGGGCTGGCAGTTCTAGTTTCCCTGACGGTTTCTGATTTCCCACATGCCGTTCGTGTATTAGAAAGCCGCAAACTTGGCGTCCTCCAGGCGACACGAGAGGAAGACCCTGCTGATGTTTGACCCAGAGTCTCTGAGTGTGTGGGCTGGCAGCTTTGGTCCTTGGGGCACAGATGCATGATTGGATGTGCAGCGAAGCCCTCTGCCCCAGGCACGGACAGGAGTCCGGCCTTTCCCTGCCTGGGCAGCGGGTGCCGCTGAAGACATGGCTTTTGGGGGGTTAGGCACTGTACACGTGGCGCTGGCACCGGGGTCCAGCCTTGAAGCTGGGCGCGTCCAGGAGAGGGCAGCAGAGTGCCGTGGCAGCAAGACCAGGCTCCCCGCATGGGCTTTGCATTGTGGGGTGTCTCCTGTACGGGAGGCCGTTGCTTCTCCATCAAGGCCTTGGGGGCAAGGCCCTGAGTCAGGGGCTGCAGACCCAGTGGCTCCGTGAAGCCTGTTGGAACTGAGGCTCTAGGGAAAGACGAGGCTCTGTCTGGGAGTCCCAGAAACGGCCGCCCTCGAGTTGACTGCCAGGTGACCCTCTGTCCAGCCTTGCAGGGGCCTCCCAGAGGATGTGCAGTGGCAGTGCCCAGTCAGGTTCAGGGTCTGCAGCAGGAGGCCCCTCGGCCCTCCCTCTTGACGTAGTCGTGCAGCCGGAAGCGAGGCTCACTGGGGACCTTCATGGAGCGCTGCTTCAACTCCCTGTGGGGCAGAGGGGACCATGGGACAACTTCCTCCACCGACAGAGATTCAGACTCTGGGTCTGGAGGATCTTCCTGATGACTACCAGCACTTACTTTGCTACGGCTGTGAAGGCCAAGTCTACGTTGAGGCCTGTCTTGGCGCTGGTCTCCATGAAGGGCAGCCCGTACTCCTGCAAACAGCTGCTGCCAGCCAGGTGGCAGCCTGGTGGAGACAGCCCAGGCCCTGCAACCCCAGGGACGCTCCCCGGACACCCACCCCACCCCGGCTCACCTTAGCCAACTTCTCCCCATCCTCCCTTTTCACCACACGCTCCTGGGCAGAGTCCACCTGGCATGGGGGGGTGGGTCTTGGTGAGAGCTGGCCCAGGGCTTACCCTGCCACCCCTGCCCCCATGCAGAGCCACGGTGGACAGGATGGGCTGGGTGCCCACCTTGTTCCCCAGCAGCATGAGCACCACGTCATGTTGGGCGTAATCCTGGATCTCCGTCAGCCAGGCCTGTGGGGGAAAAGCTGAGACCAGGCTGGAGGCTGGCACTCTGCTCGCCCCTTGCCCCTCCAGGCCTCACTGCTTGGGGTGCCTGTTGGGCTCTGGCTAACAGGAAGGCCCAGAAATCGAGGTCCCTGGGTCCTGTTGAGGCACCCTCGACAAGCACCTCACCCAAGGTGTTGGACTGACAGAGCTGGAAGGTGCTCAGACTCCCTTCAGCTCACACTCCACCTGAGCCACCAGAGGGGCCGTCTCCCTGCCGCCGGTAGGGTCCTTAGCCCCCCGGGACCCTAATGCCATCACGGCCTGTTCCTGCCACCACCACCAGGAAGGAAACCACTGACCTGGATATTGTCAAAGGAGGCCTTGTTGGTGACATCATAGAGCAGCAGCAGTGCTGGGGGCAGAGGACAAGTGAGGACACCTCCAGGGCCCACCACAGCTTCCTGTCACCCACACCCACACGCATCACAGCCTCCACACTTCCTGCCATGCTCCTGCCCAGGGCACCCTCCTCCGTGCAGAAGCCAGGGAAACCTGACACCCGCGAGAGCACAGCCTCTGACTCCCCGGGACTGGCATCCCCCACCCACAAGCTCACCGTGAGCGTCGCGGTAGTAGGCGTGGGTGACGCTCCGGAACCGCTCCTGGCCAGCTGTGTCCCAGATCTGGAGTGACAGGCACAGGGCCGCCAGTTTCTCCTGGGTGTTCACTACCCTCAACCCTCTGCCCCCCGCTGCTCCCCACACCACTCACCTGCAGCTTCACCTTCATGCCATCCACATCCAGAACTTTGTTCTGAAATAACAACCAGCCCGGTCCAGCAACCAACAGCTAGAACGCTGCTGCCCTCCGGTGGGGAGCTCCCAGCTTCCCCCCTCACCGCGCCTCCTGCACCTCCCCCTGGTGAGCCCCTCCTGGTAGCCCACTCCCACCCTGGAGGCCCAGCACCTGCTCCACCAGCTCCCTGCCCTTGAAGGTGACTTAGACCACCCACCTGGTCAGTCACTGAGTCCTGTTGCTCCCGCCTCCCCCCACTCCCTTCCCTTTGCCAGCACCCCTCCAGCCCGGCCTGGCTGCCCACTTCCCCCTGTGCCTAGCCATAGCCAGCTTCCTAGTTTAAGAGCCAGCAGCCCCCTGAGGGCGGGTCCCAGCACAGTAACCACAGAGCCTGAAACTGCCTGGTACACAGTGGGTGCTCATTAAATGTTTGCTGGCCGGTAGTGGTTCCTAGCCGGACCTTCCCGGTGCAGGGCTAGTGGCAGGGAAAGACTCAACCCCACGGTTCCCATCTGCTGTGGTGGGGGTGGGGGCCCCTGGCAGCTGGAACACCACCGCCCCCCTCTTCCCCAAGCTCCTGCTGTCAGGGTGCTTCTGGGTCTCCAAGGAACCAATGGCACAGCCATCTGCTGGGCTGAGGCGGGGGGGGGGGGGGAAGGGGGGGCTGGGAAGGACACCCTGCCTTCACTGGCACCCTGAACAGGGGTGTGAACCAAACAGCCTCACCTCCCTCGCCACTTGCCCCAGAGCCAAGAGGGAGGTGAGAAGGGGGAGATGGGTCCAAAACAGGCCAAGGACCATCTGTCCAGGGTCAGAGCTGCCCCCTTTCGGCACCTGAACCCTTACTTCATCTCAGAAGACTTGAGGGGACCTGGACCCTCAAGCAGGGTAACCCATGGCTCCCCAGACTGGGAGGAGCCCCCTTTCCTGTTCCCAGAATGGGCCTCCCTCCCAGCCTCCCACCAACTGGGTCTAATTAAAGGGTGAGAAAAAATGCAAATTTGGGATTTGTCTAGAACACACCAGCACCTTGGCAAGGCAAGAATTTAGACTGGTGACTCGAGGTGGGGGCTGGAATGCTGCCACCCGCCAGGCCTAAGGCCGCAGCCCTCAACGTCGCCTGCTGACTCCACAGGCTGCTAAAGGTGCCAGGTGGGGGGAAACGAGAGGGATTTGAAGTCCAGGGGCACTTCCCTTCCCCCCAGAAAACCCCAGGACACCCCTCCCTCTGGGGGCAACCTGGGAGGGGGCTCTCGAAGAGGGGGGAGCAGCCAGGCGGCAGCACTTCCCGTGAGCCTCCTCACCCAAGGGCAGGGACCCGCCCCTGCTCCCAGAGGGGGTACGGTACGTGCTCCACACCACCTGTCTTCCTAGGTCCTTTAGCAGGCTTCCTGGCACCTCTGTACAGAAGGACAGTGATGTTCGCCTTCCAAGTGAACATGGGCCTTGAGTGTCCTCTGTCAGCCATCACCCGGGGGGTGGGAAGGCACCACGGCCCACCTACCCTGAGGCACAGAGGTAGCTCCAGGCACAGGGGTGCTCTCCCTGCTTCAGTCAGATGCAGCCCTCACCTGTCTTCAGGACCCTTAGGGGGTCGGGAGGTGTAATTTGGTGGGCAAGGCATCCCACCTCAACCACCTGGGCCCTGAGAGCCGGGTGGTCCAGACAGGAGCTCGAGCTCCACCCTATGAGCCTGTTGGTGTCACTGGGGTGACGGAGAAACCAGCTGCCCAGGGGTGTTGTGAGAGCCCGGTGAGCTGGTGTCAGGGGCCCAGGGCATGGCTGGGCCAGCTCAGTGCTTAGGACGTGAGCTTCCACTCTCACCCGGAAGTCGATGCCCACAGTGGAGATGAAGGTCCCTGCCAGGAAAGCCCCGTCCTTGAAGCGCACGAGTAAGCAGGTCTTCCCCACGCCTGAGTCCCCCACCAGCATGACCTGGGGCGAACAGGAGGGTCAGAGGTGTTAGGGACAGAGGGGACCAAGGTGCTGGCCCACCCAGAGGGGTGTCTGGCCTTCCCTGCGCTGGCCTGGCCAGGAGTGGAGGAACCCGTCTCAGGCTCACAGGTTCGGCAGGACTTGGGGGAGACATAGCAGCTATGGTGGCTGCCAGCCTAGACCTCCAGGCTCCCAGCTCCAGAAGGTTCTGTCCCCTCTTGAACAGTGGCCCAATTCAACCAGTGAGGAGTGGGGGCAGCTGCCTCCATCCAGGGTCCTACCCAACCCACCCCCAGACCCTGGACATCATGCTTGATCTGGAAGGAAAGCATGTGGGGCTTGGTGGGGAGCCGAGTCTGGGGATTGGTAGCTGGAGACCTTCTGAAAGGCCTGCAGGGGTCTCTGTGCCAGGGGCTTCTTCCCATGCCAGTAAGACTCTGGAGGAATTTGCCACATGGGGGTCAGATCTTGGTGTGATGAGGGGCCTGGGTCAGGTCTGTGGAGCAGGAGAGGCAGTCAGGCCTCCCCCCTCCTCCCCTCCCCCAGCCTGCTGCCCAAGGCTCCAAACCCAAAGACAGTCCTGACAACCCCTCCACGATTCACAGGCTCCTGCCGAGGGCTGAAGAAGGCTCTAGTGCTCCCTACCCAACTGGCAAACCTCTTCTTAATCTCCCCCGTCCTCCAAAAAGAGAAGACCCACAGACCCTGGGGGTGCGGAAGGCAGCATATGGGAAATGGTGAGACTGGGCCCCGCGCGGGGGCGGGGGCGGGGGCGGTGTCATTCGGGACCCGGGACGGAGCACCTGCCAGGTCTGGGACCCTTTGTCCAGCCCTGCCAGCTGTGGCGTTAGGGGGCAGACCTTGCCAGCTGTTGGGTATCTGAAATCCGGGTCTGAAGGCTGTGTGTGTATGCCATGCACCGTGCCAGCTGCTGGATGCCGCTCCGGCGGGCTCCCCGCCGAGGGTCCGCGGGGCCCTGCATCCCCTCCCCGACCTCTCCCGGCTCGGCTCGGGCGGAGCGCCACCTGCTGCGCTCGCCTGGGGCGGGGGCCGGCTCACCTTGAAGGCGACGTCGTAGAAGTCGCCGCCGCCAAGCGAGGGCCGGCCGGGCTGCGGGGGTCCGTTGGGCCGCGCCTGGGGGCCGGGGCGTGCAGTCCCTGGGCGCGCCGGCCGGGACCCGTCGGCCGCAGGCAGCGCGGAGGCAGCGGGCCCGCTGGCCCCCTTCCTCTTGGGGGTCTTCTTCCTGGACATGACGGGCGGGCGCTCAGGGAGCTCCCGCTGCAGCCGCCGCGCCCCGGGCCGCTCTGCTGCCCGCGCCCGCCGAGCGCGACACGGACCCGAACCCGTCCCGCGGCGGCGGCGGCGGCGGCGGCGGCGACGGCGGCGGCATCGCGGGCGCCAGGCTCCCCGCAGCCCCGCCCCCGCGCCCCACAGCCCGCAGCCACTCAGGCCCGGCCTCCCCACGCCGCCGCCAATGGCCGCGCTGGGGCGGGGGCATGCAAATGAGCCGGCCGCCCTGGGGCGGGGTCACGAGGCGCGGGCACTGCCCTATAGGTGCTCCGGGTGGGCTCGCGTCCGCCCGGTGCGTGCAGCTCCCGCCCTGCCCCAGGCCCTGCGACCTCACTCCGTAGCCACCTCCGTGAGGCGGTGGGTCTGGGTGAGGCGGGATCCTGTCGTTTTCCCGCTTGTACACCCCCCCCCCACGCCCTGCTCCTTGCCCACTGACCCTCACTGGACGGCCTCTGGGCCTGGGACGAGAGGATTGCCCGAGAAGGGGGCGCTGAGGCAGTGGGACTGCATGGGGTGGACACCCTGGGTTTCTGTCCCTTCTCAGCCGGAGATGCCACCTGGTCTGCTGCGCCCTCACTTCTGCCCTTAGGGCAGGCAAACAAACCCGGGGTGGGGGGCTCCCAGTGCTCTGGGCTCATCTGACAGCTGGTTACCAGAGGCAGGACACAGCTAGCACTTGAGAGCCGCAGGGCGCCCTCCCCCGCAGCTTCTGCCCGCTGGGCTGAAGCCTCAGGACCCTTGGGTAAAGGGAAATCCACCTTAGGGCAGTAGCAAGCCCTCCGAGGGGCCTTTTCCCTGGGGCTCTGCCCTCAGGGGTCTGGGAGGAGAAGGGGCTAGGAGGTTCCTCCCCCAGAATGTGGCTAGCCCCTTGCCCTTCTGGTGCCAGGTTCTGGCCCCAAGGGGGCCAAGTGCTGACTGTCCAAATCCCATGCTAGGCCCTGGCAGACCGGCCTCCAGAGCCTGACACCTCCTCTCCACCTGAACTGTCTGTCTCCACCCAAGAGTCTCTGGGTTTTGAGAATGAGGCTGAGACAGTCATGGAATCCCAGGAGCAGTGAGCCAACATGCCCCTCGCCTAGGGCTTGGGGGCAGCGGGTGTAGGCACAAAGGCATTTCTTCGGGGATCAGCCTTTGCTCCATACCGCTCTGGGAGCTGGAGGGTTGGCCTGGCTGTCCCCTAAGATGTGACAGCTGACACATGGACCCTAGGTCCTTCAGAGGCCTGAGCCCTCTCAGCTGGCAGGTCCCAGAGCCCAAATAATTATAATGGACAGAAGATGCCTCTAGGGCTCAGAGATCGGGGACAACACAACAGAGTGATTTCCCAAGAGGGGCTGGCAAGGCCCTTCACGGGAGAGGCTGTGGAAATCGCCCTTTCCCGAGTGTCACTGTGTGCCAGGCACAAGTTATCCTCAAACCTATCCTGTGAAGTGAGTAGTGCTATGATCCCCAATGTTCAGATGGGAAAACTGAGGCCCAGAGACGGAAAGGGAGCTGTCCAAAATCACCAGGCTAGAAAGTGACAGAGCCGGGGTTTGTACCTAACTCCTTGGCTCCAGAGAACATACACTGCCCCTTGGCAGGGTTGGCCCAGGATTCTCTGGAGACCCATCCCTCAGGGCCCTGGCAGAGCCGGGGGACAAGCCTGAGGAAGCCCTCTGAGGGCCTACTCTCTTGTCTCACTCCTTTTCTTCCAGGCCAATGCAGATGTGTGGGCAGTGGGGCTTGGGGTGGGAGTGTGGAGCTCCCACTGCTGGGGCCCTGGGGATTCCAGGTGACCTACCCTCCATGAGGCCAACTTCAGGGTAGCCGCCCCAGGGTCTCAGCCAGTGCCCACTAAGCCCAGGATCCAGGGCGACCAGAAAGGAGTCTGGGGTGCCCGAGGGGTGGGGGCTGTAGGTAAGGCAGCCTGAGTCGAGGGTGGGGCTAATGCTAATGGGGTAATGGGAAGAGGGAAGGTAGCAGGCACTTTGGAGAGACTGGGGGGCCAGGAGGGGCGGGAAGCTGAAAACAGCAGAAGGGAAAGACTTGACCTTGTAACCTTTAGAATCAATCAGAGTATGTATATGTAAAAACCCAGGTCTCCGGTTTGTTTTGAAGAGAGAGTTCGAGGTCCCTGGACCACAGCATCCCTCCTGCCACTCTTGCCTTCCAGCAGTCCTCCTAATCTTTGATCATTATGTCCCTTGGTTCCTCTGTTCGCCATCTGTCTCATTCCCCGGAATGAAGTTCTCTGGGTACAGGAAGCAGCTTGTCTTGGTCACTGCCACATTCCTGGCAGCTGGCTCCAGGCCTCAATAAACTATTATTAAATTCGTGAAAGAAATATGAGTTAGAAACGGGCCCCACTTCGGGAGGACACGTCATTGCCAGCAAGGATTTAAGGCAGAAGGTACCTCCGTGTGCAGTGAGGCAGGACTAGTGTTACCGAGTAGTGAGAGCAGGGCCTTGTGGAGGAGGGGCATTTGCTCCAGGCTCGGAAGGTTGAACAGGAGTCCGGCAGGAGAGGACACAGAGAAACTTGCCAGGTAGAGGAGTGAATACGTATAAGCTCAGAGTGCCAGTGGGTGGGCTTTTGGAGAGGAGGCCACAGTGTCGTGTCCGGATGCTTGGAGAAAATCTCACCGGTAACATAGGAGAGGGCTAGATTCGCAAGTGAATGTGAAAGTTCAGCCTAGGGGCTTGGAAATTGTTCGGCGAGAAGTAGGGAGCCATGCACAGTTGCTGAGCAAAGCAACAGAGGACTTTGCTACAGGAGTGCGGGAGGTAAAGTGGAGGGGGTGCAGGGTGCCGCCTGTAGAAGGGGAGATGAGTTGGAAAGGGGTCGCAGGAACCCAGGGTGGGGGGAGTCAGCCCCTGGGGCAGAGGCAGCATAGCGCTGAGGTACGCTAAGGGGCGAGTTCTCTGCCACCCCTCCCGATCAGGAGGGAAGGCCTCGGTCTCCTGCCTTTGGGTCTGTGATTGCTCTGACCAGTACCTATGGCTGAAGTGGCCCTGTGTCCGTTTCTGGACCCAGACCTTCTAGACTAGCAGCTCCTACATCCCTTCTCCTGGAACACTCATTCCTGGGCCCCAGCTGACATACCGTGAGAAAGTCCAAGCAGCCTTGTGAAGAATTCCGGGTGGAAAGGAACTCACTTGCTGCCCGTGGAGGATAGGAGTTGTCCTGGCAACGAGCGCTTAGTTCTGGTGGGTTCCATGCAGAGCAGGGATAAGCTGACCCCACTGAGCCCTGCCCAAACTGCATTTGGGGGATTTTTGTTCTACAGCAATAGATAACTAGAACAGGCTGCCAGCCAGGGGAAGGAAGGGGGCCAGTTTGGTGGGAAAGGTCAGCAGGGTGGCCTTGACCGGACTTGGGGAAGCCCAGACTGTTGGGATCTTCAGGCCTGCAAAGACCTCTGGGCCTCCAGGGCAGGTCCCTGAGGCGGGGTGTGGCGCTGAGGTGAGTGCTGAGGCTGAGCTAGAGTGCGGAGTGAAGGAGGGGTGCCTGTGGGCCTAACCCTCCTCGCAGGGGGCTGGTTCTGCTGGCCAGAGAGGGTGGACACATATCTGTGTCTCGGCAAAGGGAGAGAGCAATCCCAGATATGTTCCCGCCTCACTCCTGGATCCTCCCTCCAGCACCCTGTGGCGGCCTGGGTTCCTGATGCCTTCTTGTGCCCGGGCCTCCAGCTCCGGCATGCTGCCCTCTGACTTGCCCTTCTGGCTGTCCGGACCCTCTGTCATGGAGTGACGTGTGCCATGAGTACCCAGACACAACAACTCTCTGGGACCCACGGCCTGAGGCAATCCCTCTCTGGAGCCCCATTTTCCAAGCCGGCCAGCCTTACCGACACATTCTGCTGACCCACGGGGCCATGGTCCTGGAGCCAGGCAGTCTTCCTCGTCCTTCCAGGCACTGCTTGGAGCCCCCTCCTCCAGGCAGGCAGCCTTCCAGGCTCCTCCCACCCCCACTCCTTGCTCTACAGACACGCTGTGGACACACATTTGCTCCCCACGGGTCCCTCAGGAGGCTGCATGGCCTCCGCACCAGCCTCTGAGCTTCCTGAGGACGGCACCCGTCCTGTCTCCACCAAGCACTCAATGAACAGGTCTGTGACTGAGCAGGACAGGGCTGGACTGGACCTCAGGGGTCTTGTATTCAGTGGGGGGGGGGGAGTGGCAGCACTCCCAAGTCTCATGCCCCCAGAGCCCCTCCCCAGAAGTGAGTCCTAGGGAACTGAGCTGCCCGTGATCTCAGGGAGGGGACCCTGGCTGGGGACGGTGCCAGAAGGCAGAGGCCCCAGATCCCTGGCTGGCTGCGGGCCCCGGGGCACGTGGTGTCCTGAACCTGCACCCCTCTGCCTGGAATGAGGGGGCGAGAGGAGCTGATCTCTGAGGTCCCTTCCAGCTCAAACACCTTATGTTCTATGAAATCCACGTGAGCGTTGCCATGGAGACGGCAGAGAGGAACTGTAGCAGCTCCCCCCAGAAGACAGAAGAGAGAGTCACCCCAGGAAGCGGCTGATGTCAGAGGTGTGCTCGCCCCCTCCCCCCAGTGCCCAGGTGCACAGGGGCCACGCTGAGCCCCTGCTCCCTCCTGCTCCCGCGAGGCTGAGAGGAGACACCCCGCCTGCGGCACTCGGCACTCACCTGGGTTGCACCGAGGCCCTCCCGGACCGGACAGGTGGTAAGGGGTGGGTGTCCGCCCGTTGGGGCAGGGACTATTGTGTGAGGGCTGGAGCAGTGGGTGGTTTCCCTGCAAGCCTGACTGCCCTCTGGCATCCCTTCCCCCCGTGGCTCAGGTACTCAGACCTGAGTGCTCTTGGCGGTCCGTCTCGGGATGCAAAATGTGCCTGAGCCCGGCGGGCTGCTGCTCGGTCCGACTCTGCACTCAGGCCCCGGGCAGGTGAGACCTCTGTCTGGAGGAGCACAGGACAGCCCCCCACTCCAGGCTCTCCGGGCAACCTTTGAGTGCTGTGCTGGGGAGGCAGAGGTATAAAGGAATAAAACGGATACCTGTGTAGCCATGACAACTGTAGCAGTCCGAGCACCGGCTGCGCCTGGTGTGGGCCAGTGATGCACTCGCCTCGTCTCTCCTTTTCTCCTTAATTATGAAAGTGATCTGTGACTTCCGCCCACGAGAAATAAAAGTGCTTGGGGCGCCCGGGTGGCTCAGTTGGTTGGCTGTCCCACTTCGGCTCAGGTCATGATCTCGCGGTCCGTGAGTTCGAGCCCCGCGTCGGGCTCTGTGCTGCCAGCTCAGACCCTGGAGCCTGCTTCGTATTCTGTGTCTCCCTCTCTCTCTGCCCCCCCCCCCATTCACGCTCTGTCTCTCTCTATAAAAAATTAACATTAAAAAATTAAGGAAAAAAAATAAGAAATAAAAGTGCTTGTTCTCCCCAAACCGTTATTAGGTCTGGCAGTGGCGACCGTATCGGTCTCCCACAAAGATGTAGGAGAGGTAACAAAGGTCTATAGCAGGTCAACGTGGTACCACCACAAAACAGCTCAAATTTGTTCTATTCTGCTTGGGAGGCCACGGTGAATGGAGATATGAAGCTGACGGGGCTCAGGGAGCTAAAGCAAGTCTGGGTTCTTCTGGGGAGGATCCTTGCCTCTTCAGCTTGCTCTCCTTGGCTCGTGGCCACCTTCTTCCAGCTCCCCTTTCCAGAGCCACCCGGCCTTCCTACTGCCATCAAATCTCCCATTACAGGGACCGTTGTGATCACATTTAGGCCCCCTCTGGCTAATCCAGGACAACCCTTCATCTTAAGACCCTTAACTCAATCACAGCTGCGAGGTCTCTTTTGCCAGGTGAGGCCCCGTTCACAGGCTCTGAGCACCAGGACCCACGTCTCTCTGGGATCCACTGCTCAGCTCCCTCAGCACCATCCACGTTTTGTAGTTTGCGGTTTTGTGTGAAACAAAGGTTCTGTGGTTGACACAGACCTGAAAATCACCGGACAACGGATCCCTTTTTCTGTACTATCTTAATCCAGTTTGTTTAGGCATACAAATTATGCTATACCGAATACGTTGCGTTACACATAAATATGCATTGAATTTATTGGGATGTGCCCATGTCCTCTAAGAGTACACATAAAATCACATCAGATCACATATCTGATCTGTCCACATTTGATGGGATTTTCCCATAAACAGATCTGGATTAAGTGTCTTCTCCCCTCCCCTACCCCATGGCTCTGCTACGTTTTCGATTTCTTCCTTTATGATTGGTCTATTTGAACTTTTTATTTCTTCTTGAGTCAGTTTTAATAGTTTGTCTTGTTCTAGCATATAATGATCCTATCGAGATTTCAAAAGTTTATGAACAATTGCACATATATTTCTTTTATCATTTTTACTTCTATTTCTGTGAATAATCCTGTGTTCTTAACCTTAATGCTCGTATTTTGTTTTTATCTCTCTTGCAGTCACACTTGCCAGCAGACTCTTTTTAAAAATCTCAGTGGCTTTATACATTAAAAATAGCTCTCTTTGTTTTATCGATCCATTCTACTCTTTCTTCTAAGGTAATTTATACTCTTAGGGCACCTGGCTGGCTCAGCCGGTAGAGCACGCGACTCAGTCTCAGGGCTGTGAGTTCGAGCCCCACCTTGGGTGTGGAGATTATTTAAATAAATAAACCTTAAAAAAGAAAATGTACAATCTGGTAAGTTTTTACATACGTATACACCCATGAAACCATGACTGCAATTAATACAAAGAAGGAATCTGTCGCTTCTACGTTTACCTTTCTTTTTTAATTAAAAAAATCATCTTAAGTTTTATTTATTTATTTTGAGAGAGAGAGAGAGAGAGAGAGAGCATGAGCAGGGGAGGGGCAGAGGAAGAGGGAGACAGAGAATCCCAAGCAGGCTCTGTGCTGTCGATGAGGAGCCTGATGCGGGGCTCGAACCGGCAAACCGTGAGATCATGACCTGAGCCAAAACCAAGAGTCAGATGCTTAACCGACTGAGCCACCCAGGGGCCCCTACATTTATCTTTCAATTACCTGGCTTGTCAGGGTGTCCTGCCTTGTCCCAAGAACCTCTGCAGACGGCTCTTCAGGCCTCACCTCAGGTAGATGTCCTTGTGTTTGGGTGGGCTGAGGGGAGCCTGTACTGTACTAAACATATATTTAGTATGCCTCCTCATCACGAGAATCCTTGTTCTGTAGCAGGGAAATGTAACAAAATTTACATGTATTATGATCACCCATGTGCTGGGTCTTACTTGATTAATAATGCTTATTCTTGGGGCGCCTGGGTGGCGCAGTCGGTTAAGCGTCCGACTTCAGCCAGGTCACGACCTCGCGGTCCGTGAGTTCGAGCCCCGCGTCAGGCTCTGGGCTGATGGCTCGGAGCCTGGAGCCTGTTTCCGATTCTGTGTCTCCCTCTCTCTCTGCCCCTCCCCCGTTCATGCTCTGTCTCTCTCTGTCCCAAAAATAAATAAACGTTGAAGAAAAAATTAAAAAAAAATAATGCTTATTCTGATTAATACATTGATCCACTATTTCCTTTTGTAATTCTTTCCTGGGCTGATTAGGTTTTCTTGTGTACTCCTCCCCGCCCCCCCACCCCAGTTTTCCCTTTTACGCTAACAGCTATCATTAACTTCATTAAAAACCTTAAGGGGCACCTGGCTGGCTCAGTTGGAAGAGCCTGCAGCGCCTTGATCTTGGGGTTGTGAGTTCAAGCCCCACGTTTGGTGTAGCGATTACTTAAATAAAATTTTAAAAACTTAAAAAAAAAACTACCTGAAAATCTAAGTTTTATCAATAAAGAATTGTCAGGGCACCTGGGTGGCTCAGTTGGTTAAGTATCAATGCTTGGTTTGGGCTTAGGTCATGATTTCACGGGTTCCTGGGTTCAAGCCCCATGCTGGGCTTTGTGCTGACAGCTTGGAGCTTGCTTGGGATTCTCTCTCTCTCTCTCTCTGCCCCTCCCCCACCTCAAAAATCAATAAATAAACATTAAAAAAAAACCCCAATTCTCCAATGTCCCCCTCTCTGAATCAAACAAATCTTTGGCCCATTTTATTTTCTGTTTGTGGAAAGAGTCAAGAATTTCATTTCCAGATAATGAATTTCTTCCTTAAACACGTCTTTTCTGTTTCAGAAATCCTTTTGAAACAATTGCATTTACTCCACCACCTTCTTCAAACAGTCACTTAGACTGGATTCACCTGCTTTTCTCATTTTTCACCTCTCTTTTCCTATCTAAAGTTTGTCATTTGACTGGAATTAAAAGTTTGGGTTGGACGGGCACCTGGGAGGCGTGAGGACTCCGTGGAAGGAGGCTGTGGAGGGAAGGGTGGAGAAACGAAGGATGTGGTTTTCCTCCCCTTTGTCTCACGGGAAGAAAAACCCTTTACCGCTACTCTGTACCCTTCTCTTTCCTCTGACATCGAAGCATCTAGGAGCAACGGGCCACTGCCACGTGTACTCCCTCACTTGCCACCAACCGGCTGGCATCTGGCTTGCTATCTAACCCCTCCACTCCATGCGCCCTCAGTAAAGGTCATGGGTGAATACAGTGCCTTCAGCTTTAGGCAGGTGACATGGCAGGATCGAGGGACGGGATGACCCTGAGGACTGGGGGCGCTGACATGCACCTGGATAAGTGTTCTGCCCGCAATAGATACCTCATAAATACGCGTCCCCCGAGTGCGTGATGCCAATTGGCACATGACATAGGGGCCGAGGAAGCTTCTTAGAGGAGGTACCTCTGCTGATTCTGCGAGCGTAAGTAATCGTGGAGGTGGGATGGAAAAGCACTGCAGGCAAAGGGAACAACATGGGGAAGGGCTAAGAGGCGGGAGGCTGTAGACAGTGCTGGAAGCCCGGGGGGGGGGGTACATGTGGTTCTGTGCAGTGTGGGTGGGCCAAGGGGGCATGCGTGGCTGCACCACCCCCAGCCCTTGCTCTGTTCCTGCAGCCCGAGCCCCTGCTGGCTTCCTCCCTGTAGCCTTTCTCTCAACTTCCATACACCGTACCTGTTTCCCACTACTTCTCTGGGGCATTCTCATTCAGACACCCTCCAAACCTTCTTTCCCCTCCTCCTCTAGGGTGGGGCTCCCCACATCTGGGGATTTTCATCTGCCCCAGGTCTGCTCACCCTCCCCTCCCAGTCTCACCCCCCCCCCCCTTTAAGTTGCACTCTGGGCACCTTCTCCAGTGGCCTAGGGCACCACGTGTCCAGAACCTACTCCTCACCTTTCCCTCCACATCCCTCCTCCCTGAGGTCATGCCCACCCATCCCAGCCCCCAGATAAGGTACCATCTGAGCCTCTTCCTTCCCTCCCCAGGGCTCCTGCGTCACCCCACCAACCCCACCTTGGCTTAGACCCTCATATCAGTGTTTTCCAAACTGGGTTCCCAAGCACTCCCTCTGTGACTCTGTGTAAAAGTGTTCTTGAGGCCCAAGAGGCTCGCGGGCTCAACAGTCCCTCCGTATTCCCCCTCCTGTCTAACTTAAGTCCTTCTCCGTACCCTGTGGGGAATTGGTCCAAGAGGCTCCAAATTGGAGAGCTGAGCCCTGTTCATCCCTGGCCTCTGCCTCATGGGGTCCCCACCTGTTCACCCTGGGATCTTTCCTGAGAGCTGGCTCTGGGCTGGATGTGATGTTCCCCCAGCCCTGAAACAGCCCTAAATGCTATTTCCATTACACAGATGAGGAGAGTGAGGGGTTTGGGTGCCACGCCATGCTGGGGGGGAGGGGAAGCAGAGCTGCAGTGCGCCCCATGGTGACCTTGCTTGGGCTCTTCCAGTGACAGGTAGCAGGACAGAGACCCAGACTTGTGGATCTGGTTGAGGTTTCCAGCTATTTTAAGCAGGGGGGCAGAGGCCAGGAAGTCCGGAAGCCTTGGGATGCAGTCTGGCACCTGGTCTCAGGATAGTGGGACAGGGACCTCGCCCATGTGAGGGTCTGGGGACTTCTCCCTGTGACCGCTCTGCTACCCACAGTCAGGCATCCACAATGGCCCGATGGTGGAACAATTTTATTACTTCTTCACTGAAAGTTGAGACAACGTAAAATCCATCCTTTTAAGAGCACAATTCAGTGATTTTTAGTGTGTTTACAAGGCTGTGCAACCATCGCCACTACCTAATTCCAGAGAACGTCCTCCTCATCCCAGGAGGAAACCCCACACACACCCATTAGCAGTCACTCCCCATTCCAGGCTCCCCAGCCCCGAGAGCCACAAATCCGCTTTTCTTTTAGATTTGGTAGGACGCGGGTGCCCCGGCTGCAGAGCGAGGCCTCCTGCCCTCCGCCCGGCGGGCGGCGGCTGGGACGCTGCGCCTCCCCCGCCCAGCTGAGGCCCACCTGGGGCGTCACCTCCGTGACAGCGGGGACTAGCCGCCACACGTCGCCGGCCCTCTGGAGGAGCGCCAAGAGAGGACGCGGTGCGTATTTACGGAGCGCCTACCCCGGGCCAGGAGCTTGGAAAACGGCCGAGACGGAAAGGGACAGAGGCGCTGGGAGTGGGCGAGCGCACGCAGCGGGCGCTCAAAGGTCGCGGGCCGCGGGGGTTACCACCGCTGGTGTTCGCACTGCGGCGACGCTCGCCACCGCGAAGGGCTGCGGGGCGCCCCGGCGGCGGGGAACCGAGGCTGGAGGGCGCGCGAGGGCAGCTGCGCCGAGGCCCCACCCGCGCCGCTCCCGAGGGAGGAGTGCGCGCGGCCGCGGGACGCCCCGCCTACCCCCCGGGCGCGCGGCCGCCCTGCAGAGCGAAGGGCGGGGCCTGAGGACGCCCCGCCCCCGCCCGCCCCGCGCCGCGCCAGGAGCTGGAGGAGGAGCGGCGGCGGGCCCGCACTGCAGCGCGAGCGCGCGACCGGCCGGCCGTGGACGTAGAGTGCGGCCGGGCCCGAGCGCCGAGCGGGCGTCGCGCAGGCAGACAGGCCGTGGCCGCCGTCGGATCCCGCCCCGCGCCCCGCCATGCAGTCCGCGGGCCCCGCCTGAGCCGCGGCCGCCGGCGCCGGGCGGGCTCGGGGGCTCGGGGCCGGGCCGGGGCCATGCGCGCGCTGCCCTGACGATGCCGCCCGCCGCGCCCGCCCGCCTGGCGCTCGCCCTGGGCCTGGGCCTGTGGCTCGGGGCGCTGGCGGGGGGCCCCGGGCGCGGCTGCGGGCCGTGCGCGCCGCCCTGCCTGTGCGGCCCGGCGCCCGGCGCCGCCTGCCGCGTCAACTGCTCCGGCCGCGGACTGCGGACGCTCGGACCCGCGCTGCGCATCCCCGCCGACGCCACCGCGCTGTGAGTAACCCGCCGCCCTGCGCCGCGGGCCGGGCGGTTGCCATGGCGCCGGGCGGGCGCCGGGACTCGGGGGCGCCCGGGGCGCGGGGCGGCCCCGGCGCGCCTGCACCCTCGGCTCCGGGGAGAGGCCGGGCCGGGCAGGCCGCCGGCCTGGCGGGCCTCGCAGGGCGTGGGCGCGTCCCCGGCCTCTGAAGGGGAAACGCAGTGCGGGCCAGGCCTCTCCCAGGGCGAGGCTCCAAACGCAGTGAGGTCGGCCCGACTAAATAAGGAAAACCCGGGACCGCGGCCGGTCCTCAGCCCCGCTGGCCTGGGCCAGGGCGCAGCAGAAACATCCCGGTTTCTCTGAAAGCAGAAGTATCCCGCCTGGTGGGGCTCCGCAATCGCGAGTTAAGGGGGAACCCGCGGCAGCGCGCGGGGGCTGCGTGGGAGGCGTCTGAAGGGAACCCGCAAACTGTTAGACGCTAATTAGAGGCTAATAGAACGCAGCCTGGGGGGAACGCTCTGCACCTGGGACCTCTGCCGCAGGAAACCAGGAGGGAGAGAGCTCTGTCTGGGATGGCGGGCCAGGCTTCCTGGAAGAGGTGTCTGGACAGAGATTTGAAGGATGTGTAAGAATTGGCCTGATGCTGAAGGAGGAGTCTGGAGGCTGCGGGAGGCGGCGAGGAGGGAGCGGTGTGTGCAAGGCTTGGAGGCTGCATTTGGCCATGTGTGGGTGTAGGGTACACCCCACTGTGGCAACTGCAGGGGCATTTTGAGGGAGCGGGGCAGGACGAGAGGTGGGCTGCGCTCTTAATGGACCTTATGCTCCTCGCGTCTAGGGCTCCGATGTTATCCTGGGGACAGTGGGTAGGTGGAGTTGCCAGGACTGGTTTAAAATGCTGAAGAGCTATTGTCAGGTTTCCACTGGGACTCAGATGGTGTGATTTGCCCAAGAACAAGTAGCGGCCAGCACATGGCAGGGCCCAGTTTGCCTGAGGTGCTCCGGACCCGGAGTTGGAATGGGGAGGGTGCAGGGGACCAGGATTTGCAGACCGTTGTCCCCTGGCTAGGGGACAGGCTCGGGGCCGGCTCATCTGCATTCCTGTGGCCCTGTGTGGATGTCTTGGGCACTTTCAGGCACCTGAGCTGGGAGTCCCGTCTGTCTTTGGCCACATGCTGGAATCCTCTGGGGAGCATTTAGTGTCCTCAGACCATCCCACCCTGGGGATGGGTCCTGGAATTTGTTCTGTGACATTCCCCGGGCGCCTCCAGTGTGTGGGCCCCTTTAATTAGGGGACCCGTGGCCAGTGTTCAGATGAGTTTGGATGTTGGCGGGTAGGTTGGGTGAAGTAGGGATGGGTACTTCTCCTGGGTGGTCTGGATGTCCTTGGGGCTTTGTCGGGTGGAATTGGGGGTTCTCCAGGGTCAGGTGGGAGCCTGTCGCTCAGCCACCTGATCACTTAAGCCTAAGTTGCCATCCCAGCTGTCTCTGAGGTGGGAGATGGGCGTGTCGCCTGCGCCAGCCCCTGTATAATCGCTTCCGGTGCACCCCACCTGCTTCTGGACGCTGTGAGTGAAGTTACCCAGCTCCGGTTGGCTGGGCGCTGCTGAGGTCAGGCCTGGCTCCTTCTGGTTCTTCTCTGGTTCCCCTGCTTCCCCAGCACCTGGTGCTGAGCTGGCCTCCAGGAGCTGTGCAGGAAATCAACTGTAGAGGTGGCTCACTGGGGGGCCTCTTGAGCACAGTGATGGAGCCCAGGACTGTTGCTTCGTGTGTGTCCCCTTAGGCTCTGGTCTTGGGAACTGGCGGGCTGGCCCAGCCTGACAGGACAGGATTCCCAGGTTGCTGGACCCGCTGAGCTTGCGATGGGACCCTGAGAAGTAGGTAGATGGGGATCAGAGGATACCCCACACTGTCCTTTACACCCCGAAGCTGCCTCTGGGAGATTTCTGGAGGCTGGGGGCCAGGAACTGAGGGAGATCGGGCTCCCCACTGGTTCCCCAGACCACCATCTGGGCTCTGTCGGCTGCCCCAGCAGCCTGTCAACCCTGCAAGCCCTGTGCTCAGGGAGAGGGAGACAGGGGAGTCTTCTCCTCTCCAAGGGAGAGGGACCAAGCTCAGAGAGGGCAGGGAGCCTGCTGGGTAAGGGTGTGCGTTGCCCAGGGGCCCCAGCAGCCCTGCTTTCTGGGTGTCGCCAGCGGTTCAGGCCTGGTACCTGTGTCATCAGTCCCGTGGCCACCCCTCCATGAGACTCCTCGTATAGCTTGAGGTGCCCAGGGCCAGACGGGTATAGGGACCAAGGCTGGCCCACAGGGGACTCGGGGCTTCAGCGCCTCAGCATGCAGGATGGCCTGGGCTTCTGAAACTGAGCCTTTCCTGGGTGAGATGGTGCTGCTGGTTAGGTGGCCTGAGAGAGGTGACGTCACTAGCAAAGGGTTGCTGTTTTTAAAGCTTCATCGTGTACCATTGGAACATGCACAGAAGTAGGCAAAGTTTTGTGCTGAACCTCATGGACCCGTTGCCCTCTGCCCTGCCCTCCACACTCCTACCTCCGTTTTTGAACCAAATTCCAGCTCTCTCGTTCTTTGATGTATAAGCATTTTGGAGTGGATGGCCACACCGTGGTCTCCCCTAAGACAGTGGGTGATTCCCTGATCTCAGTATGTGTCCAGTGGGTTTAGGTTTTGGATTGTCTCTGTTTTTTGAGTACTTTGAATTAGGATCCAGATATGGTCTACACAGTGCAACTACTGTGCTCTGTTTTCTGACGAGGTATCCGTTTTCCCACATCTCTTTCCTTCCTTATGCTGCTTGTTGAAAGCGGCCCCGACTGGGGTCTGGGCTTGAACTGCACCTCTGCCATCACCATGGCAACATCTGGTTTGTCCCGCTGCCCTCCGTTTCCTGTAGTTTGACAGTCCAGAGCTGTGTTGTGTGGCAAGCCACATTTCAAGTGCCCTGGAGGCGCTTGTGGCCAGTGGCTACTGCGTGGCACAGGACAGCACGGAGGTAGAATGTTGGTCACAGGAGAGAGGTCTGGATGTGACGGTGCTCCTCCAGCTGTGGTCTGTCGATCAGTGTCACGTGTGGCTGGCTGTTGTCGGCCACCCCCTTCTCGGGATGTGTGCTGTTGGTTTCCGTCGGTGGTCTGTAGGACTAGGTTTGGAGCAGGAACTCGGTGGGGACTTGGTTCGTGGAGGGAAATATCAGGACCTTAGGGTCTTTTGTCACCTGGGGGTACTTAAGGCCTCGCCCCTAAATGACAGGAGGGAGCGAGGGAGACCGGGGAGGCTGGGCCCCCAGCATCTGCGTGGCACACGGGCGTGAGGGGAGGTGGCATCTGTGGCCGTTGGGCCCGGTGTGTGCGTAACGCGTCCGGCTGTACGTGCCGCGTGTGTTGCCGCCTTGAGGACTGGCCTGGCCACAGAGGGTCCCCTCCCTGAGCCCTTGTCGTCAGACGGAGAGCCTGGCTGCTGTGTGCTGCGCCCCGTGCCTAGAGTCTGTGAGGCTCGGTTATTACGGTCAAGCCCATGTTAAACTGAAGACACAGATGCGGGGAGTGGGCTGCTTTGGAGGCGCTGCCTGGACGGACCCCCGGCGTAGGTGACGCTGCAAGGTCTGAGGGAATGCGTGCCAGACGGGGACAGCCTGGAGGGGTCTCTGAGGCTCGAGGTGATGGAGGTGTGGGAGAAGCAGGCGGGGAGGGTGGCACTGAAAGGTCCCCGATAGAAGTGGCAGGGAGCACTGGCTGCTGCGTGGAGATGGGTCTCGGGAGGATTGGCGCCTCCCGCGTGCCCAGCTGCTCTCCCCTCACGTTCCCCGAGCTGCACGGTGTGGCCGGCCTGCACTTGGAAATCAGAGAGAAACGCACGTGTAGCGGTGGTTTCCCAGTGGGATACGGAAAGCTGAGTTGCCAGAGCTGTAGACAGGAGGGCACCTGCCAGCTTCTGGGTGCGGTTGGCCCCCAACTGGGCGGGAGGGCGAGTGGGGAGGCCTTGGCTGCGTGTGCACACTTGGGTACGAGAAGGGACCGACACCGGAACGCCCACAGCGCCAGCAGCCAACCCTCGGGAGCCCAGCGGCGCCCGGGAGCCGTGAGGGCGGCCGCCTCTGGGGGTGGGCCCACCTGCAGGGGCGAGCTTGTGCAGGCCGTTTCTGTGATGGGCGCCTGCGGCCAGAACGTAAACGAAGGGCGTCTTACACACGGTCGATGCTGATGAGACACACGGCCCAAGTGAAAATGGGTGAAGGATCTGAACAGACGTTGTCTCCAATAAAGACGCGGGTGACCAGTGAGCACGTGAAAAGATGTTCAGCATCCGGCTTTCAAGGAAACCCAGATCAAACCGCAGTGAGAGGTCTGTCACCAAAGACGGGTCATAGCAGGTGTTGGTGAGGACGTGCAGAAGCTGGAACCCTCACGCACCACGGGCGGGCGTAAAATGGGGCGGCGCATCGGAGAGCCATCTGCCAGCTCCTGGGAAGATGAAATGTGGAGTCACGGTAGGAGCCAGCATTTCTGCTCCTGGGTGTCTGTTCAAGAGAACTGAAACCCGTGTCTACCCATAAACTACCCACGGTAGCAGAGACGTGGAAACAGCCCCAGTGTCTGGCAGCAGACGAGCAGATCCACGGAATGCGGTCCGTCCACACGGTGGAGTACCACTCAGCCATCAAAAGGAACAAAGCGCTGGCACCTGCAACAGCCTGGATGCGCCTTGAAAACATGTTCGGTGAAGGAAGCCAGACTAGAGGCCCCGTGTTGAATGATTTCACCGGTAGGAAATGTCCAGAACAGGCAAATCCACGGAGCCAGAAAGCAGATTAGTGTTTTCTCCAGCTGGGGTGGGGGATGGGGTTTGGAGATGACGGCCAAGGAGCGTGGGGTTTCTGTTTGGGGTGATGAGAATGTTGTGGAATCACACAGTGGTGATGGTTGCACAACCCTGAGAAGATGCTAAAAACCACTGAATTGTATACTTCACAACGGTGAACCTCAGAGCATGTGAATTACATCCGAATTAGAAAACAAATCTCTGAAGAAAAGAGCGGGGGGGGGGCGGCGCGCACCCCCACTCCCCACCACTGTCTCGTCCTCTCCCTCTGTGTTGCCATGTTCTGGGCTCCTTGCTAAGCCTTTTCTGTCCTTGATCTCTCAGTGCCTTGCCATAGCGCTGTGGGGTTGGAACCGCACTTGATGCGTTTCACAGACTGGGAAACTGAGGCTTCCCGAGGTGGAGTCACTTCCTCAGGTCACATGGCTGGTGAGTTGTAGCAGAGAAGTGATTTTGTCAGCACGTTCTGGAGCAGAGCCCCGGAGCTGCGCACAGGGGCCTGGTTCGACGAGGTGGCGGTGGGGACATCTTCGAGCGGGATTGAGAGGGACTGGGTACTCCCTCCTTGGACTTCCCTTGGCCATCCACACGCTGTGGTTCTTCCCGCTGACTTCCTGCCTGGTTCTAGGAGGGAAGCGTGGGGACCCAGGAGTCGGGACTCTGGCCCTGAGTCAGACCTGGGTCATGTCCCAGCTCCCCCATTTTCTTTTTTTTTTAATTTTTTTTTTTTTAACATTTATTTATTTTTGAGACAGAGAGAGAGCATGAACCGGGGGAGGGTCAGAGAGAGAGGGAGACACAGAATCCGAAACAGGCTCCAGGCTCCGAGCTGTCAGCACCGAGCCCGATGTGGGGCTTGAACTCACGGACCGCGAGATCATGACCTGAGCTGAAGTTGGACGCTTAACCGACCGAGCCACCCAGGCGCCCCCCAGCTCCCCCATTTTCTGCGTGACCTTGGCTGAGTCACTCAGCCTTCCTGAGCTGTAGTCTCCACACCTGCAAGGCAGGCACCTTGAATGGATGCCCTCCTAGGGTTGTGGGCTCGTCCACAAGGCTCGGTGCTGAGGCCACAGTGATCGTAACTGTTGCCCAAGTGGCCCTCGGTTCTATTCCCCCATGTTCTTGGATCCTGTTACTTTGTCCTCAAGCACCGGCTGCCGGAAAGTGGGTCCTTGGGACCCGCCCGCTGACAGACAAAAGCCCGAGGAGAGGACCCCCGGAGCACATGTGCTGGTGACTCAGATCTGAGCACATTGCTCAGACCCCACGGCCGATGAGGCAGACACAAGGGAGCCCCAGCAGGCGGACCCTTGCACACCCTCAGCACCCACCGCAGGGACGCCTGGTGTCCAGAAGCCTTCCTGCCGCCCCTGGTCTGACCTCGGGGGTGCCTTCCACGCAGGGTCGCGCAGCGGTGGGGATTCGTGAGGCCTGGTGCGCTCCTCTGGTGTGTGGATCTCAGTTTTATGCGTTTGTGTTTCTGATGCATTCGAGTACAGATTCGTGACACTTGGAAGCTTGGAGGTATAAACAGAACGTGTGAATTCTCGTGGTCACCTTGTTCTGTGACCTGGGATGATGTGGCGCCATTGAGATCCAGGGCCACGAGAGCCGCTTGGCACCCTCCTGCTGCTTGCCTGTGGTCACGCATGTGGCACAGCCTTGTGATCTCCCTTGGGCTAGCAGTGTAGGTGCCCGGTGTTGGTGAGACTCGGGTTCCCTTTCCTGCTTCCCTGCAGGCTCACCTTGTGATTCTCCCCCGAGACCAGAGTGTCGTCTCCTGTAGGGGCCTCCTCCTCCTCTCTCTCTCGCTCTGCCTTGGCCCTGAGCAGTGAGTCTCTGGCCACTGTCCTATCACAGCTGGCTGGGTGGCCCTGCGGGACGTGGGTCCTGCCCCCACGGGCTACCCCTGGGACCGGGGGGGGGGTTACTTCTCCCACCACTTGTGTTTCCCCCACGGCTCTTGAGACCCTGGCTCTCGAGGGAGACCCTGGCTGGGCTTTGGTGTCAAGTAAGGAAGCCATTTTGGATGGAGATGCACATTTTCCTTTCCGGAACACTCTGCAGTGGCCAGCGCCAGCAGTGGGAACCCAGACGGGCCCAGCCCGCTGAGCACTCTGGAATGAAAACACCCCGTGTGTCCTGCCGCTGTCTGGGGTGGTGGCGGCCGTCTGGCCCCGGGCACACTGGGGCCTGGCCCTCCGAGTTGGGTGCCTGTGTGTCTCCAGCCGGCCAAGGCGGGGCTGTGTCCACGGGGTGGGCCGCGTGCAGCGGGGGCGCCGGCCGAGCGTGCCTGCAGTCTTGCTGCCGAACAAAACGCAGCTGGAAAATGCAGCTCACGTCCTTTTTTCCCGGAACACCTCGTTCTTTGTGGCTTGGCAGCCGTCTCCGCCAAGGGGCCCGGTGGTGCCCAGCCGCCCGTGCCAGGGAGGGGGCTGCATCTGTGGCCAAGGTGGGCAGGGCTCTTTCTGTCCCTGAGGTGCTGTGGGCCCCGGCCTGGACAAGTGTGGTGGCTCCGGCTTTAGCAGCCCCCCCTGGGCCCTGAAGGCACGGAGCTCGCTCCAGGGTGCTGGGGGCCACCCTGGAAAGGGCTTTGTCCTGAGGCAGGGCCAGAAGCCAGCTTTTCCTGCTGGTTTAAGCAGGGGACGAGGGCCAGTGCTCAGGGCAAGGCTAACAGCGCTGGCAGCCTCCAGGTTCTGGTGCCTTCGCACTGCTCTGTAACCCTGCTGTCAGGCTGGTTTGCACGGTCGTCTGTGCCCAGCAGCCGAGTGGGTGATGTCTGTGTCCCTGGAAGGCCGGAGGCCACATGCCAGCTCCCCAGCCAGAATGGGGAGGAGCCCGGCTGTTCTTGTCCGGTCTTCCGACTCTGGGAGGCGATGGTGGGAGTGATGGTGAGGAGGGTGGCCTCCCAGAGCCCCAGCACTACCACCTGTGGGAGGGGATGGTGTGTGCTCCTGGCTGGCTGTGACAGGTCTGGATGTGGTACCCAGGCACGGTGCCAGATCTGGAGGGAGGCTGCTTCCCCCCCCACCCCCCCCCACTTTACTGGTCCTTTCCTCCCCTTGCCCAAATTCCCAGCTGTGGGTGGAGGGGCAAGCTGGACCCTCTCCTGGGCAGCCCTGCCTTGTTAATGCCCTGAAGGTGGCTACCTCTGGTGAATTGAACTTGGAACACCTCTCCTCCAGAGGATGTCTTTCCCTCCTAGTGTGGGGGACACCCCATACCTTCATCTCCTTTATGCAGGTCAGAGGCCCCCCCCGCCCCCGCCCCCATGCCCCAGCCCAGCCTGTGGTCCCAGGGCTTCCTAGGCCAGCAGCATCACCCGTGTCCTGTTCTGGTGAGGGTCCACTTGTGGGAGGGCAGAGCCTGGGTGAGGGGGCCCCATAAGATGCTGAGAAATGTGGGCCACTTCCTGGATCTGGAAGGTTCCCTCGGCAGGCCTTTCCTCCTCACCTTGGTGGCTGAGATAGCCCCTTGCTGATGCCCTGGGGCCGGAGGGGCCCTCCCTGTCCCTTCTCCCCGGAGAGCCTGCCCCTGCTTCTCTCCCGCGGGCCCACTCGGCATGTTTGTCTTCAAATCCGCTCCTTCCTAAACTTGAATTCATTAATTTAAACATCATCATTTCCGGTCCTGGAAGCCAGCCTTGCTCACCATAAATAGATGGAATGAAAACAGAATGAGGTTATTACACTCAAACTGGCTCGGGTGCTGGGCTCCCAGCCGCCTGCCCCCAGTGCTGCTAGTGAGGCAGTGGGGGGGGGGGGGCGGCGGGGGCCCAGGTCCAGCATTCTGGCCTCTCCCCTTGTGCCTGGGCCTGGCTCCTGAGGGCGGGAGGGGGGCATGCGGGGTTCTTCCTTGCTGGGCGATGAGACCTGTGGGGCCTCCGGGGAGAGGACAGGCCAGCCCAGGCTGTGTTTCCAGGAGGCCTGTGAGGGATGGAGGGAGGAGCAGGGAGCCCTGGGCGTTGGATGGGGAGTGGGGTACCTTCTCCCCCTCCAGCAAGGCCGTCCTGTCCTGCCAGAGGGAGGAGGCAGCTGCTGGCTCGCTAGGAGTGGGTTACATAACCTCTGCAGAGGCCCCTCCAGAGCTCATTCCCCCCCCCCCCACAAGCCCTGTTTCCAGTGCGGCGGCCAGCGCAGGGGTGGGGGTGACAGGCTGGGGCCTGGCACTCACCCCCGCCGCTGACCACATGCGTCTGGAATGTGCAGATGTTTCCTTGGGGGCTCCGGCTGGCCCCCAGACCCCGCCCAGCATCTGGACTGGGGAGCGGGCACAGGGGCCACTCCTCTCTTTGGCAGAGGAGGAAACTGAGGCTGCTCAGGGCTGCGGGACAGGGTCCCAGCTTATCCCGGGCCTCTGGCTCCTCCATTCTAGAAGAGGACTGCTCTCGGAGACCCCCCAGACTCAGGAACTCTCAGGACGTGCTGACTGTGGCCATCCTATCCTCAGGCTTCCACCTTCGCACACTCTGACCCACTCCACTTTACCAGTGCAGCCCCTTCTGATCTCTCCCTGCCCCGCCCTGCCCTCCCCGGCCTGGGATGTGAGCAGGGGCGGGTCGTAAGTGCTGAGCCTTGTGTGCAGACGGCACAGGGGAGCTGCCGTGGCTCATGGGATGGGGTCCTTCAGCAGCTGTTGCCGGCACTTCCAGCTCCGTAGTCGAAGCAGGGATCCCTCCACTAGGCTTCTGCTTTGAGCAGGAAAGATCAGACCCAGACATACAGGGACATGCGGTTGGATGCCTGAACCCCAAGGCCCGAGAGAATGTTTGGTCTGGAAAGCGGGGGGAGTCAGGACCACCCCGGCACAGGGGGACAGACTGGGCTCCCCGGTGACTGCTGGGTGACTTTGGGGGAGGAGAAGGAAGGCCAGCCTCTCGGCCTGATCCCTGGTGCCTGGGGAGGTGAAATGTGTCTTGTGCTGTCACGGATGTGTGCCTGCCCCCTGGTGGTGTGTGTGTCCCCAGGTCACCCACCTCCTCCCTAAGCTGGCCTGACCCCTGCAGCCTGGGCCTTGGGGTCCCTGGAGGTTGTTTGTGTGGGCCTCGGAGGGGCCGGGGGGTGTCTAGCTGGACCAGAGGGTGGGCCCTCTTTGCCCCAGGACCTCTTAAGGGTGCTGTCCGGCCAGGCTACTGGCCCTCCTCCCAGGAGGGGCCGGACACTGCTGTGCTTGGCTGTGCTGGGCCCCTGCGGCAGAGGCTCCCTGGGCGTGCTGTGTCTCCCCCTTGCATTGCAGGACCCCGGTGTAGGGGCAGGGTGTCAGACTGTGATGATGTCACCTGGGGGTTGCAGCGGAAGTCCTAGCGGCTGGGGGGTTGGAGCAGGGCTGGTGTGAGGCCTTCTTGGTGTTCCCCCAGAGCAGTGATGGCAAGAACAGATGGGAATGTGGACAAGTGGCTGTTTGGGACCTTGGGTCTGTGGGTTCCTTTCAGTTTCCTCCTTCTGGCGTCCCCCCAGGGCTCCCCCTCAGGGTCCCTTCTGCTCTTCCCATCCCTGCCAGTGCATACTGTCATTGTGGCCTGCCCCACGCAGATGCTCCCACATCTGGGCAGGCTGGGGGCTGGGGCTCAGGACCTTTGGTGTGGCACCTGGCTCCTGTCCTGGTTCTGCCCTTAGGGTATGGGACCTTGGCCAGCAGGGTCCCGGGGAGCCTGCCGGTGTTTTCTGTGCACTGTGGGCCAGGCTCGGCCCAGGTGAGTGCTGGGGTGGGGGAAGGGGCTCAGCTGGGGCCTGGAAGGCAAGGAGCACGTGGCCAGTGCCCGTGACTGCGTGACCATGACGGTGGGGCCTTCCGCATGTGGGGGAAGGGAGCCTCAGTGGGGCGCGCTAGGCCAGGCAGAGCTGGATGGAGGACTTAACTGGGCCGAGGATGGCCTGGAGCCACAGGCCAATGAGGCCAGGGACAGTGGTGCCCTGACAGGCCAGGGTGGGTGCTGGCTGAGTGGCCTGGGCCCCGGGCTCGACCTGCCCCTCCCACCCGCTGCCCTGGTTTCTCAGGCACCACAGGCGGCTCCCAGCAGCTGCCACTCATGATGGATTTTCCAGAAAACGGGATGTGGAAAAACATTCTAGGGATTTTCCTTCTTTCTTTCCTCTTGTGCTTGAGACCCAAGCTGGGAAGCTCTCCTGGGAACTCTCACCCCGTGCACCACCATCCCTAGGTCGCATCTGCCTGGATCGTCTCTCTCCTGGGACTGTTGGTTCTCATGCGCCGCAGCCTAATTGTCCCTCAGAGGCCCAGGCCCCCTGCCAGCCTCAGTTCAGACATCCGGGGGTCCGTCCGTAGGTCTCATGAAGTTTCTCATGGCACAGCCATTGCCACTGCAGAACGTCGTAGTTGACCAGTGGGTGTGAGGCCGGCTGTGTCTCCCTGGCCTCCCAGCCTGCCCAGCCCATCCTGGGAACCACCTGGCAGGGTCAGGCCTCTCCAGTCTTGGAGTTCCTGGGACCTACACGAGCAGGGGTGTGTGTGTGTGTGTGTGTGTGTGTGTGTGTGTGTGTGTCTGTGTGTGTGTGTACGCGCGCGCACACACAGAGTTTTCTCCTCCCGTCCGTGGGAAACCGAGAGGCTCGCTAAGGCCAGCGCTTCATCTGGGGCACCTTGCTGGGACGGGCAGGGCTCTGGCCTTGAGCCCATTGTCAGTCACAGTTCACCTCCTCAGGGTGGAGGAGGCCTTGCTGACCCAACCTGCTCTTCGGTGGGGCTCCTGGCCCCCCATGCCACCCGCCGTTGTGTCTGCTCCCCTCTGAAGCCCCCGTCCCAGGTCCCCTCGGGCAGTCTGTCCTTTTCTGCACGGAAGTCTCCACACCCCGTTTCTTGTCTTTCAAGGGCAGAATGAGTATGGGAAACGGGGGGGGTGGGGGGACTTGCCTGCTCCCAAGATTGAGACGTTACCAGGGCATCTGGGTAGCGGGGTCGGGTTAAGCCCCCGCCTCTTGACTTCATTCAGCTCAGGTCATGATCTCATGGTTGGTGGGATCGAGTCCCGCATCGGGCTCTGTGCCGACAGCGCAGAGCCTGCTTGGGATTCTCTGTCCCCTTCTTTCTCTGTCTCTCTCTCTCTCTCTCTCGATGAATAAATAAACTTAAAAAAGACCGAGTTGTTACTGTGCACCCCTTTCCGGCCCTTCCTTTAGATCTCCGTTTGTCCAGTTGCAGAGAGAGGGGCTGCATTTTGCGCCTGGATTTTTCTTGCCCCTGAGGGGGCTGCCCCCGCCCGGCGGCTCCAGGCTCTCTGACTGTAAAGCCTGGTTTGCCTCACAGGTGACAGGAGGGGCTCTGCGGCTCCCCTGGCTCCTGGGGGGGGGGGGCGGCAGTGCTGCCCTGTGAGAGGGCTCCAGCTGGTCCTGCCCTTTCCTAGGCCCTCGTTGGTTGCCATGAGATGCTGTGTGGCCAGCGGGTCTCCACGGTGAAGCAGCTGTCAGGGGCCGTGGTGGGGGTCATTTCCTCAGCCTGGTTCCAGATGTGGTTCCTGGCATTGCAAGCCAGGCAGGGGTACTGCTCCAGGCATCCCAGCCTGCAAGGTCCCGGGACTCTCCCCTTTCTCTGTGTTTTTGGGGGCCTGTTTGTATGGAGGCCTGGTCTCAGCTGCCACTCAGTGCCTCGGCTCCTGGGAGGACCTTGATTTCACACCAGCGTGTTCTGACTAAGGTCCTGCTGTATTTGGAGCAGGCCGGGCAGAGCAGGACCCGTTTCAGAGGGTGACTATTGCGAGCTGGGTGGGGGCCAGGCAGGTGTCTGGGGATGGGGTGTCTGGACCGGGCTGTGGCTGGGGTAGGCGGGAGTCTTGAGCGTTTTAAGAGCTGGGTTGGCAGGACCTAGGAATGGTTAGGCTGGGAGGAGGCATCAATGGATCCGTGGCCTCTGCACAACTGGGTTGTCACTGGGGGCAGGGGTAGGGCTGGTGAGAGGTGTTCTGGGGACCTCAGAGGGCGGGAGGTGACATCTGGAAGGGCAGAGGCTCTGCGGGTGGGAGGCCCAGGTGTCATCACTTTGGAGGCCGTGACCAGGGTCTACTCAGACATGTGTGAGCCTGAAGAAGGGGTGAGGGGAGCAGTGGAGCAGGTGACCAGAGGTGTTTACCAGGTCAGGGTGGTCCGTGGGTCTCTGTCCCAAGAAGTGGATGGGCAGGGGCCACCGTGGCCTCCACCCCCAGGCCAGCCAGGAATCTTTGGCTACAGAGCGTGTTGCCTGAAAGGCTTTGACTCTCCTGGAGGAGTGGGGCCAGCGTCGCCAGCACCAGGGGTCACGGTTCTGAAAACGTTCACAACTTGGATAAAAGTCTATCGTGCTGTTTCCATTGGGGTGTCTCCAATTGTTACCCACAGGGAACAGTTTTTCCATCCGTGACCTCTGTGTTTCTCTCACTAATTTCATGTTCTTTAAGTCTTTTTTCCCCTGTAGTCCTCACCGTTTATTAGCAGTGTGTGTGCAAAGGGCATTAGGGCCTTTGATCCCTTGTCTAAATTGCTAGCGCTCTTCTCAGCTCGTTTTCTGATTTTATTGATATTCTGTGTGGAGGTTGCATGTTTTTCTGTAGTTGGATCATCTGGCTCGGATGTTTTTTTCTGCCTGTCCTTTCGTGCTGTGAAGAGTCTGTCGCGTCCTCCTGTATTCTTTCAGTCTGTTCGGTTCTAGAAGAGTGTCACCTTTAACTTTGGGTCTTGGTTTTGGTTTTGGTTTTTCCCCACTGCTGAGACGTTCCCCTGTCACATTTGATTTTGAACCTCCTGGGGTTTATTGAGGTCAGTCTCTCACTCCTGGTGGCTAGTGTTGTCTGTGTTAATCTTGTGTCCTTGAGTGGACTCTTGCAGGGTCAATATGTCTCCGGAGGGCCCAGCACACGCAGCTCGGTGTAACATAGCATAAACCTACGTTTCGTGGTGATTCTTGCCCGGTGATGCTTCCCGTTGAACCTGTGTACTACCGTGTTCTTGCTGGGGTCCTGTTAGCTTTGGGCTTGGCTGCGTTCCATTGGCATTGCTGTGCTGTGGGGTTGTCCACCAGGGTCTCCTCCTTTTATCGGTCTTTGCGCCCCAGTGTGTCTCAGGGCATTTTGAGACCATCTCCTTCCTGGAGCCGGCAACAGCTAGGCCCCTGGCCCTGGAGACCCTTGGGCTGCCATGCTGGGCCAGGGGGCAGGGGACTGGTGGGGGCAGGGTGTGGATGGCGCGCTCAGGGCTCCCAGCCTTCTCCTGCTCCTTTGTTTGGATCCCATATCCTGGCCCCAAGTGTAGTGAGTGGGGGGTGGGAGGCTGCAAGTTGTGGCTGTGAGGAAGCCTCTGGGGGTGGGCCTGGGCCTGGGCCTGGGCCTGCGCCTGCGCCTGCGCCTGCACCTGCTCGCGTCCTGTCCGGGGCTCTGGCGCTGATTTGTGGCCGCTCTGCTTCTCAGAGATGTGTCCCACAACCTGCTCCGGGCACTGGACGCTGGGCTCCTGGCGAACCTCTCCGCACTGACAGAGCTGTGAGTGTCCCCTCTGGGGGGGGGGGGTCAGGTGGTGGCTACCTGTCACCGTTTCGGTTATGGGGGCTCCCGTCAGACACTGCTGAATCCCCCTTTTCTTCCAGGGACATAAGTAACAACAAGATTTCTACTTTAGAAGAAGGATTATTTGCTAATTTATTTAATTTAAGTGAAATGTAAGTTGTGGTTTTTGGTGGGTGTTGGTAGCCAACCCTGAGGCCCCCAGTAACCCTCCCTGCCGTCCTGCCCTGGCCTCTGGGCCCACTCCCATTTGAGACCAGACCCGGAGGGCTGTTGGCTCACCTGCTGGAGCCCTCCGAGGGCCCGGCGGGCTGCCACAGGGGTGGTGGGACGCTCTGTGTGTCGGGGTGCCCCCGGCCCCCACTCCCTGGGGCGAGGCCAGTGCAGACTTCCTCGAGGGCCCCTCATCTGCCCTGCCGACTCCTGAGCGCCCGGCCCTGCGCCTCCTGCAGAAACCTGAGCGGAAACCCACTGGAGTGTGATTGTGGTCTGGCGTGGCTGCCTCGCTGGGTGGAAGAGCAGCGGGTTCGCGTGGTTCGGCCCGAGGCGGCCACGTGTGCCGGGCCCGGCCCCCTAGCTGGCCGGCCCCTGCTCGGCGTCCCACTGTCAGACAGCGGCTGTGGTGAGTATGGCTGAATGCGACCAGCTCGGTCCTTCTCTGTCGGCTAGGACCCCGTAGGTGTTTCAGGGTCACCGGCCTGGGGGGTGGTGGCAGGTGGGACTCTGGGAACAGAGGCACCTGGGCAGCAATTGTGGCTGCTGAGACAGACCAGGTCGGGGGTCAAGGGAGCAGTGCAGGTGGGAGGAGGGGAGGGTGGTGAGTGCCAGGCGGGGGGGGGGGGGGGCGACGTGATCTGGGGTCTAGGATGGGGCACAGACACCGTAGGGGTGGGGCCTGCCTGGGGACCAGCCTAGGGTGGGTGCAGGGGTGCAGCAAGGGCGGGGCCCGCCCAGGACCAGGCTGTCTGCTCTGTCCAGGTGAGGAGTACATCGCCTGCCTCCCGGACAACAGCTCCGGTGCCGTGGTGCCGGTGGCCTTCTCCACTGCCCACGAGGGCCCGCTGGCACCCGAGGCCTGCAGCGCCTTCTGCTTTGCGGCTGGCTGGGGCCTCGGGGCCCTCTCGGACCAGGGCTGGTGCCTGTGCGGGGCGGCCCAGCCCCCCAACGCCTCCTCGGCTTGCCTACCCTTGTGCTCCAGCCCCCCGCTGCCCCTCGCCCCTGCCTGCGGGGGCCCCACCCTCCTTGAGAACGTCTTCCCTGCCTCCCCAGGGGCCGCCCTGGTGGGGCCTCCAGGACCCCTGGCCTCTGGCCAGCCAGCAGCCTTCCATGTCACTGCCTCCCTACCCGTCAGCTCCACACACTGGGACTTTGGTGACGGCTCCCCTAAGGTGGATGTTGCTGGTCCTGCCACCACTCACCGCTATTCCCTGCCCGGCCACTACCAGGTGACAGCCGTGCTGGCCCTGGGGGCTGGCTCGGCCCAGCTAGGGGCCAAGGTGCAAGTGGAGGCGGCCCCCGCTGCCCTGGAGCTCGAGTGTCCAGTCTCGGTACTCAGTGATGAGACCCTCAAGCTTGGCGTCCGAAATCGTGGTGGCTCCGGCCTGGAAGCCACCTACAGTATTGTGTCTTTGGGCGAGGAGCCAGGTCGAGGTGGGTGCCTTCTCGCCCCCAGGGGCTGGAATGGGTGGGGCAGTCCTGGCTGGGCCCACACTGATGCCCCCATCCCTGCCTGCTGACTCCCCAGTGGTGCATCCGCTCTGCCCCTCGGACACCGTGATCTTCCCCGGTAATGGGCACTGCTACCGCCTGGTGGCCGAGAAGGCCGCCTGGCTGCAGGCACAGGAGCAGTGCCGGGCCTGGGCCGGGGCCGCCCTGGCCATGGTGGACAGTCCCGCCGTCCAGCGCTTCCTGGTCTCCCAGGTCACCAGGTACCTGCCCCCACCCCCAGACAGGCTGTGAGGTGGGATCCCCGGAATGCTGGGTCGGAGACAGAGCCTAAGTCTTGAGGAGGGATCAGGAGAGGTGGGGGTGCTTGGAGGGGCCAAGGCCGGCCGGCCGGCCTGAGTGGGGCCTGGGAGCCCTGCTCATCCGACACCATCTCGTCAGCGTTCCAGACACAGATGTGGAGGTACGGGTAGGGTAGGGGATGCATCACAGGTCCCACGTGCTGCCCACCCCCTGCTGTCCCCTGCCGAGCCCCTCCTGGCAGGGGCAGGGACAGTTCTGGTGTGACCATGGAGGCCACCCACGCACAAGGAACCTCTTGGACGCCTTCGTCCCCCCCAGGCCCGCGAGGAAATGTGCTCTCCTATAGCAGGCCTTGCCCCTGCCTCTGCTCTCAGCACCTGCCGGGGCTGGGAAGGGAATGGAGGCTGGACGCCTGCTTCTCCCAGAGTCCCTGTTTGGGGAGGTGTCGATTGCAGTGTGGATCGCACCCTGGACATCCTCAGTGTCCACCAGAGGAACTCGAGGCCCAGAATGGTCCGGGCCCTTGCCCAGGGTCACTCGGTTAACTGGCGGTAGCCGGGCCCCGGTGCCTGGCTCTGACTGTAGCACCTCACTCCTCTCCGTGTGCCATCGTTTGTCCCCGTTCCTGACCTTGTGTCTATCAGCCCAGTCTCCGGGAGGGCCCTCCTACCTTGTCAGAGCTGTGAGGAGTAGCGTTTGGGGAGCTGGTGTTCAGGCGTCTTGCTCCCCAAATGCAACACCTGGAGCCTTCTCACGGAATAAGCGTGGGTGTGTGCAGCCTTTGGCCACATTGAGGCCTCTCCCGGCAAGGAGCCCTCAGCTGGGCCCCTGGCCCCATGGGCAGGTGGGGGTGGACGTTGCCGCCGCCTTGCTTGCCAGGTCCTTTTCCTGAGCCTCGTTTTTCCTCGTCTCGAAAGCGGGGGGAGGGACAAGGTCTCACCTGAGGGGCTGCTGTAGGGAACGAGGAGGAAGCCCCCAGAGAGACAGGGCAGATGGAGGGATGTCTTTGGAGAGCCCCCGCCGAGCGCCCTCTCCCCCCACCGTCTGCCTGCAGGAGCCTGGACGTGTGGATCGGCTTCTCGGCTGTGGAGGGGGCGGAGGCGGGCCCTGCCGTGCGGGGTGAGGCCTTCAGCCTGGAGAGCTGCCAGAACTGGCTGCCCGGGGAGCCGCACCCTGCCACGGCCGAGCGCTGCGTGCGGCTCGGGCCCGCGGGGCAGTGCAACACGGACCTGTGCTCGGTGCCCCACAGCTACGTCTGTGAGCTCCGGCCCGGAGGTGCGCTTGGGGCTCCCGGAGGGGCTAGGGGGCACCTTGTGTCCTGGACCAGGACAGCTGCCTCCCTAAACGATGAAAGGTCTCCTGGCCGCCCTGGGAGCTCCTCCGCACGGCTGTCCCGCCCCCCGCCCCCCTCCCCCCTCCCCCCTCCCCCAGCCCCCAACCACGCAGTGTTTCCCGGCTGCCCCAGGACAGTCCCGTCTCTCACCCAGGCTCCTTCCTAGCTGCTCAGTGTCGGTTTGGTGTTTGCTGAGCACCTGTTGTCCCAACCTGAGCCTGCACCAGATGAAGCAGACAGAGGGGGAGCGGGCTGGGGGGGCTACCGACAAGTGGCTCAGTCCTGGGTCTGGCCCTGGCTAGGGCCCGCGGACACCCTCTTCCTTGGCCAGCGACCAGCACCTTACTGTACACGCGCTGTCCCAGGTCCTGTGTGGGATGCGGAGAACTTCCTCGTGGGAGCGCCCCCTGGAGACCTGCAGGGACCCTCGAGTCCCCTGGCACAGCAGGAGGCCCTGTCAGCCCCCCAGGAGCCCGTCGAGGTAGGCAGGCTGACCCCAGGACCCTCCACGACCTGATCTGGAGACTTAGCCTTGGCCTGGCTTTTGAGTGTCTCTGAAAAACAAGCTCTTTTTTCCGGACCTTTAACGTCCTACCTGCCGAGGAGAGACGCGTAGGAAGCCCACTGCCGTGCACAGGGGAGAGGTACCCGCCCGGGTAGCTCAGAGAGCTCTGAGTGCTCCTCAGTGTTTTCTCTGGGTGTTTGTGGATTTTTAAAAAACAAGGTCAGGGTCCTGCTGCCCACAGATGGTTTTGACCTGATTTTTTGTCTCGAGTGACCGTTAGCCACAATGTGAAGCCCTGTCTGGGGGCTCCTTCCCCTCTGACCCAGTGGGTGCTGGGGGGGTGGGGTGGCGGGGGCTGGGGTCTGTGGAGCTGAGCAGTCCCCCTTTCCCCAGGTGATGGTGTTCCCCAGCCTGGGCCTGAGTAGAGAAGCCTTCCTCATCGCTGCCGAGTTCGGCACTCAGGAGCTCCACCGACCCGCCCAGCTGCGGCTGCAGGTGTTCCGGCCCGAGGGAGGAGCAGGTGGGGCTCCGTCCCGTTGGGGCAGTGGGTACCTGTCTGTGCCATCACGTGTAGTGGCTCCTTGGCTATTGGACTGGTCTCCAGCCTTGAGATGCACGGAGTGGGGTCTGTAGGGAAACCGACTCCTGCTCGGTGTCGCCGGGACTCGCCTGAGTCAGTCAGCTGGCCTGGTGTCAGGAGGAATAGAGGAGGGATGGTGGGGGTGGGGGTTGGCGTGCTGCCTGGCAAGACCTCGTGTCTCCCTGGGGGTGGGGTGTCCCTGACTGGGGCCCATTAGCAAGCGGGGGTCCCTGACGCCCCTCCTCTCCTTGCAGGGGCCCCAGGACATGGCGGGGAGCCTGAGAGTGCGTCCCTGGAGAGCCAGGCTCGGCCGGTGCCCGCGTGCACCCCAGAGGGACGCTGGTGCCCCCAAACTGGTATCCCCCTGTCACCGGACACCCTCTGCCGGCCCCGGGCCTGTGCCAACACGTCCACGTCAGGGCCAGGGCCCCCTGGGACCTCCTGTGTGCTCTGGAAGGAGTTTCTGTTCTCCGTGCCGGCAGGCCCTCCCACCCAGTACTCAGTACGTGTGCTGGCCCTGCTGCCTGAGGCCTGGGTCTGTCCCTGAAGCACAGACAGTACACTCTTCCGCTTGGCGCACCAGGCCCCTGCCTTTCTCCGGCTTTGTCCTTGTCCTTGCTCACCCCCCAGCATGAGAAGCTGCCACCCGGGCCCTTCTGCTTGTCCTGCCCCTGCCTGGCCCGCATCCTGGCCCTCTGCCCTGCACACGGCCCATCCCTCTGAGCCTGTCTGTCAGCCCCCTCCATGAGGGCCTGGGGGAGTGAGTGAGTGAGTGAGTGAGTGCCCGAGAGCCGGGCCCCCTGTGGGTGTGAGTCTAGATTACCCCAGGTGGATCCCGCCTGCCCGCTGGAGCCCCTGGTCCTGTGCTCCCTTGTAGCCCCCCACCCTGCAGCGTCCCGCTGTGAGGACCCGACACAGCCCGCCTCCTTCCTGCAGGTCCCCTTCCAGGGCCAGGACGGCCCCCTGCTCCCCGGTGACCTCGTCACCTTGCAGCACGACGCTGGACCAGGTGCCCTCCTGCACTGCTCGCCGGCCCTCGGACCCCCTGGCCCTGAGGCGCCGTACTTGTCCGCCGTGGCCTCGGCCTGGCTGGCCCACCTGCCCGCCCAGCTGGAGGTGGCCCCGACTGGCCCCGCCTGCGCCCTGCGGCTGCTCGCCGCCACAGAGCGCCTCACCCCTCTGCTCGGCCTGAGGCCCAACCCGGGGCTGCGGCGGCCTGGGCACTATGAGGTCCGGGCCACGGTGGGCAACAGCGTGTCCACGCACAACCTGTCCTGCGACTTTGACGTGCTCTCCCCCGTGGCTGGCCTGCGTGTGGCCCATCCCACCCCCCACGATGGCCGCCTCTATGTGCCCACCAACAGCTCGGTCTTGGTGCTCCGGGTAGACTCGGGCACCAACGCCACGGCCACGGCCCACTGGCCTGGGGGCAATGTCAGCGCACCCTTTGAGGCCGCCTGCCCTGCCCCGGTGGCTGCCCTGGTGCCCAGCTGTGCTCTCGAGGCCAACACCACCCTGTTCTCAGTGCTGGCCCTGCCCGGCCTCCGTGAGGGCGAGCACACGGTGGAGGTGGTGGTGGAGAACAGCGCCGGCCGGGCCAACCTCAGCCTGCAGGTGAAGGCCGAGGAGCCCATCTGCGGCCTCCGGGCCACACCCAGCCCCGAAGCCCGGGTGCTGCAAGGCGTCCTGGTGGTGAGTGAGGCGGGGAAGGCGGCCCGGGGTTGGTTTCTGGGCAGGTTCTGTTCTTGGGCTCCTCAGACCGGTGGTAGTTCCCGAGTTAGTGAGGAACCACCTGTCAAACAGCAGCTCTGAGCATCTGCGGTCTCTCCCACGGCCCCTGAGCAGCTCTGCCCTCGTGGAGCCTGAGTGTCTTCAAGGCCGCTGCTGTGTTCCCATCATGCTGAAGGGAGTGCTTTTGCGGGGGGGTGGTCCTCATGTCACCCTGCTGCTGTCAGTGCCATACCTGCTGCTTGGGGTGTCCCCCCACGCCCTCCCACACACGCACAGGTCAGCCACCAGCTCTACGGCCTGCACACGGGCTGTCAGAAGGGCCGTCTCTGACCTCAGCTCCCTCCTCACACCTGTTCTGTCAGCTGACTCGGGTAAACACCCAGAACCACGAGGCCTCTTGAGACTCCCGTGCCTTCCCAAGCAGCCTGTGCTGAGACTGTGGGCCCGGGCAGGAGCCCAGGGACAGGGTGCACGGAGACTCAGATGGTGGGCTCTTTCTGTCCCTGGTGCTAGATCACTTTCCAGACATGAAGCCGGAGGAACTGAAACGTCAAAGGGCATGTCAGCCCATAGTCCTATGACACGTGGCCTCCCAGGCCCCCCACCCCCCTCCCCCTGCCCTCCACCTCCCGTGGTGTCTGAAGTCTTGGCCTGGGAAACCCCCTGGGGAGGCGTGTCCAGGAGGTGGAATTCTGCTTAGGGCAGAATTGGGTCTCCAGAGCCCCAGCGCCGCCCACAATGTGCCCTCCCTGCAGAGGTACAGCCCCATGGTGGAGGCCGGCTCAGACGTGGTCTTCCGCTGGACTATAGACGACAAGCAGTCCCTTACCTTCCACAATGTGGTCTTCAACGTCATCTACCAGAGCGCTGCTGTCTTCAAGCTCTCGGTGGGTGGGCGGGGGCGGGGCGGGGGCGGGGGCGGGGCCGGGACTGCCGTGCTCATCTTGGCCTTCTGTTCCGCTTTGCTTCCCGAGGACCCCTCGGCTGGCCGCGGGTGAGTGCAGGGTGGGGTTCTGCCTGCGCTGCTTTGGGCCTCCTCGCCACCCGCTGGCAGCCCACACACTGCTACCTGTCCCCACAGCTGACGGCCTCCAACCACGTGAGCAATGTCACCGTGAACTATAACGTCACCGTGGAGCGGATGAACAGGATGAGGGGCCTCTGGGTGTCTGCAGTGCCACCCGTGTTGCCCCCCAATGCCACGCTGGCACTGGCTGCCCACGTGCTGGTGGACTCGGCTGTGGAGGTGGCTTTTCTGTGAGTGCTCCTGGTCTGGCGGGCAGTGGAGCCACAGCTGAGCCCTTGTGGGGCTGAGGCCCGGCCCTCCCCCAGCCCGCCCCTCCTCACCTGCCAGGAGGTGGCGGGTACATGGGACCCTGGGAGAGGGGAGCGGCTGCAGCCGGGCCAGCGTGCTCCCACTCCAGCCTGCTCATTGCCTGCCTGGGGCCCGGCAGGTGGACCTTTGGGGACGGGGACCAGGTGATTGGCCAGTTCAAGCCTCCGTACAATGAGTCCTTCCGGGTGCCAGACCCTGCGGTCGCCCAAGTGCTGGTGGAGCACAATGTCACACACGCCTACGCCATCCCAGGTGAGCGCTGGGGCCCGCCACCCTGCCGTGGGGACAGCCCCCTTCCGCCCAGTCTGGGTTGGTGGCCTGGGGCCCTTAATAGAGTGAAAGAGTGGTGTCCGGGCCACTGAGCCCCATGGTTCAAATCTCTTGGGCGGAAACTGGACCTTCCTGGCCCCTACGCAGACCCACTTTTGGCTCAGAAGGGAGTTACCTTTTATTTTTAAAATTCCAGAAGTTTCACACGCAGAATGCACGGTGATCATTGGTGACCCCACCACCCTTGCCCTGCACCGACCCTCTCTGTTCACCAGGGAAGGTCTGCTCCCATCTCATTTACGCCCCAGCCCCGCGTCTTGCCCTCTGCTTGTGGCACCGTGTACTGGCCCCATTGCCAGGACCTCCCGGGACAGGGCCCAAGGGCATTCTCCCCTGACATTTTGACCGAGGGCCTGTTCTATCTTCCCGAGGGGCCCTGGCGCGCAGCAGCACGGGGTTAGGTCATGACTTCGCCAAGCAGGTGGTGGAGGTGGCCCTGGCCCTGTTCTCACTCAGGCCTGTCCCCCAGGTGAGTACAACCTGACCCTGCTGGTGTCCAACGCCTTCGAGAACCTGACGCGGCAAGTGTCTGTGAGCGTGCGCGCCACCCTGCCTGCCGTGGCTGTGGCCGTGGGAAGCCGTGTCCTGGTGGCTGGCCAGTCTGTCACCTTTGCCCCACGCCCACTGCCCTCACCTGGGGGCATCCTGTACACGTGGGACTTCGGAGATGGCTCCCCAGCTGTGACGCAGCACCGGCCGGAGGTCAACCACACATACAGCTCAGGGGGCGCGTACCGCGTCCGTCTGGAGGTCAACAACACGGTTAGCAGCGTGACGGCATGTGTCGGCATCCGTGTCTTTGAGGAGCTTCGGGGCCTGAGCGTGAGCCTCAGCCCGTCCGTGGAGCAGGGCGCGCCTGTGACCGTCAGTGCCGCCCTGGAGTCGGGAGACAACGTCACGTGGACTTTCGACATGGGGGACGGCACGGTGCTCACGGGCCCCGAGGCCACGGTGGAGCACGTGTACCTGCGGGCACGGAACTGCACGGTGACTGTGGGAGCGTCCAGCCCCGCGGGCCGCCTGGCGCTGAGCCTGCCCCTGCAGGTGTTTGTCCTGGAGGTGCTGCGGATCGAGCCTGCGGCCTGCATCCCTGTGCAGCCCCTCGCCCGGCTCACGGCCCACGTCACTGGGGACCCCACCCACTACATCTTTGACTGGACGTTCGGGGATGGCTCCTCCAACACCACCGTCTCGGGGGACCCGACGGTGACGCACAACTTCACACGGAGCGGCACGTTCCCCTTGACGCTGGTCCTCTCGAGCCACGTGAACAAGGCCCATTACTTCACCAGCGTCTGCGTGGAGCCCGAGCTGGGCAACGTGACCCTGTGGCCCGAGAGGCAGTTCGTGCGGCTCGGGGACGAGGCCCGGTGGGTGGCTCGTGCCTGGCCCCCGTTCCTCTACCGTTACACCTGGGACTTTGGCACTGAGGATCCTGCCCGCGTCGGGGGCCCCGAGGCCACGTTTGCCTACCCGGCCTCTGGCTCCTACCTGGTGACGGTTGCCGTATCCAACAACATCTCGGCTGCCAACGACTCCGCGCTCGTGGAGGTGCAGGAGCCCGTGGAGCTCACGGGTGTCCGGGTCAACGGTTCTCGCGTGCTGGAGCTGCAGCAGCCGTACCTGTTCTCCGCCGTGGGCCGCGGGTGCCCCGCCACCTACCTGTGGGAGCTGGGGGACGGTGGGCTCCTCGAGGGCTCCGCGGTCACCCACGCCTACAACAGCACGGGCCACTTCACCGTCCGCGTGACCGGGTGGAACGAGGTGAGCCGTGGCGAGGCTCGGCTGAACGTCACGGTGCGGGAGCGTGCGCGGGGGCTCAGCGTCAACGCCAGCCGCACGGTGGTGCCCCTCAACGGCAGCGTCAGCTTCGCCACCTCCCTGGAGGCCGGCAGCGACGTGCGCTACTCCTGGGTGCTCTGCGACCGCTGCACGCCCATCCCCGGGGGCCCCACCATCTCCTACACCTTCCGCTCCGTGGGCACCTTCAACATCATCGTCACGGCCGAGAACGAGGCGGGCGCCGCCCAGGACAGCATCTTTGTCTACGTCCTGCAGCACATCGAGGGGCTGCAGGTGGTGGGGGGCGGAGGCGGCTGCTGCTTTCCCACCAACCGCACGCTGCAGCTGCAGGCCGTGGTCCGGGACGGCACCAACATCTCCTACAGCTGGACCGCCCAGCGGGACGGCGGCCCGGCGCTGGCCGGCAGCGGCAGAGCCTTCTCGCTCACGGTGCTCGAGGCCGGCACCTACCGCATCCAGCTGCGGGCCGCCAACATGCTGGGCAGCGCCCTGGCCAGTCGCACGGTGGACTTTGTGGAGCCTGTGGGGCGGCTGGCCGCAGCCGCGTCCCCGAACCCGGCCGCCGTCGATGCCAGCGTCACCCTGCGTGCCAAGCCGGCCGGGGGCAGCGGCGTCACTTATAGCTGGTCTCTGGAGGGAGGACTGAGCTGGGAGACCCCAGAGCCGTCCACGACCCACACCTTCCCCACCCCCGGCCTGTACCTGGTCACGGTCACGGCTAGGAACCAGCTGGGCTCGGCCAACGCCACCACCGAGGTGGCTGTGCAGGTGCCCGTAAGTGGCCTCAGCATCGGGGCCGGCGAGCTGGGCGGCAGCTTCGTGGCGGCGGGTTCCGCCGTGCCCTTCTGGGGGCAGCTGGACTCAGGCACCGACGTGAGCTGGTGCTGGGCGGTGCCGGGTGGCAGCAGGCACGGCCAGCACGTTTCTGTGGTCTTCCGTGACGCCGGCGCCTTCTCCGTTCGGCTCAACGCCTCCAATGCCGTCAGCTGGGGCCTGGCCACGCGTGAGCTCACGGTGGAGGAGCCCGTCGCGGGCCTCGTGCTGTGGGCCAGCAGCAAGGTGGTGGCGCCCGGGCAGCCGGTCCACCTGCAGGTCCTGCTGGCCGCCGGCTCTGCCGTCAGCTTCTACCTGCAGGTCGGCGGGGCCGCCCCGGAGGCACTGCCCGGGCCCCGCTTCTCCCGCAGTTTCCCCCGGGCCGGGGACTACACGCTGAGCGTGCAGGCGGAAAACCACGTGAGCCGGGCCCAGGCGCAGGTGCGCATCTTGGTGCTAGAGGCGGTGGGCGGGCTCCAGGTGCCCAACTGCTGTGAGCCAGGCATCCCCACGGGCACGGAGAGGAACTTCACGGCCCGCGTGCAGCGGGGGTCCCGCGTGGCCTACGCGTGGTACTTCTCCTTGCAAAAGGTCCAGGGGGACTCGCTGGTCATTCTGTCAGGCCGCGACGTCACCTACACCCCCGTGGCCGCGGGGCTGCTGGAAATCCACGTGCGTGCCTTCAACGAGCTGGGTGGCGTGAACCGCACCCTCGTGGTCGAGGTCCAGGACACCATCCAGCACGTGGTGCTGCGCAGCGGCCGCTGCTTTACCAACCGTTCGGCCCGGTTCGAGGCCGCCACGAGCCCTAGCCCCCGGCGTGTGGCCTATCGCTGGGACTTCGGGGATGGGGCCCCGGCGGAGGACACGGAGGAGCCCTGGGCTGAACACTCCTACCTGCAGCCTGGGGACTACCGCGTGGAGGTGAACGCTTCCAACCTGGTGAGCTTCTTCGTGGCCCAGGCCACGGTCACCGTCCACGTGCTGGCCTGTAGGGAGCCCGAGGTGGACGTGGCCCTGCCCCCGCAGGTGCTGATGCGGCGCTCCCAGCGCAACTACCTGGAAGCCCACGTCAACCTCCGTGACTGCGTCACCTACCAGACGGAGTACCGGTGGGAGGTGTACCGTGCCGCTGGCTGCCATCGGCCGGTGCGCATGGCCCCCGTGGCTCTGCCCAGCGTGGACATGAGCCGGCCCCAGCTGGTGGTGCCACGGCTGGCGCTGCCTGTGGGCCACTACTGCTTTGTGTTCCTGGTGTCATTCGGGGACACCCCGCTGGCACGGAGCATCCAAGCCAACGTGACGGTGGTCCCTGAGCGCCTGGTGCCCATCATCGAGGGAGGCTCGTACCGTGTGTGGTCGGACACTCAGGACCTGGTGCTAGATGGGAGCAAGTCCTACGATCCCAACCTGGAGGACGGCGACCAGACGCCCCTCAGCTTCCACTGGGCCTGTGTGGCCTCAACGCAGGTCCGGTGCACCAGGGGACGTGAGGTCCCCTCTGGCTCCCTTGGTCGTTCGTGCGGATGAGCCTCGGAGGGGCAGGGGGTCTTCCACACGTGCCCGGGGCTGGGCTCTGCTTTGAAGCCGTCCAGGGTCTCACGACCCCTTCCCTTGTGGCTACAGAGTGAGACTGGCGGGTGCGCTCTGACCTTTGGGCCCCGGGGGAGCAGCGTGGTCACCGTCCCCCGGGAGCGCCTGCAAGCTGGCGTGGAGTACACCTTCAACCTGACCGTGTGGAAGGCAGGCCGGAAGGAGGAGGCGACAAACCAGACGGTAGGTGCCAGGGGCCCAAGTCCTTAGCCCAGCAAGGCGGAGTTCCGGGCCCTGGGGTGGCCGAGGTGCAGCCAGGGAGGGCTGAGCGCACAGGGCCATTCACGCCAAACACTCTTGGTGAAGGTTTCCTGTGTTTTGGTGTTCTGGAAGCTATTGGTTCTCACTGTGAGTTACTACGTTTGATTGATACAGATTCTCTTTAACAAAACGTTTTGCTTCAGTTTTGTTTCCTTCCGGAAGTGCTGCGGCCTTCTGGAGCTTAGAGGGGTCCTGGGTGCTCTAGGTATTTATTAGTGAGAAGTAAGGGGTTCCAGCAGCACCAAAGGCAGTGAGGAAACCGGCCCCCTTCCCAGAGCATGGGTGTCCTCGTTTTTGAACAGGAAGAGCCTGTTCTCAGCCCTGGGTGGACACGTGCTCAACATTGCTGCCCCCTGCACCCTCCAGGCAGGTCAGGACCGAGGTGCCAGCGGCCCCTGGGGCCGGCGCTGCTGCGGCCTGCCGATGGCGGCAGGTGCGCGAGGTGCTGCTGGTGCCTGGGACGGGCTGTGTGGGGACGGGGGAGCTCGGAGCGGGGTCCAGCCTGGATTGGCTGAGGTGGGACCGACCTCAGACGGGGCTGTGTAGTGAGCACGGCCGCCTTCACCCCACACGTGCGTTCGTTCTGTTTCTCCTCCACGGGTACGTCCGTCCGCCCATCCATCCTGTTCACAGGTGAGTACCTGAGTGCTTCGTGTGTTCTAGGCCCAAGCTGGGCTTTGGGTGCTACGGAAAATAAGCACGAGGTGGACTCTGCCCTCTTGGGTGTCCACCGCCATCCTCCAGACTGGGAGACATCAAAAACTGAACAAATGTACTTGAGGAGGGCTGAGCCCACGGAGCCTTGGGAAGCTGGACTCCGGGTTAACTAGGTGCTGGCAGGGCCCAGAGAGGAGCCTTCCCAGCCAGGAGAACAGCATCAGGGTAGAGGCCAGAGGCCCAGCTCCCCTGGGGAGCCTGGCTGGGGCTGACTGCCCTGTGCAGACTCAGGGTGTGGGCCCCAGGAGTGGAGGCCCTGGCTCAGGTCGTGGCTTCTTTTCTTGTCTCCAGGTGTTGATCCGTAGGGGTCGGGTGCCCCTTGTGTCCTTGGAGTGTGTGTCCTGCAAGGCGCAGGCCGTGTACGCAGTGAGCCGGAGCTCCTATGTGTACCTAGAGGGCCGTTGTGACAACTGTAGCGGGGGCTCCCAGCGAGGGGTGAGCGAATGTAGGACTGGGGGGCGGGGTGGGGCGGGGCCGCGCGGGGGCGGGGCCTCGGCGGGGCGGGGCGGGGCTGCTCCCGGTCCTCAGCACCTTGGTCTCTGTCCCCTGGCTCTGCAGCGCTGGGCGGCGCGTACTTTCAGCAATGAGACGCTGGTGCTGGACGAGACCACCACGTCGACAGGCAGCTCAGGCATGCGGCTGGTGGTACGGCGCGGCGTGCTGCGGGACGGCGAGGGTTACACGTTCACGCTCACGGTGCTGGGCCGCTCGGGCGAGGAAGAGGGCTGCGCCTCCATCCGCCTCTCCGCCAACCGGCCCCCGCGCGGAGGCTCTTGCCGCCTCTTCCCGCTGGACGCCGTGCGCGCCCTCACCACCAAGGTGCATTTCGAGTGCACAGGTGAGTACGGCTGCAGGTGACAGGGAGGCGCGGCGCAGGGAGTCTGGGGCGCCGCTGACACTGAGGGGCCCGCAGGCTGGCAGGATGCGGAAGACGCAGGCGCCCCACTCGTGTACGCCCTCTTGCTGCGGCGCTGTCGCCAGGGCCACTGCGAAGAGTTCTGCGTCTACAGGGGCAGCCTCTCTGCCTACGGAGCCGTGCTGCCGCCTGGTTTTGCACCACACTTCCAGGTGGACTTGGCCGTGGTCGTGCAGGACCAGCTAGGCGCCGCTGTGGTTGCTCTCAATAGGTGAGCCTGGGCGGGATCTGGGCAGGTGGGAGCGGGGACTGCCACTTGTTCACCGAGAGCTTCTGCACGCAGGTCTCTGGCCATCACCCTGCCCGAACTCCCTAGTGACCTGCCAGGTGGCCCCCTGGACCTCACGACTTGGCTGCACAGCCTCACGGAGAGCATGCTTCCCAGACTACTGAGACAGGCTGACCCCCAGCACGTCATCGAGTACTCTCTGGCCCTCATCACTGTGCTCAACGAGGCCAGCGCAGGGGTGAGGAGTCCCTCCTCTCATCTGCCCTCGGTGGGGAGGGTGGGCCCGGGCCAGTCTTCGCTGCCTCGCAAGCAGTTGGCCCCCTGACTCGTCTCCTTGAAATAACTCCTCTTCTCCACAGTCCCAGCCTGTGGACCCTTCCCCTGATGCCAGCCCTCCACACCCCCGTGAGAAGTCCTGGGAAAGCCCCCTAAGCCCCCTTTTGTCCCTGAAGAAACAGGGTTTGAGCCGCTGCCCGAGTTTTCTAGTGGCTGAGACAACTTGTGTCGCTGCCAGTGAAGCTGCCCATTGCCCTGAGGGCTCCCCTGTGCTCACTGCCCTCAGCACGAGCAGGCGCTGGCCTCGTCAGCAGAGTCGGACCCCAGGCGGCAGCTGCAAGCCCAGATACGCAAAAACGTCACAGAGATTCTGGTCTCCCTGCGGGTCAACACCGTGGATGACATCCGGCAGATTGCCGCGGCGCTGGCCCAGTGCACGGTAGGGTGGGCCTCGGGCCCCGTGGCAGCCCCTGTCCTGGCCAAGTCTCCCTGGCCGTGTGCCTGTCCTTGGCCATTTAGCATGTGAGCTGCAGGTGCCACTGTGCAGGGTGGCCTACGGGTAAGGAGCGGCTTGGCTCTAAGGAGAGCACACGTGAAGAGGCTGTTCCGGTGCCCTCCCACTCAGCCCATGGTCACACCTGATCTGGCTTCTGCAGCCCCAAGCAGTTAGCCACCACTGTCGCCCAGGACTCGAGAAGCAGGCTCGGCTGAGCTGAGCACAGTCTTGATGGGGGCGGGGGCACGCTGTGCCTCTGCGTGGTGGGAAATTGCTGCACAGCTTTCAGCAGAGAAGGAAGCAGAGAACCTTCCCAGGCGGGAGAGGTCACCTGTGACACGTGGCTCTCATGGCCAGGCACATGGATTAGGGCGAGCGGCAGGACCGCGTTACCGTGGACCTTCCTCGCCCGCCGGTGGGGAGAAACCACGGAAGAGCTCTCGGCAGGGAGGCACATGGCTGGAACCCACGCTTGGGGTGGTTTCTCCAGTCGCGGCGTGAAGGGTGTTGGGGAGAGGCCTGGGCCACGTGGCCGGTGTGACGGAACTGAAGTGGGTTGAGGGGTCACGGGGGGTGCCGGCCCCGCTCAGCCCGGCCGGAGGAGGGCTGCCTACGGCGTCTGGCCTCCCTGCAGGTGTCCAGCAGGGAGCTCGTGTGCCGCTCGTGTCTGAAGAAGACGCTGCACAAGCTCGAGGGCATGATGCACATCCTGCAGGCCGAGACCGCCGAGGGCACCGGCACGCCCACGGCCATTGCCGACAGCATTCTCAACATCACAGGTGCGGCCGGGCCCAGGCAGGCGCGTGCTCCCCACCCCCCCCCCCGCTTGCCCCCCCTCTGAGCCCTCCCCGCCACCTCTCCTCCCACCTCTCCTCCCACAGGTGACCTCATCCACTTGGCCAGCGCGGACATGCAGGGCCCACAGCCCTCAGAGCTGGGCGCAGAGCCGCCGTCGCTGATGGTGGCATCCAGGGCCTACCACCTGTCGTCGGCCCTCATGTGTATCCTCATGCGCTCCCGCGTGCTCAACGAGGAGCCCCTGACGCTGGCCGGCGAGGAGATCGTGGCGCAGGGCAAGCGCTCAGACCCGCTGAGCCTGCTCTGCCAGGGCGACGCCTCGGTTCCTGGCTGCCACTTCTCCATCCCTGAGGCCTTCAGCGGGGCCCTTTCCAACCTCAGTGATGTGGTACAGCTCATCATCCTCGTCGACTCCAACCCCTTCCCCTTCGGCTACATCAGCAACTATACTGTCTCCACCAAGGTGGCGTCCATGGCCTTCCAGACACAGGCCGGGGCCCAGATCCCCATTGGCCGGCTGGCCTCGGAGCGCGCCATCACCGTGAAAGTACCCAACAACTCAGACCAGGCTGCACGGGGCTGCCGCACCCCTGCCGGCTCTGCCGTCGTCCAGCCGCAGGCCTCGGTCGGCGTTGTGGTCGTCCCCGAGGACAACAACCCTGACGCCGGGTTGCACCTACAGCTCACCTACTCGGTGCTTAGCGGTGGGTGCTGCGGGCCTCGGCCCAGCCTGTGTGGGGGACCCTTGGTGAGCAGGTGTCTTTCGTGCCGCCCCCCCCCCCCACCCGACTCGTGGACTTTAGGAAAGTCTGTCTCCTGCTTCATAGGCTGGCCAGGGCCTGGCCCCAGGGCAGCGGGGAACGAGGCAACAGTGAGTGCTGCCGGCAACAGAGAGCTCTCCAGCCCCCCAGCCCCAGGCTGCAGGGAGGGCGCCACAGGGCTCCGGGAGCGTCCCCCAGGGTGTGCGAGCTGCGCGGGGCAGCCGTCCAATGCTGTCCTTGTGCCCCTAGAACACTACCTGTCCCGGGAGCCCGAGCCCTACCTGGCTGTGTACCTGCACTCGGTGCCGCAGCCCAACGAGCACAACTGCTCAGCCAGCAGGAGGATCGGCCCGGAGGCGCTGGCGGGCAGGGACCACAGGCCCTACACCTTCTTCATCGCCCCAGGGTGAGCCCACGCCCCGCCCTGGGAGCAGGCCACCGTGGACCCACAGTGGGGGCTAATCTCTGACGGCTGGCTGGACGCCAGCAGGGTCACTGGGTTTCCTGTGGGAGTAGGTCTGGCGGCAGGAGGACCGGAGGTGGCAGGCCTGGCCACCCGTGGTGGGCGTGGCTGCAGCCGAGGGGTCTGGGAGCAGGACCTGCCGTGACTCGGGCTGGGCAGGGTCTGGCTGTGACACTTGCTCAACTTCTAGGAGCAGAGACCCAGGCGGGACTTATTACCTGAACTTGACCAGCCACTTCCGTTGGTCGGCACTTGAAGTGACCGTGGGCCTGTACACATCCCTGTGCCAGTACTTCAGCGAGAAGGACATGATGTGGAGGACAGAGGGCCTTGTGCCTTTGGAAGAGACGTCGCCCAGCCAGGCCGTCTGCCTCACCCGCCACCTCACTGCCTTCGGGGCCAGCCTCTTCGTGCCTCCCAGCCACGTGCGGTTCATCTTTCCGGTGAGTTGCACCATGTTTCTAGGGGGCTCGGAGGCCCCAGCCTTTCTCTCGTCCTGAGAAAGTGAGGCGAGGGCCGTGCCTCCTGGACCTGATGGCTCTGTCTCCCCAGGAACCGGCCTCAGGCGTGAACTACGTCGTCCTGCTGACCTGTTCCGTGTGCCTGGTGACCTATGTGGTCATGGCCGTGATCCTGCGTAAGCTGGACCAGCTGGACGTCAGCCGTGTCCGCGTGATCCCTTTCTGCGGGAAGGGGGGCCGCTTCAAGTACGAGATCCTGGTTAAGACTGGCTGGGGCCGGGGCTCAGGTGAGGCGGGGGGCTGTCTGGTCCAGGCCTCCCGGCTGCCCTTGCGTGTGCTCTCTGGCTATCTTCTCTGGTAGCGACTATCTTAGTAGATGACGGGACGAGGGCTCCGTTCACCCGGTGCTGTGTGGGGCGGGAGCTCATCAGGCCTCACGGTGCTCTCCGGGCACACGGGGCATCGGAGTGCGGGGCCCGCCTGTGTGAGCGAGCGGACGACAGTGGGGGTGGTGGTGAGTCGTTACTGGGAAGACGGGACTGACCGAGCGAGGACAGTGTGACTTGAACGTTAGACGTGCTGGGGGCAAAAGCGTTCGGTTTCTTTGTGGAAAACTTGCTGAGCAGTGTGGGCAGTGCTGGCCGTGCGGCTGTAGGAGCTGCCACGTGCCTGAGCGTGTTCTCCATGCCTCGGCCACTTCCTGCGCTCCCCCCTCAGCGTGTCTTCGTTGGCCCTCCTGCTCTTGCTCCCCCCTCCCCCCGCGTGTTCTGGTTGGCACTCCTTGGTGACCCCGCCCCCCGGCGTGTCCTCATTGGTCCTCCTGCCCCTGCCCCCCCCCCACTTGTCCTCGCTGGCCCTCCTGCTCCGTGACACCCCTCTGACCGCTCGCGTGGGTTGCTCTGTGACATCTTTGTTCTTTGTCTCGTGGTCCCTGTCTGCCTACGTTGGCGAGTTTGGTGGTGTGGCCTCGGCCAGTGTCGACCTGCCTGGTGACCGTTGTTCTGAACGTCTCTCCCACGTTACCGCTTTTCTCCTCCTCGCTGTGCTCTTACCCTCACCGGCCAGTCCCCGTTTTTGTAAAACATCACGTGCATGTGGTATCACAGGGAGGTGGGGCCGACTGTGTCTCACGTAGTCGCTCGGTTAATCTGGCGCCCCGCCTGCTGCGCCGTGTCGTTGGCGGCTGCGTGTCTGGCACGTTTAGGGGGGCGAGAGGGCACCTGTCAGAGCGGCCTGTCTGCTGAGCGAAGGAAGGTCCGCCCGGGGTCATGTACCCAGCCCCGCTGCCTCTCTGTCCATCCTCCAGGAACCACGGCACACGTGGGCATCATGCTGTACGGGGCTGAGGGCCGCAGCGGCCACCGGCACCTGGATGGGGACAGGGCCTTCCGCCGCAACAGCCTGGACGTGTTCCAGATCGCCACGCCGCACAGCCTGGGCAGCGTGCGGAAGATCCGCGTGTGGCACGACAACAAAGGTCTGTGGGGGCGCCCGCGGCTGCCCCTCCGGCACCCCACCGGCGCCCTTCAGCCTGACTCACCGCCCCTCCCCTGCAGGGCTCAGCCCCGCCTGGTTCCTGCAGCACATCATCGTCCGGGACCTGCAGACCGCCTGCAGCACCTTCTTCCTGGTCAACGACTGGCTGTCGGTGGAGACTGAGGCCAATGGCGGCCTCGTGGAGAAGGAGGTGCTGGCAGCAAGTAAGGGCCTGGGCCCGTCCCTGCCCGGGCTGGCCGAGGGGTGGCCTGTGCCGCTGGCCTCCTGAAGCCAGCTGTGCCCTTTCCGCAGGCGACGCGGCTGTGCGGCGGTTCCGGCGCCTCCTGGTGGCCGAGCTGCAGCGTGGCTTTTTTGACAAGCATCTCTGGCTCTCCCTCTGGGACCGGCCACCTCGGAGCCGCTTCACCCGCGTCCAGCGGGCCACCTGTTGCGTCCTCCTCGTCTGCCTCTTCCTGGGCGCCAATGCTGTGTGGTACGGGGTCGTGGGAGACGCCGCCTACAGGTGGGTGCCCCTGGGGGGCCCGATGATCTCCTCCTGCCCGACCCCTCCTACCCCCCACGGCCTCCCCCAGCCCGGGTCTCTCTCCTCTCCTGCCACACAGCGCGGGGCCCGTGTCCGGTCTGATCCCGCTGAGTGCCGACACAGTTGCCGTCGGCCTGGTGTCCAGTGTGGTCGTCTATCCCGTCTACCTGGTCATTCTGTTTCTCTTCCGGATGTCCCGGAGCAAGGTGGGCTGGGGCCCGGGGAGCTTCCAGAGGACAGAGCGTGGGCCTCGTTGCTGCCGCCAAGGGTGGCCGGAGGGAGGGGCAGAAGGTCGAGACGACTGACCCAGGGAGACAGAGAGATGCAGATTGTCCAGATCACGAATGAACCAACGGGGCCCCACTTCTGATGCCATGGAAATCACAGGGCAGATTGGGGGGGGGGTCCCGTGACCGCTGCGGACCAGCCTGTCAGATGACTGAGGGGAGACGGGCAGGGTCCCGGAAAGACTCGGGAGGATGTCGCAAACCTGAGCAGATCTCTAGCAAGAGGCCAGAGTGGCGATTTAAACCCTCTGACAAGGAAGAGCCCAAACGGCCTCCCTGGTGGCTCCCGTGCACCTGCCGAAGGGCCAGTGCCTCACAGGCTCAGAGAGACAAGGAGCAGGCGCTTCCCGCCCGATCTGATGGGGACTGCACGAGATGAGGGAAGGACAGAGCACTTCCCTCAGGAGGGACCCACCGCCATACCCTGGGGTGTGCGCCAGGGGTCCCGTGGGGTAATCCGCCACCACCACGGCTGGTTCGAGTCGATGACAAATAAAACTGGAGTCCTCAGCTCTACCAGCTGCATTCCAGTGCCCTGAGCGGCCTGTGGCTACCGTGATGGACACTGCAGATACAGAACGTGTGTCCGATTCTAGAATATTCTCTAGCACAGCCCCAGCCTAGGCTCTGCCTGCTCCGGAGGTGGCACACCTCTGCTGAATGCCTGCCTCTCCCCTAGGTGACTGGGGGCCCGAGCCCCACCCCCGCGGGGCAGCCGGTCCTGGACATCGACAGCTACCTGGACTCGTCTGTGCTGGACAGCTCCTTCCTGGCCTTCCCGGGGCTCCACGCTGAGGCGAGTGTGCCCCCCCCCGCCAGGGCCCTGCCTGGGCTGGGTGGGTCCCGCTGCCTCTGGGCAGCTCAGAACCTGAGGTGTTCTCTGTGCTTCTCAACAGGCCTTTGCCGGACAAATGAAAAGTGACTTATTTTTGGATGATTGCAAAAGGTAGGAGTCCCCAGAGAGAGCGTGAGCCTTGGTGTGGGTCCGCCACACCTCGTGCGTGGTGCATTATGGGTGTCTGCGCTGCGTGCGTTTTGTCCCCTGGCCCCGTGTAGTGTCGTCACACACGCTCTAGGGCCGTGTTGTACGTGTGTCCCCCTGGGCCCCCCTTGTTTCACCTGTGTCACCTACAGCCTGGTGTGCTGGCCGTCCAGTGAAGGCACGCTGAATTGGCCGGACCTGCTGAGTGACCCATCCATCGTGGGCAGCACCCTGCAGCGGCTGGCACGGGGCCGCCTGGGCCCGGAGGAGGACGGGCTCTCCCTGGTCAGCCCCTCCTCACCTGCCAAGTCCCTCTCAGCTTCGGGTGAGCAGGGGTGGGGAGGGTGGTATCCCCACGCGATCCCCGGGAAGGTTCTGAAGAACCTGGGGGTGGGAGAAACCATGCCCTCGCTGACGTGTTTTCCCTCTAGACGAGGACCTCATCCGGCGGATCGTGGCTGAAGGGGCCGGCAGCCTGGCCCCTGCCCGGGACGCGCAAGTAGAAACGGATCTGCTCGCTGGCCTGTAAGTCCCTGGCTCCCGGGGGTTGGAGGGCGGCAGGGATCCCAGGCCAAGAAGCCCCGCTCCCCACCTGGGACTGGCCTTGTGCGGGGCTGGGCCCCTTACCTATTGAAAGGACCTCACAGGGTGGCAAGCGTTCCCAACAGGTGGCGGAGGTGTGGGGTGATGGGGTGCTCAGGACCAGGTTTTCCAAACATCCCGCTTGTTTTCTTTTGAGATAGTTTCAATTTTATGTTTTTAAGAATCTCTCAACTTCTGAGATGGACGATTCGTATAAAACTATCTCTTATTTCCTTTTTTTCCTCCAATAATCACATTTCTGCTCCTTTTAACTGTTGTCGTTTTCAAGCACCAAAGATGACACATATGAACCGTCCTGAGCACAGGGAACGGGGCGGGGTGGGGGGGGGGCTCTCGAGTCGTTTTACAAACACAGATAACCGTGTCATGATCGCATGTTACGAAGAAATTGGAAATTGATTCAGAAGGTCTATACTATGGGGACATCCTGGGACAGCAGCCCCAGATAGCTGCAGCCCAGAGCCCTTCCTCAAGTCCAGGTTCAGGCCTTGGGCTGACTGTGCGAACGGGCCCCGCGGACGTTCACTGGCCTGCGCGGAGCTGCCCGCCCTGCAGGGCCCAGGACCCCCTCCAGAGACGCTGCGCCCCGCCCCCCCGGTCCCGGTGTCAGAACCGGCCCGGTGCACGCTCCGGCCACCACAAGTTTTCATTGACTCCCGACTCCTCTCTTGGCGTCCTTCCTCACGCACACCTGCCGCTGCCCGTCCGGTCCCGAGCCTGACCCTCCTGTTTGCTCTTGCGCCTCCGTCCAAACGTCCCCCTCGGCGGAGTCCTGCTCCCCGAGGCAGGCCCTGCCGCTGCTCTCCTAGGGCACCGGCCCTCTGTCGCCGTGTGACCGGTTATCCCAAAACTCTGTGCTTCAAGGGAGCCAGACGGCAGGCAGGTTGGTGGTTGTCCCCATCTGACCCTCACCCTGGCTGGCTTGAGTGCCCTCACGGCATGACGGCCGACACCTCAGAGCGAGTGGCCCAAGCAAAGCAGGAACCACAGAGTCCTTTATGACCCAGCCCTGTCAGTCCACTGTGTCCTTGCCCGCGGAAGTGGCGGGAGGGGGGACGTGTCCCTCGGAGGCGGCACGTGTCCCTCGGAGGCGGCTCGCCTTACGACGCTCCAGCAGCTGCGTGAGCTGGCCCTGCCGCCTCCGTCGACCGCTTCCCTCCTTTCCTGCCTTCATCTCTGCTGTCTTCTGCCCCCCTTCTGCCTAGAGGCATCCTCCCCAAGACAAGAGCCCCAGGTCTCCTTCCTGCCGTTCTTGGCGCGGCTGCTCCCCGGCTGGGGCCTTCCTGCCCGCAAATGCATGAGGGCGTAGTGATGGGGACCTCCTCTCTGTCCTCCCTGCCTCCGGGTGTCTTGCCTGCACGCTCCCCCCCAGCAGCGTGCGTGGCCTTGGCTCCTTTCACTCGGGGCCAGAACGGTGCCGGCCTCGGCCGGGGACGCGGGGTGCTGGCCCGTGACAGGCAGGCTTTGGTCTCCTGCGGCTTGGTGTTTGGTGAAGCCGCGTGTATTTTAGGCCATATCCGCTATGCCACCTGCCCTGACACCACATCCACATGTAAAACATGAACGTGGGCATCCAGAGAAAGCCCTAGAAAGAACAGGAATGCCGCTGCTCCTGCCTAATGAGGATACGGAGCACCTGTTCTCTAGTCCATCTCAAGAAAAAGTTTGCTTGCTGTCCTGACTTCCCACCCGCATAAACGATACTTCTTACTCTGTCGAAGGCTCACAAACCCAGGCGCGTTCAGCGCAGCTCATGGCAAGGCACCTGCTGGGAGCGGGGGAGGGGGGCCTGTTCTGTGTAGGCAGGGCACAGCTGTGCAGGCCCCCCCGCCAGGCGCGCGCTTGGCCCTCAGGAAGTGCCTGTCACACCCTCGCTTCACATCCCCCCGCCCCCGGAGCCCCCGTTCCTTGGTGGGGCAGCTGTGCAGCCGGCCAGGTCGGTGTGGCGCCGTGGGCCACACACACTTCTCTCGGCCCCGGGAACCCTAGATACTGTCGGAATTTTGAGACAAAGGTGTTTCCTTGTTCAAGAGTTGCATCTTGGGTCACAAAGCTGCGTCATGCGCGGTCCCTTTGTGAAACGTGGGTCTGCGTGGGGAGGTTGGGGGCGAAGACGCGAGGTGTGCGGGGTGCGCCCCGGAAGGTCGCGACGCGAACCCGGAGCCTTGGGGCCGCTTCAGCCATGCCGCGAGCCACCACTGCTGGGGTGACGATGGGAGAGGACTCTGTCCGTGGGTGGAGGAGCAGCGAGCGAGGGGGAGACGGCAGCGGAGGCTGACGTGGGTTTTCGGCCTGAGGGGCAGGGCAGGCATCGGGGGCCCTTCCCAGAGTCACCGGTGGTGGTCTCAGCCCCAGCGCTGTATCTACCCGGGTTTGGGGCAGTGTCTTCCCTCGGCTGACACGGGGGCGGGGTGCAGGGGTACGGGGGCTCAGGGACGTCGTGCTGTGGGCCGACAGCTGAGCGCGGGCTACGCCCCCCCCCCCCCCATCTGTGCCTCAGGTCCAGCGCCCCTGCGGAGAGGACGGAGACGCTGATGCTGCAGAGGCTGGGGGACGGGGGGCTGGCCAGCCCGGGCCTGACCTGGGAGCGGCCCCAGTCAGCAAAGCCCGCCAGGACAGGTGTGCTCTCGTGTCCCCAGGACGCCCCTCCGGGCCCCTCCCCGTGGGCTGCCCGCCACCTGTCTTCCTCCCCAGGACTGGCGGACGGTCTGCGGAGGCGGCTGCTGCCAGCCTGGTGTGCTCCCCTGGCCCACGGACTCAGCCTGCTCTTGGTGGCTGTGGCGGTGGGGGTCTCCGGCTGGGTGGGTGCCGGCTTCTCCCCTGGTGTGGGTGTGATGTGGCTCCTCTCGAGCAGCTCCAGCTTCTTGGCCTCCTTCTTCGGCTGGGAGCCGCTCAAGGTGAGTGGGACGTTGGGGGGCCGCGCTGCCAGCCCCTGGCGCCTGTGGGCCCCTCTGACGCCTCCCTTGGCCCAGGTCCTGCTGGAGGCCCTGTACTTCTCCCTGGTGGCCAAGCGGCTGCACCCCGACGAGGATGACACCCTGGTGGAGAGCCCGGCTGTGACCCCTGTGAGTGAGCGTGTGCCCCGTGTGCGGCCCCCACACGGCTTTGCGCTCTTCCTGGCGAAGGAAGAGGCCCGAAAGGTCAAGAAGCTGCACGGGATGCTGAGGGTGAGCCGCTCTCCTGTCCCGTGTCTGGCCGAAACCGCACCTTCTTGCAGGTTCTCCCTCGGAGACCCCGCGCGTGCGCCCTGTGGCCCTCTCGCCCCCGCCCCCGCCCCCCTCGCCCCCAGCTCCCGGTGCCTGTGCCCTGCTGTGCCTCTTCCCGTGCCCGGCTCGATGAGCAGCCTCGCAGGCCCTAGGGGCCATCTTCTCTGCCTTTGGAGGGACCACCTGTCCGCCCCTCTGGCGGGATGCTGGCGGGTGTCTGTGCCGCCCCACTGGCACCAGGCACCTTGGCCACGGGCGGTTTGCTGGCCAGTGCCGTGACGGTGGGCCACACTGGGATTGGCTGACCCCAGGGCCGTCCCTGCCCCCAGAGCTTCCTGGTATACATGCTCTTCCTGCTGGTGACGCTGCTGGCCAACCATGGGGACGCTTCCTGCCACAGCCATGCCTACCGCCTGCAGAGTGCCATCAAACAGGAGCTCGGCAGCCAGGCCTTCCTGGCCATCACCCGGTACAGGCACCCCCGTGCCCATGCGCGTGTCCACCTGCCAGGCCGGGGAGGCACTGATGCCCGCCAGATCCCATCTCGATCTTGTCCTTGGTGCAACCCAGTCCCCAGGGGACGTGGGGCAGCGTCTTGGATTGTCGTGGGTTGTCAGGACCGGAGTAGGTGGTGTTGGCAACACGGGACCGGAGGCACTGTTCAAAACGTCCCGGGGCGCCTGGGGGTGCCCTGTCAGTTGAGCGGCAGGGTCTTGGTTTCGGTGCAGGTCACGATCCCACGGTGTCGGGGGTGAAAGCCCCGCGTCAGACTGCGTCCTGACATTGTGGACCCCGCTTGGGATTCTGTCTCCCTCGTTCTCTACCCCTACCCCGCTCATGCTGTCTGTGTCTCTCTCAAAACAAATAAGTAAATAATCTTAGAGTACCCAGAACCGCCCCGTAACACTTCCTGCTCCAAAAGTCAGTATGCTGAGCTTGAGGCTTCTGGGTCTTGACCTCGTCCCGTCCCATGGCACTGGCAGCCTGCTGTTGGCTGGGCTGGGGCGGCAGGAGCAGTGCTCTGTGGGCCTCTGACCACCCCCGCCCCCGGGGGTGCAGGGCACTGCCGGGTAGAACACGGGACTCTGTCTGTGTGAGCAGGTCTGAGGAGTTTTGGCCGTGGATGTCCCACGTCCTGCTCCCCTACATCCATGGGAACCAGTCCGGCCCAGAGCTGGGGCCCCCGCGACTGCGGCAGGTGCGGCTGCAGGAAGGTGAGCCGTGGAGGGAGGCCTGGCACTGCGTCCTTGCTCTCTCCCAAAGAGACACCCCTGGCTGCATTCTGGTTCCAGCCGTCTAGCTGTGCATCCCTTACTGTCTCCGCCTGTGACACTGTGGCCTCTGCCTTCTGGGTTGCAGGGAGGGTCTGGTGGGATCACGTAGAGCCCAGCTGGCAAAGAACTCCCCCTCTGCTTTCAGCACTCTGCCCAGACCCTGCTCGCCCGGGTGTGCCCATGTGCGCGGCAGCCGCGGGCTCCTTCAGCACAGGCGACTATGGCATCGGCTGGGGCAGTGCTGCCCACAACGGCTCCGAGACGTGGGCCTACTCTGCGCCAGACCTGCTGGGGTGAGCACAGAGGGAGGGCCCCGGGATCCGGGAGGATCCGGGACGCGGGGAGGGGGGGTTGTTCTCCACGGGCGCCCCCCAGCCCCAGCCAGCCTTGCCTCCCAGGTTCTTCCAGGGCTGGGGCCTGGCTCTAACGCCGTCCCCTCGCCGGCAGGGTCTGGTCCTGGGGCCACTGCGCCGTGTACGACAGCGGGGGCTACGTGCAGGAGCTGGGGCTGAGCCTGGAAGAGAGCCGCGCGCAGCTGGGCTTCCTGCAGCTGCACAACTGGATCGACAACAGGTGCTCGCGCTCGGCCTGTCCCCGCCTCTCCGCACTGCGGCGCTTCCGGCGGGCACACCGGGGTCCCCACGCGGCCCTCCTCCGGGGCCCTGGCCCTCCGCGGTCCACTCCCCCACCCCGCCGCTTTTCCGTGTCCCCATCTTTCCCCACGCACCTCACTGACCGCTCAGCCACCACCTCCTCCCCGGGCCCCGAGTCACCCGCCGCCCAAGCCCCTTTCTCTGGGAAGACACCCAGTCTTTTTACCCTGCCCGCCCCTCTCGCCGGGTAGGAGCCGCGCGGTGTTCGTGGAGCTCACGCGCTACAGCCCGGCCGTGGGGCTACATGCCGCCGTCACGCTGCGCCTCGAGTTCCCGGTGGCCGGGCACGCCGTGACCGCAGTCAGCGTGCGCCCGTTCGCGCTGCGACGCCTGAGTTCCGGCCTCTCGCTGCCGCTGCTCACCTCGGTGGGTGCCGGCCGCGCCCGCCCCGTCGCCCCGCCCCCACGCAAGTCCCGCCCCGCCCCTCCCCCTCCCTTCGCCCCGCCCCTCCCCCTCCCTTCGCCCCGCCCCTCCCCCTCCCTTCGCCCCGCCCTCCCCTCCCTTCGCCCCGCCCCTCCCCCCTCACTTTGCCCCGCCCCCGCAGGTGAGCCTGCTGCTGTTCGCGCTGTACTTCTCGGTGGCCGAGGCGCGTGTGTGGCGCCGGGAAGGGCGGACGCGCGCCGCACAGTCCGGAGCCTGGGCGCGGTGGCTGCTGGTGGCCCTGACCGCGGCCGCGGCGCTCGTGCGCCTGGCCCAGCTGGGTGTCGCCGACCGCCAGTGGACCCGCTTCGTGCGCCGCCGCCCGCGCCGCTTCACCAGCTTCGAGCAGGTGGCGCAGCTGAGCTCCGCGGCTCGCGGCCTGGCCGCCTCGCTGCTCTTTCTCCTGCTGGTCAAGGTGAGGGCTGGGCCGGCGGGGGTCGGCTGGGGCCCGGGCCGGGCCGGGCCGGGTCGAACCGGCGGCGGTTCGGTCGACTGACACCGCTCGCCCCCAGGCCGCCCAGCAGCTGCGCTTCGTGCGCCAGTGGTCGGTTTTCGGCAAGACGCTGTACAGGGCCCTGCCGGAGCTCGTGGGCGCGGCCTTGGGCCTGGTGGTGCTCGCCGTGGCTTATGCCCAGCTGGCCATTCTGGTAGGTGGTGGCGAGGCCGTCAGGAGAGGGGGGGGGGGGGCTCAGCCCGGGACGCGCCCCTCACGCGCGCCCCTTCCCCTTGCAGCTGGTCGCTTCCTGCGTGGACTCGTTTCGGAGCGCCCTGAGGGCCGTCTTGGTGCCGTGTCCCGGGTCTGGGGGCCCTGCCCCGTGCCCTGCCGAGTCCTGGCGCCTCTCCCCGCTGCTGTGCACTGGGCTCTGGGCGCTGCGGCTGTGGGGGGCCCTGAGGCTGGGGGCCGTCCTCCTGCGGTGGCGGTACCACGCGCTGCGTGGGGAGCTCTACCGGCCGGCCTGGGAGCCGCAGGACTACGAGATGGTGGAGCTGTTCTTGCGCAGGCTGCGCCTCTGGCTGGGCTTCAGTAAGGTTAAGGAGGTGGGTACGGCCCAGTGGGGGGGAGAGGGACGCACCCTGGGCCCAGGGGAGCCCGGGGTGCAGCCGGACTGACGGAGCCCCTGTGCCGCCCCCAGTTCCGTCACAAAGTCCGGTTTGAAGGGATGGAACCGCTGCCCTCGCGCTCCTCCAGGGGCTCCAAGTCGTCCCCGGACGCGCCCCCCCCCAGTGGGGGCTCAGACGCCTCCCGGCCCTCCACGGCCTCCAGCCAGCTGGACACACCCGGCGGGGGCCTGAGCCGGCTGGGGCCGCGTGGGGAGCCCGAGCCCTCTCGCCTCCAAGCCGTGTTCGAGGCCCTCCTGACCCAGTTCGACCGACTCAACCAGGCCACGGAGGATGTCTACCAGCTGGAGCGCAGGCTTCAGAGCCTGCAAGGCCGCAGGAGCACGGGTGCCCCCAGCCCCTCCTCAGACCTGCGGCCAGCCCTGCCTGGCCGTCTTGCCCGGGCCAGTCGTGGCGTGGGTCTGGCCCCGGGCCCCTGCAGGGTTTCCCTGCGGGCTAAGAACAAGGTCCACCCCGGCAGCACTTAGTCCCGGGGGGTCCTGGGCTCGGACCCCTTCCCTGGGGTGGGCCTCTGGCTTCAGTCCGCTCTGCAGAGGGAGCCAGAGCAGACACCGCTCAGTATTAATTTCTGCCACCCTTACGGTCTCGGGCCAGGCAGAAGAGCTGCACGAAGGCCCCCAGGGAGCAGTCGTCTCTCTCTCTCTGTGGGTCTCAGCACTTTAAAGACGCCACGTGGGCAGCCAGGACCCAGGGTCCCCTCCCCGGCTCCCCGTGGGAGGACACAGCAGTATTGGGCTGAGTGCCCAGCCTCTGAGATGCTAATTTATTACCGGAGTCCTCAGGTACAGCGGGCTGTGCCCGGCCCCACCTCCTGGGCAGACATCTCCCCTTTGCTAAGGATCCAGGCTTCGGGGAGGGGAACCTGCACCTCCCGTCGTCTCCCCCTAAGTTATTACCTCTCCCTTGCCCCTGCTGAGTGCACGCACCTTCAGCCGCAGTGTCTCTGTCGTCAGTAATTTATACGGGGTTAAAAATGTATTTTTGTACGTTGCTCTCTTTTTCATTAGGGCCGAGGGACCTGGTGGCTGCAGTGGCTCCGTGCCCCCCGTCTCCTGTGGGGAGGGGTGCTGGGGCTGCAGAGCTGGCCTCCCTCCCCAGACACCTAACCCGAGTTGGATCCAAGTTGGGCCTGGGGCTGGGACGGGAGGCTTGTTGGAAGGGCCCAGCCATCGCCTCGGCACTTCCTGTCACCACCCCCCTCCCCACCCCCGTGGCCTTGCTCTCTGCCTGGGCTGTGACAGCAAGGGGGCAGAGCCCAGACCTGCGGGTGTCAGGTCTGGGGGAGGAGGAGGACGCGGGCGGCGCCAGACCTCCAGGGTGGAAGGAGCCCTGCCCCGGGGCTGGCTCCCGGGGCTGGGGCCGGTGAGGGTCTTGTGTACCGGAGAACACGTGGGTGGTGGCAGGGTGGCCCCCGACCGCAGCCCGACAGGCCCTGTACCACCTCCGTGGGTGTGGCCACAGCTACAGCCTTGATCCCGTCCCCACCCGACAAAGTCAAATAAACCAGCTGGCTGACTGCATCCGCGTCTGGCTCTGAGTGACACGATGGGGAGGCCGGGGCTGCACCACTGCTTTATTTCATTTGCGCATGTAACAGCGGGGCACGGGACCCGGCTCACACGAACTCGGTGAAGTCATCCACAGAGGAGATGAGGCGCTTCCGCTGGCCCGTCTCGTACGTGGGCATGGGCTCGGCCGGGGCCGGGGCCTTGGCGTGGCCCGGAGGGTGCGTCTGCGTCAGCGGCAGGCTGGGGTTGGAGTAGTGGGCTTCCTCACGGATCTGCAGGGGACGGGGAGGCTTCAGGAAGAAGCGGGGGCAGGGGGGGCACTTGCCCTCCGGGAGCTGGATGCCAGTGCACGCCCCCCTCCCCCCAAGGCATCTGAGGCCCACCCGCCCTACCCGGTGGCGCAGCCGCTTGATGTGACGGAGCCTGGCGATCCACTTGGACGGGTAGATATCCGTGGGGTTGGAGCGGCTATGGTGCACCTGGGAGGCCATCTGGCGTGGGAGACGGGGAGCGCTGAGGCCCTTGTGGCCGGCACCCCTGGGCCCGTCCCACCCTGCCCCGGGCCGACCCCTCTGCTCACGTTGGCGTGCAGAGCCATCTGACGGGCCACGAAGGGCAGGTTGCGATCAGACACGATCTTGGCCACGCTGGTGTCCACGAGGCCCTCCATGTCTGAGGAGACACAGAGCTCGTGAGGGGCTCAGGGCCGCGAGGGCCTCCCCGCCCGGCCCCAGGGCTCACCCTTCCTGCACTGCAGCGACACCAGGTTGCACTCGTAGTCCAGGGGGGTGATGATCACGTGGACGAAGTTGAACTGGCCCTGTGCAGACAAGGGCAGAGGTCACCCCGGGCCTTGCCCCTTTCTCGCTCAGCGCCTAACTCCACAAACCTGCCCTTTCGGTCACTAGCCCCGTAGACACGCTTCCGACCGAGCCCGGGGGCAGGGCTGTCCCTCATCTCCTCCCCCGGGCCGCCTTCCCTCCTAAAGCCCGACTCCACATCCAGATCCCACCAACCGAATCCCCCCGAGTTCAGGTCCAGTCACGACCCTAAACAGGCGCGTGACCCCCACCTCGCCTGCCTGTGCTACCCGTGACTCCTGCTGCCACCTGGCTGCCAGCTGCCTCCCTGTCGTCCCGAGAGCAGCCCGGACGCCTACACGGGCGGACCGCTTCCCTGTGCGTCTCTGGGTGTGCACCACACACACCCACCCCAGCTCCGTGCCACCCCTCGGGCACCGTGGCCCGCGACTGGACTCTCACCAGCGGCCGCGTGTTCGCGTTCAGCGACCCCCTCTGAGGCTTGCTGTTGGGTTTAGAATCTGAACACCTGTGAGCTTCGGACCTGCCCCCCGACCCTGCCTTCCACGTGCCTCACACCCCAAGTCTCCTGGGTGGAGCCCGCCTCCCCCCCCCCCCCAAGCCTCCCCACCGGGGCCTTGGGCCCTAGCATCATCATCTAGGGAAGGTGAGGCCACGGGGCACACCCCAGCGTTGTGTGATGACACGAGGGAGGTGTCAGAGAGGGGGACTCCGAGACCCAGGGACACACAAATCCCTGCTCTGTGCCCGGCCCCCCACTAGGCTCATTGGCTCCCACGAGGGCCGCTGTCCCCGTCGTTGTCATTACAGAGAACACCGGCTGGGGGGGGGGGGGGAACGTGCCTACTCCAACTGGCGGCGGGAGGCACTGGAGGTCCTTTTATTGACGTACTGACCCCGACAGTGCCTGCTGTCTGCACTCAACACAGACCAGAGAGAGCACTTGCCCAGAGGTGTAGACTCGAGCCAGGGGTGCCCACCTGCGCCCGCCTCCAGGGCCCCCACTCACTTTAATGGTGCCCAGTTTAAAGTCCTCGCCGGAGTCATTATAGACAATGGACACAAAGTCGTTGCCCAGATGGCGCTTCTTGTCACAGCGGTGCTTGTCCACGTCCTTGGTGGGCATCAGGGTGGCGATATGGAAGACAGCTGCGAGGCGCATGGGGCCAAGTTGAGCGGGGCCTGGCATGGCCCCAGGCAGAGCACCAGCGTGGGGCGCCTCTTGGTTCCTCCAGAGGCTCTCGGGCCTGCGGGACCCGCCCCCTCCAGTGCCTGGCCAGCAGACTTGCCTCCTCACCCCGAGGGCATAGCTTCCGGACGCAGAGGCGCCAGCCCCACTGCTACCCCCCCACCCCCGGTCCCCATTGGGGGAAGTCAGGCCCTCGGCCACCCTCAGCCCCGAGTGCGGGCCGGCGGAAGGCGCATACCCTGCATGATGTCATCGTGCCAGCAGTAGGTGAACTGGCCGTCCTCCCCGCACACGTCCAGACCGCCCAGGTACACCTTATCCGGCTGGCAGTCCTTGAGCTCGATGAGCTTGCCCAGGCCCGTCAGGAACTCTGTGTACCGGTACGAGCCGTGCTCGTTGGACAGGATGGCGAGCTCGCTGCTGCTCTGTGGGGAGAGAGGAGCTCGGCGGCACCCGCCCCTGCCCGGCTCCTCGGGGCCCCGGCGCGCACCCGGGGGCGCGCACCCGGGGGCGCCATCTGGACCCCGTCTCTCGCACAGAGCACGGGTCCACCAGCCAATTTGCTCAGGCGGACCAAAAACACACCCAGAGGCTGGCATTCCGCGGCATCCCAGCCCCGCGCCGCAGGCCTGCTCATCTCATGGGGACGGGGGGCGCCCCGCTTCCACCGGCTCTTCGTGCGGCAGCCAGAAGGATGCTCCGGAGGCTGGGGCCGAGTTACCGCCAACCCTCGGCTCAGAACCATTCGTGGCCCTCCCACCTCCCTGGGAACGACACGCAGCCCCGAGGCCGTCCACGCCTCCCCTCTACTTCCCCATCCTGCCTCCGGCCCCCTGTGCGCGCGCGGGCACTGCGCCAGCCACCCCGTGCCCGGGTCGCTGATGTGAGCAGTGCCCCGCCCACACCTGTGGCGTCCACGCACCCACCACCCTCTCTGCAGCCCCCAACGTCCCTCGGGGCACCGTGTGCTCACACGCTCCGCTGTCACTCCCGCCGCATCCCGGGCACGGGAACGGCAGCCTGCACAGGGCCCCACGGGCACTTGATGCAGTGACTGAGCTCGGTGGCGGACGAGGGGCCGGGCCCTGAACCCAGCCCCAGCCAGGGAGGCCATCCGGCTGGGCTCGGGCCCCCAGCACCCTTACCTGGCCTTCTCCCACGTACAGGACCGCGATCTTGTGCGTGTCGTAGGATGGGATCTGGTCGAGGAGCTGCACCGACCGCTCGAAGGACTGTAGCCACAGAGCCCCGCCTGAGCCTTGGGCGGAGGTCGTGCCACCACCAGCCCGTCAGGTGCCTGTCCGGGGAGGGCTCTCCTCGCCCGGGGCAGGTTGGGGGAGGGGTCGCTATAGGCTGCCACAGGGAGCTGAGGCTTTGTCTCTGCGAGCCTGGGCTGTGGGCACCCCACGGTGTCCCCCACCCAGGCTCCGGGGGGACCCCGCACCGGAGAGAAAGCACACATACCTCGTTAGGCAGAAGGATCGGCTTGTTGGACTCGTCGCCAAAGAAAGGAGAGTGGTACAGCTGCAGGAACACGAAGCTGCAGGGGCAGAGACGGGAGGGCCGGGCCGGGCCTGGTCACTGCTGGCACCGCCGACCCAGGCACAAAGAAGCGGACCTCCGCCCCATCGCCGAAGGAACTGCCCTCTTGTCTGGCTCCCACCGGCCACGGGGCACAGGCTACACGACCCGTAGCCCAGTCTGTTCGGCTGGGGGCCACTCAGGCACCGTGTCCCCATGGGGACTGTCCGGCAGCTCCAGCCCGAAAGGGCAAGGCTCACCTGGGGTTGATGCCCGGCACCTTCTCGGTATTGGAGGCCCCAGCTCTGCTCTTGAAGGCGTCCCGCTCTACCCTCTTGCCTCTGCGTGACGGGGCTGAATCCGAAATGGTGTAGCCTCTGGGACGCAGGCCACCGGGGGAACGGGGACAGCCAGAAGGCAAGGGACCCTCGGGCCTCGCAGGGCCCCGGCCCTGACTCTCTTCACCTGGGGTTGACCAAGTGGCACCTGCCCCGTCCAGAGTCCCGGACTGCGAGCGGGCCTTGGCCTCGGGGCTCAGCCGGCCAACGTCGGCCTTGTCCCCAGGGTCCCCGAGTGTATCCTGCAGGGTCTGCAGCTCCGGCGAGGAGCTAGACTTGCTGAGGGGCTGGGCGGGCTGGAAGGAGAGCCCCGCAGAGGGCCGGGCTCCCTCGGCAGACACGGCCCGCCCGATGGGGAGCCCTCCGGCAGCCACCTCCTCTGCGGCGAAAGACTTCTCCTCTTGGCTGGAGCTGGAAGACGACTGGAAAGGAAGGAGTCCAGAGAGCCTTCGTTGGAAGACGCCAGTGAACCCTCCCAGGGGCCTACTCGGGGGCGATGAAGCCCCACCTGCCCCCCAGCCAGGGCCAGAGGAGCCACTCGGCAGCAAGCGGATGGCCACGGCCCCGCCCCCTCCCCTAGGACGACTCCTGCCCGTGCTGAGCAGCAGGGCCACAGAATGCCGACAATGAGCCACTAGCCCTGCGGGGACCACCGGGAAGCCCCGGGCCATCCACGCAGAAGGGACTTGGAAGGACAGCTAGCCAGTTCTTAGATAACAAAAGAGGAAGAAAAACCTCGTGTGAGTTCACAGCAAGCCAGCCGGAGCCACAAAGCCTGGAGCGGAGGCCCCGCCCCTCTTCCCACAGCGCCCTCCCCCGCCTAGTACTCACTCTACTGTAGGCTTCAGGGCGCCGACAGCGCCTCTCTGGGCCCAGGGTGGCCTCAAAGTCCTCCAGCTCAGTGGGCTCGCCTGGCAAATCAGTCTCGCTGGGACTTCCCTCCTCCAGAACCACCGCGGAGTCTGGGAGGACACAGATGAGGCTACTAGGTGCTGGCCCGGCCCCCAGGAGCTCACGTGGCCTGAGGTACCAGCCTCTCCCCGGCAAGAGAGCACAGCGGCCCCCCAACAGAGCCTCACCTAAGGCCTTCCTTGCCTGTGGCTCTAAGCTGCCCACACCCCATCAAGTCAGCTGGAGAAGGGCGCCCTCAGGGGCCTGGATGTGACCCCTGACACGGGGAGTCTCCAACACAGGCTCCCGGACGTAGGGACGTGGGGGGCATCCGGCTCCTGGAATCCCCAGCCCAGGATCCACAGCACCCGCCGCTGCTGCCCCAGCAAGGGAAACGGCCGGGGGCGGGACCCGAGCCCAAGAGCCCGCGAGGGAGGAGCCCCCGCCTAAGACGGGGTCCCAGCTCAGAAGGAGCGGCGCGCCCACACCGGCCCCCAGGAACCGGGACGAGAGGCCAGAGTCCCTCTGTGATGGGACCTGAGGAGAAGCCTGATGGAGAAACACCCGTGCGCACACACAGACTCGGAAGCCCGTTCTGGAAAGCCGAGGCGCGCTATCGGAGCCCAAGCCAACCCCGAGCTGAGGAATGCTAAGGAGGGTACGATGCCCTGAAGCAGCATTTCCTGTGCCGATGTGAGGGCGGGGGCGGGGGAGGGGGAAGCAACCGGGGGTTAGCGCAGCCCGCGGCCGCCACACACGCAGCCCCACACGCGCACGGCCCGTCAGCCGCCTGCCGGAGCCCGTCTGCACGCTGCCCTTTCCTAACTGGCTCCTGTCCACATGTGGGCACCCAGGTGTGCCCAAGGGCCATGCAGGTCAGAGCCCGCCCCTGCCAGGGCCTGGGAACAACGGGCCAAAGGCTGGTCTGTAGGGCCTCTGGCCAGCCCACGACGAGAGGCAGACACAGCCCAATTTGTGGGTTCGCAAAGCCAATCTGACCACCAGAAGCCCGGGAAAAGTCAGTGGGGCTGAGCCCCAGGGCCAGGCTCGCCCCAAAGAACTGCCCCCCTGCCAGCATCTGTGGCTTAGCTGCCCAAGGTCACCTCCTGAGGCCTGAAGATGTGGCTGTAAGGGCCTGCCCGACGTGGGGACAGAGCTCAGCCACGAAGGGCATGCGGCAGAGGGGGTCCGCCAGCAAAGCGCAGGCATTCTGCACAGACGTCCTCATGCGAGTCGGGGCCCTTCTCCCAGAGGGCACGGAGCGGCTCTGGCAGGACCACGGAGGGATGAGCGGATGAGGGGCGATGAGAACAGCACCTACGAGGCAGAGCGCCGCTCTGGAGCAAACACCGCTTCCCTTAAAGAGACACACGAGTACCTGCCCAGGAAATGCTCCTGTGCAGCTCTCCTTGGCAACTGGTCTGGTACAGGGAGGAGAAAGAGGCCACTGCAAGGGAAACCGCGAGCGGCCAGTCAGCAGAAGGGGAGACTATGCACAGTCGAGCAGAGGAAAGGCACCACTAGTCCCGCACAGAGCCCGGGCCTGGAGAGAGAGAGCGGAGGGGCCAGCGGCGCCCGGCTCCCCAAGCTGCCGGAGCCGGCGTCTGGAAGGGGAGCGCGGCCCTCCTCCTCGCCAACACAGGTCCCGGGCCGCTAAGCGCCATCTGCGGCCACAGGGAAGGCCAGACGGTGGCCCGGAAGCTCCGCAGCAGCAGGCTGGGCACGGGCACGAGCGCAGGCAGGTGCAGACTGTGTGCTCGGCGCATCCACACCCACGCCCGAGCAGAAGCGCGGCTACCGCCTAGAGCCCCGGCCACGGGCGCTCCGAGGAGAGCGCGGGGCAAAGGCTTTGCGGGGGCTCTGCCGTGCCCGCCCCCGCACAGCTACCGCGCGCCTCGGGAAGAGGGTCCCTTTAGCGGGAACGGACCCTGCTCCCACGTCAGGCTGTGGCGGCGGCGAGGAAAGCTCCGGGACCCCCACTGTGGGCGCGACCCGCGGCGCAGGGGAGCGACGCTGCCTCCAGACAGCACGGCCAGGTCGGGCGGGACGGGTACCCACCTGTGTTAGAACGTGGGGGCGGAGGGGGCTTGGCGGAGCCGGCCGCCGGCACCGAAAGTGACTTGTACAGGGCCGTGTCACGACGCTCCTTGAAGCGCTCGGCGGCCATGAGGGCGTTGGACAGCTCCTGCAGGGGCATGTTGTTGATGTCCGAGGAGAAGGGGCTGAGGGGGTTCTCCAGGCTCATCAGCCAGCTGGTGTTCCCTGCGGAGGGGCAGGCAGCACCCCTCAGGCCGCGGGCCCGACACCGCCACCGGCCATCCCCACCCCCGAGGGCACGTGCCCGGGGGTGGGCAGAGCTCCCTGTGCTCAACCAGGGAGCGATGGGGAAGTGGGGGGAGGCTCTAGCAAAGGCAGGCCCCTGGCTGGCCCCGACGCTCCACCCCCACACCGCCAGACCCCCAGGTCAGGAGTAGCTCCCGTCCCGGTGGTCGCCCGCCTCACAGGCGCACAGGAGGGCCTCAGCTCATACCGCTCTCCGCCCCGGGTCAGCGCTCACACCCACGTCAGGCCCGGCAGAGGCACCGCAAAGAACAGACACCACCGAAAAGCTTGGATGGGGCAGAGCCGGGGGTTTTCTGGGCTCCCTCTCCCCACAAGGCCCACGGGCCAACACTTTGACGCGGCCCTCCACACCGAGCGTCCTCACGTTGAGAGCATCTCCCTCAACCCTGACCCACCTCCTCCGGCCCTTCCTGGGCCTTCTCATCCAGTCTCTGGCCTCCCCCATGCCGGCTCCCCAAGAGGACCCAGGGCCCACAGCCTTACTGCCCAGGAGGGTCCCCAGGACCGGGCGCCTTATCCTCCCCGGTCACCACTGGCCACGCTGCGCCCTAAGCGGACCCCAGGCCCCGGGCCTTGGCTTCCTTTAACCTCAAATACCCATTACAGGCTGAATCGTGTGTCGCAAAATTCCTGTGTGGAAGTCCTCACCTCCAGCACCTCGGAAAGCACCGCGGTAAGGGAAAACCGAATCTCCCGGGTGGTCCCTAATCCAGAGTCCTTACCAGGGGACACACACCCGCACAGAGGGACGACCACGCAAGAACACGAGGGAAGACACACGCGTGTGCACCCCGGGAAGAGAGGCCTCAAGAGGACCCAGCCCGGTTGGCACCCTCACCTGGGACTTACAGCCCCCGGGAGCAGGAGGAAATACCTTTCTGTTGCTGAAGCTGCCCGCTCCGGGGCACTCTGTCAGGGAGGCCCGAGTGGACTAGCGCAGGCCCTCTCCACTCAGCCCTGTGGATCCCCCTCACCGCTCACCGTGTGGGCGTCACGGAGCGGAAGCTCCCTCGGCCCAGCCTGCCTGCCCCTCCTGTGTACCTAAGACCCTCGTGGCTAATGGTCCCGCGGCCACTGTGTGTGCTGACCGAGGCCCAGGCGTGCCAAGGGCAGACCCGTCAGTACCCGTGGGCCTCCGGACCAAGATCTCCGCCCAGCCCTGGGTCAGCAGGGGTACGTAGGCCGCCAGGCTCGTCTTCTCCTGCGCCGGGAGCTGGGCGGCAGCCGAGGCCCTCTCGGACGTGCTGGCTGGTGTGGTCTGTGCGCCTGGGCAGTGGGTGGCCGGAGCGTCCAAGGCACCAACACGAAGGCCGTGGCCCCCTGAGGAAGGGGAGGACAGGAGGGCTGGTGACCCCCACCTGCCCGACGCAGAGCCGCCGGCTCACAACTGGCTGTTCCACCCAGGGCCCTGCTGGCCACGGAGCCCCAGGCCAGCAACCAGAGGCAGCTCAGCCCTCTCTGGGTGTCGGCCTCGGTGGGCCCAGGGCAGTAGGAAGGGGCCCCAGCACCTGCCCCACCTGCCCCCACCGTTGGACCGTGGCTCGTTCTGGCTGCAGCAAAAGAAAGCTACAGGGGTGAGCTGAGGACAAGGACTGCCGAGGGTTCACAGGAAACACAAGCCATGAGAAACGGACCCTCGGGCCAGAGTTGTGCAAAAGGCACACCGCCTGCCGCACCCCCTGTGACGAGGGCTCGCGGAAACAACATCCCGGCAGTGTTCGCGAGCGCGTGCACCCACAGAGGCCCCGAGGAGGCAGGGAGGGGCACCGGCTCACCAGACATGGAGCGGACGCGGTCCCGGGCCCCACGGCACACCTGCTGCCCAGCCTGGGACTCCAACTTGGCAGGCGCCTCCTTTGTCTGCCTCACGTGCGCACCGGGGTCAGAGCTGAGGACGGAAGGGCCCGTGCCGAGCGTGACCGAGATGTCTCACAGGCTCCAGGCTGGCGTGCAACCGAGCCACCCCAGCCTGGGCTCGGGACCGCCAGGGTCACGGCCCGATAGGTAGGGGCTGGAAGGTGCGGTCACCTCAGCTCTGGGCTGCCCTGCAGCTCTCCTGAGTCCAAGCCCAGCAGTGACCGGGTTCCGGTCCCCACGCTCGTCGTCACGGTGACGAGCTTGTTTCCAACCAGCCAGGTCTTGGTCCTGCCACCAGCCAAGAGGAACTCCCCTACAGGGGACCTGAAAGCAGAGGGGCATCGGCCAACACCTTGCCCAGCGGGCTCTGGACGGGCATCGTGGTTCCAAAGGCGCCTCCGACTGAGGGCCGCCTGCAGGAAGGAACCCTGCACGACTCACCCGCCACCGCCACTTTGACCCATTACAGTCACAGAAGAAGAGAGCGCGGTGCTGTGCCTCCCTCCCAGCCTGTACCTCTTGGGGACCGCCGTGAAGTTGGAGAACACGTATCTGGCCATCATGTCCAGACAAGTCTCCGTGAGCTCCAGGTGGAGATTTTTCAAGTTGTCGTCAGCCTGGGCCATTGAGTTCTCGTCCGCAGACCCCAAGCTGGCACTCGTGAGGGACGACTGGATCCTGCTGGAGGGAGGGGCCCAGCGAGGTCAGGTGCCGACCGGCCCCTCCTCTCCCCCCAGGGGCCAGAGCTGGAGGCATGCATTTGCTGGGGGGCCGCGCCCACAAACGCCCCACCAGGGCGCACGGCCAGTGGAGCCACGGCTCGGCAGACCGCGCTGACACATCCTCCCAGAGAGAGGAGGGCAAGGCCTCACGGGAGACACGAGAGACCGACATCCCCTCACCGAAGCGCAGGAGTTAGGGGACGGCTTTGTGGCAGAGCCCTTTAGTCATGCAGAGACACGAAGACCACACACACACACACACACACACACACACACACAAAGATTGCATTCTGCCCACGGGGCCACCTCCCGATGACGGGGAGGGTCTGGGCTTCGTGTGCAGCTCTTCACCCTGAACTCAGGCCGCCCCAGCTCCGCACGCACCCCGTGACCAGAAGGGGCTTATGTGGGCTTAATTCTGACGCCAATTTTTCAAAGCCCCTTTGCCACGTTCTGCTTGTGATAGAGACCGTGCTAGAAAAGAGCGGAGAGCCTCGCTGCCCCACCCCCAGCCCCCCAAACCACACTCAGCAGAGGCCAGCCTGAGGCTGGAGCCCAAGCCAGGCTCCTAGGAAGTGGGTCTCCTGGGCCCGAAGGGGCTTCCTGGGGAGGAGACCACCCCCATCCCGCAGCTCAGCGCAGCCTAGCACGGCCGGCGCCTGGCGGGAGCAGCGACCCCCAGGGGCCCACACCCGCACTCAGACACAGCAGGGAGAAGTGAGCGAGGCCACGCCCCTCAAGGGTTCTGACCTCGCCAGCCCGGCCCCCACCCCCGCTGCCCCACTCAAAGCCCCCGCGCCCTTTCAGCCGCCCCAGAAAGCGGACCTTTACTAAGAGAAAGCTCAAGAACAAAGTCCACCTGAGAGGATGCGAAAGCCAATCCCAGGAGCATGCTCCCTCCTGTCCCCCGTGGGCGCTGCTTTCATACGCAGAGGCCCCTCGCCTCCGGGGACAGGCCTGTGGGCAGCTGCCACCGGGTGCCTGGCTTCCTCAGAGCTACCGCCCTCCCTGCTTTGGGCTCCCAGGCCAGCCTCCGAGGAGGCCTGCAGCCAGCCCGTGCTGGGACGAGGCTCGGGGACAGAATGCAACCTTCCCACCCCTCACCACCAGGCTCCCCGGGACCGAGGGCTGGGCTGGGCAGGACGGGCCTCTGTCTCCTGCTCCTCCAGCTCCGGCCAGGCGACGAGGTCATGCAAGCGCCCCATGCACCGCCACCCGGGCGCTCCCGCCTGCAGGGCCACCGCACGGGCCAAGCTGCAGGGTCTGAGCCCCCCACCCGAAGAAGCCCACTACCTGCGGACCACATGTTCAGACACACTGATGCTGCGGCACCGGAAGGCGTCGGCTGCAGAGCTCTCCTGGAATTCTCTCACGGGTGGGGAGTTATTCAAGCCTTGTTTGGGGGGTCTGGCTATCCTCAAACTACCAGGTGAGGAAGGAAGGCCCAAGCCCCAGAGAGCCCAGCTCCCGGGAGGGGAGAGCAAGCCATTGGAGGGATGAGAAGGAAAGGTCACAGGCCACGGGGTCAGGATGGACAGCCCGCGGGTGAGATGAACAAAAAACCATGCCAGAGGCCAGTTAGCAGGGGGAAGAAACAGAAAACAAAAACGCATGAAAATACATCTTGTAAACATAACTCAGAAAAAGTCACGGTACCAAAACAAAGAACATTAGTGCAAATTAAACGTGTATGGAGTGCTCCGCACGGCAGATTCCAGGCTGCGCTGACCAGGCGTCCCCCCCGCCTCAGCCCTGCGGCCGGCACCACCCAGCTCGGGGAGCAGGGAGCGCTGAGGCCCCAAAGGTCACCACTCAGAGAGGCCGGTTCTTAGTTCGAGGTCCCGGGCCCCCAGCGACCCGGGCTTAAGAAGCCAGCTTTTAACTTTAAGTCACGATGACCTGGTCGTTCTGGAAAATGCCGTACTCCCCCCCTCCCACCCCCCCAGGGGAGAACTGAAAAGCTGGGGCAGAAGGCGGGGGCAGAAAGAGGAGTCGCCGTTCCGGTGAGGTGCAGACGAGACAAAGCCTAGCACGGCTCTCGGCTTTGGCAAAAGCGGCTGTGACGGGACAGGGGAGCGTGTCCCCTGACTGGCAGCAGGCTGGACAGCAAGCTCAGGGGGAAGGGGGACCGCGGCCCGAGGCCGGGCTGACTACAGGGCCCTGGAGCTCCTCCTCACCCGGGCCCAGGTACTCGGCTTCCCGGGAGCCACAGCTGCCCTGTCGCAGCCCTCGGCTCACTGGGTGGAGACGGGCCACCCAGACGCCCTACGGCTGGCACCCTGAGCCCGTCGGCAAGTCCGACCTCGGTGCTCCGTGGCCGGGACTGGCTGCAGGCCACGGCGCCGGCCGCTGCAGCTAGATGCGGGCGTTAGCAGCATCGCAGGCCCTGCCCTACCTGGCGCCGGGACCCCTGGGGCCCAGCACGGCCCGCACGGGGCATCCCCTCGGCCACGTTCCCTTTCCGCTAGACAGCCCAGCGGCAACAGGTCAGCCCAGACCCCACCGTGCCGGTCACACAGGCCACGCTCGCCGACCCACCCCGGCCCGTGCCCTCCACAGACACTGGGCGCGCCCTCCGCAGGCCCGCACCTCTTGGGCCTCTCGTTGAGACTGGTGCTCCGCGCTCTGAAGCTGTCCTTCTCCGGGGTGTCGTCAAAAGACAGGAGGACATTGGAGCGTAGGCCCTGGCAGTGGAACAGAGCTGAGCTGCAGGCCGGGGGGACTGACCCCCGTGTGTCCTCCCTCCGCAGGCCTGGGACACGGTGAGCACAGCACCCGACGACGCCCACCTCCCTCTCCCCTGACCGTCACCCCACTGCAGCCAGGAGCAAAGCAGGTCCCACCCTGCAAGGAGTTTGAGCTCCTCCGGCCTACCTTAGTGATATAAGGAACAAAATCCTTCCGAAAAGGCAGACGGCATCTAATGAACCACATGGCTATGACGTGATGGGCCAGGCACACGATGTACTGATTAAACCTGAGGAGGAAGACAAGCGGTTTGGCCCGGTCCAGGCCCCCGAGGCTGATGTGCCAAGCCGAGCACAGAAAGGGGGCCCAGAGGCCACAGGCCCGTCCTAGGACTGAGAACAGCACGCAGGGGCACCTGGGTGGCTCAGTCGGTTAAGCGTCCGACTCTTGATTTCAGTTCAGGTCGTCAACTCGCAGTTCGCGAGTTCGAGCCCCGCATTGGTCTACACTGGCAGCGTGGAGCCTGCTTGGGATTCTCTCTCTTCCTCTCTCTCTGCCCCTCCCCTGCTCCCTGGCACATACTGTCTCTTAAAATACTTTTTTTAAAAAAAAGACCAGCACGCTGTCTGCTCCAAGTGGCCACGGGCTGGCCCAGGTCACAGGGAGGGACGTGACCGGCACTTACTTGGAGGGGTTGGTGTACGGCAGGGAGATGGCGAACACACTCGCGTACTGCTCAGCGGCAAAGTTCCTGTAGAGGTGAGGCAGCCTGGCCAGAGCTGCGGGACAGGGACACGGCCGGTGAGGGGGACTGGGCCAAGGCAGGCCCACACCCGGTGTCCCCAGGGTCCTGTGCTACTTCCAAAAGCTGGCGCGGCCACCCTGACTGAAGAGGGCTGCAAAGGAGTGAAGCTCGCAGCCTCCTTGAGCGTGACCTTCCCTCGACCCTCAGCTTTCTATTCCAAGGGCCAGAAACCCACGGTCCCCGGGCCAAAGCCAGCCAGCGGCCTGCGTCTGCATGACCTGTGAACTAAAAACGGCTTTTATGTTTTTAAAAGCTACGAACCAAAAGAAGGCACAGCAAAGGCCAACATGTGGCCCTTTACAGAAGTGCTGGTGGCCTGCTCTGCTCCCGTCCCCCACCCTGCTGAGGGCCAGACAAGCGCTAGAGTACTGGGAACGAAGGGGTGAGTGAGGCAGCCCGAGCTCCTGGAAGTCACAGTCTGAGAGGTGAATCAGCAAAGCCCCTCGGCAGAGCTCACACGCAGGGTGTGTGCCCTGAGGAGAATAAAGAGGATGTCGAGAGCCAGGCCAAGTGCAGGGACCCATGTCGGGCAACACAGAGGCTTCAATGCCATTTAAACTAAGAGGATGAGAATGGAGCCAGCCACTCGAAGGCCAGGAAGGAAAGCAGTTAAGGCTCGGGGGTAGGAAGTGCAAAGGCCCTGAGGCAACAGAGCATGGCACAGCACAGGTGCTCCATGGAGACCGCGCACTAACCTATGTCCCAAGTGAGATAGCAAAATGAGCTCAGAGAAGTCAACACAGGTTATTCTGGGTACATTGCGGCCCCAAACCCAAGAGTCCACTGCCCCCCCCGCCCCCCCCCCCCCAACGACAAGCATGCAGGCGGATGCTTACTTGACAGGAATTCGAGGAGTGGAATGGCCATGCTGGCTGTGGCCGAAATGTGTGTGAGCTTCACGACCAAGACAGGCAGCGCCTTGATGATGATGTCGGGCATTTCGACGCTGCACACGGCCAGGGCCACCACGCACTGGCTGGCACAGCGGTAGATCAGGCCTTGCTCCAGGCAGTACACCATCTCCCGCTGCGGGGCAGCACGGGGGCCTCAGACCCAGCCCGCCACAGGCCGGCCCTCCGCACCCCTGCCCCTGCCCACACACAGGCTTCTCTCCCCTCACCCCACTCCAGAATGTTCTACAGAGGGGGAGACCAAGGCTTAGGAAGGTGAAGCGCCTCATCCCAGGTCCTTAAGCGCATAAGCAGCACAGGGCCAGGAGGTGGACCCACCCGAGGCGAAGGGACAGCAGGGCAGCTCTGGTCAGGCCTTTCCTGGCACCTCCGACCGGCCAACGCCGGCAGGCGACGCTCCCCGCCCCGGCTCCTCAGCCAACCCCGGAGCTGGGACACGCTGGGCCCGTTAGCCCCCCGGTCACGGAACCTTACTACGGGGGAGGTTCCGCCCGACGCAGCAAGACGGGCAGAGGCCCACACAGCTCCGGGCAGCCAGTACCCAGCAGGAGGCAGCTCCCGCTCAAGCCACAGCCTCAGGCCAAACCACCCGGTAGCTCAGGGCCCCGTGGAGGATTTCGATTTCCCTGAAGCCAGCCCCATCCGCCAGGAACACCCTGGGCCTCAAGGGTTCTCGGGAAACCTTCACCCCGGCACGGCCTGCTGCCCAACGGGGCACAGCCAGGACGAACCAGGCCGAGCCACATAGGAGACGGTGCAGTCAGGGAGGGAGGGAGGGGACGGGGACCGTGAGCTCCCGACCTTGCCACGACCAGGAATGCGGGCTCAGAGCGGCCCGAGGCTAGTCGAGGCCCCACTCCTTGCCAGCTGTCACCGTGAGCAGACCACCCGACCTAAGACTTCAGTTCCCTCGTCAACGAAGGCAGAGTGACCGCGAAGCATCGGGACTTTAACCGAGACAGCCAATGTGATGGCAGCACGGGCCTTGTGCCCAGCAGTGGGGAACAAAGGGGAGGAGCGCTGCCGTGTGCTTCTGCACCTGACGACAGACGTGGAGGCAGAAAGAAGTCAGGCGTCCCGGACCCTGGTTGCCTGGCCTCTCAAAACAGGTCCAGCTCTGCCAAGTGGCTCAGCGCTTGTCCTGAAGCCAGGGCGGGACAAGCAGGTGGGGCTCCGCAGAGAGAAAAAATGCTGCTGCACATGGGGTCGACAGTCGACACCGCATTAAGCCCACACCACCCGGAAGGGAACGCAGGAGCGCCGCGCCAGCAGGGGTCCGGCGGCCACGGGGGAAGCAAGGCCAGCTCCCGGCCGAGCAGCCACCCGGATCATGAGAAAAACGTCCGGCCCGTGCGGCTAGAGCAAACATCCTGGGACCCAGGCTTTCCAATGCCGGCACCATGAGCTCACCTGTCCCTCCCCCACCCGGTACCTGTCTGGCTTTGTCCAAATAGTTATGGTAAGAGATTAACGCCGTCAGCACAGGAACCACAGCCAGGTGCAGGTCGGTCCTGGAGAAACCTTCCGGGGTGCCTCGGAGCCGCTCCAGAGTTCTGGGACCTGAAAGCTAAAGACCAAGGCCCCCCACGTGAGGCCCGGGCGGAGAGCCAGGCAGACCGTTAGGGGGCCGAGGGTGCGGGGGAGCCCGTGAGAATGCAGGTCCGGTGCGAGGAGGGCTCGTGAGCCCCGGGGTGGGGGCTCTCCCACTTCCTTTTCTGGCCAAGGGTCTGCCTTTTCCCAGAAGTGTGCAGCAGGGGGCGCCCAGGCTGGTGTGCTACGGACAGTCGGAGAGGGGATGAGCGTGTCACAGGAGCCCCGGTGAGGGGTGAGGAAGACGGCGGAAGGACTCCAAATACCACATCTGGCTCACGAGCCCTTCAGTGAGGCCTCCGATTTTCCGACCCCTGAGCTGGGAAAGGACAGGGCCCCACACGCGATGTGCGCTGCACACAGGGGTCTGTCTCTGGGGGAGACCGCCCTCTCGGGCTTCCACGGTTGACCTCCCGGGGCCTCACGGTCCTTGGGAGGAAGGCACCGGGTGCAGCCCCGATGTGGATGGTGACGTTACCATGGAGCAGAGGGCGGAAGACAGCTGGTCGACGCTGCACGGGGACGTGAAGATGAGGACCTTGAAGCGCAGGGACTCGGGCAGCTTGCCGAGAACAAGCTTCAGCACCTTCCAGTCCGTCTCCTGCAGGAAAAAGGGCCGTTCAGCGGGGACCGTCTGGGCCCTGCAGACAGAAGACGTGTCTCAGGGCCCGAAGCGCAGTCTGAGCTGGGCAGTCTGAGCTGCGTGACCTCTGGACGCCCTCTGTGCCCGCAGCCCGAGAAGCACGTGCCCCTCCGAGAAAGTTCACCCCGGCATGACGGCGGCCGCCCTCCCGAGGCCAGGCTGAGCGGGAGGCCCGGTGCACGGCCCCTACCGCCTCTCCCCTCTGAGCCGGCCCCGGGACTCCCCACACCTGACCCCCTCCCCGTGTACCCACAGTGACCCACAGGCTGCCCGTCCAGGGCACGGCGCCCACGGCATGCTGACTGACGCCGACCCAGAGCACAGTGAACACGCAGCAAGGAAAAAGCTCGTGTACTAGCTCAAAGAGAAGGCGGCAAGCGTTCCTGAACAATCCACAAGCCCACACACACACTCTAGGACCCAAATCCACCTGGGCACACGGCAACGGGAAAACATGGTCGTAGCCCCCCCGCAACTTCCGGAGGCCGCCATCCGTAAGCTCAGTGGCCACCAAACCAGAGAGCCGCTCCCCAGATCCCACCTGTGACTCGGAGGCCTCGAGACTCTCACAGGAAGTGTCCGACGGCAGCCATTAGTGCCAACGCCCAGCGCCCCAGGGAAGCCGCTTCCCTGCCCGTGGCCTTCGAGGGCTCACCGAAGCCCCCGCAGGCTTCCCAACCCCACCGTGCCACACTGCTAGCCACGTCACCTCTCCCCGGACCCTGTATGGGAATAGGCCTCTGCCCCTCCCCTTCCGTGTCACGGCCCCAGCTTTGCCTCCTGCCACCAGAACTGCACCTACCCTGCCTGCAGGCTCGGCTTACTCCTGCCACTGGAACCTCTCACCTGCCCCTCCAAGTGCCCCCAACCGGGGCTCAGTGCACCCGAGTCTCCTTCTGAGGCACACCAGTCCCGCGATCCCGGCCATCTGCCTGCCCGCCCCCACATCCTACCACAACCGTCGCCCAGAGGCAGGAAGGTCTCCTCGGTTCCGTGCCCAGCCCCGGGTGATGGCTGCGCACGGCGGATGCTCCCCACTGTGACCTTGGGGTGAACCTACCAAGGTCGCCGCTACAGAGACAGGCACCATGCCCCGTGGGCGGCACCAACCACCGCTCGGTGTGCCCTGGCTCAGCTGAGGAACCAGCCACCCCACCTGCTTCAAGCACTGCAGCAGGACCCGGAAGAGCAGGGAGTAGGGCAGGGAGCCAAGCCGCACAGCGGGACCGGCAGGTGCTGGGCCGGACGGCCCGGTGGGAGGCGACAGGGGGCCGCCGGCCTTCTTCTCAGAGCCTCTCTCTGGCTCCCTGTGGAGACAAGTGGCAGGAGCCCTGAGGCCGCAGCCCCCACTCCACGGGGTCAGGACAGGTGCTGGCCCCCGGCCCCGCCCCACACTGTCGTCAGGACGGCTCTGGACACTCGCACAGACCCAGGGCCACCCCGGGGCCGACGGCGGTGGACGCCACGGCCCGGAACTGGAGAAGCAGGGCTGACACGCACGTGGAGTCGCAGACGCAGTAGGGGCTGAACCTCACAGCCCCGTCCTTGCTGGGCAGGCCGAGGCGGTGCAGGGAGTCCGCCCTCAGCAGCAGCAGGAAGTCAAAGGCCTGCAGAGAGAAAGCAAGGTCCAACAAGGCAGGGACAACGCCGGGCCGTCCACTCGCACCCAGGCACCTCTCAGAAAGGGCCGTTCCCGCTAACAGCCAACGCGCCCCGACTCCACTGTGCACAAAGAGGCACCGGGGCCGAGACGCAGGCGTCCCTGCCTTCTCCCTCAGAGCCCGCAGAGGTGCGCCCTCCCCACGGCAGGGACAACACCGTGGCCTCATGCCACGCACAGCGGGGCCCGCCCCAGCGACGGAGGGAAAGGGCATCTCACACGTCGGCTGTGCAGCACCACGCAGCCCAGGATGCCAAAAAACCAGAACCCTGCTCGGGTGCTGTCACTTCCTCCAATGAACAACAAGTCACTTAACTGGGCTGCCCAAATGACGGGGCTGCCTGACACGTGGATGCTCTAGAAGGGACCAGCGTTTCTGTCCCAGAGGCCTCTGCTCAGCGGTGCCCTCAGAGCAGTCAGTCCTGCCACCTCTCTCAGCAGCAGCCACCCTCCACACCTGGCCCCGCCCCACCCCGCCCTCCAGCCCCGCCCCTCCACCTAGCCCAACCTGTAGCCCCGCCCCTGCGCCCTACAGCCCCGCCCAGCCCACCCGCACCCCGCCCCCAGAGACTCCACAGCCCCAGTAGAGACCAGGCTGTGGCTGCGCACCACCCTGAAAGACAGTGCAGTCCCCTTTCTCTGCTCACACCTGAGGCCACGGGAGGGCTCAGACTTGCACACGCAGAGGCACACGCACTGCAGGCAAAGGGAGGGGCAGCAGCTACTGGGGAGGCTGCAGCCACAGTTGGTGCTAAGGATGGAACAGTCCGCCAAAGTCCCCTCCTGGGACCACCTGCCACCTCCCCGGAGTGAGGTCCCCGATGTCACCAGCAGGTCCCCAGGAAGGGACCGTGGGCAGCCCTGAGGCGCAGCTTGCTCCACTACGGCCACCGACAGCCGGCTGGCCCTCCTACCTGCAGCCGGATGCTACTGGCGATGGGCAGGGTATAGCCGTGCTTGTAGTGGAGCTGCAGGTGGCTGACGAGGGTCTCGTACACACGCACCGCGTGGCTGGCAGGCAAGGCGTACAGCTTGGTCTGCAGAGAGAGCACGCCGCTCGCTCGGAAGGCAGCAGGCTGAAATGCAGCCATGCGGCCAGCACCCTCGTGCCCAGGAACCAGGACAAGCCCTCCCCAAGTAACTGGGAGGGGTCTGCCATGCCCTGGAAGGCACAGACCCTTCAAGCCACTAATTCCAGTCCAGGGACTTCGTCCCATGGACACTCCACATGTGCATACTCTCAGTTATGGGGAAAAAATCAGGAACAACGACACGTTCACGCCCTCAACGGGAACTCTCCTAATAAATCAGGAAAATCTGTCCAATGGCCCACCACTCGGCAACATGGGTGACAAGACCCCCGTGGGCTGGAAGCACGTTCTCTCTGCCACCAGGAAAGTGGACAGACCAGGCGTGAGGCTCCAGGGTGCTTGAGGAGGGTTAAGGGGGCCCACTCACCGGCCACCGGGCTGTCATCCCACTGTAGCCCCCTTCCTGCCCCACCTCCCTGATAGGTGAGCCTGGGAGAGGCCAGGTGAGACTTTGGTGTGGGGGGCTTCGGGGTGGCATGGGCCACCGAGGGGCAGCAGGGACCCCTCTGTGGTCCGTGGTACTCTTGAAGAGAACAGTGAGGGCTTAAAACACGTGTCACTGCTATTCTTTTTGAAGACAACTCATTAACAAAACAAGGTGGGGGGAGGGAGGGAGCCGGACACAACGCTGACAACACAGGGGCAGGTCCAGAGAGGACAGAAGAGGACGGGACGGCTGCCTGCCCGGTCTGCAGGAAAGAGAGACAATCTAACTCTCTGCTGTGTGTATACTGTTTAAGTGAACGCATAAATGACTTATCAAGCTGTTTTTTACCGTTTATTCTTAAGAGAGAGAGAAATACAGAGCATAAGCGGGGAAGGGGCAGAGTAAGAGACGGACACAGAATCCGAAGCAGGCTCCAGGCTCTGAGCTGTCAGCACAGAGCCTGACATGGGGCCCGAAGTCACAAGCCATGAGATCATGACCTGAGCCGAAGTCGGACGCTTAACCGATGGAGCCGCCCAAGCGCCCCATGGATGACTTTTTAATTACATAAAAAGAAAACAAAAACGGCCTGGCCCCAGACTTTGCCACAACTAGGAAACAGCTTGGCTCTGTGGCCCCACCCTCAGGTCTCCAGGGCTGGGGTCCCAGGTGAGGGTAACAGATGGCCTCTCTCACGTCTCTGCGGCAGGGACCTGGGGGCGCTCAGGCCACAGGCCCCTCAGCCCAGCATGCTCCCTCACACGTCACGGCGGTCAAGAGAGCTGGGCCCCCGTGAAGGGGCACCGGGGATGGGCTGCCCGGCTTTCCTCCCCCAGTTCACGCTCGCACACCAGAGCGTCGTCACGGGTAAGCGCTATGGGAAACTGCCACGCCCTTGAACAGCTCATGAACTGCAAGTTTCCGAGGCAACTGACTCGAACACTCTGCTTCACGGAATACTGACACCGGCAAGTAACCTCAACACACACTGTGGTGCTTTGAGACGGACGGCAGAGCCCAGGCGGAGGTTGTCTGGGGCATGAAGGGGAGAGGCCACGGCCCCAGCGACCCTCAGGGACACGGGGGGACAGCCACGCCACAGGAGGGCGAGGACATGCTGCTACAACCGAGGGAAAGAGTATGTGCCGACCCTCTAACTGGCAACCAACTCCTGTTCACAGCGTGCAAAGTGCTCTCGCGATTCAACAAAAAGGCAAAGACCCAGTTAAACAGCGAGAAGATGTGCACACGCTTGTGCCCAAAGTGACACCAGTGACCGATCGGCACATGAAAGGCCGCTCGTCACAGGCATCGGGGGAAAGCAGGTCAAGCCACAACAAGGTAGCACTTCCCAGGCACCCGCACGGCCACACTCAAGAAAAGCCGAAGAGGAGCGCCGGCGAGGATGTGGAGGAAGCGGGGCCTCACACCCGCTCCCGGGAAGGTCTAATGGAGCGAGCCCAGAGGAAGGCAGGCTGGCGGCTCCTGAAACGAAGCACACAGTTGCCGTCTGACCCAGGACTCCTCTGCTAGGTGGGAGCCCCAGAGAGACGAAAACCTATGTCCACACGGCAACTTGTACAGGAGTGTTCACGGCAGGGTGATTCACGAGACTCAAAAGGTGGAAAGAACCCGTGTCTGTCGAGCGACAAAGACGACGCAGGCAAGGCACACCGGCACGTGACTACGAGCCGGGGACGTGAGAGGAGCAGGCACGGACGCCTGCCGCCACGGGGAGGAGCCGCAGGAGCTCGCGGTGTGGGATTCCATTTCTGCGAAACGTCCAGAACAGGCAGACCCACAGGACAGAAAGCGAACCAGAGGCTGCCAGGGGCAGGGGTGCTGAGGGGAGGCGGGGGGTGGCTAACGGGTACGGAGTTCCTTCTGGGGAACGAGGATGTTCTAAAACCGTAGTGATGCCCACACAACTCTGAAGATACTGAAAACGCCACCAAACCTCACACTTTAAGTGGATGAGTTACGTGGTTTATGACTTACACCTCAACAAAGCTGTTCAAAGAACCCCAGCGCCCGCAGGGCCAGCGTCGATGGCGGGCCTGCGGTGAGAGCTGAGGGGACAGTCCCGGCACTGCCTCAGGGGCATCTCCGCACGGACTGCTCTGGCCGACCCTGTCCACCCCTCCCCACAGCTCTCGGGAGCCCCGCACCCCACGACCGGAGGGGTCTGGGTCACTGCCAGTTTGCCCTCTGCGGCCCCCGGGGGGTGCCCGGGGTCCCAGGAGACGCATCCCGACAGGCAGCTGGCCGCCGCAACCTCCCCGAAGAGCAGAGGCCCACCTGAAGGATCACCAGGAGCCCCAAGACTGCGGTCTTCACATCCTCTAAGGAGGCTGAATATGCCACCACGTCTCTTTCCTCCAGCTCAGGGGGTGCGGAAAGGGAGCGGGCCATCACCTTTAGAGAGAACACGTGTGCTCACCTTCGCGGCGCAGGCCTCCCTCCGGCAGCAACCATCAGACCTGACACTTTCTCCTGTTTCTCAAAAGCTGCATCTCACACACCCGAGGGACCGACCGTTCAGAAACTGCAACGTGTTTCAGCATTAAAAGAAAAACGCGCTGACTGTGCAGCAGTACTGGGCCGAAGCCTGCTTCCCGGCCGCCCCCCCAGGAGCCCCAGCTGCAGGCCCGGCCAGGTCTCCAGCGCTGCCCGTCCCTGCCGTGGGAGGAGCCCTGCCTGCAAGGCGCACCGATCGCCCTGGGGAGAATGGGGGCAGAGAGCCCAGAGCCCACTGCCGCCTGCAGGGCTTTGCTCTGGCGGCCCAGGTACCCGCCGGAGGGGCTCTCACCTTCTCCACAATGTCCAGCAGGCTGTTGAAGTGGTGGGTGTGACAGCCTTCGGCCAGGTCCACCAGCAACTGGGTGGCCAGTTTCCGGACTTGGGGGTCTTTGTCCTCCGGGATGTGGGAGAGCTGAGAGATGACCACCGAGCTGATCAGCTCCTCCTGTGGCGGCACAAGTGGGCACATGTGAGCCACGTGCAGCAGAGGCGTGGCAGCACCTGAGGGATGCTCTGCGCGGCCGGGCCCAGGCCCAGGTGTGATGCAGCAGTGAGCGTCCTGGCTGCTCCTGACGTTCACTGTCACGGTTCAGAACACTCCTAGGCGGAGGGCCCCCGTGTGCGAGCACTGGGGTAGGAAGACCTCGTTCCTGACATCACAGAGTCCGCGATAACCGGCCACAAGAGCTTTCAGGGCCGCAGGTACAAAGCACCACAGCAACAGAGAGCAGGACAAGACCGACCCTGACATGAGGGAGCAGAGAACCCAGAGGACCTTCCTGGAAAAGGCAGCACTGAACTGGGTTCCAAGGGACAAAGATGCAGACGAAGGGAAAGCTAAGAGGGTGGCAGAGGGCGGACAGGTGCTGGGAACATGGGCAATGGCAGGAAGGCTGGCTAAGGGAGAGGGGCAAAGCCTGAAGTGCACCTCCTGGAGGAAAGGGGACACAGGCAGGGGAACAAGGGCAGGGGCACACGGATGTCTCTGAAGGACAGATGGACTCTGGCCACAGACCAAGTACAAGATGGGCCGGAGGGAAAAAACTGGCAGTGGAGACACAGGCAGGGCCTGGAACCACCGAGGTCAAGCTGGGATCAGAGAGAGTGACACCGAAGCAAAAAGAAAACGTCCTCACGCAAGACTGTGTCCAGAATCTTTGTGTTTTAGGTGACTACTGGGGCGAGATCCCTGCGGGCGGGAATGGAGTCAGGGCCCCTCACTGGTCTCTAGGCTCAGCACAGGCCAGGCAGGGGGCTCCGGACAACAGAAGGACGCAAGAAGTAACAAAGGAGCAAATGTGGACTTAAGAAAGCCTGCTACACAGTCCAGGGCACACCCAGGAGACTCGCAGTGCCCGCACAGCTCACAAACGCACCTCGAGCCCACTGATCCCGGTGTCCCACCCCCCACCAGAACTCGTACCTCATAGAACTGCCTGTTGATGAGCAGCACAAAGGACAGGACGTCGAGCACCTTGATGCGCACAGCACTGCGGGATTCATTCCTGGGGGCAGGACACAGCGGCTAGAGGTGGTGGTGGGCAGGGGGCGAGGGAGCACGGCTGCTAGGGGCGGCGATGGGGGGGAACACGGCTGCTAGAGGTGGGGGGGACGGGGGAGCACGGCTGCTAGAGATGGGTGGGGCGGGGGAACACGGCTGCTAGAGGTGGGTGGGGGGGAGCACGGCTGCTAGACACAGCGGGGGGAACACAGCTGCTAGAGGTGGGGGGGGGCGGGGGAGCATGGCTGCTAGAGATGGGTGGGGCGGGGGAACACGGCTGCTAGAGGTGGGTGGGGGGGAACACGGCTGCTAGACACAGTGGGGGGAACACAGCTGCTAGAGGTGGTGGTGGGCAGGGGGCGAGGGAGCACGGCTGCTAGGGGCGGCGATGGGGGGGAACACGGCTGCTAGAGGTGGGTGGGGGGGAACACGGCTGCTAGACACAGTGGGGGGAACACAGCTGCTAGAGGTGGGTGGGGGGGAACACGGCTGCTAGACACAGTGGGGGGAACACAGCTGCTAGAGGTGGTGGTGGGCAGGGGGCGAGGGAGCACGGCTGCTAGGGGCGGCGATGGGGGGGAACACGGCTGCTAGAGGTGGGTGGGGGGGAGCACGGCTGCTAGACACAGTGGGGGGAACACGGCTGCTAGAGGTGGGTGGGGGGGAACACGGCTGCTAGACACAGTGGGGGGAACACAGCTGCTAGAGGTGGGGGGGGGCGGGGGAACACGGCTGCTAGAGGTAGGGGGGGGCACGGCTGCCAGCCTCAGCCTCCACCAGGCCCTAGCTCACCTGTAGCCTGAGTCTGAGGGCCGCCCCTGGGCCCCAGCCCCCAGAACCACGCACCTCTGCAGCAGGGTAGACCCTGCATAGGGCCCAGCTTCTCGACATTTAGACCCAACACTGGGCAAAGGGGCAGAGAGCTCAGCCCTTGGAGAGAGTGTCTTTTTACACAACCACTCGACAGGAAGAAATTAAGTGCAGGGGCCTCAGAGGACTCTGTCCTACTGGAAAACAAACCTTTTCCTGCACAGGGAGAACTAGTCCTTTCAAGACTGAGAAAGGAGGGCGCCTGGGTGGTTCAGTCAGTTCAACGTCAGACCCTTGACTTCAGCTCAGGTCACGACCTCACGGTTTGTGAGCTGGAGCCCTGTATCGGGCTTTGCGCTGACAGCATGGAGCCAGCGTGGGGTTCTGTCTCTCTCTCTCTGCCCTCCACTTACACTCGTGCGCATGCGTGCTCTCTCTCATAAACGTTAAGAAACGAAAAAAAGAAAAAAGGGAAAAAGGAAAGCCCTGACTCCCTATGTGCCAGACTGGGCCCAGAGCACAGACACAGTCCTCCAAAGGCTCCCTACCGGAAGAATCTCTCCATCAGTAACTGCAGGTTGTGAATCCAGCCGTCCTTTGCCGGATGGATGGACTGAGCCCTGTAGGTTATTAAGTTTAGGAGGGAGGACTCCTGTCAAAATAAGAAACACCTGGCATTAAGGAGCCGCTCTGCCCTCGAGGAGGGTTTCCTACACGCAGGCGGGCGCGCACACACACACACACACACACACACACATATGGCCCGTGCTGCTGGCCTGGGGGGGCATATCTCCTCGGGGACGCCAGCCACTTAGAGGCCCAAGGTGGGAAGTCTACACGACAAAGGCTCTAACGGCAGCAGTGAAAATTCATTTAAAAACCCACATCAAAGCCTTGGCATCAGGCTGTGCGTTTCTGGTGCCAACAAAGCCTGTGGCCCGGGGGCAGACGCACCAAGCAGCAGGTGTCCCTGGAGCTGGCCAGCACCTTCCTCCAGACAGGTGGGAGGAAGCTGATGGTTAGGCTAGCACCGACTCTAACAGACCCACGCTCGCTCGGCTTGCTGATGTCCCAGCAAACTTCCCTGCTGGAGCACAGACCCCAGAAAAGCAGGAGCCTGCTAGCCCTTTATCTCAAACTCAAGGAAACTGGTTTCAGACCCGCAGGGCCATGGCCCCCAGAGCTGAGGGGTCCCACTTCTCCCCCAGAAGCCTGACCTAAACCAGCCTCCTGCCCAAGCACCAAGGCCCCGCCCAGTTGAGGGAGAAGAGGTCTCACCGGCCTCTGGTCTGCACATCTCTCGACGAGCTCGAAGTATCTCTCGTGCGAGCCGTGGAACTCATTCTGGTCACACAGCTCCTCCACTGTGGTCAGCAGGTCATGGACGATGGCTCTGAGCTCCGGGCTGTCCAGGCTCTGAAACGCCAAAGTGCAGTCACACAGAAGTGACTTCCGCCCCACGGGTCTGGCCCAGCAGCCAAGCCCTGAGGGACGAGAGTCCAGTCGCTGCCGAGCTCCAGTCCCCCGCCCGCCGGCCTGGCTGCCGGCACACCACCCACCCTAGTGCCCCAGGAGACCCAGCCCTAAGGCCACACCGGACACAGCCTCGTCTCTTCTGCGGCTCCCGTGCCGCCAGCATTGCCCCTTCCTGGTGTGGCCAACGCTTCCTCCAAAGCTACGCTAAAGTCACGGGTGGCGTGCTGAATGCTCTGGGGAGCCACTTACGGGCCATGAAGGGCATCTGCTGTGTTACTGTCTGGATCAACACCAGCCTGCCCCTTGCTCGCCCGCGTATTCCTGCTCCAAACCACGGAGCAGCTTTGGCAAAACCAGCCATCCTCAGTGGGCGGCCGCATGACACCGCTGAGAACCATCAGCGTGGCCTCAGCAGGCTTGGGGGGAGGGGAGCAAAACGCACAGGGGCCGTCCCCCCGTGAGGTGAGCCTGCCGCACCCGAGGATCCACAGCCAGCTGGGAAGGGCCCTGTGGCCGGCCAGCGCCCGGTCGCGGTCCGCCCTGGGCCGCCGGCCATCCCGCCGCCTCACCTGGAGCTGCTGCAGCAGACGTTCGATGATGTCCAGCAGGATATCCCACGTCACAGCCTGGAGCTCCCTCCGGTACTTCTTGATGAGTCTGGTGACAGACAGGACGATTTCATAGGACACCACCTCGTTCGGACAGGTCATGGCCTGGAACAAGAGACCTGGCGGTCAGCCTCTGCCTGCTCATGCACAGGGAGCCCCCCTTCACACGGCCCTCCAAACCTAGCTTAAGAGGCTTTAGGGGGACCCGGTCCCCACACTTCTGTCACGGCCACAGAAAGAGGATCTTAGGAGCCTGCAAGCATTTTCTACGCCGGCTCCAAAGGGCTGGACTCAGCGAGACCATTAACTACAAATTCTGGGCCACTGGCTCACCAGCCTAGCAGAATGTGAAAGCCACCCTGGGACAGGCGCTGTGCAGGGACCGCACCTTCCACGCCGCGGGAGGCAGAGGCACGGCGGGAAGAGCAGCTCGGGAGAGGGAGCGTGAGCCTGGACACGACGCGGCGGCTGAGAGGATGGTGTGACGGCCCCAGCTCACCAGGGGCCGTGACGGCCGTGTGACAACGTGCACGGCAAGCGCTCTGAACACTGTCAGCACCGTGGCAGCGAGCTACTTCGCTGGCCTTGTGCTACAGCAAGAGTGAGATTAGCGCCTGACGACATAAAACCACCAACCGGGGGGAATCTTACTCGGTTCTGATGCCGATTTACAGAAGATAAAGCTCGTAAGATACAAGGTGTGCTTGAAGATAAAACCTTCCAATGGTCCTAAATCTCGTCCCCAGGCTGCAAACGGCACCTCAGCCCCTGCAGTAGGACCCACCTCGAATGGGCCTGTGCCCGGCCTGTGACTGTGGAGTCCCCGACCCTGCTCCCTGCGCACAGAGACCACCGTACCTCGTAAAACGACGGCAGCACGGACGTCGGGGAGTTCTTGAGCGAGTAGAGTCGGTGCGCCCCCCAGAGAGCCATGCCCACAAAGAACACGGCCCCTCTCAGCAGCGGGGCGTCTTCCATGTAGGCTCTGAAAGCGTTCCGCAGAGAGAGCAGAGGTCAGCGGAGCCCAGGCGGCCTCCCCGAGGCCCCTGCTCTCACGGGCCAGCAGCAAAGCTGGCAAAGAGGTGGCGGGCAGGGAACACAGGCCAGTAGCAACAACCAGATTCAACGTCCTAAGCGATGCATTCGCCCCACGCTTGCCAGACGCCAGGGCACGAAGGTGAGAGAAAGTCCCCGGCCTCCGGCTGCCGAAGGTGTAAGAGGCACACGTGCGAACCAGAGAACCACAGAAGGAAATGCCAAGTTTCTAGCTCAAATGACAGCTGAGAGGGGAAGCCCCGGGATAGAACAAAACCGGCTCAGGGGCGCCTGGGTGGCTCAGCCGGTTAAGCATCCGACATCAGCTCAGGTCATGATCTCGCAGTCCATGAGTTTGAGCCCCGCATCGGGCTCTGTGCTGACAGCTCAGTGCTGGAGCCTGCTTCAGATTCTGTGTCTACCTACTACTCCTCCACTCACTCTGTCTCTGCCTCTCAAAAATGAATAAATGTTGAAAAAAATTAAAAAAAAAAAAAAAGAACAAAACTGGCTCAGGCGGTCAGGAAACCAAGGACCATGCTACATCAAAACACATGCAGAAGCTCGGCCAAGGTCACGCCAGCAAGAGGCGGCGGCATGTGCAGAGGCCTCGGGCGGCTGGGAGGAGATCAAGGACAGGAGAGAGGCCCACGGGCGGAGGCAAGGCAGGCCATCCCGGCCCTACCCTTGACGGGGGGTTTCGTTCTTATCCCCAGAGCAGTGGGAGCCACCCTGGCTCCGAGCAAATGGTGCCACTGTCCCATAGTGCTGGGAAAAGGGCATGGAGTTGCTGTGCGGAGGAAGGGACTCCAAGAGGTCATGAGAGGGTACAGGAGGCCAGTGGGGAGAGTGGGGGGCAGAGGGGCGGAGGCCCTAGATGGGGAGAGACCTGTGACAGCCTGGCTGTGGGAGGTGAGGGCAAGGGCCTTGTACCAGGATCAGCAGTGAGGCAGCCTCCCCGGAGGAGGCCCGAAGGGGGGGTGGTAGACACGGGTTCAGTTCTGGATGCTCTGACTTCCCAGCAGAAGAGAGGACAGGGACCAGGCACGGGAGACACAAGCTCTGGCTTTAGTGCAAGCTTCTGGAGCAGGCACCAGAGGGCCAGGGAAGCTCCCTGTGAGCCTCTGCTAGGCAGGACCCAGCACAGGCAGCCTCCCCAAGGCGGCTCTGTGGCCGCGGACCAAGCCGCCTCGCCCTCACCGGTCCCCCCAGGGCCCTGCCCACACTCGCCTGTCCTCCATGATGCGGCACATGTTGTAGATGGCACTGTGACCCAGGTGGGTGCCCAGAAGATTACGCATCAGCTGGGAAACACAGCACACCATCATTAGAGACTGGCAGATAGGAGCCCCGGGCCCCGTGGGCCAGCCTCACGCAGCCACTGTTCTGGAGCCCCCCAGGTCCGGCTGGCCCTCCACCACCGCCTCCCAAGCAGAGGCAGCAGCTTCCAAAATGCCCCCAAAACTCTGACCTCAGCTCAACCGCCTGGGAAAATGCTACTGGATTCCCCTCCCCAGGGCACGGTCTGGCCACCTGAGACTCAGATGGCCATTCACCGGAGAGACAGGCCTTGTCCTATCCATCCAGGAAAGAACTGTCCAGAACAACAGCTAAGACCCCCACCTTCCAGCAAGGCTCACAGAGCTCCTTGACGTTGACGGTACGACAGAGAGTGACGATGAACAGGGGCAGGCTCTCAGCCGGCAGACAGTTGTAGCAGACGACGGCGTCCAGCACCTGCAGAGAGACCTGACGGGGTGGAGAGAGGGGTCACGTCGGCCCTGCCCCACCTCTCACCTGCAGGGGGGACACCCTCAGCCTCCTTCCCGCCCTCGTCTAGTCAGTGACTATCACACCTCCCCACTGCCAAAGCGGCCTTCTTAGAACGAGAGTGACGAGTGTCACCCGTCACTGTGGGTCATCCCACCCTCAACCATGACCCCCACGGCGGAGATCATCCAACCAATCGTGCTTCCTACTCTAGCCAGCCCAGAGCCACACGACCAGCGAAGGGCAGTGCAGGCCTTGACCCCAGAGCTTAGGCTGTCAAGCACTATGCCAGCTGGCCTGCCCGGAAGGAGAGGGAGAGGAACCGCCCCTGGGAGGACCAGCTACTGACCTCTATGTCCACGGAGGACACAGTCTGGACGCACAGCAGGCAGATCGTGCTGTTGGAAGAAATGCCAAGTCAGTGGAGGGACGTTTCCCAGAAGCTGCGTGGCTCTGTCTCCCTTTCTGGTGACTCTACAAGTCCCCCTTGTAGGAAGGACTCATCCCCCTCAGGGCTCCGCTCACCCACTGACAGGTGCCCGCTCTGTGCCAGCCACTGCTCAGGGCTGGGCATACAGACCAACAAGACCCCACCCGTGCCCTCATGAATTTCACAGAGTGTTTCGAAAGAAATGATGCCAAAACTTATGGTCAAGAAACATCGGGCAACGTTACTCGTCTATGAAAGAGAAAATGCTATCGTTTTATCAACTGAGCTAGAAGGTGGCCGTGGCTGCTCCAACCTCTCCCCTCGTTTGCTGACTTCAACAGCTTTATTCCCAACACAGAGCTAAAATAAAAGCCCGAGGCGGCAGGACTGCGGTCGGAGGAACGTTATCGGAACTGTTCTTACTGGACCATTGATGCGATGTATTCATCCAGGTAACAGCTGTTGAATTTGACCAAGTTCACAAGCACCAGAAGGAACTCTGAGGACAGGCCGATGTCCATCCACTGCAGCACAAACCCAGCTGGGGGGAAGGGGAGGACAATGTACTGCCCACTCCCCTCCTCCCCGGGAAGACACCCCAGTCCCTCTCACTGCAGCCAACCGCAGCCCTGGCCCCCGTGCGACAAGACGCCGTGCACGGAGCCGACAGAGGCTTGCTGGAGCCCAACAGGTCAGCACGTCACGGACCCAGGAATTTACCAGCCCCCACGACGCACTGAGGGCATCTAGGCTGAGAGGCAGTAGCAGAGTTTGTGCGTTTGATGCTCAGAGCCCGGGATGCGGGGCTTGTGAGCATCACCAAGCACGCATCCAGGAGGCCAATTCCTGGCCCCCTCCCCCTCCCCGAGTGCCTCTCAACAGAGACAAAAAGCCACTCTTGACTACTGGCCAAATAGCCTCAGAAAACCCGAGGACAGGCTTCAAGTCAGCACCTGTCCTGGGGACCAACTGACAGCTGAGGCCCATCTCTGGCCCCGAGTCAGACTGACTTGTCCTTCGTCTTCTCTCCACAGCAGCGATAAGAAACCTCAAGTCCCAGAGAAACGTCACCCCATCAGGACAAGAGAGGAAGGCCAGCCAAGGAGAGGGCTAGGAGGTCAGGCCCGGAGCAGAGGACCAGGAAGGAGACATGGCGAGATGGCCCCAGCGCCCCAGAAACCCAGAAATTAGGGCACTCTAATAAAACAGACTGATGCTGGGTCAGCAGCACACTCTCCCTACAAAACACTCAGACCACCTGCTGCCCCGCTAAAAGGCCTCACTCTCCAGGGATTCTGAGCCAGCGGGGCTGGAGTGAAGCCCAGGACTGTGCATCTCTAACAGGCTCCCCGGGAGATGGGCAGCTGATCTAGGTTGCACACAGGTGAGCGGAACCTCGCGGTACCGCGCCCTCTGCAGGCCATCCCTGTAAACTGCAGCACTCGCTCTCGGCCTCAGCAGCCTTGCGACAACCCGGATCAAATTTGATCCCCAATGCCAGAGAAACCTCACACCCGACACGGCACCCACCCAGTTCTTCTTCCAAATATGTGATGTGTCTCCCATTGTCTGTGAGGGCCTTGAAAACTTCCAGTCTTTCATGGAGATCTTCGTTAGAGGGGTAATCCTTGATGACCTTAAAGAAGAGGGCCCTGAGAACGCCCAAGCGGTCCCCCTGAAGGTAAAACCACAAGGTCAGCAGTCCCGCCAGGACCCCCAGCTGGGGTTCCGGAGCAGCTGTGGGCCATGCAGGAAGTACACTGGGCTCCAGGACTCCTGACCCCGGGACCCTTTCTCCTTCCCACAGAAAGGACTGTAGGGGGCACACTGGGCACATCGGAGCAGCTCCAGATAGGTGTGCGTATAGAGCGCCTACTGCGTGCGAGCTCCGGGCACGGTGGTGGCACACAGCAGGGGACAACACAGTTCAGGCCCTCATGGGGCTCGTGGCTGGGAAGAGACACGTCTGTGCCCCACGATGACAAATACAGTGTAACCGCACTGGGAGGCGACAGGCCTCTGCAAGCAGCTGGAGGACCAGAGGAAAACTCCAAGAGGAAAGGGTGCCTTCCAGACAGGAATGGTGAGGCCGCCCGCAGTTCTAGGGAAGGCTGACGGGAGCCGGGGCAGGGGGATGGGGGCAGCCAGAGCACATAACTACCGTTCCCTCGTGGCAGGCACGCCCCTGACAACTTACACGAAACGCCTCACTGACACCCCAAAACGCTCCTGAGAAGGAAGGAACGAGCACCCCCATTTGCAGGAGAGCCAGGGGGGATGCGCACTCAGGCGGTCCTGCTGCGGAGCCCCTGGGAAGCAGACCCCCCCTGCCCGGCACCGTCATCAAAGGTGAGAGTCCACGCACAGCACAGCAGGGGCCGTCAGCGGGCCGCCCCACGACACCCCCTCCACCCGTCCCAGCTCCGCCGGCGCACACACCCGCCGTTACCTGCCCCTGCACGATGGCCTTCAGCAGAGCCAGCACCGCATGCCGGGCCTCCGGTGGCCGCTCTGGCTGCAGCATGTCCTCGACGGCCTTCCAGAGCGCTTCCACTGCATGCTGCCACCAGCAGGGAGGGGACAGCAATTAGGGTGTGCTGGCCCCTCAACTCAAGGGACAGTACCGTGAGCAAAGCACGGAGCCGAACAGTCCTTTGGACGTAGAACCCACTCCTCTCAAGCCCATGCCTCGTGTACCGGGCACAGCCCTCATGACCCTGAACCTGACACAGGTGTAGCTCCAAGCTACTTAACCCCACCGGTCCCGGCCACAGCCTGTGGGGAGGGAGGAGAGCAGCAGGCTAGGGGAGTCGTCCCGGCTGCCCCAGAGATCAGCCAGGAGCCCCCTTTCGAGCTTGCCGAAGGAGGCTCAGAACCAGGCGGTCCCAAGTCTGCAGCCTGAGGCAGAAACCCCACTTCCCTGGCTTCCCTGTGTACACACACCAGCTGAGGGCCGCCCTGAACCACACCATGGCCAAGACCTCCGTGTGGGCTTCTGGAATCTGCCTCCTCTCACTAAGCCCCACTCAGCGCACGGAGAGGGATCCTGTTCCCCACGGCCACCCAGGGTCAGCCTCTCACACGTCACCTTCTCTTCTCCACGTTAACCCTTCGACCAGGGTTTGCTGACCACTCACCCTTTCCTGGGCTCACTTCTCTTAGGAGGGGACTAAAACGTCTCTTAGACGTTGTCTCATCGACATCCTGACTACTTCAGCATACTCTGGAACCTTCTCCTCCTTTGTCCCATGCTCAACACTCCTACTGATGCAACCTAAGCCACAACAACAGGCAGACACCGAGCCTGTGGACTCTGCCAGCCTCTCGGGCTTATCTGTCTACTCAGGCGATGGCAGCCGGGCCACTGCACGCCCACACCCACAATTTCCCAACACAGATGCCTACTGTCACATTTATTCCGGCTGACGAGTAGCCCGCAAGTTTTAGACGACCTGCCGTGGACATCTTGGTTGCTCTCCCCTCCCCCTTAGCAAATGCCAATCTGCTAAGTCCAAGTCTCCCCCCAAGTCGCTCACGCAAACTCGAGACAAGGCTGCAGCAGAGCTCTTGACGTGCTCTCCTGACAGCTGCCCACTCTGTCCTCGGGATGCCCGGAGAGAGCCCGCAAACATCTGCCCGAAACAAGCAGACACCTCTCCCCAGAACACACCAGAACTGCTAAGCCTTGACTCACGCTCTTTGCTGACGTTCCTTTACTTCCCTGCCCCCAAGTCTGAAACGTGACAGGGCACCCAAGCACGTGTTTTCAATCGCCGTAAACCCTGTCTTGGAACTGCCGGAAACGCCTCAGTCCCTCCGCGTGTGACTGACCCCTAAGAGTTATACTCCACGCGTTTCCAGAAGATTCCCCATCACTAAGATGCAGGTTAAGCTTAGCAGTTAGCGGCCAACCCCGTTCCCAGAAAGAGCCGAACAAGCCCTCCCAACAGCTCCCCGCCATTCAGCAGCCAACCGAGGCAGACCTTACCTCTTCAAACTTCTTCGTTTTTGCAACTTCACAGATCTGCCCTATCACCCGGATACGATTGTTGAGGCCACATTCAACGCTCAGCTCCTGGAGAGACACGAAAGAAGGCAAAGGGGCCGGCGCTCAGGCGACAGGTCTCCACAACCGCCAATCACAGACCACGCCGAGAGCTGTACCGCATCTCCCACACTGGAGATTTGCTGCGGGTCCTTCTGGAATCAGGAATCGCCCGGAGTTTACTGCTCCGTCTCAGTGGGGTGATCATAGACCACTCGTCTTTTTCAAGGCTGCGTTTCTTTGCGTTGAGATGAAATTTACATAACAAAATCAGCCATTTGAGGAATTTAAAACTGTACAATTCAGTTTTTAGTACATTCACGCTGCCCGCAACCACCTCCACTAATTCCAGAACATTCTCATCACCTCAAACCTGGGAGCAGTCATGGCGCGTCCCCCGGGCCCCGACAAACTTTCTGTCTCTATGGATTTACCTGTTCTGCCCACTTTACAGACATGGAATCACACGCTGTGTGGGGGCCTCTGTGCCGGGCTTCTCTCACTCGGCATGTTTTCAGTGTTCACTCACGTTATGGCAGGGGTCAATGCCTCATTCCCTTTACGTTTTGTTTACACGTTCACCAGCCGATGAACGTTTTGGCTGTTTCTGAATGGGAAACTTCACAAGGGCAAAAATCCGACATTTATAAAACACGGTGCCAGGCGTGTGGTGGAAAGATTCACACCACACACACGGGAAAACAAAGACCCGCTCCTCCCAGGAACTCACAAATTACCAGTTAACGCCTGGCTACCCTCCTGATCACAAGGGGAAGCCGGCCATGGCATTTAGGCCATGTCCGCAGGATAGGTTTTCCTGCACTAACGCCTGAATACTACCTCTAGTGTGCTGGACCAAGTCCCCGGGACCCTGACTCCCTGAATCTCCGAAGGAAAGACATATGCCTCTGCGCTACTGGGGACAGCAGCCCTGAGCAGCCGGTCGCCAGCAACCCATCTCTGGCAGAAGCTGGTGAGGGACCAAACCCAGCCTTCCTCGCACCTCCCGACAGGCTGGCAGGACAGACGCAGGCAGCTCACTCACTCTCAGGATTTCCGCCGTGATGATAAACTCCGTCTGCTTGCCCTCTGCAGACCTGGGGTTTGGCCGCGGGGTTCCCAGCCCAAACAGAATCCTGAACTTCTCCTTCAAGCCTGAATCCTTGCTTGTCGGCTTGGCCATGGTGGGCAGGGACGCACCAGAGGCCGCCTCTGCGCCGAGGAAACGAGCAGAGATCTCAGGAGCAGCTCCCCTGCACCTGCCCCGCTGCAGACCTCCGGGACCCCAGGACCCCCAGGCCTGGCCAACAGCAGGCCGGCTGCCGCGCCGCCCGACTGGGGGCACAGGGTGGAGTCCCCGACGTTCGCCCCCTCTCTCTTCCCCACGTGGGGGCGGCCTGTCGGGGGGTGGCGCCGGAAGCAGAGAGCCCCTCGCACCCGCTCAGTTTTAACATCAAGGAGCGCTCGCGGCTCCAGGCTCCGGCTGCGGTGGGCTCTGCCGAAGCCCGGGACCCGGGACACCGCGGGGTCCGCCCCCGCCGCCTCAGCGCCGAGCAGGGCCCCCCGGTGCGGCCGCCTCCCCCTGCCCCATCGGGGTCGGGCCACACCGCGGGCCGGGACGGCGCCTGCGGTCGGGACGCCGCGAGCCACTCACCCCGCGCCGAGCCCGCCGCGCGCAAGGCTCCCCGGCGCGGAGAAGGGAGCGCACCCCCGGCAACCGCCCCCCGCCCCAAAACGGGCCGCCGCCGGAAGCTCGACCTGCACTTCCGGCGGCGGGCGGGGGCCGAAGGCGGCCGCCGAGCTTGCTGGGAGTCGTAGTTCCGGGCCGCTCTGTGGCGGAAATGCGGGGGCGAGCGTCACGTAACGTGGTCACGGGGGCCGCCGGGAAGTGTAGTCCGCAGGACTCAAGCATGAACGCGACGGGCGTGAGGATGGTGACCCGGAGCCGCAGCCGGGGCCCGGGGGCCGGGCCGCGGGGGGGTGGGGAGAAGGCCGCGCCGCTCTGGAGGGGAGAGGCGGCTGCAGGTAGTGCCGCGCCCGGATCGGAGCCTGGGGAGAAAAACGGGGGAAGGGGCCTGCAAGGGGCTGGGGACTGGGGGCTGGGATTCGGGGTCGCTCCCACGTGCGGCCCTGGCTCCCACCCTGCGCCCTGTTCCTAGGACACAGGGGCAGGGGTCCCCAGGGACTGGGTCCGGGCGCTCCCACCTCCCCCATCATCGTCCTGAACTGAGATATTCCACTTGTGCCAAGCTAGCTGTGGGCCGACCAGCCTTATCCTCATAGCTGCTTCCCTCTCAAAGAGACCAGGTGCCGCGGGCACGTGCAGCCGGAAGTCCTCTTTCCCCGCTGGCTAGCGGGTGCCTCCCGGGGGGCGTGGTCTCCGCTAGGTTTATCCTCGTAGGCATTAAGGAGCTAGGAACTGTGGGGTGAGCAGGACCCACAGGTCCCTGCAACGTGCCCTGCAGGGCGGCCAGAGGGGGCTTCTCATAGGCACCCAGTGAACTTAGGGGTAGTCCAGACAGGGAGCTCCACTGTGATACAAGCATGGCGGAAGCACTGGGGCAAGAAGTCTGTGACAATGGCCGCTAGGCAGGAGCTGTGATGCTGGGGTGGAGTTTGGAGTTCGCCGCGAGTACAAGGAAAAAGCAATGAGGAGAATTAAACAGAAGTGATGCAATCTGTTTTTGGGCCAGAAATTTCTCTCTGGCGCAGTGTGGAAACTAGATTGGGGGGGGGGGGCCACCACGGCAGAGGCTGTTGGTAGAGTCCCCCTGTGCTAACGCAGACTTGGTCAGGAAGGCAGTGGCGTAAGGAGGGCTGAGTCGTCAAAGTGTGGCCTGCAGAGGCCAGAGCACCCCCGCTGCGGTAGATGGTTGTGGAGTGAATGATGCTGGGTGAGTAGCAGGTAGGGCACCGCCCACACCCCACCCTCACCTGTGGCCCCTGCTGAAGGCTCGGAATGGCACTATTTGCAGAAGGAAGGAAGAGCCCCAGCCCTTCGAGGCATCGGCGGAAGACACAAAAACTGAACGTGGCCTACGATCGCGAGGAAGAAGACACCAAACCCCCCAGGGCACCAAGCTGGGAGCCCCGGGACTGGCGGCAGCAGCTGCTGAACATCCGCGCCATGAGGAGCGGGAAGGACGCACCTGTGGACTGGCTGGGGGTTGAGCACTGCTACGACTCCGACGCACCCCCAAAGGTAGGCCGGGGCCCCAGCCGCCTGGGGACGCCCTTCTGGACGAGACGCCTGCTTCCTCTCAGGCCTCGGGCGGGGCACAGCCTGACACGTGGCAGCTCGTGGCTGACGCCCTCACCTGCAGGACCTGGAGCGCCGGCCGGCATCACCTGCTTCGTTGGTGGCCGCTCAGCAGGCCAGGACTACCTGTGCCCGGGGCTTCCTGCTCCGTCTCCTGCTAGCAGAGGCCCAGGCGCAGCAGGCCAGCTCGGTAGTGTTTGCTGAGAGTTCCTTCCACTTCATGGCCTGGAGCCTGATCCTTAGACGAACTCGCCTCTAATCCCAGCCCTGCTGCCAGGGACCTGGGTGCACGTAGTTGTTTGGGCTTCATCTGCTCACGTGTGACACAGATGGTGTTACTCACGAAGCAGTCACAGGCACACGTGCAGCCGTTGGCTGTCGAGCGCCCATGTGCCAAGTGGGATTCTAAGCGCTGCGATCGTTCGCTTACACCTTCCAATGATCCTGTGAGGTAGATACCGTGGTTGTCCCCACATCACATGTGAGAAAACAGAACAACGCCAGGCCGGACCCCGCATGCACTCGGTTGGCCAGGGTGGGTGGAAGGTGGACGCCCTACGGGTGGCCCAGGGTCACAGGTGGAGGTGGTACAGGGTTTGGCTGGGGCCCGGCCCACAGTGAGCGCCCAGGACCTGCCACTCCCCTGGTCCCTGTCACTGTGCAAGCAGGTGCGGAGGTACCAGGTGCTGCTGTCGCTGATGCTCTCCAGCCAAACCAAAGACCAGGTGACAGCGGGTGCCATGCAGCGGCTGCGGGCTCGGGGCCTGACAGTGGACAGCATCCTGCAGACGGATGACAGCACGCTGGGCACGCTCATCTACCCCGTCGGCTTCTGGAGGGTGAGCCCACCGGCCTGGAGGCTGGGGTGCAACCGGCCTGGGAAAGATGTCAGGAAGCTGAGGGGAGGCCGTGGGGGTGCAGGAGGCCAGGTGGGGCATCTCAGGCCACGGGGACCTGGATGCGAGTTCCCGCTGGAGCCCCTGCCCCACTCACTGACCAGCAGATGGACCCAGGGCTGTGGGGCCTCCCTCCTTGGCCTTTCCTGTTTGCAGCCCACCCCTTCCTTCCTCCACCTCCCCACCCAGCTGACTGGCGCTTCCTTTCCTCCCTGAGGCTACCCACCTCTCCCTTTGTTTACTCCAAGCCTCCCTGGAGTGCGTCACCCTCCTCTCTGGAGCCCCAGCAGGCCATGGAGCACTGGGTGGCGAGTGGGCGGATCTGTTGAAGGCAGCCAGGCGGGTGGGGCCGCTTCCCCTTGGCACTGGCGTGGGCCGCAGTTTTGTCAGATGGTTTTTAAATAGCCCTCTCCACTCAGGCACAGAATGGGAACCACCCAGCTGGCCTGGCGGCTGGAGGGGGAGCCCCAGGCTCCAGCCTTCCTTCCTGAAGGCCCAGGTGCTGCTGAGCCATGGCCGGCCCGCTTAGCCTACTTGGTTTCTGGGAGAATGACGGGGCAGGGGACCTGGGCTAGACCCCGCACGCATGTCATTGGCCCAGGCGGGTAGGAAGCAGACAGGCTCATTCCCTCGGCTCATTCTCACCTCCTGGCAGGATGATGCAGACAGGTGCCTCTGAGGGTGTCTTGGGCAGGTGACAGGCAGCTCTGGGCACCTGTGGCTCTGCCTCGGCACTCCACTGTCCACTTCCAGGGCTGACCGCCCCCTCCACCTTTCAGAGCAAGGTAAAGTACATCAAGCAGACCAGTGCCATCCTGCAGCAGCGCTATGGCGGGGACATCCCAGATTCCGTGGCAGAGCTCGTGGCACTGCCAGGCGTTGGACCCAAGATGGCACACTTGGCCATGGCGGTGGCCTGGGGCACCGTGTCAGGCATCGGTGAGTGGAATACACCCACAAGGACGGTGGGGCAGGGTTAGCTGCCATCGGGGCTCCCCACGTCCTGTGATCTGCAACCCCAGCTCACGTCTCCTCACCCCCAGCTTAGCCCAAAGGGTCAGAAAGACGTTTCCAGCACTGAGCTGGGCCTGCCTTGCCTGTAGATGGGTACTCGTGGGAGGAGATCCTGTGTGCTGAGCACCTACTGTGTGCTGGGCTCTGAGAGGCCCTGGGGACGGACTCAAGGTCTGTGCGTGGCATTGTCGGAGCTGGCCCAGTCTGGGGCAACTGAGCAGACTTCCTGAGGCGGTGATAACTCAGTCAAGAGCTGAGGAGTGAGGTGGGGCTGGCCAGGCAGAAGGAACAGCATCCACAAAGCCGTCAGATGGGAGAAAGACCGGTAGGAGGTTCAAGAACGGGCACCGCAGGGGAGGCACGGTAAAGGCAGGGGGAGCCTGGGGAAGGAGAAAGGGCTGGGGATACAGGGAGGAGGAGCTGGGGGGGGGGAGCCCCTCCTGGAATCCATTTCCTGACATTGGTGGCCCTCCGAATGAGGACAGACCCCAGTTAGGGTGTTGCTAATGTTTCAGATCTTTGCCCAGAGTGTTGGGGCTTCTGAGGCCAGGCAGCGGTAGCCTGGCCAGCCCAGAAACCAGGGCTTGACCTTGATTTCTCTGTGTGCCCCCACCCCTGGCTCCTCTGGAGCTCCTGCAGGAGCTGGGGAGGAGGTGAGAACTTCCCCAGCGCTTCCCCGGCTACTAAAGCCTGGTCCCTGGGGTGGGGACCCTTCTGAGCCCTGCGCCCAGATGGAAGGGCAGCACAGGGCTGAGGGCCCTGACTGTGAAGTTAAGGCTGGAGACCCGGCAGCCCCAGAGACTGGCACTGGGCCAGGCAGGGGGCTAGGTCAGAGCCTCCCCGCTCCCCACTACCCCCACAGGCTTCTGCAGCCGCCAGCCTCTCAACAGATACTTGAGCTTATCTTGACAGTGGCTGTCCTCAGCTGCCTGAGTCCCAGGAGGGGTCCCGCAAGTCTCCTGGGGGAAGGGCCCACAGCCCAGGCGACCCGACTTTGGGAGCAGCAGACACACCAGGAAGAAGTGTCAGATGTCACCTTTTCTGGTTGTCTGTGGGCATGGCCACCTGTAAGGAGAAACTGGGAAGGGTAGGCCTCTGGGTGACAGGCGATGTGGTCACCTCTGTGTTACAGAGGAGGAAACTGAGGGTTGGTAACCCACCAGTGCGACCCCTATGCCTGTGTGCTCTCCCTGTGCTCCCAGGGTGCCCTCCATCAGGGTCTGGGGAGGGCCTGAGCCTTTTTCCAGACTATCGGTAGCCGGGGGGAAGGGAACAGATGTGAGACTCACTTTCTCTTTTGCGAAGTAGAGAGAAGGCGGGGACGGGCGCTGGCAGGAAAGAGGAAGCCCCCGTGAGCAGGTGCCCAGGCCAAGCCCTGGGGTGGAGCAGGGGCTGTGGCCCAAGTAGATGACAGCTGCAGGTGGCCTGGCCACACTCCCTCTGTCCCGACCATGCAGTGGCAGGTGCAAGCTCTGTGGCTCGGGACCTCTTGCCAACCCTCTGGACCCAGCTGTGACCACCCGGCCTGGCGCCCACAGCCGGTGCCTAGACCAGGAGGCACTGCTGCACCCCAGATGGAGGGCCCAGGCCCTGTGGCTCACGCCGCTGACCCGCCCTCTGTGCAGTTCTGGGCCCTGCATGGAAGCCCAGGGCCAAGGTGGGCCCGGGGCTCCGGGCAGGGACTGGGGCCGTCGGGGCCGGCAGGCGTGCCCTGTGCTAAGCAGGTCCTGTCTGCAAGCAGCGGTGGACACGCATGTGCACAGAATTGCCAACAGACTCGGGTGGACCAAGACAGCGACCAGTTCCCCGGAGAAGACTCGTGCTGCCCTGGAGGAGTGGCTGCCCCGGTGCGGCAGGGTAGGGGCGGGCAGGGCTCCCCTCAGTCAGCCGCCCTTGCTGACGCCCCCCTCCACCTCCACAGGGAGCTGTGGGGCGACATCAACGGACTGTTGGTGGGCTTCGGCCAGCAGACTTGTCTGCCCGTCCACCCACGCTGCCAGGGCTGCCTCAACCGGACGCTGTGCCCGGCCGCGCGGGGCCTCTGAGGACCATGGTGCTTCGGCCCCGGACGCCGTTCTGGGTAGTGCACCGCGTGCCTTTGCTGGGGAGCCCCAGCCTGTTTGTAATAAAGCTTGGGAGTTGTTTGCAGTTGGGGTCTGAGTTTGGTTTTGGTTTTGGGTTTTTTTTAAAGTTTATTTATCTTGAGAGAGCACAAGCAGGGGAGAGGCAGAGAGAAGGAGAGACAGAATCCCAAGCAGGCTCTTTGCTGGCACAGAGCCTGATGCAGGGATTGAACTCACAAACTGCAAAATCATGACCCGAGCCGAGGTCAAGAGTCGGACGCTTAACCGACTGTGCCACCCAGGTGCCCCCGGGGGTCTGGCTGTTCCACCCCAGGGGTTTGGGGACAGACTGGGAAGCACGTGCAGGAGCTGTGTTGCCTCTGCTCTGGTGTCTGAACTGGGCTGCCTGGGAGGCCAGAATGAGGATGTGACAATCCGGGCTCTGTACTGGGTTGGGGGGGCGGTGGTGATGACGGATGTGCAGGAGTCAGAGGAGATGGGTCGTGGGAGCCAGCTGCAGCCAGCTGCTGGAAAACCCGCTGGAGACCTGGGCCTCCTCCCTCCTGGGACACACGCCCCCCTCCTGAACTTGTGCACTCTGACAGCCCTCTGCCAGGAGGCCCTGCCCTGTGTTTACAGAGCCACCCAGCCTCCAAAGTAACACCAATAGGCCCAGGCTGGGAGCCACAGGGCATGAGACCCGACCTGTGTGTACCTGCAGGGGTGGCACCAGGGCAGAGGGAGCGCAGGGAGTGTCAAGGACCTGGGAGGCACTGAGGGCAACTTGCTGGGGGAGGGGCAAGGGGGAGGCTGACAAGAGCCCCAGAGTGTACCAGTGAAGGTGGGGGGGGGGGGGGTACAGGGAGCTGAGACGGGTCAGGCTTGGCCGCCTGGCGGATACAGTGGAAAGAGGCTTAGGAATGGGACCCCGCTTCCAGCAGCTGAGACGAGTTTCCCCAGGGCCGCTGCCCAGACCACAGCCCCCCACCCGCAAGCAAGGGCTCAGGAAGGACAGAGGCGGCCAAGGGTCTGCGGAAGGCCTGTTTATTCCGAGGGCGCGCATGCGCTATGGCTTACAGGGCAAACAGCAATATCGGTCGGGTTCAGAGCAGGGAGGAAAGGGAGAGCGGGTGGCGTCTCCTGGGGGCAGGCAGGCTTTCCCCCAGCCTCAGGGCTGTGGCGCAGGGACAAGAGGCCTGTCCAGAGGCCACCCTCTTCAGGGACACGGGGCCTCTATCCTCAGGCCTCTGGGAGCCCAGGCCCTGTGCCCTAGACCAGTTCAGCGGGGACATGGGAGGCCTGGCTTAGTGACCCCCCCACAGCAGGGATGGGGGCAGAGGGGCAGCTCCTACAGCCACATCTGGCCTCCCAGCCTCACCTTGGAGCCCCCACACTCACAGCCCGGTCCCCCTCCATCTCTCTGTCCCTGAACGTGCCCGGGACTCCCAGTTCAGAGGACTGCTGTTGAGGAGTGGGGAGGACGTGGTTTGCAGAGAAAGGTTTGTTTTATTGCAATTACTTAGAGAGCGCGTCCTAAGGGGGTGGGGGCGGGGGCGGGGGCGGGACTCTGGTATTAAGTGGAAACATGTGTGGAGCTGGAGCTCTGTGTTTTTTTTTTTCTTTCTTTTTTGGAAGAAAAGCAAAAACAAAAATTCCTTTAAGTCAGCAGGCCCGGGCAGAGCAGCAAGGGCCGGGCCACGGTCGCCACTGCCTCTCCCTCTCCCTCTCTCACATCTGGCAGGCGGGGGCGGGGGGGGGGGGCGGGAGGCCCTCTCCCCTCTCCCCTCTCCCCTCTCCAGCACCCAGCAGGTAGGGGGGCAGGACGGGGCGCACTGGGGCGCACATTGGCTCCTGGATAGCGGTGGGCCCAGCACGGCTTCAAGGGGGTGAGGAGGCACCCCCTCCAGTCCACTGAGGCCTGGGGAACTCGGGGCTGGGCCCGTGCGGGAAAGAGGCCGGGTCGCCGGCAAACAGGCGGGCGGGGGGGGGGGGGGGGGGCTCAGAAGTTGCTGAAGATCTCGCGCTTCCGGTTCCAGTCCATCTGCGGTGCCCGCTTGTTGACCCGGGTGGCTCTCGCCTTCTCCTTGGCCTCGGCCGCCGTGGGGCTCAGGTGGAGGCCACTCTCCTGAAAGGGGTCTCGTTTCCAGGTGCTGCTGTCCTGGGGGCAAGCAGAGTGGGCAGGTGGCCACAGTGAGCCCTGGACCCGAGCCCTCAGTCAGGTTACCCTACCCAGGGAGCTCACACCAGAGGCCTGCCGACGGGGCCGGGGCAGCAGGCCCAAGAGGGCTTCCTGGAGGTGGTGACCCCACTGCCTAGGCCGACAGCTCCACAAACACCCACCCCCAAGGCCTCTGACCCCCCCAGCGTGTGATCGCGGCAGTGGAGACGGGCAGGCACTTGCTACCTCAGTGTCCTTGTCTAAGCCAGGCAGATCACTTCGGGACGAACACGCCGAGCCACCATTGAGCTGGGAAACCAAGGGCAAGGCGTGGCTTCAGGGACCCTGCCCAGGAGCCCGTGCACACACACGCGCGCACACGCGTGCCTACACGCACGTCAGAGCCGCACTCATGCTTCCGCTTGGCGGTAGGCACGGAGCCTCTACTGTGCTGCAGGCCCAGCCCGGGCAGGACGCTGGACAGCCAGCGGTGAGCGTGCAGGTGGCCCGGACCCGGCCGGCTCAGGACAGGAATCACCCCCAGGAGCATCACCTGGGGTGAAACCAGGGGCTGCTTCCCAAGGAGACACTGAGTGTGACTCCAGGTCGCCAGCCAGCAGTGGGCAGAGGGAACGGCACAGCCAGGCGCCCCACGGAGCCGGGGTGTGGCTGGCCCAGGACAGGCCCCACGGCGGACGTCAAAGCTACGAGGGGTTGGGCAAGAGTGAGCCCCACGATCGTACCGACACAAGCAGACCTCGAGCTGGGGCGGGGGGGGGGCGCTCTGTCCAGCCTGTGGGTCCCCACAGGCCCCCACTGGGGTCTCCTGTGCCCACCCTGTCCACTCCCAGCCTCTCACCTGGGCAGGGCTGGTCCCGTTGGTGACGGGTGATGGCAGTGGACCTGTGGGGACAGTGTGTCAGAGGCTGCCCAGCCCCCCACGCTCTACCACGTCCCCAGGCAGTGGCCCACCTTCCACATGCTCCTCGGTGGGTGTAACCCGTAGCCGCCTGAAGTGCTCGTCCGTCTCAGGGTCCACCACCAGCAGCCGGGCCTCGTCCTCTCGCGCCTTGATGCTGGAGACCACCTCCGCGTGGCGCAGCCCCTCCACATTCTGCCCGTTCACCTGCCGCCAGCAGCATGGGGTCAGCGCTGCCTGAGGTCAGGCCCCCAAAGGCCCCCTGAGCCACCTGGCCAGGTGTGGCATCAAATATTCATCAACGTTGTCACCAGCCGTGGCAGCAAGAGGAATCCCAGCTCAGGTTCCCAGCATGTTCCCTCCTCCAGCAAGGACCTCCCTGCCCAGACACACACGCAGGGGACACGGGCCAGAGACACACTCGGGGTGGGGGACGCGGGCCCAGACACACACTCAGAGGACAGGGGCATAGACACACACACACGTGTGTGTGTGTGTGTGTGTGTGTGTGTGTGTGTGTGTGTGTGAGACAGGTACCTCGATGAGTCGGTCCTGGGCGCGGAGGCCGGAGTGAGCGGCAGGCGAGCCCGGGTCCACGGAGCGGATATACTGTCCCGGCCGGGACTTGTCACTGTGCAGGTTGAACCCGTAGCCTTGGGGGCCCTTTCGCAGGTGGCAGAGCCGAGGGCGTAGCTCCCTGGGGGGTCCAGTGACATCCTGCAGGCACAAAAGACCAGGCTCCGCACTGCTCTCCCACCCCCCTTGAAGCCACCGACCCAGCCCCCAAGGCCTCTGGGCCCCAGTATGCAGCTGCAGGGGAGGTGGGCCAGAGGGATCCCCAACCCCACACCCAGCGGCCCCAGGTCTCAGGGACAAACAGCGCACCCGTGCCTGCCCCCGCCCCCTTAGGCTGCCTGTGACCGGGCTCCAGCCGCAGGTCCTAAGCAAAGCCTCGATTTCCAAACCCAACAACAACTTCAGGACCAGGGGCTTTGCAGGGGTGCTGACAGAGTCAGCTGAAGGGCAGCGCAGAGCACAGGTGAGGGTGGTAGAAGCCAGGTGAGACAGCTGCCACTCGTGACAGTGTCCTGGGGCCACTGTCCCTGGAGGCCCTGCCCGTGCAGCCCCTCCCCACCCCCTCCCCGAGTGCCGGGCTGACGTCGTCTGTTCTCCCAGCGGCCTCCATAGGCCAGTACGATGTGTTTGCTTTCACATTCCAGAGCAAGCTGCGGCCACCCCCACCCCCACGGGGCCCAGAGGCAGGGCACACGGGCTGCAGCCGAAGCCAAGTGAGAAGGCCAAGGGTGGGACCTGCCCTCCTACCCTCCCAGCCAGAACACAGAAGGCCACTAGTGCCCCCAGAGTCCCCCCACCCTGCCTCTGACAAACCCAGGGCCTCGCCTCACTTTACCTCTGGCATCCTGCAGCAGGGCTCCGGGTCAGGGGCCGTGCAGGCAGGGGCCGGGCCCCAGGACCCCCACCCAGCCACAGCCTGGGGCAGTGACCGCAGTGCCGAGTGGCTAGCGGCTGACGGTGCTCAATTAAACATGGCCGGTGGCCGGAGTGCGCGGGCGGGCAGGCAGCTCAGGTTTCCCGGGACGCCCAGGACGCCCGGGACTCGAGTGTGCCTGCAGGTGAGCGTGTGCAGGGTGGGGGTGCTCCCGGGGGCCCCTCCGTTACCCTCCACCTACCCTTGCCCTCAGGGAAGGTCTCCAGGCTTTGGGCACCTGCCTCTTGCAGCCCAGGCCACCCCCTGACCACTCCAGACCCCAGGCCCGTGAGCTTGTTCCAAGTCTCAAACCTGACCGTGAGTGCCCTAACCTGCTAGTCGGCCCGGCTGGAGGACCGAGTACAGCTTTTATCACAGGGCAGGTGCCCTGCCCAGGCTCCGGGGCCCCCCGCTTGTCCCAAACACCCTCTTCCTGCCCAGCCTGCACCCCTCCTCTGGGACCCCGGTCCCCAAAGCCTGCCCAGACATGCCCTCCGGATCCCCACTGCAGGCCACTACCTGGCCCCATGACCCCAGGAACTCAAACAGGGCTACAGTTCCTTGGTCCCAGGGCTTGGGCTGGGCAACACGGGCAGAACGTATGGGCGTGAGACCCCCAAGTTCTCCAGGACCCTGTCGCACAGACTCATCCGCTCTCCCAGACACACCTGGAAGTGCCCGTCCCTTGCGGGCTGTCAGAGCAGAGAGGCCCTGAGGCTGGCTGGTCCGGAGCAGGGCCAGGGCCGGGGTTACGCACATTTCGCAAGTGCACATGCAGAGGCACGCGGTCAGAGACGGGACATCTAAACACACACGGCTCACAAACACGCTACCCGGCGACACGTGCGTGCGAGGACAGCCCAGCCCCCTTGGCGCTACAGACTCTTCTCACGCCCTCCACAGCGACCTCCCTGGCAGGTCTCTCAAGGCCCCCAAACAGGAAGCAGGACTGCAGGAGCATCTGGGGCCACGACGCCAGGCTGAAGTCACATCCGGGTTTGGGACCATCCTGGCCATCTCCCTGCCTCAACCCGGCTCGGCCACAGCTCACCACACCAGCCAAGAGGCTTCTCCTGAGGTCTTGCCTAAATTCCCCTCTTGGATCCAGGGACCCACAAACCCGGCACCGGACCCTCCAGTTGAGAGGCTGGGACGCGGGGGACCAGGCAGCGGAGAGGCCCAAGGAGAGGCCCCGAGAAGAGAAGAGAAGCAGCGGGTCAGGAGGGGGCGCAGGCAGGCCCTAGCGCATTGCTCAAATTCCTCACTGCCTGTCCTGGCTCCAAGCACTTCCTGCCGCCTCCCAGCCAGGCCCTCGGGCTCCCACGGGCTCCCACGGGCCCCTGGCCGGGCAGCCCAGAGCTGGACAAGCCCTGGTCTCACAGCCCAGCCCGCGACCAGACAAAGAAGCTGGCATGGGGGTACACCCCCGGAGCTGAGCCGTGCCCCCTCCCCCCACATGGTGACTCACCAGCCCTGGCAGAGAAGGGCCCCCATTGTTGCTCTGGGTCCAGCCGGCTCGCACCAGGGGGCCCCAAGTGCCCTCTCCCGACCCTGGGGGACATGGGCTAAGCTGGTTGCCGGGGTCCTCTTGGTCCACGCTGCCCCCACCCAGCCCCCACCCAGCCTGACCTGCACAAGCCCCCAGGATGGGCTCTGCGGAGGGGCTCCTGGAGCTGGGGCTGCGGCTGTGGCATCCCGAGAGCGGGCCATGGGAGGCAGGACGGAGTGGCAGGCAACGAGCGTCCAGCTGGAGTGGCCTGAGCTCTCTGGCCAGCCCAGGCCACCACCCCATTTATCCACCTCCCACTGTGGGCCCCCGGCTCCCCAGGGAGGGGTGGGGACAGGGGCACTGAGTCACTTTGGGGAGCAGGGTGGTGGCTGGGTTCCCCCTCCCATGCTCGGGCCCCAGCTAGGCACCCCCTACTGGCTAGCTTTCAGTCTCAAGAAAGGAAGGAAGGAAGCTGCTGGAAGGCCCTGCCCTGCTCCCAGGACCCGAGGCTGGGGGAACAGGGAGGCAAGGGAGGGGACCCCGGCGCCAGAACGGAAGACAGAACAGAGCCCTCTGGTAGTTACTAGGTCCCATGCCGGGCCACCCCCTGAAGGACTCTCCCCCTTACTCACAGCCCCTAAGGGCCTCCAGAACGGGGGTGGGGGCCCGGGGTCTGTCACCGCCTCCACGGCCCTGGTGCTGCAAGCCGTCCCGTCTGTTTGGGGGGCTGTCCCCTATCGTCACGGTCGGGATCAGCTGCGCTGCAGCTGCAGGGCCACCCGAGCCTGGTCTGGCCGGGGCTGAGTCACCACCACCGACTAGGACCCCGCAGCACCCCAACGGGGGGGGCCGGCCGCATTAGTGGACGCCGCAGCCGGCATGGAGGAAAGGGAGCCATGACTCCCTAAGCAGACCGCATGAGTCCCACCCGGTCCCCCTGCCCCACTGCACAGGAGCCCTGTCGGAGCGTGGCCCCGTGTGTAAGCATCACCCTCCCAGGCACCCTGACAGCTAGTTAGTCCTGTGCAGGTCGGCCGGGGCCCGGCTCTTCCTTCTGACGCTCTGAGCTCAACTGATCGGACACCGGGTCTCTGGCCGGGAGGCTGTGGGGGTACACCCTGTCCCCTGGGCCTCCCCTGACCTTCTGGACTCCCTGTCCCCAGGCCAGCCCCCACCACAGAGCCCCTGCCACTCAGGCCCCACTTTGTTCCTCTAAAAATACACCCAGAGGAAGCCCCCTCCTAGGGCTTCCTGTAGCTCCCAGAGCCTGAAATAGCAGAGGGGGAAGGTCCCACCCAAGGACAAGGTGCCTCGACACCCCACCCTCCAGATAAGGCCCGAGGGCGGATCTTTCCACAGGAAGGCGAATTCAGCGTTTGTGTCTAACTCAATGGATAAACGTCTAGGGGGAAGGGCACTTCCTCCTGGAGGTAAGATGCCCGAAGGAGGCCCTACTCCAACTTTAGGCCCTGCAAGGCCAGGGGCCCGGGCCAGCCAGCGCCCCCTCCCAGGACCTCCTTGAAAGCACATACCTGACCCTGATGCCCCCTACTCGGGCCATGACCACCCCTGAGAGTTCATGCGCAGACCTGTGCGCATGCTGGCTTCCCACCTGAAAAGCCATCTGCCCCCCAGGACAGACACCGTAGCGTCCGGTCACCAGCACCACCAGCTCACACAGGAGGCATGCGCACCCAGAAACCCTGCACACACAGAAACTTCAGATCTCACGCCACCTAGGGCAGCTGGTTCTCAAAGTGGGATCTGGGGAAACCCCTGGGATTGGATCCCTTGAAGACATTTCCCTTGGGGCACCTGGATGGCTCAGTCAGCTCAGCATCCGACTCTTGATTTTGGCTCGGGTCATGAGCCCAGGGTCGTGGGATCGAGCCCCGCATTGGGCTCCGTGCTCAGATTCTCACTCTCTCTCCCTCTGCTCTTCTCCCCACCTCCTCTCAAATTCAAACAGACAAACATAAAAAGGGGTGCCTGGGCGGCTCAGTCCATTAAGCGTCGGACTCTTGGTCTTGGCTCGGGTCATGGTCTCACTGTGCTGACAGCACAGAGCCTGCTCGGGATTCTCTCTCTCCTTCTCTTTCTGTGCTCCTGCCCTGCACACACATGTGTTCTCTCTCTCTCTAATTAAAAGAGAGAGAGAGAGAGAGAGAGAGAGAGAGAAAGAGAGTTTTCTTTAAAGAAAAGGCAAAGGGGGCATGAGGGACAACAACCTTGGGGCTTCAAGAGGGCAGAGTAAGCACGATGAGGCTCTTCCTCTCGGCCTCCCCCAGGGGGCCACCCCCAAGTTCTGCCACCCGGAAGGAGGTCCACACACACGTTAATTCCAGCTCTTCCCTGGAGTGGAGGCAGGAAAGGAGAAGCACCCCAACCGCTGTAGACCCCAAGCTGAAGACTCAGCTTAGAGTATCCTCAGCTGTCCCCAACCATGCACCGCCCATGGGGAAGGACCAGCCCCTCCCTCCCAGGGCCTTCCCAGCACAAGCAGGCTCCTCAGACAGACAGACACCTGAGGCCAGCACAGAGCTAGGGACGCCCCCTCCTGGGGGACCTCTCCTCCCAGGCCCCCGGGCCCCTCGGCCAGGCTCCACAGAGTGACCTTTCCTAGGTCAGGTAGCTCTGATGGGCATCCTGGGGAAGAGGGTTGGCGATGGGGGGCCAGGGAACAGGGCCAGGCTGCCCTGACCTCACCTGGCTTAGAACACAGGCTGAGGGCAGAAAGAGTGGCCCCACGTAGCCGAGAGGGTAGTCGCCAAGGCCCCGGAGAGGGAGAAGAAGGGATGGAGACAGAGACTTCTGGAGGTGAGCGGAGGGGGAGACCGCCTGCCGTTAAGAGGCGGAGACGGCGGAACCTGCCATACCTTCTGGCCAGCCTCGGAGCCGAGGCTGCCGGCACGTGCCCAGTCCGGCTTTGGCTCCCAGGGGTCGTGGATGGGCGGAAGCCCTCGGTGGGCCATCTCCTCAGTGCAGGTCAGCTGCCGCCTGCGGAGCTCCTCGTCCGTCTCCTTGTCCACCACCAGCAGCCGCGTCTGCGTTTCCACAGCCTTGATCCTCTGCACCACCTGGGGCGGGCAGGTTGGCGGGGAGCAGGTCAGCGGTCAGCACTCTGGGCAGCACATGGACGGTGGCACCACCCAGGGCTGGCCCAGGATCACGGGCAGGCGGCTGGCCTGCCAGCGGTGGGCGGCTGGACCGAGAGGCCCGCCGGCTCCGCCCTCCACCCCCGGGGGCTCAGGCAGCTCCCTCCCTCTTTACCCAGGACGCCCGACACAGGCTGCAAGGACTACAGGATCACTGCAGGGACTCGCCTCAGCCCAGGGTCCTGTCCGAGAAGGGCCGGGAAGCTGGATGAGGCAGCTGGTCTGGAAGGTGGTGCGTGGCTGAGCTTCAGGGTTTCAGTGTGTGCGCGCGTGTGCACGTTGCATGCGTGCATGTGTGTGTGCACGTGTGTGCAGGCATGCATCCATCTGCCTCAGGGTTTGCCTCTCAGTCTGAGTTTGAGGGAGCAAGGGGTCTCCCTAGGTGCCAGTCTTGGGGGGGGGTCTCTGCCCACTGCTGCTCTTTTCAGTAGTGGACCACGGACGTCTAAACTGCGGCCTTGGGGTGCCTGGGTAGCTCAGTCGGTGAAGCATCCGACTCTCGGTTTCGGCTGGAGTCATGATCTCACGGTTTGTGTGAGTTTGAGCCCCTCAACGGGCTCATGCCAACAGCGCAGATCCTGCTTGGGATTCTCTCTCCCTCTCTGCCCCTCCCCCACTCGTGCTCGCTGGCTCCCTCTGTCTCAAAATAAATAAACTTAAAAATAATAAGTGAGTAAACCCCTGCCTCTGAGCCTTCATTTGCCTCGGAACCATGGCCACGGACCTTTTCCTGCTGGACCTGCAGAGAGGGGAAGGCCTGGATTCCTGTGGCAAGGCCCTCGCTCGGGTACCCACACGCAACCCGGTAAACAGGGTTCAGACCCAGCAGGCGGAGGCCACCTGTGGGACAACTGTGACGCTATGGCCACCTGTGCGTCTATGTGGGTGCCCGCAAAGCGTCTACATCATGTGGGTGACCATGGGGCATGCGTGCCAGGGTGTGCCCTGCAGGGAGACAGAGCAGTGACCACTGGGCATTGGGGTGGGAAGGACAAAACCCCCACCCCCACCCCAAGTCTTGGGGGAGGGCAGAGAGGGTCCCGTCAGCTGCTCAGAAGTCATCAACAGATAGGAGGGTGTGAACCAGGCCCATCTTCCCCCCGGCCCCCCTCTGATCCTGCTCTCTCAGTGAGAGCGACAGGAGGACCCCAGCACCCTGGCACTTCCTGCCTGTGGGACCCACACAAGACACACAATGTCCTCAAGCATCAGTGTCCTCATCTGTAGAATGGGAACTGTAACTGCCTCTCTTCCCTCCTGGGACAGCATGGTCCTGCGTGTAAACTTAGAGATGGACCCCCAGAGGCCTGAGAGAAGCAGGTGCCCTTGGGGCAAGGGCGGCAGGGACTGTAAAACTGAGGCCAGATACCAGCTCTGCCAGCCCCTCCCTTGTTCCGTCCAGCCAAGACCTCTGGCCCACACCCCCACCCTCCTTCAGCAAACTGCTTTATCCAGCTGACACTCTGGGTTAAAGACAGAACGGAGGCAGACGGATGGACAGACAAGGGCCCCAGGGGTAGACACAGCAGTTCAGCTGCCGGTCCAGCCAAGAAGCCATTTACTAATCTCTAGGCCCCAGGGCTAGCCACGCAGACAGGTCACAGACTCACAGGTGCTGGGGAGGACACAGAGAACCCTGAGCAGAAGGGGTGGAGGGAGGCTGGACTCAAGCCAGGTGACTCCCTGGCAAGGGGGGGGTAGATCGTCCCCAGGACGCAGAACTTGCAGAGGAGAGACCCTGCCTTCCCTCTGGCCCTCGTCTCTAGCTGCAGGAGGCAGAGGGCCGGGGCAGTGGCCCCCGCAGGGCTGGGCAGCCTCCAACGAGACACCATCAGCCAGGACACACACGATAACTACACATATCCAGGCAGGTGGACACACACACACACACACACACACACACCCAGGCCTATATGTTCACACATACACTGTCCAGCACACAGAGCCCAGCTCACACACACACATCCCGGCATGCAGATCTGTCCACACATATACACCTAGGGGTACAGACCCGTATATTCACACACACAGTCCACACGTGCGCACGTGCACACACACACACACACACACACACACACTCGCTGATACAAGCACATACAGGTGTGCCCTTATTGTGACACCCTTCTGTACACCCAGGCAGATGTGCACACACATGGGTGACCCCCAGAGGGACCTGTACACACACATACCCAGCTGTGTACACACGCACGTGTTGACACTCACAGAAAAACACTCAGGGCCCCCAGTTGCACGGAGACGCCCCCCAAGGTGACGGACGCCTCCATTCATTGCACACTGAGGCCCTAACAAGACTTAAGTGTCAGGGCCGAGGGCGAGGAGCCGCAGTGCAGGCCCCTCCCTGCCAGGACGCCCCCTCCGCGGTGCAGGACCGAGCTGCCTGAGGGGCAGAGGCGAGGAAGGAGGCCGGCGGCCTCCGTGGCCACTTCCCCCACCTCCTAGCCGGAGTCCACGCAGGGCCTCGTGCGACCCCCTCGGGCCCCCGGGCAGGGCGCCGAGGCCTGGGGGCAGGCAATGCCGAGAGCGGCGGTCGTTGACGCCCCCCCCTTTCCCCCCGCCAGCTCGGGGAGGGGGCCCAGCGGGGCAGCGGGCCGGGGGCGGGGCGCGGGCACCCACCTGGTGATGCGTCTCGCCCTCCACGTTGACGCCGTTGACCTCGACCAGCCTGTCTCCGGCGCGCAGCGCGGCCGCCTCGGCCGGGGAGCCGGGCTCCACGCGCCGGATGAACTGCCCGCGGCGGCCCTTCTCGCCGTGCAGGTGGAAGCCGTAGCCGTGCTCGCCGCGGACCAGGCGGCACAGGCGCGGCCGCAGCGGCTCCGGTGAGGCCATGACGCCGGCTGCCCACCGGCCGGCCGCGGGCCGGCCACGGCGCTGACGCCTGCCGCGGGCAGGCAGGGGCGCGGGGGGCGGCGCGGAGGCGGCAGCGACGGCGCTGGGGACCCGGCGGCGCCCTCGGCTGCTCTCGCTCGGCTCTCGTCGACTCGGACTCGGGCTCCGGCTCCGGCTGCGGCGCCGCCCCCGCGCCCGCCCCTTCCCCGCCTCCTCCGTTCGGCCGCCCCCGCCCCGGCCACGGCCCTGCCTCGGCACCCCGCCAATCCCGGCGGAGGCTGCGGGGCCTAGGGACGCCCCCCTCGGTCTTGCCCCGACTCTGGGCAGCCTCCCTGGCGCCAGCGCCTTTGCCTCCTGTTCCAGGGGCATTTATTGAGCACCTACTGTATGCGTGGCACCAAGGCGGGCTGTGGAGGTGGGGGGAGGAGTGGAGAAAGGGTCTTCAGGGTGAGGAACCGCACACAGCGGCCAGAGGGTAAGAACAAGAGCCACAACTCTGCCCACCATCCTCAGGAAGTTTCCCCCGCCACACACACACACACACACACACACACACACACACACACACACCCCGGTGTCCCTGTGTCAGGATCCCTCCTGCACCCAGAGCTGCCCTGGCCCAACAGAGTCCCAGGATGGTCCAGAAGACAGAAAGAGGAGTTTGAAAGTGACAAGGCAGCAGCCCTTCCCTATATTCTGGAGGCTAGTGACTGGGCAGCACCCTGGCCCTCCCAAGGAGACTGTGTGGACCTGTGCTGGGCACGTCCATTAAACATTACCCCCCACACTCCTCTCTTAGCCTGGGCCTCTCACTTGTGCCCCTGGTCATCCCAGGCAGAGATTAAATGTACTGAGGCCTTTGGCCTCTGACCTCTGGCTGGTGACCAGTGCTCACAGAAGCTGTTCCCAGGAGCTGGCCCCTGTGATCTCTGCCCCAGCCCTCCCCTCCCTCTGTCCTTCTCCCCTAGCATCTAGCCGTCCCCAGCAGGAGTACCCCTTCCCCCAACCAGACAAAAATGACAACAGAAAACCATTTATGCTTTGTTGTGGCTCTGAGTACACTTTATCTGGAACAACCCCCGGGTGCAGATCAGGGAACCAAGTTCTAAAGAGGAATGAGACCCAGGCGAGGTTCCCTGGCTCCTCTTAGGGCAGAGCTGTGAGATGCCAAGTCCACACTTTACCACCGAGCGCTTCCCCAGCCTCGGATACAGGAAGACAGCTGAGCTGCAGGCTCCCCCTCAGCCTGCCCCTGCCCCTTCCCAGCCTGCCCAGCCCCCTGCACATACCTGGTTCCCCGGGCTGAGGCTTAACCAGCCCGGGCAGTTCCCCATGGGGACAGAGGCAGGCTCAGCTTGGGCCTAGTGCTTGCCGCTCCTTCTCCCCTCTCCAGTGCCCTCAGCCTGGGCTCCCAGCCTCCGCCCAAGCACAGAGCCCTCCTCTGGGCAGCCTCCTGGGCTGCAGCCCCTTGGGTGTCCACACCCCAGCTGCTGCCCCTAAAAGCCACTTAGGCCAAAGCCGCATGGCTGCTTCCCCACCCCCACCTCTAAGTTCCTGGCTGATGCCGCCATAGGCGTCTGTCTGCTTTTCTGTCCAGAGGCTGCCTGTCTGGCCTGTGACTGGCCTCTCCGGACCCAACCTGGTGCTGCTGCTCTCGGTGGCTGTGAGGATGGGTGTGGCAGTGCTGTCTACTATATACTATTCTTGATGGGGCTTAGGGGTCACCCCATAGCAACCAGCACCAGCCAGGACCTGGCAGGCTGTAGCTTGGGGCCACACCAGCATCTAGGGAGGTGGCTGGATGGGAGCCCCCCAGGCTGGGGGCAGAGAAGGTAGGAACCCCTGGTCCTCCGGGTTGGGAAGCTTGGACATCTCCTCCCCCCCACCCCACCCCACCCACACACATAGGACAGACACTCCCGGGATCCGCCACTGGCCCTCACTGCCTCCCGCAGCCCAGGACTCAGCCAGTGAGTGACGATGGATGGGAACAGACCACCACTGGAGGGAGGCGGAATCAGGGGTGGGTGGTCATAGTCAGGGGCCAGGAACACTGCTTCACAGCATAACAAAAGGCAACAAAGTAGAGTTAATAAGGGAGGTAGGTAACACCCCAGAATAAAGGAGAGCTGCAGGTTAAGTTCCAAAGGGGGAGCAGGAATGGGGAAGAGGAGCAGGGGAAGAATGGGGGCCCGACAACAGAGGCAGGGAAGACAACCCAGCTGCTCTCCTGGGCAAACTCTCCCATGCCCTTCCTCCAGCCTCTGGCTGAGAGAGACAAGCGAGACAGAGAAACAAACCGAGGGAACAGCATGGACAAAGGCTCAGAAGAGCAGACAGAAAGGTGTGCAGGGGCTGTAAGCTGTTTGGGGTCTCCCGCGAAATGGGCCAGAGAAAGTGATCATCTAGGCTGGCAGCAGGGGGAGGTCAGGTGGGAGGTGATCCCCACGCCCCGAAGCCCTCATCCCGCTCCTGCCACCTTGCCACACAGGCCTTGTGACAGGCGGCGACGGAGACCTTTCCCGGGGATTCCCTCTGCAGAGGGTCCACCTGGGGTGTGGGTTGGCCTGGGGCTCCACTGGTGGGGAGGGGGCTTTCCTCCGAGCTCTGGCTACCTCCCAGGGGCAACGCCCCCAGCGATGGGCGGAGCCTGGGCCTGGGCGGGGACTCTGGGCTGTGGCAGTGGGCTGAGGCCTGGTCCCGAGCCAGAGGAAGGGTCGGGGCCCGTCTGTGGGGTGGAGCCATTAGTCTGAGGCCCCGGTAATGGCCCAGAGTTTCCCGGGCCGGCGCTGCCTCCCTAATGGGCATTAATGGCCCCACGGGATGACAGGACCTCGCTTATGGCCTCCTCCCTCGGACTACGCCAGGCTTCTCTTCAGAGCTCGAAACTGGAGCAGGCGGGGGACCAGCGCGACGGAAACTGTGATGAGAACGAGAGACCCGGAGACGAGAAGGGGAGAGAAGGGGAGAACCGCGACGACCACCGAGGGAGGCAGCGCAGGAGCCCGCCCACCCGCTCTGGGCCCGCCCACGCCCCTGCTCCCAGGGAGACTGCAGCCCGAGAGAGCAGCCGCGCAGCGCCACCTGCTGGCTGTCGCTGGGATTGCTTCATCCGAGGGGCTGGCCCAGGCCCCGCCCCTCTGGCTCCGACTCGGTTCGGCCTCCCGGGCTGGGTGGAGATTAGAGCGGGAGCGACGCACTAGGGCTCCTCGTACTGCTGGGGCACGGGGGTGCACGTAGGTGCTGGGCAGGGAAGCTGGGCCTCTGCCAAGTCCCTAATCGGGGAGTTTCACCTCGGACCTGGCACCAAGCTCTCTGGACTGGGGTACCTCCAGGCCTCGTGAAATCTAGCGTCTCACCAAGTGTTCCGGCACTTGTGACCAAACATTTACAGGCCACTTGGCACCAGGCGCTGGTGAGCACTGGGGAAACATCGCTTAGATCCAAGGGCAAGCCCAGGACTGGCACAGCCCTTGAGGAGGGCATTTAAACATGGCCTGAGGCCCCGGAGTCCTTCTTCAGGGTGGACCGTGGGGCTGTTCTGGAATCTGCCCAGAGTTCCTGCTCTCTGTGTGAGGGAGGGGAGGGAGCAATGAGACCGCGGGACAGGGCAGCCCTAGACTTTGTGCACGTGGCACATGGATTTCGTGCCGTCAGTGGTGGAGAGCCCTTGAGGTGTTGTGCACAGGACACGCGTGTTGTGAAAGACCAAGTTTGGCAGGAGTGGACTTGGAGTGCAGAGAGTGTGTTGACCTGAGGAGTCAGGTGGCCGCCCCTCCCCTCAGTGCAGATCCTGGAATCAGAGTCAGTAAATTTAGGGGTTGGTCGGGGCGCCCGGGTGGCTCAGTCGGTTAAGCGTCTGACTTCGGCTCACGTCATGATCTCGTCTCGTGACTTCCAGCCCCGCGTTGGCCTCTGTGTTGGCAGCACACAGCCTGGAGCCTGCTTCGGATTCTGTGTCTCCCTCTCTCTCTGCCCCTCCCCTGCTCACTGTCTCTCTCTCTCCCTCAAAAATAAAAAACACTAAAAAATAAATAATAAATAAATAAATCCAGGGGTTGGTAAGAATTGGGAGGGTGGAGTAAAAAAGAGCGCCCACGTTAGGGGACCACGTGGGGAGAAGGATGCATCCAGGAGATGAGGAGTTGCCAGTAAGGAGAGACGGGGGCTTCCAGAGGCCAAGGGGAATGTGGGGGCCAGTTCTAGGTGGGCCTGTCGAAGTTAGCTGGCCCAACAGGCATGGGACCACCCCTCCTCCAGTCCTTGCTGGGTGCCCCAAGGGAAGACCTTGCCAAATGGCCAAGGGAGGGCTCCGGGAGGCAGACAGTATCAGGGCACAGCAGACGGGCACTTCGAGGTCTGGTCCAGAACAGTTGTGGGAGTCAGAGCCCATACTGAGGAGGGTTAATGAGGGAGCAGAAGGGTGGAGGGGCCCGGGCACCTGTGAGCGGGATCTATAAGGGGGCCCAGGTGGAGGGAGGTCCTTATTCAAGATGGCAGAGCACATTTACATGGGGCTTGGAGCCAATAACTGGAAATGTGGAGAGGATCAGAGGGGGAAGAGTCTCTGGGGAGGCAAGGGGCCTTTCCTCCCTAGGAGGAGAGCGTGGCCTGAGGAAGGGGTACAAAGGAGATCGTGGCTGAAATGAAGCCGGGAGATGGGAGAAAGGCTGGGTGGGCTGCCAGGGCTCCCGAACCTGGCCAGGGGCCACAGTGAGGGGGGGCACTTGCAGGGCTCCTGGGAGGCTGAGGTGGGGGCTCTCGCTCTCAGCTGGTAGGGTATGAGTGCCTACTCTCCTTTCTGGTGGATGGCAGCAGGACCCAGGGGCTGACTCGTGCCTACCTCCCATGAGACCTCTCCCCTCCTGTGGGACCCTGGGACCTGGTCTGATGACCCCACCCCCAAATAGGAGGGGCAGTACTGGCAGAGAAGGGAAAAGGGGACCTAGGCCCCAGCAATGTCTCTGCCTCTGTCCCCCCTTCTGTTCCCCAAGCACTTACAGTTGGAGATGGTTAGGAGCGGGCATCCCTTGGCCAGAGAGAAGGCTCCTGATATTTGCCAGGGCGTGGGTGCAGCTGTTTGTGCCCTAGAGCTAGATGCCAAGTACACATCACAGAGGAAAGGGGTCACACATGGGGACACATGAACCAGGCAAATTTATTGACCAGTCGCTGTGAGCCCTAGAGAACTAATCTAGTCTGCCTGGGTCAGGAGAAAGGGCATTGCCAGCAGGGGCTGCGCTCAGGATAGCCCTGGAGAGGTGGGGTCCGGCGAACGCGGTTCTCTGGGCAGACCGTGGCTGAACAGGAGACTCTCCAAAGGCTCTAGAAAGAAGAGCAGGACCTCAAGGACAGGGCTGTGCGCCCTCCACTACTCCCCCCCCAAAAACGTCCCCAAGGCTGGAAAGGGTAGGACACTCCAGGGAAGCCTTTCTCCCTAAGGAGTGGGAGACAGGATAGTCGTGGGGTGCCTCGTGGGCACGTGAGTGGGCGCACCGGGCTCAGATCTCCCCAGACGTCCTCGCCCCCTTCTCCCCACGTACCTGGCCTGCTCCGCGGAAGAGCCCTGGCTCCAGTTCGGACGCGCGCTCGGGGTGGCGCCAGCTCCAAGGCGCACTGACCCGGAGCCCTGCGCGCGAGTGCCTTCCGGTCTCCAACAGTTCCCGAACCCCAGAGGGCAGCAGAAGAGCACCTCGGGGGACGGGCGCCGGACGGAGGGTGTCTCTGGCAGATGGCTCCTGCGGGGACGAGCCCAGGCCCTGGGTGTCCGAGGCAACGGGTCCGGCAGCGAGGCGCAGCGCGCGGCGATGCATGTAGGGCGAGCGGCGCAGCCCCATGAGCAAGCCCGCGGCGCGGCCCACCGTGTGGTAGCGGGGACTCGCCACGTGCTTGTACCAGGCGTCAGCGGGCAGCGACAGCAGCAGCAGCAACAATGCGAGCACCGGCCGGCCCGCAGGGCCCCGCACCCCCGTGCCCCGCGCCAGGATGCTCACGGGCACGGCCGCCCGGCGGGGCAGGCCAGGAACTAACGCAACCGGGTCTCGGCGCCCTGCGGGGACTGCGGCGGCGTCGGGGAGCCGGAGCGCCGGGGATCCGACTATAACCGCTCGCGGGCCCCGCCCCTGCTCGTCCCGGCGGTACCCGCTGGGCTCCCAAAGGAGGGAGAAGAGAGGCCCGGGCTGCCGTGGCAAGGACGTGGGTGGGTTATCAGAGCACCTTCTCTGAGTGGCGGTGGGCCTTCAGCCAGAGCTCATCTTGACGATCCGCTGGGAGCGCCCTTGGCGTCCCCTCCCCCAGGGGGCTGCTCTGCTTCCCCCTCCCCCCAAGGAGAATGCGTGCCCCTTAACCACAGCTCTTGCAGGTTGTACCCTGAAGAGGAAAGACGCAGGCTGGAAGAGCCCTCTGCATCATTCAAGGACCCTCTGTGGATCTACTTCCCGGAGGGCTCTCTTGCCCTCACCTACGTAGCTCTTCAGTCTGTCCCCTACCCCTTCCTCTCCTTTCCCACCCTCGCTTCTGCCCACCAACCCATTTCCCAGCTGCAGCTGGATGCTTGCAACCACGAGGTTGGCCACATGGGGCCCTCCCTGAGGTGGTTAGTGGTTCCCTAGGGCTTCCAGAATCAAGAGGAAGCCCCTCCCATCCGGCAGCCCTGGCTTGGGCAGGATGAGGCCCTGTGGCCCTCTAGCCTGCTTTCTGGTCCCGATTCCCCCCACCCAAGACCATTTTCTCTGGCCAGTCTCCATCATCTTTCTGCTGTGCCCAGCGACCAGTGATTCTGCCCACCTCTGCACTTCTGTGCCCGGAACATCCTTCCTTTCCTTGCCACCACTCAGGATCCCGTCTACATGGCCCTGGTGTGAATAGTCCCCGAGTATTCCTTCCTGGCTATAGGGGTTTAACAACCCCTTCCAGAGGGCAGAGCCCGACCCGTTCTTGCCAGAGCCCCAGCCCAGGAAGGATGCAGCCCTCAAAACAATCCGACTTCACCGCACCCCCAGCAACCACAACATTCATCCAACACCTTCTAGATTCCAGACACCAAGGATCCTGAAATGTCTTATTTTTATCTCCTAACAATGCCATGAAAGTAGGATGATTATTTCTTTTAAGTTTGGTTATGTGAGCTATGCACCTAGAGTAAAGCCCAAGGCGGGACTTGAACTCAAGACCCTGAGATCACCTGAGCTGGGATCAGGAGACAGATGCTTAACCGAGTCACCTAGGCGCCCCAAGGTTTTACTTTTTTAAGTACTCTTTACACCCAATGTGGGGCTCGAACACACAACACTGAGATCAAGAGTCACGTGCTCCAGTGACTTGAGCCAGCCAGGCGCACTGAGGAGGGTCAATTATTGACCCCATTTGCCAGTGAGGAAGGTTAAGACACCAGGAAAGTGGACTTGTTTGGATCACACCTGCTGGGTAACGGTGGGGCGAGTGGGCTCCAACCTAGATCCCCAGGTTGGGGGTCTGAGCTGAAGTTCTTGACGGAAACTGTCCCTCACCCTCTGCCTGTCTCTTTAGCAAAAGGGAAGGGGTGATTCTGGGAGTTGGAGGGAACAGAGCCTGGGCCAGTCCTTCCTCCCAGGTCTCCGTGTCAAGGGACCATCGTGGGGCTGTGGGGGCAGAGGATGGCACCTGCCGAAGGGAGGAGGGGCCCGACACGGTTCTGGCAAGCTCTGGGGGGCAGGCAGAAGCAGCAGCAACCCTCCCCACAGGGCCCTGCAGAACGGGGGGGGGGGGGGGATGTGTGCCGTGCTTGGTGGTGGGGGGTGTGGGGGAAGGGTGTGTGTCCCAGTCTCTCCTGTCTGCTTCATTTGCAAACTGGGAATGATAATGGCCCCTCATCAGCTCGCTGTGAGCATGAACTCAGGCGTGGGTGTTGGGGCCATGCCTAGCGCACAGCAGCTGCTAAAAAAATGGTTGTGCAGGGGAGCCTGGGTGGCTCAGTCAGCTAAGTATCTGACTTCGGCTCAGGTCACGGTCTCGGGGTTCATGAGTTTGGGCCCCACATCGGGCTTTGTGCTGACAGCTCGGAGCCTGGGTCCTGCTTCCGATTCTATGTCTCCCCTTCTCTCCCCCTCCCCTGCTCACGTTCTGTCTCTATCAAAAATAAATAAAAACATTTAAAAATTTAAGGGGCGCCTGGGTGGCTCAGTCAGTTGAGTGACTACAATTCAGGCCATGATCTCACGGTTCATGAGTTCAAGCCCCGCGTCGGGCTCTGTGTGACAGCTCGGAGCCTGGAGCCTGCTTCGGATTCTGTGTCTCCCTCTCTGTACCCCTCCCCGACTTGTGCTCTGTCTCTTTCTCTCTCTCACGGAGGGGTGACGGGGCAGGCGCTGCTGGGGTGGCGGGCGCAGAGGGAGCCGTGGGCGCACCTGGAGGACCACGGGACCAGGGAGCCTCATGGAAAGCAGCCTCCCCCAGGGGCACCATAAGGGGCCTGGAGAGCCGCCTGGAGGGTGCGGTGGGCGGGCACCGCGGCACGAAGCGGGCTGCCAGGGTCCTCTGACGCTGCACATCCTCCCTTTTAAGGGTACTTGGGGGCTCCTGGAGCCCCCAGGGATCGAAGGGAGGCGTCAGCATAGGATCACTTGTGGCTAGGCGGCAATGCAGTCTCCATGGCGGTTAGAACACTGAAGTCCAGCTACAAGTACCAGCACAGACAAATCCCCAAAGCACGACGGCTAAAGAAAGTACACTGCACGATGATGTTCGGTATCTGAAGTTAAAACCCGAGCCGCTTATCCTGCTTTTTTATAGCTGTGAAGCCGAGAAGGAAAATGTCATGGTGGGAACAAGGGACGAAGGCCAGGCAGAGAGGAAGCGGGGCTCCTATCAGGTGCAGGTGTGCAGAAGGCCTGGGGGGAGGGAGCCCAGGGCCAGGTGGGGGGAGCGAAGCACACAGTAGTCCTGGGGACTCCCAATTTAGGGTACGGGGGGGGGGGCTCTGTGCTCTGCCCAGCCCTGAACCCAGGGACCCAGTGACAAAGGCCTCTGCCCCTCTCCCACTAAGGGTCTGGAGCCAAAGCTCCACCGTGGGAGGAGGGGAGGAGGTGACAGGTCCATGGCCATGAGAACTGACTCTCCTCTGTGGGGCTTGCCTCTCCCTTCATCCACCCAACAGCCTCCTGGAAACCAAGAGAACATGGCTTTGTCCTGTTTCTGCACCACCTTTCCCACACGGGCACCAAGCCCTCCTGCGCCAGGACATCTTCCTGACACTCAGCCTCAACACTGGGCACAGAGCCTGGCCCCGACAGGGACTTCCAGCTTAAGGATGCGGTGATGGAGCAAATTTCTGTTTCGTCTTATTTTTCATGTTGTATTTATTTATTTTCAGAGAGAGACAGAGAGTGTTAACTGGGGAGGGACAGTGAGAGGGAGACACAGAATCCAAAGCAGGCTCCAGGCTCCGAGCTGTCTGCACCGAGCTCGACGCGGGGCTGAAAACCTTGAAGCATGAGATCATGACCTGAGCTGAACTCAGACGCTTGACCAACTGAGCCACCCAGGTGCCCCTGTCTTATTATTTTTAATTACTAATTTCTAGTAAGGTAATTTACGTTATAAATTAATGCTACCAGGAGAGGAACATTAAAGGCGTCCTCACCGCCCCGCCTGCCGTTCACATCCCAGTCCTGCTCTGCAGATGCAAGTGCTCACAAGTCCCCCAGGTGTTTCTTCTAGTTTTACCCCCTACTTAAAAATCGTAAACTTAACTGCTATTCTAAAAATCAGTGGGTTTTTTTTTGTGTCTCGAGAGAAAGAGAACACGAGCAGGGGAGAGAGAATCCCCAGCAGGCTCCTAGCTCAGCACGGAGCCCAACGTGGGGCTCAATCCCACGACTCAGGGATCCCGAGCAGAGCAGAAATGGGAGTCAGACGCTTGATCAAGGGAGCCATCCAGGCCCCCCAGTGGTCTTTTCAAGGAGGCATAACATACTTTCAGTGTGCACATCTAACAACTGCATTTGTTAGGGATGCATACATCTGTGTGCCCACAGCCCAGATCAAGAGAGCAAAGACTTCAGCTCCCCAGGAAGCTCCCTTCGCCCCCTCCCAACCAGAAGCCCCCAGCAAAACTGATGGCCACATCGGGGCTCCTCACCCTTGGCACTGCCCGCATCTGTGGGGGCTGCCCTGGGCACTGTCGGACGTGTAACAGCATCCCTGGCCTTTACCCATCTGTACAGGCAGAGTAACAGCCTCTCCCCAAGCCGTCTGCACCCCACATATCCTGGAACCCGTGCACTCTTACTGGATAAGGGGACAGAGGACTGAACTTGCAGACGAAATTAGAAATTAGGCAGGCTCATCAGTTGACCTTAATATAAGCAGATGGTCCTGAATCATCCACGTGGGCCTAGCGTCGTCACATGGGTCCTTTAGTGTGGAAGTCCTTTAGTGAGGGGTCAGGGAAGGGGTGGGGACGACGCCAAGAGGCTGGCATGACACAATTTGCAGACACAGGGGGGGCACCTCTAAGGCTGGAAAAACGAGGAAGCGGATTCTCATCAGAAGGCGAGGACCCCACCTGCACCTTGGTTTTATCCCAGTTGAGACTCATTTAGAACTTCTGAATTCCTTAACTGTGAGACAAGGAATGTGTTGTTTTAAGCTGCTAAATTTGTGGTGATTTTTTTTTTAATTTTTTTTTTCAACGTTTATTTATTTTTGGGACAGAGAGAGACAGAGCACGAACGGGGGAGGGGCAGAGAGAGAGGGAGACACAGAATCGGAAACAGGCTCCAGGCTCTGAGCCATCAGCCCAGAGCCCGACGCGGGGCTCGAACTCACGGACCGCGAGATCGTGACCTGGCTGAAGTCGGACGCTTAACCGACTGCGCCACCCAGGCGCCCCATAAATTTGTGGTGATTTTTAACAGTGGCAACAGGAAACTAATGAACCAGGAGATGCCAGTAACATTCCCACCCTGCTGTGACCACCACAAATGCCTCTCTGGGGGCAAAACTGCCCCCAATTGGGAACCACAGACCCTTAGATTATAAACTGCTGCTTTCCAAAGTATCTGTTGCAGGCAGCACCAAAAGCCTTCCTACAAATTCAGATGAAGCTTCGGCCCTCTTACACCCCGATAAGCCCACTTTTCATCCCTCCATCCTTTTACTAGGATTTTATCACAACTTTTGGCTAACTCACCAGTCAGCGTGCACATTATTATGGCCGTGTAAATCGTTTCGCTGCTAAGCCAAGTAATGTACTATGGTTAGGTTTCCTTTCTTGCCGAATGCTTGTCACTTTTTTTTCTCTGCTTGTTTCTCTGTATGCTTATTTTGCTATTTTCCCCCAAAGGCTCTGAGAGATAGGTCGAGCTCTTTGCAGTAACTTTTCCGGATTCTCAAGCACGTGAGGGCACCCGATGAGTACGGTGTTTTCTGGAGGCCTCCCTGTGGGAGGTGGCAGCCTCCCGCTCCAGACTGCATACCCCTCTCCTCTCACACCTACTCAGGAGTCTCCGCACAGGCACCATCCCACACTTTGCTGTCACTCTCATCTGGCTTGAAACCCGTGTTCTGGATGCCAGGTCATCTTCCAACGGATAGTCCCTAACATTTTGGAGACGTGAACCCTCCGGTAGCTTCATGTGTGCTAAATACGTTGTCCCTTTTATGGCAGTGGCTTTATGCCTAGTGGAAAGATTTTTCTGGGCATAGAAGGTGTGCATGGATATCCTAGTCCCTCAAAAATTTGACAGAATTTCCAGCTTCCCGTGTTCCAGGAGTAAAGTCTGGTTCTCCATCCTTCCAGGGTCTTCTCCCTCCTCACCTCCCCCTCCTTCAAGCTCTGGGGTGGGGGTGGGGGGGATCTTCACTTTGTCTGCAGTCCTCCTGTTTGCCTCTGCCGTGCCTGATGATGTCACTCGCGGGCGGCCTTTCTTCTTTGCCTGGGCCCTTTCAGTATGGAGACTTGTGTCCCTGAGCCGTGGCCTGTGTCACCTTAGTCTTTCGTAATTTGCCCCTCTCCGTTTTCTGTGTTCTCTCCGAAGTTCCTATTAATTACATATCGTACCTTCTAGAGTAAGATTTCCATCCTCTTGGGGCACCTGGGTGGCTCAGTCGGTTGAGCGTCCGACTTCGGCTCGGGTCATGATCTCACAGTCTGTGAGTTCGAGCCCTGCGTCGGGCTCTGTGCTGACGGCTCAGAGCCCGGAACCTGTTTCAGATTCTGTGTCTCCCTCTCTCTCTGACCCTCCCCCGTTCATGCTCTGTCTCTGTCTCAAAAATAAATAAACGTTAAAAAAAAAAAAAAAAGAAAAGAAAAAAGAAGTCACAGCTACTGTTATTAAAAAAAAAAAAAAGATTTCCATCCTCTTTATTTTCCATCTGTTTTTTTGTTCTGCTTGCCAGGAGATTTCTTTAACTGTATCTTCCCGTTTTGCTCTTGAATTTTTACTTATGTTTTTAATTTCTAGTAGCTCTTTCTTGTTCTGATTTGTTTGGTGCTTGTTATTGTTCAAGGCATCTTATTCTCATTTCACGGAAGCGGTATCTTTTCTGGAAATATCAAATAGAGCTCTTTTTTTTTTTTTTTAAATGTTTACTTATTTATTTTGAAAGAGAGAGAGATCAGGGAAGGGACACAAGGAGAGGGAGACAGAGAATCCCAAGTAGGCTTTGTCAGTGCAGAGCCTGATGCCAGGGCTCAAACACACAAACCATGAGATCATGACCTGAGCCACCCATGCGTATGTACGTATGTATGTATGTGTGTGTGTATGATGTATGTTTGTTTATTTATGAATGAATGAAGGCTCCACACCCAACATGGGGCTGAAACCCATGATCCTGAGACCAAGAGTCATGTGCTCTACCAGCCAGGCACCCCAAATACAGCTCTTTCTAAAACCTTCCTTTTGCTCTCTGGGTTGGCTTATTCTGGCCTATCTTTCACACTGCAGGTTTTCCTTCTAAGTCTAGATATCTGGCTGCCTGTCCCCATGTATGCGTGAGACCTGGATGCCCTTTGTGTGGGGGCATGGCTTGCTGAGTGATGGGCTTCACTGTAGGAATGGCTTTTCCTTCTGCAATGCTGTGGTCAGTGAAGCTTTTCTCTGGGGCTGGTCAGTTTCTCCACTGGAAAGTCTCCTATTGAGAGCATGTGGTGGGGCGGAAGGGATTGGATACAGTCATCAGGGCAGGGTAGGAGGGCCCAGGTCCCCGGGTTCATGCACTGACTTGCAGACACTGCAGTTTTTAGTCCCCCGCCTCAGCTCGCCAGCAGTGAAACTTATCAGGGTTCCCCCCAAAGGTGTTAAGAATGTTTTGTAAAATAAGTCACTCCATCATCTTCCTGTCCTAAAATTTGCTTATGTGTTTCACTAGCTGTTTCCTCCCTTCCTGTTCTCTTTGCACTTGTGGATTGAAAGTGTTTTATTCCTTTACTGTCATTTAGTGGGCTTTCATGAGAGTCGGATGGCAACTGCATGTGGCCAGTCCACCAGATTTATTTGGTGTGATGATCCCTGTTTTACAACTGAGGAAGCCAAGGGTTTGGTGAGCCAATCAAGTTTGCCAGCAAGTAAGTGGCTGAAGGGGGGGTTTCCAGCCCATTTCTGTCTGATTCTAAAGTCCAGGCTTGGGGTGCCTGGCTGGTTCAGTCGGTGGAGCACATGACTCTTGGTCTCGGGGTCGTGCGTTCCAGCCCCAAGCTATGTATGGCACCTACTTAAAAAATAAATAAATAAAAAGAGGGTCATCTGGGTGGCTCTCAATCTCGGGGCTGTGAGTTCAAGCCCCACGTTGGACATGAAGCCTACATAAAAAAAGGGGGTGGGGCGCCTGGGTGCCTCAGTCGGTTAAGCGACTGACGGACTTCAGCTCAGGTCATGATCTCACAGTTCGTGAGTTTCAGCCCCATGTCGGGCTCTGTGCTGGCAGCTCAGAGACTGGAGCCTGCTTCGGATTCCATGTCTCCCTCTCTCTCTGCCCCTCCCCCGCTGGCACTCTGTCTCTCTCTGCCTCTGTCAAAAATAAACATTTAAAAAAATTAAAAAAAAAAGAAGAGAATAATTAAAAATAAAGTCCAGACTCGTTCCCTACAACACACTGCCTTTTTTATACAAGGTTTCAGATTTGACTCGCCTCCTTCGATGACGTAAGGGAGGTCTGGAGTGTGCCTGGCCTCCAAGGGCAGGGAGGAAGCCCCGGTATTCACCACCATCAATTCAACAAACCTGCGCTGATGCTTCTCCGCGACAAGCCCCCCCGCTCCCCCAAGCTCAGCAGGGTGTGCCCAGTCAAGAGCACGTGGTTCCCTGCCTGATTTTTCCATAAGGATTGGGGGAGACAGTCCCTGGCTCGGAGATGGATGTCTTTTCCAATAAGGATTTGCAGGAAACTCTTACTTAGGCAGGTGGTGGCGGTGCCTGGCGAGCAGGCCCGTGTGTGTTCCAAACACAAGCGGTGAGGGCTGGAGAGAAATGCTGGGCTCCCGAGACGAGAGCCTAGCTTATAAACTACGGGCCGTCGCGTTAACTCTGCATTTCGCAGCGACACGGGAGAGCGCTTGCACGCGAGTACGGCCCATCCACAGCAGGGGCACACTTACACTGAGCGTCATCCGGGGTCGCTCGGACACTCGCACCCGTCCGGCGGCGCTGCGTGTCCCCGCGCGAAGAGCTCTGGCCACGGAGCCCTCACGCAGCCTTGCTCTGGCCCGCGCGCCTCGCTGGGGCGGAAGTCGCGGCGCGCGCTTCCGCCGGGCGGGCCCGTTGCTGGGCGGGGCGCTGACGTCGCCCCGGAAGGGGCGGGCCCGCCGGGAGCCAGGCCGCGCCGCGCCGCGCCGCGCCGGCCGGAGGGGCCCGCAGCCCGGACCATGGCGGCGGCGGTGGCGGGCGCCGAGGGGCGGCGCGCGGCCCTGGAGGCGGCGGCGGCGGTGACGCCCGAGCGGGGCGGCGGGAGCTGCGTGCTGTGCTGCGGAGACCTGGAGGCCACGGCGCTCGGCCGCTGCGACCACCCGGTGTGCTACCGCTGCTCCACCAAGATGCGGGTGTTGTGCGAGCAGCGCTACTGCGCCGTGTGCCGCGAGGAGCTGCGCCAGGTGCGCCGAGCCGGCCGGGCCGCGCGTTCGGGGCGCCGGGGCGGGCGCGGGGCGCGGCCGGAAAGGGACTTTGCCTTCCTGGTGTCCGGCCGCGGGCCTGGCGGCGCCGGCTTCCGAAAGACAAGCCTGACGGGGCCACCCGGGGCTGGCTCCCGGCCGTGGGGCCGGCAGGCAGGGGGTGGCCTCAGCTGGGTCGAAGAGGGAGCGGTCCCTGGGGGGGACGGTTCGTCCTGCGCCCCAGGGATTCCTGCCGGGCCACAGGAAGAGGCATGATCAGAGCAAGAACTACCTAACCTGATTGCTCTGGAGAGTTTATTCCTCAGGGATCTCCACTGGAGGCGGAGGACTTGGGGTGGAGGGGACTGGGCAAGGGAGCAGCTCCAGAGGCAGTCTGTCCTGGAAGCAGAGGGTCAAAGTGGGTATTTCCAGCCCAGACGTGTGTTTGGGTCCCTCAAGTTAACCCCAGCAAAGTCCTCCCTCCATAGACCGGCGCCTTCATGTATGGAGGGGCGGTGGCCCTTGGTCTGCCCACCACAGGGGAAGGCAGGACCATCGAGGTTTCCTTAGGACTCTTGGTGGATCGGGATAAAAGTGTTCTGAAGTTTTTCTCCTCCTTGCCAATTCAGGGTGGGGGGAGGGGCTCAGCTCCACAGCGGAGGTGGGGATGTTTATGACTCTTTCCAGACTTGGAAGCCATGGAGGGTGTCAGAGGACACCATGGAGATTCCCCCCACCCTCCCAATAATGCCAGATGCTGGCTGGGAGCACCTAGCTGGAGCTCCCTTGATTTGCTTTGAGATCTGTTTGCTTCCAGCATTGTGAAATTCCGTGGTTTGTTCATGGAAAGCTTGGGCTGGTGACATCTGCCAGGGAATCTGACTTTCTTCTTCCTAGAAGTGACGCAGACATGGCATTGTTGAGGAGTAGTTCCTTTGGCTGTTTTGTTTTGTTTAAGTAGAAATTATGTCTGATGCTATAATTCCCGAGCTCTCCATGGGCACTTACTCTGTGCTCCATTAGGAGACGCTTGGAGATGCCGCCAGTCTATCATGGGGTGAACAGAGATAGCCCTGGGAGAGATCTAGGGTGGAGGGGTGGTCAGGAAAGCCTTGGGCCTGTGGCTTAGTGAGCGCCTCCCAGCATTGCCACTCTTGCGTGCTTGCATGGCATGACGTAACTCTTGGATGGCCAGGTTTCCCAGTGCACCTGTAGTTTCCTTCCAGGAAGGACGGGGCTGCAGGTCTCGCCCGGGAAGCGAGCAGGCACCTATGTGTGGCTACTCTAGCCGGCATCTGGCCTCTCTCACTCCTTGTGGGTCCCACACCCTTCCAGTGCTCTGTGGCAAGGGGGTGTTGACATGATCTGTCAGCAGGCTCCTGCTGGGGCGTGCTTTGGCACTGGGTGCCTTTGGCTGATTCTGGCCTTCCTCTCGGGCCTGCCCTGAATTACTGGGCAGCAGGAGAGTGTCCCGGGAAGTGTGTGAGATGACGATCCTCTCTGTTCATCTTGCTTCCCTCCCACTCTTGAACTTGCAGCCCCACCCTGGTCCTTTGTGTTCCCTTGCTGAGTCCTACACTGTCCTCTGAGTGTGCCATGCCCACCAGGGAATCCCACAGCAACCCCCAGCCCCTGAACCCTGCCTCTGCTGTGTCCTTCCTTACAGGACTAGGTCTTTGTAAAAACTTGGGAGGAAAGTGAGCCAAGGGACTGTGTGGAACAGGCCTACCCCTGGACCGGGCACTTCCCTGTGTCTGCCCCTGGGGCAGGCGTTGCAAAGAGCAGACGCAGAGCAGCCCTGCAGCTGCCGGTCAGGCGAGGAGCCAGACTGATCTAGATTGCCCAGCAGGTGCTCAGGGTAGAGGCGAGGCCAGGCTCCCAGGTTGTCTCTCAGGTCTGTCTCTGTCCACCCCAGATGGTTTCCAGGGTGCACCGGCAAGACCAATGTCAGGCTTCCCATCCACCCTTCTTCCCCAGTCACATCTCTCCTACAGGCCGTTTTCTTCTGAGAGATGATTCAGGTCTTGGGCTCCACCTGGCCCTGATGCCCCTCGCACGTCCAAGAGGTTTGATGGGGCTGCTGTACAGAGTGGGATGTGTCTGAGCTAGTCTCCCTTCCATTCCACAGGCAGGAGGTGGGAGGGGACCTGCTGATGACAGGTCAGGAGGCCAGACCTGCTGACCGGTCTTGTTTTTCTGTTGTTGGGGCCCATCCCCACTGGCCTGGTCCACCTGGGCTCCTCAGGGGCCTGTGCTTCTAGATGGGGCCCACCTTCAGCATCAGGCTCACTCTCGCCAGTGGTCGATGCTAGCGCCACCCATCCCTTCTTCCACTCGTGCTCAGGGAGCGCCCACTGCATACTGGGAGTGGGGAGCAGCAAAGCCCCAGGCAGGAACACATACCCACCTCGTGGGGGTCCAAGCAGGGCTCTCCTCCCATCTCCTGCTCCCTCTCTTCAGGGATTGGCCTGGCATCCTGGGGCCCACCCAGGGGTGCCCTTTCCCCCTCTGACACCTGCTGCCTGGCCTACCCAGGGGCTTCCCGGGATGGTCCATCCTCACGTGTCCAGGCTGGGCGTGTGCCTCTGTCCTCAGACCCATGACCCTCTCCCATCAGGGTGATCACTAGGGTAGGTGGGTCTCGGGCCATGCTGGTGGGATGCCTGCAGTTCCTCCGTGTCCCGGGTTGGGCCACCGTGCCCTGATCTTGTTTGGCGACTCGGTCCTGCCACTCGCTCACCCTGTGCTGTGGGCAGGGACACTGGCCACGCCAAGCCGCACTGCCATCTTCCTGCCTGCCCCTCACTCTCCTGACATCTGGTGCAGGCCTCCGGGGGCCCCATCTCACAGCCTGTCTAGGAGGGGCCACCAGCATTTCCCCACGCTCGCACCCCCTGGCTCCAAACCTGCTCCCCCTCATTCTCAGACAGACCCGGCCTTGAGCCTGTGTGCCGCAGCCACTTTCCCTTCCCCGACCTCTTCCTGGGGTTGCCACCCCTTCCCGAGCCAGCCCAGTGTCCCCTTCTCCTGGCGTGGCTCACGTGTGCCCAGCACAGCCTGGCAGTCCATCTTGAGGACTGTACCCTACCTCTGTCCACAGCGAGGGTGCCCGCAGCAAGACACTCCCAAGGGGGATCAGGGCAGAGCTCGGAGAGGAAGGCGCCGGGGCTGGGGGAGGCAGTGGTGACGGTGCGACCCGGCTCTGGTGTCCTCTGCGGAAGGAAGTTGTTCCTCTGTTTAGTCTGCTGGACTCGGATGCCTTTTGGCTGGGGGTTCCCTCACGGGCTGCTGCTGAGCCGCCTTGTGGGCAGATGCCGGGCTCCTAAGTCTGCTGTCCGTGTTGCCTGAGCACAGCTAGGACCCTGAGTTGCACGACAGGCCTTGTGATCTGTGGCCGGCCTGCAGCATCCTGACCAGCTCAGGGCCCTGCGTGTGCAGGCGCTGGTCCCCTGGCAAGAGGCAGTAGGGACTAGGGTCTGGGCTCGGAAAGCAGGGCTGGGTGGGGGCTTGCCCCAGAGGGGCAGGTCTCCTGAGAAGAGGCCAGTGTGAGACCCGGAGTCCTGGGGAGAAAACCAGGGGGAGGGGGAGCCTCAGGAGCACAGCTGTAACGAGCACCCACTCATTGCGTGGCAGGGGCAGTGGTGGGTGGTCACGTTCACCCTGCCCAGCCTTGCCAGACGTGACATCAAGGGGAAGAAAAGCCTGTTGGGGCAAGCTCGTCCTCCTCCACCCCCCACAATGGGTGTGGCTGGACCCTGATGCTTCCCTTGGGCTCCTATGGGGGTGTGGGGGTCGGCTTCTTCTACCCACAGTGTATCACCAGAAGTGTGGACTGAGGTCCCCAGCTTCTGCCCCAGGACCCCCAGGGAACCAGTTTTAACCGTCCTGCTGCTGGGGGACATTGTGACCACCCATTCTCCCCACCCAGTACTGCGCTTTTCCAAGTTCATGGCCATTCTGATCCCAGGTATCTTCCCTGGCTGAGCTTAGCTGAGTCTAAACATGACAGGGATGACCTTGACATGGCCCAAGGTGAGGACTCTGAGCTGAGGCGAGTGACCAGCTCCAGGCGAGGGGGGACAGTGGTGGAGTGGGAAGGGGCATGGCGAGACCAGCGGTGTGTCTGGATCCAAGGGAGGGGAGTGGGGGCCAGCGAGGAGGGAGCCTGGAGGGAACAGTGCCTTTGTTGTCTAGGAGGAGAGGCCTGGGCCTGCGAGAGGGTCCTGGGGCTGGGCTCTGTGGAGGGGCTGAGCACGCTGTACTCAGAGTGCCCGAGACCCCTGGGAAAGAGGCTGCAGGAGTGTCTGCACCCTGCCCCTGCTGAGTGCCCGCAGCTCGGCACTGACCCCCCTGACAACCGGATGGCAGGCAGGAACCTGGCCAAGAAGCAGTCAGGGGCCATGACCGACTCCTCCGTGGCATCATGGGTGGACAGAGCATGACTAGGCCTTGACTCGTGGTTGCCTGTCTCGTCCTGCTGACATTATTTCCATAGCTGCTTCTTAGACTGCATCTGGCCTGTGCTCAACACCCATGTGATTAAGCCCTGGCTTGCTTCGTCCCTGTCACTGCCCCCTGGGGTCACCGCCCCTGGGATGACCTCGGTCTGTTGCATAGCTGGTTTGGCTGTGGATGAGGGAGAGCCTGCCGCCCCCTGGTGGCCAGGCCGGGTATTGCGTCTCCATCCGGGCAACCCCAGGTGGGCACGCGGCAGGTGTGGAGAGGGGGCCCTGGGTGGCCCAGGATAGCAGAGACTGCTGCCCGCAGGGCCTGACGTGGGCCTCCCACGAGGGGCTGAGTGCCTCCCTTTCTTCTTAGCCGGACAGTGTCCTCCAGTGGGTGTCCACAGCCCTTCTCAGCAGGTCCCTCACTCTTGGTTCCAGGTGGTCTTTGGGAAGAAGCTTCCCGCCTTTGCCACAATCCCCCTCCACCAGTTGCAGCACGAGAAGAAATATGACATCTATTTCGCGGACGGGAAAGTTTTTGCCTTGTACAGGTGAGCGGGGTCCCAGGGGCCTGCAGCCAGCCTGGGTCTGGGGAGGGGCTTGTGGCAGGGATGGGCACGGCCCTCGGGTGGGTGAGGGGGCAGCGTGCGTGTCAGGGCCCCCCTGCTTTCCTGGCGTCAGCCCAGCAGGGGTGGATGGGCGGGGCGAGTCTAGGGAAAGCGCTGGGTTGTAGCGCGGTGCCGGCTTTCTGGGGCGTGTGAGGCGCACGCAAGCCCGCGTGAGTTGGGATCTTAGCCCGTGGCAGGAAACCCCATGAAGGGCGCGGCTGTCGCGGGGCGGGTGAGGGGCTGGCTCCCAGTGTGGTAGTCACCGTGCCCGCCCTACGCAGAGGTCGGCCATCCCGCAGCCGGGCTCAACCGCGGGGCCCCTGCGCTGGTGGGCGTGCCGGGTGCCCGTCGTCCTGGCTCTTCCCAAAGCGCACGCAGAGACCGTGAGTAGGCGCCAGGGCTCACTCCGGCCGGTGCCACTGAGTGCCCGCACGGCCCGGGGGGCCCGATGTGTCTCTAGGCAGCTGCTTCAGCACGAGTGCCCACAGTGCCCCGAGCTGCCGCCGTTCGGCCTCTTCGGAGACCTGGAGCAGCACATGCGGAGGCAGCACGAGCTCTTCTGCTGCAAGCTGTGCCTCAGGCACCTCAAGGTGCGCCCCACCCCGCTCTCCTGGCTCGCGCCACCCCAGCCCCCCCGCTGCCACGCGGGTCCCCCCAGCTGTCCTGCCTCGCGCAGCCCGGGCGGGGAGGGGCTGCTGGCGTCTGGGGGCCCAGAGCTGGCACCAGCACCACCGGGTCCCCTGTGTTGCGGGGCTGTGGGAAGGGCCCCCCCCGGCGCCCAGCACCCTCTCCCCTGCAGATCTTCACGTACGAGCGCAAATGGTACTCGCGCAAGGACCTGGCGCGGCACCGCATGCAGGGGGACCCCGATGACACGTCCCACCGCGGGCACCCGCTCTGCAAGTTCTGTGACGAGCGCTACCTGGACAACGACGAGCTGCTGAAACACCTGCGGCGAGACCACTACTTCTGCCACTTCTGTGACTCGGACGGGGCCCAAGACTACTACAGGTGGGCGCGGGCCCCGGGCACCCGAGCAGGCTGGGCAGGGCCGCTGGCCGGGGTGGCGGAGCCCACGGGCTCCGGCTGACACCCCGGCCCCCCGCCAGCGACTACGCCTACCTGCGCGAACACTTCCGGGAGAAGCACTTCCTGTGTGAGGAGGGTCGCTGCAGCACCGAGCAGTTCACCCATGCCTTCCGCACCGAGATTGACCTCAAGGCCCACAGGACGGCCTGCCACAGCCGCAGCCGTGCCGAGGCCCGCCAGAATCGCCAGATCGACCTGCAGTTCAGCTACACGCCACGGCACTCTCGCCGGAACGAGGGTGAGCACAGCCTTCCCTCTGAGGAGCGGGGCTCCCTCCGGCTCCAGCCGGGCGCTCCCCGGGGGCCCGCAGACCTCAGACCCAGGTCCTGACCTGAGCCCTCGTGTGCCAGTGGACGGGAGACACGCACCTCCTCGCCTCTCAACGAGCCCTGAGCGTCTGAGCACATTGTGACCACAGGGAGCGCTTTGCAGCAGTCGGCTCCTGGTGTCTCCTATCTGCCCCCGGGGGGCGGGGGTGGGGCAGTGGGGTGGAGTGAGGAGCGCCTGGGGCTGACATAGACCCTGGAGGTGTCTGAGCCCATCCTCGGGGGGGTCCTGGAGCACCTGCCTCGGTCCGGCCCGGGCCCGTGACAGGCTGTGTGCCGGCCGCAGGGGTCATCGGGGGCGAGGACTACGAGGAGGTGGACAGGTACAACCGCCAAGGCCGTGTGGGCCGGGCCAGTGGTCGTGGAGCCCAGCAGAGCCGCCGAGGAAGCTGGAGGTACAAGAGGTGGGAGGATTTGCGTGCCGCTGACGTTCTCCTGGCGCCGGCCCCGCGGTGGTGGCAGCGGCCGACAACTGGGCTGGGACCAGGCACAGGGGTTGGGGGACTTTGGCCTTCCGGTGTGTGGCGTCCTGTACCTGGCAGTGGGCCTGCTTAGTGTCCTGAGCAAGCGGACGTGCCCTGCTCTTTTCTCTAGCTGTAGCCAGAGACCCCAGTAACACAGGTCGGGGTGAGTGACGGGGGCCTGTGTCACTTGGCTCCGTGCAGTTGAGCTGTGAAACGCTGTTGATGCAAACACACGCTCAGGCCGGGTGCCACCCCCAGTGTCGGGCAGGACGGAGGCATCTGTGGAGCCCGGAGCACTGGGCTCCCTGGGTGCCCAGGGAGCCCCAGCCTGAGGCTGGCACCTGAGTCGTGCCGTATCCGCAGCGCCCTCTCCTGGCCAGTGAGGGTGGGCCTGTGCCCACTGGCCGGATGCGTCGGGGGTGGGGGGCCCCTCCCCAGCACCTCGCTCTGCGCACCGCTGTAGTCCTGGGCCTTGCCCAGCCTGAAGGCCTCCCCCTCCCAGGGAAGAAGAGGACCGGGAAGTGGCAGCTGCCATCCGGGCCTCAGTGGCCGCACAGCAGCAGCAGCAGCAGCAACAGCAGCAGCAGCAGCAGCAGCAGCAGGAGACACGCAGGAGTGAGGACCGGGAGGAGGGCGGCAGGCCCAAGAAGGAGGAGGCAGGGGTGCGGGGTCTCGAGGAGCTCCAAGGTGCCCGGCGCCCGCCCCGGACTCAGGGTGAAGGTCCAGGTGAGTTGACTCTGCCCTGGCGTGGGAGCCACTTGGGAGGTGAGAGGCAGGCTCCAGGCCCGCACGGTGCCTGGGACTGGCGGGGGCCCCCGGGAGCTCACCCAGGGGGTCTGTTCCCACACCCTGGACGTTGCTCAGCGCTGACCTCGGGTCCTTTTATGTCTCACAGGCCCCAAGGAAGCCTCAGCCAATGGTCCTATAAGCCAGGAGTCCCTCCCGGCAGCCGGCCCGGCCGCAGGGGCCATGCTTCCAAGGTACGCTTGCACAGAACCGGGGTAAGAGAGGGGGGCTCCTGCGGAAGGTGGGTGCGGGGCAGGGGAGGCCCCGCAGGCCGCTGACGCCACTCCCCTTCCTGGGCTCAGCACCCTCCCGCCCCCCACCTCGAAGCTCAAGGACGAAGACTTCCCCAGCCTCTGCGCCTCCACCTCCTCCTCCGCCTCCTCCTCGTCCACCGCCGCGGCTGCTCTGGGCCCCGCGGGGCTGGCACTGGCCTACCATGTCCCTGCCAGAGGCAGGAGCACCTTCCAGGAGGACGACTTCCCCGCCCTGGTGTCCTCCGCCTCGAAGCCCAGCTCCGCCCCCACCAGCCTCATTTCTGCCTGGAACAGCAGTGGCAGCAAGAAAGTGGCGCATCCCACCACAGGGGCCCAGGCTGCTGGCGGCAGCAGCCAGCCCCCCAGGAAGGCTGGGAAGGGGGGCAAGGGCAGCAAGAAGGGCGGGCCACCCCCCTCAGAGGAGGAGGAGGAGGATGGCCGCGCCGGCCTCACTGCCCAGGAGCTCCGGAGCGTGCCCACCACGGTGGCCGTCTCCTCCCTGCTGGCACTGGCCTCCACCCAGACCCTCACCAAGGTTGGCAAGAAAAAGAAGGTGGGCTCAGAGAAGCCGGGTGCCGCCTCGCCGCCCCCACCGCCCCCTGACAGAGATGGACCCCCTGGGGCCGAGCGGGCCCCCGGCGCACCCACTGGCAGAGCCGAGGGGCCAGTTGCCGTCATTGTCAATGGACACACGGAGGGGCCGGCCCCGGCTCGGAGCACACCCAAGGAGCCCCCTGGGCTCCCACGGCCCCTGGGGCCCCTTCCCTGCCCCACAGCCCAAGAAGACTTCCCAGCACTGGGAGTCCCCTGCCCACCCAGGATGCCCCCTCCCCCAGGTACGTGCGCCTGGCTCAGGCCCGCCACTGGGCATCTGGGTCAGATTGGAGCCCCTGGGCCCGGGGGGAGGGGGGAGCACACCCTGAGGGGGTGTGTCGGGGGGGGGGGGCAGCCACCGGCCAGCCAGCAGGGACAGGAAGCCTGCGAGGTAGGGGCCAGCCGCCCCGGAACCTTGGCGGCACCCCCCTGAGGAGTCTGCTTACCCTCCCTGTAAACTGGGGCAGGCCTAATGGCCTTGGCCTTTCCAGAGGAGGGAGTAAGTCACCTTCAGGCAAGAGGCCAGTGTTGCCCGAGGGAGCGCAGCTGGTGAGCTGGCCGGCAGGGGGAGCCACAGCGGCCCCTGGAGCCCAGCCAGCCAGGGTCACATTCTGGGTCTGGCGGGGCCACCCCTGCAGGCTTCAACGCCGTGGTGCTCCTGAAGGGCGCTCCACCCCCACCCCCACCCGGCCTGGTGCCCCCTGTCAGCAAGCCGCCGCCTGGCTTCTCCGGCCTCCTGCCCAGCCCACACCCGGCCTGCGTCCCCAGCACTGCCACCGCCACAAAAGCGTAAGTGTTGGTGGGCCATGCAGCCTTGTGCCCCCGGGAGCCGGGGAGGGCCCTCACCTTGGGCCACCCCAGAGGCTGAAGCCTCCACCTCCTCCCCATCTCTCGGCCCCCAGACCGAGGCTGACACCTGCACCACAGGCCTACCTGGTGCCCGAGAACTTCCGGGAGAGGAACCTGCAGCTCATCCAGTCCATCAGGGACTTCCTGCAGAGTGACGAGGCCCGCTTCAGCAAGTTCAAGAGCCAGTCGGGGGAGTTCAGACAGGTGAGTCAGGCGGGGGTGTGGGGGGCCGGTGCAGCCACTGCTGGGGCTCAGGCCCGCACGGGACATGACTGGGTCTGGCTCTGGACGGCAGGGCGTGATCTCCGCGGCCCAGTATTACAAGAGCTGCCGTGACCTGCTCGGGGAGAACTTCCAGAAGATCTTCAACGAGCTGCTGGTGCTCCTTCCCGACACGGCCAAGCAGCAGGAGCTGCTGTCCGCACACACGCACTTCCGAGGCCGAGAGAGGCCTCCGGGCACCAAGGCCAGGAAGAAGAAGAGCGCGTGGCAGGCCACTGCCCGGCCGGCGGGCCTGGACTGCTGCGTGTGCCCCACCTGCCAGCAGGTGCTCGCACATGGGGACGTCAGCAGCCACCAGGCACTGCACGCCGCCCAGGACAACGACTTTCCCTCCCTGCAAGCCATCGCCAGGATCCTCACGTAGCTCCCGCCAGCATGGGCAGGAGCCGCCACACCCGTGAGCCTCCTTCCTCCTTCCTGGCTGCCGTGCAGCCGGGTGAGGCCCTGGTGAGGCCGCCTGCTCGGCCCCTCAGCTGGCCAGCCCGCCAGGGGTCACCAGGAAGGCCCACCCTGCCCCGTCAGCACACCGTCACATAGGAGTCCATCCCGTTTCCTCCTGGGAGCCGGGCGAAGGCCTTGGTGGCGGGCTGCTTTTGGTTTGTTTTCATGCTTTTGGAGGTTGTGAGGGGAGGGAAGGGCTGGGAGGCCGTAGCCTGTCCGTGCTGTCCGAGCTGGTGGCAACAGTGGCCCTCTCCAGGCGCCCCCCCCAGCCAGAGGGCTGCGGCGCTGCGGCCCCCAAGCCAGAAGCTGTGGGTCCACCCGTGCTGGAGTCAGATGTTGAGCGTGTTGTGTAAACAGTTGGCTGTTTCGTGATTCAAGAACGTTCAGGATTAAAAGCAGACGCGAAATTGTGCTACTTGAAGTTGTATCTTTTTATGAGACAAGCTGAATCTGGGATCTCTAATTGCCTCTGACCTTTTATAAGACCGTGTATCTTCAAATAAATTTATTTTGCAATAACGCACATAGCCTGTGTTCTGAGCTTCTCTGTCCTCCCAGACCACCCCGCAGCTGGGGGGCTCAGAGCTGTCAGCCAGGGAGCGACTGGGTGGGGGTGGGGACGACCCGTGCGCGGAGCTGGGGCGGCTGGGCTGTGCTCCCAGGAAGCAGCAACCAGCCAGTGCCCTGTCCTGGACGTCTGGCACTGCCCAGGCCTCCCAGGAATACACCAGGACATGTCTGACCTATAGTCAAGTAGCCAGTAAAACCATCCTTCCAGAACATGGGAGTCCTACAGAGCCAAGGGTTGCACCTGCAGACTGGTCAGGAGCTACTGAGGTAAACCGCAAAAGCACATCAGAAGAGAGCGTGTCTGAAATTCTGCGAGAAAATAATTTGTGAATTATTCAGATCTAGTATCTCAGAAGGGGACCAGAGAAATCTCCCCTTTCTGCCCTAAACCACGTAAACAGTAGTTCTAAACACACAACCACATCCAAATAAAGAAAAGGAAGTGTCCTTACATGAGAACTGAGCTTTTTTTTTTTTTTTTTTTAACATTTACTCATTTTTGAGAGACAGAGTGTGAGGAGGGGAGGGGCAGAGAGAGAGGGAGACACAATCCAAAGCAGGCTCCAGGCTCCGAGCTGTCAGCACAGAGCCCAACACCGGGCTCAAACCCACGAACTTGGAGATCATGACCCGAGCTGAAGTTGGACGCTTAACCAAATGAGCCACCCAAGTGCCCCCAGAGATGTCTTTCTAAATGAGGAAGGTGTACCCATGATGATGAGGGGCCAGGCCAGGACCCCACAACTGCACTGGTACCACCTGTGTGCACGCTGTGGGCCTGGGCGGTGCTGTCTGCCTGTGGTTGGGACCAGAGCAGGGCCCATGGGTGATGGCCGTGCTCGGGTCCCAGCAGCGGAGAGAGCCTTCACCGTCTTTACCCTCCACTGGGCCGCGTAGAGGCCACCTGCCTTCCCTAGGACCCACCGGAAGCCCCTCACAGCTGATGCCTTCTTTGCAGGCCTGAGTAAAACCAGCCCCACAGGAGAGTAATCTGGATAATAAGGCATCTTGTTAACAGTATCTAAAATAAGCTACTCTTAATGAAGCAAGAACCATACTAATATTAGGCAACACTTAAGTGATGCCTGCCGTGTGACAAGCCCTGCTCTGGGCTCTGCACATGCCTTAGCATGACCCCCAGCCCGCTCCTGGGACCAGAATTATTATCCCCTCTTACAGAAGGGGAGGCCGAGGCACAGACGAGCTGAGAGACTTGAGACCTGAGACAGCCCTGCTCAGATGTGGCCAAGCTGGCATTCCAGCCCCAGAGACAGTTCTCAAGGCCATTTCTCTCAACCAGAAGGTTATCAAACAATTAGAAATCTAAGAAATGGGGGGCACCTGGGTGGCTGAGTCGGTGAAGCGTCAGACCTTCGGCTCAGGTCATGATCTCACGGTTCATGGGTTCGAGCTCTGCGTGGGGCTCTGTGCTGACAGCTCGGAGCCTGGAGCCTGCCTCGGATTCTGTGTCTCCCTCTCTCTGCCCCTCCCCCCTCATGCTCTGTCTGTCTCTCTCTCTCTCTGTGTCAAAAATAAATAAACATTAAAAAACAATTAAAAAAAAAAAAAGCAAACAAGACCAAGCTGGGAAAATCCCCAGAGATGGAGTTAGTTGGCCATGGAATGTGGCTCTGGAAGCTGCACGGAGCACCCGGTGGGGTCCCAGGAACGGAAGGCAGACGTGTAGAGAAGGGGACAGGCAGAGAAAGAATGACTGCTTTTCTTAGCATTGAAGAAAGATAGCTTAATAAGCACTGGGGTGCACCTGAATGGCTCTGTTGGTAGATCACGTGACTCCATCTCGGGTCGCGAGTTCCAACCCCACACTGGAGTTGTGTGGAGATCAGTAAATGGTTGTTTAAAAAAACACACACACAGGGGCGCCTGGGTGGCGCAGTCGGTTAAGCGTCCGACTTCAGCCAGGTCACGATCTCGCAGTCCGTGAGTTCGAGCCCCGCGTCAGGCTCTGAGCCTGGAGCCTGTTTCCCATTCTGTGTCTCCCTCTCTCTCTGGCCCTCCCCCGTTCATGCTCTGTCTCTCTCTCTGTCCCAAAAATAAATAAACGTTGAAAAAAAAAACACACACACATAACACAAGTACTGAACAGGATAATTCTTTAAAAAGCCACATCTCAACATAATACAACTTCTAATACATTTTACCAAAAAGGAAACACAGATAACCCACAAAGGATAATCATCCTTGTCTGTCTCTCTCAAATATAAACGTTAAAAAAAAAAAAAAAAAAAAAACAGTTTAGATTAAAAAGAGAGAGAGAGAGTGGGGTCTCCTACTTTGAGCCACCCAGAGGGACGTGCGGTGGGGGCCTCAGGGACCCCCAGAATGTGGGCATCAGCCTGACCTCCCCTTGCTGCCCCTTCCTGGATTCTGGGCGCTGATGGGGCAGATCCCAACCTCTGGCACCCGCAGGGGCAGGGGTAGAAATGACTCGGAGACTGTGCCGAGGAAACTCACTTACAGTCTTTATTGTAAAGAAGTTGCAGTTGAAACATGGGGACACTGAAAATACACCATCAGGGATTGTTCTTTGGGAAGAGGGAGAGAAAGATCCATAGATACAAAAATTGTAAACATGTTCACTTAAATACCCACACATAATTGGTCTATGCTACAACGTACAGGGCTGTCACTCAACTGCAACTCCAGAGGGAGGCGTCTGTCTGTAAGAATGAAATGTGGCAGCCGCATTTGGTATTGACATAATGTAAAAAGCCGGCTTTGAGCAATGCATGAGTCGTCAGCTACGCAGAGGGCCCCCGACCTTGGGCTGTGCCTTACCACGGGGGTGCAGGGCAGTTTGCTGAGGGGATGGTCCGGGAAGCCAAGGTAAAGGGGTTTGCACAGATCGGCCGTGTCCGGGGCACTGTGGGCATGGGGAGCCTCTGGGCCTCCCTCCTTGTGAGGGGCTTGTGTCTCCAGGCACCCGGGCATCCCAAGCCTCGCTTAGGCAAGGTCTTACTGAAGGGGTTGGGAGAGGGCAGGTGGCCAGGCCTAGAGCCGTGTTGTGCCTTCCTAGCCCAGAATGCCCACGTGTGGGCAGGCTCCCGGGCCAAGGCAGGTGGGGATGGGAGCAGGGGCCACAGACAGTGAGGCTGCTTGCGGGGAACTAGGAGGTGAAGCCCGAGGACTTGACCACAATCACAACATCAACAGGACCAGGCTACTCTAGGGAGCCTGTGAGGGCAAGTGGGTGGAGGCTCCAGACAGAGCGCACGCACAGCCCCATGGGGTGAGCCACCACAACAGGAGCAGGGACCGTCACTACCCTCAGGGACATGGGATGGGAACAGCGCCCATGTCTGAGGGGCAGCCCCTGCACCTAGCTGTGGACAGCTAGACCCCTGACACCAGAGTGGACAGGTGAGCCGGGGGCTAGCTGACTCAGGAGAGGAATGGCCCCCTCCCAGGCTGATTCACCAGAGGTTGGAGGACACACGCCCAAGACCGCACTGTCCCCTCCTCAGGACCTTGGGCCTGGGGCCAGCGCCTAAGGGGACAGGGGGAACCTGGGGGGTGGGGCAGCCTAGGCACCCTGGGGGCTACCCTCTCTTGGCCCCAGATGGCCCACAGTGGCCACCCCCTCTGTCCCTGGCGCTGGGCCAGGAGGACCTGAGGGAGGTCCCAGGACGCCCTGGACCCTGCCTGCCTTGGTGGCAGCCTCCGAGCCCTGGTGGGGGCCTGCCGGCCACTAGTAGGCAGGCACCTGGTACCCTTTGGGGCTGGTGTCCAGGGTCTCGGTGAAGGGAGGGCTCTGGTAGGTCTCGGTGCCCTCCACGCCGCTGCCCACCGGGTAGCCAGGATAGGCCTGACCCGCCCCGGCGCCCAGCTGTTCGGTGGCAAAGAGCGACATGTCCGTGCCCAGGCGGAACCGCTGCAGGGCCTTCACAGTGAGCGCCACCTGAGGGGGAGCCCGGGGTCAGCCAGCACCGACCCCGCCCCGCCCCGGCCCCGGCCCGGCCCCCGCCGGCCGCACTCACCCAGCTGAGGATGGAGAAGAAGCTGAAGGCGATGGCGGCCCGCGCCGCGTCTCCCGCCTGCAGCGTGCCGGGCCCGGGCGCCGTGCGCTGCCACTGGTTGGTGAGGAAGCAGAAGCCCACGAACCACAGGAAGGACCAGAGCCCTGCGGGCAGGCGCGCGAGTCAGGGGAGGCCGGCGCGGGAGGCCCCGCCCACCGCCGGCAAGCCCCGCCCCGGACGAAGCCCCGCCCCGCGGCCCGGCCCCGCCCACCTGAGAAGCCCAGGTCCAGCAGCACCGCGCGGCGGCGGTCGCGGACGCTGCTGATCTGCTGGAAGCGCACGTCGAGCAGCAGGAAGGCGGCGCAGGCAAGGAAGGCCCCCAGGCCGAGAGCGACGCCGAAGCGGCAGGCGCCCGCGTTCCCGTTGAAGACGCAGCGCAGCTCGGGGCCGCTGTCGGTGTTCACGTAGCCCTCGTTGACTATGGGCCCGAAGACGGCGATGGAGAACACCTGCGGGCGGCGGGAGGGAGGGGGCAGGGGCACTCAGGGCCCTGCGGTGGCGCCCGCTTCCCAGCCAAGGCGGATGTCCCCGTCACCCACCGCGACTGCTCACGCCCTCGGGCCTGTCCCTACCTCTCCCTGCAGCACAGGGCCCATCTGTGAATGGGATCTTCGGGCACCCTTCCCTTAATAGCTCCCTCACGTATTTAAAAATTTTGGACATGGGGCGCCTGGGTGGCGCAGTCGGTTAAGCGTCCGACTTCAGCCAGGTCAGGATCTCGCGGTCCGTGGGTTCGAGCCCCGCGTCAGGCTCTGGGCTGATGGCTCAGAGCCTGGAGCCTGTTTCCGATTCTGTGTCTCCCTCTCTCTCTGCCCCTCCCCCGTTCATGCTCTGTCTCTCCCTGTCCCAAAAATAAATAAACGTTGAAAAAAAAATTTAATATTAAAAATTTTGGACATTGGAGCGCCTGGGTGGCTCAGTCGGTTAAACCTCCGACCTCAGCTCAGGTCACGATCCCACAGTTCATGGGTTCAAGCCCCGCCTCGGGCTGTGTGCTGACAGCTAAGCGCCTGGAGCCTGCTTCAGATTCTGTGTCTCCCTCTCTCTTTTCCCTTCCCCACTTCCTCTCTCTCTCTCTCTCTCTCTCTCTCAAAATAAATAAAAACATTTTTAGAAATTATGGACATATACCATTTAGTGAGCATCTACTATGCTCAGGCACTATGCTTAAAACCACGACTTTACATGGATTCCTCATAGAATCCTCCCTGCAAACCACAAGGGGGCCATTGTTCTTATCCCCTTTATAGATGGGAAAATTGGGGCTCCAAGTACTGAAGTCACTTGGCTGATAAAAGATGGGGCTGACATTCAAACTGGGTCATCAGCACCGCAGGGCCCCTACACTCCAGACTGTAGGAACAGGAGCCTTCACCTGGATCAGTGATTCCCAGGCTCCAGCGGGTGGCGCTGTGGGAAGCAGGTGTGAAGAGAGGGGCCAGACCACACAGGGAAGCCGCGGAGGGACAGTTGCACAGCTGACACCCAGGCCCTGCCTAGAACCCACCCTCAGCATCCGGGAGCTGTGTGGCCCTGCTTCTTAACATGCCAAATACAGTAACAGGTGCAGCTCATGGAGTATTGGGGCCAGAGAAATAATGCCCACCTGCCGTGCTGCACTTGGTGGGCACCCAAGGGATGACAGCCCCATGTGACTGATTATTGGCACCATGAGTGTTCCGGCTCAAAAGGCGATACTATTAACCTTCGGGGTTCAGTCAAACCACAGAATCCCGTGCCCACAAAGGCTGGAAGGCAGGTGGCAGCGGACCATAGTCATTTTACTTTATTTATTTATTTATTTATTTATTTATTTATTTATTTATTAAGGTAGGTTCCACAGCCAATGTGGGGCTTGAACTCACGACCCTGAGTCACATGCTCTACCGACTGAGCCAGCCAGGCACCCCTGGACCACAGTCATTTTAAACCTGATGCTGCTGTTTTAGCTCTGGGCAGCGCTGTGTTTCTAAAAACAGACCTTCAGTTTCAACTTCATTTCTCTCCTTTCCTTCGCCAGCTCCTTGAGATGAAGTCCGGAGGGAAACCCAGGTGTGGGGTATGGATATGTGCCCCCAGGGTGGTCCACAAGTCGCACCAGAGCTGGCACTAGGATACAGGGGTCCTATCCTGGTCTGCCCCAAGTCAGCCCACCCTGGGCATCGCTCTCCTTGAAGACAAGCGGGCAGGTGCAGCTGGCACCAAGTGCCAGCGGCTACACAAAACCCATATAGTCACCCCACCTCTCCATCCTTCCTGCCTGGAGGCGTTCGAGGGGGAAGCAGGACGCCCCCTCTAGGGATGCCCCACTGGGCGAGGCTGTGCCCAAATCTGCCTCTCCCACACCACCCCCAGGAAGTCCTTCTAGTGCAGAGCCCCTTCTTGCTGCCCCACCCAGAGGGATCCCAGAGCACCCCCACACTCACAATTGCAACTGGGGGGCCTGGGAAAGGGCCAGTTCCCTTCGAAGGAGGCTGGAGGATGTGTGTGGGGGAGAAGCGGGCGGAAGCTCTGCCTGATACACTTGGCTCCCACAGCCCCCTCCTCGTGCTGAGATGGAGCGCTCGAGCCCAATCCCGTCCCCGCCCCTGTGCCCGCTTCCAGGTCGTGAGAACAAGAAAAACGGAGCGAGGGCTAAGGTAGGGGACAGAGTTAGACCTAAGGAGGAATTGGAGGATGGGGGCGGCGGGCGGTGACCTCTCAAGGTCCCCGGCGGTTGCCGCCGGCCCCTCCCCCTCCCGCAGGTGGGCGCGCCCAGCCCGGTGACGTCACCCCAACCTGCGGCCGGCGGGGGAGGGGCCCGCGGGGACAAGGATGGGGGCGAGGGGCTAGGGGCAGCGGGAAAGGACGAGGGATGCGAGGCGAGGCGAGGCGGGATCGGGGACCGGGGCGGGGGCCACTCACCCAGGACGCGACCCGCAGTAGGGTCTGGGGCCGCCGGGCGAAGCTCACGGGGTCCAGGGCGGCCCCCGCGCGGCCCGCGCCGAACGAGGCTCCCTCCATGGCTGGCCCAGGAGGGACGTGCGCCCCCGGCGCCCTCTGTCTGTCTGTCCGTCCAGCCGGCCCCGCCCGAGGCCGCCCGGGTGTGCTGCCGATGCTGCTGGCGCTGCCGCTGCTGCCGCCGCCTCCCGGGAGCGCGCGCCGGCCGCGGCGGGGGCGCGCGGGGCGGGGCCGAGCCGGTGCCCCCCGCCAACTGGTCCGCGCGCCGGGCTGGAGCCCGCCCCTCCCTCCGCCCCGCCCACCGACCCACCCCCTACCTTGACCTGCTAGACCCCGCTCTGAGATGCAGACCGCCCGCCGAGCCCGCGTCTGGAGCAGGGGCTAGGGGTCCGAGCCGCCCCTCACGGGTGAAGTCGGGAGTCAGCAGGGGAGGGAGACGCTGGACTCAGCCTTTCCCGCAGCCAGGCGAAGGGACAGACGAACCTCACCCCGCCCCTCTGAGCTGAGCTCTTTGGCGAGCGAAGGGTAACCCGCTAGGGCTCCAGCGTCTTCCCCAGCCAGCCCTCAGGGAAGGGGAACCCGACTCCCCGTCTCTGGTTCCCCGCAGACCAGAGAGAAATTACTGGGCCCTTCCTATGAACCCACACAGTTGCACCCTAGCTTCTCCTTCGGAAGGTCCTAACCTCCCTGACAGGGAGAGAGAACGGCCTCTGCCGCGCAGAGGCACTTATCCAGGAGGACAGAGCCCACAGGCCAGCATGGGTGGGGCTTGGGGGACATTTCTGCTCCTTTTCGGTGGCTGGAGGCTGTCATTCCAAGGGTCCCCAGTGAGCCCATCACACTCCTGGGTCTCCCCAACCACTTGAGGCTGACATGTTTAGTTTGGGGCCACAGGGTGGAAAGAAACATGAGATGGGGAGTTTGGACAGGCTGGGGTCCCCGCCGGGTCTCCTGTGCAGACCCCCGAGCCCAAGTTAGACAGGGTCCCCTCCTCCCGTTTTTCTTGGCCAGCCTGGCAGGGTCCAGGACGACTGCTGTGTTTGTGGCTTGGGCATCGACAGGAAACGTTGGCATTTCTGGATCATTTACCGTGCCAGGTGTGGCACCACAATGGTGGGAGGCAGGGACTATCAGACCCCCCCCCCATTTTTCAGATCACACACAGGCAGCTGGTTGAGTTCCCTCATCACATCAGAAAGCGACTGGTGCTCAGAGGGTCCTTGCTGTGCTGTCCGTGTGCACAGTGATGCCTGGTCCCATCCCAGTGTGGAAGCCATCCCAGGACAGGCATGGCCAGAAGTGTCGCCGGTGAGACTCGTGGTCCATTCCACTGTGCATCTGGTCGGTCACCCTCATCTGTCAGCAACAGCTCCTGGTCTGTCCTGAGCACCATCTGTTTGCCCCTTTTGTGTGACCATTTGCATCAGCATCCCAACAGGCTGCTTTCTTGGGCCTGAAAAGCAAACCTCTACTCCTGACCCCCTTCCTGTCCGGATGCCCCCTGGTATTGCTCCCTTTAGTCCCAGGGACAATTCAGACGTCCCCACCCCATGCTTCCAGGTGTCGCCCTCTCCTCACGTTCCTATTTTGTGAGCCCTTTCTCATCACCCTTTTGGGGTTCTCTCCTCTTGTCCAACCTGTGACCTCCTGTGACCTTTGAACCTTGGGGGTCCCAGGGCACGGTCCTGGGGCTTTTCTCCTCCCTCTCCGCTCACTCCCTTGGTCTGTGTGCTGTGACAGCTCGAGCCAGAACCTCCCCTTGAACTATAGTCCCACTTGCCTTCGCCTGGATTTGGGGGCGGGGGGAGCCTCCAGGAAGCCAGAGTTATGGGAAAAGGGAACATCCAGGCGGTGTGTTCCTGAGCCAACCACAGCACCCCTAGAGAGGCCAGCCGCTTCCCCAACTAGCAGGTGACTTGGGAGGCTAGAAATAAGCCACGTGCAGGGAAAAGTCCACCCAGAGGAGGAAAGCGGCGCGACTTCTCTGCCGGCTGCTCCCCGCCTCCGATTCCCTTGCACCGCTGTCCTCTTTGGGGAGACCCTGCCGAAGCCAGCACCCCTGCGGTGCCGGCTGGGGGAAGACGCTGAGGAAGCCATGCCACAGGCTCTGCTTCTGCCATGCCTCTGCCAAGATGCCATGAGCACAGAGATGACCAGGCATTAGGACCCCAGGGATGGGGCTGCTTGTTACTGGTCCATTCCGGCTGGAGGCCACGCCTGGGAGCAGGTCCGGGAAGACGCCCCCACACCTGCTCCAGCCACAGCCTTCTGCAGGGCACTGATACCCAGAGCAACTTCATCCTCCCAGCTGCTGGGGCCCAAACCCCATGGTCCACTCTGGCTCCTTTCTCTTGGCCCTACTGCTACCCTGGGGCAAGCCTGCCTCTCCGCGGTCACATGCCTGCCCTCCCTGCTCTCACCCACACCTGCCTCAGCCCAGATCCGCAGCCAGAGGAACCTTTGGGAACTCATCTTGCCATTCCCTGGCTCCAAATCCTCTAAGACCTCCCCATCACGGGAGGTAGGTGGGTGTTGAAACAAAGTCCTTGCCGGGACCTTGAAGATTCGGTGCCGTCTGACCTCCCACTCACCTCTGACCTGCCCTCAGCTCCAGCACTCGGCTTCCGTGCTGTTCCCGGGGCTTCCTGGGCTGCTCTTGCCCCGGGACCTTGCCCTCCTCTGAGCAGAACTTGGACAGAAGGAAGCGGCTGCCCAGGGCGGCGCAGACAGGCCCTGTCCCTTGCCGCAAGTCCCAGCACAGAACACACCGAAGCCAGGCCCTTGGTCACCTCTCCATCATTTTATTTTGGTCTCAAGCTGAGGCTGGCCCCACACGCCTGCGTCAGGCCTGGTACAGGTAAGTGCTGGACAGGAGGCGGGCAGCAGCACTAGTGGAGCCTCAGAGAAGCCTGCCTGTGCTCTCCCCGCAGGGACCGAGCGGGGGCGGGGGGCGAGGGGGCCTCAGCCCCCAGGCCTCTTTTCCCGAATTACTGACAGCACTCAGCCTACGGAGCTGCGGTCACTGCAGCAGTCTCTAGCTACATGGTGGGGAGACCATGGCCCAGCCTCGAGGAGCAGGACGGGGAGCCCAGGCAGGCCCTTCACTTTCTCGTGCAGGGAAGTGGGCCCCAGGGTGTGGAGGCTGCATTCTGAATGGAAGGCACAGCCTGGACTGCTCCTGCCTCCTTCACCTGCAGCCCCCGAGGGGGAGCCAGCAGGGCGTCTGCGGCAGGCACCTCCACTTGTACTCCAGCCCTAAGAGGGAAAGGGCCCCGAGAGCAGTGTCTGGGGACCACCCAACTGAGACACGACAGGCTGTAGCTCCGATGCACTTTAATGAGTGCCCCGCCCCTCTCTAGCCAGGCTGCCCGCAGGCCCAGGCTGCTGTCCCACGGCTCTGCCGGCCACCGTCTAGTCGCAGGACCCATCCTTCCAGCCGTCACGCCAGCGCTCGTCCACTTGCGAGCAGTCAAAGTCCGGCTTGCCTAGCTTGCGGTTCACTTCATTGTGCAGGCGGCACAGCCACTGGGTGAAGCACGCCCGGGTGCGTGTGTCTGGCTGGTTCCTGCATATCCTGTGTGGCGGAATCACGTAGAGGATGGGGACGGGCGGTGGCCCCGCTGCCCCTGCCCCTCCAGCTCCTTGCCTGCTCCATCCAGGGAGGAAAGCTGGGGTGCTGCTGTCAGCTACACCCAGCGTGCCCTTGTGCTGAGACACAGGAGCTCCCAGAACAGGGCTGATCCTGCAGTGTCCAACAGTGACGGGCTCCTCGGCCAGCTCGGGCCCCCTTCCTGAGGAGCTTGGCAAACCCTGACAACAGCTCAGAGCAAGACATTAAGGCACAAACCAGGCAACTTTACAACCTCATAACAATCAAGAAGCCTCCCCGAGCATCCCTGGCCCCAGGCAGTGTGTGGAAGGGGTGGGGCCAGCACAAAGGCATAACTGAAAACCAAACCTGTTTCTAGCACCTGGGGCTCCAGTGCATCAGCTTAGCAAGGGACCTGTCCCAACTGCCCAGGGTTCACAGGGCTGCCCTGGCCCCCACATTCAGCCCAGAAACACCTCCTGGGTGCCAAACAACAGCTCTTGGGCCCCCCATTGAGGAAAAAGGAACTCTAAGAAAGCAAAAGCAGTGGATTCTCAAGGTCTCGAGATCAGCAGTCCTGCTCCAGAAGTCAGGCAAAGTGGACTCCTTAACCTGCCCGGGCCTCCAGTGCTGAGCAAGGGACTTTGTAAGAGAAGCCTGGCCAGGCGCCTCTGGCTGTAGAAAGCAGCAGCCCCGGGCAGCTTGGCCTTTGAGGAGAAAGGAGAAAGCTCAGTGCGTCCAAAGCCCACTGCTGGTGCTCCCTGCTCCGGGAAACCCTCTGTCACCTCTGCACCTACTTGTCCAGGCTCCCCTTTACGACATTAGGTAGGGGCCCCAAGCCCAGGCCGATGCTCTGCTGTCTACAGATGAGGCGGACACAACTTACCTCTTCCTTATGTCTTCGGCACACTCCTCACACGGGTAAAACTTGGAAAATAAATGTATGAACTGAGCCATGTCTTGCTGCTGTTCTGGGGTCGGCAGATCGGGGTAGTAGGCGGCCAGGGTGTGGAGGACAGCCCAGCTGTGGCGGCCCAGTTCCTCGCGATCGGGAGGGCAATCTTCCCTAAACTTGCTGTCCCGCTGCGGGAGGAGATCGACCAAGGGTCAGTTCACCTCCCTGGACCAGGAGGCGACAAGACTCCCCTTTTCCCCGCCCCAAGACAGAGGCTCACTGTCTTGAGACAGAAGTCCTAGGCCACCGATCCGGCCTAGGACTGTGGCTGAAAGCCTAAAGGCCGGCCCTCCCTCGGGGCAAGGTTTAGGGGCAGCCTACCCTGCGGGGCACATGTCTGTCAGGCATAGGGCCCGTGGGGCCCCTCGACTTGGGCCTTGGGAGATCAGCGCGGGGGCCCGAGAACAAGCAAGGTGTGGGGGCCGAGGGCGCGGGTGCTTGTGCGGGCCGGGACTAGGGGTCAGCCGGGCTCGCGGGCCTCTGCGGGTAGGTGGCGGCCCCGGGGTGCATCTGCACCTTCTGCTGCGTCCGCATCCACGTCTTGAAGTCCACGCAGGCCCGGCAGGGCCGCCTCCGGGACGTGTCCTCCTCGGCGACCTGAGAATCGGAGGTCGGCGGCGGGGCTGGCGTCGGGGCCGAGGCAGCGGCATCTCTCCGCCCCGCGCCCCGGCCGCGCGCGTCCGTCACTAGGTCGTCCATCACCTCGGAGCGCGCGCCGCCGGGCAGAAACGAGAAGAGGTTCCCGCCGTAGAAGCGCCCCCGCTCGCCGGGCGCCGCCATATTGCCCGCGCAATGCCTGCCGGGCCAGCTCGGCCTCCAGACGGGCCTCCAAGACGGCCGCCAGGCCAGCGCGCGCGCCGCCGCCAGGGCGCGGCCACAGGACCCGGGCGCGCGCGCCGCGGGCACAGGCTCGGGTTCGGCCGCGGGCTGGGAGGACGGGCTCGAGCTGGGGCTGGGGCTGGGGCTGGAGCTGGGGGCGGGGGCGGGGGCGGGGCCCGGGGCCGGGGCGGGGTCCGGCAGGGAGGTAGGGCTGTGGGCCGAGGACCGCGCTCGAGAGGCTGCAGAGCCCGAGGCTTGGGTCCGGGTCGGCGTGGGCGAAGGGCCAGCAGCCCGGGTCCTGGCCGCGTCGCCGGGCCTCGATCCGCGTCCCGAGCCCGGCTTGCGTCGTCCGTGGCGGCGCTCCCGCTTCCTCCAGTAGAAGAGCAGCGTGTTGTGGAAAACGCGTCGCGGCCGCGCGCTGGACTCAGGCTGCTGCGATCGAGGCGAAGTCCGTGTTCCGGCCCGTGACGCCCCCATCGCTCTGCTCTGACCGCCCCGCGTGCCCGCGGCCAGGCTCTGTGCCCTCAGCCGGGGCGCGCCCAGCGGCGGGAGGCGCGGCGCCATGGCAACGAGGGACGGTGCAGTGAGCGCACAGAGAACGGCGCGCGCTAGGGCCTGGGTCCCGCGGATCCCTCCGAGCGACCGGCGCCAAGACAACGGGCGCCTCGCAACGCGGGGCGGGGCTGTGCCTGCAAAGAAGGCGGCGCGCGGCTCTGGGCTCCTCCCGGCCGGGAGTAGTCCGGATCCTACAGCCTGCCCGAAGGGGTTATTTCCACCTGGGGAGTCGTCTCAGCTTCTATACTTACTTTCATTCATTATGCAAATATTTGTGTAGTGCCTAATCTGTTCCAAGCACTGGTCTAGGCGCTGGTCAGGGTGGGCACAAGATCCGTCCCTGACCTCCTCAGCTCCTTGTCCAGTGGTCAAGACGGAAAAAGTAAAAACAAAACAAAAAGGGAGTCACACTAACAAATGTTCACTTACAAATTATGGGGACCATGAACAGGGCGTGGTAAGTCAAGGAGGCCTCATTGAGGAGGTGTCCCTTAGGCAGGGGCCTGAAGGATGAGGAATCGGCTAAGGAGGGCAGTCAAGGCCAAGGCTGGAGATGAGAGGGTCTTGGCCTCTCACATGGGCAAAAAGTGGGTGGGACAGGACCTGGGGAAGGTGGTGGGAGGAGAGACTCAAAGATAGGCAGGAGCACGGGAGGGCCTCATCAACTGCCCTCTGAGCTGGGGATTTATTTTAAGGACCATAGGAAGGTGCTGGACAATTTGGGGCAGGGCTACCCCGACCTGATCCCATTTCTGCGTTGGTTTGTTTGTTTCTAGTTTGAAAAAGAGAGCAAGGGAGAGGCAGTGGGGGGTGGGGGAGAATCCGAAGCAGGCTCCTCGCTCAGTGCGGAGCCCGAAGCGCGACTTGACCTCACAATCCTGGTATCATGACCTGAGCCAAAATCAAGAGTCGGACGCTCAATGGACTGATCCACTCAGGCACCCCCTGATGAGGGAGCATGAGGCAGAATGAGGGGCCAGGCACAAGCTAGCACACCCCCACCCCCAGGTGGGATATGTGTGATATTCCTTGGACACTCTGGACAAAAAAAAAAAAAGGAAAAAAAAAGGTTAAACTGGTAAGTCTCCACCAGTTTACCAGAAGAAGGCAATCCTGCAATAGCCTAAAGTCCAGGAACTCACTACTGTCTTAACGTTAATGCTTTGCTAGAGGAAAAAACAACCTTAGTTTCACAATAGCTAGGCTTCCAATAATCTGTGAGTCTTTAGCATGTGACAATCTCATTCTAGTAACTCCCTCTCCCCAACTCCATAAAATGGTCACCCCACACCTATAGTGCAGCTCTTCCTACCTATGGGTCCTGTCCCCGTGCTTTAATAAAATCGCCTTTTTGCACCCAAGACGTCTAAGAATTCTTTCTTGGCCGTCAGCTCTGGACCTTCCCCCCCGTTACCCTAAAACCTCATCACCCCCCATTTCTATTTTGCAAAGATTCCTCTGGAGAGTGGATTTCATGGGAGCTAGTGAGGAGTACGGGCATGGGAGGAGGGGGCAGTTGTCCAAGTGAGAGGTGAGGGTGGGGGCTAAGGAGAGGGGATAGAAAGGAACCAGGGTTGCTGGTGCTGCGGAGCAGGGGTTTTCAGTTGGGGCAGGGAGAGGTCTCAGCAGTCTTCCGGGTCCCTGGCTGTGAATAAACCGACTCTTCCCCAGCTTTTCTGCTCTGTCTTCCAAGGGAGAAGGGTCTGCCCCACCCTGAACCCTGCCAGGCCAGCTGGGCCCTCAGCACGGCCCCCACTGAGTTTGGGGGAGTGTGACAGCTGGGCTGAAGGCACCCTGCAGTTCAGGCCTGTGTCCACAGGTGTTCATTGCCTGGGCCAAATCCAGGGAAGGTTTGAGGGCTTCAGAGAGAGCCGCTGGTTGGACAGATACACAAAGGCCCTTTGTCAAGGCCAGGGTGGTTTCAGGGAGGGCTGCCCTAGAGGCTAACCCCTCCCTGGACAGATTGGGGTTGGAGTCCCAACATAGAGCTGGTGGCCCCAACAGCAGGAAAGGCCACCATATACTAGGGTTGGATGGACCTCTGGAAATCATCCCTGTAAGGAAGCAGCTCGGAGATGTGGGGCACGTGAGCACGCCTCGTCTGGGGATTCCGGGGCCTAACTTCTCTTCACTTCAGTTAGTCACCTCTGATTTCAGAGGTTGTGTTTGCAGTAAATTGTGATAAATCAGAAATTCAGAGGCAGCTCTCAAAACCGTCCTGGTCACCACCTCCCCCAAGTGCCAGTGACTGCAGAGATGGACCCTCTTTGTCCTGCCCCAAGTCACTCCCACCCCTCCCCAACACATCCAGAAAAACTGATATTAACTATCCATTGAATACAAATTTCCTCCTCTGTGATTTGGGAACATTAAGAGGTCCTCCCTCCAATATGAATATTAAGCCAAACAATGTTCACAAAGCTCTTAGCACTGGGTCCTTGGTTCCAGACTTCCCAGGTGAGTTCAAAGACAGGTCATGGAGCACGGCCCGGAGGAGGACCTCCCTAGTCCCAGTTCCAGCAGCACAGGGCGTGGAAGAGCGGGAGAGGTAGGCCAGACCTGGCGGCACTTTGATGGCTTTCTTTTCCTCCTCCTTTCTGTGGCAGACTCAGGCCAGAGGGCCTCCAGCTACAGTCCCCACCCTCCACCGCCTCCTTGCCTCACCCCTACCAACCCCGCTCCACCACCCCCCCCCCAACCAAGCCCTGTGTTGCTGTCCCTCCACCCAGATCTTCTACTTTGGGCACTGTGAGGAAGCTGGGAAGGACGGAGGGCAGGGCAGTGCTACAAAGACCCCGCAGGTCTGGGACGTCCCTGGGGAATTCCAATCAGTTTTCCGGGTGCTGGGGAGTCCCCCTCGCCCCTGTGAACAAGGTCGCAGCGGGATACTCGCAGTGGGTCGCCGCCCTTGGCTAGCTCCAGAAGCCCAAGTCCGTGACTCGGGAGGCACAGCGATGGCAGGCCCCCGGCACCCCGTGTCGGTATGCACACTGGCCCTAGTGCAGACAGAGCGGCATCAGGTATGGCCGGGTGGGTACCTGCCAGCCCCAAGGAAGGAGGGAATTCCTGGCCCAGCCCCTCCAATATTTCTCCCAACAGACATTTGCCTTCTCTGTGAGCTGGTCGGACGACAGCGACACCTTTGTGCGCAGGAGCTGGGATGAGTTCAAGACACTCCACGTGAGTGAGCCTGGGGGACCCCGGATCCCCGGCAGCAAGACCCACCAATGACCCCTGTCTGGGCGTTTGCCCTTGCCCCCACAAGGGCGTCCAGCCCCTACGACCATCCCAAGGGAACCCCACCCCCCCAAGGGAACCGGTGGACTCTCAGGGACCGATTCGCCGGTTCTCCCTCAGAAGACCCTCAAGGAAACCTTCCCGGTAGAGGCGGGCCTGCTGCGGAGATCAGACCGCGTTCTCCCCAAGCTTCGCGGTGAGGCCGGCAGGGGTCCCGGGAGGGGCGGGGCGCCAGCGGCCCGGCAGAGAGAACCCTGGGGCAGGGGTCCCACAGCCTGTTCCTGTCTTGCGCGCAGACGCGTCGCTGTTGGTGCGCGGGGGGCGCACCGGACGCGGCCTAGCGCGCCTGCGGCTGCTGGAGACCTACTCGCGGGCGCTGCTGGGGGCGGCGGAGCGCGTGTCCCGGAGCCCGGCGCTCACCGGTTTCTTTGCGCCGCAACCCCTGGACCTGGAGCCCACACTGCCACCTGGCAGGTGCCTGACTCGCCCCCAACTCCCTGCCTGTGGAAGAACTTGGAGGCTGGGGGTGGTGGTGGTGGTGGTGGTGGTGGGAAAGGCCTGTGGTGGGACCTACGAGGAGCTAAGGCTGGGCGGACTGGTGAGGGGTGACCTCTGGCTTGCACCCACCGCCCTTCCCAGTCTGGTGATCCTGCCTGCCCCTGAAGAGCCCCCGCCCCGCCCACCGGACAGCCTCACCGTCCGTGGCCTGGAGGCTCAGAGCCTGCGCTGCCTGCAGCCTTTCAGCACCCAGGACACGCAGGGCCGGCCTTTCCAAGCACGGGCCCAGGAGGCCCTAGACGTGCTGCTGCGACACCCCTCAGGTAGGGCTGGACAGGACTGTGCAGACTCGACCACCTGCCTCCGGGACCTCAGCGGGCTTGGGGACCCGAACCCCCCGCCCGCCTCTTGCCCACAGGCTGGTGGCTGGTGGCAAATGAAGACCAGCAGACAGCATGGTTTCCTGCTCCTTACCTGGAGGAAGCAGCCTTGGGCCAAGAGCAACAACCCCTAGGGAGTGGTGGTATGCCAGTGCCCTCCTCCCCACCCTAAGCCACCTGCCATCTCCGGGCAGGCTGCAGCAAAGCTGAGTCACAGGAAACACCTAACAGATGGAGGAGATCGAGGACACGGGGCGACTAGGTGGTGGCAGTGACCCCATAGCACGTACTTGGTCCCCACAGTGAGCTGGAGCCCCAGTGGGTTTGCATGCTATCCATTAGCAGGGGGATGCCTTAAGGTGATTCTGTGGGAGACCACAAAGTGGGGACCCCGGCCTCTGTGGCCCTGCAAGTGACCCCGAGCGCCCATTCCCAGGGCCCCAATTCTGCACTGCCCTCGCCTACGAGAGCAGCCACGAGGATGAACTGTCCGTGCCCGCAGGGGCGCGCGTGCGCGTGCTGGAAACATCCGACCGCGGCTGGTGGCTGTGCAGGTGAGTGGGGGCGGGGCTGGAGCTGGGCCCAGCTTGGGGCGGGGCAGGATCCAGGGCTGGCCAAACCCCGCCCTCTTCACAGGTTCGGCAGGCGCTCTGGTCTTCTCCCGGCCGTGCGGCTGCGACCAGAGGGCCTGGGCGCTCTCCTGAGTAGACGGGGGCTCCACCGCGAGGCCAACGGTGAGGAGATTAGAGTGGGAGAGGCCCAAGGCTCCCCTGAGACCTCCCAGGCCGCGACCCTTCCCCCTACCGTGCCCGCCCGCCCCACGCTGAGCGCCATTCAGAGCCGCTGCTGCACCATCACCCGCAGGGCACTGCTGCGCAAGGACCCCCTTGAGGGTGTATGGAATTGCGCAGAGGGCAAGCCAAACGCTCCAGACCCGGGGGAGGACTGATGCCAGCCACCACCATCAGGGCTGGGGGAGGAGCATGTGAGGGTGGGAGCCTTGGCGGGAAGGGCCAGGAAGCTATACTCCTCCGTCGCCTGAGTAAAGCTCTTCTGACGGATCCACACCTCGTGTCTGCCTGTACTTAGGGGCAGGGCCTTTTGGGTCTTGGCCAGGCCAGGGCACAGGGGTGGGACCTGGGACCTGGGCTGAGACAAAGCCCCGACAGACACAGGGAATCAGGGTAGAAAAGTAATCTTTCAGCATGTTTCAGAGAGCAGAGGGGGCCACAGGCAGGGGGGGCAACTTCATGTTGTGCCACAGAAAGTCCAGGAAGGTGGCTGCCTGCAGTGTCCGGCTGAGTCGCTGAAAATGCCGCTCTGGAGGAGGACAGAGGGACGTCAGGGGGTCTGGTCGGGCCGCGCCCTGTCCCGCCGGCCCCCTTCCCCCCCCCCACCTACCGGTGTAGGGTAGCAGGGCCTCGAGTGAGGCCTGCAGGCCCTGGTAGGCCAGGAGCTCTTCCGGGGCCTCGTGCCGCAGGAGCACACCCAGCACAGCCTGGGCTTCGTGGCAGTGCCTGGAGTTGGTGTTCCACGTGACACAGAAGCGCAGCAAGGCCTCTGTGGGTGACAAGGACAGTCAGACCTGCCCGCTGGCTGCCTTGCCCATACTGGCCACTGCCCAGCCTGCCCTCCCACCCGACCTTTCTGGTCTCGTCGCAGCTGCAGCACTGTGGCTCCCAGCTTCTCGCAGGCCTCGGGGTCCCTCCGGATGGCTGTGGGGGGCAGGGGAAGAGGGGAGACTGAGTCCCAGGGAAGGGGCACAAGATGGACCCAAGACCCCGTCTGTGTGGCCCAAGGCGGCACTGACCCTGGATAACAGTCAGCACAGTGTGGGGCCGGTCCAGGGAGATGGCCAAGCCCAGTGCCCGCAGGTACCGTCTCTCATGGAGCAGGTTGTCCAGTTCTTGCTGCCTGGTGGGGGGGGAAAACAGGGTCGCTGGGGGACCTGGCTGGGACCGAAAGCGGAGCCATCCGAGGGCTGACTCAGGAGTCAGCACCCTGGCCCGAAGCACCTGCTGGTGGTGAGCTGTGTTGCTGCTCCGGCCTCAGTTTCCCCATGCCATAAAGCATAGCTGAAACCTGTATACCCCGCTCCAAGGGTGCGACACACGGGACGTGGGTGACACGGGGGTGGCACTCACGGGGGAGCGGGGCGAGGACCCCACACTTACTTGACCACCTCCTCCTCCCGCCTGGCCTGCTCTTCGGCTTGCTCCTCTTCGGTCACATCCTAGGGTCAGAGCGAGATCGGACGGGCACTAGCATGCAGCCCTGCACCTCCCCCCACCCCTCCCCGACCCCTGCCCCAAGCCTACATACCTTCCAGAGGATGACACAGGAGTCGCTAGCACCGGTAAGGGCACGGTCGTCCAGCCGGCTGCAGTGCAGCCCCCAGACTTTGTCCTCGTGGGCGTCCAGAGTCTTCACACACTCGTTGCTCTTGATGGTCCAGAGCTTCACGAGACCGTCAGAGCCGCTGGGGTCGGGATTGGGAGGGGGCTCAGTCCTGGGGCCCATCCGGCAGCAAACCGCCACCTGTATCCCCAGCCCCCGCACCTGGACAGCAGCTGTGTACCGCGGCTTACGAAGGCCACCTTCAGCACAGAAGCGTCGTGCCCCTCGAACGTCTGTGGGATGGGGCGGGTGAGGGGGGGGGATGTGAGCTCGCACCGGGGAGGGGGACGGCCGGGCCTGCGGTGGGGACAGCTTACCTTGAGGCAGCTGAAGTCCTGCAGCGCCCAGAGCTTGACGGTACCGTCAGCGGACGCGGTGGCCAGCACCTGGTCCATGGGCGAGAACTGGACACACCAGAGGCCGCGCCGGTGGCCTGAAAAGACGCCCAGCAGCCGGCACTGCGGCAGAGCCCAGAGCTTGGCCGTGCGGTCCTGTGAGCCCGTGGCCAACAGCTTGTCGTTGGGGGCAACAGCCACACTGTTGATATCCTGGGGACGGGAGCAGGTGGCGACTCAGACTCCCATCCCGGCAAGGGCCCTGTCATACCCGTGCCCCGATGTGCCACGTGCTGTCACCTTGTCATGGCAGCGCTGTGTGGCCCGAGCCTGGAGAAGGACAGGACCGCTGTCCGAGGATGCACCCTTGGACAGCAGGGCTTCAGGGATAGGCCACAGCTTCACAGTGCAGTCCTGGCTGCCCGTCACCAGGAAGGTCTCCTTCAGCCTGAGACCAGATTTGGGGTAGGGGGAGACACCTGCTGAGTCACGGCCAGCCCTGTCTACCAGGGCATCACAGCCTGAGTCTGCAGGATCACGGTCCCAACCAGGGGGACCGTTCCAGAATGCAGACAGCTTCTGGACAACCCCCACATGCCTCTGGAACCGCTTAATTCACACTCTCCACCACCTGCCCTGGGTCCGCCGGAGTTGGTGACTTTGTCACAACAACACCCCACCCGTCCCCTAGCAGAAAATGTTTTCTTTGCCCGAGCCTTGCTCAGTGTCATTCTTTCTGACCTGAAACCTCCCTCCCCTTCCTAGTTTGTAAAGTTTATTTTGAGAGAGAGACAGAGAGACAGGGAGAGAGAAAGTAAGACAGCATGAGCAGGGGGAGGGGCGGAAAGAGAGGAAGAGAATCCCAAAAGGCTCCACACCACGGGGTTCAATCCCATGAACTATGAGATCAAGACCTGAGCCCAATCAAGGATGGAGGTTTAGCCGACTGAGCCACCCAGGCGCCCCAAGCCTCCCCGCTTTTATTCACCCAGCCCCAAGACCACTTCTGAGGCGCCTCTACTTCCAACGGCAACCGGGGGTGCCCCTGGTGTGTTGTGATATATCCCCAGTCCTAAGCCTCAAAGATCAAGGCCAAAGCCTTCCCCCCACACATCCCCCTGAGCTGGACCCCCATTAGCAGGGTTCTGCAAGAGCACGGACTCCAGCCCTGACCCACTACCTAGAGCAGCAGATCGTGCCCACGCTGTGCGTGTGCCCGGAGCCCTGAGCCACACAGGCCACCTTGCCAGCCTTGTTCATCCTCCAGATGCAGATGCTCTGATCCTGGGAACAAAAGGGGTGAGGACAGAGGCTGGGCTGGACTTTCCCACCTGGGACCCAAGCCTCCACACCTCTCCAGATGCCTTACCTTGGCACAGCTGGCAAAGAGCCGCCCCTTCCGGAAGACATCCAGGGCCAGGACAATATCTGGGAGAAAGCAGAGAGAAAACGGCCATCGATTACGGTAAAGGAGGGCAGCCCAGCCCAGCCCAGGACGAAGCGCTGGGGGCATCAGCTCGGCTCGCTCACCGGTGTGGCCGTGGAGAATCTGGCAGGCCATTGTCTGGAGCTCAAACACTTTCAGGCTGGGGCTGTTGGAAGCCACGACGATGTGGGAGTCTTCGGGCCCGAGAAACCGGACGTCCAACACCTCCTCGCTGTAGCCGGCAAACTGGGGGTGGTGGTGGGGGGGGGACAGGAGGGACACAAGCCAGAGCCCGCATGAGTGGAGGGCCGGCCCCCGCAGGCCTCGGGCTCGGCAGGGGCGGAGCTCACCTGTTTCCGCAGCTGCAGGGAGCGAGCCTCGTAGAGCAGCAGGTTGTGGTCGGCGGTGACGCTGACCAGCAGGCCGGCGGAAGGGGCCAGAGCGCAGCGGGTCAGCTCCTGCTTGGGGCCCGGCAACTGCCGCTGTGTGTACACACACTGCCCGGAGGCCGCCTCCCACACGCGCAGCAGGCCTGCGTGGGGGCAGGGGTGCTGGGATTCGAGTCCACGGACCTCCCCCAGCCCCCGCTGCCCACCCTGGCCTGGCCCCGCACACCTTGGTCTCCGGCTGTCAGGAAGTGCAGGCCCTTGGACTTCACGCCCAGCTCCGGTGCCGGCTCCTCGGGCAACAGCACGGCGGCCTCCACACTCTGAGGATAAATAAGCAGGTCGGACAGGCAGACCCACCCTCTCCCTGCCCCCTTTACTGGCCCCGGCCCCCCGGAGCCCCCACCTCAAACACTGGCACAGTCTTCGTGGCTTGGTGGGTCCGGAGGTCCCAGAAAACGCAGATTTTGTCCCGGCCCGAGCTGGGGGGGGCGGGGGGGGGGGTGACAGCCACCTCAGTTCTCAAGTGTCAGCTGTAGCCCTCCACTTCCCGTGTGGCCCAAGAGGCTGTCTGCTGACCTCAGCATGGAGTGGCCGTCCGCGCTGAAGGTCAGTGAGGTGACGGCACTGTAGTGCGCGGTCATCGCGGCCAGGCACGACTGGTCCTGTAGAGACCACACGCGGATGGTGGCGTCCGCAGCCGAGGAGAAAAGCAGCAGGCGTGCGGGGTCCGGGTGGAAGGCCACCAAGCTGCAGGCACGTGGTGGGGTGGGGCAGGTGAGCTATGCCACCCTGGGCCTAACGCCCCGCCCGCCCTGCCGGACCCCGACTCACTGTACGACCCCCGATGACCCCCGAAAGTGGTGCGTCCCGTAGTGCCGCACGACGTCCCAGACACGCACTGCCCCGTCGCAGCCGCCTAGGGGAACGTGTTTGAAGTGAAGGGGCTGCTGTGCCCGAAGACCGCTGACCGTGTGCCCTCCAGCCGGCCCGGCCACCCAGTCAGGGCCCTACCTGTGGCTAGCAGCGTGGAGGTGGGGTCAAAGGCCATGGCGGCCACAGGGGCCGTGTGTATCGCCTTCCACAGGCGGGTGATGCTGCCCTCACGCCAGGCCCACTGAGCCAGAAGCAGTGCCCGGCTGGCTGTCACCAGCACCTGGAGGAGGATGCGGTTCAGCTGGGCGTGTGGAGGCATGGCCACAGGTCCTCAAAGTTGGACCGAGAGGTGCCAGAGTCCGCCTCCCGTCCCTGCGCCACGTACCTCGTCGTCTGGGCTGAGATCGAAGGCGGTGATGTCCTCCTGGTCCTCCTAGAGGCGAGAGTTGGCACACGGTACCGTGAGAACAGGCTGCCCCCACACCTGCCCCCTGCCCTGGCTCTCCCCATCCTCACCTGTTCCAGGCTCCGCAGCACAGCCCCCGAGGCCACGTCCAGGATGTTGACTCTGGTGCCACAAACGCAGAAGAGATGCTGCCCAGTCTGGTCCAGCTGGTGACAGAAGGGTCTTAGCCAAGATAGCTCTCTGCAGCCCCTGCCTGCCCCCCCCCCCACTCTGCCCCTCCCCGGGCTGGTACCTGCACCTTCCCGCCCTTGTAGAAAGGCTCAATCTTGCGCTCGACAGCATAGCTAGAGGGAGGACAGGGGGGGAAGACGGTGAGTCACCCACCCCTTGGTCCCGGGTGCCAGCTCTGTGCTGGGTGCTCTCCCAACAGGACCCTGCCCTGGAGGAGATCCCAGGCACAGGCATGGGAGGTCAGAGGTGGCTCTTCTGTCATCTTCTCTCAGCAGCACTGGGGGATGGGTGTTGGTTACCCCCATGTCACAGAGAACGGGACACCCGGAGCTGGGCAGTGATTCACGCCAGGTGTCAGGCAGGAGGACGGCAGCCCAGGCTTTCCAGATTCCCCAGAGCCCAGAAGGCTGTGCCTTGGGGGCCCCCTGCTGGCCGTGGGAGGCCAGCTCAGGGTACCAGCCTGGAGCAACAGCCATCTCCCAGGGCCCTCCGGTCTCAGGCCCAGGCCGCCCCTTCCTCCCACCCACCAAGTAGCCTTCATCTGTCGCCTCCTCCCTCCCCCCGCTGCTGCTTCCATGCTGGTCCAGGCCACTGCACTCTCATCTGGACAGCTGCTCCAACCTTTTCACCAGGCCCCTATCTCCCACCTCAAGGGCTGCTGCCAAAAAGGCCTTTCAGAACACACCTGCTTAGGTCACCACCTTACAGATTTCCGAGACCCTGGCTGGAGGAGCCTCTGCTGACCTTTTCTGTGTCACACAGGATGTTCCCTGCGTGTGGCTTGGGGTCTCTCTTCCTGGACTTCAGTGGTGCCTGGCTAACTCCACTGGGGGGAAGCCTGACAACCAAGATGAAATGGGAGTCCCCCAACCCCCGAACCCAGGTGGCTATCCCACAGAGATGTTCTTGGCACCAGGCGTTGCTCGTCACTACTAGTGACAGAAACGATGTGCTTGACATGTTTCTTCTATCACACCGAGCCCCCACGGAGGGAATGAGTCTGTCCGGTTCACCAGGATGGTCAGGGGATCTTGGGGAATGAATAAGCACAGGATGCGGGGCCTCCAGGGCCACGGCGGACCCGCCCATCTCCAGTCGTGTTGAAGAGGGACAGCGGGTGAAAGCCTCCAGGCCGCCTGCCCCAGAGTGGTTCTTCTCCCGGTACCTGAGGGTCGAGGCGTCCCGCTGCCGTCCAGGACCAGCCGCGACTTGTGCTCTGCCCGACCCTTCCTCCTCTAGACTTTTTCATCCACAACTCCTAAGCCAGCTCCTGATGTAATAACCGAGGCTGGCCCCCCGACTTTGTAATAACGCAGCCGCCACGACCCCTGCGGGGCAGTCCGCACACCGCCCTCAGGCTCTCCCCAGGCCCGAATGGGCGCCCGGTGCAGGGCGGGCGCATTTGCTATTCCTGCTGCGAACCTCGCTCCCTCCCTGGGCGGCACCCGCAGCCGCAGCGCCCCGGCTCACTTGGCCTTGAAGCGACCCACTCCCGCCACGGGCTCCGCCATGTCGTCGCCGCCACCGCCGCCGCCGCCGCGTGAGGGAACCCGGCTCGCCACTTCTCACTGCCGGCGCGCTGCAGATGGCGTCACGGCCCAAGACTATGGCGTCATCAGCACTGTGCGCTCGGCGCCATCTTTACTGTGGGCAGCTTCCGCGCAAGGAAGCGGAAGGTGCGTTTCTGGCCTGGAGGGGCGGGGGTAGAGCGGCGTGGAGGCGGCTGCGGGCGTTGGGCAAAGATGGCAGTTACGGGGTTTGCACGCTGTTTGCCTTTTAGTGGAAATTTTAAAAGAGAGTCGTAGAAGATGTTTACTAAACTGATCCCAAGACTCCTGCCCCCTCGGCATTCTGGGATTTGGGGGCAAGTGCGGTCGGGTGCGGTCAACTAGGTCCGGCCTCGGGGCTCATGGTCTGGTGTGAGATGTAACGCCCGTAAACGACTAGACCTCGTAACTTCGGAGTCTCTCAAATATTTATTGAACACATTCTATGTGCAAAGCTCTGGCGCAGACATTTGGGAGACACCAGAGGAGAAAAAACAAAATAAAACCCTGCCTTCAAGTAGCTCAGGTGCTACAGGGGAGAAGGGTGGGCGAAGGAAGGGCGAGAAATTAGTGCGCTGGATGGAGCGGAGTGCAGGGGGTGCACTTTCACATGGGGTGGTGGGAGAGGATTCATCGAGAAGGTGACACCTGAGCCAGACCTGAAGTTGGTAAGCATGGACCCCTGTGGCTGTGTGGGGGAACAGTGCTTGTGGCTCCAGGGAACTAGCAGGGAGGAGAATGGAAGGGCAGGAGGTCGGAGACAAATGGGGGTTCCTCGTGAGTCATTGTGAGGCGTTGACTTCAATGAGTTCAGCGTTTTGAGCTCTTTGTGTGATTGGCTGTGAAGCTAGTAACCAGATCCCTTCCCTGGGAGAGGATCAGGGGAAACCTCTATGAGAAGACATCCGAGGGAAAAGAAACCAGGCAAATGGAGAGCAAGGAGAAGAGCCTTCTGGGAAGAAGAGGTCCAGGGAGAAAGGTCGTCGTATCCCTGCGGGGTGAAGGCAGTAGTGCCTGGAAAGGGGGCAGGGTGACAAATGGGATAAAGCTGTGAGGCCAGCAAGCACAGAGGTGGCAGGGGTGGGGCCAGGCCTGGGCTCCACGTTTATTTACGTCTCTAATTACAAGGTACCTAGGCCCGGGGCTCCCCACACCTCGGCCCCAGTGCTGCCTTCTGGGGTGGCCTCAGTCTCCTCTTGCGGGGTGCCCACGATCAGCGCGTCGTCCTCCCGCAGGAAGTCCCGGAGCTGGGCCAGCTGCCTGCGGATGAAGTTGGTGGCGTGGTGCACCTTGCGCACGCGCCGCAGGAGACCCAGCACCAGGCTCCGGCTGCGCTCCTGCCGCTGGCTCCAGGCCTCACGCAGCTCCTGGTAGCAGTTGTGGTGGGCACGCTCCACCGGGCCCAGGGTGGCCCCACAGCCCAGTGGACAGTGCTGCTGGGCCCCATGCTGGCAGTGCTGCCGGTGCTCAGCCAGGGCCCCACGCAGCACCCGTGCCGGGCAGCCCTCGTTGGGACAAGCCATCAGCTCAAAAGGGCAGGAGTCCTGGTGCCCCCTGCGATGGGCCAGGGGGCATGTCACTAAGCAGCCAGCTTCTGCGTTCTTGCACTGGGGGTAGAGAGAGCACCATGTGAGCCAGGCCAGCTTGGACACTGCCAGCTCACGAGCGGCCTACCTTCCACAGACTCCCCCCATCCGTCATATTGAACTGGGAGACTGCCAAGCCCTAATGGCATCAATGATGAGGAGAGGGAAATCGTTGGGCAAATGCTTGGAGGTGGGAAGAATCGAGATCTCTGAGGCACAGGGCCTGAGGCTTGAGGAACCGAGACATCTATAAAAATAGGGGGCTGGAGAGTAGTGGCCAACACAGCAGACACTTCATTCTCTAAAAATTTTGTAGAATCCCCATTTTACAACTGAGGCCCCAGGGGCTCAGAAAACTTAGGTAACTTGCCTAAAGTCACACAGCAAGTAAGGGACAGAGATGTGACTCAAACTCAGGACTGATGACCCCCAGGCTTCAGTGTATGCTGCTGGAGCAGAAACCCTCTGGTCTTTCTGATAGGATTCTCCTTACCCCTCTCCTGGCTCTCCCCCTGCCCTGGCAGGAGCAGAAGGGTGGTGGGAGTGGGTGCTTCAAGCTACCTTGACTTCCAAGCGGCCAATGGTCCTCCGAAGTTTATTTACATGGACAATCTTTTTCCGTTTCACTTCTTTCCTGCAGCACGGACAGGTCTTTTGTCTAGGAGGCATGAGTGGGGGGGGGGAAGTGTTGGGAGTGGGAAGGACCAGTTGGCAGCAACATGCCTTCCCAGGAGGTCCCTTCTCAAGCTGGAAGAGGCATGAGGGCTTCATAGGGAACTCGGCTCTGAGGCTGGAGCCGCAGATCCCACAGGCTGCAGGGGCCCACGTATTTTTTATGTCCCAGGAGATTTGGCAGTGGACTCTTCCGGCCATTGTAAGTCACTGCTCGGCAGGTCTTCCTCTCTATTCCAGGCCACAGCCTTGCTCCTGCCCTCCCAGCCTCTCGGGGACCCACTAGCACCTGGCTAGCCACCGGAGGATGCATTTCTTGCAGAAGATGTGGCTGCATGGCAGCCTCACTGGCCTCTTGAGAACCCCGTGGCATACGGAGCACAGGAAGCTGCAGTCGGGAGGGCTGGCGAAGAGGTTGAGATCATATCCGCCACTCTGCAAAGGCCAAAATCAGGGCCTGGCTGGGACCAGGATCGGACCGCGTACCCAAAGGGAAACTCCAAGTGGAGGGTCGGGTCAGCATCCATTTTGAGGGGGCAGCTGTGAGGGTCAAGACAACTACCAGTCCCTGGCTGGAACTGGCCTCGGCCTGGAGTTAGACCTGACCAGAGCCCTCGGAAATGTTGGTTTTCTAGTCTCGCTTGGGAACCTGTTACCCAGTGTTCACACTCAGAATAAGGAACGGGGTCCAGCTCTGGACAGCTCTTGAGTTAGGAACAAACTTAAGGGCCAGAGGCAAGAGGGTCCCATGCTCACCATGATCTGTGTCTGGACGGCAGCTCCACTGACCCCCAGGGATCAGGAGCCTCCATTTCACAGCAGGAGTGGGCCGACATCACAGTGGCATTGTCCAGCTCAGGCCAATCACAGCCTTGGTCCAGGGCCCACTGGTAGGTATTCTGTAGCATCTAGCCCTTGCTTATAATTGAGAGGTAGGCAGTGTGGACCGGGGGCAGGTGTCTGGAGCCTGTGCCTGATCCCCAGGCAGCACCAGGCCGGGAACCAAACTTCTGGGTGCTGTTTTCCCAAAGCTGAGGCTTCGGCAGGAAAGTAGGAATCATTCCCCTACCCTTCCTCAAATAGTGCTGCTCAGGCCAGATGTCCAAGAGCCCAGGACTTTTCCCACTGACCCACCAGCAGGTCTCTTAGGATCTAAGACATCTAGCTCCAGAGTACAGATGAGGGATGTGAGGACCAAATTCCCATACGACCTGTGGTACCACAGTAACGGGGGGCCTAGTATGCGGAAGGGTGTTCCAGAACAGGGAGGCTCTGTTTGGGCAGGCCTAGGAGGAAAGACATGTGGAGACCAATCTCAACCTGGGAAACCAGGATGTTCCCACACCCGAGGCACATTACCGGAGAACTGGAGGTTCACTACCAGAGTGTTAAGCTCACCAAATCCTAAAGACCCTCTCCCCCTCCTGAGAACAACAGGGGGCCACTGCAAGCCTTTGAGCTGGGGATCTTACACTCTGATGCTATCAACCTCAAAAATAAAAATCAGTTATTTTACTAGCAAAGGGAAATTCTTTAGAAATAACAGAGAATTGCAATTCAAGACATGCAAGCTATGCTAAAACCACAACCAAAGCCAACAAACAAAGGAAATCTTTATTTTGTGGAAAGAAAAAACCGGGAGAGATTTTTTTGAACCGACGTCCACCGGACAAAAGCAAGAGTTCAGGGTGATGGCGGTTTCTCACTGGCTGAGTCGCAGGAGTGATCCACACAGCTTTCCCTGATAGGGTCTGTAATTGATACTGAGCGGTAGGGCTCCCCCTTCCTCACGCCCCCCCACCATATTTTAGCCTTGTTTCTCTGTATTCTCACTTTCTGGTGGTTTGCTGCCCCAGCCCAACTCACCACCAAACTCGAAAAAACTTTATCTGCTCCTGGACAAGGTATGGGGTGTGGAGGAGCACACCTGGGTCTCCAATGTAGTTCTGCCACTTACAGAATGACTAACGAGTCACCTGCCAACCTCCGAGAGCCACGGTGTACCCGTCTACGCCATCCAACACAGAGTTGGACTGGTCGCGAAGAGGAGGTACCCCAGAGTCTCTCCCCTCCACAAACACCTTGCTCCCTGCGTCCCAGAGATGCACCTCCCAGGCTGATGGCTGGGGGGGCCAAGGGCAGTCACACGCGGTCGACTCAGACCACCAGCTTCGTTGAGCGCTGAGAGCAGAGCTTGCCTCCCTGCCGTCCTGGCGTCCTGGGCCTCGGGGTCGGGGCGCCGGCGACCTGCAGACAGAGCATGGGGTCAGGAGTCAGAGGCCAGAGCACGGGCGGCGGGGCCGGAGCGGCCGCGCTTGTCGGGGCCTGGGTTTCACCTCCCCACACCGACGAGTGGGCGGTGAGCTGAGGCCCCCGGTGGCTCTGGGCGCCGAATCTCACCCGCGGCCACGACCAAAGCCGCGGGTGATTTTCAACCAACGCCGTCCCCCCCAGCTACCACCCCGGGACGCGAGGACTAGACCTACCTGCAGCGAACAGGAGGAGCAAGACGACTGCAACTCAGAGAGTTCGCGCCGCGGAGCCGCAGGCGCGCAAGCGCACACAAAGCGGGCGGGGGAACACTGGCAGCGCGTCACCACCTGTCTGATTGGTCCGTGGCAAAGTCGCGCCTAGGGCGGCCACGATCTCGCGGCACTTGGCTTGCTATAAATGCTCCCTCCCGCGCGGCCTAGTTCTTCTTCTCCGGGAATACACGTGAGTCTTTCTGCTGCGGGTGGCGGTGCCCGGGCCGGGGTGGTGGGAGTTCGCGGACGGCCGGCGGGGCCCTGGGTTGGCGCGTTGGCGCTCCCGGGAGGGAGTCGTGCTCTGGGCGCCTCGTGCGACCGCGAATGCCAGGGCTTCGCTGACTGTCGTCTTCTCGTCATTGTTTTCAGCAAATGGCGGATGACGCCGGTGCTGCGGGAGGGCCCGGAGGGCCCGGGGGCCCTGGAATGGGAGGCCGCGGCGGCTTCCGCGGAGGCTTCGGCAGCGGCATCCGGGGTCGGGGCCGCGGCCGGGGTCGAGGCCGGGGCCGCGGCCGCGGAGCTCGCGGAGGCAAGGCCGAGGACAAGGAGGTAGGTTCGGGCCGCGCGCGTGAGACGGGCCCATGGGCGGCGGCGCCGGACGCACGGTCCTAGTCACCTGAGCTTTCTTTCCAGTGGATGCCCGTCACCAAGCTGGGCCGCCTGGTCAAGGATATGAAGATCAAGTCCCTGGAGGAGATCTATCTCTTCTCTCTGCCCATCAAGGTAGCGCGTGCGTCCTCCCGCGGACGGGCCGGTGGGCGGGTGCGGCCCCTGGGCTTCTCGTTTAATGGGGGCTCCGGGGATGACCTCTGTCCGTGGCGGGACAACTTGGGGACCGGTTCCAGGGGTCCGGGTGACGGTTCTCAAAGGTGGCTTCTGTGTCGTGATAACCGCTTTTGTGTCCACGTCACGTCTTTCAGGAGTCCGAGATCATTGACTTTTTCTTGGGGGCGTCACTCAAGGACGAGGTCTTGAAGATTATGCCTGTGCAGAAGCAGACCCGCGCTGGCCAGCGGACCAGGTTCAAGGTAGCCGAGCCGTTTCTGCCGAGGCGCTTTGTGAGGCTCTCTCGGCTCTGCACAGCCACGCTTGCTGCCTCACGTGTGGCTTTCGTAATGGGGAGAGAGAGAAAAGATCTCCTCTGGACCTCAGAGCGGCCTGGTGGTGGCCACTCTTTCCTTGAGGAGGGCAACAGGTCCTGGTGGGTGTTCTGGTGGGAGTTGCTGGTGCTGTGCGGGCCTGTTCGGGCAATGGACCACGGGTCATATCAGGTTTTTTATAGGCATTTGTTGCCATCGGAGACTACAACGGACACGTTGGTCTGGGTGTTAAGTGTTCTAAGGAAGTAGCCACCGCCATCCGTGGGGCCATCATCCTGGCCAAGCTTTCCATCGTCCCCGTGCGGCGAGGCTACTGGGGGAACAAGATTGGGAAGCCCCACACTGTACCATGCAAGGTAGGCCGGGGGTAGCCAACGATGGGGCTTGCAGGGGTGCAGACTCCTGATCACCCATCTGCTGACTCCTCCCACCTTCACAGGTGACAGGCCGCTGTGGTTCTGTGCTGGTGCGCCTCATTCCTGCCCCCAGAGGCACTGGCATTGTCTCAGCCCCTGTACCTAAGAAGCTACTGATGATGGCTGGTATCGATGACTGCTACACCTCAGCTAGGGGCTGCACTGCCACCCTGGGCAACTTCGGTAGGTGGTCCCGAGGGGGACTGTGGCTTCTCTCAGCTCCGCTTAATCATACTCGGTGTGTGGTTGGCGTGTTTTCAGAGAGAGAGAGAGAGGAAGGCTCTCCTAATGCACGGCAGACCAGCCCCAAGTGGCCTCTCTGTTCCTAGGAGTGCAACAGTGTCTGTCTGTACCTGTGGTGTTTGTCACAAGAATCCACCAGCTCACTTCTGTTTTCCCCTTTGCAGCCAAGGCCACTTTTGATGCCATTTCCAAGACCTACAGCTATCTCACCCCTGATCTTTGGAAGGAGACTGTGTTCACCAAGTCTCCCTATCAGGTACTGCCTGCCTACCCCCCCTCGTGAGCCTGGACAAGTGTGGACGGTGGGGCGGCATCTGTACAACTTAAGTCTCTGTTTTTCCCAGGAATTCACTGACCATCTTGTAAAGACCCACACCAGAGTCTCTGTGCAGAGGACCCAGGCTCCAGCTGTGGCCACCACATAGTTTTGTATGAGAAAAATAAAGTGAATTGGAGCTTGTTAATAGTGTTTTTTATTTCGAGTTTAGTAGCAGGTAGATTTGAAGGGTGATGAAGCCAACGAAATGAATTAAAATTCACCAATAGCTCAAATGAGGATTGAAAAAGACCAAAAGCCAATCTGACATTACTCTTTACTTCAGCGATAGTTCCGTGCGGGGCTGAAAGGGCTGCCTCACGCAGCGGCGGCCTCTTTAGCAGCTTTTCTCTCTGCCAGCATCCGCTGCTTCTGCTTCGCCAGGCACTTTCTGGCTGAATAATGGGCACCCAGGTCATGATCTGAGGAAGAGATTGGGGGAGGGAAGTCATGGGCCAAATCTACCAAAGGCATAGACTGGAGTCTTCTCTGGAAGCAGAGAAAGAAAAGGCAGCACAGACACCTGGCAGCAAACAGACCCCTCCCCCAACCAGTCAGCACACTTGGGCAGTAACGTTTGTAAAAAACCCTGACTGGAGAAAATGGAGGGTTGAAGGATGAGACCAATGTGGGGGCTCACGTACAGCGGTCCTGGTAGGCCTTGGCCACCTGGGCAAACTGCTCCATCTCCTTGGCGCAGTTCTCCCTGTAGCTCTCGCCTTCCCTCTGCTGACACGCCTTCAGCCTTTCCTGGATAATATTGACGATTTCTTGATCAACTTTACTGAAAGAAGAACCAAGAAAGTGGTCCCCAAAGAATCCTAACCTGTACCCAGAGGTCATAGGTCGGGGCTCTCCACCCACAAGATGTGGGCCAAGCCCAGGAGGCATTCTTGTCAACAGACCACCATCCCAGGGTCTCCCCAGGGAAAGGGCCCAGCCAGGGATGCTCACTGTGCAAGGCTCAGTATTCCCTGACTTAAGAAGGGACATACTAGGGGCGCCTGGGTGGCGCAGTTGGTTAAGCGTCCGACTTCAGCCGGGTCATGATCTCGCGGTCTGTGAGTTCGAGCCCTGCATCAGGCTCTGGGCTGATGGCTCGGAGCCTGGAGCCTGTTTCCGATTCTGTGTCTCCCTCTCTCTCTGCCCCTCCCCCGTTCATGCTCTGTCTCTCTCTGTCCCAAAAATAAATAAACGTTGAAAAAAAAAAAAAAGAAGGGACATACTAGTCTCTCCTCCACTGCATTTCTGCTTCAAACATGCACAAGACATCCTTTTCCTGGCACTCGGTGATATCTGGCACACGACGGAACTCCCGATGGTAGTAGTAATACCTGTTCTTCGCATGCTGCCGCTCTATAAACTCTGTAAAGAGAAAAACCCTACTTGTTTGCACAGGCCAGAGTCTGGGCTCTTAGCTTTGTTACTTTCCACAAACCAAAGAAGCAGATTTCCCAAATGTTCCCAGCTTTCACAAAGACTGCCATTTGGACTCTATAACAAGTAGCCCTGGCTGGTAGCCCTGGGCTACAAATGCTGACCTCCACCACTTATGGAGGGTTCCTGGGAGCCAGGCACGTTGTCTCACTCGGTCCCCAAAACAATCCTATGGGGTGGGTCCTTTTCAGTGCAGACAGTACCGAGGCCCAGAGAGACACAGGATTCAAAACTCACGCTCTGCAAGCCCACACCCTTCTCCAGATCCTCCTGTGGGCCAACCTCACCCACCGCACAAGGTCTCCACCCTGTAGGCAGACGGCCCGTGCCGGTTTTGCCACCACTGACCTTCTGGCCTCAACTTCCCCACCGGTAAACTAACGAGATGGAACTGGTGCGATCTCATCCCTCCAGACGTATAGAACACTTTCTAGGGGCGCCTGGGTGGCTCAGTCGGTTAAGCGTCCGACTTCAGCTCAGGTCACGATCTCACGATCCAGGAGTTCGAGCCCCGCGTCGGGCTCTGGGCTGATGGCTCAGAGCCTGGATCCTGCTTCCGATTCTGTGTCTCCCTCTCTCTCTGCCCCTCCCCCGTTCATGCTCTGTCTCTGTCTCAAAAATAAATAAAAACGTTAAAAAAAAATTAAAACACTTTCTAAAAAATCGTTACAAAAAAGAGGAGTGGATCCATTGCCGTGCCTTTTCCAGATGTGGGGGTCTGATTTGTTGACTTTATCCCAACAAGCCCCCAGGGCATGGCGCTCACTCCAAATGTTTGGTTGTTGAAGGAATGAATTGGTTATTTTTTTAACGGAGGCTCCATGCCTAGCGTGGAGTCCAACACATGGCTTGAACTCACAACCCTGAGATCAAGACCTGAACTGAGATCAAGAGTGGGATGCTTAACCGACTGAGCCACCCTGGCACCCCTGAATTGATTAATGGATGAATTGCTTAGCATTAGTGACTGAGGGCAGTGTGTGCTCGTGCTACGGAGCGAGCTGAACAACACACTGGGCAACAAAGAGCTGTTTTAAACATCTACCTGGTTTGGACCACGGTTGGGGGTATCTGGACAGCTCTTAAGCTTGGGCACACACGGAGTACAAGTCACAGCATATCTAGGTCGAGGGGACCTCGGCCATCCCCTGACTATCCGGGTCATTTTGTAGGCGTGCAGAGGGTTAGCAGAGAACCCTTCAACAGCCGTTTGCTGACTGCCTACTGTGCACAACTCAGGATGCAAAGCGTGCAGGGAGAATGGGGTTTAACAAGCCTCAGGCCAGGGTGCGATCCGCACACACCCCCTAATATTTGGGCGAGCCTGGAGACCAGGGGTGCGTGGAGAGTTCCCCCAGGCGGCGAGGGCCGGAAAGCAATGAGGGGTCTTGGTGCAGAAGCGAGGGGTGTTCCTAGGGTGCAGTGGAAACGGGGTGGGGGTCCAAGGAGGCGACGAGACCCCAGGTGTCCGGGTGGGGACGACGGGGACCGGTCACAGGGGCGAAGCCCTAGGTGCGGCGGAGTATTCCAGATTGGGCGGCGGGGGGCCCTGGGGAGCGGTGAGGCCCGATGCGGTTCGTACCTCTCACTAGGGTCACGGGCCGGTCCACGAGGAGATCGAAGGCCTTCGTCACATAGGTTATGGGGTTGGGCAGCGAGGTCTGCGGCGAGGGCGCCGGTGTGCGGCGCGGGGGCTCGGGGTACACGTCCTTATCCCAGCTATCCGGCATGGCGGCGGCGTGCGGTGGGGCTCTTCTCTCGGACGAGCGAGCCTGGCCTCTGAGCGGTTACCACGGCCTAGTTCGCCCGCAGCAGAGGACACCCTAGGGCGGCTGCGCCGGCGCACGGCGGCCGGCACTCGCGAGGCACCATGGGACTTATAGTTCTCCTGCGGCAGAGGCTGCTTTGGACAGCTGCGCCTGCGCGGGACTGCCTGCGCTCGCAAGGCACCATGGGACTCGTAGTTCTGCAGGCCCGCCCAATGGTGGGCTCGGGAAACCCCTCCCAGCGCGGGGGCTGCGGCTTGTGTGCTGTGCGCTAGACGCTGGTCTCGGCGCTTGGAATACGCCAGTGGAGAAAACAGAGGCCCCTGCTTACGTTGTAAGACGAGACAAACACTGGCAGAAGCAGACTATTCATTCAGTTTCTTTGGTGTGCAGGTACGTGGCAAGTGCAGTAAGCAGCAAGACGAACAGAGCTGGGCCCTTCTGGAGAACTCAGACCGGTTGAACAACCAAAAAACACAACAAAGTCAACAAATAACAAACTACCAAATGCCCCACTCTTTCAGGAAGCCTTCCTGAATTGTCCCTTACCTGCAGCCTTCTCTGGGCTCCACTGTGTCTTCCAGAGCCCCTCATGGACTGGCCAATGCCAGTAAGCTTAGGGGGCCTTTCTGGGGCAGAACAAGAGGCAGGGCTTGCCCTTGGGGCCCTCACCCACAGGGAGAAGTGGCTCCTATGCTGGACGCAGAGTGCTCTGGTCTGGGACTGATGTTTCTGTCCCGGCCCCGAGCACTGTTGTGCCCCCTGGGGTAGCTCCACTGACCAGGGCCCTGTTGATCACCTTCCATGATCTCCTTATCTGGCATGGCCCTCGGCCAACACCACGGAGGGTGCTGGTCACTTCATGCCTGGAGGCCGGGGTCAGGGACATGGAGCCATCAACTCTACGGATGCACAGGATCTGGGGTCACAGAAATGTCAGATCGTGAAATCACGAACCCTTAGAAACACACACTGTCAGACCAAAAGAATCTTAACATTGGCCTGTACCGTGGGGCTGAACAAGGGGATCCCACAGAGCCAGGCCCGATGCCACCGCTATGGCTCACCAGAAGAATATGAGAAAGCAGAGAACTCGATTAAAGCAAAGCACGGGAGTGGCATCTTTCCGCTGCTGTTTGGTAGCAGAGGGGCTTGGGGATCATGTAGCAGAAGCAGGAAAAGACATACGAGAGGGAGGAACCCAAGTAGCTTGTGGCTCTGTGCCCGGCCCCCTGGTTCTTGGCCCGTGTGCCAGGAACCGATCCTACCACAGCTGCCTGTCTTGCTGTGCTCAAGGGCCTCAGCATGGGTGGCCTTCCCTTTGCCCTGAGTGTGCGGGTGTCCCTTCTTTTTTTTTTTTTATTATGTTTTATTATTTATTCTTGAGAGAGAGAGAGAGAGACAGAGACAGAGACAGAGCGTGAGCGGGGGAGGGGCAGAGAAGGAGACACAGAATCCCAAGCAGGCTCCAGGCCCTGAGCTGTCAGCACAGAGCCCAACACGGGGTTTGAACTCACAAGCTGTGAGATCGTGACCTGAGCCCAAGTCGGACGCTTAACCGACTGAGCCACCCAGGCGCCCCTGCGGGTGTCCCTTCTGTGCTTCCTCCGCTCAGGTAGTCTCTCTCCCCCTGGGCCACTCCTGGGGCTGAGGGTTGCCCCTTCCCAGTGATTTAATTCCTGTGGGGCTCAGCCCAAAGTGTTACAAGTTCTTTTGTCATTAACAACAGCAATGACAGAGAATTGTGACATTTTACTAGCACAAAATCTTAGCGCCAGCAAGGCAAGATCCCCAGGCCCTCAGAGACATTTCCAGGCCTGTAAAACTGACTCTATCTATAGGTTCAGAACTTGATAAGCGTAGAACCTTTGTTCTTGGATGACAGCTATTCCCACCCCCGGCCCCCGGCACCCCAGGCAGTATGGCCAGGCCCTGCTCGCAGCCCTCAGGACGAGACAGGAACAGCCAGGCAAGTGGACCAGACCCTCCTGACCGCAGCTGCCTGAGAGAAGCCCTCTCCCCAACCGGGGCTCCTTGACTCTTTACCGGGCCGACTTGTTCCTGGCCTTGGGAGGGCAACACAAGGCAGAAAACGAAGTGGTGTGACCCAGTCCCGGGGCCCTTGAGGAAAGCAGTGACAGGCCTGGCTCCAGGTATCCCCACCCCAGCCTGCCCATCGGATGCCCCCTCTCGCTCCGCCCCAGGCCAGGCCTGCTCCTGGCACCAGAGCCCATGACCGCCACGGAACATGACCAAGCTCTTCTGCCAGGGGCTAAATCTGGGACCTGGCTGCCGGGCGTTCCGGCCCTGCCATTCGACCTCCAGCGCCTGTCGGGGAGGCCCCTTCCTTTCCCGACCTGCCGGGACGGGCTGCCATGGTCAGTGGGCTAGGGGGCTGGAGCCAGCCAGCTTCCTGGGAGGGGCAGGTGGGCTTCTGGAGTCTCTTCCCAGCAGGGATGGTCCTTGGGCCTGTAGGGGAGGAGGTGACTGAAGGGGACAACAGGGGGCCAGAGCTCAGGCTGCCAGGCCTGGAATGGGCAAGAAGATAGACAGATGGCTGTGTCTCCCTTTCCCTCTAGCCCTCGGCCACAGTGTGGGCCTGTCCCCCCTGGGCCCAGCAGGCTGAGCCCACTAAAGCGGGAAGCCTGCGGGTGAGGAGAGCTTGGTGCTGGCTCTGTCCCTAAGACACTGTCCCTGAGCCGACCTGCCCCCCTTCCCTATAGATAGATGGAGGCACTGAAGACCACCAGGGCCCCGTCTGGGGTCTCTGACTCACTTCTCCGGGCCCAGAGACGCCCCAGCTCTGACTGTCCCCTCCTCCTCCCACCCCCAGTCCCACCGGAAGTTCTCTGCCCCTCGGCACGGACACCTGGGCTTCCTGCCCCACAAGAGGAGCAGCCGGCACCGGGGCAAGGTGAAGACTTGGCCTCGGGACGACCCCAGCCGGCCGGTGCACCTCACGGCTTTCCTGGGCTACAAGGCTGGCATGACGCACACTCTTCGAGAAGTGCACCGGCCGGGGCTCAGTGAGTGGCTGCGGGGGGACACGGGGGTGGGGGAGGGTGTGGAGCATCCCCAACTGTCAGAGGGTCTGGAAAGACTTCCGGAGGCCAGGAGCCTGAACTGGGCGCCAGGACGGGGGACGGTCCCAGAAAGGGCGAGGCCATGCCGCAGGAACCACAGTCAGGACACTGACTGTCACCAAGCCCTGACCGCTGGTCACCCCTCGAGGTGTATTCTGTCATCGCTCCCGGTTTACAGATGAGGAAATTAAGCAGTTATGAAACTTGCCCATCACCAGTCCGTAAGTGGGAGAGCTACAGTTCAAAGGCAGGTGCCCCGATATACCTTTTGTTTTGAGATCATTGTAGAATCCCATGCCCCCGTGACCCAATTTCCCGACGGAAACATCTTATAAACTACGGTAATATGTCACAACCGGTTATCAACATGGATACAACCTACCCATCGTGTTCAGGTTTCCTGTGCGTGTTTAGTTCCATGCGGCTCTGCCACGTGTAAATGTGTGTACCGTGGAACATTCCATCCTCACGGGAGTCCTTCCTGCTGCCCCTTTATAGCATCAGCCACCACGCCTCCAACTTTCTGGCAGCTACTCATGTGTTCTTTTCATCACCTCATATATGTGTGTATGTATATACGTATATATATTTTTTTGAGAGCGAGGGAGTGTGAGAGGGGGAGGAGCAGAGAGAGAGAGGGAGAGAGAATCCCAAGCAGGCTCCACACTGACGGTGTGCTTTATCTCACGAACCGTGAGATCATGACCTGAGCTGAAATCAGGAGTCGGACGCTTAATCACCTGAGGCACGCAGGCTCCCCATCTCCTGATATGTTTCTTTTAGACTTGCTTTTACTTTGTTTTAGTGTCAGTAATAACATCTATAAAATCACGGGTTTTGGACAAAATACAGGTATTTTTCTAGAGCTCGTCAACGTATATTCACAACTGTTAAAATTTCAACGGCTTGGGGCGCCTGGGTGGCTTGGTCGGTTGAGCGTCCGACTTCGGCTCAGGTCATGATCTCACGGTCCGTGAGTTCGAGCCCCGCGTCGGGCTCTGTGCTGACAGCTCAGAGCCTGGAGCCTGTTTCAGATTCCGTGTCTCCCTCTCCCTGACCCTCCCCTGTTCATGCTCTGTCTCTGTCTGTCTCAAAAATAAATAAACGTTAAAAAAAATTTTTTTTTTAAATAAAATTTCAACGGCTCAAGTGCTCTCCACTAAAGGAGTCCCGACCCGGCCCTTCGGGGGATGCTGCCCTGGCTGTCGGCTCTCCTCGCCCATTTCCAGAGGGTCTGATGGGGAAACTGAGGCAGGGAGCACGTCAGGCATTGTCTGAGATCTCAGAGTCAGAGCTAGCAGAGACCACTCGAAGGACCCTGCCCAGCACCTGCTCCTTGCCCCAGACGGAGCAGAGAGAAGGGGCAGGGAGGGTGCAGGCTGGGGCCGGAGATCAGTGGGAGCCCTAAGGCCATGGTGCTCCAGCCTCCCTTGGGCAGGAGGGGCTGTGGTTGGCTCTTCCACTCCATCCCCTTTCCCCGTGGGTCCCAGAGGCCCTCCTCCATGCCCCTGTCTCCGGGTCCCCTCCAGAAATTTCGAAGCGGGAGGAAGTGGAGGCAGTGACGATTGTGGAGACGCCGCCTCTGGTGGTGGTCGGCGTTGTGGGCTACGTGGCCACTCCTCGAGGCCTGCGGAGCTTCAAGACCATCTTTGCAGAGCACCTCAGTGATGAGTGCCGTCGCCGCTTCTACAAGGACTGGTGAGCGTTGCCCCCGGGGGGAACCACGTGTGGACTGGCACGAGGGGGGTGGGAAGTGGCAACAGTGTATGGGAGGCAGGAAAGTGTTTGTGGGGGAGGTTGCCTTCAATTCAACGAAAGACAAGTACTAGGGGGCTGGAGTGGAAATTGGGATAGAGGAAGAGAGGAAGTGCATGTTCTAATCCCCAGGGTTAATTAAGGGACTAATTTGACGAAATGTTAGAGTCGGCTCAGAGCTTCCTAGCAGCCAGGGTGAAAAGGGAAATAGCTAGCTGACAAGCTCTTCTCCTCAGAAAGGAAGGCATTTGGGGGCACTCAGTCCTGAAAGGGGAGGCCCACGTGCCCAAGGAACCTCACCGACACCCCCATCCTTACGGAGTTAGAGGCATAGCCCGGTCCTGGCCCTCTCTGGGAGGTAATAAGCTCGGGCTTCTGAGCCAGCACGGGCTGTACGACCACAGGCGAGCTGGCTCACCTCTTAGAGCCTCTTAGATTGATCCCCCCCATCACAGACACCACCAGATGGAGACACCCTCCGATGGAGTAATCCCTGTGTCATGAGGCTGCCGTGAGGATTAAATGAGCAGTGTGTCAAGTGCTCAGCGCACAGAAAGTGCTCACCGAGTGCCAGCTGGCCTTGTTTCTGTTCTTTCTACCGTTATCAATCTGGCCCTCATCCAGGGCCTTTGACTTTTGTGAGCTCTCGTTTCTTCCTCTGTAGAATGGGGACAGGACATCCACCCTCCAGAGTTGGGGGAGGGTTGGGAACGACGCGGCGTGGCGCCTGGCCAGTACTGGCCGTTGGCCCTAGAAGCGGGGTCTGCGGCCGCAGCGGTGTAGGCAGGTGGCCGTGGCGCCGGCCAGCACGCGCCTCCCTCGGGCTCGGGCACATCTGACGCTCACACGCAGGCCTCAGGCGGCGGGAGCGCGTCCGCTCTGTACAGGAGGAGCCGGAGACCCGGAGAGGGAGGGGCAGTCTGTGCTTGACGACGACGACGGGGAGCCCCGGGGGAGGGCCCCGCGGTGGCCTCCCCGGGAAGGGAAGGAGGGAGGAGAGGACATCCCCTGCCCTGAGGGGCCTGTGGGGTGGGCTGTGGGCACGTGGGGGCTGGGCAGGCCCGGGCAGCCGCCCGGCTGGCCCCTCTACGTGTCTCCTGCGTGTGGCTCAGGCACAAGAGCAAGAAGAAAGCCTTCACCAAGGCCTGCAAGAGATGGCGTGACGCCGAGGGCAAAAAGCAGCTGCAGAAAGACTTTGCCGCCATGAAGAAGTACTGCAAAGTCATTCGCGTCATTGTCCACACTCAGGTCAGCCCTGCCACCTCGTCCGCACCCGGTCTGCCGGTCCACTCCCTGGGCCCAGCTTCCAGGAGCCCTGGCAAATGTCAGCCTAAAAATACCACGAGCCGGGGCACAGCCCCAAAGGGCTGGGGGACTGGCTGTGCTGGCCTCCCGCAGCCCCGGGGGTGGGCGTCCAGGTGCTCTGAGGGCTCTGGGCCGTCCGCCACGCCTAGTGGTCAACCAAGGCCCTGACACGCCCCGCAAGGCCTGGATCGCCTGCCAATGTCCAGTGTAGAGGGCCAGCCACCTCCCGTTGGGTCCTGGCACGAGGTGTGTGTGAGTCAACATTCGTACGTGGGGCCTGGCTTGAGTGGGCTGACAGGTTGCTAACACCTTCTGGCTTATTCTGGAACAGTCCTTGGCATCTGGTCCTCAGGGAAGGCTGGCGTAGGCCTGGAGCAGCACCCCTCTGCTCCCCTGCCTCGGTTACTGCCACACTTGCTGTTCCTGGTTACACGTGTCATTGGTCGTGTCCGTTTCCCTTTACAGACTAGCTCCACGGGGGCAGGGCCGTGGCTGCCTGTTCAGTGCTGTGCCCCCAGCACCCCAGCCACCGAGAACCCTGTATGCAGTAGGGGCTCCATAAGTACGTGTTGAGCACTGGGCTGTGACTTGCGTCCCTGCTTCCACCTGTGTGTCCCCGCAGCCCGTGGCTCACACAGCAGCAGCCAGAGCTGTCTAAAAACACGAACCAGATTGTGCCACATCCTGCACTTAGAATAAAGCCCAAACCTCTCCCTTCGAGACTGGCCCGGGCAGGGCCCAGCTCACCTCTGACTTCATCCTGCACCACGTTCCTCCTTGCTCACCACGGTCTAGACATACTGCTCTCCTTTCTAGCCCACCAGCTCCCCAGGATCTTCCCTGCCACAGGGCCTTTGCACAGGTGGTTCCCTCTGCTCCCCAAACTTTCAGATCTTCACTCAGTAGCTCCTTCTTGTTATTGAGGGGTGTCCCCTCAGAGGACACGTACTGCCTTACGTGCAGTAACTGTCCCTGCTGCCCCCAATATTCCATCAGAATATTCAGTCCTCCCCAGTGCCCGGCACAGAATACAGCGTATCGAAAGACTGGAGCACTGGAACGTCTGCTGAACGCATGTATGCATGAAAGCCTGCTGGGGGTCACCAGCCAGTCATGCCAGGTCTGCGGTTGGGGGGTGCAGCCCTCTGGGAACCGACTGGCCGGGCCATGTCCTGCAGATGAAGCTGCTGCCCTTCCGGCAGAAGAAGGCCCACATCATGGAGATCCAGCTGAATGGCGGCACGGTGGCTGAGAAGGTGGCCTGGGCCCAGGCCCGGCTAGAGAAGCAGGTGCCGGTGCACAGTGTGTTCAGCCAGAGCGAGGTCATCGATGTCATTGCTGTCACCAAGGGCCGGGGGGTCAAAGGTAGGGCTGGGTGGGGACGGTGGCTCCAGGAAGGCTGCCCGGAGGGGGTGGGGGCCAGACTGGCCTCTAAGCCCGCCCCCACCACCTGCAGGGGTCACGAGCCGCTGGCATACCAAGAAGCTGCCACGGAAGACCCACAAGGGACTGCGCAAGGTGGCCTGCATTGGCGCCTGGCACCCTGCCCGTGTGGGCTGCTCCATCGCTCGGGCCGGGCAGAAGGGCTATCACCACCGCACGGAGCTCAACAAGAAGGTGCGTCCGCGGTCCTGGTGGTAGAGGGACACTCGTGACCGGACCCCAGTGGGTAGGGTGCCTGACCCGGACGCTGCCTGGCCCCCCAAAGGCTCTGAAATGCCCCTGCCGGTGCCTGGGTCTGAGCACCCGTGCTGATGGGTATAGACCTGCCAGTGGCTCCAGAGGCCACGTGCTGCCTGCCACGTGCCCTGCTCTCCTTGCAGATCTACCGCATTGGCCGCGGGCTGCACACGGAGGACGGGAAGGTGGTCAGGAACAATGCGTCCACCAGCTACGATGTGACGGACAAGTCCATCACGCCACTGGTGAGGGGGTCTGGTGTGCACGTGTGGAGCAGGTGTGTGGGGTACCTCCCTGCCCCCAGAGCTCAGGCCCCAGCGAGCAGCCCCCCGGTGGAACAAACCCCTGCCGTCCCTGCATCCTCTGAGCCCCCTCGGCACACAGCTCACACTCCGACCGCCGTCATGGGTGTGGAGCACGGCAGCTCCAGCCGTGGCCTGGGACTCGGGCCACCTGGGTTCAAGTCCCGGCTGCACTATGTAGCAGCTGCAAGGCCTCAACGAGTGATTCTGCTTCTCTGAGCCTCAGTGTCTCCCTCGCTAAGAGTGTTCAGTGAGATGAGGACTTAGAATGTGGCTCAGGTGCTGCCCTGGGGCCAGGGGCTGGCTCCAGCTCATGTGTGGGGAGCTCTCCCGGGGCTTGCAGCTGCCCCTCACACTGCAGCCCCTTTCGGAGCCTAGATCCTGACCCACCTCCCCGCAGGGCGGCTTCCCCCACTACGGGGAAGTCAACAATGACTTCGTCATGCTGAAGGGTTGCATCGCGGGCACCAAGAAGCGGGTCATCACGCTGAGGAAGGTCAGTGCCTCTATGGTGGGAGGGTCGAGGGACTGGCCTGCCCTGTCCTTCACCTTGCTCCCAAGAGGGTGGGAATAGGGAGAGCAAAAAGGGAGGGGTTCTGGCAGGAGCCGAGTGAGTGAGACCCTCCCGTGTGGCCTGGGGGTGGCGGGAGGCAGTGGGTGAGGACCTTGCATCTTGCTCCTCTCCAGTCCCTCCTGGTGCACCACAGCCGCCAGGCCCTGGAGAACATCGAGCTCAAGTTCATCGACACCACCTCCAAGTTTGGCCACGGCCGCTTCCAGACGGCCCAAGAGAAGAGGGTGTTCATGGTGAGCCCACCTACCCCTTGTTCTCTGGGGCTCAGACCCCACACCCCTCTTGTGCCACAGTTGGGGAGCTGGAGCAGATGAGGGTGGCTGGGGCGTCCCCTGCCCTCATCCAGAGGAGGGGCTTATAGGAGTCCAGTCCCGGGCACTGACTCGTGCGTGGAAAGAAAGCGGAGCAGAGGCTGGCCAGGGGCAGTATTCCCGGCTAGAACTCCGTGGCGAGCGCTGCTGTCTCCTCCAACCCCTCAACCAGGGTCCCCAGAAGAAACATCTTGAGAAGGAAAAGTCCGAGACCTCGAGAGACCTGTAGGCGTCTTGGGATGGAGGGAGCCTGAAGGAAGCATGCGCGACCCCTGCCTGCCCCCTCTGTCTAATAAAGTGCGAAGGCGACTCTTCCCACGGTGTCTCAGAGTTGCGAGCGCGGAAAGGCGCGGGACCGCGGGTGGCCCGGCGGCTCCGCGGGCGGCAGGACCCTTGCGGCGCGGCGCCGCTCCAAGCCGGCGCAGCTCAGCGGCGCCCCCTGGCGCTCGGGAGGGGCTGCCGAGCGCGGGCGTCGGGGACTCCGCTCCCTAGCCGTCCCTGGAGCAGTCGGGGGCGGGGCCTGTGAGGAAACTGCGGAGGGCAGGTCCTCGCCCCAGGGAGAGATTGGTCCGCGGGAGGGGAGGGGCGGGGCCTCCTGGAGGGTCGTGATTGGTCCTCTGGGGGGCGGGGCCTCGTCCCGGATCCGGGCAGTGATTGGGCCTCGGGAGGAGGGGCGGGCCCCGGGCGCCGGCCCGGGGGCAGTCGGCCAGTGGCCTCGGATCTGTCCGAGGAAGCGGTTGCCCCGCAGTACTGTCGGCGCCATGTCGTTCTGCAGCTTCTTCGGGGGCGAGGTTTTCCAGAACCACTTTGAGCCAGGTCTGTTCTGTGACCTCCTGGGAGGGCAGCGGGGAGGGGGCGCGTAGTAGAGTGGGCGTCGCTGCTCTCGGGCGGTGGTGGAACCCTTGAGCCCCGGGAAGGGCGGACCCCACCGGGGGCGAATGTGATCGCGCGGGGAGCAGTGCATGTGACTAAAGGGGACCGCGGAGTAGGGGGGTCTGGGGAGCCTGAAAAGTAGAGGTTCCTGAGGGGGAGAGGGGACATTAGAGCGAGGGCGTCGCTGACCTCGAGGAGTGCGTGAGCAAGGCCGTTTCTGGGAGGGATCCGTGGGGTCAGGGTACAGGGAGGGGGTGACGCCGGTGCGGGGATCCGGATTGGGATCTGGACTTCAGAGGGACACGATCGAGGATCTTGTCCTAGGGCATCCCCCTGATGATAGCCCTGCCTTTTCCCCTCCCGGGTTCCTGGGATCCGCAAGGTAAGCTGGCAAGCACAGAGCGCTCCCTTCGGACCCAACGTGTCTTCCCGGGTGCCTCCCCCCATCTGCCCAGGGCCCTGGGGTTGGGTAACCAGGAGAGCCGCTGGGCAACCAAGTGCCAGCGAAGTTTGACCAGACAGCTGGAGTGGGGGGGGGTGTTTGGGACGTGGACAACCGTCCCTCCAGGCCCCAGGCTTTGAGAGGCCCCGAGTTGTCCCCTTCTGGGCCGTGCTGTCTGGTAATGGCCTAATTTGGTAAAAAAGTGCCCCACAGGCAAGACTAGGGCAGTGCACTGCCTAGGTGGGAACCTTTGGGTGTCAGCCCTCCAGGAGGCTGGGCGGTGACACTGGGCATCTGTGGATGTCAGCTGTGGCACAGGACTCTCTAGGCAAAGCCCTCCACCGAGGCCCTCTGGCGGCAGGCCCCCAGTTGTCCTCAGGGGGCTCTGCCAGGCAGGAAGCTCCACTTCCACAGCAGCTGGGCATCCCCCTCTTGCTTCCTTCTCCAGTGGCTGGCAAAGGCTGTGTAGTTCATGGACTCTGGGGTAGGCTGTCCTCAGGGTGGGCACTGGGTGCGGGGTTCCCCTGTGGGGGGCCCCCAAGCAGTTACCTGTTCCGCAGGTCGGTTTTGCAGCCTTTTCCCCCCCCCTCAAAGTGATCTTTTGGGGCTGGGTTAAAACCTGTTCTCTTCCCTGGGTCTCTGTCTTCCTGGGCCCCCTGTCTGGCCTGGAGACCTGTTTGGTGGGACCATTCTCTTCCCTCACAGAGAGCAGGCCGGTGGCTGGGTGTCCAGCTCAAGGCCTCCCCGGCATCAGGAACGGCCACTTGGAAGGGAGGTGGGCTGGGGCCTGCTGGGGTGGGAGTGCTGTCTCCTCATCATACCGTCTGGGCTCCTTCCTGACTGCACACCCTCGAGCTGTGTTTTGCATCACTCAGGCACTGCAGCTCTAAAACGGAAAGGTCCTCTTACAAAACAAAACTGAAAAAGGGGCTCCTGGCTGGCTCAGTTGGTGGAGCGTTGGCCCTTTAGGCTCGTGAGTTCAAGCCCCACATTGGGCACGGAGCCTACTTGAAAAAAAAAAAAAAGCAACCACAAAACTAAGCTAAACTGGAAGGGTCTACATCACAGGACTGTGGATAAAGTTCAATGAGATAAGTGTGAGAAGTGGCTCTTCGTGGCACATGCCAAGGACCACTGAACGTGAGCTCAGTGGTGTGTTCCAGGCCTGGGAGTGGCAGGTGTCAGCGTGGGTAGAATGTGCAGCCCACCCTGCAGACGGGCGGTGCTGTGTTCTCGCCCCGAGGATTTGGGCACTCACCCCAGAGAGGCTGGAGCCAATGTGTCTGCCTTTGTCTTTCCTTCTGCCCCCAGGTGTCTATGTGTGTGCCAAGTGTGGCTACGAGCTCTTCTCCAGCCGCTCAAAGTATGCACACTCGTCCCCGTGGCCGGCCTTCACTGAGACCATTCATGCTGATAGTGTGGCCAAGCGTCCGGAGCACAATTCGCCTAAAGCCTTAAAGGTGGGTGGCAGCCCCAGGGGGTGGGGAGGGGTGTTGGCCAGGGATAGCCCGAGGTGGCTGCTCCTTCTCTGCTTCCCCCACAGCTCTCGGGGCTTAGAGTCTGTCTGTGGCGGTCTTCTGGCCTCTGCCACCCTACCTGGGGAGCCTGGGGTCCTGATGGAGACGGGGAAACAGGACTGCTTTCCCGTGCGGGCTCCGGGATGGAGGTCGACCTCTCCTGCCCACAGTTACTTTGGGAAATGGGTGGGAGGAGGACACCATCTCTGCTGGTGGCAGGGGGGCCATCGCTGCAGTTGTTTTGTGGTCTTTCCAGGTGTCCTGTGGCAGGTGTGGCAATGGGCTGGGACATGAGTTCCTGAACGATGGCCCCAAGCCGGGACAGTCCCGCTTCTGAATATTTAGCAGCTCGCTGAAGTTCATCCCGAAAGGTGAGCAGCTGGACATAGGCCTGTTGTACATTTCAGAGGCCCGGGGGTGGGGGACACGCGGTTCTTGTCCACTCGCAGTGACGAAGCATCGGGACACCAAAGCACACTGCCCAGGAGCTGCCCAGGGCCACCCCAAAAAGGTGGCTGCAGGGCAAGGACAAGGGCAGGTGTCCCGATGGGTCACGTGTGCCCCAAAAAAGGGGCATCTGTGGTGAAGGGCTTTCTGTGGGGGCCTGGACCTTCCCAGAGATTAGAGGGGGAGGCAAGGCCAGGCAGACGCTGAGGGCCGGGCTGTGTGGCCACAGCCTTGCTCCTCAGCCTCTCTGAGCTGGCCTCCTGCTCTGCATAGCGGGTGTGATCGCAGAGCCTCCTTCACGGGCTGTTTGAGGACAGCCGTGTTGATGTGATGCACCTGGGGCCTGGCACACGGTAAGCGCTCCCGTGTGTCCTCCTGTTGGCAGGTCTTCCTTTTTTTTTTTAGTGTTTATTTATTTTTGAGAGAGAGAGACACGCACACACATCGTGTGAGCAGGGGAGGGACAGAGAGAGAGGGAGACACAGAATCCAAAGCAGCTTCAGGCTCCGAGCTGACAGCACAGAGGCCCGACGCGGGGCTCGAACTCACGGACTGCGAGATCACGACCTGAGCCGAAGTCGGAGGCTCAACTGACTGAGCCGCCCCAGCAGTGTTCTTATAACAGATTTCTCCACCCTCTGAAGGTGGAGTGTCCCTACGAAACTTCCATGAGCCAGAAGCATGTGCAGAGAGGAGTGCCTCCCAGTTACCGGAAGTTCGCCTTGTGCCACTTCCTTGTTAGTAAAGCCCTTGTGCATCGGTAGCTGTTTTCAGTAACTGACAGAAATCCAGAGGAGTTTCACTTATGATACTTTCTTTATCGCTTAGGATTAAAGCCGTTGCCTCATTCATGTAGATAACGCCTGTGTAACGCACGTGAAGCGTAAAAGCAAAGTGGCCCACATCTTGGGAACGAGGACCCCGGTGCTGGGGTTTGTTCGGCAGCTGTCTCTCCTGTGGGTTTTTATCTGGGCGCAGCGTCGCCTCTGGGCCCTGGCCCTCTTGCTCGCACAGGTTCTCACAAGTCAGCACGTCTGTCTGCACCGCCGGCCCCTCTGGACTCCTGCTCACGCTTGGTAGCTCCAATCCCAGCTCCCTGCTTGCCGCCAGCAGGGCCGTGGCCAGTCCCTAATCTCAGTTTGGTCCTCTGTAAAATGGGCTTCCTAACAGCACATGCTGGCTGCTGTCCTGAGGGAGTGAGGCTAGGCGAGAGGGTCCGTAGGGCCGGCGATGGTAAGGTGTGACGTGATTTTGTCCTTTTGTAGTTACTGGCCTTTGTCCCGTGGAGGAAGGAGAGACTGGGCTCTCCTGGAGGTGTCGGGGAACAAAATGGGGCACACAGGCTCCCCCAAGCCGGGAGCCCAGGTGCTCCCAGCTGCCCTGCTCTGCTAGCTCGGGGAATGGTGTCTGGAGCATAATTTAGCAGTGATTTGTGTTTCTCTCCGTCCGTCCTTTTAGGCAAAGGAACTTCTGCCTCTCAGGAGCCGTAGGCGGGCAGCACATACTTACTCTTGCCGGACACTGTGCTGTGGCCACTCTCCGGCCGTCCAACCTCGGAATTGGAACCCCAGACATCCACACGGGGCGGGGAGGGGGGCTGGCTGAAGCGTCAGGATCTTGGCTCTGCACAGGTTCTCCTGAAGGCACTGCTCTGGCACGATGGCCCACGCCCTGCTGCCCGGGGTGGGCCCGGAGGGCTCCGCTCACGTGGGAGCCTCAGGGAGGTGGGCTGGAAGCCTAGCTGGTCTCTGCATGACGGTACAACCCCACCTTCTCTTCTCCGCAGCCCCCTGCCCCCTCCCCGTCTGCCTGGACTCACCCCCGGGGGACCCGATTCTGAGCCTGGCTCTGGCCCTCCCCGAAGCTCATTCCCGTCTCCCCCAGGCTGGGCCGTGAGGCAGGGTGCGGAGGGAGGCAGCCCTCGCCGGCTGCTCCGGCCCTGGTCACTACATGATTCACTCTGGTCAAAGCCTTCCAGGCAGCCAGAGTGGTGATGATCTGTGACGGCTGGAGGGGCAGGCCGGGGGCCAGACTTCTGGTCTCCCAGTTACGAGAGGAGAGATCCTGAACCCGGTTTCACAACCTTGCCTCACTCGGGCTTAGGAAAGTGGCTGTTGCTCCGTTTCCTGGATTGTGCAAGGCCAGGGCCCACAGCCCGCACCTTCCCGGGAAGCAGTGACTGTGCCTTCCTGTACCCGCTCTGAAGCCCTTGCTGTCCGGGAAGGTGGGTGATGCCGAAGCCCCCTCCCGTCTTAACTCCTGTCTCGAGTAATCAGGAGATCAGTAAACAAACGGAACACGGGCTCGCTGTCTGCGTTCACAACAGGGATTCGGGGACACGGCACTTTACTTGTTCCACAAATATTTATGGAGTGGTGATGCCTGCTGCTGGGGAGGCGGCGGTAAGACAGACAGACAGACAGACAGACAGACAGATGGGCCTCCCTCAGGGCCTTCCCCTGTGTTTGGCGAGACAGGAAGTTCACATCAGATGATGATCAGGGCTGTGAATATGTACCCCAGAGGAAGGACGCTCGATTGTGTGTGTGTGTGTGGGGGGGGCGATAACCCTCTGGTTATTCCCAAGTTCCAAATGCATAATTGGAGCAGACATACTCAGGAGCTGGGAGCATCCCCACGTTGCAAGGATTGGAGCCCGCAGGTGTGAGGACAAAAGGGCAAAGGTGGTGGATGAGGGATGAGGTTAGAATGGCTGGCAGGGTGGGCGGTGGGAAGGACGGCCAGTGATACTGCTGGTCTGTCTGGTCTGCTCATTCCTTGGGAATGGGACTCCGCCCCTTCCCTGATCCCCAGCCACAGGCTAGGGGTCCCTGCTCTGGCGGTGGCGGGGGGTGGGGGGGGGTCACTGGCCTGTGCAGGTGCTGCGGGCTCACTGTGTGACCTTGGGCAGAGCACTTAACCTTCCTCTGTGGAGCCCAGCCTGTCTCCTGGGTGGGGCTGTGGCAGGGGGTGTCGCAGCTGTGCGGGTTCTGAGTGTATGTCACCCTGTGGGGTTAGATCTCAGACACCAGCTTGGTCACTGGGTCGTCTGTGCAGAGGGAGTTGTGCAATGGGAGGGGTCAGCACTGACAAAAAGCACCAGGGAGGACCGTGCTGAAGAACCCCATTCGGGAGAGTGGCAGCCTCCTTCTCTAGAAAACATCTCCGTCTCTGCTCTGCTGGGGGGCCAGTAGTGACTGCACCTGCTAGAAAACTGCCTCCTGGGACCGCACAGGGTGTGCCCTTCACCCCACGACTTCAGTCCTATCTCTGCCGGACTTCTCCCTGCATGGACCCCTCTGTGTCCCTAGTTGGGGCTGTCCCAGTCACCTGGGATCATCATCGGCCCTGGGGCACTGCCTAGCACAGCCTGTGACCCATACACTCGGAGGCTAGCGGCCAGTCTTGGCCAAGGGCAAGCCCACGGTAGGTGAGCAGTGACTGAATGCTCAGTGTGTTTCTATAGGCAACATCACCCTGAGTATCTTCCTCACCCTGGTGGGGCAGGGCAGGAACAGGAGGCTTGGAGACTTGCCTCAGGCCTCGGGCTCTCTCTGCCCACACTGTCTCTTTCCTCTTTTCTATGCCCCAAACGAGGAACAGTGGCCCTGGGAACATGATGACCATCTTTTGAGCATAGTCTGAAAGCAGCAAGCATGTTGAAGGGGCCTAGCAGTGGGGAGGCAGCCAGCTGAGTGGTCAGAGGGAATCTCCAGGCCCAGGGCTAGGGCGGACCTCGGGCTTTGCTTACCTCTCCCTGCACCCCTGGCTCAGCAGGTCCCTGAGTAAACTTGGCCCAGGACCAGGCTGGCCTCCTTCTGCAAATTGGGTGGATGTGTCCAGGACATGCCCCTGGGGCTGCCTCTCGGGGGCCAGATCTCCAGCAGGACAGGCTGGAGGGCCTGCCGGAACCTGGGTGAGGCTGGTAGGGACGCTGTGAGGGACAGTACCTGACTGCCTGCACTCCACGGGCCCCATACAGGTTCACTGGGGGTGGGAAGGGCTGGAAGCAGGGTCCTTGGAGGGGTGGAGGAAGAAGGGTGGTCCCCTTTCATCAGGAGCCTGGAAAAGGATGGCTATGGGCAGGGCCTGTCTGCCAGGGGCTGGGGTGGGAGTGAGTTGTCTCTTGTGGAAACAGATCCCCCCACCTCCTTCTTCTTGCTGGGTTACACCATAACCTTTGGCCTGCAGCCCTACTTCCTCCTGAGAAACAAAAGACGTTTTGAGAACCCGGCTCCCTCCCTCCCCCTCTAGTGCCCCCTCCCTTGCCAAGTGGACCCTCCAGGGCACAGCCTTGCAGACAAGTGTTCTGTTCAGGGGCAGACGCTCCCCATGCTCTGTCAACACCAGTCAACAGCGGCCGGCAGGCCCGTGCACGCGGGGGCACCCAGGGCAAGGGAGGAAGTGGTATGTGTCTGGGATCCCGCTGATCCCCTGTAGGGGCCCGCGGCCCTGCTCAGGAGACGCTGGCAGGGTGCGTGAGTGACCCAACCGTGCTTGGGACTTGTGCTCACTCACGGCTTTCGTTTTCTCTGGGTGACAAGTGCCAGGGAGAGCCGTGACCTTGGTGGGGGTGCGGCCGATTCGTAGGTCCCAGGAACCCAGTGACTCCGTGCACGAATGTGGGCTGGGCAGGCAAGTGGGAGGGGGCGCCCAGAGAGGACGGTGGAGGTCACCGCCAAGCCAGCGTCCGGGTCCCCACCCTCATACGAGGTCCTGGTAGGGGACGTAACGCGATGAACCCCTTCGGAGGCCACCAGTTAGCGAGCGGCGCAGGGACTGTGTGCAGCACCCACGGGCAGGGGGCGCGCTCGCTCCGCGCTGCGCGTGCGCCAGGGCCGGTCTGAGAGGCCCTGCAGTTCCCCGAGGCGCCGCCAGGGGCGCAGCAGCGGCACCTCCGACGGCGAGGGCTGATCCAGCCCCCTCCAGGGACCCCGTGACCCAGCGGTGCTCAGTGGTGAGCGCGGGCGTCCTCCAGCCCGCTCGGCCACGCCGGCCCAGCCTGCCAGTACCCGGAACACAGGTAACTGAGGCCTCCTGGCGTCCGACGGTGCGAGGGCCGGCGGTGTAGGGGCCCCATTTGGTAGGCTTCGCGAAAGTGACCTGTTGCTCCCAGCCCCTTCTCCAGGGCAGCCCCGCGGGACCCCCCTGCTCCCGATGCCCCTGCCTCTTCAGCCTGCGGCCCTTCAGCGTCCTCAAGTTGCTCCTGCTGCCACCCTGGCCCACCTGGGGCACCTTCTCGCGTCTGTGCCCACTTCTCTCCGCAATGGTGACAGCTCCTAGCTAGCCTCCCCCAACCCGTGTGATCTCCGCAAAAAAAAAAAAAAAAAAAAAGACCAGAAACTTCCCTCGGTGGTTCCCACAGGCCCTGCTGGCTCTGGTCCCACAGATCCCGTGCCTCCAGCCACCTTTCCACTCCGTGAATGAGAGTAGTGTTATTTACCGCAGCTCCCGGGCTCCTGTTAACCGCCCCCCTTGCACGCAGACCCTTGCACCTGGGCCTCTAGGCCAGCCAGACTCCACTCTGAAACACGCCCCCGTGTTCCCGCCTTCTATATTTTGCTGTTCCTTCTTTCTCACCCCCTCCCCATGTGCCGGAATCCTTCTAGAAGCCTCTCCCAGTGGCTCTGCCCAGTGGCTCTCTCCTGCCCCCACGCTGCGGGAGTCCCGGGCTGGTCTCCTATATGTGTGCACAGACCGGGTCCCTGCGGTCCCCGCTTGCAGGCCTCAGCTCACCCCAGGTCAGAGAGCTCCTTCAAGTCAGTGTCCAAGGTGCCCTCATCGTGTTCCCTCCCCCACGCTGAGCCCCATGGGAGAGTGCACGGAGAAGTGGCCGAGGAGTGTATGTCAAATTGCACTGCCTTCTGCTCACTCTGTAGGGGTGAGCGAGCCAAGCCGCACATCTGTGTGAGCGTGTCTGCGGTCTGGGAGATGCAGGGACCCCGGGACCACCTGTCACCTTACCCCAGCCCTAGGGTTCTGCTTACAGGAGCTCAGGGGCAGGAAGCACAGAGAAGATGGGGGGGTGGGGTTGGGGGTGGGTGGGCTTCCTGTGGCTGACAGGGGTGGGTGGGAGGAAGGACTAAGGGTTACCTGCAGATAGGCTCCCTCCACCCCTACTCCTCACTGCCCCCAAGGCCTGTATGCAGGCATAATTTGTTCCTTGTAAAATCACAGAGATTATCCATGCTTCAGAACCTGGGGGAACGGGAGCCCACAGGAGCCAGGGCCCTCGGTGCCCTGCACCCCCACTGTGCAGCCTGCCTGCTGCCCTGGGCTGCCCCCTCCACCTCTGACTCCAGTGGCTTTTTGTTCCCTTAGTCTAGACACTGGGTTTTTGCTGGGCCCCCATCTCTGAGCCGGGAACTCCTGGTGTGTGTCTGGAAGTGGGGGGGTGGGGAGGGCAGAGAGGCTGGAGTTGGGGAGATAGCAATGGCCGGTAGAGGTGACATGGGCAGAGTCACTGTTCTCTGAGGAGGGGGTGGAGGTCAATCTTCAAGGTCCTCTAGCAGGAGCAGGAAAGTCTGCGGCTTAGGGAGGGGGCAGATGGGAAAGGGGAGGAGTTTGAGGCACCGGTCCCAAGATGCTCTGCCCTGGCATCTGGGTTCTGACTCTCCCTTGAAGGCCAAGTGCAACAAGCCCGGCTGTCTGTCTGGCCAACTGTGGTGATGGGGTGCTTCCCCTGGAAATGAGGGGTTGGGGGGGCGGCTGTCTGTGGGTGTCCTGTCCACTGGCCAGGCTGGACTTGCTTCCGGGTGGCGCGTGGGGAGATGCAGGCTGGGGACCGGTGGGCGAGCCTCTGAACCCCCAATCGTGCACACACATACACCCCACAAGCCCGCAGGGTCCTGTGCCTCTGCGGAGCTTGGGGTTCCTTAGCCTGCGTCAGATTCCTGGCTCCCAATGGAAGGTGCTCACAGCCACCTTCTGGCCCACGGGGGGCCCCGCCAGGGCACAGTGCCCTGCTGTGGGGCCATTAGATGAGGCCCAGCCCTCCCCATGCTGCTGGGGGGCTTCTGGGTCCAGAGGCCTGGCTCGGGGCTGTGAAGCTGGAGGTCGTGGGGATGGTGTGGGGCAGAAACAGCTTTGTTTCCTTTCCTTTTCTTTTTTTTTTTTTTTTAATGTTTATTTATTTTGAGAGGGAGCGAGAGCGAGAGCCCAAGCAGGGGAGGGGCAGAGCGAAATAGAGACCGAGAATCTCACGCAGGTTAAGGGAACAGAGACAGAGAATCTCCCGGTCAAGGGAGCCTTTTCATGTGTCCCTCCGGACCCTGGGAATCTTGTCTGCCCTGGCAAACCCTTCTGTGCCACGTTGCCCCAGGCGGAGCTGGTCACCAGGAACAAGGCCCTGGGTTCTGGCCAGCCAGGCCCCCGAAAGTCTTTCCTCTCCAGTCTCGTCCAAGAAGGATGAATAGTGAGTACGCTGTCCCATGCCCACTGCCACCTCACCACAAAGAGTTTAGGAACTAGACACCCAGAGGGATGGGGCCAGTGTCCGCGTTGTTTGATAAAGTAGGAAAGTGAGGTTCAGAGAGACTTGACGCCTTACCTGCCAAGGTCACCTGCTAGGAGGGGGCAGGTGCTCCTGCCCCACCTCGTTGCCTACCAGGGTGAACTGGGAACAGTGGAGTCCGGGGGTGGGTGGGCTCGGTGGGTAGACATCTCTGAGGGGTCCCTCTCCAGGAGAAAACCGCATCCTCTCTGTGCGCAGGCAAATCCGGCATCTGAAGCGGAACAACCCCACACAAATCAAGGACAGCTGGGCCTGCCCTCGGCCGCAGCCCCCTCCCCTCGGCCCCCCTTGCAGGCTCCAGGACCCCCGCAGACTGCGGGAGTCGGGCGAGGGGGTAAGGGTGTGGTTCTAGCGGAGGGAGTTCTGGAAGCCCCGCATGTGTGAAATCTCCCCCAGCTGTCCCCCGTGGAGGGAGGGACCGCACGGTGTTAGGGATCACTTTCCAGAGTGGGGCAGCTGCTGACGCACCCTGCTTGTGGGGGCCCACGCTGGGGGTGCCCGCCCTGGGGAGGGGACAGTCTGCGAAAGAGGAAGAGAGGAGCCCGGGGGCGGGGCGCGCACATAGACTCCGTCACTCACACACTCTCTCACTCACACAGCCAGGCCACTCAGTCACTCGACAAACATTCATGAGGGCTCACCGTGGTCAAGACTGACCCCGTCCCCGCCCTTGCCGTGCTCACGGGGAGGTGGAGACAGATGGGGACCAAAATCACCCCCCAAGGGAGTAATTACACTCAGTGGAGGGGACTCAGATATAGCTGGGCAGCTGGGTCATGGGTCTGTGAGGCCAGGCTGGGCCTTCCTCTTGCCGTGACCTCGCTCCCCAGACCTCTTCCCTGGACTCGCCCCTGTGTCCCCCTCTGCTCTGACCTTCCCTGTCGTCTCCTCCAGGGACGCTGTTTACTAGCGGGCCGCAGCTCGGGCCACTCTTCCCCAGTGCTGCCTCCTCCCAGCCAGCTAGCACAGCAGACCTGACTACCTCAATGTCTGATGGCTGGCCTAAGGAGGATGGACAGATGGACCTCTGCCTGGCCATCCTGCCTGGGCAGGGGGTCCGGTCTGGGCAAGGGGGGATTGAGCCATGTTGGACCCTGAAGGCCAAGGGGCCCTCCCGGGAGATCCAGCTGGCAGAGAAGCCGGCCGATGCATTTCTTCTTCACAGTGGAGGTGAGACCGGACAGGGCGGGAGGTGAGCGAGCCTCTCAGGGTGCAGGGACAGCTACAGGACCGGTGCTCCCGTGGCCTGGTTTCTTTCGACTCACTTCCTGCCATGTGGCTCAGAGCGGGGGATCCACTGTGTCTAGACCACACAGAGAGGTGCCCGTGGAGAGCTGGGGCTGGACCCTGATGGCAAGGTAGGGCGGAGGCAGATCGGAGGGGCCACTCCGACATCCTGGGCAGGAGGGAAGGCGGCAACCCCCATGTGTGAGGAGGCTTGCCTGACCATCACTTCCTCCAGAAAGCCTTCCCTGACCTCTTCCTCCATTCACATCCTTCCACTAGCCGGCCATTGTCAAGTGCCTATTTGGTGCCAGTCTCTGTTAGGTGCTAGGGACCCCCCAGTGAGCAAATGTCCCAAGGCTGCCTTCCTGGGTGTCCCCAGATTTGCCCCCACCTGTCACTTGAGGGATGGTGGCTGGAGGGAGGGGCTCAGCTAGGAAATTATCCTTGTCCCCAGACTCCATTCCCCAGCCCCCAGCATGTCCTGCTGTCGTTGATAAGTGGCTTCTGGAAAATCCTCAAGCAGGTGTGTGTGTCAGGGGTTGGGGGGCTGAGGAAAAGCCATTCTCAGTAGGAGGAACAGCATGAGCCAAGGCTGGGAGGAGGAAGCCACTCTCCCCGTGCCAGGGCCGGGAGACAGAGGGGCCGCCAGGGTCGAATGCTGGAACCTGGAGCCCTGAGAGGGGCCTGCTGAGACTGTGAGTGGGTGCGCCAGGTGGAGCAGGGCCCCACCCAGGACAGGTCTAAGGAGAACCAGTCTGTCTGGAACAGATCCCCTTTTAAGCTAGACCAGAAGAAGAACTTCCTGTGACCCTGTGTGTATCAACATGCACCCCACACAGTACTGTGCCAGCGACCCGCCTACAGGGCTCCTGGCTGAGTCTTGCCCTGACAAGCAGGTGCAGGCCTGTGTCTGGGATCCGGGCTGGGGCCCTGATCAGCGGCCTTCATGCCACTGGCTCTGCAGAGCCCCCTTAGTTCAGGGCTGCCTCTAGGTGGGAGACCTGGAAATGCCTGTGGGTCACAGAGGCCCCTGGCCTTTGGAGAGGCCCCAGGTTTCTGGGACTTGCCCAGATGCCATTGGTCCCAGGAACAAGCAGAACCCAGGGCAGTGGCCTCTGAGCAGCTAGTGAGAGGTCGGCCTCTCCTAGGAGCCCATGCCCATGGGGCACCAAGCTTCAGTGAGGAAGCCCTGGGCAGAGACATAGAGAGGACACCGTTCCTTTTCCGTCTCTCCCTGGGACTGTTGCTCCCGGAGCCCTTTCCTTCTCTGCTTTCCTTGTGCTGTGTGGGGGGTTCAGTGAACCTGGGGCTGCATAAACTCCCCACAGAGTGTCCAGCGCCCAGCAGGTCCCGTAACTGTGAGTGGCCCCTGGCCCCTGAATGTCACTGCACCTCAGCAGGAGCTCCTAAGATAGAACCCGGGCTCCTCCTTCCGGTCTCCCATCCCACCTCTCCAGAATCTTCTCATCTACAGGAGTCACTTTGCCAGCGTTAGAGATGGGTCCCTGACATCCCAGGGCAACGCCAGGTGGACTGGGCTGCAGAGACAGACGGTGTGACATGGTAGAAAGGGTCGGGAGACAGATCTGAATGGGGCCTTGGGACAGACGCCTGTCGTCCCTGAGCCTGCTTCCCAGGACCCTAAAATGGTAATCGTATTGGACAACCGTCTCCGGCCGCCAGGGTTGGGACCCTGATGAATGGCAAGCCAACTGTCAGGAAAGCGCGCCTATTTCTCCCCCTCAGACTTCCCTCAACATTCCCGGGAACGCCTCGGCGCAGTAGGGCCCGGGTCCACACTCACCCGCGCACCTGCTGCTACGCCCTTGTCCGAGAGGGACTGGGATCCGCCTTCTAAGAGCCGGTCCTTCATCTCAGTCCTGTCACTGCCCTGAGACCCGACCCGTCGCCGCAGCATCCAGGCGCGCAATGGTGATGACCCCGAAGCCTCGCGGGCTGGAGCCCAGGTCTCCAAGAGGGCGCGACAGGTAACCTCTGGGGCTCCAAATCACGCCTCAGCCTCGGCGGGCGCCTGCGAGTCCCGGGCCCGGGAGTGGTCCGGGGGCGGGGCCTCCGGACTGGGCGGGGCCTCCGGGTCCCGCCCCGCGTCGGCTTGGAGCCTGCCGAGTGGCGGGGCGCAGAGCAGAAGCCCGGCGCGGGCTGGCTGAGCGCGGCACGGGCCGGGATGCGCTCGCTCCCGTAGCCCGCGTTCCACCGTCCGGGCGCAGCACCACCCTATGGCAGGTAGCGGCGGCCTGGGCGGCGGGGCCGGGGGCGGCCAGGGCGCGGGGGCCGGGCAGGGGGCCGCGCTGCGGGTGCCGCGTGCGCCGCTGCTTCTCGCCGCGCTGGTGCTCGGCGCCTACTGCCTCTGCGCCCTCCCCGGCCGCTGCCCGCCGGCCGCCCGCGCTCCGGTGCCGGCGCCCGCGCCCGCTGAGCCGCTCCGCGCCGTCGGTCTCCGGGGGGCTCCGGGCCTGCCTGTGGCCAGCGGCCCGGGACGCCGGCGCTTCCCGCAGGCGCTCATCGTGGGCGTGAAGAAGGGCGGCACGCGCGCCCTGCTGGAGTTCCTGCGGCTGCACCCCGACGTCCGCGCGCTCGGCTCTGAGCCCCACTTCTTCGACAGGTGCTACGAGCGCGGCCTCGCCTGGTACCGGTGAGCGCCCTGGCGGGTGCCTTCCAACAACAGGGGGACGCGCCCCTGGGGGTCTCACTGGGGGCGCGGGGGGGGGCAGGTGTCCGGAATCCAGGCTGAGACCAGCCCGGGTGTGTGTGTGTGGGGGGGCGAAGCTTGACCCCGCGGACGCGGGCCCCCCAGCATTGGGTTTTACGGAAAGGAGGAGCGGTCACTGGCCGGGGGCTCCCAGAAACTTTGAAACTCCAAGGGAAACCCTGGTTCAGGGCTGCTGAGGGGTCCCCGCAAGAGTGGCGGGGAGGAGTTTCCATCCTACACCAGTAGTTTGAAGCCAGTGGGGTTTGAGGGGCATTAGAAATGCTTTATGCTTATCCGCGCTTCCCCACTGGATCACCCTGGGAGAGCATGTCTGACCTCCGGCCAATCACCCCAAGAGTTTTCCCTGTAGCCTCCTAGAGAGCGTCTGTTTCCTCCCCCAGAACCCCAATCCCGAGAAGAGGAGTCCTTCTCTGTGGTCCTGGGGGTCCGGAGAGAGTCACGGCTTTACTTAGAAAGGAGGAAGGGGTGGGGATTGGGGCCCCAGCCTCACTCAAGGGGCTCTGTAGCTGTCCCGCTGCCTGTCTGGCTGGCCTTGGGGTGCTGTGGTAGAATGTGGGGGAGCACCCCCACTCCGGCCCCCGCTGAGGCAGTGAGCGTGAGGCCCTGCCCTCTGCCTCCTTCGACTGTGCACAAGCCTGCCTGTCCCTTCCTGCGGGGAAGCGAGGGCTTACAGATGGAGAGTGAGTCACCCCACTCCCCGCAGCTTTCACCTCATCCCCGAACTATGGGGCAGAGAGGACCCAGCGCAAGGTCACCTGGTGAATCAATGGGGAGTGGGGGGTGGCAGGACCCGGGCTTTTGACTCTCAGATGTACCAGTTTCCTCTTCCCAGATACCAACCCCCCACCACCCCTTCCCCTTTGTTATCTTTGCATTTTGCACTGAAACCACTCGCGGGTTTGGAGGGGCCCCATTGAGAACGGGGGTCCTGGTTCCTGAGCTCTGAAGGATTACTGCCGTCGAGGGTCTTAGGGAAGCCAGATGGTGAGGGGAAAGTGAGGCTATCCTTGGACCCAGTTGGCTGAGTCCGCCAGCATGCCTGGTGCTCAGGGAGAGACGCTACCCCACTCTGACGGTGCCACAGCATCCAAAAGCATCCCTAGTCCCGGGATATGCTGTTGATGCTGTTGCCCTGCAGAGGGAGAGGAAGAGGAGGAGGAGAGAAGGAGGGGGAGGAGGAGGGAAGGAGGGGAGGGGACAGGAAGGAGGGTGGAGGACACACTGTTAGCTATAGCCGGACTTCAGAGCCCATCACCGACCCCATGAGCTGTAACTACAAGGAGCTGTGGGGGGGCACCGGGCTGGACTAAGGAGGGGCTGCTGCAGAGGCTGGTCTCGAAGAGCCTGGGGTCCGGGGGGGGCTGTGCAGGCCCCCCCCTGGGTGCACGCTCCCGCTCTGGAGAGGACGAGGCATCCGAGAGGCAGGGGGGCAGATTCTCGGCTCTGGGTAGGGAGCTCCTGGGACACTGGGGTGCCTGGCGTGGGGCCCGGGGGATGCCGGAGCATGTCTGGTGGAGAAGAGACTTTGCCCTTCCTCCTTTTGAGAGCCACCTCCGCTGGGGGGAGGGGCGGATGCAGAGGAGGCGGAGGGTCAGGTTCCAGTGGCCTCCAGGAACCCAGAGCTGTCAGGGCTGGCGAGCACTGACCCCTGTCTGGCCAGTGCAGGCTGGCTGAGCTTCCGAGGTACGTGTGTCCAAGTGCCCTCAAAAGGGCTGTGGCTGCCTAGTGACGTGTGGGGGTGGGCTTGGTATTCCCCCCGGTGGCCCTGTGCCTCTGGACCTGTCTGTCCTTTCAGCCGGCTGTGAGGATGCACTGAGCCTCTGAAAATGCCCACCCGCCTCAGTTTCCCCCAGTGCAAAGAGGTCGGCCAGCCCCTGGGCGTGGTCTGGCCGTGTTATCTGCTCTCGGGACCCTGATTTGGACCTCCAGTGCAGAGCCCTGTTCTGGGTGGGGAGTCGGGGCAGTGTGTAGAGGAGGAGCAGCTAGTGCCCCCAGTTGAATTTTTGGGACCCCCCCCCCCCTTGCTCACGGGGCTGTGACCAGTCTCATTCCAGGCAGTGACTTTGGTCCTTCCCATGGACTGGGCAGGTAGGACCTGCTCAAAGCTGATTTTGGCCCAACCGTCCCTTGTCCTTGGGCTCTAGGAAGCTCATCTCTCAGGCTCCTGAGGGTCCTCTATCTTGGGGACTGCAACCTTCTAGGGCTCCCCAACTCAGCATTTGTTCCTTTATTCACTCACTCTGTTTGGCAGGTGCTGAAGTCACACAAACCCCTCCAAGTCTCAGTTTAGGGAGGAGTGCCCTATCTAGGGGCAAGTGGGGGCTGTACTTTGACCACAGTGTTTTGGAAAAGCGGGAGGAGAGGGGGAGGGGTGCAGGGGTGGGGGACACCCCCCTTGCTCCTGGGGCCCAAGCAGGAGCGGTGAAGGAGGGGTGTGAGTATGTGGGGGGAGGGACCCCAGCTTCTGTGGGACTTCTCTGTCCCTGCTCACCCGGAGTCAGAGACCCCTGTGGCAGGGCACTCAATGCCCCCATGCCCCCAACACTGCAGGGTTCCACCTGGAACTGGAACTTGTTTCTGCTGGGTCCCAGGCAGGCTGGATGGGGCCCAGGAGAGGTGCGGGACACAGAGCGAGGCCCAGACAGAGGAGGGAGAGTCGCCCAGGGCTGGATTGAAGCCGCAGGGAAATGCAGACCAGATGAGCTGTGGGGGTGGTGCGTGTGTGTATGTGTGTGTGTGAGGGGGTGTCCATAGAACAGCTTGTCTGATGTTTGCTGTGTGGGGGTCAGTGTCTTGCTCCTCGTATCCTCCTCGGTCTCTGCCACCCCACAAAAGCCCCCATCCCTACCCTACTCCGAGCTCTGGCTAGGCCTGGGGAGAGTAATTGATCCCAAAGCTCTTGGAGCTCAAAGCCAGTTTGCGGCAGGAGTGGGCCAGGAAAGTCTGCACCGCCACCCCCCCCCCACCTCCACCCCTCCCCGTGGCGGTCTGGAGGCGCGGCTCTGCTTCTGCTCCTCTAACTTCCTTGGGGAGAAAGGTGCTGATGTCAAAGCTGGGTGGGGGGCGTTCCCTGAGCAATCGGGGCGGGTTCCTTCCCTGAGAAGGACAATGAAAGGAGGGGTGGTGACTTCTGATGCTGTGTGGCACTGCGTCTCTTTGTGGGTGTCAGCAGTGAGGCCCAGTGCAGGGACACCCACCCCTTATTATGAGTTTCCTCTCATGGAAAGGGACCCCTGTTGCCGTGGGCCTCAGCCCTTGGCGTTGTCACCACCCGAGGTCTCCTTGAACTTGTCCCTTTGAACGGGGAGGACTGGGGTCTGCTCCTCCCTGGGTTCCCAGTTGCAGGAGGCAGGCCACGAGGTGCAGGGGCTCTGGCAGCGGCAGGTGCAGGGCAGGGCTGCGGACTAACGTCCACCCTGGTACTTCCTGCTTCCTCTCGGAGCCTCGGTGTGCCTGCCTATGAAATGGGGCAGTGAGCAGCTCGCAGAGATGGGAGAAGCAGACTTGTCCCCATGACCTCCCAGACCGGCTCTGCCCAGGGCCTTGTTCTGAGCGAGTGGGGAGGCTCCCGTGGCTAGCAGCCCATTCAGCCCACCGGACGCCCCTGGGCCCCCGGGATGGAGTCAGGGAGCCGGCGGCATGTCCCAGACTCACACGTGCGCGCCCCCCGTCCCACCACCAGCACCCTCCAAGCTAAGCGCCCCGACTCGTGGGTCTGTGCACCTGTGTGCCCACCTGACCTGGGTGTTTTGGGGGTTTGAGCAGGAAGAAGAGACTCCCAGGGGCTTGAGACCCTGGAACCTGCAACCTGAACCCCACCTTCCTGGCTGGGGCCAGTCGTGGGGGGGGGGGGCTGTCAGAGGGGCAGGAGGACGGGAGGCAGGGCTAGCTGGGCGGAGGCCTCCCCTCCCTCTGCCTCCCACAGATCCCGGGAGCCTCTGCCTCTGTTGACCTAGTTCCCAGCCCTCCCTCGGAGCTGTTTGCTCAGCTGGCCAGGCCGCGCCCTGCCCACCGCACCCTGTACTACCTGGCTGGCAGGTGTGGCTGTGGGGCTCTGGTTCGGGACGGGCTTCCCCGGGCTTGGCGTGGTCAGGGGGCCGACTCCCCAGAACCTCGGGATGGGGTCCGTGCTCCCCTCCCCTGGTCAGCTGCAGCCTTGCACGTTGGGGTCCAAGCCAGGTCTGGGAGGCCCAGGCGGCTGGGGTCTTGGGACGGGTCCTCAAGCCACCGCTAGTGGCTTTTGGTATTCTGGTCCATTCTGATGTGTGTGGCCCAGGTCAGCAGGGCTGTCATCAGAGGTGGGAGAAGGCTGTGCAGGGGAGGGAGCGAGAGGGGACACTTGTCAACAATTAACGGCCTAATTTAAGGGATGCCATCAGCCCCTGGCTGTGTGTGTGACGGGAGGTAATTACGGGGCAGGGGCCTGCGGGGGGGCGGGGGGGCTGGTTCAGCCGTGTGGGCAGCAGGTCCAGGCCGCTGGCCTCACGAGGACGGGGTCTGGCGTGGGCACGGTCCGGCTCTGGGAGGGGGGTGGGTAGCAGCCTATATCTGGCCACCCAAGCACCTAGGGTGGGTGGGTCTGGTGGGGAAGGCTTGCCTGCCCTGGAGGCTCCCCGGAGGAAGGGGAGGTCAGCCCTGGCTCCCCGGGGGCCGGTCCCCGCCCTCACCTCCCTCTGCTCCCACCCGCCCCACAGGAGCCTCATGCCACGCACCCTGGACGGGCAGATCACCCTGGAGAAGACCCCTAGCTACTTCGTGACTCGGGAGGCCCCCGGCCGCATCCACGGCATGTCCCCGGACACGAAGCTGATCGTGGTGGTGCGGAACCCTGTGACGCGGGCCATCTCCGACTACGCCCAGACGCTCTCCAAGACCCCGGGCCTGCCCAGTTTCCGTGCCCTGGCCTTCCGCCACGGCCTGGGCCCCGTGGACACGGCCTGGAGCGCCGTACGCATCGGCCTGTACGCCCAGCACCTGACCAACTGGCTGCAGCTCTTTCCCCTGTCCCGCTTCCTATTCGTCAGCGGGGAGCGCCTGGTCAGCGACCCGGCCGGGGAGGTGGGCCGCGTGCAGGACTTCCTGGGCCTCAAACGCGTGGTCACGGACAAGCACTTCTACTTCAACGCCACCAAGGGCTTCCCCTGCCTCAAGAAGGCCCAGGGGGGCAGCCGCCCCCGCTGCCTGGGCAAATCCAAGGGCCGGCCCCACCCCCGCGTGCCCGAGGCTGTGGTCCGGCGCCTTCGGGACTTCTACCGGCCCTTCAACCGCAGGTTTTACCAGATGACCGGCCAGGACTTTGGCTGGGACTGAGGAGGACGGGCCAGCCCGTGCCCGGCCCGGGGACCCTCGCTCACCTTAATTTATGCCGGCCGCCGGGCCGTGGAGCCTGCAGACAGATGATGGGTAGGGAGAAGTATTTAAGGAATAAAGCCTGGGTCTGTGTTCTTCCACACAATCTGGAAGGTGGCCAGACGGGGGGCTGGAGGTGCCACCGCCCAGGGAAACGCTAACCATACCACCTGTCTCTACAGGGCACCGTTCGTATGCCCGGAGTGGTCCAAAACCCAATCCGTAGACATCCCTTGGGGTGTGCAGTGAGCTTGGCCACATGTCACACATGAGCAACTGAGGCTCAGAGAGGTTTAGGGCCTGCCCAGTGACGCACAGCTCAGACTCTGGAGGCCCTCCTGTGCGCCCCGGGATGCTGAGCTATGCTGGAATGTTGTCCCCGTGCGGCAGATGAGGAAACTGAGGCTCCAGGTTGCCCACGTGAGGGCTGGGGGGGGGATGAGAGTTGGATCTGGCCAACTCAGGGCTGCACCCATGACTGCGGCTGATTTCGTGTCTTAGTGCGCATTGGATGCTCCCTCCTGGGAATCTGGTGAGGTTGCGTTACAGGGAGTGAGTGTGACGTGAGGACCAGCAGCGGGGTATTGGTTTTAAGCGTCCCCAAGCCCCTGGGGACAGTGTGGCACCACCCACCACAACTCCCGCCCTCCAGACCCTGCCCGCTTGGGGGGACTTGCCCTCTCAGTGGGTTCCACCCACTCCCCCAGGCCCTGGATGCCCCAGTTCTGCTGTGTTCCGGGAAGGGCTCCCGCCCTTGGGGGATGGGCAGAGGTGAATGCCCATCTGGGGCCCAGCTGCCTGCTCAGGTCCTGACTTAGGCCAGCCTCGGGTGGGCTAGGCTGCCCTATCCACCCCTCTGCCCCTGGGAAGGTGGGGGCCCCTTCCTAATGACTGTCTCCTGCTCCTGGCCACAGTGTTGCTTGCCAGGTGCCCACAAACCGCCCTGACAATGACCTCCGGGGACCCTTGGAACCAAGCCTGGCATGCCCCGGCTGTGCTGGGTCCTCACAGGACCTGGCTGCGTCCTCTGCACCCCCAGGCCTTGGGTCCATATCAAATCTTCAGCCCTGCTGTGGCCTTTCCAGCTCTGGGCTACTTGGAGTAGCTGCCCGTCCTGGGCCCCGGGGTGGAAATGAGGGAGGATTTCCAGGGGAGTGACCGCTTACCTTCCAGGCACCTTTTCTGGCTAACCGTGAGCCAGCGGGCCCAGCAGTCACGGTGGCTACGGTCTTTGTCACATGACCTTACCAGTGGTAGACACCTGGGGTCACCTGATTGTCTGTGAGAAGAGGCTCGACAGGAAGTGGGGAGGGAGTTGGGGGCATCTCTCCTCAGCGGCCCGGAGCCTGCCCCTCGCTCCTGCTGGTTCTGGGCCCAGAGGACACTCCTGTCTGGATTGTCCTGAGGGGCCAGCACTGTCAGGAAGCTCTGCCATCGGGGCCAGGCCAGAGGCAGGACCGGGGGCCGGTCCTGAGACACCCTGGCGGAGGTGCGGTGGCAGATGTGGGCAGATGCGGCTGAGACACAACTGCAGGCCCCTCCCCCGCCTGGATGTCTGCCGTGGGAGGAGGGGAGGGCTGGCCCAACGTGCAATAACGGTGACGGTGACGAGGCAGGGGCCTCCGGGCCCCGCCGGATGGCACGGCCTGGGCTTGGCGTCTCTGTCCCCATTCCCGGTGCTGGGGCCCCACTTAGCGACCGTGTGGCAGCCCGCCCCGGGTGTCAGGGCGGGAGGGAAGGCAGTTCCCAGCCTGGGCCATGCCCGCTGCTTCCCTCTTCCTGGACACACCCTTGTCCAAACTTTTAGCAGCTCCGGCCCTCTGCGGCTTGCCCCCACCCCTAGCCGGCATGCCACCCTCACCCCTACGCTTTTGCCCCCACAGCTCCTTCCACCTGTCTCGATCTGCGTAGCCTTTGTACGCGCTGTTCCCTCCGCCTGAAATGCCTTTCAGGCACAGAAGGTGCGGGCTGAGAGGGGACAGCCTAGGAGTGCGGAGGCTGTTCCCTCACACCGGTCTCCTTTCCTCCCTACAGTTAGAGCCCCTTTCCCGAGCCCACTGACATGACCCACTTTTCCCTTCCGGAAGCTTCTTGGAGGCAGAGCTGTGGCAGCCACCAGTTTGTCTGGCTCTGGTGCCCAGAAGGCAGGCTGGAAACAGTGTGGAGAAAGGGTGAGCTGGCTGGTCCCGGTCCTCCCCCATCCCCCTCCCAGTGGAAACTGGGCCCGACCGCCCGCCAGCGCCCAGAGCCAGGTGCCCAGCTGGGCCTCAGAACACACTGAGGGCAGATGCGGTGGGTCTTCCCGGCTGTGTGTGGGGGTGGGTCTCCGTGGGAGAGTCATCGGCCTTTAATTAAAGTCCCTAAATTGTTTCCCCAGCTGCTCAGTGGGTTTTCCATGTTGGAATGTTCCAGATGGAGCACAAAGTGCTGATCCAATTACCTTCTTCCTGTTCTGCTCAGTGGGGGAGAAAAGGCCGGGGACCCCTTCTCCGTTCCTCGCAAGCCAGCCAGACTGGGATGAGATGGGGGGGTGGGGGTGCTCACAGCCTTGGGTGTCCAGGAAGGGGCCTGGAGACACTTGGGGAGGGGGCGGCTTCTACCGCACCTGCCTCAGACCTTCAGGCCATGGTTGGTACGGGCTGGGGGCCCACGGGGTCCTTGCTCCCTGACCCCCAGGACAGGCAGGTGCATCTGGGTGAGGACAGGGTTCTTTACCCTGAGCCTTACACATGTGGGCCCTGGAGATCCTGAGCAGACCCTGTCCTGAGTGGCCTCTGTGCCAGGCTGGAGACAGGAGGGTCGGGACTCGGATCTGCCCTCCCTGTCGGGAGCCAGTCGCTGTCCACGGGACCTGGCCGCCTCCCTCCCCTGGAGCCCCCGGAGCCCCTGGAGGAGGCTCCGCAGCCTGGCGACCCCCGGACCCCATCTGCAGCCACCTGCGGACTCTTGTCCTCCTGTGAGGGGGTACCTCTCTCCAGGGCTGGGGGGTCTGGTGGGCTGACCTTGCTGGCTCCCCTCCCAGGCGCCTAAGAGTGGCTGCAGGACCAGGTGTGGAAGGGGAGGCTGGGCCCTGGGGAAAAGTCTGGAAAGAGAGGTACTGTTCTCGGCAGCACCTGTGAGCCCCCTTCACCCCACGAGGAGCGGTGCTTTGGGGAAGGGCCTGGTCCACCTGGGGCTCATGGCTGGTCTCCGTGTCCCAGGGTAGACACCTCTGGCACCTGTCCCCTCGGCCAGATCCAGAGGCCCTTCCTGAAGTTTAGACGGCCCCGCTCCTGGGAAGCTCCCCGTTCCTCTTAAGAAGCCGCCGGGCTGCGGTGTCCAAACAGCTCCTCCTGCATCTGCACCGGGAGGGGCCAGGAAGACCGGGCAGACCCTCGGTGCTCTCCTCTGGTGGCCGTGGCAGCAGCCTCTGGGACCCCGGACCCCCTCTGGGCCTTCGGATGCTGCGCAGCAAGGGGCTGGCAATTTGCTGACATCATGAACCCAGTGGTTCATTTCTGTGGGACTCTCCCTTTCTAGAAGTTTTCTCTTAAATTGGCAAGGGCTGACTCCTGAAGACTCCTTGGGGGCAAAGGCCCAGGCCAGGGGGTGCGCTGGGGGCTGTGGGAGTCTGCGATGGAGGGACCGGGAAGGAGTCGGCTGTGGCCTCAGGGTCCGGTGCCTCCGTGGGCCCGCCTCGGCCCTTTGAACCGCAGGACCAGTGGATCACTCGCATGGCTGCGGCCGTGGCAGGGGCCTCGCCCTCCCTCCTGCGGGAAGCCGCCACCTCCTGCGGCCCGCAGCCCTCAGGCTCCTCCCCGGGGCTCTCTGGTTCTGAACTCAGGCTTTCTCTATTTCCTTCGCGTCTGTCTTACTTGCGCTCTCGGAGGAGGGTGGCCACCCTCCACAGGGCCGGAGAAGCACAGCACTAACCACGCAGGCACCAGGATGCATGGATGAGGGGATAGGGCAGGGAGTGACAAGGACAGCCGTGGGAAATGATCTGCACCCTGCAGGAGGCCACACGCCAGGGCTGGGGGCTGCGTAGCCCTCCAGGCCCGCAGGAGCCAAAGGATGGAAGCGACTCGGGTGACCATCAACAGACAAATCGATAAACAAAACGTGCTCTGTGCCTGCAACGGACTATCCTTCCGCCACGAGACGGGTAGAAGTCCTGATACACACCGTAGCGTGAACGAATCTTGGAAACATCCGGGTAAGGAGAAGAGCCAGACACAAAAGGTCACCGATCGTATGGTTGCATTGATGTGAAATGTCCAGAACGGGAAAATCCATACAGACCCAAAGCCGAGTGTGGTGGTTGCCGGGGGCTGGGGGAGGGGCCTGGGGGGGGGGGCGCGTGTTTAATGGGCACGGAGTGTCCTTTTGGCGGGGGATAAACATGTTTGGGAACTAGGTCGAGGGGGCGGTCACACAACACTGTGAGTGCACTAAATGCCACAGACTCGTTCACTTTAACACGGAATTTCCTTCAAAGTGAATTTCACCTCCCTTTTGTTTTTAAAGTTACACATCTCTTTATTGTGGGACTTCTCCGTTTTTTGTTTTTAATACTTATTTTTTGGGAGAGCGAAAGCAGGGGACGTCAGAGAGAGGGGGACAGAGGATCTGAAACAGGCTCTGTGCTGACAGCAGGGAGCCAGACCGGGACTTGAACCCATGAACCGTGAGCTCATGACCTGAGACAAAGTCAGACGCTTGACCGACTGAGCCACCCAGGTGCCCCTCGTCTCAATTTTTTTTAAAAAAGGACTTCCGTAGGGGCATCTGGGTGGTTCAGTCAGTTAAGCGTCTGACTCTTGGTTCGGGCTCAGGTCATGATCTCATGGTTTCGTCAGTTCGAGCCCCGTGTCGGGCTCTGTGCTGGTGGAGTGGAGCCTGCTTGAGACTCACTCTCACTCTCTCTCTCTCTCTCTCTCCCCCCCCGCCCCTCCCCTACTCATGCTGTCTCTCTCAAAAGTATACAAATGTTAAAAATTAAAAAAAAAAAAAAAAGACTTCCATAGAAAACTCTGACATATGGGGAAGGGTTATTAATTCCCCAAGGGCACGAAGGATCCATTGAGAAGTGCCCACCACAGGGGTAACAGGATGAAGTTACAGGGAGCGATGGTTCAGGGGCATAACAGCCAGAGATTTCCTCCGGTGAAGGGTGAGGGGCTGGGCTCTGCAGCGGGGGGATGGCTGTGTTGGCAGCCCTGCAGGCCATCAGGGAGACCAGCTTGGGGAGACCAGCTGGCAGGGGCTTGCCCTGGCCCCCCTCCCTCCGTGCCCCTCAGAGACCCTGGACTGCTCCCAGCGCAAAGCTGTGGAATCATCTGGGGCACAGTCGATGCTGGGCAGGCTGGCCTGGGTAGAAGAGGTTTGTTTGAAACCCCAGGCGGGGTTGAGGGTGGATGTGCCGGGCAAGGCCAGTGTCGATTCCCAGAGCCCGTCTTCTGGGGTTCAGGAGCACGACCTGCCCTCTGGACAAAAGCTGCCAGGGCCGCGTCTCCACACAGACTGTGGGCAGAGCCTGGCCAGGAATGGCCGGGAGGCTCCGTGCCATGGGGACTCTGCCTATAGCAGCCACCAGGAAGACCCCACAGATGGCAGGCCATCAATGCCAAGGAGACCCTCCAGATGCCTGTGCACCTGTGGGCCAGCCCGCATCAGGTGACGGCCCCTCCTTGAGCCCTGCCGCCCCGGGACGTTCGGCCCCCGCCTTTGGTAGTGATGAGACTCCTGTTCCTCGGCCCCCAGCACAGGCAGTTCCCAGGTTGCCAGGGCCTTGAGACAAGAGGCCGGGGATTTTTTTTTTTTCTTTTAATAATACTGCTTAATCTGAGCCACATCGCATACGCTTTTTGTTGGAAGAGCCGTACGAAAAGAGTCAACCCAGACAGTTAAGGCAAAACTGTTGCCAAGAGGATTTCATGTTCGAGTATTCCGATTAAGAGGAAAACGGGGTCTTGTTCTCGCTGCCTCTCTGCTCCCAGCCCCGCCGTGGCATCTGACAGCCACGCACCGGTCAGACCCTCCTGCCTCTGTTCCAGCTTCCCGGAGCGAGGACGGGGTGTGTGAGGGAAAGCCTGTCTGGAGATGGACGCTTGGACCATCCACGGAAGGGGAAGCCCGTCTTCCAGGGGAGGATGGCACAGCGGGCTACTCCTGTGCCAACCGCGCCAGTTTGTTTGGGACAAGCATCTGGAAACTGCCTGACCTCCAGTCTCACTGTCTGGACTTGGGTTGGGAGGCAGGGGGGGGGGAGCCCCCCATTACAGGACGTGTGCAGGGGAACTAGTGCTCCTGTCACTGGCTGGTCCTGCCAGCTGCAAAGCGGGGAGACACACAGGCTGACGAGAGAGTATTGCTGGGGTACAGACTCACAGGCAGGCCCAGAAGAGCAAGAAAAAACAAATCCGGGATTCCTTTGCCCCTAAGGAGTTCAGCACCTCATGATGCGCTCCAAAAGAGCCCAGAAGTCTGGGGAGTCAGAAAGATCGGGAAAGAAGGAAAGGAGACAGACGCCAATGATGATAATGCCTACTGGAGTTTCCTGGGCGCAGAAGAACCTATGAAAGTTCTCAATACGGTGTCAGGACGAGGCAGGTGTTCGACCAGTGTTATTTTATTTTATTTATTTTTATTTTATTTGTTATTTTATTTATTTATTTATTTATTCATTTTATTTATTTATTATTTTATTTTATTTTATTTATTTTATGTTATTTGATTTATTTTTTATTTTTTTATTATTTATTTATTCATTTTATTTATTATTTATTTTATTTTATTTATTTTATTTGATTTATTATTTTATTATATTATTTATTTATTCATTTTATTTATTATTTATTTCATTTATTTTATTTTATTTTATTTTTATTTTATTTGTTATTTTATTTTTATTTTTATTATTTTATTTATTTATTTATTCATTTTATTTATTATTTATTTCATTTATTTTATTTTATTTGTTATTTATTTTATTTTTATTATTTATTTATTCATTTATTTATTATTTATTTATTTGATTTATTATTTTATTTTTATTATTTTATTTATTTATTCATTTTATTTATTATTTATTTATTTTGTTTTGTTTTATTTATTATTTTATTTTATTTTATTTATGTTTATTTTTGAGAGAAACAGAGTGCGAGCGGAGGAGGGGCAGAGGGAAAGGGAGACACAGAATCCAAAGCAGGCTCCAGGCTCCATGCTGTTAGCCCAGAGCCTGACGTGGGGCTCAGACTCATGAACCTCAAGATCATGACCTGAGCTGAAGCCGGTCGCACAATCGACAGAGCCAGCCAGGCGTCCCAATCAGTGTTATTTTAGTTCCGCGTCAGGTAGCTGTGTCATTACCCTGTTTTGCAGATGAGTAAACTGAGGCCGAGGAGGGCCACGGGTTACAGGAGCTGGCAGGGCACACATAGCCTGCTTCATCCGCTCACGGCTGAGCCTCCGTGCCCGAGCTGCAGTGGGAGGGGGCCGTGTGCATGCCCCCTCACAGCCATACCCTGGGTGGACAGGGGTGGCCGGCGGAACCCCGAGATGGCTCCCAAGACTTCCAGCCCTTGCTATGAATGTCTATAAACTGCCCCCCCCCCCCCAGCTTGGTGGGGGACCTGTGAATTCAATGCATGTTGCTAATCGGCAGACTTTGGGTTTCATAAGGGAGAGAGGCTGGAGCGAGGCTGACCTAATCCGTGGGGCTCCTGGAAAGGGGTCTAGTTTAATGGGTTGGGGGTGATGAATGTTGTGCAACAGGTCAGAGGGGTGGGCGCACAGCTTTGGGAGTGCACTAAATGTCCCTGAATCGTTCCCTTTGAAATGGCTAATTTTATGTTCTATGAATTTCACCTCTTAAAAATCAGAAACAGAAAGGGAGAGTCTTAGCATGAACTGCAGCAAATAGCACACACGGGGGGGGGGGGGCGGGGGGGATTCAGACAACACACGTGTACTGCTCACAGTTGTGAGGCTGGAAGTTCAGGATCAGGGCGCTAACAGGTCCGGTGTCCGGTGGGGCCGGCTTGCTGGCTGGCGGAAGGCTGTGGCTCGGGCCTCGAGGGGTGGAGAGCAGAGAGAGGAAGCGGTTCCCAAGCCTCTTCTGATGGCACTGGTCCCCTTCCTGAGGCCCCACCCTCATGGCCTCATCACTCCTAAAGGTCCTGCCCCTAATGCCGTCACCTGGGGGCTTGGGTTTCAACATATGTTGTTTTGGGGGCACCTGTGGTCCATAATGGGGGCTAGAAAGGCAGGGACTCAGTCACGCTAGGGAATGGATTCGGCCGACAGCTGCGTGAGGCTGGGAGGAGCCCCCAGACCCCAGATGACACCCCCTACCCTGGCCCAACCTTGATGGGAAGCTTGGGACGCCTGACTCGTGGAGATGGCGAGGCCCCAGTGGGAGCTGGATTTGTGCTCATTTGTTACACAGCATCGGAAACTAATACAACACGGTGAGCCAGCTAGGAAGAATGTTCCGGAAGTGGGAAGCCAGGCTGACAAGGTTCATGCCGCCCTCACTTTCTGGATCGTGAGGTGCGAAGGATCCGGAAGCTAAGGCATGGTGACTCTGTCTGCACCAGTGGTTCCTGCCCGTGGGCCCACGTGGGCGGGCGGCTGTCCCAGGTCACCTAGGCTGCCACTTCTCCCCAGGCGGGCTGGGAAGGCTGGCGCCGCTCTGGGTGAGACCCAGTGGGGGTGCAGTCTGGTTTTCATTAAGTATCAGAAGCTCAGCGTTAATCCGCGCCAGAAGCAAACATTTACTCCCCGCCTCGCTGTAAACACGAGTGCTTTGAGACATGGGTCCTCAGGCCATTGGGGAGATGCGCGTGGTCCTCCAGAAGCTCCTGTCTGCACAGCAGAGCTTGGGTCTGGAAGACAGGAGGGCCGGGGTGCACACACCAGACCTGACGGTGGCTGTGCGGCCGCGCCAGGCCCGAGCTGGCGGACAGCGGCAGGCGCGGCCTCCATCCTCGTCCAGGCGGCGCGTAGGGGTTGTGAGAGGGCATGCCCTGTCCCAGAAGCTTTTCGGGGCCGTTTCTAGTCCCGTGACCTGCTTGATGTGAGATTCAGGCGGGGATCGACTCTTCAGGGCCCGAGGTCCTGTGCTCTGTGAGGGACCCCCTCCCAGCCTTGTCTGCCAGCGGAGTTGGAAGGTGAGGCTGGAATTCAGGCCTTCGGTGTGGGGGGGAGGGGGTCCTGCCCCAGCAGACAGGATGCGAGGCCACGGAAGCATATCTGCTGCAGGGGTCCGTGGTGAATTGCATAGTGTCCCCCCCCAAATTCGTGTCTACCCAGAGCCTGTGACCGCGACCTTGTTTGAAACAGGGTCTTTGCAGATACAATTAGTTAAGGATTTCAAGGTGAGAGCATCCTGGATCAGGGTGGGCCCTATCTCCAGTGACTGCTGTCCTTCTAGGAAGGGGTGGCCACACAGAGACGCACAGAGAAGGGGCAGAAACACTGAGGCTGGACGGCAGCTCCAGGAGCTGGAAGAGGCAGGAAGGGGCCTCCGTGTTTTAGGGGAGCCCAGCCCTGCGACCCTTTGATTTCATCCTTTGGCCTCTGGGGCTGTGAGACATTACATCTCTGTTTTTAAAGCTGCGCGGCTTGGGGCGCCTGGGTGGCGCAGTCGGTTAAGCGTCCGACTTCAGCCAGGTCACGATCTCGCGGTCCGTGAGTTCGAGCCCCGCGTCGGGCTCTGGGCTGATGGCTCAGAGCCTGGAGCCTGTTTCCGGTTCTGTGTCTCCCTCTCTCTCTCTGCCCCTCCCCCATTCGTGCTCTGTCTCTCTCTGTCCCAAAAATAAATAAACGTTGAAAAAAAAAATTAAAAAAAAAAATAAATAAAGCTGCGCGGCTTGTGGTGCTTTGTTGTGGTGGCCCCAGGACACTCACCAGGGTTGGGGAAAAAGAGTCTGGGCTTCCCCCACCCTGTGAAGGTCCTGGACTCGGGTGGGCGCCGGGTGTGGTTGGCCCATGTGTGCGGGGGACATAGCAGGACCTCAGTAACACGTGTGTCCCGCCTGTGGGACAGACACATGACTTCTGTTTGAGGGCCTGCCATCCACCTGAAGTCGCCCGCCGGCCGCGTTGAGGGAGGGAGCCTGGGGTTCATTTCCCACCGCTGCCTTAACAAAGCACCACAAGGGGTGCTTGGCTGGTTCAGTCTGTTAAGTGTCTGACTCTTGGTTTCGGCTCAGGTCATGATCTCATGGTTTCCTGAGTTCCAGCCCTGGGTTGGGCTCTGTGCTGACATCGAGGAGACTGCCTGGGATTCTTTCTCTCTCCCTCTCTGCCCCTCCCGTGCTCGCGCTGTCTCTTTCTCAGAAATACACTTTAAAAAGAAAAAAATCACCTCGAGCGCAGCCTCTTGAGGCTGCCAAACGTTCTCTCCCCACAGTTCCAGAGGTCGAAGCGTAGCAAGGGTCTCCCTAGGCTAAAATCAAGGTGTGGGCAGGACAGCATTCCTCCCTGGAGGCCTTGGGGAGACTCTGTTTGCTGCTCAGGCTGTTGGTGAAATTCTGTTCCTGGCGGTTGTAGGACTGAGGCCCGTTTTGCATGCTGGCTATCAGCTGAGGGCCACTCCCAGCTTCTGGAGCCCAGCCACTCCTTGGCTCCCGGCCCCTCCACCTTCTCCAAAGCCACAAACAGCGGGTAGGAGTCTTTCTCGTGCTCCTGATCTCCATGACCTGCCAGGGAAAGGTCAACGCTTTTAAGGACACCTGTGAGGACACATTGGGCTTGTCCAGATAACCCAGGACGATCTGCTCCTTGACTTAATCCCAGATGCAGAGTCTCCTTTGCCACATAAGGCACATATTCACAGGCTCTAGGGATTAGGATGCGGACACCTCGGGGGGCCATCATTCTACCAATCGCAGACCCCAAAGCAATGACCCCAGGATCTGCCTTTGTTTGGGGGCCCCAAGGCGTCAGAGTCTGGGGGTGGCAGTGACCTCATTGCCTGTGCCTGTGGCACAGCCTGTGGCTGGCTGTTTCCACTTGTTGGGCTTTTCTCCATTTGGGGCTGAGTCACCTGCTGCTGTCTAGCAAGATGGCCCAGACTCTGCAGGCTTGGCTGCACCACACACCTGGGGGAATCTCCACAGGTCCATGGGGCTATGGGTTTCTGCGTAACAAGCTCTCGGGTAATTCCGCTGCCAGGCTGGGGGCTGCAGCCTTGCCCACCCTCAGTGCTCCCCCAGCCACACTCAATGCTCCCCTCACCACCCCCAGTGCTCCCCGGCCACCCTCGATGCTCCCTGACTGCCCCTAATGCTCCCTAGCCACCTCACAGTGCTCCCCGGCTGCCCCCAGTACTCTCCTGACCACCTGTGGTGCTCCCCGGCCACCTCTCAGTGCTCCCCAGCTGCCCCTAGTGCTCCCCAGCTGCCCCTAGTACTCCCCGGCCACCTCCCAGTGCTCCCTGGCTGCCCCCAGTGCTTCCCGGGCTACCCCTCAGTGCTTTCCGGCCGCCCGTAGTGCTCCCCCAGCCAGCGTAGTGCTCCCCCAGCCAGCATAGTGCTCTCAGCTGCCCCCAATGTTCCTTGGCCACCCCCCTAGTGCTCCCCAGATGGCCCCAGTGCTCCCCCGACCACCCACAGTGTTCCCCTGCTGCCCTCAGTGCTCCCCGGCCACCTAGCAGTGCTCCCGGATGCCCCCAGTGCTTCCCCTGCCACCCCTCAGTGCTTTCTGGCCGCCCTCAATGCTCCCCCGGACAGCATAATGCTCCCCAGCTGCCCCCAATGCTCCTCGGCCACCCTCTGGTGCTCCCCCAACCACCTGCAGTGCTCCCTGACCACCCGTAAACGGTCCCCGGCTTCCGTCAGGGCTCCCTGGCCGCCCTGAGTCCTCCCCGGCCACCCCTAGTGCACCACCAGCCACCTGTGATGCTCCCCGGTTGCCCCCAGTACTTCCTGGCCACCTCTCAATGCTTCCCAGCTGCCCCCAGTGCTTCCCTGGCCACCCCTCAGTGCTTTCTGGCCGCCTTCAGTACTCCCTGGCCACCCCCCCCCCGATGCTCCCCCAGCCACCCGCGGTGCTCCCCGGCTGCCATCAATGCTCCCTGGCCGCCTGCAGTACTCCCCCAGCCAGCACAGAGAAGCAGGCTTGGCCCTCCTCTCAATACCAGGTCACGCTCCTCATTCGAGCCCCTTCACCCGCAGCCCTGGGGTGTGTGAGTCTCCTTCCCGAGGGCCGAGCACCCGCTCATTCCGTCTGGACGTGGGGCGGCCCCGCCCCGGACAGGGCTCCGCAGACGCCAGCACAGGGCTGTGCGTCCTCCCTCCAAAGAGGGGAAAGCAGGCGGCCTGGCAGGAGGCCCCTGGAGAACAAGATCGCAGGGGGGCGGCGGCGGGCGAGCCAGGCAGCCGCCGTGTGAAGCCCCCTTCCCGTGGGCCCCGGGCGCAGAGACCCTGCGAGCCGCCCCCGGGCGGGGCTTCCTCCGAGGTGAGCAAACCCGGAAGGGGAGGGGACGCTCCCGGGGCTGCAGGAAACGGGCCTCGTGCCGGCCCACCCCTCGCTGGCTCTTCTCCAGCTCGCTCTGCTGGCCCGCCTCTCTCTCTCTCTCTCTCTCTCTCTCTCTCTCTCTCTCTCTCTCTCTCTCTCTCTCTCTCTCTCTCTCTCTCTCCCCCCCCCCGCCCCCCTCTCTCTCTCTCTCTCCCCCCCCTCCCTCCCCCCCTTTTTCTCCCTCCCTCCCTCTCTCCCTCTCTCTGTCTCTCTGTCTCTGTCTCCTCCAGGGGAAGCCTGGCTGCAGCTCCCAGGGCTGGGCGGGTTGCCCCCTTCCGGCCTGAGACACGGGGGTGGGGGAAGCTGGCGTGGCCAACAGCACCTGGAGCTGGCGGTGGGGTGCTGACCAGGACGGCGTCACCGAGGCCGCGTGCCCTCATCCCCGTGCGGTGCAAGCCGTGTTTCTTGGCGGTCTTAATGGACTTCAAGAGGTGAGTGTAACCACTATTCCCATTTTACAGAGGAGAAGACGGAGGCTGTGAGGACCTCACTGAAGCCCTTGCTGCTGAGAAAAGCCCCCGCCGGGCCTTCAGCCCAGATCTGCCTGGTCCGGAGCCCAGACCCTTCCTCTCTCAGGATCCTGATGGGGTGTCTGGGGCCCAACGGGGCACCTCGGGATCCAGGAGGCAGAGGGTGGAGGCGGGGTCGCTGCAGCAAAGGTTTCCAGGAGGAGGTGGGAGCCGGGGCTTTTGCAGAAGTCGGACGGGGAAGGCTGGTCTCCAGAGAGGGTCCCGGGGCCGCTGGCCCGCGGGGCCCGACCGGCCCTAGGTGGGAATTCGCCTGTGCCCCCTCTTGCAATCATGTCCTGGGGTGGTTTGTGCGTCTGTCCCTGCCCCAGCTGAGGATACGCCACTAGAGAAGGCTCGAGGCTCCAGAACCCCTCCCGCCCAGACTAGGGAAAAAATCAGAGCCACGTCGCACTCCTGAGAGGGGCAAGAAGTGGCAAGCCTGGCCAGAACCAGGGGTGGGCATTTAAGTTGTAACCCACGGGCTCCTGGGGGTGCTCAGGCCGTTAAGTGCCCGGCTCTTGATTTCTGCTCAGGTCATGATCTCATGGTTTGTGAGTTTGAGTCCCGCGTGGGGCTCTGTGCTGGGTGTGGAGCCTGCTTGGGACTCTCTCTCTCTCTCTCTCTCTCTCTCTCTCTCTCTCTCTCTGCCCCTCCCCCACCCGGCTATTTTTCTCTCTCTCTCAAAAAAAAAACCAAAAACCAAAAATCATAACCCAAGACCCTCTGGGTCACGTCCGTTCCTGGCTGTCTCTTGCTCCCTCCCCCTTCCCTCTGCTTTTTGGTTTTAATGGTCTCTTTCAGCTCCAGGTTCTGGTGACTTGGAATAAAAAAGAATGAGCAGATTTGTCAGCCTTCTTCTAAGCAGGGTGGTCACGCTCCCCAGGCTCCGAGAGGCCACCTTCAGTCCGGGGGGCCAGGGCCGGGTCGGGGACGGGGTCACGTCCCCTGTCTGACGGGTCCCGTGCTCTGTGTCGAGGGTGCAGACGCAGAGGAGATTCAGCTGTACGCAGAGAGCACACGCAGGCAGGTCAGAGTCAGAAGGTTGGGAGGAGGAAGAGAGGCAGGGAGCCAGCCAAGGACACTTGCGGGTGACTGAGGATCGTCACAGGCACCCAGGGGCCTGGTGACTCATGAAGGCACACACGCTCCAGCCTGACAGAGGCCCTCCTGCCTGCCCAGGACCGATGAGTACGCCCTGGCCGGGGTACCCCGAGGCCAGCACCCCATTCCCGTGGGCCCAGGCGCCAAGCCATGGTGACAGGGCCACCCCAGGTGTCTTTTTTTTAAGTTTATTTTTGAGAGAGAGCATGAGCAGGGGAGGGGCAGAGAGAGAGGGGGACACAGAATCCGAAGCAGGCTCCAGGCTCTGAGCTGTCACTATAGAGCCCGATGCGGGGCTCAAACTCATGAACCTTGAGATCATGACCTGAGCTGAAGTGGGACGCTTAACCGACTGAGCCCACCCAGGCACCCCTGGACCACCCCAAGGATCTTTAAACCACCACACCTGGGCACGTGGGTACCTGGCTGGATGGGAGTAGGCGAGAGGCTCACACCTGCCAGGACCAGGGTGTCTCTGGGGGTGCAGAGGACCCGGGACCCTGGTCTCCCCTCCCTCGCCACCTAGTCTCAGCGCAGCCATAGTTGCAGGGTGGGGAGGAGGAGGGAGAGTGCGGAGAGTTTTTTTATTTAGTAAGTGAAGATACAGGATGCCCAGTTAAATTTGAATGTTGGATAAATCAATAATTCTTTCGCCTGAGCATGTCCTATGCTTATATTTAAGATGTATTCTTTGTTTATCTGAAATCTGAATTTAACTGTGCATCCTGTGTTATATCTGGCGACCCTGTGGGCAGGTCCAAAGCCTGAGAAGGCTGAGGAGTGGGTGCCCGAGGTGGGCGGTGAGGTGGTGGGAGGTACCCTGCACGCTGGGAGTCCAGGGCCTGAGGATGCTTTCTTGTCTCGTTGGACTTCACTTACAAAACACGTGCTCAAGGATAGCAAGAGTTTTAAGACAGTGACAGAAGAGTGTCAGGCCAAGTGTGGGGTCCTTCTGAGAGGAGGCGCTGTGTGGTGCCATTGCAAAGGGCCACACCCATGAAGCTAGCCTTGGGTATGTCCCCCGATATGTATATTAGAAATTAAACTTGAGAGGGGCGCCTGGGTGGCTCCGTTGGTTGAACATCTGAATTCAGCTCAGGTCATGATCTCACAGTTCATGGGTTCGACCCCTGCATCGGGCTCCTTGCTATCGGCACAGAGCCTGCTTCAGACCCTCGGTCCCCCTCTCTCTCTGCCCCTTCCCTGCTGTTCTCTCTCTTTCTGTCTCTCTCAAAAATATAAATAAAACAGGGGCGCCTGGGTGGCTCAGTCAGTTAAGTGTCCGACTTTAGCTCAGGTCATGATTTCACGGTTCATGGGTTCGAGCCCCGCGTCAGGCTCTGTGCTGACACCTTAGAGTTTGCAGCCTGCTTCACATTCTGTGTCTCCCTCTCTCTCTCCCCCTCCCTTGCTTGTGCTCTGTCTCTCTCTCTCAAAAATAAACGTTTAAAAAAATTTAAAAAAAACATAAAAAAAGAAATTAAACTTGAGAAAATTTAAAATATTAACTGATTTAAAAATAATAATAAAAAATTAAAAAGAAATAAAAATAACAATAATAAATCCCTTAGCGGTTAACTACAAGTAACATGTTTTTATGAAAAATGATTTTATTTCAAAAAAAGAATTTTATTAAAAAAAACCCCACCGGAATTAGCAAGATCTGCTTTTACATTTTTGCAAGTCTTTTTACTATTTGGCCTCACAGAAGACTCCGGAAGACAGCTGGATTCGCATATCTGCCTTTGCATGCACCCATTTAAAGTGGCCACTGCCACATTCAATTTTAGAACGAATTTTAGAACGTTTTCATCGCCCCCAAAAGAAGTCTCATACCCAGTAGCGATCACACCCCACTCCCTGCCCCCTGACCCCTGGCGACCACTGGTCTACTTCCTGTCTTTCTGGATTTGCTTATTCCAGACATTTGATATGAGTGGAATCATACAATAGGTGGCCTTTTGTGACTGGCTTCTGTCACTGAAGGTGATGTTCTCAAGGTTCATCCACGCTGCGGGGTGTGTCTGTGCCCCCTTCCTTTTGATTTGATTTGATTTTATTATTATTATTTTTTTAATGTTTATTTACTTTTGAGACAGAGAGAGACAGAGCATGAACAGGGGAGGGGAGACCCAGAAACCAAAGCAGGCTCTAGGATCTGAGCTGTCAGCACAGAGCCCGACGCGGGGCTTGAACCCACAAACCGTGAGATCATGACCTGAGCCGAAGTCCGACGCTCAACCGACTGAGCCACGCAGGTGCCCCCATTTGCTCATTTTTAAAATGCATTGTCTGGTTTTTTTTTTTAATTGTAATAGCTTTTTATAAAGTCTAGATATGAGCCTCTTACTGGACGTATGACGTGTAAATATGTTCTCCAGGCTGGGGGGCTGCCTCACAAGTCGGGTACTCAAATGTCAAGAGGTGGAGGAGAGAAGCTCCAGCTGGAATGTTCATCTGGGAGCGCCAGCGTGCAGGGGGGAGTCTAAACCCCGAGACCGTTCTCCCTCGCCCGGGGGTGATGGCTGAGGACGGGACAGAGAAGCCTTGGGGTCCCCCAACATTTAGAGTCAGGGGCCGGAGAGGGAGCCAGCCTTGGGACGGGCAAGCTGTGGCCGCTGACACAGGAAGGCAGCCAGGAGAGGATGCTGTTCTGGAGCCCAAGTGAAGGACGTCTTTGCAGGCGGGGGTCATCCGCGGTGCTGAGTGCGCTCATCCACTCGCCTCACCTCGCACGGCGACCTGGTCTGTGGTGGGGGTCGTCCTGCGTGCTGCTGCTAACACCCCTTTCCGCTTGTGACAACCAAAGATGTCCGGACATCGTGGAGCATCCCACAGCGGGACAAATCACCCCAGCTGAGAACCCCCGCGTCAGGTGCGTTTAGGGACAGGGAGGCCTGTCTTAGCCACCTCCTGTTCACGGTGGACGCTCAACACCCGATACTGGACAGATGACACCAGTCGTGGCTTACCAGTGACGTGGACTAACGGCCCAGCCACGCAGGGCCACGGCAGTTGCACTTGGGAACAGAGTGAGCCCGCCGGGGATGTGGGTAGCAGGCTTTGTGGTAGCAAGACGGCGAGGTGCCCCCTTCCTGTGGGAGCATCTGACGGGCCCATGTGAACAATCTCGTGGGCTGACAAGGGACCTGAAGCCCGCTGTTCAGGGCCGAGCAGGTGCTGTGCTCCGTCTGACAAGGACGAGCCTCTCCGTGGGAGCTGGAGGGAGGCCTCCGGCTCGGTCGCTCGAGGCCCCCTGGTTTCAGGTGTCAAGGCAGGATGTCACATCGGGTCTTAATTCTAGGCCTTCCACTGAAGGCCCCTGGGCTCCTGCATGGCAGGGGCCGAAGCCGTCCCATGGCCGGGTCACTGGGGAAGGCCCGGCGTCGCCAGCAGGGTCAGTGTGTGAACACGGGCCGTGACTGCTTCCCTTGAGATGCCCGTGGCCTGGAGCTCGGTGGGACCGTTCCTCCCCACTCCCCACTCCTACGCGCTTCGGTCGACTTCCTTTTCTACGTTGTATTCACCTGTGCAAATGTTTGCGTGCCCAGCTCCCGGGGTGGAGCTGCGTTTCGGAGGAGAGAGGCTCTTGCTCTCACTGCTTGTTTAATTCTTTTCCCCTCCCAGGGACACTCAGCGTCTATTTTCTCCTGCACACACGCACAGGTCCTGTCTGAGGGGCGATTAAGAACGCTTTGCCTTTCTGCCCTGGAAGTGAACCTGCAGTGAAAGGTGATTCACCGGAAAAGAGTGAGTGTGCATGTTGTCTGCTCCTGGTAGGAGTCAGCGCTGGGAGGACCGTGCGGGTTCCGGGGTCTGTCCCTCCGGCTCGGATCTCAGGCTGCGGGCAGCATGTCCGTTTTCGCCGTAGATGGATGGGCAGAAAATCAATGTTTTGCTCTGCTGACAAAGACACCCCTGACAGCTCAAAGGCAGGAGACCATTAAATACCACAGATACATGATTCACGGCGGAGGTGAAGCTTCGAGCGACCGCTGGGGGTGCCCCCCGCCCCCCTACCCCAGGAGTGCGGTGGCTAGATGCGGGAGAGCAGAGTTTTTTCTTGGTTTTTTTTTTTTTTTTTTTTTTTTGACATTTGAAAACTTTTTATTATGAAAAAATTGTAGACTTAAGAAGCGTCCCGGAGATGGGGCGCCTGGGTGGCTCAGTCAGTTAAGCGGCCGACTTCGGCTCAGGTCATGATCTCGCGGTCCATGAGTTCGAGCCCCGCGGCGGGCTCTGTGCTGACAGCTCGCAGCCTGGAGCCTGCTTCGGATTCCGTGTCTCCCCCCTCTCGCTCTGCCCCTCCCCCGCTCACGTTCTGTCTCTCTCTTTCTCAAAAATAAATAAACATTAAAAAAAATTATAACTTTCGCCCCTACTCTTGGCATTTGTTGGTTCATGGAGCGTTTGGTTTGAGTTCCAGAAGCTCTATGAGCAGCCTTCCCTCCCCTCCTCTGCAGAATCAAACTCAGGCTGCCAATAGCCTTGAGGCAAAGTCCTTGTAAAGTCCGCTGCGAGTTAGCGGACCCAGGGAAACTGTCACTACGCGTGTCACACATCAAGGTGACACAATTACATGAGCGGCTCCAAGAAGCCGTTCTGTCCAGATATTCCTGTGACAGAAATGACCCAGGGGCTCTGCTCGTGTCTTAGGTTCTGGTTGCACATGTGACTTTTAGGGTTCGATCAGAAGTCACCCGTGTCTTCAAGCCCACATTGCTGCCACCAGCGTGTCACTTCTGTCAAGAGGCGTGTGTGCAATTAATACACGGGAAACCAATTATAAGAAACACATCAGGTATCAGCAGCACAGCACAAATCCGGCCTCCCATTGACTGATGCCAATCATCTTGGACACACACGCCCTCAGCCCTGGTTTTACACCTTCGGGACTGTTCTACTTTGTGTCGGTCTGTCACTTTGCGAGTGTGCTCACTGCGGTCTCTGCTTGGCGATGCACCTGGGGTATGTGTGCACAGAATCGCGAGGGTGTTTCTCGCTGCCAGTAGTCTCGCTGCTTTGTTCCGACTCTTCTCTGGTACACGACGGAAAGCGTACGGGAAAAGAATAAAGAAGTAAGACCCGAAAGGCCAAGCGGGGAGATTAACTGATGGGGGTCACGGGGGCAGCCAAGGCTGGGAGGCTGGTGTGCACCTGCCGGAGACCAGGCTCCCACGGTCTCAGTCACTGGCCTTCTGGGCGGAACGCTTCGTCCTCCCTGGCCTGGTGGGCGTGGCCTGCCAGTCGCTGGCACAAGCCACAGACAGGGGCCCCTCACTCCAGAACTTTCCGAGGTGGCCCACCTACTGCTGGACGGATGGGCCGCTCCAGCATTCCTCCCTCCAGCGGCGCGGGCTGAGGACAAGGCTCCCGCAAAGGGCAGGGATCTTGAGTTCAGCTTTCAGCCCCAGAGCCCAGCCCAAGGCCTGCCCACCCCCAGCCCAGCTCTGTGCTCAGCGAAGCTTCCTGCGGGCGAATCAGGGGAGGCGCTCAAGCCCCCAAAGCCTCGCGGGCCTCCGGAACATCCGGAATGTCCTCCAACAGAACACCCTGTTTGCTCAGCGCTTGATGTTGAGTGTGTGGCGCTCGATGTCGGTTGACGGTGTCCTGCGTCGATGAAGTGTTCGGCTCGGGCTGGGAGCGAGGGGACAGGAGGCGGTGCTGTTCCCCTGTGGTCGGGCGGCCCAAACGCAAGCCCTGGGGCTGGACATGCGTGTGCGGATCCCCCCCTGCAAACTTCAGAGGAAAGTCTCAGAGTTATTTCGGGGCCGAGGACACTTGCGTGTCATAAGAGAGAATCGCAGACCCTCTTCGAGGGGCTGTCAGGTGAGGGGCTGGATGGAATTGTTTTGAATTAGTTGTCATTGCTGGGGTGGGGGGGGGCGGCTGTGCCCCTTGCCTGTGGGCCGGGAAGAGTCCAAGGAAGTGGCTTTGTGATTCTCCCCGGTGAGTCAGGTGAGTGGGGATTGAGGGGCTGAGGGCTGCCGGTCGGTTCACTTACAGCGTCCAGAACTCTACTTGTCCCGGGGGAGGGCACCCCAAAATACGGGCTTGGCTGGGGCTCCTCGACCAAGGCGGGGGGGTCGTGCTGGTAAGGGACTGCTGTCATGGTCACCTCTTCTCGCATCCAGACTTTTCCATGGATCAGGGCCCCCGGCACAACACTGGGCCCACCTGGCTAATTCAGCATCACCATTTTGTGAGGGCAGCTGATTAGAACCCTCAATTCCCTCTTACCAGGGAACCTAACGTCGTCACATCTTGGGGGTTAGGATGTGGCCGTCTTTGGGGGGCCATTGTTCTGCGGACAAGACCCACCACCAGGAGGTTTCGAGCCCCTGAGGGTGCATCCCAGACATGCCATGCAGAGAAGGCTCTTGGCATAGCCGCTGCTGGGTGGCTGGGTGGCTCGGTGGCCAGTGCCAGGAGGCAGAATCTCAGTACCTGGTGCCTCCGCTCCTGCAGACATTAACAGGACATCGAGATGACCACAGGCTTCGTTCACGTCTCATTCAAGACAGAACGAGAATGTTCCGGAGCCACAGGAGGAAAACAGAAACTGGTAAGAGGAAATTTAATGACAGATTTGATAGTAGCACTTTAACGTGGGGTTAATATACATTATCACGAAGTTATCTTACATTCTTGTTTTTTGTTCTTAGCCTTTGAGGTCCGACGTGTCTTTTACATTTACGGCACATCTCATTTCAGACCAGCCACGTTTCAAAATGTTTTTATTTTTAGTTATTTAGGGGTGCGGGAGGGGCAGAGGGAGACAGAGAATCCCAAGCAGGCTCCGTGCTGTCAGCACAGAGCCCGATGTGGGGCTTGAATTCGTGAACCGGGAGCTCGTGACCTGAGGTGTAATCAAGAGTCGGATGCTTGACTGACTGAGTCACCCTGGTGCCCTCAGACCAGTCACATTTCAAAGGCCACACGTGGCTGGTGGCCCCTGTATCAGCCAGTGCGTTTCCAAATCCCTAGGAATTCACAGAGAAAACGGTTTCTAGTTCAGAAGAAACATTCCCTGTTTCAGGTGGAGACATAACCATGTGGCAAGTTACCGTCATTGTCCTGCCTCCTTCCCTCCTTCTCTCCTTCCGTCTTTTGGGGACTGGGGCTGTTCTCCTCACCCCCGGGGGGAGCTTGCGTGAGTCGCTTACCCTTTTAAATTTTTTTTTTTTTTCAACGTTTATTTATTTTTGGGACAGAGAGAGACAGAGCATGAACGGGGGAGGGGCAGAGAGAGAGGGAGACACAGAATCGGAAACAGGCTCCAGGCTCTGAGCCATCAGCCCAGAGCCTGACGCGGGGCTCGAACTCCCAGACCGCGAGATCGTGACCTGGCTGAAGTCAGACGCTTAACCGACTGCACCACCCAGGCGCCCCACCCTTTTAAAGCTTCTGTTTATCCGCCTGTAACGTGGAGAAGGTGGTTCTTTCTCCCCTGCATTGTCAAAAGGCCTGAACAGCACGCTCCTGGCACTGGTACTGGACGGATGGGGGTCCCTGTCCTCACCGTCATGGCGATCAGACCCGCTGTGGGCCCGGCTATAGGCCGGCTGCCACCGGGAGCTCCCTGCCCCAGAGGCAGGGTGGTTAAAGGTTTTCTAAAAACTAGGAAATGATGTAAGTCCAGTGCTAAACCCCCGGTGCTCTAAGGTCAGAAAACAACCCTGTGACCCGGAGGAGACACGAGCCCTGCGCGGGGCCTCCTGGGACTCTGTGTCAAATAGCAGGACAAAATCCCTGCTCCGTTCGTCTGTTCCAGCACCAGGGCGTGTGGCCGGTCCTACTTAGGTGTCACGTGGAGTAAATTCTCTTGATTCCTTGGTGGTTGAGTCACTGTGTGTCCCGGGGCCTGGCTTCCTCTCCAGGAGCAATCGGGGTTAGGGAAAAGACCTCTCAAACGGGTCAGCAGCCTGCAAGGGTAAACAGAGGCATCCTGGCATGTGGCTGTGAGGTCCCTGCCCCTTTTGTGGACGACTTGACATGCCTCAGCGGCACGGTGACAGGTACCCTAGAAGCCCGAGGGACCAGGCAGACAGCCCTCAGTGCTCCCATGCTTTTCTGCTGGCAAAGAAGCTTCGCAGTGCGGGGTGATTAACAATCCTGGGAGGGCTGTGTGGCTTTTCTCGAATTACCAAGAGAAGGGTCCCCCTTCCTTGTCATTTAAAACAATTTTCTTTATGTTTATTTTTTTAATTTTGTATTTATTTTCTTTTTTTTTTTTTAATTTTTTTTTTTAAATTTTTTTTTTTCAACGTTTATTTATTTTTGGGACAGAGAGAGACAGAGCATGAACGGGGGAGGGGCAGAGAGAGAGGGAGACACAGAGTCGGAAACAGGCTCCAGGCTCTGAGCCATCAGCCCAGAGCCCGACGCGGGGCTCGAACTCACGGACCGCGAGATCGTGACCTGGCTGAAGTCGGACGCTTAACCGACTGCGCCACCCAGGCGCCCCTAATTTTGTATTTATTTTCGAGAGAGAGAGAGGGAGACACAGAATCCGAAGCAGGCTCCAGGCTCCGAGCTGTCAGCACAGAGCCCGACGCGGGGCTCGAACTCGAGAACCATGAGATCATGAACTGATATGAAGCCGGATGCTTAACTGATTGAGCCACCCAGGTGCCCCATATGTTTATTCACTTTTGAGAGAGAGAGAGAGAGAGACAAGGAGGGGCAGAGGATCTGAAACAGGCTCCATGCTGACAGCACAGAGCCCGATGTGGGGCTCGAAATCACAAACCATGAGATCATGACCTGAGCGGAAATCAAGAGTCGGATGCTTAACCGACTGAGCCACCCCGGGGAACTCCCAATTTTTTTCCTTTAAAGTGACTAGTCCTACATGACTTGGTGACCATGGTCTCCAATATGACCCTCCAGTACAGCCTTGGACGCACGATCAATGCACCCAAACACATCCTGGTGAAAAATTAAACATTCTCATTGAACCCGTGCAAATAGATATCTTGCCATGAAAAGAGTTTCCGAATTCTCAGGGCTCAGTGATAATCAGATCATTTTTAAATGGTTCAGCTTCTGAAAGCAGTTTTACTGAATTGCTGTGGACTACAGATGGCTTACCAAGGGACGGGGCTTCCTTGTGTCCCCAGAAAGTAGAACATTAGAAAGACATCAACCATACCCCAAACAAGTACCTGCAATAACCCTTCCCTCCACATCTTTTAGTCCTATGTGCAAAGCTGTGTTCCCCGGGGGCTCGGCTCTCGGAAAGGCTCCTGATTCTCAATTAGGAGAGTTTTGGAAATCCAGACTTGGAAAACCATTGCCGTCCAAAAGCCCGTCTGGGCTCAGAGGTCTGTCCTCCGCAGTTTCTTCTGTCAAGTGTCAACAATCTGATCAGAAGAGTCCCTTCCCAGGGGGCTGGGGCTGTTGGAGACGTGCCGGCAGGGGGCTTAGGGCAGGGCCCATAGGGGAGCGTGACTGTCTGTGCCTGCCGAGACTTAGTGGCTCTGGTTACTTTATTACTGCGAGTTTTCAGATCCGAACGGTCTGATGAGAGCTCATAATAAGAATGCGGTAACTTCGCAGGGAATCTGGTTTTCTCCAGGGCACACAAAACAAGGTAATAAAACCGTTCTGAGTTTTTTTTAGACAAAGTGTCTCTAAGGCTAATGATTAAGCCTGTTTTCAAAGCAGTCACTGAATATTACATCTGATTTATAACAGTGAACGGACATAATTTTTATAAAGGAAAAAAAAATCTCATGACAGAACATGTAATTATTCTGAGACATAATCCTCTTTTTTTTCTTTTTTTAAGCCAACAATATCAAGTAGAGAGATTCAATAAGTCTTTGGAGTAGACATCTTAGACATCTTTTTTTTTTTTTAACGTTTCTTTATTTTAGAGATGGGGGGAGAGAGTGGGGGAGGGGCAGAAAGAGAGGGAGACACAGAATCCGAAGCAGGCTCCAGGCTCTGAGCTGTCAGGACAGAGGTCGATGCGGGGCTCGAACTCACAAACTGTCGAGATGGTGACCTGAGCCAAAGTCCGATGCTCAACCGGCTAAGCCCCCCAGGCGCCCCGTAGCTCTGATGTGCATCTCTCACTGAGAATCTCTGGGCTAGAAAACGTTCCATTTAAATTAAAGAAGTAAGGTTGAGGACCCCATTCTAATAGTAACTGAACGGGTGACGTAATTTGATTCCCTTGTGGGCAAACAGAGGCATAGTGCCCCCAGGATACTGATAAGTACAGGAACTAGGACGGGATTATTTCATAAAGGGATTTGATCCGTATTTTCACCTATGTTAGCAACTATTTTAGAAGCCAGGCCATTAAAGAGGATCCAGGGGAGACTCCCAGGTAGCCCAGCATTTCGGAGACACTTCTGTAAATAACAGTTTCGTCCACCAACATGCCTGGGCGGTGGGCTGAGGGCCTCTTCTGACTTGGCCGCTCTTCCTGTGTTGTCCTCATGCTACCCACACAGGCACAAACCCAACTATTTCTAGCACCCACTTTTATAAGGCGAGAGAACAAACCTTTGTGGCCCTGGGAAGGATCTGCTGGCAAATCGTAGAGATGGTGTTAAGTGAAAAAGATATTCGGAGGGTTTTATTTATTTATTTTTTTCTGCATTTGGGACCCCATTCTAGGAATGCAAAAAGGAAAACGTTGTCTGCGGAGATTCGGACACTTGGCTGAGATAGGGTCACGAGTGAGGCGCCTGGGTGGCTCAGTGGGTTAACCGTCCCACTTTGGCTCAGGTCCTGATCTCGTGGTTTGTGGGCTCGAGCCCCGCGTCGGGCTCTGTGCTGACAGCTCAGAGCCTGGAGCCTGCTTCGGATTCTGTGTCTCCCTCTCTCTCTGTCCCTCACCCGCTTGCATTCTGTCTCTCTCTCTCTTGAAAATCAATAAACATTAAAAAAAAAAAAACTTAAAAAAAAAGATAGGGTCATGAGTGCCTGGGAACCAGTCCTAGGTTACCTATTTAATCAAAGTGGAAATAAAATTTTGAATGATACACACAGAAGGCAATCTGCTGATAAAGAACATTAGCTCTTTTATAGGTGCAGTACCTCTGGGGGTTGGTTCTCCTCTTGAAAAATCGACAAAGTTGACATTGAGCACAGACACGTATTCTTTTTTTTTTTTTTTTACGTTTATTTTTATTTTTGGGACAGAGAGAGACAGAGCATGAACGGGGGAGGGGCAGAGAGAGAGGGAGACAGAATCGGAAACAGGCTCCAGGCTCTGAGCCATCAGCCCAGAGCCTGACGCGGGGCTCGAACTCATGGACCGCAAGATCATGACCTGAGCTGAAGTCGGACGCTTAACCGACTGCGCCACCCAGGCGCCCCTGACACGTATTCTGATAAGACCCAGAATCTCTGCTATTCAGGCAATGGAATGAATCGCTTTCACGTGTCCGGAGGGCGCATCAATCAGTAAACTAAGAAGGAAGCCCAGAAAGTTGAGCAGACCTCTCTCAAATTTTATCACGCTTCATAGCTTCTTTCCAGACCCAAGTATTATGAACCAAGGCAAACAAAAATCACTTCTCAAGTTTTGTCCTTTCATATTCTGGAGCAAACCAGCTGTCATTTTAGGACCACGTTTCTGTGTCAGGGGGTCTGAGAGATCAAAACAAATTTCATGATCTCATGAAGACATTATTTGTGTTAACACATGGCACATTCATCAATGCTCTCTGAACACCGATCAGTACATATTTCAGAAATGTCATTTGACCCAACAGTGTCCTTTATAACATTTTTCCCCCAGTCCGTGATCTCATATTGCATTCAGTCGTCGTGTCTGTAATTCCTTCTAATCTGGAACAGCTCCTCTGCTTGGCTTGTCTTTTGTGATGTTGACGTTTTCGTAGACGACAGCCCAGCCCCACCAGAAGAAATAGAATGTTTCTCATTTGGGGGTTTCTTATATTTCCTCACGTTTGGATTCAGTTATTCGCCCCCAGTCAGAATTCCACGGAAGTGGTCTTTGCAGGGTGTCACGGCTCCAGCTACCCCTGATGGGGGACGTGATTTCCAATCACTCATGTCAAGAAGTTCTGAGACAGAGCCTCAGTAAGAGTTGCTGGTTTTCCCTGGTGACCACTAAGCAGTATGTGGGCAGATGCCGTGCAAACACCCTGCTCCTCGTCCATTTGCCCCATTAGATGTGACATCCGTTAATGACTCTTGCCTTTACCAGTGTCTCTGTGATGGGTGCAGAAGGGTGATTTTCCGATTCAGCAACCTTCCACCCACACCAGTCGGCATTCTCCTGAAGCGAGAGCCCCCACTTCTGCCCCGTTTGTTAATTTACGTATTTATTTTTGGTGTGGACTCATGTTTCTTAAAGATAAATCTGTGACAATTTCTTAATTGTCTCAGTGTCCAAATTATCCCAAGCGTGATCCGTGGGAGTCCTGTCAAGCGGGCTCCTGGGTCCTGTAGACCCACCCCCGTCATACTTTTGGGAACTTTTCCTTTCTTTCGGTATAATGAGGTAGTTCCGGCTCATTTTGGCCTTTTCTCCCCAAGTCCTGGAAAAATCAGCCATTTTTCTGGGGAGCCTTGGTTCCTGTTAGTGAGGAAGGGTGTTAGGGGCCAAGTTCTGGGTGCTGGGTGTGCTCGGTGGAGTTGGGGTGTCTTTGTTTAGAGACTCAGACAAAGCTAGAAAGTAAACACACGTGTGCACGCACACACACAGATATCCACGCACACAAATGCTCGCATTCACGCATGTGCCTACTCGGAGGTCGTGTGTCTGTGCCGATTTCTCTTCTTCCCACCCATCCTCCAGGCCACATCCCACCACCGTCGATACCTTTATTTGCTCAGTCCTACAATAGACCTAAAGGAGCTTCAGGACTGCTTCACAATTTCTACCACAAACAACAAATCTGGGAAAGGGTCCAGGAATTGCTAGCAGTTTTCCTAGTGTGCTGACTGCCCCTGCCCTTGGAGACGGAGTGTGGCTTGTATGCAAAGTGAAATCCTGTATTTTTTTTTTTTTAATTTTTTTAATCCTGTATTTGTGAATGCGTGGGATTCTTCTCAGGGCCTTCCGGGGGGCAGGGGGCAGTGACAGCCATTCAAAATGCAGTTGAATTCACGTGTTTTGGTTTTCTTTAGTTTTAGGGCTTTGGTCTTCCCATCCTTGTTCATTTGCTTTTACTTTTCAAGCATGCGGAAGGCGTTTGAAACACTTGAACCTATGCAAACAGGTTACACATAACATCGAAATTACTCTTCTAACCGTTTTCAGTGCACAGTCCAGTGGCTTTAAGCACCGTCGCACCGTCGTTCAGCGACCACCCTCCATCCCAGAATTCTTTGTCTTCCCCAACTGAAATGCCGTCCCTATGACACACGGACCTCCCCTCCCCCATCCCTGGCGCCCACCATCTACTTACTGTCTCTGTGAATTTGGTGACTCTAGGGACCTCATATAAATGGAATCATATGATATCTGTCCTTTTGTGACTGGCTTATTCCACTGAGTGTCATGGCCTCCGTGTCCATCCATCCTGGAGCAGGTGTCAGAATTTCCTTCCTTTTTTTTTTAAAAAATTTTTTAATGTTTTGTTTTTTGAGAGACAGAGACAGAGCGTGAGCAGGGGAGGGGCAGAGAAAGAGGGAGACACGGAAGGGGAAGCAGGCTCCAGGCTCTGAGCTGTCAGCATAGAGCCTGATGTGGGGCTCGATCTCATGACTATGACATCGTGATCTGAGCCGTAATCAGCAGACACTTAACCTACTGGGCCACCCAGGCACCGCCTGTCCCTTTTTAAAATGAACTTTTTGGGGCACCTGGGTGCCTCTGTCAGTTAAGTGTCTGCCTTCAGCTCAGGTCATGATCTCACAGCTCATGAGTTCAAGCCCCACATGGGGCTCTGTGCTGACAGCTCAGAGCGTGGAGCCTGCTTCAGATTCTGTGTGTCCCTCTCTCTCTGCCCCTTCCCCACTCATGCTCTGTCTTGTCTCACGAAAATGAATAAATGTTAAAAATTAAAAAAAATAACAAAATAAAATGAACTTTTTATGCATTCAGATTGGGTTGAACAGGAGGAAAGGCAGCCAGGTCACCACTGCAGGAGCTCTGTGGTCTGCTGTGTCCAGCCCGGGGCTCCAGGAGATGGGAACACTTTCCACCCCCTTCCCTCTCCAGGGTGGGCTAGACTTACTGACTCATTTCACAGTGAAGGGCCTGGAGAGGGGGAAAAAAAGTAACTCTGCAGCTAAGAAACCTGGCAGGTGCACTTGGACCAGGTGATCAAGGTGAGCGGTTTGCGTGGACGTGAGGCATCCCAGCCGTGATGTGGTGAGAAGGGCACCTGACCTCTGAGGTTGTTCCCCCAAACCCAGAACCCCACTGTAATCTCAAGAAGACATCAGACAAACCCAGGTTGGGGGACACTGAGCACGACGCACGACCACCCCGAGACTGGCAGGACCACAAGGAGCGGCGGACGACCGAAGGAGACCGGGGCGCCTGATGGCCAAACGCAGTGTGGTCCCTGGATGGGCTCCAGTGACAGAAAGAAGACCTTAATGGGAAAACTGGTGAAATCCAGGTCAAGCCTGGAATTTGGTTAGTAGTAACTCGCCACTCCCAGCCTCCCAGTGGTGACAAATACGCTATGGTTATGTAAGACGCTATGGGGGGTGGGGCTGGGGGAAGGGTATTCGGGGCTCGCTGTACTATCTTTGCAACGTCTCTGTAAATATAAAATTGTTCCAAAATAGAAAGCTTATTTTGGAAAACTGCTAAGGATCAAAAAGCTGGCACGCGGGCTCTCAGCATATTGAAAATGCAAACACCAGTTAAATAACGGTGAATCGCAGGGACATTTTGATCAGAAATGTTTTTTGTAGGAAACAGTATCTTGAAAAAGTCATTCTGCGTGGGGTTTTTAGACACCGGCGAGGTCCTCTGTATACTGATCACGTTTCTGACAAAAGCTTCTGTATCTTTTCAGAGAGGAAGCTAAACGTCAAAGTGGTGACAAATTGGGCGTCTGGGTGGCTCAGTCGGTTAAGCGTCCAACTTCGGCTCAGGTCATGATCTCCAAGTTTGTGGGTTTGAGCCCCTCATCGGGCTCTGTGCTGATGGCTCGGAGCCTGGAGCCTGCTTCGGATTCTGTGTCTCCCTCTCTCTGCACCTTCCCCACTCACACTCTGTTTCTCTCTCTCAAAAATAAATAAACATTAAAAAAAAAACAACAAACCAACAACAAATTGGTGACAGTTCCTTCCCTGTGCTGATGTCAGCCAAGACGTCCCCATCCTTCAGCTCCTGACCTTCTGGCAAGATCGACAGGTGACCTCTTTGCATATGGTAATCATCTAGGTATGTTACCTTCGTGATGACTTCCTCTGAATGTAAGTGTCTAAGTCATATTCTAGGTGAAGTTACCTCTGAATTATCCAAAGTACATTTGAGAAGTAACATTGTTTCCAGGCTAGTGTAAGAGGTTCTCCCCAACTGAGTAATTTGGTGGCACCATTGGTGGGTCATTTAAGGATTTGGACGGTGGGACTTGATAGGTCCAGGGAGGAGGATGATTTATTGCTCTTCAGGTGATTGGAGGAGGTGGTGGGTGAGGTGGGACATTGAGGAGGTGCTGATTGGACCAAATTAAGATCCGCCTCCTTCCACCACAGGTGTGGTAGCCAGATTTTAAAGACTGTTCAGCCAATGTTGAATTCTCTCCAAGCTAATCATTTCATGCTGGTTTTGATTTATTTTATTTATCTTTTTAAAAACATTTTTTAACATTTATTTATTATTGAGAGACAGAGAGACACAGAGTGTGAGCAGGGGAGGGGCAGAGAGAGGGGGAGACACAGAATCCGAAGCAGGCTCCAGGCTCTGAGCTGTCAGCACAGAGCCTGATGCAGGGGCTTGAACCCATGGACCACATGATCATGACCTCGGCTGAAGTCGGACACTTGACCGACTGAGCCACCCAGGCGCCCTGAAACGGGAACCGAAATTTAACGGGGACTATTCTGGCTAGCCAGGGCTTTTCTGCAAGCCAGCACAGTAATTGTATCTGCAGATCTTGTCTCCTCGGTTTTCAAGTCTGTGTGTGCAAGTCCCAGGAGCGTTACTTTACTGGCCCAAGCAAGGGGCATGCACGTGGCGGGGCCTTGGGGGTCCAGGAGGACTGAGCTGGCACCCTGGATCTCCCCAGCTTTCATCCTTCATAGGAATAACCTCTTCCTCATCTTTGTGTCTCGGCATGTGGTGCCGCGTGGGCTTTGGACTCCTGGGAGGAGCTGGGTAATCAGCATAAAAAGGAAATCAGGCTTTTAATTGATCATTAGGAATTGCTTCTTTCCATGCCTGGCTCTGGTGTTGCCCTCTGGGCTCATTTCCTACAAGGTAAGAAGTGTGATGAACTGTCCATCCCGGGTACGGTGCAGACGCAGCCGTTTCTTGTGATTCGCAGTTGCAAAGTCTAGAAAGTCACGCTGGACCCGAATGAGCACACGCTGAAGCCTCTCTCCCCGGGGAAATGCGGGCCCAAATGCCTGCGGGCCTCTGATCCCGTTTTCATCGACAGATCAGTACGTAACCTGTTTTATGACGGGCTGTGTTCACAGACACCTTATTTAACATACACGGTGAACTCACGGCCCCCGGTGGTCTAACTCCAGCCTGAACAAAGCCTACGGACAAGGTACTTTGCCCACGAGCCCATCTCGGCACCCTGCACTAGGGAGAGGGAACGTCTTTTCCAGCGGCAAGATCATCAGCAGATAGACACAAGTGAGAGCAAAGCGGGTGTGAACAGATTCGAAAAGCACACTTCTCTGCAGTGGGGGAGCTGGGGCGAGACGGCGGTGGCGGACCTCAGCTGGGTCAGGAGACTCCAGGCGTCTGCCCTTCTGAACGTGTCCGTGAATGACCGCCAAAGTGTCGGGCACGGCGTTTGGAGTTACAGGCACATTTTATCACGTGGGCGGTTTCCCAAATACGGAATCTGTGAATAATGAGAACCGACCGTCTACCTGGGGAAAGAAACGTTTTCATCGAGAGTGAGTCTGGAAGGTGAATGCTGAATTATTTCCTTGTATGTATTATCTTTTTTTGTGTGTTTATTTTTGAGAGAGACACAGACAGACAGAGTGCGAGCCGGGGAGGGGCAGAGAGGGAGGGAGACACAGAAACCGAAGCGGGATCCTGGCTCCGAGCTGTCAGCACGGAGCCCGATGCGGGGTTCGAAACCATGAATTGCGAGATCATGACCTGAGCCGAAGTCGGATGCTTCACCGACTGAACCGCCCAGGTGCCCCTGGATGCTGAATAATTTTAGAAGGTTGATTCTTTTTTGAAAAACTGGATGATCAGGGAAACAGCGCCAGGGCAAGCCCCATTTTCGCTCTACTGCCATTGTGGCTTCTGAACCGGAAGGGAGGAATTCAGCACGGTGATGCCCCCCTCCCTCCCTGCAAGAGTCCCTTGAAGATCAGGACAGCGGCCGCAGGTGGAAGGCCCCCAAAGCAAGCATGTGACGCGTGAGAGAACTTATGAATGTGCGCAGGTGATCTGTCCACACGGGTGTCGGTTTCCCTGCTCGTGGAAAACACTCTGACAAAAGACGTTTTTTTTTTTTTTTAAATTTTTTTTTTCAACGTTTATTTATTTTTGGGACAGAGAGAGACAGAGCATGAACAGGGGAGGGGCAGAGAGAGAGGGAGACACAGAATCGGAAACAGGCTCCAGGCTCTGAGCCATCAGCCCAGAGCCTGACGCGGGGCTCGAACTCCCGGACCGTGAGATCGTGACCTGGCTGAAGTCGGACGCTTAACCGACTGCGCCACCCAGGCGCCCCTGACAAAAGACGTTTTTAAAAGACGGAGGGGAAAGGGGGAAAGGAAAAACCTACAAGCCACTCACCTTGTCTTTATCCCTAGAGTAGAATGGGGTGCATTGAGTTTCCCGAGCCATTTCTCTGGAACCCAACGTCTCGGGGAGCGGAAGGTCGACTACCCTAAAATCTGATAAGAGTCTCATATTCAGAACGGCCCAGTTCTGTGCACAGCCTCAACGGGAGACACAAGCCAGGTGCTTTCACGACACACTGGGATTGTTTTGTGATCCAGCCGAGACACCGGTGTTATCGAAGGGTGATGGGGTGCCCTTCCGACGTCTATAGTGCGTGCATGCGTGTGGCTGCCGGCGTGGGACACTTTTTCTGGGGTCAGCGCCATTCCCTCTCTCCTCTTTGTCGTGTCTTCTGTAGATCTTGGGATGGGGCAGGGATGAGGGTGCACGAGGAAAAAAGTGGAGCTATTTAAAGGAAACAAGCAGTATTTATAAAAGTCTGAGACCAAATTCAGTCTGTGCGGTTTATGCAAATTACATACACACGTTGGCATCTCCAGCTGTATACGTCTCTAGAGTGCCCTTGGGAGTTTCGGATTCGAGACCCACAGAGCAGCCCTGATCTCGACGGATGACCCCACCGTTCCTCTCCTGTGGCCCGGCAGCCCGGCCCACCGATGTGCTCACACGCAGCGCTTTGACCGTCACACAATAAAGGTAACTTCTCTCACAATGAAGCTGTCTCAGACGGAATGTATGTCATTCTACAAAGGCTTCAGGGCACATTAGGGAAGAAACTTTTTCTTTTCAAGCCAAGAATGTCCTTTGCTACGGGACAGCCTGTAGCAAACAGGGGGCTCCCAGAAACGACCTGTGCAGGTGTTCACAATGGATTCCTGCTGGAAGGTTCTGGATGTCTCAGAAAATAGGTTTGGGGCCCCCCCGGGGGGCTCACTGGGTTAAGCCTCCGGCTCAGGTCATGATCTCACGGTTTGTGAGTTTGATCCCAGCGTGGGGCTCTGAGCTGACAGCACAGGGTCTGCTTGGGTTTCTCTCTCTCTCTCTCTCTCTCTCTGCCCCTCCCCCAATCCTGCACTCATTCTCTCGAAATAAATAAACATAAAAACAGAAAATAGGATTAGAACATAATGTACTTAAAAAACATTTTTTTTTAAAATTTTTGAGACAGAGAGAGACAGAGCATGAGCAGGGGAGGGGCAGAGAGAGAGAGAGACACAGAATCTGAAGCAGGCTCCAGGCTCTGAGCTGTCAGCACAGAGCCTGACGCAGGGCTCGAACTCACAAACCACGAGATCATGACCTGAGCTGAAGTCGGACGCTTAACCGACTGAGCCACCCAGGCGCCCCAGAACATGATGTACTTTTAAGAATGCAATGGAACGTAATCTCAGAAATGGTTAACGTAACCCAGGGTCCAGTGTGTGGCCTCTGTTTAATGGCACCAGAATGAGAAGGAATAAGTCCCGTACCTCTCAAGGCAGGGATGCTTTCAGAGATAGGAAGTCGAGGGAAGGCCGCCACATGGCGTGTCAGGGTCCTGGGGCCCGTCCCTCGACCTTGGGCAGCAGGTCTGTCCTGGCAGTACAGCAATGCTGTGACATTCGGTGTTATGACAGTGGCATCACAGCCAAGAACTCAGGACAGCCTGACTGAGCCAGAGTGTGGACGGGCGCACGACCCCCATGTCACCCCTCGAGAGCAGGGGAGCTGGGGCGGCGAGACCAAAGGTTTGGCACCCGAACCTGTGCCTTCCTTATCATTTGCTACAGGCCTGGAAACAAATGACGGCATCCCGGACCTCTGTGTCCTCGCTCAGCGGACACACCAAGGTACTGGGTCGAGTGCCGTCCCGCCACAAAATTCACGTCCCGTGGGAAGCTCAGAATGCGACCTAACGTGGGAATGGGGACTTTGCAGGTGCAACTAGGAGAGGTCACACTGGATTAGGGTGTGCTTGGAGTCTAACGGCTGGTGTCCTTACCAGAAGGCAAGACCCAGACGCACACGGAGGGACAGCGCCGCCTGCCAGCAGGAACAGACTGGAAGGATGCGGCCACCACCCGAGGAAGGTCAGGGACGGCCAGCAGCACCCCGGAGCTGGAAGAGGTCAAGGACTCTGCCCGAGAGCCTCTGCGGGGAGTGTGGCCCTGCACACACCTTGATTTAGGACTTTCGGCCTCCAGAACTTGTGTTGTTGGAGGCCTTCGAGTTTGTGGTTGTTTGTGACCATAGCCCCAGGACACTGACGAGGGTGCCCGCAGGGGCCGCTCCACCAACCAGACGTGTCCCTGGGGACACACCTTTGCCCTTCCTGCCTTCTGCACAAGCCAAAGCTACAAGTGACAGCAGAGGGAAGTGAGGCCAGGCCAAGCACAAGACTTCAGAACCATTTTCAGAACAAGCAGGGGCTTTGTTGATTGACGGCATCTCCAGCAGTGCCTGACACAGTGTATTTTTTTTTTTTAATTTTTAAGCTTTTTTTTTTTAATGTTTTATTTATTTTTGAGAGAGAGAGAGAGACTGAGCACAAGCAGGGGAGGGGCAGAGACAGAGGGAGACACAGAATCCGAAGCAGGCTCCAGGCTCCGAGCTGTCAGCACAGAGCCCGACGCGGGGCTCGAACCCACGAACCGTGGGCTCATGACCTGAGCCAAAGTTGGGCGCTTAACTGACGGAGCCACCCAGGCGCCCGAGAACTGTGTATTTCTTGAATGAACGCATGAAGGACGGAGTATGGAGCACAGGATAAATCAGTGTTGCTGCTTTCCAAATGGAGGCAACAGGCTAAATGAATAATAAATAAATAAATGAAATGAAAAGGCAACACACAAAATGGTCACGAATATCATGAGTGTTAGAAGGAAGTGAGTAGAGTGCTGAGATACAAAATAACCGGGCGACCCAGGACGGAATCACATTGGCCGGGAGAGGCCTCTTTAAGGCAGGACATTTAAAAGAAAGAAAGAAAAAAAATAAAAAAGCAGGACATTTAAGGTGAGACTCATTAGTAAGGATGAGAAAGAGCCAAGCTTGGGGAGAAGGATTCCAGGCACACAGCAGGTGAGTGCAAAGGCCCTGGGGCAGAAAAGAGCTGAAATTGTTCCCAGCACTGGAAAACCCCTCAGGACATGGCTTGATGGCTTGGCCGAGTTGTAGATGAAGGGATAAGAGGGGAGGTCAGGAAGGGCTTCAGGGCCCGATCACCCCAAGCCTTGACAGGGTGAGCTGGGGGGGGGGTCAGATAAAATACAGGACACATAAGTTTGTAGTATAGTCATGTCTCGTGCGATATTTGGGACACATAAAAAAATGATTCATTGTCTGAAATTTAACAGACGTCCGGTATTTTTATCGGCCAACTCTGGCAACTCTAGTTCTGAGAACTGAAAGAACTGTGTCAAATGACTCAAGACTGAAAAAATGCTAAGTGGTCTTTTTCAAATAGAATTTCTCTTGTCTTAATGTTTATTTATTTATTTTGAGAGAGTGTATGTGTGAGCAGGGGAAGGGCGGAGAGGGAGAGAGAGAATCCCACGCAGGCTCTATGCTCAGTGCGGAGCCCAAAGCGGGGCTCGATCCCATAAACCCTGGGATCATGACCTGAGACGAAACCAAGGGTCAGACGCCCAACTGGCCGAGCCACACAGGCACCCCCTACTCAGAAGACTTTTACTCTGAAATTCGTTCATGCTGCTTTCTCCCTTCCCTTCTCTGGGGCTCCCGACCAGCAGGTGTAAGGGACGTACAGTCTCCCCACTTGTGGGTGGTGGGCGCCGGGGGTTTGGGTTTGCTTGGGGAAGTCTCTGGAGGAGGTTAGCCAAGGAAGGTACATGTTCTGGGTAATTTTTTTTTTCCAGCAAAGATTTCTTTGTATCGAGGTGGAATTCATATAATGTAAAAGTAACCGTTTTCACGTGAACAATGCCGTGACCTTCAGTGTTAGAGAAGACGCAGAGATCATTCCCCCCTACGCCAACTCCACGGGTCCCCAGCGGGTCCTCTGCAGATCGTCCATTTGTCCCCTGAAGCCCACCCCTCTGCCCGAGCCCTCCCTCACGCTGACCCCATTTCTCTCCCTGGGCTGATCTGTTTGCTTTCAAACCCACAGGTAACAATAGTAAAAATAATCGTGAGCAACTAATGGGAACTGATCGCAGCCTTAGATGCTGGGAACTCGCTTGTTTATTTGCCCGAAGAGCTCTGTGACTAGTTTCTATCATTATCCCCCTTTTAGAGTGGAGTCCACTGAGGCACAGAGAAGTTAACTTACCATTTTCTTTGTGAAATGTGTGCTTGGAGTTTTAAAAAGGCTTTCTGACACCTCAATAATGCCTACAGTTATGAATCCTAAACCAGAAGCCAGGAGAGTCGGTAACAGTCGCTCACTACAGGGTCAGAATGAGAATTTAGATGGATATGGCTCGTGTATCGAACATTCGCGTTACCACTGGCATTGTTCTGTGGTTTAAACATCACTGCTGCTAACATCGTGTTCCCAGCCATGCAGCCGCTGGCGGGAGGAAAGAAAAACCAGGACCTTTACGGCTTCTGACTTTTATAGCCCCTGGTCTGACGGCGGAGGATGAGTTCATAGGTGCTGTCGTCACATGCTATAAATACAACTTCATATTTTGTGCCTCGAGGTGGGATTTCGATACACCTTTAAGGGTAACATTTTCCTGGGTGAACTTTTTAAAAACATTTTTCATGTTTATTTATTTTTGAGAGAGAGAGAGAGAGCATGTACAGAGGACGGGCAGAGGGAGAGGGAGACACAGAATCAGAAGCAGGCTCCAGGCTCCGAGCTGTCAGCAGAGAGCCCAATGTGGGGCTCAAGCCAGTGAACCGTGAAATTGTGACCTGAGCCGAAGTCAGGCACCTCGCCCACTGAGCCACCCAGGTGCCCCCTGGGTGAACTTAAACAAGTGCGATAGATTTTTTAAGAAGCAGAAAACAAGTGGATGAAATTCTTGTCTACACTGCATGTAGTATGGATAAAAGCAATATGAGTTCCCATTGGAAAATGGTGTTAATCTTGAGCAAATGACTTTGTGAGTTGTTGGATGCTACTGGGACCCGCCTATTTGTGTTATCGGCGAATTTGGAATTGATTCTTTCCAGGAACATTAACCACAGTGAAATGTTCTGGACAGGGGTATTAGTAACATCTCCTAATTAATTAAAAAAGAAAAAAGGTAATTACATTCTCTGTCAGGGCCCTTAAATCATTTTCTGCTTATGAATTCTTGAAGCTGCTTGAGATTTGCTCAGATCTTTAGTTGAGCTGGTTAAAGACAGACAAGCATGAGCTTGTAATAAACATTTAAGAGTGTGGCGGCTGCCCGGGTTGGGTCAAGCGGGGTTGGAGGAACTAGGAAGTTTGTGGAGAGAATCCGACGAACCCGCACCCACCCTCCAGGCACCTCCCTCACTCCCCCCTCCAACCACCCTCCCTCACTCCCCCCTTCCAACCACCTCCCTCACTCCCCCTCCAGCCCCCTCCCTCACTCCCCCCTTCCAACCACCTCCCTCACTCCTGCACCTGGAGATTGGTTTCTGGACCTTAGCACAGCAGCCGGGCGCTGAGGCTGACAGTGAACAGAAGGAGTCTGTGGGAACGAGGGCTGAGCCCCCTATGTCAGCGTGTCCTTCCTCAGCCCCATTGATGCTTGGGGTCGGATTCTTTATTGCGGGGGCTGTCTGATGCGCATGCACAGTAGGATGGTGGGAGCACCCTGTCCTCTATGCACCAGGCGCCCCCCCACCGGCTGTCACATCACCACGTGTCCCCTGGGGGACAGTCACTGAGCTTAGTTGGCTGGAGGAACTGAGCAGGCCATATTTGAGGGTGGGGGCCAGATTTAGCAAATGAAACTACAGGACGCTGGGTTAAAGTTGAATCTCTGCTACACAATGAATACTTTTTTTTTTTTAATTTTGTATTATATGTCTCAAATATTGCATGGGCCGTACTGGGTCCCCTGTATTTTTTTTTTTTTTAAGTTGATTCATTTATTTGGAGAGAGAGAGGGAGAAAGCCCCAGTGGGGGAGGGCCAGAGAGAGGAGAGAGAGAGGATCCCAAGCAGGCTCCACGCTGTCAGTGCAGAACCCGCTGTGGGGCTCGAACCCATGAATCGTGAGATCGTGACCTGAGCCAAAATCAAGAGTCGGCTACTCAGCCGACGGAGCCACCCAGGCGCCTCGCGAATGTGTCTTGTTAGCAGACTCGGTTCCCCGTCAGCTTTCCGGCTTTGATGGAGCCAGTGATGGCCGGCAGCTCAGGCCGTCCGTCCAACAGACCTCAGATTACTGAGTTCTGCCAGCAGCCGCCCGAGCCTAGAAGATTCTTTCCAGCTGAGCCCCTTCAGATGAGGCCCCAGCCCTGGGTGACACCCTGAGACGGCCCCGGGAGACCCCGCGCAGAGGACCCAGCAAAGCCATGCCCACCGCCTGAGCCACAGAGACGGTGATGACAAATGGGCTCGTCCCCAGCTCTGTTTTGGGGCAGCTTGTAACAGAGCAATAGATTCCTCGTGCCTTCCCTTTGCACAAACGAGATCGCACGCTGGCCGCTGTTGTGAGCGCTCTAAGAAACTACACACAAGAGCTGCTGGAACGAGGGCCAAGGGGTACAGACTGACGGTGCCTCCATCGGGCACAGAGCGGTGCCCTTGTCTCCCTGGGTTTTTTCACCAAACAGTAACTTGCTGCCCTAACGGTGTGACAAGTGAGGTCGGTGTCAAGCCGTACGTAACATCGAAGGAAATGTGCAAAAAGGCTGGGCCACCTGGGTGGCTCAGTCAGTGAAGCGTCCAACTTGGGCTCAGGTCATGATCTCACAGTCCATGAGTTCAAGCCCTGTGTCGGGCTCTGTGCTGACATCTCAGAGCCTGAAGCCTGTTTCGGATTTCTGTGTCTCCTTCTCTCTCTGTCCCTCCCTGCTCGCGTGCTCTCTCTCACTATTTATTTATTCAAAACTAAATAAACATTAAAAAAACCAAATAAATCAAATAAAAGGCCAGATAGTAAATATTTGCGGTTTAGTGGGGCATGTAGTCTCTGTTGAAACTGTTCAAGGCTGGGGCGCCTGGGTGGCTCAGACGGTTGAGCGTCCGACTTCGGCTCAGGTCACGATCTCGCGGTCTGTGAGTTCGAGCCCCACGTCGGGCTCTGGGCTGACAGCTCAGAGCCTGGAGCTCATTTTCGGAATCTGTGTCTCCCTCTCTCTCTGACCCTCCCCTGCTCATGCTCTGTCTCTCTCTGTCTCAAAAATGAATAAACGTTAAAAAAAAAAAAGAAGAAAAAAAGAAACTGTTCAAGGCTGCCATTACCACGTCTAAACAGCTCTAGATTATACGAGTGCCAGTGGGCGTGGTTGTGACCCATTAACACTTTATGGACACTTAAATTCGAATTTCGTATCATTTCCACATGTCGTGAAATAGTCTTCTTTGGATTTCTTCAACCATTAAAAAAAAACAAACGTAGAAAACATCGTATGGCTCACCAAGTCGCACAAAAAACAGGTGGCAGCCAGATTCAGTCCACAGTCCACTTGAAAAAATGCCGTGTGTCATTCTTTGGGATTTTTATTTTTTTATTTTTTATTTTTTTTTAATGTTTATTTACTTTTGAGAGAGAGAGACATAGTGCTAACTTCCCTTCCTCCCTTGGTCCTTCTCCCATTTCATTCTGTTGCTCACATTTAGTCACCATGGATATATTTTCTCTTATCTGATATTAGGGATTTCTTAAGGACAATAATAATATTTTTCAAGGGATTTTAACACTTTTCCTCCATATATCTCTTGTAGCTTCTCCTTTCATTTAAATGCTTCATCCCAAACTATTTCGCATGGGTCTTGTGTCTCAAAGTTTCTGAGGCCTTGGATGTCTTAAGAACAACATATATTTTAAAGTTTATTTATTTTGTAAGGGAGGGAGAGAGAGAGAGAAGGAGAGAGAGAATCCCAAGCAGGCTCTGTGCTGTCAGCTCGGAGCCCAATGCGGGGCTCTATCCCACGACCAGTGAGATCATGACTTGGGCCAAGGTCAAGAGTTGGCTGCTTAATTGACTGAGCCCCCAGGCGTCCTTTAAAATTATTACTATTGAGGTATAATTCATATATTGTAACATTAATTCTTTTAAAGCGTACAGTTCGGCAGTTTCTAGTATATTCACAAAGTTGTGCAACCATCACCACACTGTAACTGGAGAGCATTTTTATCGTGCAAAAAAGAACACCCGTGTTCATTAGCAACCACTCCCTGTTTACTCCCACCCCCAGTCTCGGACAACCTCTGCTCTGATTTCTGTCTCTAGGGATTTGCCCATTCTGGGCTTTTCCATGTCATTGGAGGAAACCGTCCTCAACTCTACAATCATTAAACACCCCCTCACATCAGATCTTTACCAACTCTTCTTCTTATGGGTTATATTGTGTCTCCAAACTATGTTTCAGTCCTAACCCCGAGGACCTCAGAATGTGACCTTATTTAGAAATAGGATCTTTGCAGATTTAACCAGCTTAAGATGAGGCCATTGGGGTGACCCCCAATCCAATATGATTGGTGTCCTTACAGGAAGGGAAATTTGGGCACAAAGGGAAGTTGATGTTAAGATACAGGGATAAGATACAAGAAGTCTACAAGCCCAGAAATACCCAAGATGGTGGAAAAACACAAAAAGTTGGAAGGAGCGAGGTGGATCCTTCCCTGGAGCCTGCACAGGGCTCCTTGCCCCATCTCCTTCCTGCACGCCGACACCCTGGCCATTCCTCAGTTCCTTGAACACAGATAGGACAGCTTGGACCATAAGGATGGGACCACACGGGTGAGCTGGAAAAAGCCTGGGTCCCTGACAGTTTTGCCAAGTAACCCTGGAGCGTTTGCCTTTGGACTTACACGTGAGACAGAAACGTCTATCTTGCTTGCGTCTCTGGTATTTGTTTACTGTTATCTGCAGTCAGAATCAACTTCATGGGTGTGCTTCTTGCGTGGTGGCCCAGGGTTCCCCACCTGGAAGGGCCCTGTACCTGGTTTACCATCTGCTGTCGCCATCTTGAAATTCTGATTAATATTGGAACAAAGGGCTCTGTGTTTTCATCGTGCACTGGGCCCTGAAAGTCGTGGAGGTGATTCTGTTTGCCACTGGATCTGATCCCCAATAATACAGCCTGACTCTGAAGCCTGCGCTCTTTCTACTTCCTGGACAGCCATTCTTTTAGTGATCAAGTTCCAACATCAATCGTTTGTGCCCGGAGCGTCGGGGATGTGGGTTGTTTTTGCTCCTTGGTGTCCATTCGCCTTTCTGTTAGAAGGACAGCAAATTTCCTTTAAATTCAAAAGTTTGGGACAGTGGGGGGGGGGGAGGAAGGGGGGAGGGAGGGAGAGGGGGCCCACCCTAGCTCCAGGGTTGGGCATTTGAAGTAGGCTCATCAATGCTTTCCATTCCCTGGTCATAGGGATTGATTCAGGGTGGGGACAGTGACCCATTTCCAGACAGTGACAGTCAGACCAGAATCTGTATTTCATCCGTAGGGACAATGAGCCCCATAGGGGACGCAGAGAAGCTGAGACTTGGGTTTAAGCCTCCGGATTGGGTTGTTTGTTTGTTTGTTTGTTTTTGAGAGAAAAAGAGTGAGAGAGAGAGACAGAGCACGAGTGGGAGAGGAGGAGGGACAGAGAAAGAGGGAGACAGAGTATCTGAAGTGGGCTCTGTGCGGACAGCAGCCAGCTGACACGGGGCTCAAACCCAGAAACTGTGAGATCATGACCTGAGCCAAGTCGGCCACTCAACTGACCAAGCCACCCAGACACCCCAAGAGTTTTGTCTCAACTATCCCGACTTTTACTAGAACCAGTAAAATCCACCACCAGCACCACGATCCGTTTCCTTGAAAGCCAGTTGGATTGTATTTTGTCACTTGCAATGACAAAGGCCCTAATTAACCCATAAAATGAACCCATAAAATTTTCTCAAACAAAGCGCTAACCTTCACAGTGCTATCTTAATGAAACTATTAAGGACTATCCTACTCACAGGATTCTGATGCGTTGTTGTTGCTGTGGTTTTGGGGGCTCCTGTGACACAGCAGATCATATCTGGCAAAGTGACCAAGATATCTCATAGGGGCTGGGCAACTTCTGTATCACAGGGTCAGAAAGAATCTATCTGTTTAGCTATAGTACGCATTTAGGTCTTGAAGAAGTACACTCAGATGCACAGGGGGAAAGGGAAAGGCGGTGAACAACATAAAAAGTCTTTATCCAGGGGCGTCTGGGTGGCTCAGTCGGTTAAGCGTCCGACTTCAGCTCCGGTCATGATCTCACGGTTCGTGGGTTCGAGCCCCGTGCCGGGCTCTGTGCTGACAGCTCAGAGCCCAGGGTCTGCTTCGGATACTGTGTCTCCCCCTTTCTCTGCCCCTCCTCCACTCAGGCTCTGTCTCTCTCTGTCTCTCTCTCAAAAATAAATAAACATTAAATTTAAAAAAATTAAAAAAAAAGAGAGCCTAGCAAAATATAAATGAAAGGATGTGATATACAAAGTCTTTTTTTCCCCTGTTAATCCATAGCTTTAAGCCTTTGAAATAATTCGATCAGTGGTTGGTATCACGTGAAATGGTGACCCCAGGGCAGTCTGTCAGTTCCCTGTGTGCCATTTTTCAACAGCATGGCGTAATTATAATGGACTTTATTGACACAATAAATATGGGAGCACAGGTGGTATCTGTTTCCAGTTGTCTAATTGAAGAAATAAAGATCTTGTAATATAGACTTGACATGGAGAATTTGTCAAGCCACAATAAAATTTTGCAATAGCTCTGACCTTGGGGTCATAAAAAGACTGATCAGGAGGAAAAAATTTTTATGATCTAGGAGCGATTCCATTGACTTATTTCACTCTTCGCTGGAATGCCAAAATGGAGGGAACCGCTTCCCACTGCTGCTTTTCTAAACCCGAGTGGGAAAATCAATACAAATACTGTCTGAAGTCATGAGCTACCGTTAAGTAATAAAACACAGGCAACTTTTATTTTTAAGAATACTGACCCCGAAAGAGTGAGGGATCCTGGAATTTTTTTAAAAAAATTTTGTTTTTAACGTTTATTTATTTTTGGGACAGAGAGAGACAGAGCATGAACGGGGGAGGGGCAGAGAGAGAGGGAGACACAGAATCGGAAACAGGCTCCAGGCTCTGAGCCATCAGCCCAGAGCCCGACGCGGGGCTCGAACTCACGGACCGCGAGATCGTGACCTGGCTGAAGTCGGCCGCTTAACCGACTGCGCCACCCAGGCGCCCCAAAATTTTGTTTTTAAAATTTACATCCAGATTAGTGAGCATCTAGTGCAACAATGATTTCAGGAGTAGATTTCTTAGTGTCCCTCCCCCATTTAGCCCATCCCCCCTCCCACCACCCCTCCCGTAACCCTCAGTTAGTTCTCCATATTGATGAGTCTCTTGTGTTTTGTCCCCCTGTTTTTATATTATTTTTGTTTCCCTTCCCTTGTGTTCATCTGTTTTGTGTCTTAAAGTCCTCATAGGAGTGACGTCCAGGATATTTGTCTTTCTCTGACTAATTTCACTTAGCATAATACCCTCCACTTCCATCCATGTAGCTGCAAATGGCCAGATTTCATTCTTTTTGATTGCCGACTAATACTCCGTTATACATTATACCACATCTTCTTTATCCATTCATCCATCGGTGGACATTTGGGCTTTTTCCATACTTCGGCTCTTGTCGATAGTGCTGCCATAAACATGGGGGTGCATGTGTCCCTTCGAAACAGCACACCTGTATCCCTTGGATAAATGCCTAGCAGTGCCATTGCTGGGTCATAGGGTAGTTCTATTTTTAGTTTTTTGAGGAACCTCCATACTGTTTTCCAGAGTGGCTGCACCAGCTTGCATTCCCAAGGGGTCTTGGAATTCCCGGTGTGAGAGAAAAAACATTGGTGATTTTCTTCAAAACAGATCAAAAGATCTTGTAATATGGAGTTGACATGGAGAACATCATCTTATCTTGTACAACTCGAATAACGTTTCACTTAGGGATAAACACAATAAGAATACCAGTTACGGGATTTCCTTCCACATTTTCCCATCCATCATTTCCCAGGGATGACTACCCCAACTACGGCCCTGAGGTGTGTAAAAAAGAAGCCGGGGGGGGGTCATGTTTATTTACGTTTGACACAAAGTAGATCATGCCCCCAATTCAGCTGCAGGCTAGAGCTAGAAGCAGCCCTACAATGTGAATCTGCTGGTCTCCCTGTCATCACCAGAACCACCAGAACGTAAAGGCTGATGCGGCTCAGGTCATGATCTCACAGTTTGTGAGTTCGAGCCCCATGTTGGGCTCTGTGCTGACAGTTGGGAGCCTGGAGCCTGCTTCAGATTCTGTGTGTCTCTCTCTGCCTCTCTCTCAAAAATAAATAAACATTAAAAAAAAAATAAAAACAAAAACAAAAAGCTTCGGTCCAGGAGATCGTGACACATACACAAATAAACACACTGTGTTTCCCCGCAGGGTTTGTACTTTTGTGTTCATTTGTGTCCCGCTGGACCTGTCCAAACCCTTTATTTGACAGATAAGGAAAACGAAACTCACAGAGTCTTGACCGACACCGCTCATTAGTGGCAAAGCTGAAATGTGACCAGACAGCTTGACTTTTAGTTCCTGTGATTCCTGCTAGCCACTCCTAAACCCCAGGTATTTCCTCGTTTTAGATACGTGTGTGCGCAAAGAATCCGCTACGATAAGAGAGCTCTGATGAGTGTATATGGAAATTAAGCACAACGAGACCTATCTGTCGTCCTTTTCTCAGTGATGATTTTAAATTTTGAAACGTCTTTCATAATTGGGGTTTTCTCGTGCTTCCTTTGGCCCGTGCCAAAATATCAAACAACAGAGATAAACGATCGTGCTCTGAGCAAATTACTGAATGTGTAAACAAACCTAACAAAGGCGAAGCCTGGGATTTGGACCCAGAATGAGAAAAGGGTGGTGCTGCGCACAGCTTTTCCCAAGCACCTGTATTCTTACCTTGGAGGACTTTTGGACTCTGGGATTGGCAGACTGAGCAGGAGTTATCATCCAAAGCGGTGGGGTGCCTTCATTCCAGGGAGCTCTGAAAAATCTTTTTTTTTTTTTTTTTTTGAGAGAGAGAGGGACAGGGTGTGAGTGGGGCAGGGGCAGAGAGAGGGGGAGACACAGAATCTGAAGCAGGGTCCAGGCTCTGAGCTGTCAGCACAGAGCCCGACGCGGGGCTCGAACTCACGGACCATGAGATCATGACCTGAGCTGAAGTCAGACGTTTAACTGACTGAGCCACCCAGGTGCCCCTCGAGGGAGCTCTTATGAAAATGTTTTCTAGAAGTAATAATGCGATGACGAACGTGATGGACAATGAAGCGAAGGCAATGGAAGTAAAGACATTGTGCTCACGGGGTCACCAGGTGTCATATCTTTAAATCTTTTTTTTGTTTTATTTGTTTATTTTGAGAGAGAGAGAGAGAGAGCATGAGCACAAGTGGGGGAAGGGTAGAAAAAGCAAAGGAGAGAGAGAGAATCCCAAGCAGGCTCTACGTTGTCAGTGCAGAACCTGACGCAGGGCTCGATCCCATGAACCGTGAGATCATGATCTGAGCTGAAATCAAGCATCAGATATTCAACCGACTGGGCCACCGAGGTGCCCCATGAAATTCATTTCTAAACATAAATACATTACCTACGTGCAAGTCTTGGGGAAATGGGCATGTTTTAGAGAAATGGTGGGAAAGAGGGGTAGCGTTTTAAACTGAGTCCAAATTCTAGAAAGCGATGAATGCCAAACTAGGGAATTGTGACTCGAATCCAGGGGTCTGTAAATGATGGCTCACAGGCCAGACGTAGCCCACTGCCTGTTTGGTAAATGGAGTTTTACCAGGACACAGACATGCCCATTTGTTCAGGTATTGTCTGTGGGTAGTTTTGTTTTGTTTTGTTTTGTTTTTTTCACTATAAGGGTAGAGCGGAGTCATTTCAACAGAGACCATATGATCCCTTCCAGAAAAATATGGATTCACTCGATGATGGACAGTATTGAAGGTTCCAGAACAGAGAAGTGCTGTGGTCAGTCTGGCATGGGGGTGTAGGACGGGCTGGAACAGAGAGAGGTCCGAGTCATGAGACAGGATGCCACTGGAACCCAAGTGAGAGTGGTTGCCATAAACATGGGGCGACAAGGACAGGTTCAAGAGCCATTCCAGGAAAAACGGAACCTGCCACCTGGTTAGAGAAAAGCGGCCCAGAAGACGGGATTCAAGGCTACCTTTGAGGCTCTGAGCTCCGCAGAACTGGAAGACCAGCGGCTGGCCCGGGGTGAGCGTCTGACTTTGGTTTTAGCTCTACATCCCTGGTCCCTCGGGTGGGGCAAGCGCCTGGGACGTTGCTGATGTGCGGCTGGAACGTGAGAGGTCTGTGATACAGTTCACGGCAATGCCACTGGTAAAGGTATGTTGCCATAAGCTAGGAGGGTTTTAACAAGTTGTGCGTGTCTGATGTGCACTGTGATATAAAGTGGCCCATGACAGCCCTCCAGAGAGGTGCGCCCTTCGTGATGTCACAGCAGTAACTTCCTGGTGGGATCGACTGAGGGGCAGCCAGAGTGGGCTCCAAGGACCAAATGTGTCAGGTCTCCCCTGGTGTCCCCTCCCTCAGCGCCTGTGGACATCAGGCACGGGGAGCACAGAAGGGACACACTGCCAGGCGCAGCAGTCCCTGTGCGTGGACGACAGGCACTACGGGGTGCCCAGCCCGCTCACTGCTCACTTTACCACGGAGCATTGTGCACCTGGGGCCCTCATAGGTTCTCCAGTCCCTTCCGAGTTCCACCTGGATTCCGGCTGCTTCCGGTCAGATGTTACTGTTCTGTTTCTCCTCTCTGCTGGTGGAACAAGTCAAGTTCTTTCCGGCTTGGGCCACCCAGACTTGAGAAGGGATCTGTTCTTCCCATAGCCCCCTGGATTCTGACTCAGCAGTTTGTATGGATCTTCCCCAGAACTTTCCAGAACGTTCTTGGGCTCTTGGTGCTTGGGCTACTACTCTGGAGTTGCTAGTGGTTTGTTTTTTTCATGAATTCTCTGCCTTCTGATGCTTCTTCAAACCTTCCCGAGTCCTGCTCCCCCCAAATGTGCTTTCACTCTCCTCTCGTTTGCCCCAGTAGCCCCTAATCACTTTGTATTGCCCTTGAACCCTATATAGTTCTTACTGTCCCATTCATGGGCTGCCTCGCTCCTCTTCTCCAGACAAACGTGTGCAAAAATGTACACAAATATCTGTAAGCGTTAGCACATCTACAATCTACTTAAATGTTGGCTGGTCCCTGGATGGACAGAGGAGTGGGGAGTGACACTAATGATTGATCAGTCAGTATTTCTGCACCCGGGACGGATGTTGTAATTACAGGATCAACTTCAGAAAAGTTATTTTGTTGTTAAGTATATTAAAGGTGGTGTTGCAATTCATTAAAATAATTGCCAAGCTTTTCCTCCCGATTAGTAAGTGTAAAGTTGATTACTATATATTTTTCCTGTCACTCCTTTGTGACATACCCCTAAGATGGTTTGACAGCTGGCATGCTCTGGGGAGGCGACGGGCACAGCCTCATACCATTTCTTTAGGCAGACACGCAAGCTATCTTACCTCTGACCTTTGTTCGCTCACCCTTGACTTCTCCATCAAGTGGCAAGCCTAGGCATTCCTTGTCCTTGCTTCTGTTCACATCCATCCAAAACGCATTGACAAGTCAATTCTATTGTTAAGAACAAACCAAGTTGACAGAATTGCTATAAAAAACGGATGAAACGAATTCTTTTCGCAACAAGAGGGTCCCAATCTGATTATTTACATCAAACAACCCCACTGTTTTAGGCTCGTGTTTCCAAGCAGCATGTCTTATGAAAAGCCTTTTGTGTCCTAGGCTGACTATGCTCGCTTAATCTCAGATAGCTTTCAGCGAAAATTAATTTACTAAGATATGAAATATACAAACAAAAGTTAAAAAAAATGTGACTCCCCTACTGAGGCTCAAGTGAAAAATGCTTGCAAACTGTTTTTATACTTTCTTTTTTTCCCTTTAAAATTGACTTAAAATGCCAGTTCATTCTTTTTGGAAAGATCACGATATGTTCTTTTAAAGACAAAGACTGGAGAGGAAAACGGACAATTTTTTTTTTTTTAAATTTTTTTTTTTCAACATTTATTTATTTTTGGGACAGAGAGAGACAGAGCATGAACGGGGGAGGGGCAGAGAGAGAGGGAGACACAGAATCGGAAACAGGCTCCAGGCTCCGAGCCATCAGCCCAGAGCCCGACGCGGGGCTCGAACTCACGGACCGCGAGATCGTGACCTGGCTGAAGTCGGACGCTTAACCGACTGCGCCACCCAGGCGCCCCGAAAACGGACAATTTTAAAAAGCTTTCTCTATTCAATTTGATATGTTGGGCATGTAGGTACTTTATTTGGCTTTTGATTGTTATTTGGGAAATTGAAAACTAACAAATGAGGAAAAGTGAAAGCTATGTTGGGATGGTAACATAAACTTGCCTCTGATGTTGTATTTTTCTTTTTCTTTTATTTTTTTTAATGTTTATTTATTTCTGAGAGAGAGAGAGGATGAGCAGGGGAGGGGCAAAGAGAGGGAGACGGGGAGAGACAATCTGAAGCAGGCTCCAGGCTCTGAGCTGTCAGCACAGAGCCCCGACACGGGGCTCAAACCCACAAACTGTGAGATCATGACCTGAGCCAAAGTCCGACGCCCGACAGACTGAGCCACGGTTGTACAGTAAGCACCAAAGTTGTTTCTCCTTTTAAAGGGAGAAACTCAACAACTTCAATAATGGTACACGTGGACAAATTTAATAGCTCTAGCTGCTGGATCTTGACTCGTTTGCCCCTGGTTAGTACTCTAGTAACAATAATTCGTTTATGAGTCATTACACTAAAGGGATTTCCAAATGGGGGTAATGAAAATCACGAAGAGCCGGCAATTTTTGTCCGGCTCACCTGAGCCCAACAGCCGGCACCCGTAGTGGCCCACCCGGTTGGCACCTGTGCCCCTCCCCCACCCGACACGCTGGAGACAGCGCCCCGGGGCCGCCCGCGCCCTCCTCCCCGGGGGAGGGGGGGTTCCTCCCGCGGCCGCACCCTCAGGCACAGGCACGCGCACCTGCAGAGCCTCGTCCAGCCGCGTCCTGGGACCCTGGGACTTCTGCTGGGCGCCCGACGCGCGTGCGCAGGCGCCCGACCTTCCGCAGCCCCGCCGCCCCTGCCCGCTGTCCGGGCCGGCGGGGACGGCAGAGCCGGGGGCCACGCACGCTCTAGTCTCCCGGAGCCCCGCCCCTCACCAGACGCGGTCGGAGCGGGACCTCGGGGCCCTCCGGGCGGCGGAGGGAGCGGGGCGGGGCCAGAGCGAAGCGCTGGGCGGAGCACGCGCCAGGGTGGAGGGCGCGGCGAGGCGAGGCGCGGAGCGAGGGAGGGCGGGGCGTAGGGCGGGGCGAAGGCCGTTAGGGGCGGGGCCTGCGCTGAGGGTCTCGCGGCGGGCGGGCGGCGCCGCGCGCTGTGGAGAGGCGGCGGAGCGAGGGCAGGGCGGGCGCGAAGAGCCGCGGGGCGCGGCGGCTGAGGTGAAAGCCGCGGTCGCGCCCCGGCCGGCCTGGCCCGGGCGCGTGGGGCCGGGGACGCAGGGCACTCCTTGGGACCCCGAGCGCGCGGACCGGCGCGGTCTGTGAGGGGCGCGCGCGCGAGGGGCCTGCGGCGACGCGTCGCGCGGGGCGAGTCGGGGTTCGAGTCGCGCGGCTCTCCTTTCCTTTGCTTCCCCCTGCGTGCGGGGCGCGGCCTTCCGAAGCGGGGTTCGCGAAGCCGGCTGGCCGGAAGCGCTGTCGTCGCGGCGAGGGGACTCCGCGGCCGCGTGTCACGGAGGGTGGCCGGCGGCGGGGCGGGGGTGCGGCGGACCGCGGCGGCGGCGGCACCACTTACGTTGGCCCCGGGGCTCGCTGGTCGGCGCCGTGCACCTGTGCCCCGCAGCCGAGCCGAGAGGCGCTGTGGGGACGCGGCCGGGCGAGCTGAGCGCGGCGCCGGCGTCGCGGAGCCGAAGAGGGACGCCGAGGGCGGGCGGGGACGCGGGCAGGGCGGCGGGAGCGGTGTTCTCTGGAGACCGGCAGGATGTGCGGAGCCCGTCTCGGGAAGAACCGGGGGGCTGTGGGGGCTCCTCGGGGGGCCGGGGTCGCGTCGGGGGGACTGAGCGGTTTTGGGGGGCGTGGTCTGGCAGAGGCCGGATGAGCTGGACGTTCCAGGGCCGCACCTCCGCGTTGGGACGGAACTCCGTGCGTGCGACCGAGCGAAGTGTTGAAGCAGTTCTCTGTGGTGTGGAGAGGGGAGGGAGGGGGAGGCAAAGGTGGAGGTAGGGAGGAGTAAGGAGGTCAGGGGGAGGGAGGAGGGCAGGGGAGGCAGAGAGGGGTACGGAGGTCAGGGAGGTCAGGGTCGTGGCGCAGGGCAGGGCGTGGGCGGGATGGGGGAGGCAGAGAGGGGTACGGAGGTCAGGGGGAGGCAAAGGTGGAGGTAGGGAGGAGTAAGGAGGTCAGGGGGATGGAGGAGGGAGGGGGAGGCAGAGAGGGGTACGAAGGTCAGGGAGGTCAGGGTCGTGGTGCAGGGCAGGGCGTGGGAGGGATGGGGGAGGCAGAGAGGGGTAAGGAGGTCAGGGGGAGGCAAAAGTGGAGGTAGGGAGGAGTAAGGAGGTCAGGGGGATGGAGGAGGGCGGGGGAGGCAGAGAGGGGTACGGAGGTCAGGGGGAGGCAAAAGTGGAGGTAGGGAGGAGTAAGGAGGTCAGGGGGATGGAGGAGGGCGGGGGAGGGCGGGGGAGGCAGAGAGGGGTACGGAGGTCAGGGAGGTCAGGGTCGTGGTGCAGGGCAGGGCGTGGGAGGGATGGGGGAGGCAGAGAGGGGTAAGGAGGTCAGGGGGAGGCAAAGGTGGAGGTAGGGAGGAGTAAGGAGGTCAGGGGGATGGAGGAGGGCGGGGGAGGGCGGAGGAGGCAGAGAGGGGTAAGGAGGTCAGGGGGAGGCAAAAGTGGAGGTAGGGAGGAGTAAGGAGGTCAGGGGGATGGAGGAGGGCGGGGGAGGCAGAGAGGGGTACGGAGGTCAGGGGGAGGCAAAAGTGGAGGTAGGGAGGAGTAAGGAGGTCAGGGGGATGGAGGAGGGCGGGGGAGGGCGGGGGAGGCAGAGAGGGGTACGGAGGTCAGGGAGGTCAGGGTCGTGGCGCAGGGCAGGGCGTGGGCGGGATGGGGGAGGCAGAGAGGGGTAAGGAGGTCAGGGGGAGGCAAAAGTGGAGGTAGGGAGGAGTAAGGAGGTCAGGGGGATGGAGGAGGGCGGGGGAGGGAGGGGGAGGCAGAGAGGGGTACGGAGGTCAGGGAGGTCAAGGTCGTGGCACAGGGCAGGGCGTGGGAGGGATGGGGGAGGCAGAGAGGGGTACGGAGGTCAGGGGGGTGGCGGAAGCCAGCGGATTCAGGAGGCAGTTGGGAGAATGCGCAGGGCCGGCCAGGGCGGTTTGGGATCAGTGCCTCGAAGGACAGGATTTGGTGGCGGCCGAGTCTGAGGCCGGCTCCACCGGACCGCCCCTGGCACCCAGGCTTCCCGAGTAACACACCCCTTCTGGGCTCCGGAGAAAAAAGTCAGCGGAGTGTGTGGCAAGGGCCCGTCCCTCCCTCTGCTCCTGACTGTCATCCTAGGCCTCAAATCGGCTGACTGTGGCCTGCTCAGAATTGGGGACGATGGCCTCAAATTCAGAGGGTTGGTAGGGTTTGTCCTGAGGGTCCGGCTGTGAGCCAGACGCCTTAGAGCCAGCAGTGGGGCCCAGGGCCCAGCCATGCCCTCACCAGGCCTGAAACAAGGGGCCGGAGGGAGGTTGCCTTTTATTTTTCCTAGTTGCTTTTGTTTATTTATTGTTAATTTTCAAATGTTTATTTTTGAGGGAGACACAGACAGAGCATGAGTGGGGGAGGGGCAGAGAGAGAGGGAGACAGACTCGGAAGCAGGCTCCAGGCTCTGAGCTGTCAGCCCGACGCGGGGCTCGAACTCACGAACTGCGAGATCATGACCCGAGCCGAAGTCAGAGGCTCAACTGACTGAGCCCCCCAGGCACCCCGACGATTTTGTTTTTAGAAATCATCTTTCGTTGACCGAGTTTGCCTTTTTATTTTTTAAAAGTAATCTCTATACCCAACGTGGGGCTTGAGCTCACAACGCCAAGACCAGGATTCGCATGTTCTACTGCCTGAACCAGCCAGGCGCCCCAGAAGGTTGCCCTTTGAAAGTGGGAGGAGGGCCCAGAGCTCAGGAAGGGGAATTTGGGAGATGGGGGGTAGGGCAGCCCGAGATTGTCATGCTGTGTCTGATGTCCGTAGCGTAGAGCCAGCTCGGAGCAGGCGCTCCACAGCTGTTCCCCGTGGCATTGCCCCCGTGTTCCCTCTACCCTTGCCAGGGATCTGGATCCGTGGCCCTGAGGCTGTACACATCCAGGCCTGCATCTGACCCTCTGTTTTCACTGCTGCTCTGAGGCTCCTGGGTGAGGGACCAGCTCCCAGCCCTGCCCGTCCTGATGCAGGGCCTGTGGCAGATCAGACACAACCTGCACGTGTTGAGTAAATAAGTGAAGTCGAATAAATCTACCAGTTTGGTGCAGCTGACAAAGGTTGCTACACTGAAACCTCTTACAGTACAGTGAGTGATGACCCTGAGGGCGGGGCCACCATCCGATATTTTGGTATCATCCATTTGATATTGAGTGCTTTTTATGTGCAAGGTAGCCTTGAAATACACTCATGAAAATCTCTGAGGTGCCATCCTTCCCTCATGGAGCTTCCCATCTAGAGATGCGGGTAAAACACTACCTCTCCCACACACAGTGTAACCAGATTTGAGGTATTTACCAACAGTTTGCTGTATTTCCAAAAGTAGGATTTATGCTAATAAATATTTAAGTCTGCAAGTGTCCCATTGAATCATCTTTACCTGAAACTCTAAACTTGCAGGGTGCTCAAAAATTGCTAAATTTACATGTTTCTGGGAAGTGGAAGTTAAAAATTACAACCTAACTATATCATTCAAAACTGTAAAAGGACTTTTTGAAACCTGTTTTTTACAGGTTTGATCTGTACTGACTTATGTATCACTGTTAAAATAGAAACTTTTCCCAAAGACTGAATAAAATATCTGAGGCTTTCCTAGACGATTTTTTAAAATCTTGGCACTTTTCATGGTTTTTTCAGTTATTTAATTTATGCATTCAAGTTATGTTTTCTAAAATGTAGGTAGAAGAATGGCCAACTCCTTTGCATCAAAGACCTTCACGGCACTTGCAGATCTGTATCCAAATATGGCTAACCTGGTAGGTTTTAAGATCTAGTGGTTTGGGTCTCTAATGAAACTATTTGGTAACATTATATTCCATCAACATTATTGACTTGACACGTGCTTATATAATTGACAAGATACTCACTGCATCAGTACCATTATTAGATATTAGGTACCCCGAAACCGCTTTGAATTTATGTCAGCGACATGAAAATTAGTCTTTCTTTTGGTCAGAGGGTAGGACATTGTAGGTATGATTAGCAATGGTTCAAAATAATCAAGTTTAGTTGTATTGTTTTAATTAAATATTTACTAACAGCTCCAATTTAGCATAATAAAATTAAAACATTTTTACTCAGCAAGATCTATTCTCTGACCAAACTGTACTTAAGTTATACATTTAAATACTTATCAGTAGGCTCCTTTTATGACCTAAAGGTACACGACAGATACAGTTGTGAAATATGTGAAAATTCATTTTTTACTGAAGGGCTGCAGGGGGAGTCCATCATTTCAAATATACGAAGACTTATTTAGTCAAACAAAATCTAGATGGAATCCTATTATCGTAAGGTAGTCACACCCCCTTACCTTCCCTGCCCTAGCAAATCTGTTGTTTATATCTGGCATTTACAAACCCGGTTTCTTAAAATGGGATTAAATTTACTTGTAACTGTAATAATGTGTAATGAGAAGTTTGTTAATGTTAAAAAATAATTGTTGCTGTTATAGTGTTTCTTGAAAGGTAAGCTATTTGTTAATTTCCTCATCGGTTAGAAAGTTGTACTCGATATTTCCATTAGGTGTATTTTTACAACAAAATTTGGTGAGATCTGCATGCATATGGAATTTAAGAAATAGCAGTGTGTCTAAAAGTAGTGAGACTAGTTAATAGCTCAGCTAGAATGTGGTAGTCTTGAAAGTTTGAACATATTTTAAATGTAACAGATTATTGCAGGCTTAAAATCAGCTGCTAGAATTAGTAATGTAAGTTTAGATTTATCTTTTCAGGAAAACATTTTTATTTCTTAAAGTACTTTTTCAATTTTTCTTTGGTAGTCACTAAAGAGAACGTTAAAATGTTTAGGGAGATGTTAATATCTTTAAGGTTAAGATCTACGACTTCAGAGCATAGATTTATTAGCATTAATATACAAGTTTTGTTACAATCAAATTTATATTACCGTTTAGCGTGTTTGGATTACAAAGCTAAGCAATTTTATGTGGCTTGTTAGAAAGTCCTATATTAAGGAAAGCTTTGAAGACCGTGGCAAATAAAACTGTATATACATGTGTTTTGAATGAATTCAGTAAGAATGGATAGCAATGCGCAGCGACTGCGCTCCACCTAGTGATTGAAAGTAAAGTAGAAACTTGCTAAGTATTAAATGATTATATTTGCAGTGGCAGTTAACTGTCTTATTGCTTCGTACTATTCCTCGTGGAATTGAACATTTATGAAGTTCTTTTAGATGTTTGTCTGGAGTAAATCTATTTAAATGGCTCCTAGTCAAAAATGTTTGTTAGAGCCAGTAAAATATAACAAGTCCATGAAATTAAATTTACCATCTACATCTGTGTTTAATATTTGTCTTCTATAACCCTTTTGTTTTTCAGAAAATAATTGGTATAGTTATTGGGAAAACAGATGTCAAAGGCTTTCCAGACAGAAAAAGCTGAGTTCTGGTTGACTCTTTGCTTCATTTTTCATCAAGTGTGGCTTATGACTGCAACAAAGTATATTTAAGTTATTGAACCTCTCATGCCCATTGAACTCCTTGAGGGCAATGGCCATGCTCTCTATTGTATGGTAAAGTACTTGATTTAAGGCCATATGTGGAAGGACGTTAAAATCATTTTTAATGACATGTACAGCTGTGTGGCCATAGTAAGGACTCTACCTTAACGATCACTCTCAGCCTCAGAGGTGCACATACACAGGTACAGCTAAGACAGAACATGACAAAGGACAGGGGTTTTGAGCACGGATGTGTCATGATAGAGTCGTGTTGAGGGAGAGAAGTCCAGCAGCACATCTGCATGTTTATTCAACCAGACCACCCAGTGGAAAAAATCCATTTTTTGTATGCGGAAAATACAGTTACCTTTGGTTTTAGTGGTTCTCACTGAGTTGTTTGACCTATGTAAAGCTTTTAGGACTATGAAAACATAATCCAAGACTAAAATTAGATTTTCAAAATCAACTCGTTTTCAAACTATTGTAGGTGACACAGAACAATACCATATAAAACGCCAAAACTAGCGACGCATTACTGTTAGCTTTTCAAACGTCAGTGCTGCGTGTTAAAGGTTGCAGTCTGAGTGCTTCTGGACCGCTGGAGGGAGGTCAGAGCTCTCATTAGACAGAAATTTTGTTTGAATCACCTGAGTAATTATGCCTATCTTTTTTTGACTCATGGTAGCTTTCTTTTATTTCATGGAATTAAAAAAAAATTTTTTTTAACGTTTATTTATACTTGAGACAGGGAGAGAGACAGAGCGTGAGTGGGGGAGGGACAGAGAAAGAGGGAGACACAGAATCGGAAGCAGGCTCCAGGCTCCGAGCGCTCAGCTCAGAGCCCGAGGAGGGGCTCGAACTCGCAGACTGTGAGATCTGACCTGAGCCGAAGTCAGACGCTCAACCGACTGAGCCACTCAGGCACCCGTATTTCATGCGGTATTCTTAAGTTTGATGTAAATAATGAAGATGTCATTTTGCACCCATGCTTGCTTACACCTTCACTTATTTCATCATGATTAATTAGATAGAATTATCATTTGAATAGTTTGAGCAAATCCATATATCTGTTTTCTAAGCTCTAAAAGGAATAACTTAAAATACATGAATTAGAAAAATGTCAGTATTTAAACATTTGCTAAAATCACAACAGTGAAATACAATTTTTACCTATCAGACTGTGAGGGTAGAGAGCTGTTCCTGTGGTGTTTGACTACTCTTTATGCGTATATGCACAAAACTCCTTTTGGAGACAAGGCGTGCTTACTGACTTTAAGGAAACATTACACATGTATTAATATGTTTTCACTAAAAATTCAAGCAGTTACAGAAGGTTATATAGTTGAAAAATGAACTTTTTAATTCAGCCCCCAGCTCTTCTGAACCTAGTCTCCTTCCCGAAGGTAAACGCTAATAACAGTTTGGTAGATACCTGTAATTTATACATGAATGTTAGGTTGTATTTAAAAACATTTTTTTTAATGTTTATTTTTTTTTGGGGGGGGTGGGTGTTGGGCAGAGAGAGAGGGAGATAGAATCTGAAGCAGGCTCCAGGCTCCAAATTGTCAGCACACGGCTTGACATGGGGCTGGAACTCAACGAACCAACCATGAGACCGTGACCTGAGCCAAAGTCAGTTGCTTAACTGACTGAGCCACCCAGGTGCCCCACTTTTTAAAAAAAAATTAAAAAAAAAATTGTTTTAGTGAGAGTGAGTTTAGGAGAGGGACAGAGAGAAAATCCCAGGCAGGTTCCACAGCCTGACGCGGGGCTCTATCCCACAACCCTGGGATCTTGACCTGAGCCAAAATCAAGAATTGGTTACTCTACCGTCCGGAGCCACCCAGGCATCCCATGGTTGTATTGCTTTTTTAATCAGCAAAAAAGCAGGGAAGAAATTTTATTTAAGGAGGAAAGGATGTTCCTGCTGACCCCTAGTGGCGCATTTGGTAGCACACATTTATTTATTTGAAGTAATTTAGATCTGAATTATGACTTAGTTTAAAATAATATCAGTAAGAGAGAAATTGCAGAACCTAAGCTACTATCTGTATGGTTCAAGCCTATGTGTCATTTCCCTCGAAATCCACAGATAACTGGGGAAAGAGAACAGAGGGGTCAGTCGTGAGGGGAGTTACCGACTGGCAGCTTTGAGATTCATACAGGCATAACATCGTAGAATTTGTATCTGAAATAATATTTTTACCATGTGTTTGAGTATGTTTGTTATCATAATAATCCTGTTTATTCAAACTTAAGAGTTTTCATTTGAAACATGAAAGCATTGGTTTCCCTTAGATGTTGGATCCGAGAGGTACACTTTCAGTTTTACCATTCGGGACTCACCAGCCCATTTTGTAAATGCAGCGTCCTGGGGCAGCGAAGGCTATATCAGATCTCTTTCTGACAGCTTTAGGATTGGAGAGTGTGGTAAGTGGGCATTGGTTCTTAAACTGTTTCTGTTAGACTGTTATTCCTGTGATGTATTTGAGGGAGTCAAAATAAAACACGGTTCCTAATTCTCAAGAACCTTATCAGAAGGAAGGCGTGCAGCTTTTCATTGCTTGAAATCCATTAATGTGATACTCCCGTATTTTTACCAGGTAGCTTTACGATCTTTGGTTTCTTTCCTTTTTGAGTTTGCGTCAATACCTGTTGTAGCGATAGCCACTTGTCTTTCCGCAAACATGATAAGGCTGCCAGGTAGCTTTTGATAAAACATAATGTTTGAATTTTAATGGGACTTTAAGAAGCTTTGCTTTCAGATTCAAATACCAAGTCTTTGGTATCCTTTGCCCATCCCAGGATCCCTCTGATGGGCCAGTGTACTGTACTAAAAAACAAGGACTCTGGAAACAGATCTGGGTTCAAATCCTGGTTCCAACACTTATTTACATCATGGCTTTGAGGAAATTTCTTAACCTTGTTGAGCCTCAACTATACATTAGTGCCCTGTAGATTCTCGTGAGTGTTAAATGAGGTTGTGCGCCTGGTGTCAGTGCAGAACTTTGTCATCCGCTGGGTGCCAGCTCCAGCCTCGTGCGGGAGACAACACGTACACCAGCCCTCTTTCGTGGTAGGAAAAAAAGGGGAAGAGTAGCGCACATAATTGAACTATTCCTCTCCAGTGCTGCGGCATCCAGCAGGGTACTACGTGTTCCTGTGGCTTAGCACCTACTCGTACATTTATTCCCTTGTCTTGTGAGCTGGCAGCGTTGTTTGTAGTGTCTCTGTAACTGAGTGATAACATGTGGACTCTGAAGGCAGAAAACTGTGCAAACTTCACAGGGCCCAGGACAGTGAGAAACATTTCTTGGATGAATGCCAGTACGTTAGTTATGTGGAGCTCAAGATATATTTTGGTTTTAAACCATATGTGGATGGGTGTGAGGGTGAATGAGATAAGGGATTCTGAAGGCATTAAGGTTGACGATAATGATAAAGCTAAGTAGGATCTCAGTGTGGTGGAGTGAAAAGATTACAAATTTTGGACCAACAAGTGTAAGTCTAGCTCTACTACTTTCTAGATATAAAACCTAAGAAAGTTATTTAACCTCTGTGACTTCTTTATTTGTAAAAAGGGATCATCATGGAGTGGTTGTGTGAGGAATTCGCAAAACGGCACAGAGAGGTCTCATGTAGACCATAATGAGGAAACAGAAGCCCTAAAATGTTAAGTCATAAAGCTGATGAGTTGTGGAACTGAAATCAGGAGGTGGATTTTGTATCGCTCTTTCTGCCCCAAGGCTCTCGTTTCCCAAGGCGACAGTGAATGGGGTGAAGTTCACTTAAAGTATAGGATTTATGGAAGGGCAAGTCATGACCAGATCACATGTTGAGTGTGACTAGTCAACAAAGCAACGTTAAAACAGGTCATCAGTTGGGATTGAAACCCAAAACACAAGAAATGTCATCTGGGATCAAATTGATGGTCAAACCCTGGGCTTCTGTGCCTCACCGTGCGGTAAGAAAAGGACCATGAAGGATGTGTAACACTGACTCAAGTTAGAAATAACATTGTAATGTTCATTGTTAGGAACACCTGTTCTTTATTTATCTAGTTACTCTTCTGTGATAGTATCTTTTCCTCCTCTTGTAGTGATCATTGAAAATCCTCTCATCCAACGAAAGGAATTAGAAAGAGAAGAAAAGTTCAGCCCGGCAACTCCTGGGTAAATATTCCAGCACAGAGTCAACACCTTTGTGCGAGAGTGACCGTCGCTGTTAAGTGCCTGTGCGTCAGGTTAGCAGAGGGCTTAATGAGGGTAGAGGCTTCAGCCTAAAAATTAGAAGTTTAGTTCTTCCTCACAGTATTTACCTTTGATTGTGAAGTAATGGACGTTGATACAGGAGTACATGAAAACTGGCTTTGTTACCTTTATTCTCGTGCTTACATTTAGACAAATTTGACTCTAGTCACATTAAAGCTGAGCAACAGGAAGGAGAGCTAAATCTTGTAAGTCCAGTATATGTGTCATAGCCAAAAGGTACGACTCTGGCTACATGCCTTACTCTCTTAGTTCGTGTTGTCTGGAAGCAGAACCAGGAGGAGCTTTTGTGTGCAGGTGGTGGCTGTCAGGGGCCGCCTGTAACACTAGGGTCAGGGTAGAGCAGAGAGGCGGCTCGACCGGAGCCAGGAGGGAGCTCTGGAACGTGAGTGGCACCCCTGAAGGAAGGGCAGTGGGCTTCGGGCCCCGTGTTCGCAGGCCACTGGCGGCGTTCCATTCCCCGCTGCTGGCATTTCTGATGGAGGACGGTTCTCCAGAGAAAGGTGAGGCTGGTACAGGGCTGTCAGTGGGACTCTGTCCCACTACACACATACCCTCCCCCCTTCCATTCTGTCCTCGCCATATACCAGACCCCAGTTCTCGTTTCTCTTTCCACTTTCTGAACACACTGGGCTCCGTGCACCGACACCACATGCATTTCACTTCCCTCTGCACAGAGCAGTCTCCTCTCATCTGCTTTGGACGCTTGCTCCTTCTCCTCAGTGAAGTGTACACTTGAACGCCACCTCCTTAGGCCTTCTCCGTTTACTTTGTGTTAGTGGCCCTGCCAGTCCCTCGCTGGGACCTCGCCCTTTGCCCTTATCATCATAACCTGCGATCTGAAATGATTTCATTGCTGTCTGTCCCCCACTCATACCTGTGAGCTCCATGAGATCAAAGGTCTTGTCCGTCTTCTTACCACTGTATTCCCTCTGCCTAGACTAGGGTTTGGCACATAATAGCTCTCGGCAGATATTTATGGAATGAACGGATGAATGGATGGAGGGAGGGTCAGGAGGAAGAGCATTTTTGGTAGAGGGAACAAGCATGAAACCTCCTGGCATTTTCCAGAACAATTAATAGTAGGTTGAAGCATAGGAAACTGTTGCTATTTGACTATATTTGGTCTAAAAACTAGTGCGGGTGCAGGTGTACGTGTCACTCTCATCATCTAGTATCTGATGTGGCTGGAATACAGGGCAAGGGCAGGGAGCAGTGGGAGGGAAAGCTGGAGAGAAGAGCAGAGAAACCTCACAGGCAGCTCTGCCTGCCTGCCTACCAACTTCATTCTCTGGCGATGGCTAGCCCAGAAGGTCTTTGAGCTGGGAAAGAATATGTTCATATTTGTGGTCAAGGAACATCACTTCAGCTACCTGAGCGGGGAAGGAAGCTTAGGAGACAAAGCAGTAGTTGGGGCGAGAAGTGATAAGATAAAACCCTGCAGAAGTAGGGGGGGTATGGGAAGAGGGCCTGGGTTAGAGGGCTGGACAGAGGCTCCCGGAAGGGACTTGGGAGTTGATTGGCTGCATGGGGAGCGCACCTCAATTCAAGTTCAGTATGTAGATGTTGGGCATCTATTCCACAGAGAGCATCATTGGAGGAAGTCTGTGCACGGTCCTGATGCAGGCAGGGCAGGGGGTGTCAAGAGATGGCAATGATGGGACACCCCCACCGACATTTTACAGTACTTTTATGCCCCTCTTTCACAGAGAACAAAACAGAAGCTCAGAGTTTTGGGCAAGGTCAGAAACTCGTATGCTTACAACTCGGGCACGGATTGGTCATCAGAACATTTTCTTAATGAAAATACATTTTAGACAAAAAATATTGTACAACATTTTTCACTGTTTCTGAGGGTATAAATTGTCTTGATATAGTCTAAGTCACAAGCAAAAAGATAATTTAATGTGAACCTGGAAATATTTTTCTACTAGAAAGTCACTTGATTTTAACTATTTGTGTGTTTACAATTTAGCAACTGTAAACTATTGCTCAGTGAGAATCACTCCACCGTAAAAGTTTGTTCCAGTTATGAAGTGGACACCAAGCTCCTTGCTCTGATATACTTACCTATTAAAGACTCTCGTGATTACTATTCACTGGGTGATATTGTTGCAAATGGACACAGTCTGGATGGAAAGATTATTAACGTGCTTGCAGCTGTGAGGTCGGTGAGTTAAAGCCTCAACAAAGCCAACCTCTCTTTGGCAGGGAGTCCTATCACTGCATTTCTGTTTGGAAAGTATTAACCAGTTGGAGTAAATTTTCTTGATCCATAGTCACTTGAATTCAGAAAATGGTACACGTTCTCATCAACATCAAAGTAGCATTTTATCTGTGAGTGAGTAGCAAAAGAAAATCATATTTGAGTGTGAAATGCAGCACACCCATAAATGATCTACTAACTGTACGAGAGCTTTTCATACTTGGCTTAAATAAAGACACGAATGGAAAGGGTAAATTCATTGACTTGAAGATCTGCAGGAAGTCTCCTGAAGGAGTGGAAGTTGGAAAACTCATGTCGTCCATTCGTGTGTGTGCTCGTGATATCCTGAGATGGGGGTGAGAATATCCACTGTGTGGCCGGTCTGTGACCTAATGCAGGCATCGTGGGGGGCTGCGGAGCCCCTCACCAACGGCACATCATCATCTCTCTCTCTCACAGTTGCTGCAGTGAGTTTCAAACTGTTGGTCAGACTAGTCACTTGGCAGGCATTTAGAGGGAGATCTCAAAAGTAAGGTTTCAGGGCCCCTGGGTGGCTCAGTGAGTTAAGCATCTGACTCTTGATCTCAGCTCAGGTCATAATCTCAGGGTCATGAGTTTAAGCTACTCTGTGCTGGGTGTGAAGCCTACCAAAAAAAAAAAAAAAAGTTTCACTAAAAAAAGCTCACGAAGAAGATGAAAGGAGCAAGACCAATTCCTCAGTATATATAGTGATGATAGTCAAAGACCATATATGTGTATGTATATGTATATGTATATGTATGTGTATGTGTATGTGTATGTGTATGTGTATGTGTATATGTATATGTATATATATGAAATAGCCCTGGGTATTGAAGATAATGTAGATAATGTTGTAAGTAATTGCTCATTGCTTTTCTGTATTAAATGACAGGGTTGATTCTCCCTGTTGACAGACCTGTGATGGTGAAGCCACGTCTGCTTTGCTGTCCACCTTAGCCCCAGCCTAGCACAGTGCCTGCCACATAGTGAGCCCTCGATATAATTCAGATCAGAGGAATAAATACCCTATATGAAAATATTGAAAAACAGAAGCGGTGCCTTGGTGGCTCAGTCAGTTAAGCATCCGACTTTGGCTCAGGTCATGATCTCACAGCTCCTGAGTTCAAGCCCCGCGTCAGGCTCTGTGCTGACAGCTCAGAGCCTGGAGCCTGCTTTCGATTCTGTCTCCCTCTCTCTGCCCCTGCCCCTGCCCCTGCCCCACTCATGCTCTGTCTCTCTCTCTCAAAAACAAATAAACATTTAAAAAATTTTTTTAAATTGGAGAGATCCCTTTCTGGGCAATTTATCTTGTTAAAAAAATTTTTTTTTCAATGTTTACTTATTTTTGAGAGAGAGAGAGACAGACAGACAGAGAGAGGGAGACACAGAATCTGAAGCAGGCTCCAGGCTCCAAGCTGTCAGCGCAGAGCCCAACACAGGGCTTGAACTTATGAACCCTGAGATCATGACCTGAGCCTAAGTCAGACCTTTAACCAATTGAGCCACCCAGGCGCCCTGGGCAATTTTAGCTTCTTAGGTAAAGGCGAAATATGATCTCAATTTCCCTGCAATTCCATATAATGCCATTATATTACAATGTAGTAAGAATTCTCTAAAACTCAGTATCGAGTATAAACAGAAGCCTGCAACAGCTTTTCCTGCTTAACCGCCGTGGGTCTGGTACTCTCTTTTCTGGGATGATGTTACCTCTTTGTTTTCCCATTCTTTCTTCTGCCATTTTGCTTCCATCCCTCTTTCATTTCCTTTTCTTCACATTTTTGTTTAACCCTTTCTCTCTTCTCTCTTACCTCTTTCTCTTCACTTTAGAGGCCTTTTCCTGCAATTCTCTCGTGTGCTGTGGTGCGGCAGACCTCTGTCCTCCTCAGGCTGTGCTTTCCTCCGACTTTCCTTCTAGATCCTGCTCTATTGCTGGCAGCTGTGTCTTTCCTCAGCTCCTTCCCCCGGAGCTCAGCCCTGCCGGGAGATGCAGTGGTGACAGTAGCTTAAGGAGCAGCTGGCTGGCCGCCCATGCTTGGGCCACTGCTGTGCGGCTGTCAGAGGGGCCTGCTCTTAAATTTGAGAACTCCCTGGGGGGACAGAAGGGCCCCTGAGCTTACCTCCACTTCCGTGATCTTCTTCTCCGCAATGTGGGTCAAATGAGATGGGGGTCAAAGTGCCCTCCCATACGTCCCTCATTTGGTCCTCACCACCTTATCCCTATGGAGGCGGCAAAGAAGGCATTGATACCATACCTGTGCTAGCAAGAAGAGGTTGCTGAGGCCTTGGAAGACTGAGCTCATTCAGTCACTTATACTCCATGCCAGGCTCTGAGCCAAGCCACGGGGATCACAGGGTGTTGAAAATATACTTTCTATCCTCAGTGAGTCCACCTAGATGCCACCCAGGGGCTTGTCTTGGAGCATGGTTTTTGACATGTTGAAAACATCCCATAGTCTTAAAGCACATATTTCTGTGTCTCTCTTTAATCAAAGTGTGTAACTTATAACTTCAGCTAAATATACCTAGTTTAGATAAAAGATGTTAAAAAAATTTTTTTTAATGTTTGCTTATTTTTGAGAGCGGGGGGAGAGGGAGGGGCAGAGAGCGGGAGACTCAGAATCTGAAGCAGGCTCCAGGCTCTGAGCTGTCAGCACGGAGCCTGATGTGGGGCTCAAACTCCCGAACGGTGAGATCATGACCTGAACCGAAGCCGGACGTTTAACTGACTGAGCCACCCAGGCACCCCAGAAGATGCTTTCTAAAACTGTGTGTGTGCACCCCAGAAGATGCTTTCTAAAACTGTGTGTGTGTGTGTGTGTGTGTGTGTGTGTGTGTGTATGTGTGTGAGAGAGAGAGACAGAGACAGAGAGACAGAGAGAGAGAGAATCCCAAGCAGGCTGCACTGAGCCATTCAGATGACCCCTAGATAGAAGATTCTTTTAAAATCACCAAGTATATAGTAGTGATTCTTTCTATTTTGATATTTTAATTTGATATTTAAAAGATAAAGATTTGAGTACTTCCATTAACAAACATTTAAGTACCTCTACAACTATAGGTGAAGAGTAATTATTTCCTTCAATTCCTAAGGTTGGAGAACCAAAATACTTTACAACTTCAGACCGAAGAAAAGGCCAGAGGTGTGAGGTGAAACTCTATGATGAGACGGAGTCTTCTTTTACAATGACATGGTAACCTCCCACCTCTGTTCCAAACTGAAATCCCTGCTGTTATCACCAAGACAGAATGCTTTTGTTTCACCAAAAAGATGATGGATTTCATAGTAGGAGAGGGGTAATGACTGGAGAGAAATAATTATTGGAGACTTTGCTCTTGTACATTGACTTGTTACACTCTGTGCTGTAAGATTAACTTAAAATGAGATCTGTAGGCAGCACGGGATTGTTTAGATGGACTCCACTGTGACTGGTTCATTCTTGTTCTCTGCTTTATAACAAACAATGATTTATTTGGTCCCATTGGTAATAAACCAGCCAGATTTTCCCTGATTGCCTGGGTAGCGTCCTGGAGTCAGGCTGTGGGAAGATGGTAGAAAAGCAAGTGTTGTCCCAGGCTGCACCTGGGGCACCGTAGGGTAGGACGTGGCATTATCTAGACACCAGAAGCCAGGGCACCAAAAAAAAAAAAAAAAAAAAAAAAAAACCACAAAAACCATTAATGTGAAACAGGCCTTCAACCCATCAGGTCTCCTGAACAGTTTATCCAATGTGGGAGCCCCCTCTTAATGGTCTGACAGAGAGACTTTAAAGGCTTTCAATTTGTAGTGACTCAGTTCTAACTCGCCTGGAGTGACCTAAGTAGTGGGCAAAGATGGAATTGATGGGGCAGAAGTTGTTAAAGATGAATAGTATCAAAGGAATGATTTATCACGCAGTTGTTAAATGCTTTGTGAAATAGACCGTGTGTCCTGCAAAATGCAGGAGAAGCCAGCATCCTTAACTTGTGCCTTGATAACTTGGGGAATCGTTAACTCCAGCCATTAGGACATTCTTTTTTTGGTAAATAAAGTGGTCACTGCCAGTTTTCCCTAATGTATTTGACTTTTGTTTCTTTTTAAAAATATGCAGTTGGGATAATGAATCTATTCTAGTTGCACAGAGCTGGATGCCACGAGAAACAGGTATGATACTGTGATGCTTGTGTTCACTGTTTGTCATTTTTTATACCCCCCCCACACATAATAATTTTAAAATGGCTTTTTCCCCCTAAACAGTAATATTTGCCTCAGATGTAAGAATAAGTTTTGACAAATTTCGGAACTGCATGACAGCAACAGTAATCTCAAAAACCATTATTACAACTAATCCAGGTAAAAGGCTATCTGAAATTTCTTATCCCTTTGGAAATGTCTGTCTGACACATTTCAGTATTTGTGCAGTATATTTAAGAATGAAAACAGTGCTTGGATTTCATTTGAATTAAAAGTGAAAACTGCTTTATCTGCTTTACATCTATATTTCTTAAATTTGCAGCAAGCTGTCTCTTTGCTGTCTTTACTAAAGAAATGTGAAAACTAGATTCATTTTTAGAGCATCATCCCTTGTAATCATTTCTGAGAGATCAATGCTATTGATCGGATTACCTAAATTTCTGTTTTAAAAATAAATTCAGTTTTACTATATTCAAATAATTTCATACTGGAGTACTGAGAACATATACATAGTATCATTAGTTCATAGCATGAATGAAATACCCCTAAGGCCCACAGGCGTGGATGTTGAAAGCAGTCACAGTTTATTCCAGCATGCAGTCTGGGGAGCGGGATCTGGGGAGACGTGAGGGGTTGGTGCCTTTAAGGACCCTCAGAGCACTTTGTACTGCAGATAGAATGCTTAGCCTGGCACCAGAGCCGGAATGACCCTTCACAATCTCAGGAAGATGTAAATACGACAGCCTTCCCTCTCGAACAGCAGCTCACTCTGCCGGCCACTAACAGAGCATCGACACTGACCGGGAATTACAAAGCAATTTTCTGTCTTTGAGCAAACCATTAGCAGAATTTTTTAAAGTATGACCTAAAGCGACAAGACTCTGTTGTCTCCGTAAGTGCACTGGACCTTGCACATCTGCCCAGGGACGCCGTGTCCCTGAAAGTGGTGTCGTGGAAGGTGACGTGATGTGCCCTGGCTTGCCTTCGTTGAGATCTCATCTGCTGTGCACATGCTGTGTGCCAGGAATTCTCCTGGGGTCCAGTGACAAAACACAAATGTCTCTGCCCGCGTGATGCTCACGGTCTAGCAGGAGAGAGAGATAAGAAACAACAAAGATAACACATCTGTGGGTTATGAAGTATTTAAGAAGAAAAAGAGGAATGGGGTCAGGAGGGGCCAGAATGACATGGTGGGTATAGGGAAGGTTGGCCTCCTTGGGAAGGTGACATTTGAGCAGAGACGTGGTGAGGCAGTGAGAGGGTTAACCACAGGAAAGAGCGCCAGGCAAAGGAGTAGCCAGTGCAAAGGCCCAGAGGCTGGACGGAGCCTGCTTGTGGGTGGAACAGCAAGGAGGCCAGTGTGGCTGCAGCTGACGGAGCACAGGCAGGAGGAGGTGTCAAGGTCAGAGGGGAGGGTGGGTCTCAAGAAGGCTTTATAGGCTAATGAGAGGTCATAGGGAAGGGGAACCAGGTCAGGATTTGGAGCCGAGGGTGGAATTTTCTATGAACTAAAAGGATCGCTCTATCTGCTTTTTATAAACCGATGGTGGCACAACTGTGATCTATTGTCAACATTTAAGACAAGACTGCACTCTTTGGTTCCTTTTCTTTCCATTTCTTTCCTTGAGAGGAATACTATGGTTTATTATTTTTTAATAATTTATCAATATTAATAGTTTTAATAGTATTATATAGAGTAATGTCAATGATTAAGAAATCTCCATCCTTTAAGGGTAAATTAGGCCTGGGAAAATTTCTAAAAGACATTTGGGTTTGTCTGTTGGAAAAGGTTATCAAGCTCATTAGGACAAAACTCAAAGCTAAGTTAATGAGACACATATTCAATGGATGTTGTCTATTTGGTTCTGAAAACAGATGCAAAGGTGAAATGTCAAAGTGTTTGAGCAATGCCAGCATCACCTGTATTGATGCTGTGAATAGACAGTGAAGAGACACCTGTTTCTCAAAGAGAAAAGGAGAGTACTCAGGAGGGTGTGTGAATTTTCATGTGCATATTTCAAAAAAAATTTCAATGTTTGTTTGTTTTGAGACAGATAGAACATGAGCAGGGGAGGGGCAGAGAGAGAGGGAGACACAGAATCTGAAGCAGGCTCCAGGCTCTGAGCCGTCAGCACAGAGCCTGACGCAGGGCTCAAACTCACGAACCACAAGATCATGACCTGGGCTGAAGTAGGTCACTTAACCAACTCAGCCACCCAGGCGTGCCTCATGTGCATATTTAATCACCCTTATTTCTAATTTCCTGGGCTATACCAGCCAAGTAGAAATTAAAAACCTCTACTGGCTTAAACTGTCATCCTAGCTTTGCTTATGGCTTTCTCTGCCCTGTGAGTGTCCACCACACAGGCCTGAGAACCTTGTCGTCGGCAGGGATCTTCATAGCCACACCTGCAGGGGGGGTAGGGGGTGGGGGTGGGGGGTCGTGGTTGGATTTCTGTGACCCCGGTCCAGCCCCTGCCCCTGTCTCCAGTGCCACAGTTCCGTCCGTGGTTCTGAAACATGCATTCATTCACTCACTCACTTACAAATATCTGTTGAATGCCTTTTATTTGCCAAGCACTGAGATGACGTGAGTCCTTTCTGGAACAAGGCCGGACACGATGGATGGATGGTCAGATGAGTGAAAGGACAGTCCCTATACTGGGTATGAGAGCCTCAGGGCTGGAAAGGCAGAAGCCCTGCTCACAAGGAATTTCAGGATGGTTCTGTGAAAGCTCAGTGATAGGACTCCTGGTTGAACAGGAGCGAAGGAGAAGTGCCTGCCTCTGCCCCGGGGCTCAGTGGGGAGGGGCCCCCGCAATGGCAGGTCTACAGAGTGTTGGAGTCGGTCAGGGAGGGCTGAAAGGCCGTCAGGTGTTGGAGGTTGGGGGCTTGGGCTGAAGGTGTCGGGGTCACATGGAAACCTTCTGGTACACGTTCTGACTATTCCTGAGAATACTTGTATTCCAAGTCGAGGAACAAGACTTTCAAATAAACTTAAAAATTTTTTTCTGATCAGAAAAGAAATGCATATAAAATTCAGAAAATACTAAAAGCAAAAAGGGAAAACGACACCTATACTCCTACTATTTTACAAGAGAATCATTTCTTTGATACATACTCTTCCAGATAACCTTGCATATCTGTGTGTGTGTGTGTGTATTTAATTTAAAGGAAATTGTTCCACATAGTTTTGTAAGCTGCCCTTTAACAATGTCTGGTCTACATCTCTTCACTGAATAGACTGCTGATGGCTGCACAATATCCTATTTATGTTTTCATATGCCTTTACTTATTGAAAATCATTTTGGGTCACTTGCAGTTATCTAAAAAGTGATCCATTGTTTTTCATTTATTGTGCATTTTCGATTTAAGATACACCAGAAGCTAACATCCTGTTGAATTTTATAAGAGAGAATAAAGAAACAAATCCTCTGGATGGTGAAATCGACAGTTATCTGAAAGATTCCATAAGTTGTAAGCGACCTTTAAATGTTATTTGGATTTTTAAAAGGAAGTACTTTGTTTTACACAGTAAAAGATACCATATTCTTATTCTGTAACTGCTATATTTCCACTTTCTCAAAGGTTGTATAAAACTTTTAGAGGTTTCTAAAACCTTTTGCCAATCTCATGGGAGCTACAAACTTGAGTTGACTGTCTTTTTCTTACTTTTAAGAATTATTTATGTATGTAGATAGGAGTCCTTTTTATCCTCTAAGGTTGCTAGCATGCCCCACTCTGAGGCTTGCCTTCCCACGCTTTTACTGGTGTCTTCTGATGACCAGAAAGTCTTCAATGAAATAAAATGAATTAAAATTGCCATTCTTTTCCTTTTTTTTTTGCTTTTTTTTGTTGTTATGTCCATTTATATAATCAGGTTTAATATAGCAGATATAATAATTTTTCTGTTACTTAACTGAGACTGTTACACGTTCTCATTTGAACTTTATAGTTTTTCTATTTGGATATAATCTTTCGGAGTTCTTCGAATACATAGAGAGCTGTTAATTACTTTTTATTTTTAGTAAATGCAATAGTTGATGTCTATACAGTTGAACAATTAAAGGTAAAAGCTTTGAAGAATGAAGGGAAAGCTGACCCTTTCTACGGGATTCTTTATGCTCACATTTCTACACTGAACATTGATGGTGCAACCACAACTGTCGTTCGACGCCGATGGTAAGCAGACCTATTACTGTCAGCAAAGTCATTCTTGTAAGAAATAAAGACCAACTAACGTCAATAAATTTTAAGCCCTACGAAAGTTAAAGATATTCTTTGAAATAACAGTGGTTATATATTTGAACGAAAGGTATAAATGAATAACCCATACTTAAATTTCCAAGACAGACTACTTAGATTGAAAGATTATAATTGCCTTAAATTTTTTTTAATGTTTATTTACTTTGGAGAGAGAGAGAGAGTGAGTGAATGAGTGGGGAGCAGAGAGAGAGGGAGACACAGAATCCCACGCAGGCTCCAGGCTCTGAGCACAGTGCCTGACGTGGGGCTCGAACTCACAAGCCGCGAGATCATGACCTCAACTGAAGTCAGATGCTTAACCAACTGAGCCACCCACGTGCCCCAATAATTGCCTTTAAAAAAAGATTTTAAGTAATCCCTATACCCAGTGTGGGGCTCAAACCCATAATCCTGAGGTCAAGAGTGGCACACTCCACTAACTGAGCCAGCCAGGTGCCCCTATAACTGCCTTTAAACAAAAAGTTCCTTTTTTTTAAGAGTCTCATGCTCTACCGACTGAGCTAGCCGGGCAAAAATTTCCTTTTTTTAAAATATTTATTTTTGAGAGAGAGGTAGAGCATGCAAAAATGGAGGCGGAGCAGAGAGAGGAGGGCAGAGGCTCCAAAGCGGGCTCTGTGCTGAGAGCTCAGCCCAACACGGGGCGCAGACCCGCAAACTGTGAGATCATGACCTGAGCTGAAGTCAGACCGCTCAACCAACCCAGCCACCCAGGCGCCCAAGCTTTCTCTCTCTCTCTCTCTCTTTTTTAATGTTTATTTATTTTGAGAGAGAGAGAGAGAGAGCAAGGGAGAGAGGCAGGGAGAGAGGGAGAGAGAATCCAGCAGTCTCCATGCTCAGTGTGATGTGGGGCTCCATTCATGACCATGAGATCATGACCGAGCCAAAATCAAGAGTCAGCTGCTTAACCGACTGAGCCACTCAGGTGCCCCTATAATTGTCTTTTAAGGTAAAATTTGATTTGCTGTGTTTCTGTAGTCACAAAATAAAAAGATATAATACTGCCAGAAACTTCGAACTGAGATGACAAGTGACAGCATTTAAAATTTTTCCTTGTTTATTTTTGAGAGAGAGAGAGCACATGTGCATACCCACAAATGGGGGAGGGGCAGGGCAAAGGAGAGACAGAATCCCAAGCAGGCTCCACACCCTCAGCACAGAGCCCGACTTGGGACTCAAACTCACAAACCGTGAGGTCACAACCTGAGTCTAGATCAAGAGTCAGACACTCAACAGACGGTGCCACTCAGATGCCCTTAGCATTTAAAAAAAAATTCTTTTCAGCTGTGGGCGCCTGAGTGGCTCAGTCGGTTAAGCATCTGACTTCAGCTCAGGTCATGATCTCATGGTTCATGAGCTCGAGCCCTACTTCTCTGTGTCTCTGCTCCTTGTGGTATTTCTCTCTCTCTCTCTCTCTCTCTCTCTCTCTCTCCCTCCCTCCCTCCCTCCCTCCCTCTCTCCTTTCTGCCCTCCCTCGTCTCTCTCTCTTAAAAAAAATTATTTTCAGCCACATGGTAAATATGATTTCTAGCCTCTCCTAGGTCAAAGTTATTGTACAAAAGCAAACCCCAGTAGATTTAATAATCTTAGCCAAAAGATGCTTAGCAAGAAACATCTAGGACGTTACTATGAATTTTTGTAATTGAAAATTTTATTGAGATAGTTGTAGACTCACATGGAGTTGTAAGAACTAATAAAGAGAATCCATGGATACTTTCTCCACTTCCCTCCGATGGTAACATTTTATGAAACTATAGTATTACATCGTAGCCAGGGTATTGATATTAATTCAATCTGATGATTTTTATTCAAATTTCACCAGACTGACATGCAGTCATTTGTGTGTGTGTGTGTGAAGTTCTATGTGGTTTTATTACATGTGTAGCTTTGTGTATCTACCACCACAGTCAGGATACTGATCTATGGATTTTAAAAACATTTTATGATTTGGTATTAAAGTTGAAAAAAAACCAGTGTGGAGGTGGCAATGTATGTCAGGTGTTTACTTTTTGAAAAATATTTTTCAAAAACTTTTTGAAAATTTTAATGTCTTTCTCATTTTTTCCTACATCTTTAATATTGATACGTGAGGAAAAGCATCTGAAATTTAGCTTAAAAGTGATACGTGCCCAGACAAGAAAGCACCGTCTTCAGATCGCCCCTCCACTTGAGAAACTTGTCGGTCTTTCTGTTCCACGTGGCTAAAGCAGACTGCTCCAAACATATGGAACAGCCTGTAATTCCCCTAAAGAGAGAAGAGTGGGCTCCTGGCAGTACTGACAGCATTCAGGGTGTGAACTTGACCACCCCTAGGATTTTTCTGTCAACATGTGGAGGCCTAGTACAGAAGCATCATGTGAGCATTTGTCGAACCCGGGCTTTCCGGGGACAGGGCATGATCCTTGCCCTCAGCGCCCTGAGCCAGGGAGACTAGACGGACGTACCTGCAGTGTCAAGGAATAGGCCGTGACAGATTTCCAGGGCTGAGAGCCGGTCCTGCCGCTGTCTGCAGAAGGGAGGGGGTGAAGGAGCCCCAGCAGGGGGATGCAGGGCAGTGGAAAATGGGATTGACCGCAAATTGTGGTGTTGCCTGCTTCGCCCGTCCGTCTGGCATTGCACTGCTCTAAGGGCTCCAGAAGTCCTTACTCTGCTTTAGACTTTTAAGGGAACGTGGTTCTTCAGCTAGAGATCAGGTTGGTCATTTACGCCCTCACCTGTTATCACTGTCTTTGTTTCTTTTCAGCTCGGGCTGTGGATACGTTATGAAGGAAGCATCCGGCACCTGCCCTACTTGCCACCGAGATTCTTTGGAACTTAAATCTGTTTTTCTCAGCTTCCACTTGCTAATTGATGTCACTGACCACACAGGCACCCTCCATGCCTGCAGCCTCACGGGAGGTGTTGCAGAGGAGACTTTAGGCTGCACGGTAAGTAGCAGAAAGGAACGTGTGTTTAGAAATAATTCCAGATTGAATTCTCTTCCCCCGAACATAGGTTATTTCAGTGGACATTTGATAGAAATTAAGTCATTAATAAAGAGGTCTGGGGGAAAAAATCAGTCTTGATGGAAACACACATTGCTTTAGTGAAGAAATAATTGCACGTTTGCCAATCACCGCTGTCTTGCTGCTGGGAATAGTGTTGGAGGCTGTTGGCTGCAGTGGAGAAAGACCTTCTCTGTCTGTAGTCACAGTGGGCAGAACAGCGCATTGGGGGGTGCCGATCGGTGGTGAGACAGAAGGAGGGTTTGGCGACGCGCCACGACCAGCTGCGCAAAGTGAGCCCGATGCAGTCAGCGCACACGGTGGCCTCCATCGGGATGGCAGCAGATATTTAGGGGCGTGTGGGCTTGATGACAGGCATGTGTTTTCTATGGTGAGAACCCGCTCCTGAAGTTTACCATTAAACCTCGGCCCCAAGCGGTTTCTAGTTTGTGAAGGGGAGTTTTCTGGACTGAGCCACCTGACTCCCTTCAGGGGTTTCCTTCAGAGCCTTTCTGACCTCTCCTCCATTTAGAGAATTGAGCTGTCACTTGTGTGAATAAAATCCCAGTCAAGTGAGCAAAGTGAAGCTCCACATTGCTGTCAAGATGAGTTATTTATACAGACTTCGGAAATGTGTGTTTGATCGTTTTAACCAGGTGAATGAGTTTCTTACAATGACGGATGAACAGAAAACAGCGCTGAAGTGGCAATTTCTTCTGGAGAGAAGCAAACTTTACTTAAAAGTTAGTATATTTTACAGTACTATGTTACTCTGTATATTCAAGTAATAAGAAAATCCTAGAGTAAGACCTAGAAAGTTCGGGAATTTGTTATTTTTAATGCCCAATTCCACATGTGCAGAAGGACTTGGCTACTGTGGAAACAATGCAAGTCATCTGTTGTTTTGTTTTTTTTTTTCCCGTAAAGTATAAAGGGACTCCACAGGACACCAAAGAAATAGACCAGCAAGGGGTGCCTGGCTGGCTCAGTCGGTGGAGGGTGGGATTCTTCATCTCAGGGTTGTGAGTTCAAGGCCCACGTTGGGTGTAGAGATTACTTAAAAATAGGATCTTTAAAAGAAAGAGAGAAAGAAATAGACCAACAAAGACACTATATGTAAGGTTAACTCCAAGGCAGTGCGCTGGGCTGTCAAAGCTGGTCCTCGCCCTGCCCCACCTGTGTGGCAGTGCCCCTCAATTCAGTAAGCAGAACTGGATGGCACGGTCACATGCGTGGGTGCGGGGGGCTACACAGTCTCCGGGTTTGAACTCTAATCCCGCCACTCAGCCTCTGTGACCCTCTAAAACGCTGTGGTCCTGCTGCTCTAACCAGAGCAGGGCCTCAGCATTGGGGGGAGGGGGTGGTGTCACAGAATCTTAGTATTCAAGGGGAAAGGGGACTGAGACAAACTCCTGTTGTTTTGCAAATGCGGAAAATGGGACCAAGAAATACTGCTACTTGTGCCAGGTCACAGGTGAGATAGGGCTGCAGCCTACGTGACTCCTCTCCTTCTGCCAGTCTGAAAAGTTTTCTCCTTCACACTCTTCAAAGTTTTTAAGCTCCTCTTTCAGAGAATTATATCTGTCTGTATTTACTGCACGAGGACGTAACATCGAGAACAACCTAAAACACGTTCATGAGCACACATTCCTTTAACAGTCTGCAATGTCGTCATCTCATGTTCCATAGCCTCTGGAAAACCACCGTGTGTTCTGTGGAAGAATGAGAATAAAAAGGCCAACCGCGTCTTAGTATAATCACGGAAGTAGTTGTGATCTCACAGAGACTCTAAAATAGTCTTTGAGAACACTGCATCTCCACCAGCCCAGCCTCAGAAGCAGGTGTTCCCATTTTCCAGTGGCTTCTTTCCTTGTGGCCTCAAGCATATCCGAGTGGGTTACCGACATGGAGTTACCTATGGTCTCACTGATATTTCTAGGACCTTGCTTTGAGACTTCTTCATTGCTAGGCCTAAGGGGGAAATTGCAAGGATATGCTGTGTCTCTTCCACCATTAGCATGGGTCCATGTGAATACTGTCCGTTCCCAACTCAGAACATACTCAGATCTATGACCGACTTTGTTTTCCCTCCAAATATGAGGTGCAAGTTGCTAATGAATTTGATCAATTTAAATTCATGGCAAGTTACTTGCAGTTTTCCTAACTCAATTCAAACATACCAATACATTGCTCTCAAGTAAATATTGTACCTTCCCAAAGAATATTTTTAAAAAGTATTTAAGTCAGATTGAACAAAGATTTTAAGCAGATATAAAATGGTCATATCACAGGGCCACCTGGGTGGTTCAGTCAGTTAGGTGGCCCATTTTGGCTCAGGTCGTGATCTCATGGTCTGTGAGTTCAAGTCCCGTGTTGATCTCTGTGCTGACAGCTCAGAACCTGGAGCCTGCTTGGGATTCTGTGTCTCCCCCTCTCTCTGCCCCTTCCCTGCTCACTCTCTGTCTGTCTCTCAGAAATAAACTAAAAAGTTAAAATGATCATAATACAAAATGTAATAAAGATCTTGGGGCGCCTGGATGGCTCAGTCGGTTAAGCGGCCGACTTCGGCTCAGGTCATGATCTCACGGTCCGTAAGTTCGAGCCCCGCGTCGGGCTCTGTGCTGACCGCTCAGAGCCTGGAGCCTGCTTCAGATTCTGTGTCTCCCTCTCTCTGTGACCCTCCCTCGTTCATGCTCTGTCTCTCTCTGTCTCAAAAATAAATAAACATTAAAAAAAAACTAAAAAAAATGTAATAAAGATCTTGAGAATCAAATACAATTTATCAATTATTTTAAATCAGTTAAAAAATGACAAAAAGTATTGTTGTACAGATGGGATATTTTGTATATGCATATTTCAATTAAAAATAGGGGTGCCTGCGGGGGCTTAGTCGGTTGAGTGTCCAACTCTTGATTTTGGCTCAGGTCATGAGCTCATGGTTCGTGAGATCGGGCCCCACACACTGGCTTCCGCGCTGAGTGTGGAGCCTGCTTGGGATTCTCTCTGTCCCTCTGCCCCTGCCTCTCTCTCTCTCTGTCTCTCTCTCTCTCTGTCTCTCTCTCTCCTTCAAAACAAACAAACAAAACTATGGCTACTTCAAATGGTTTAGTTGGAGGGATTTCAAAAGAAGGTATTTTAATGTTTTAAAACACATGGTGATATTACTACAGGTCCTTTTAAGTCTGATGTTAGTGTCAAATGATTTCCAAAAAGGGTAAAGCCATGACTGTCATACAAAAATAAAATGAACACATCACAGATTTAATTCAATTCATTCGTTAGTGAAGAAACCAGGAATGTGTCCTCCCTGAATGAATTCAGAGGAGAACCGGGAGAAGAGGCATAAAGGCAGGCTACCAGCAGTGCTGAAGCGGGCTTCTGTGCACCTGCAGAGTGGTCCTTCTGCAGGGCAGAGTGGTCGAGTCCTCACCCAGATGGAGTTTATCTGGATTTCTCCGAGCGGGACCACTATTTGCTTCACTATCTGTTTCCTGCAACTTAAAAACCGCTCCATCAAGGCCCTGAAAAGTGCTGCCGAATGAGGCAGCTCCAGCGCTCCGGCCAGCCGCACCCCGACTGGGGGAGGGGGGTGGGGACGCTCCATGGGAAGGTGCCCACGGAGCTTCGTTGCCCAGTTCAGTCTCGCAGTGTTTCCTGCCAGGAGTCTTTTCCTAGTAGTCTTTGAAAGTAAACCAGCTAGCTGATGTGCCCTTCTGCCCTGCGTTAAATAAAATGTTGGTGAAGGTGCTTTATTGTCAGAAGGGAGACGTTGTTATCAATAAAGCACATCACCACGTCCCCATAGCCTGACAGATTAGGTCGCCACCACGGGTTAACATCTGTCACAGCTGCTGGCTTGACACACTTTATTTTATGCATGATTGTACGCATGTAACCTCTGCACCCAATGTGGGGCTTGAACTCATGACACTGAGATCAAGAGGTACATGCTCCACTGACTGAGCCAGCCGGGTGCCCCTTGAAGACACTTTAAACCCTTCTTTTTGTTAAGTACTGGATTTGAAACTCCAATTTTCCTACCAAAGAGAAATGTCATGAAACAAATAACATAGATTTTTACAAAATCAGCATCAGGAGCCACATCTGTAATTTCTCTCCAAACTGGCCCTGGGACCGGGACTCTCTCAGGTGTATGCTCACACCTGCAGAACAGCTCGTCGCGGCTCTCTTGTGCTCACTGGTTTTCAACTTTATATATGTGGTGGTTTTTATTTTTTTTATTATTTTTTATTTTTTTTAATGTTTATTTATTTTTGAGACAGAGAGAGACAGAGCATAAACAGGGGAGGGGCAGAGAGAGGGGGAGACACAGAATCCGAAACAGGCTCCAGGCTCTGAGCTGTCAGCACAGAGCCCGATATGGGGCTCGAACTCACGGACCGCGAGATCATGACCTGAGCCGAAGTCGGACGCTTAACCGACCAAGCCACCCAGGCGCCCCTATACGTGGTGGTTTTTAAAGTTAACTCTCTCTCTCTCTCTCTCTCTTTTCTCCCTGCAGTTCTTTTTATCACATAGAGCAAGGGGTGGACTGAGAGTTAGCGTGCTCTCGTGTAAGCTTGCAGACCCTACTGAGGCAAGCAAGAACTTGTCTGGACAAGGAAATACTTAAAACAGGGTATTTTAAACTCTGAACAAGGATATGAGCTTGGACTCCCTGGAAAGTGGAAAACGAGTTTGAAGATTATGGATGAAATTGTATTTTGTTCAAATGTGGTAAAAATGTTTCTATAAATTGTTATTATGTTACCTTCTGGAGTTGGTTGAGAGGGGTGAATCTTAAAATCTCTCATACAACCCAGCTCCTTTGTCAGAAGTCCTTTTCTTCCAGCTTTGCCCAAGTTGGAAAACGTTTGCATGAATTAATAAACAAGTTTAATCTTCCCCACAGATATGAATGATTTCTTTTTTTTTTTTTTTTAATTTACATCCAAGTTAGCATGTAGTGCAACAATGATTTCAGGAGTAGATTCCTTGGTGCCCCTTCCCCATTTAGCCCATCCCCCCCCAACCCCTCCAGTAACCCTCTGTTTGTTTTCCATATTTAAGAGTCTCTTCTCTTTTGTCCCCTCCCTGTTTTGATATTATTTTTGCTTCCCTTCTCTTATGTTAATCTGTTTTGTGTCTTTTTAAAAAAATTTTTTTAACGTTTATTTATTTTTGAGACAGAGAGAGACAGAGCATGAACGAAGGAGGGTCACAGAGAGAGGGAGACACAGAATCTGAAGCAGGCTCCAGGCTCTGAGCGGTCAGCACAGAGCCCGACGCGGGGCTCAAACTCACGGACCGCGAGATCATGACCTGAGACGAAGTCGGCCGCTCAACCGACCGAGCCACCCAGGCGCCCCTGTTTTGTGTCTTAAAGTCCTCACATGAGTGAAGTCCTATGCTATCTGTCTTTCTCTGACTAATTTCACTTAGCGTAATACCCTCCAGATCCATCCACGTAGTTGAAAATGGCAAGATATCATTCTTTTTCATTGCCAATATATGAGTGTATTGATATACGAGTATCGATAATACTCCATCGTATAAATATGCCCCATCTTCTTTATCCATTCATCCAGCGATGGACATTTGGGCTCTTTCCATACGTTGGCTGTTGATAGTGCTGCTGTCAACGTAGGGGTGCATGTGTCTCTTCGAAACAGCACACCTGTATCCCGTGGATAAATGCCTCGTAGTGCCACTGCTAAGTCGTACGGTAGTTCTATTTTTAGTTTTTTGAGGAACCTCCATACTGTTTTCCAGAGCGGCTGCACCAGCTTGCATTGCCACCAACAATGCAAAAGAGATCCTCTTTCTCCGCATCCTCGCCAACATCTGTTGTTGCCTGAGTTGTTCATTTTAGCCACTCTGACAGGTGTGAGGTGGTATCTCACTGTGGTTTTGATTTGTATTTCCCTGATGACTGATGTTGCACATTTTTTCATGTGTCGGTTGGCCATCTGGATGTCTTCTTTGGAGAAGTGTCTATTTGTGTCTTTTGCCCATTTCTTCACTGGATTATTTGTTTTTTGGGTGTTGAGTTTGATAAGTGCTTTACAGATTTTGTATACTAACCCTTTATCTGATATGTCATTTGCAAATATCTTCTCCCATTCTGTCGGTTGCCTTTTAGTTTTGCTGACTGACTCCTTCACTGTGCAGAAGCTTTTTATTTTGATGAGGTCCCAGTAGTTCATTTTTGCTTTTGTTTCCCTTGCCTCTGGAGATGTGTTGCGTAAGAAGTTGCTGCAGCCGAGATCAAAGAGGTTTTTGCCTGCTTTCTCCTCGAAGATTTTGATGGCTTCCTGTCTTACATTTAGGTCTGTCATCCATTTCGAGTTTATTTTTGTGTCTGGTGTAAGAAAGTGGTCCAGGTTCATTCTTCTGCATGTCGCTGTCCAGTTTTCCCAGCACCACTTGCTGAAGAGACTGTCTTTATTCCATTGGATATTCTTTCCTGCTTGGTCAGAGATGAGTTGGCCATACATTTGTGGGTTCATTTCTGGGTTCTCTATTCTGTTCCATTGATCTGAGTGTCTGTTCTTGTGCCAGTACAATACTGTCTTGATAATTACAGCTTTGCAGTGTAGCTTGAAGTCTGGGATTTTGATGCCTCCTGCTTTGGTTTTCTTTTTCAAGATTGCTTTGGCTATTCTGGGTCTTTTCTGGCTCCATACAAATTTTAGGATCATTTGTTCTAACTCCGTGAAGAATGCTGGTGTTATTTGGATAGGGATCGCATTGAATCTGTAGATTGCTTTGGGTAGTATTGACATTTTAACAATATTTATTCTTCCTATCCAGGAGCATGGAATCTTTTCCCATTTTTTTTTGTGCCTTCTTCAGTTTCTTTCATAAGCTTTCTATAGTTTTAGGTGTATAGATTTCTCACCTCTTTGGTTAGATTTATTCCTAGGCGTTTTATGGGTTTTGGTGCAGTTGTAAATGGGATCGATTCCTTGATTTCTCTGTTGCTTCGTTGTTGGTATATATGAATAATTTCTTTAAGCCCCTTTCCTCTTTGCCTTGTTTCCATGGAGAAGGATCAGAACTTCTGAAAATGATGTCCCTGGAGCTTGGCAGGGGCTGACTGCTCTCCAGGAGCTGGGGAGGGGCGGGAACAGTAGAAACCGGGGTCAGTGCTGGGCAGTGGCTTTGAACGCTCAAGAGCTTCTCTGATCCTCTCCTGTGATGACACATGAAGCCGCTCAACGCTTATTGAGGCTGGCTGACTCAGGGCTGACAGGTGTGAGCCCGACTCAGCTGGGAGGAGACCAGCCTCAGAAGTTCTTAGGGGCGGCGCCAGCCTGGGGCCTGGAAGGATGAGGGTGTCCCGGCAGGACGCCACCCCCACCCCGGCTGTCCTGCTCAAAGCCCCGGGGCGTCCTGCTCAGCCCCGGCCGTTCCACACTTGCTGCATAGACCCACCAGCACAGTCAACACTGGCCCGCAGTCTGGGAGGTTTGGCCTCTCCGTCCCCCACGCCCGGAGTGAAAAACAAAAGGTAAGTATATGAAACTCTTAGAAAGCAGGTGTTGGGACATAAATTTGTCAGCAGTGTGGTGTTTGCTTTTACCACGGGCAGCCGTGGGTGGACCTGGTGTGTCCAGACCGTGGTAAGAAACAAGATGATGGAGGACTTGCCCGAGTTGGGCAGGCAGGGAGTGTGCCCGATGAAGCAGGGTACAGGTGTCCATCCAGACGGCAGGCAGGGAAGGAAGGAGGAGGGTGGTGGTGGTGGGGGGGGCGGTGGTCATGCCCTTCCCATTGGAGCGGGCAGGTTCAGGGTGGGGAGGAGAGGGAAGTTGAGGGTGCCCGCCTGGTGTCCACATTCACACTCTGTTGGTTAAGCAAGAGTGGGTGTCCAGGAGCCCAGGAGACGAGGCAGGACACCGGGCCCTGATGGTGTGTCCCGACCTGCCGTGCCCGGCCCCCTGGTGCCCTGACCTCTAGCAGCGGGTCCCCCAGACCAAGGCCTGGACCACAGGTGCCAGGACCAGGTGTGGGCTCTTACGGTCCATGGGCCTCAGCTGCTCTGTTTTGCCACTGGCTTCAGCAGCCTCATACAGACGCCTTCTGAGCATTGGGCTGTGAAATTGCACGGGCATTCTGAAAACACGGGCATTCTGAGATTGGGCTGTGTTTCACACTCCGTGTTCTCTAGCCACAGCCTGAGGACCCTAGCAAGGTGGCAGAGGGCTCTGAATGGCCTCCGCGCAGCTGCCTTGGTGACCTGTGAGTCCACCAGCATTTACTTAAGAAGACCCCGTACCTGTCACTGGAGGGATGCCCTGACTGTGCGTTTCTTTTTTAAATTTTTATTTATGTATTAATTTTAATATGAAGTTTATTGTCAAATTGGTTTCCATGCAACACCCAGTACTCATCCCAACAGGTGCCCTCCTCAATACCCATCACCCGCCCCCCATCAATCCTCAGTTCTCAGTTTTTAAGAGTCTCTTATGTTTTGGCTCCCTCCCTCTCTAACGTTTTTTTTTTTTCCTTCCCCTCCCTCATGGTCTTCTGTTAAGTTTCTCAGGATCCACATAAGAGTGAAAACATACGGTATCTGTCTTTCTCTGTATGACTTCTTGCACTTAGCAGAACACTCTCCAGTTCCATCCACGTTGCTACAAAGGGCCAGATTTCATTCTTTCTCATTGCCACGTAGTATTCCATTGTGTACATAAGCCACAACTTCTTTATCCATTCGTCAGTTGATGGACATTTCGGCTCTTTCCATAATTTGGCTATTGTGGAGAGTGCTGCTATAAACATTGGGGTACAAGTGCCCCCATGCATCAGCACTCCTGTATCCCTTGGGTCAATTCCTAACAGTGCTACTGCTGGGTCATAGGGTAGGTCTATTTTTAATTTTGTGAGGAACCTCCACCCTGTTTTCCAGAGCCGCTGCACCAGTTTGAATTACCACCAACAGTGCAAGAGGGTTCCCATTTCTCCACATCCTCTCCAGCATCTGTAGTCTCCTGATTTGTTCCTTTTAGCCACTCTGACTGGCGTGAGGTGATATCTCAGTGTGGTTTTGATTTGTATTTCCCTGATGAGGAGTAATGTTGAGCATCTTTTCATGTGCCTGTTGGCCATCTGGATATCTTCTTTAGAGAAGTAAGTGTCTATTCATCTTTTCTGCCCACTTCTTCACTGGATTATTTGTTTTTCAGGTGTGGAGTTTGGTGGGGTCTTTATAGATTTTGGATACTAGCCCTTTGTCTGATAAGTCATTTGCAAATATCTTTTCCCACTCTGTCGGTTGCCTTTTGGTTTTGTTGATTGTTTCCTTTGGAGTGCAGAAGCTTTTTATCTTCATGAGGTCCCAGTAGTTCATTTTTGCTTTGGAGATGTGTCAAGAAAGAAATTGCTGCGGCTGAGGTCAGAGAGGTTTTTTCCTGCTTTCTCCTCTAGGGTTTTGATGGTTTCCTGTCTAAAATACAAATGGTTTCCTGCCTAAAATACAAATTTTAGGACTGCTTGTTCTAGCTTCGAGAAGAATGCTGGTGCAATTTTGATGGGGATTGCATTGAATGCATAGATAGCTTTGGGTAGTATTGACATTTTATTTCACCTGATGACACAGGAAGTCTATAGGGCCAGGGGTCAGGCCACAGCGAATCATAGGGGCGCCACAAACTGTAACTCACACCTTTATGAAATGAAGATGACAAATTGGTTGGTACCTAAGTTTGGTTGTAGATTGGCCAGAATTCACACACTAACAGGTAAAGAAGCTACTCCGTCCCACAAAATACACAGGCCCTTGTCCGGGACCTGCACTCCCCCGCTGCTCTCCAGGAGCTGCTCTGCCTGGTCTCTGCGTCCTCGGACCTGCAGCTTTGCTCTGGCTGTCCGCAGTCGCATGGCGGCTGTACGATTCTTCCTGATCCACTAGTGGTTCATTTCGGGAAGATCCTCCTCTCCTAATGCTGCGCCGGTGAGTTTATTTGCCTGATACTGTGCACGTGGCAGAAACACGGTGTCCGTGTGTCCGTCTGTCACTCATCTTGAGGAACCCTGGGGTGGTTTCTGCTTTTTAACTATATTTTGTTATAAAGTTTGACGTGTTTATTGTAGAAAAATTAGAAAATACTAGATAACAAACGGGGAAAGCCCTAACTTCCCGCCCCCGAAGTCCTTCCCTGGTGTGTGATGCATTCTTTTCTTGTGTGTGTGTTTTTGCTGTTGTTTTTTGTGGTAAAATATACATCACATAACACCATTTTAGCCGTTTTTAGGCTTACAGTTCAGTGGCATTAAATACATTCACAATGTTGTGCTGCTGTCACCACCATTCATTTCCACATGGTGGTCACCATCCCGAACGGAAACTCTGCCCCCATTAGACTAGAACTCCCATTTCTGCACCCCCAGCCCCTGGGCACCTCTAATCTACCTCATCTCTGTGAGCTTGCCTCTTCCAGGGGCTTCATACACTGTGTGACCTTGTGTGTCTGGCTTTTTCTCCGAGCATCATGTTTTCACGGTTCACCTATGTTACAGCGTGTGTCAGTCTCATTCCTTTTTATGGTTGAGTAGTTTCCGCCGTGTGGATGGAAGGGAGGCTAATCTGCTCATCTGTCGACGGACGCTTGGGCTGTTCCCACCGTTGGCTCTTGTGGTCAGCCAGTCAGCGCTGTTACAGACGTGCGGGTACAAGCACTTTTCATTTTCCTGTACGTCTTTCCTGTCACGTATCTGTCTTTCTTTGTGAAAACATACAATTTGCAAACGCAGGTTACATTATAATCTGCTTCCACACTGGGAACTTTGTGATCACTTACTACTGGACACAACTTCAATGGCCGCATATCCTCTCATCACAGGAGTGTAGGGTGCTGAGTGTCATCTACCCAGTACTGCTAGACATGTTAGGTGCTCCCCAGCTTTTGCTGTTGTAAACACCAGCTATAGCTAAGTGTCCACATTCTTACTTCCTTGGGATGAGTTTCCGGACATTAAATTGCTACAATAATACCAATAGCTGACATTATCGAGTGCTTTCTACGTGACACATTGTAACAAACACTTTACCTATAGTATCTGATTTACTCAAGTACTGTGTTTCCAGTAACAAAACATTTGAAACGTGTGCAGCCTGCCGGGGCTGCCGGGCCTCAGCCAGGTCCCTTCACGTTCAGCTAGACATCTCCAACCCTCAGCTTCCCTGGGAGGCGGAGAACCATGTGGGGAAGTCATGGGAAGGGTGGGGGCAGGTCCCAGCAGTGACTTCCCCTTGGGACGGCCAGTGCACTGAAGCTCGCCTCTAGCTCTGAGCCCACCACGTTCTTTCTTAGCTTGCTCTCTGCCTTTTGCGGTTCCTCTTGAGTTTTCTCCTGAGGGTGGTCCTTCAGTAAGTCACCTGAACAAGAACCCCACTCAGCTCTGCCATAGTACCAGCCATAGAAAGGGATTATGACACAGCCAGAGAAAGGGATTACGAAATCTGTATTCACTGACCTGGAATGATGTTTCATAGTCTATCAAGTGGATGTATTCATTTTTTATAAAAGCTCAAGAAACACTAAAGAACAAGCGCAAAAGAACAAATGTGAACCATAGGTTCTACAGGAACTACTACCGCATGGGATTTTTCCCTTCAGGGTGCTGACGGTATTGTGTGTAAGAAGGTCCCTGTCCGTACGAGATGCGCACTGGAAGGGTAGAGGGTTTCTGCAGTTTGCAGTTTTCCAATGCAAGTGCGCTTAGGCATATGTCTGTGTGGAGGGGAGAGGGGGAGAGCAAACATAGCCAATATTGACAATTACTGAATCTAACGAAGGGTGTACGGAGCTCATTGTATTATATTAGTCTTTCAACTTTTTGGTAGGTTTAGTTTATTCAAAATAAAAAGTTGGGGGGAATATGCCTCCTGGGCTTACAGTGATTTTAGCAAGAGCAGGAATTGTGGGAATTGGTGTCTCTCCGTGTTTTATTCTCCCAGCCAAGGACTTTCTGTGCTATAGGTGCAATGCTGTAGTCAGCCATTTGTGACAAAGCCCATGCCACCACTGCGGTGGACGCTGACCTCAGGGGCACCCTGCGCTCCCTGGGAGCTGGCTTGTGCCACTGGGCGCTGCATGTGAGCACTGCTCCTGCCTCCTACCTTTTGGCTTTGAAGGTCTGTCAGCTCGATGGACTCGTCTCAGTTGAACCTTGTATCCTAACCTAGTTAGACTGACACACTTTCAATACCAGCGGGCCCTTGAGTCAGCTCTTCCCCTTAGGAGAACCAGCCGGATGAAATAACTGCAAACGTGCTCACTCTACTAGCAAGTAATGAGAAACGATTTCAATTGCCAACAATGGGGGGACGGACTTGAGAGTCTTACGCGGTCACTGAAATCAGGACTGCAGAAATGTGCCAACCGACATAGCACAGTCACAATGTACGGTGAGAAAAACAGGTTAGAAAATTGTGTTATGAGCAGATCTTCTTTTAAAAAATCACAGGGGCGCCTGGCTGGCGCAGTCGCTTGACTTTGGCTCAGGTCATGATCTAGCGGTCTGTGAGTTCGAGCCCCATGTTGGGCTCTGTGCTGACAGCTCGGAGCCTGGAGCCTGCTTTTGGATTGCGTCCGCCCCTCCCCTGCTTGTGCTCTGTCTCGCCCTGTCTCTTAAAAATAAATAAATGTTTAAAAAAATTAAAAATTACAATGTCATCCACAGGTTTGGAAGCAGGTAGACTGCATGCTTCACTGTAGCTGGCTCTGGGTGAAAGAAATTTTGGGTGTTTTGCTTATTCATGTTCCCTACCTCTTCTGTAATAAGCGTATACTGCTTACGCAGTTACAATAAGAAACCTGATTAGAAAAGAAGACAGTGTGACACTCAGTAAACAAGTCCAATCCCGGCACCTCACAGTAAGTGTGGAATTAAATGTGAGGGTTGCCTAATACCTAAACGTCTGAGTCTTCTTGTAGATCTGCTTACAAGATGCAGCCTGCCTTGTGGTCAAGACTTCAAGTTCTGGTCTTAGGAAAGGTGGGTTAGAGCACGGCTCTCTCCCTCAGCTGAGTGACTGTGGAGCCAGGCCGGCTGGCCTCTGAATCCACATCTTCCTGTGTGACAGGGACGGCAGGCAGAGCAATCTCACAGCTTTGCCGAGGGTTCAGTAATACGCGGAAAGCTCTTGGCACGGTGCCTAGCAGTACTAAGGGTTCAATAAATGTGAGCTATTATTAAATGAGATGTCCTCAGCTTTCTGGGAGGGGCCGGCGGACGCTGGCACTGTGCGTCCTGCCGAGACTCTCCGTCCGAGGAGGGCAGGCAAGAACAAGAGTAGCTCTGCCAGGCCATTCAACTTCCCCGAAGCCTCCTGTGTCCGGCTGGAGGTGGAGCTGCTGATTAACTCTGTTAGTAGAGCACAGTGCTCCAGAGGCCAAAGAGCAATGATCAAGGTTTGAAGCCCCTTCATGCGAAAGCGTCCTTCCTAGCCACTACTGGAGGAGAAAAAGTACACTTTAAGGCCAAACAAAAGATAGCATATTTATTTGGAAAATAATCGTTTCAAAATGATCTCCCAAATTCAGAATCTACGGGCCATGGCACAGATGGGTGAGGTCATCATTAACTGGTCACTTATTACAATCTTAAATTAACTGATTACGGGAGCAGTGGTTTTCCCCAGTTCCGTGATAAGAATCACTTAGAATGCTGGAGATTAATTCTGCCAATTAATATGGTGGGCCTGGTATGTGTCAGTAAGGTGGGAATTTTTTATTTTTACAATACCTCCAGATGGTTATCGTGATCAAGGAATTTTAGAAAACATGATTTTCAACTTCCTTTGCAGATTTTCAGTGTTGAATTCCTGATCCCAGAATGACTCACGGAAAAGTCTTATCCAGTCTGGTTTTAGGAAAGGAAAGTAAGGCCTCTGAACATTTAGTTTGATAAATTCTCCTCTTTGGAAGCTTCACGAAAACTTTGTTTTTTGTTTTTGTTTTTTTTCCTAAAAGACAATCGTTCTTTCCATTTCTGGCCCAGCTTTTCGATCACGTTTTCCTGGAAGAGTCCGTCTTCCTTAAGTCATAACAACCCAATTAAGTCATATTTAAAAATTATTTCTTATTAAAGCATCGTTGCATTTAACAATTTTGCTTGCTTCTTCTGTCCACCTCCCTTCTCTCCTGAAACTTAAGAAGTCCGGGTGCTTTGTACAGACTCAGTACTCTGGCCTTTCGACCTTAAATCTCATACTGACGACCCCGTGTATGCCGGCCTGGATCTCATCGTTTTCTTTAACGGGTCCGACTCCCTTTGGCGTCCCGGTCAAGATAATATCTCCTTCTTCCAAGGTCATTATCTTAGAAACGTAGCTGATAATGTAGGGGATGGAAAAGATCATGGAGGACGTGTCACCCTCCTGCCTTAGTTCGCCGTTGACCTTGAGCCAGAGCTTCAGGTTGTGAGGGTTGGGGATCTTCTCTTTGGGCACGAACGCGCTGACGGGGCAGGAGGCCGTGAAGCTCTTGGCGAGGGTCCAGGGCAGCCCCTTCTTCTTGCACTCGTCCTGCACGTCTCTGGCGGTCATGTCCAGGCACAGGGCATAGCCGGCCACGTAGTCCATGGCCGCGGCCTCGGGCACCGCGCGGCCGCGCCTGCCCATTACCACGCCCAGCTCGAGCTCGTGGTGCAGGTTGCGGCTGTAGGCCGGCATGAGGATGGCCGAGCCCTCGGGGGCGTAGGCGGTGGACGGCTTCAGGAAGAGCACCGGCTCGCTCGGCACGGCGCTCTGCATCTCCCTGGCGTGCTCCGCGTAGTTCCTGCCCACGCACACGATGTTCTTCCCCCACTCCCAGAAGCGGGACAACGGCCTCGGGGCTGCCATGTCCCGGCCGGGCGACCCCGAAGTCACGTGACTCCGCAGGAACCCGGTCACCTGATGCCTACGGCGCCCGGGAGAGAACCAACTACCTCTGAGCGCCGTCCCGTCGGCTACGGCCAGTTCCGCTCTGCGCTCTACCGGGCGCTCGGGAGTCGCAGCGCTCGAACTCCTGGAAGCCGCTGTCCAGCAGCTGCCTCGGCCATCGGTCTGGTCCCTGGAGAGAGGCGGAGGCCCTGACGCTGCTCTCCGGTCCCCGCCTCAGCCGCCTCCCGGCCCGAGCTCAGGTCCGCCGCTGCCGGGCCGCGAGCGGGCACGGGTTTGGACGCGAGCGCCGATTGGTCGGGGTCTGGGGCGGGGGCGCGAGACGTACGCCGATTGGCTGGGGGGCGGGGCAGCGGGCGCCGATTGGCCGCGGCGCGCCTTCGGCGTGTGCAGCCCGCCCGCCCCTCGCGTCGCCGCCGCCGCCGCCGCCGCCGCCGCCGCCGCTGCCGCCGCCGCCGCCCCGGGTCATGGTGCTCGGCCGCGGGCTGCTCGGCCTCCGGAGCGTCTCCGCACTGGGAGCCGCCTGCGCCCGCCGCGGCCTGGGTACGTGGGCCGGGGCTGGCCGGTGTCTGACGAGGCGCGCGCCTGACAGGGGTCGGGGGCGCGGGGACCGGCCCGCGGAGGGGATTCCGCCTGCGTCGCGGCCGGGTAACGGCGGTTAGGCCGCCGCGCCCGCCCGAGGGGGGCCGGGGCGCCGGGGACGGCCGGGAGGCGCCGGTCCGCCGCGGGCTGACGCTGTTTTCTGTCGACACAGGCTCGTAACCCCCGCGCAGGCAGGCCGCCTGGGGTCGGGAAAAGGCGCCGCGGCGCTTGAGTCAGGCTTGGCGGGGGCTGAAGACAGCGGGGTCACTGGTCAGCTGGGGGTTGCTGCAGGAACTGTGCCCGGTAAGGAGCCTCGCGCCGCCTCCCCGCCCCTGCGGGCCCATAGCCCCGGGGAGTGCGTTCTCGTCTTCTCCTCCAGGAGAAACCCGGGCCGCACTATTCCGAGGTGTAGACAAAGGGCACAGACCCGGCGCGGGTCCCGGGAGCCGTGGGAACCTTGACCCCCCCCCCCCCCCCCAGCTTCTCTGCCTCACCACCCAGCCCTCCAGACTGAGAGGCGTGGGACGCGCCGGCCCAGGGGCCTGCTCCTGCAGCTGTCACAGTCACCGTGTTCCCTCCCGCCTTGAGGGAATGTTTTGACCTTGATCTTGAAATCTTTTTCCTTATTCCTGACGTCTCTTGTGGCTGGTGTAGCGGCAGGGGCAGTAGGTTAACCTGAGCCTTTGGAGATGGTTAGTCGTTACCCGAATGACCACACAGCTGTTAGGGACAGGAAGCCAGCCCCTGCAAATCTCAGCGAGCGCTCTCAGGGGTCTGGAGTGGGTGAGCTGTTGCCCTTGCTAAGGGAAGGGCCCCCGGAGACCCTCACCGACTGTCAGGGCCTCTGGCAGATCGCCTGTCTGGGGCTTGGTTTCGGCTCAGATCATGATCTCATGGTTTGTGAGTTCAAGCCCCGGGCAGCCTCTGTGCTGACCGGGTGCAGCCTGCTTGGGCTTCTCTCCCTCCCTCTCTCTGCCCCTCCCCCTGTTCGTGCTTTCTTTTTCCCTCAAAATAAATAAACTGAAAAAAAAAATCCATATGTTAAAAAGAGAGAGAGAGAGAGAGAAGCCACTCAAAACAGGTCTCAGGACTTGGCCCCGACTACAGGCTGCAGTCCTGTGCCCTCTGCTTATACACAAGCAAACTGGTTGCAAACCAGTGAGCTGGAAGCACTTCTCAGGCATATAATTTTTGGAAAAGGACTAATGTTTCTGGTGGTGCCTGCAGAAATAATTGTGAGTTCCCCAGGCTCCCCAGGAGAAGCCTCAGCACAGGTTGTAGATAGTGTTCCTTCACTGGTAGCGCTCCTCTCCCAGCCTGCAGAGTCTTGCTTTAATCCTTTAATCCTGTCACCACCCCCCCCCCCCACCCCACTCTGCTCTGCAGTCCTTCCTGGGCCCTGATAGCACTGGACTTTAGCAGAGGTGGAATATCACAGAGACTGGATGATACAGAAATGTTTGTTTTGCCGTGGGCGAGAAGGGCCGGGGAAATGCCAGCCGCTTGTCAGAGGAAGGGGGAATTGGATACTTGGTGTCCTCTTTAAAGCTGCGGTTCGGCCAGTTTCCCCATGAGCACGCCACCGCCCCTGGGGCCGCGGTCCGTCAGTCAGCTGGTGCTGCCTGCGTTTTGGATCCCTTCCGGGAGAGGCCCCCCCATCCCGGTACCGACCCCAGAATTTCACGGCCGGGTCCTGTCACCTTTAGTGGTGCTGATCTTTTTTTGCGTTAAGACTTAGAGTATTGTTGGCGCCTCTGTGAATTTTTAGGTCGAATAAGTTTGTTGAAAATATCTTGGCACCTGACTCCTTGGTGGAGGATGCTTTTGGCTCTTGCCCTGGCGGGGTCCTGTGGCTCAACAGATGGTGATTCCGTCTCCTACGCACTTGAATCTGGAACCCTGGTGGCCCCTGGTGGGTTTTGGGGGTTATCCAGACTTCCAGTTCTGCCCTTTGAAAGTGGATATCGTTCTCTTCTCTGGCTGGAGGCCTGGGAGGGGCGGTGAGCCCGTGTGACTGAGGCTCTGTTAGCTGGGCCGCGGGGCACTGAAACGTAGTCCCGCTGGGCATGTGCCCTTGGGGCTTCCTCTCTTCCTGGTCTGAGTCAGGTGTGAGCACCCAGAAAGAGCGGCGGTCACAGCTGACGGTGATTTGATCACAGCCACAAGCTGGTCCTTCTGTCCTCTTGGAACCCGCGAGAAAGAAAATAAGGATCATGGTCTGAGAGAAATGATTTGTGAATATGCACATGAGTAATTTTCTGTATTTTCCTTGCGGATATGGTAAAGTGAGGATATTTTCTTCTTTACCAAAGGAACTCAGAGAAGCAGACACGGCGAGCCTTACGCTCTGTTGCTCGCTGTCACTTCCCCAGGTCGTGGCATCAGGACGCCAGGGCTCCTGTGCCGTGTCAGCCTGGCGCGGCCTCCTGTGGACGCTGACCGGGGCTGCCCTTTGTCTTCAGGTCCGGCCCTGCTGGGCGTCCTTCTCCATCACACGGACTGTAGGAAGAGCTCCACCATGGACCAGGGAACCCTGAGGGTCGAGTTGCTGCCCGCGCTGACCGACAACTACATGTACCTGATCATCGACGGCGAGACCAAGGAGGCCGCCATCGTGGACCCGGTGCAGCCTCAGAAGGTGGGAGGCCCCAGCGCCGCGTGTTTGTCCCCCCGCCGGGGTTCCTATCTGCAGTGTCCTCGCGGCTTGGCCGAAGCTAAACCGAAATTAATCCATTTGGTTTTGAAAAACAACTGAACTAGTGTCCGGCCACTCTGCTGTGGGGCGGAAGGCCAGGGAGGGGTGGGGCCGGCAAAGGCTGGGGCGTGGAGAGAAGTGGGTTTCTGTCTGTAAGGTCCCTGGTGGGGGGCGGGGAGCAGGAGCCCCCTCAGCCTGCCCGCCCTTCCACGAGGCTTGCTGTCCCTCCGCACTGCCTCTGGGGGCGGCGACATCGTCTGGAGGGGCTCAGGTTGTGGCTGGCACGGAGCTGCCACTTGCTGCATGAGAGAAAAAGGCCACCTTTGCCCTGCGCTGCTGGAGGGGTGTTGGGGGGCGGGGGGGGCACGGGTCGGCAGGGTCAGGTCAGGGCCCAGCCCCTCCCGGCAAACCCCGGGTCCCGCTGGGCACCGCCGCGGGCTTTGGAGCCAGTGCTGGGGGCGTGGCCACGGCCCATGTCTTGTCTCACGTTTGGCTGCAGGTCGTAGAAACGGTGAGAAAGCACGGCGTGAAGCTGACCACAGTGCTCACCACCCACCACCACTGGTAAGCTCTGGAGCCCGAGCTACCTCCACGTCAGTCGAGCTGCCTGGGCCTGTACGCCCCAGGCTGGCGTCCGCGGGGGTCGGCACCTTCAGGCTCCCTGGACCCTCCCACAGGCGGAGGCCTGGGGCGTCGGGGTCCCCGGAAGCCGTCCCTTCCCAGCTGTATCCTCTGCGCAGCCGAGGGCTGGCCCCGGCGGGACCGTGAGAGGACTCGAGGGCGCCAGCCTCCGGGCTGCTGCCCCTCGACCTTGGCCCCGGCCACGGGCTCTGCTAACTCCGGGGCTCTGTGGGGAGGACCTCCAGCCGCATCTTTGAAGGCTCTTGGGCTTGTGTGATGGGAGACCGGCTTTGATGTGGGGGAAGAAACTAGTCTAGACGTCAGTGTTTTTAAAAATCAAGCAGGTGTATTTGGAGAGGTTGTGGTTTTTGAAATTTGAAGGGAAAAGGATGAAAGGAGCACTTGTGTTTGGGTTTTAGACCCTCCTGTGGGGTTTCTGAAACTTTTGAGTTTCTTCTCAGCTGGAAAAAAATCTTTATTTGGCTCATTTTCTTTTCTAATTAAGTGCCTGAGGGCAGCCAGCCCCTGACAGCCCGTCCCCGAGGCTGCCGCTGCGCTTGAGTCTGCGCGGGGCGTCTTCCCCGTGGGAGTGTCCTGGGCACGTGGGTCGGCCAGTTTGCTCTGTGGTGGCACCTTCTCGGTCGATGTAACTAAGCCGATGAGAGTCTATGGGGGCGTCAGGTGTTAATTCCTGGTGCTGACGGATGGGTTTACTGCCGTGCCCTTGGCCGCTGCCCAGCCAGCTGCTCTTTCTGGAAGGTGCCCCGCGGGCTGCGGTCTCCTGCGCCAAGTAACCACCACGTCACTTTGCTGATGTTGCGATGCTTTGAGGTTTTTCACGCGTTTGTGTTGGAACACAAGATCCCAAACTGGGTCCCAGGCTGAGCCCCAGGGCGTAGGCGCCTCCCTCTCTCACTGTCCTCGCTCTCCTCGGTGGAGGCGGAGGTGTTTCTGCAGGTCAGTGGGGGACAGTGCTGGGATGCTGGCCTGCGTGGAGCTGACCTGGGGGTGGGGGAAGGGCCTGCCCCCGTTATCTCTGGGCTCTGCCGTGTCTGGGCCCCCGGAGGACTCCGCAGATAAATGTGTGGTGAGGAGCAGGCGCTCTCTGGCCATCCACAGCCCTCGCCTCGTCCTGGGAAGGCTGGTCTGGTGTTGGGACACTAGCCCTGCTCCGAGGTCAGGGCCCTGGGCTCACGCTGGCGTGGTTCCAGCCCCACAAGGCCAGGGGTGGAACTCTTTTCCTGTTTCTGAAGCGCAGGTCAGGCTGCCCCCATTGAGCGCTGGGAGCCCTGGAGGAGCGTCCTGGCTGAGGTTAGAATCCCTTGCAGGGTGGGGGTGGGTGGGGGGCGTGTGTCCAGGGCTGGCCTGGCCCCAGCTCGCCCTCTGCCTCTGCCCGTTTGTGTGTGTCTATTTGTTTGTTTAGATATAAGTGTTTGTGTTTTAAAGTTTTTAATATTTTAATTTTTAACATTTTATTTTAGAGAGAGCATGAGTGAGGAAGAGGGCAGAGGGAGGGAGGGAGGGAGAGAGAGAGAGAGAGAGAAGAGAGAGAGAATCCTATGCAGAACCCCACAAGGGGTTCAATCCCATGACCGTGAGACCATGACCTGATGAGCCTGAGTCGGGTGCTTAACTGACTGAGCCCCCCAGGCACCCCTAAAGTGTTAATTTTGACTCCAGTTAACGTACAGTGTTACGTTAGCTTCACGTGTACGGTACAGTGATTCAGCAATTCCATACGTCACCTGGAGGTTGTCACGACAAGCGCACTCTTAATCCCCATCCTGTTTCCCCCGCCCCCTCTGGTGACCATCAGTGTGTTCTCTGTAGTTAAGAGTGTGTCTCTTGGCTTGCCCCCCCGCCCCGATTTGTTTTTCCCTTTGCTCGTTTGTTTTGTTTCTTAAATTCCACATATGAGTGAGATCACACGGTATTTGTCTTTCTCTGACTTATTTTGCTTAGCATTGTACTTTCTAGACCTATCTGTGTCGTTGCAAACGGCAAGAGTTCATACTTTTTTATGACTAATGTTCCGTTGTGTGTGTGTATGCACATAAATATATCGCATTTTCTTTATTCGTTTATCAGTCAGAGGACACTTGGGCTGCTTCCTTACCTTGGCTGTCGTAGATAATGCTGCTATAAACATTGGGGTGTTCTTGTATCCCTTGGATAGATACCTGGCAGTGCAACTGCTGGGCCGTAGGGTAGTTCTGTTTTTAATTTTTTAGGGACCTCCATACTTTTCTTCAGAATGACTGCACCGGTTTGCATTCCCACCAAAAAGGGTTCCCCTTTCTCCGCATCCTCGCCAATGTCTCTTGTTGCCTGAGTTGTTCACGTGAGCCATTCTGACAGGTGTGAGGCGATACGTCATTGTGGTTTTGATTTGCATTTCCCTGATGATGAGTGATGTCGAGCATTTTTTCATGTGTCGGTTGGCTATCTGGATGTCCTCTTTGGGGAAGTGTCTATTTGTGTCTTTTGCCCATTTCTTCACTGGATTATTTGTGTTTTGGCCTGGACGGTCCCCTATGTCAGGAGCATCACAGGCACATCAGTTCGATAAGTTCTTTATAGATTTTGGAAACCATCAACCCTTTATCTCATATGTCATTTGCAAATATCTTCTCCCATTCTGTCAGTTGCCTTTTAGTTTTGTTGATTGTTTCCTTCGCTGTGCAGAAGCTTTTTATCTTGATGAGGTCCCAATTTTTGCTTTCGTTTGCCTTGCCTCCAGAGGTGTGTGTAGTAAGAAGTTGCTCTGATTGACGTCAAAGAAGTTACCGCCTGTGTTCTCCTCGAGGATTTTGATGGCTTCCTGTCTTCATTTAGGCCTCTCATTCATTTTGAGTTTATTTTTGTGTCTGGTGTAAGAAATTGGTCCGGGTTCATTTTTCTTCATGTTTGCTGTCCAGTTTTCCCAGCACCACTTGCTGAAGAGACTGTCTTTATTCCATTGGATATTCTTTCCTGCGTGGTCAAAGAGGAGTCGGCCATCTGTTTGTGGGTCCATTTCTGGGTTCTCTGTCCTGTCCCATTGATCTGAGTGTCTGTTCTTGTGCCAGTACCCTACTGTCTTGATGAGGACAGCTTTGTGATACAGCTTGAAGTTTTGGCTTTCCTCTTCAGGGTTGCTTTGGTTATTCGGGGTCTTTTGTGGATCCATACAGATTTTAGGATCGTTTGTTCTAGCTCGTTGAAGGATGCTGGCGTTATTTTGATAGGGATTGAATTAAACGTGTAGATTGCTTCGGGTAGTATCGAAATTTTAGCGATTTTGTTTTTCTACTCCACTTCTTGCAAACGCTTTTGTTCAGTGTATTATAGTTCTCAGAGTACAGGCCTTTCATCTCCTTGGCTAGGTTTATTCCTGGATATCTTATTCTTTTGGGTGTAACTGTAGATGGGCCTGTGTGCTCAGAGCGGCGGGTCCCAAACTGGGACGAGGGGGCCTTTGAAACTCCCGCTGTGCCAGCCACCCCCCGGCCGACGGCGTCAGGAGCGGGGCAGAAGCCAGGACTTGGTGCTTCTTACAGATCCTCTGGAGACTCTTATGTGCCCAAAGCTTGGGAGCTGGAGGCTTGGGGATTATCCAGGTGTTTGCGATTTGGGTCGGTAGCTCCAGAAGCTTCTCCCGCAACAGGGCAGGGGCACAGAAGTGCCTCATTTGGGAATGGCGTATCTGAGAGCGTTCTTTTCAGTGGAGCCAAATGACACTGAGGCCAGTTTCCTGTGTTGGGAGATGCGTTCCCGCTTCTGAGAAGGTAACCAGGAAAGAACATCCGGTCGGGGTTCAAAAGCAAGCGGGTCCCTCCCATGAGCAGGAGCCCAGGTCTCCTTTCCAACTTCCAGGGACCACGCTGGTGGGAACGAGAAGCTGGTCAAGTTGGAGCCTGGGTTGAAGGTGTGTGGGGGCGATGACCGGATCGGGGCACTGACTCACAAGGTCGCGCATCTGTCCACACTGCAGGTGAGCAGCGAACGAATGGAAAGCACTCGAACATGGTTGGCCTCTGGGCCTTAAGGGGGCGGGGTGTGGCAGGGACACTTGCCCTGCTCCTGGCAGTTCCCTCCCCTACCCAGGGGCCCAGAGAGGACCTCGAGGGCTTGGGATCGGAGGCAGCATAACCTGCGAATGGGTGGAGGGCCTCTCGGGGCCGCCTAGGCCTGCACGGTCCCCAGTGTCAGGAGCATCACAGGCACGTCAGTAGGCCGATGGTCCCGGCTGCGGGGAGAGGCTGCCAGGCAGGGTTTTGAGACCGTTGGGGAAGTGGAAAAATAGAGCACGCACGCATCAGGTTCTCACATCAGCGTCACGTCTCTTGGAAGTGATGACGATGTGCGGTTAAGCGAGGGGACGTCCCTCTCCTAGGAGACTCAGCTGGAGCCTTTAGGGGCGATATGTCAGCGCGTGCGCGACTCCAGGTGTGTGTGCACAGGACACGCTGCGGACGGGCGCACCGTTAGCATTTGGTGACCGGGTAGAGGTCACAGAAGTTCCTCTTTTTTTCAGTTTTTTGGTAGGTTTGAAAGTTTTTTTTTAAAGTTGGCAGGAGGGCAGTGGGAGACAGAGAAGGAAAAGCAAACGGAAGGTCAAGTACTTAAGAAGGAAAGCTAGCTTTTCTAGCACGACACCTAGTTCAAATTTGGCCCGATGTTGAGGAAGAAAGCAAAAGAAGCCCCTTTGCTTTTGCACACCAGCAATACCAGGTTGCAGGGTGCGCCTCGCCTCTGGGGCGCCCTCGAGGTCGGGGTCCCACGGTCACCGGCGAGATCTGTGTCCTGCTCAGTGGAGCAGTGGCGATGGGAGCCGCGCTCTCCTTGGGGCGTTGAGGGTCTGAGGAGGAGTCCGTGGGATCGGTGGTCCACCTCCTGGAGCCCGTGGGCGAGTTCGCGGTGTGCCGGGAGCCCATGCCAGTGCGTGCTTCGTTTAAGGTGGGGTCTCTCAACGTCAAGTGCCTGTCGACACCGTGCCACACTTCCGGCCACATCTGCTACTTCGTGAGCAAGCCCGGGAGCTCTGAGCCTCCTGCTGTGTTCACAGGTGAGGAGTGTTCTGATGTGCGTGCTGGGGCGGGGTGCACTTTAAAAGACCCCCGTGACTTAGGTTGTCTGAGAGCTCGGGGCAGAGAAGCCGAGCGTTTGCGGCCAGGCTTCCCGAGCAGGGCTGTGGCAGGGGGCCGCAGGGGGCCTGCAGCCCTGGGGGCAGAGCACGGGAAGACCGCTGTTTGGATGCACCCCCGGCCTCGGCCTGCGTGAGTGGCCGGCAGGTAGGCCTTTCCAGCAGTCGAAGGGGCTTTTCCCTTCGGAGAGAAAGTGAGAGAATGTTGCTGCTGATGGGGGAGCCGGTGCGGACCGGAGCGGCAGAGCGTATCAGCCCCAGCCTCGAGCAGGCCCTGCGGCGGCCAGAGGCAGCGTGGGGGCCCAGAGCGGCTCTGCAGCCGGGCGGGTGCGTGTGGGGATCCGGGTGGGGACCCATGTCGGCTCTGCGGCGGGGCTCAGTCAACAGCCAAGTGCGGCGCGGGTGACATGAGACGTTAACTTGGGGAAACCACAGACGGAGCGTGGGGTGCACGGGGCCTCTGGGACCTCCACAGCGCTCGTGAGCCCCTCTTCCCCCGTCGAAGCCGACTTTAAAGACTGCAGCCGTTCTCAGTGTCTTCGGTGGTGCAGCAGCAGGAGGTGTGGTCCCTGGGGTGACCCCGAGTTCGGGCTGTGCAGCCCTGAGCTCGCTCTGGGCCTCGCCCGCCTGTGTGGGGGCAGGTGGGCACCGGGCCCGGGAGAGTCTGCGCCCCTGTCATTGCTGCGTTGGGTGGGTCCTTGGACGTCAGTCTGCGCATCTGCCGGGTGGGCTCTTGGGGGTTGGAGTGAGGCGGGTCCCTCGGGACGGCACAGAGGGGGAGAAGACGTGTCCCCGCCTTGGAAGGCGGGTCTGCCTGCACAGAGACCCCGGTCTGAGCCCAGGCCCATGCGGCACGTGTGTCCTCCATGAGACCACGGCCGGCGGGGGCGCGTTGTACGTGCCAAGTCACGTGTGCCCTCGCGGTGCCGCTCAGGTGTCCGCGGCACGGACGGTGAGGACTCAATGTGTGCGAACCGGGACGTCTGGCAGGTCCCGGTGTGGAAATAGGGGAAGGCCGGGCCCCCGAGTCTCCTGTTCCTGTGTGCACCCCGGCCTCCTCTGTGGTCTCTCTGGGTTCTAGCTGGTTCTGACTCACCCTCCCTGGTGGGGCTGTTCAGGGGCACAGCCCAGTCCTGACCCCACTAGGATGTCCTGTCGTCTTGTGGGGACAGTACTGCACCACACTGTGATGGCCCCACGGTGGCACCCTGGTCCTGGGTTGTGGTCCCAGCGGCCCCCCCACCCCCACCTCGGGGAAGAGTGTGGCCTGCACTGATGGAGGAGGACTCCCCGCCACCGGGGCCTGGAGAACAACGGTGCCTGAGCCCCCGCTTGGCACGGAGCCCTTCTCAGGGAGGACCCAGGGCGGGAAGCAGCAGCCCACAGAGCCTCAGTGGGGATCAGGAGCAGGGGTGTCAGGAGGAGGGGAGTCAGGAGGAGGGGTGTCAGGAGGAGGGCCAGGAGGAGGGGTATCTGGAGGAGGGGTGTCAGGAGGAGGGTCAGGAGCAGGGGTGTCTGGAGAAGGGTCAGAAGGAGGAGGGTCAGGAGCAGGGGTGTCTGGAGAAGGGTCAGAAGGAGGAAGGTCAGGAGCAGGGGTGTCTGCAGAAGGGTCAGAAGGAGGAGGGTCAGGAGCAGGGGTGTCTGGAGAAGGGTCAGAAGGAGGAGGGTCAGGAGCAGGGGTGTCTGGAGAAGGGTCAGAAGGAGGAGGGTCAGGAGCAGGGGTGTCTGGAGGGCCAGGAGGGGAGTCAGGAAGAGGGTGGAGGTGGGTCAGGAACAGGGATGTCAGGAGGAGGGGACGCCCCTCTAAAGGGCTGAGGCAGGAAGGGGGTCTGTGAGGCGGCAGGCTCGGGTCTTGAGGGCCCGGGTGGTGGCCGGTGGGATCCCGGGGGTTCTATGGGCTGGCACTGCCGCCCAGGATGAGAGGAGACTTGGGGAGGGGCCCTGGCTGGCTCAGTCCGTGGGGCACGTGACTCTCGGTCTCGGGGTTGTGAGTCGAGCTCTACATTGGGTGCAGAGATTACTTAAGAAAAGAAAAAACAACCCCCAACACGATTATAAAGAAGTAAAAAGATGGGGCGCCTGGGTGGCGCAGTCGGTTAAGCGTCCGACTTCAGCCAGGTCACGATCTCGCGGTCCGTGAGTTCGAGCCCCGCGTCAGGCTCTGGGCTGATGGCTCGGAGCCTGGAGCCTGTTTCCGATTCTGTGTCTCCCTCTCTCTCTGCCCCTCCCCTGTTCATGCTCTGTCTCTCTCTGTCCCAAAAATAAATAAACGTTGAAAAAAAAAAAAAAGTAAAAAGAAAAAAGAGGCGCCTTAGGGAGGTGGGCCTGGGAGGGCTGCTGGGTGAGTGGGGACAAGGGCTGGTGGGGGGTCTTGGCGCTATGGGGACAGGCTAGGACAGTGAAGGGAGGAGTCGGGAGACCCTAAGGGGTGGGTTTGAGCCGCTGTTGGCGGGACTGGTAGTGCCAGTTAGCAAGACTTGACCGGAGAGGTTGGGGCACGGGAGCCGAGAGCTGGGTGTCTCTCTGAGTCCAACGTGGCAGTTGGGGGTGGCCCATCGGGGGTCTGGTAGAGGCCGGCTGTGGGTACAGCCATGAACGCTTGGTGTCCAGTGTAGCTCAGGAGCTGGCCACCAGCCCCTCAGGGGGTGTCCTGCCGGCAGCCCCCCACTGCTCCGTGGCTGTCCCGTTTTGCAGGCGACACCTTGTTCGTGGCTGGCTGTGGAAAGTTCTACGAAGGGACAGCGGACGAGATGTACAAAGCCCTGCTTGAGATCCTGGGCCGGCTCCCTCCAGACACGGTAGGTGGGGCCCCACGGGGCGAGGTCCTCACCTCCCACCCGTCCTGTCCCCCGTGTTGGGAAGAGTGGGAAGGCAGAGGCATTTCCTCTGGAAGCGTGGCTTTTCTTGTACTATTTATGGCTGTTTAACGTACACGCGAGAAATGCCCGTTGTCCTCAGGGACACCTCGGTGCGTGTCGCTAAAAGTACCCGGCCCAGAGCCCCGCATGCGTGTCTGCGAGGGCTCTGAGGACAGATCACGGAGATTCTCTGAACTCACAGTTTGGTGTTCTCCTCAGAGAGTGTACTGCGGCCACGAATATACCATCAACAACCTCAAGTTCGCGCGTCACGTGGAGCCCAGCAATACTGCCATTCAGGAGAAACTGGCCTGGGCCAAGGTGAGTGGGGTGCCCCGGGCGGGGGTGGGTCCGAGGGTCCATGATCCCGAAGTGCCTCTCTGGGAGCAGCGCTGTCAGGGCGCGGTGTCCAGTGTGGGCAGAGGGCGCTCCTCCTGGCGGGCAAGCCAGTCTGGTCTCGGAGCGGCCCTCCTGGAACTCCGCGAGGAAGGCCCAGTTCTCTGGTTAACGTCCTTTCTGACACAGTGGGGCCGGGTTGGGCCTGGGAGTCCGCATTTCCAGCAGGTGCCCGGGTGAGGCCGGCGCCGCGGGTCCCTGATCTGTGCCCCACGTCCTGAGCACAGGGTAGGGGGGACCGTGAGTGAGCACCTCCGCCTCCCGTTTGGGGAAAGCGCACCTGCCGGCCAGCGGCGGGATTTGCCCCAGAGGCTGCTAGTCCGGAAGGCATTGATTTCCGTGGCGACCCCTAGGGGTGCTCAGAGGTGTGGCCGCAGGGGTGGCCTACTGTCCCGGAGGCGTCTTCAGTGGGGCGTCTGCAAATGCTGCTGCAGGTGGGTGGGCTGAGGGAGGTGCCCCTGGACTTGGGGGCCCTTCCCCATCCGGTGGCTGACGGGTGTCAGTAAGCCACACCTGGAGGCCTCAGGTGCCGCTGGGCCTTCTGCTCCGTTCGTGACCAGTGCTACTTTGGAGTTTTGTTTCTTAATATATCACCTGTTTTTTTTGAGCATCTTTATCAGGTTTTGGACACGGGCTCACAAAATAACACCTGTAAGACTTCAGACACTACCTCTATCACTTGGTCAACATTATCCCTTTTTTTTCGCAGTGCACGTAGGCGAGTATTTTAGTGATCTCCATGAACTCACCCTGTGTATGTACCACACGTACTGTCCCCTTTCATTTAGTAATGGGTCCTGCTGCTTTTTCCATAGCAATCTATTCATACTGAACTAATTCGCTTCGTAGTTACCTACTTTTATTAAAAATTTTTTTAAGTGTTTATTTTTGAGAGTGAGAGAGACAGAGTGCGAGTGGGGGAGGGGCAGAGAGAGAGGGAGACACAGAATCTGAAGCAGCTCCAGGTGCTGAGCGGTCAGCACGGAGCCCGACGCGGGCCTCCAACCTACGTGGGGCTCAGGTCATGACCTGAGCTTCACTGAGCCCCCCAGGCGCCCCCGTGCACATTGCACTAATTTGCTTCATAGTTATCTACTTCTAAAAAACTAATCTTAACTGAGGATACTTTCCATTTGATAAAACATGCCTGTGTTGAGTGAGCAGTACACGGTTTGATGACTTTTGACAGTATGTGCCCCTGTGTGAGCCCCCCACCCCCAGTCGAGATTCAGAGTTTCCCTGGTCACTCTGCTTTCACCCCCCAGCTGCAGATCGGCTGTCACGTAGGTCACTCTGTTCTGGAGTCTCAGAAACAGAGCCGTAGAACACTGGCCGTGTCTGGCTCTTCAGCTCAACGTCACTGGAGATTCATTCCCGTTCTTGGTTTCTGAGCGGTGCGCTGTACTGCAATTTGTTTATCCGCGGTGGATGGACTCTTGGGTCGTTTCCAGCGTTTTGCTATTGTAAACAAAGTTGCCGTGAACCTCCGTGCACACGTCTTTGTGTGAACACAGGTTTCCCGGTGTGTGGGTACAGACCTGGGGCAGTGGGGCCCGGCCGCCTGAAGTGTACGTTTAACTTTGAAGAAGCTCCCGAGCCTCTTGGCCCGCCCTCTGGGGACGTGTAAGCCCCAGGGGCTCCCCGTGCATAGGTATCGCCGACGTTTTCAATTTCAGCCGTTCTAACAGGCGTGTAGCCGTGTCTCCCTGTGGTTTTAAAGTTTCCGTTGCTCTGGTGGCTGTCGGCCTCTTGCAGGCCCTCTTTTGTGAAATGTCTGTTCAAATCTTTGGTCCATTTGAAAAACTGAACTCCGTTGCAAGAATTCCTTATGTATTCTGCAAACACGTCTTTACCAGATACATATCTCAAATATTTTCACCCGGTCTGTGGCCTGCCCTTTTATTTTCTTAAGTGTCTTTTCCGGAATAAAAGTTTACACTTTTGATGAAGTTCAGTTTGTTGATATTTTCTCTTTACACCCTTTGTGTCCTAAGAAATTTTTGCACACCCCTTGCCGCCAAGACTCTGTGCTGTGTTTTCTCCTGAAAGTTGTATGGTCTTAGCTCTTACGGTCATTCAGATTTATACTTAGGCCCGTGATCCTGCTCGTATCGACGTCGGTGTCCGTGTGAGGTCGGGGTGCGAGTGCATTTGCTTTTGCCAGTTGACATCCTACTGCACAGCACCATTTGTTGGAAAGATCGTCCTTTCCTTGTTGGATTACCTTGGCGTCTTTGCTAAGTAAAACGGACAGTGCAGGCGTGAGTCACCTCTGGACCCTCCTCGCTGTTCCGTGGGTCTCTGGGCTTCTCCTCCATCAATAGCAGATGGTCTCCGTTACCGTAGCTTGTGGTAAGTCTGGGAATCAGGCTGTATGAATCCTCCAACTGTGGTCTTTTTTTTAAAAATTGGTTTTGGCTCTTTGAAGCGCTTTGCATTTCCATAGAAATTTTAGGATCTTGTTAATTTTTACAAAAAAGTCAGCTTGGCTTTTGATTGGGACTGTGCTGCAACAAAAGATTTGGAGAACTGAGATCTTCACAGTATTGAGTCTTTTCATGAATATACTGTCGCTTTCCATTTACTGAGGTCATCAGTTCCTCTCGGCAGTCTTTTATAATCTTCGTTGCCAAAGAAGCTGTGCAGGTTGTTAAATGTATCCTTAAGTACTTCACATTTTTGTATTTGGCTGAAAATGATTGTTGAAGTCTTCAGCAACACAAATGATACTTGTTTGATCTTGTATCGTGACCTTGCTAAGCTCCCTTACTCTAGCGTCTTTTTCGTAGATTCCTCAGCACACAATCACATCATCGGCTAAAGAGACACTTTTCTTCCTTCTTTTCCGATTGATGTGCCTTTTATTTACTTTGTTGGCCTAATCACACTGGCTGCGGTGTCCGGTACGATGCCGAATAGAGACGGTGGGAGCGGACACCTCTGCTTTGTTCCCGGTCTCGGCGGGGAAGCATTCGGTGTGTCACCTGTACGTTAGCTGCAAGTTTTTTGTGATCTTTCTTAGGTTAAGGGCGTTCCCTTCCATTCCTGGTTTTCTCAGAGTTTTAATCACAAGTGGGTGTTGAATTCTGCAAACTGACTTTTTCTCTAGTGTGTAACCATATTTTGTTTTTACTGTTAATATGGCGGGGTACATCGATTGGTTTCATTTTTTTTTAAATTTCTTTGGACAGAGAGGCAGAGAGAGGCTCCGTGCTGATGCGGGGCCTGATCCCACGAGCTGTGAGACCATGACCTGAGAAACCGAGATTCGGGTGCTTAACCGGCTGAGCCCCCCGGGTGCCCCCTCAGTTGGTTTCAAATGTTAAACCCACCTTGCTTTCTGGACAGATTTTGTCATGCTGTGTTACGCTGCCACAGTCCCTCTGTGTCTGTGTTCACAAGGGATATTGGCCTGTAGTTTTATTTTCTTGTAACGTGTTTGGTCTTAGTACTGGGGCAGAGCTGGCCTCATTAAGTGACTCGGAAGGTGTTTCCTCGTATTTTCTGAAAGAATCTTTCTGTGATACTATTTTTTTTCCTTTAATGTTAGAATTCACCATTGGAACCATCTGGACGTTGAATTCTCTTTGTGGAAAGATGTCGTCGTCGTTGTCAGAAGTGGTGTCTGTCTTTTGTGTAGGGCTCCTAGATGTTTGCATCTTCTTGAGTCCATTTTGTTAGCAGCTTCTGTCTTTCAAGGAACTGTGTACATTTTGTCAAGGTTTTCAAATTTGTTGACGGTTTTCATGCTGTCTTTCTCGAGTGTCAACTCTGTGGCGGTACAGTTCACATGTGATAAACCGCATCAGTTTCAAGTGAAGGGCCGAGTGAATTCTGACAGATAAACTGACACCACTGAAACGACGACCATTATGATGAAGACACAGAACGTTCCACCACCCCCAAAAGGCTTCTTCACACCTCACTGTCTTCGCGGCTCCGGACACCTACCGATCTGCTGGGTGCCCTAGAGCCGTTGCGGTTTTTAGAATTTCGTGTAAATGGAAGGTACCTTATGCACGGTCTCCTGTTCACTCAGCAGCAGGATTCGGAGGTGCACCCCTGCTGCTGCGTGTCAGGAGTTGATTCCTTTTCACCGCCGAGCAGTATTCCATTGTTGGGTTTATCCGTTCCCCCGTCCATAGATGTTTGTGCTGTTTCCGGGCGTTGGCTGCTGTGAACTTCTGCGCACAAATCCGTGTGTGACACACCCTTTCGTTTCTCTCGAGTAAATACCTAGGAGTGAAACGGGTAGGTGGTAGCGGTGTATGTTTGACTTGTCAACTTTTATTTATTTTTGGGACAGAGAGAGACAGAGCATGAAAGGGCGAGGGGCAGAGAGAGAGGGAGACACAGAATCGGAAACAGGCTCCAGGCTCTGAGCCATCAGCCCAGAGCCCGACGCGGGGCTCGAACTCACGGACGGTGAGATCGTGACCTGGCTGAAGTCGGATGCTTAACCGACTGCGCCACCCAGGCGCCCCAATGTTTGACTTGTAAAGGAAGTGCCGAGTTGGCTTTCTAAGTGGCTGTCATTTTACATTGGTGTCAGCCGAGTGTGAGAGTTCCACTCGTTCCACAAGCTCGCCAGCCCTCGGCATCGTCACTTGTTGTGGTTTTAGTCATTCTAATGGGTACGTAGTGCAGTCGCATTGTGGTTTTAGCTTGCATTTCCCTAGTGTCTCAAAACGTTGAGCGTCTTTTTATGTGCTTATTGGCCATTTTGTGAACTGTGTGTTCAAATCTTTTGGCCATTTAAAAATCTGAACTAATTTTCGATCACAAGAGAATTTTGTAAGTATATGCTGGACGCAAGTCCTCTGTCGGCTGGTTTCTCTCGTTCTGTGGATTGCCTTTTATTTTTTTGACAATGTTTTTTGAAGAGCAAACATTTTTAATTTTGATAATCAAGTCCAGCATATTAACTTTTTTATGGTTCATACTTTTTATCTCTTATCTAAGAAATATTTGCTTTACCCAAGTTCAAAAAACATTAAAAAAAAAATTTTTTTTTGACACTTATTTATTTTTGAGAGAGGGGCAGAGAGAGAGAGGGAGACACAGCATCCGAAGCAGGCTTCAGGCTCTCAACTGTCAGTATAGAGCCTGATGTGGGGCTCGAACTCATGAACCGTGAGATCATGACCCGAGCTGAAGTCAGACATTTAACCAGGCGCCCCAGCACTCATTTTAATAGATAATCTACAAGGTGATGACCGTGTATGGTCCTCTGACTATACGTGTCAAGACGTGTTTTAGAATTATCCTTAGAAGCGTTAACTTGTTTCCTTCCCTCATAGGAGGTGGAGAAGGAATTCTCAGGAGGAGTGAATACTGGAGGAAGCAGGGAATATTCTAAAACACCCAGCTTGTTTTCACCAGAAGGGGAGGATCAGAGATTAGCGACAAGCCTTCATCTTGACCTCCCACCAGACCCCTACTTGGCATCCCACCAGCGGTTGAAGGATCACCTCTTGCCACCACTGGTCACGTTTGGGGGTGGCACCGGGACCCTTGGGTGTGAGGGCCCTGCGTGTGGGTGCTGACAGGTGCTGTCCAAGCTCTGACCCTGTGGCCCTTGAGATCAGCCCGGCAGAAGAAGGGCAGGGGCCGCAGGGAGGGCGGAGACCCCCAGCTGCCAGCTGACGTCCCGCACAGGTCTGTACAGGAGTGACCAGTGGGCCAGATGGTGCTGATCAGGAGTGAAACCATCCCGACCGGAGGGCTTGTCCTGGGTTTTTCTCCTGGGGAGCCTGTGACGAGAGCTTGCCGCCTTCTAGAGGGGCTGTGAGCCCAGGGCAGGGACCATGGGCACCTGTCACCTCGCTCCTGCAAGCAGTGAGCTGTGCGTGGCCCATGACTGGTCTTGGTGCAGGGATGGTGGTGTTTTCTTCTGCGTTTTCTGCGTTTTTGCTGGTTATTTTATCATGTAAAACACACACTTCATATCAGAGTAAAAGTTTTCGCGTCCCCCTCCACTTCCAGGACAGCAAGGGGAGAAGGGACAACTTGTTGGTGGTGGCCGGGACACTCGCGTCTCCACAGCGGGAAGGGGCCCGTCCTTGCACTGACCTGACCCCGTTCACTTTGCCTTCTGAGTTGGATGGTATTTTAAGATTAGAAAGTACTCTGAAATGTTCCTTTAGATGTTTCTGTGTTCACGTGACCTCTGTCCTCTGCAGGAGAAGTACGGTATCGGGGAGCCCACAGTGCCGTCCACCATCGCGGAGGAGTTCACCTACAACCCGTTCATGAGAGTGAGGTGAGGGGCGTGGGCACCTCTGGGTCGCCCTCGTGCCGCCGGCGGGGGCCCGCTCACCAGTCCCTGCAGCTCCCGGGTGGCTCAGGCGACGCCACGGGGTCTTAGCAAGTGCCCTGAGCCTAGGAAGCAGGTGGCTTTGTCAGGGGTGCTCTCCTTACACATGGCCAGGGTGTGGGGTCCTTTCTGACACCGCAGTCAGGATCCACGCGTGGGCAGGCACGGTCCCCGGGAATCTCGTGGAGCTCTGTCACCGGGGCGCTGCCGGGAGCCAGCGTGGAGTCCGTGTCCCCCGTCTCTGGGTCACTGGCAGGACGGCTTGGCCAGCAGGCCTTCTACCGTTAGGAACACGCGAGTTGGCCGTTAGCGCCGGCCTTTCGTTTCGAAGAATGTCCCGACTTCTGCCTGCTCTTTTCTTCCCTGGGGCCCCGGGACCCCAGGGGCCCTGGGGCGGGCGGTGGGCCGGGGAGCACCACGTGCGGCCTGCAGCCTGGCCTTCGGCTTCCGCAGGGAGAAGACGGTGCAGCAGCATGCCGGCGAGACGGACCCGGTGACCACCATGAGGGCCATCCGCAAAGAGAAGGACCATTTCAAGGTGCCCCGGGACTGAGGTGGCCGTAGGGCCTGGGGCGCCCGTGGCCGCTGCCGCCTTCAAGCACATTTTGGGTGTTCAGATGTTTTAGGTGAATTTCCTGCCAGGAGTGCAGGAAATTCAATCTTGGCTTAATTTTAAATTAATTTCAGAGCCCTTTGCCCGTGTTATCAGATGTTCTAATGCATATTTATAAGAGAAGTCTAGAAAGTGTATTATTCCCCGATGCTCTGCTTGCGGACTCTCTGTTCTCTCTGGCCTTCGGTGGGGCCCTGGTCCTCGCCGTGTGAGCCCCACATGGTGCCCTGTGAGAGCCGGCCCTCTCCCCGCCCCGTGCCCCCAGAGCAGGACGTTTGGGGGACGGCGTCGCCCTCACCTCCTTCTCTGGTGGGTCCTGTGGCGTCCTCTTCACAGAGCCGTTTCCGTGTGGACGTGGAGTAGAACCCCAGCCCCACCTGGGGCACTGGCCTGGGCCGGGGCAGTGAAGGGTTCGTTGACACAGCGTTTCTGTGCTTGGGGCCTCCGCCCCGCGGTGCCCCGATCCCTGAGTGCCTGGTCCTGGGCCTCCTGCAGGGACAGGCGTGGACACCGTGCCTCGTGTGGATGAAGGAGCTCTCCGACGCGACCGCCGGCACCTTGCCGCCCCCGCTGAGGTTTGATCCATCTGGCCCCCCTGCAGGGAGAGGCCCCCATCACCTTCCCCCTGGCCGAAGTGCGGGGAGGCCGGGTCCCTGACCTGCGTGTCCTTGTCCTGAGTTCCCTCTGCTTTTGCCGGAGGAAACCCCGAAAGCCGCTGTCCCAGGCAGCGGCCATTTCCTTAGCCAGCCGCCGCAGGCCAGACCCGGGCTGGGGGTGGGGGAGCGGGGCGGGCTCTGGCTGCACCGAGCCTCAGCCCAGGTGGGGGGTAGCGGGAGGACCCAGAGGCGGGAGGGGGAGGGACGAGGCTCGGGGCCCAGCGGGGGGGGGGGGGGGGGGGGCAGGACGGGCTGCTCACGTGTGCACCCGGAGGTCTTCCTGGTTCAGACCCGACCTCCTCCGCTCGGCTCTGCCCTGCGACGCACGGCGCCCGAGGCCCTGCCTGCCCCACCCTCTCCTGCTGGACGGCCCACGGTTAGTGCTTCTCGTCCAGCTGAGGTTGTCTCCCGCCACTCTCCTCAGACGGCCTCCGGTTGCCAAGGACCGGTCCAGGTCCTGGCTCCGCAGCTGCCCGTGTGGCCACGGTGCCGTGCGGCCGGGGAGCAGTCACCCTTGTCCAAAGAGGATGCCTTAGGTGGAGCCTCAGCCCCCCTGCGCCCCCAGGTGTGTCAGGGAATGGGGTTTCTGTGGGTCCTTCTAGATGCTTCATTTTGTAGCTCTGTACCGCCAACTGGGCGTAGTGGCGTGGGCGTCGCAGGATGCGTCGTGGTGCTTTGCGAGGCCTGTCGGTACCAGAGAGCGCGGGTATCCGGTGTGGCCCTCTGCTGTGCCCCCTCCGGCCGGGCCCTGTGCGTGAGCAGTTCGCGTGTAGCCAGGGACCCCACGGCCACCGCCTCCCCAGCCCACCTCCCCCCCCACCCCATGGGGATGTGTTTCCTTAGTTTGCGTGTTACCGACTGCACGTTCAGATGCCAAAGAAGAGAAATAAACGTTTCTGAAACGTACGAACACAGAAGCGCGCCCCTGCACCCGGCCTCTCCCCACCCCGGGAGCCCCGGATAGCAACTCCCTTTGCACGTGTTGTCCTTGGTGGTGGGACCCGCTGGGCCACCCCCACTGGCTCTTGGGCTGTGGCGCGGCTCAAACGCTCTCACGTGGGCCCCAGCTGGCCGTGGAGGACGGGCACTTCCACGCGGGAGAACGTGTTGGCCCATCCGGTGGAGGAGTCTTGTCCGCCGCACGAGGGTGTGGACCGCCCTGGGGCTGCTCCGCGGGCGTCGCGTGTGCTGGCATCTGTGGCCCCCCGGGAAGCGAGCAGGGCGCTCCGTGGAGGCTGCACGAGAACCGGCGGGGACGGGGGAGGCTGGCCGTGTGCGTTTCCGACCCCGGGCTGCCTCTCCTCGGGCTTCTGGCCAGTGTTCCGCTGGCTTTGCTCCTCGCCGACCTTCCCCGTTGAGGGTCAGCCGTGCTCCGGTCACACGTGTTTGAGTTGGTCGCTCCGCACCCTTTCGTCTTATTGAAGAAATCTTTGATGGAGTCAAGCTCGTGTCTCCTACTTTCCGTCCTCTGCTGCCCTCCTGGTTACGTGCTTGCTTCTGACACTCGTGTTTGTAATTCACGTGAAGATGCTGTTAGGCCGGCGGTCGGTGGTTTGCCTCCCTGGAGGCACTTTACGTCCCCCCTGCTCGTCTGCACCGCCAGCCCGAGGGCCCGCATCCGGGGCTGCAGACCCGTTCTGAGGCCCCACATTCCCCCTTACTACAGCTTTAGAATAAGTCTTCGTTTCTAGGAAGGGACACGGCCCCACCTGGCCCTTTGCCCGTATGTACGAACGTTAGAGTATTGACGGCTGTGGTTTGGGCCGGAATAGGGTTCACCGGATTTCTGGACTTGTGACAAGTGTCAGGCCATAGACATGCCCCCCCGTCTGGCATTAGGGTCTCTGCTGCTCTTCCTGCTGCTAAAACTCGTGTAGTGCCAGTGTCCGCGTGGCCCTGTGACGGAGGCTCGCGGTCCCCAAGGAGACTGTCCCCTCAGATGGCTGTAAGCTTGGCCCCCCCCCAGGCCTCCTGCCCTTCTGACCAACTGGCGGCGACTTCCACGCATTCCCACTGACCCCTCACCTTCCGTAGGTCACCAGCATGACTCCTAGAACTCAGAGAAGTGCCACCGTGATGATTTCGCAGTGTGATTATAATGGGCACAGCCAAGCAAACAGGGCCCGGAACGTGGGCTGTGCCCGCTGTGGCACACGTGAGCCTGTGTTGAGGTGCTCTGGGGTCACTGCGTCATCCCTGGCCCTGCGAGTGAACTCTTGCCACCGGGTGGGTCCTTTTGGTAGGACTGTCCCCCTCGAGTGACCGCGTTAAGGTAAATTCAGGTGTGTTGAGGTTGCTGTGACCATGTGGGAAATTCCAAGGAAGTAGAGACTCCTTGCCCAACCCAGGGGAAGGCAGAGCGCCACGCAGCACTTGCCTGGGTGACGTCGGGTGTCACGGCTTCCTTCCCAGACGTCGGTTCTCCGGGAACGTCAGTCCCAGTCTACTTTGTTCTTGTCGTAAATGGCGTCTTTTTCAGATCACGTCAGTGCTCAGGAACGTAAAGGAGCGCAGTGAGCTTTGTTTAGGGAACCTCCTTTTCCCCACGTGGGCTCCGTTTCCTTCGTGAACTTTCTGCGGTCTTGCTGCTTGGCCTTTTGTCCCGTGGGTCTCCCGTATTGAGGTGGGGGGAGGGGAGAGGGGCACTGCTCCTCGTCCTGAACCCCAGTGACCGGTTTGACAAACACCTGGGGGCCGAGGCCGAGCTACCCTCGGGGTTGAGTGAACACAGAAAGCCCTGCCCTTGTCGAATTTCTGTCCCGGTAGAGGGACGGAGTGACAAGATGGACATCCTGGGCAGCTCGGACTGAGGAAGCACTAAGGAAAATAAAGTGGGCAAGGAGCAAGCGGGAAGCCTTGTGGCCAGGGAGGTGACGTGAGCAAAAACCAAAGGTTCAGGGAGAGGGCCTTGCTGATCTCTGGGAGAGACCAGCGAGTGCCGAGGCCCTGGGGCAGAAGTGCGCGACAGGAGCCCAGTGTGGCTGAGCCGTGAGGGGAGGCGACTGGGGAGCGGTAGCAGGCGGGTCGCTGGACAGGGTGCGGGGGGACCCTGGGGGCCACTCGCAGCCGTGCGGAGGTGGGGGCGGGCAGGTCTCCACGGGATCTCGAGTGCGTGTGGGGCCGCAGGGGAGGCCAAGGGGTTCGCAGCGTGAGCCGAGCAGTGAGCACGCAGTTGTGGGGGGTCCAGCTGTGTCCACTGGGGCGGGGGGCGGGTCCAGGCCGAAGCGCGCCCTCGGGAGTCGCCAGCACCCGGGAGGCTGGGCGCGCTAGCGGGGCAGTGAGGTGGGGACGCTGGGGCGCCGGCAGGTGGCAGGACACGCAGAAGTGTGGCCGAAAGTCACCCCCAGGGGAACCGGGCTTCGTCACACGCTTTCCTCTGGTCTGGCCGACTCTACGTGAGTGTGTCGGCGGCTGCACTCTGGCCTTCCTTGTACAAGCCCGGTCTGCTTCCTCTAAATGACGGCAACATGGGGGGGGGGGGTGGCAGGGGGAGGTCTCTTCACTCGTGGGGAGCTCGAAGGAGGTGATTCTGCAGGGAGCCTGGTGCTCGCTCTGTGCACTTTTTCACACCACCGGCTCCCTTCGTAAACGGTTATGGGCTGTCCCTCCGTGGGTTTCAGCCACTTGGGGAGACGTCTTTGTTTGCAACATTTTCTCTTCTCTCTTTTCAAGAATTAAATCTCCATACCCAGTGTGGGGCTTGAACTCACATCCCACTGAGCCAGCCAGGCACCCTCCTTCCAGCATTTCCTGAAGGGGTCAGGGGTGCCCTCCTGCTCGCTGATCTCTTGCTGCGGCTCCCGCCTCCTGGGCTCCTAGGTGTCGCCTTTCTGAGCACGGATGCAAAGCTGGGAGCCTGTCCGAAGCGTACGGTGCGGGGCACGGCGGTGTGTCTGGGGCCTGGCGTGGCTTCTCTCCTTCACCTCTTCCCTGACACGTAGGGGCTCTGAGGCGGCCCGTCCTCCTCCCATCGGGCACGAGCCCAGGGCCCCCGCGGCCCGGGGAGGAGTGCTGAAGTCTCTCCCTAGGGCCGTGCGCCTGCTTTCCTGGCTGAGGTCTGTCTGCCCTGCTGTGGTGCTGCTCTCCAGCTAGGAAGGCGCTGGGGTCCTAGTGGTGACCGGGCCTTACTAATCAGAACCTACCACATGTCTCTGTGTACCAGGTGAGGTTCACAGCAGTGACCCGAGTGTGTGTTTCAGGGCCTTTGAGGACATTCATCGTGGTGTAGCCCCCTGAACTTTTCATCATCAACGTGTCAGTGAAACCATAAAAGCAGAGGCTTCTCTTGGTCCGTCTCCCCAGGATGCCGATCCTGGGCCGGGGCAGCAGGGAGGCCTGGGACGTGGTCTGGTATGGGGCCCACAGATCCAGACGGCGAGACACCCTGTGCCCATGTGCCGCCGGGGCTCTGTCTGCATCACAGGTCAGCCCTTAGCAGAGGTGGGGGTCAAGCCCATCCGGGGTCCCACGGCGGCCAGGTGGGTGTGTGTAGGCGGGGAGAGGGGGGCGAGGAGGCAGGACACCACATCCTGTGTCTTCCTTCCCCGGCTGCCAGCTCAGACAGGTGTCATAATTATGTGTCACCTGGAACCCTGACTTTCTAAGAGTCCTCTGATGAAGCAGCAAATGGCTCCTGTCCACTGAGTGGGCGTGGCAGCCCCTGGGGACAAAGAACACTTCGTATGTACAGCGTACGCAAGAGTACAACTGAGAACTCGCAAGGAAGATAAGTAATGTAGCGGTAAGGATTAGAGGTCTTGATTCTCGGCAAGAGCCAGACCGCGTCGATGCCATCGCCAAGGACGCGGAAGGAGCACGGCGCGCGACTGCTCGACGGAACCCGCCTGGGTTCAGAACGGCCCGCGCAGCGGCGGCCTCAGGCACAGACCACAACTCCGGCCACGGAACAAGTCGTCCTAAGTTTCCAGAAGCCAACGCATACAAAGTACGTCCTCTGACCCCAGCGGAATTAGTTACCTGTGGCGGAACGAAGTGAGGAAAACCTCCCCCCGTTTAGAAGTGAAGTAACAGATCTCTAAGCTTGGGGGTCAAAATAAGCAAAAGTGGACACCAGCGTCTGTCAGACACAGACAAGCCCAGGGCCTCCTACACCTGCACAGAAAAGGCTTCTACCTCAGGAAACTAGAGAAGAGCAAGAGAAACACAAAGGAAGGAGAAGAAGACAGGAAATCAGCCGGACAGTAAACCCAAAACTCTCTGAAAAGATCATCAAGTTGACAGACCCACAGTGATACAACACCCAGGTTCCCGAATTCACGCGGGAGACGGGACCGGACCACCCACCCTGCAGAAATAAACGTCAAGGCCTCTCCAGGAATGCAAGTGAACGACACCGATGAATTCCTACAGACACAAATCACTTAAATGGACTCAGAAAAAAACAGAAAAACACCACAGACCTGTAATAAGAAACCGAATTAACACAGAAAGTCTAAAGTTCACACAAAGGAAGAGCCTGGTGACTTCACGGAGCATTCGGTCAATAACACCCATCACTCACAAACTGTTTCAGAAGACAGAGGGACGCTTCCCAGCTCCTTTGCGACGCAAGCCTGGGCCTGACAGAAGACTAGACATCGGTGTCCCTGGTGAACCCAGATGTTAACTTTGTAACACAGCATCAGTAACCCAAATACGGCAGCACTTGCACCATCAGCCGCACACCGGAAAACCAACAGACGTCGCGGCCCATCCTAGGGGAACGAAGGACAAAATCCACGGGATCAACTCAACGGACGCAGCGAAACAAGGAACGAAACCCGGCACGTTCGTGGTGAGAAGTGTCCCACCGCGGGAAGGCAGCTTCCTTGGCCTCAGGATAAAAGACACCCGTGCGAAGTTTCCTCGCGGACCTCGTGCCGGCAGCCTTGAGTCGGACCCGGGCCACGCCGGACCACAGTGTCTGCGGGGCTGCGTCCTCCCGGAGGCGTCCTACTGCCGGAGGCGCCCACGTTCCTCGGCTCCTGGCCTCCTCCCTGTCTACTCCCCACCCGTGGTTGGGGTCCTCTCACTGCCTACGCCCGCCCTTCCTGACCCCCCCGCCTCCACCGTCAAGGACCCCTGTGGTGACACTGGGTCCATCTGGAAAACCCAGGTTAGTCTCACTATCCAGGCCGATCGGCACCTCCACTCCCTTTGCCCGTGTAACCCGACACAGTCCGGATTCCGGCGGAAGGACAGGGTATCTTCGAGAGCATCGTTCCGCCTGTCAGAGCATCAGAAGTCATGGTGACGGGCCGACTGCTCACCTCCAGCACCAGGAGCAGGCGAGGGAGGTGTGCTCTCGCCTCCGTACTCCACATCGTACTGGGCGTGCAGCGAGGCACAGAAAGGAACAGAAAAGGGGTAGTACACAGACTGGAGAGAACAAGCGAACACGTTCTTAGTCACAGCTGATAGGGTCCTACGGAATCCAGATACATGCACACACCTGGCCGGTGAGTTTGACGGTCCCGGACACAAGATCGGTAAGAGAAATACAGGATCTTTCTACCTGCTCATGACCACCTGGAAATGAAATTCAGACCACTTCATTCACAACAGCACCAAGACTAATAACATAAGTAGAAACTATTTTATCAAAAACACAAGGGGCACCTGGGTGGCTCAGTCGGTTAAGTGTCCAACTCTTGCTTTCGGCTCAGGTCGTGATCTCAAGGTTGTGAGTTCAAGCCCCACATCAGGCTGGTGATGAGCAAGTATCCTGCTTGGGCTTCTCTGTCTCTCTCTGCTCACGCTCGCTCTCTTGCTCTGTGTGAAAATAATAAACGTTAAAGTTAAAAAAATAGTGTCAAGTTTAGAAAACTTAAGGAAGATGTGAGTAAATGGGAAGGTACTCCGTGTCTCTTGATCAGAAGAACTTTGTGATCTTGGGTTAGGCACACAAAAAGCATGAAACACAAAAAACCTCAGTAAGCTGGACTTCACTAAACTTTCACGTTTCAAAGGACAAGGTTTTTTTTTTTTTTAATTTTTTTTTTTAACGTTTTTTATTTATTTTTGAGACAGGGAGAGACAGAGCGTGAACAGGGGAGGGTCAGGGAGAGGGAGACACAGAATCTGAAACAGGCTCCAGGCTCTGAGCCATCAGCCCAGAGCCCGACGCAGGGCTCGAACTCACAGACCGCGAGATCGTGACCTGAGCCGAAGTTGGCCGCTTAACCGACTGAGCCACCCAGGCGCCCCAAGGTTTTTTTTTTTTTTTTTTTTTTAAATTGGTAAGCCACAGGCAAGGAAAAGTATCTGCAAGTATCGTGTCTGATAACCGACAATTAAAGTCTGACAACTCAGAAAACAATTTAAAAACGTGCAAGACTCAGATCAACACCCTGCCCGTGAAGACGAGGACCACTGTGCACATGAGAAGGCGCTCGGCCCTATCTGTCCACGACACGGAGGGTCGCGGGATGGGAGCAGCTGACCTGCAGACAGCACACCCCGCGTGCAGGTGAGGACGAGACCCAGCTTTTGAGAATGGTTTTTTAAAAAGTCAGACATAAGGGGTGCCTGGCTGTCAGGAGAGCACGAGAGTTGATCTTGGGTGGTGAGTTTGAGCCCCACGTCGGGCATAGAGGCTACTTAAAAATAAAATCCTTAAAAAGTTATACATAAATATCCTGTGAAGCAGCAATTCCACTCCTGAGAACCTACTGGAAGGACGAGACACATGTCCACACCAAGACTTGTATCTAAGCGTTCACGCCAATGCTGTAGCAGCCCCCAAAACAGAAACAAAGCAAGCGCCCATCAGCTGGCGAGTGGACCCACACGTGGTGCAGATCCCTAGGGCGACAGCCGTTCAGCCAACAAGGCACGAAGGACTCACACGCTGCTGTGTGGGGGACGCACAAGACCACAGAGCGCACACAGGGTCCTGTAGCGGCGGGGGGGGGGGGGGGGGGGACGCCGTCCAAACCGCAGGGCTGTGCACTTTCTACGCATCACAAGGCTGTTGGCGCGGAAGAGAGCCGTCGGTGAAGGCGTCGCGCCAGCTAACGCTCACTGTGCCACCCCACAAGCGACAGGCGCGTCCGGCCCGGACTGATGGGAGACGGAACCCAAGGGAAAAAAAGGGATCAAATAATATCAAGAAGCAACAACCACCTAGGAGAAAACCTACACACGACCCGAGATCCCAGGAGCACCGAGAGCACCGCGTGTGGGGGCGGGAAGACAGCATGGTGAGAACACCCGTCCGCCACGAACCTGAGCACGACCCTCACCCCGACAGGCTCCGGTTTCGGCTCACACACCCGGCAAGCTGCTCCGGCGACATGTGAGGAACCAAAAGGGGCCACGTGCAGGTGGCTGGACTGCTCCGGCGGGGATCTGCTCCACAAGCCACGGACACTTCCCCACACCCTCTGGCCTCGGGGGCAGCCCCCCACGGCCGGGGGCCCCGACATCGTGTCCACACGCACATCCACGGTGCAGTCTGGTCCCTGTGGCACACGGGATGTGACCACACGAGGGTCTGCACGGTCAGGACTCTGGGTTTGCTGTCCCTCAGGCTGGCACCCGAGGAACCCAGCTCAGTGACCCTGCAGGGTCTAGGGACAGCAGGCAGGATGCCACGGCCCACACGTGCCCGATGGGGGACTTGTATCCGGAGAAGAAGTTTTTAAACACACACATCAGACTATCCGACAATCGAACAAAATCACAAAATGGGACATTCCCCAGGCGACAAGCCCGAGGTGCTGGTGCGTCACCAACATTTGAGAAACAAACGACAGCCGACGTTCACTCCCCTTTGGGGCCGGGGACGGCCGGGGACGGCCGGGGCGGGGGTGCGGTGTGCGACTCGACCGCCCAGAGCAATCCAAGTGTCGCGCCCCAAGGTCTGAGCTGGACGCCGGGACCGCTCAGCCTCCACGACAGCAGCGGCCAAAGCCAGTGCGCTAACCCCGTACACAGAAGCTTGGAAGCGAAGGACGCCGCGCGCCTCGGGCAGACCCTCGGGCGGTCAACCGTGCGTGGCAGGAGCATCGAGGGACCCGGCAGCCGGGACAGGCCGCTCTGGGAGGCCTGGGGCGCCGGGGACAGGCTGGCGTTGCGGCAACCCCCAGCCCCCCGAGTTCTCCAGCGCCCCACCCGGGATCTGTAGACAGCACGGTCCCCTCCCCATGCTCACCCTCCCTTACCGACGAGGGTCCTCGGCCACGAACGTGCTGAGTCCGCACTTTGCGCTGTGTCAGTGCGTGTTTACCGTGTAAATTTCTGGGCGTGGACTTTCTCCCGGCAGATCTATAATTTCTCAGAACGACCTGGAAATCAATCAAAGCTCAATAAAGGGAGAGATAAAGCTGCCCTCACCCCCAGGCATGAGCAGCTCAGGCAGGGCAGGGGCGAGGCAGGGTGGGGGGCTGGGGAGGGGCGCCGCAGCTGCCCACTGTCCCCTCCACGGGGCTGTGAAGCAACCGCCTCCCTCCGGTCGCCTCGCGGTGGGGGCGTCACGTTGGAGTCTGAACGTCCGTCCGCAAGCCCTGCCTCCAGCCCCGCCTGCGCAGCCAGAGGAGGGCCCCGTGGGCAGAGGCCGGGAGGCGGGGCTGGAGGGCCGACTGCACCCCGCCAGCCCCAGGGAAGAGGGGTTCTGGGCAGCCAGAGCAGAGGCCGGTGGATGAAGGCGCAGCAGGGCTCCCCTCGCTCGAGCAACCAGCACCTTGCGGCCCCCCTACTTCCTGGCCTGACCCGGGGCTGCCCGCAGGCCAGGCGCTGGGCCGCCATCCTGTACGGAGCGGGTTGGCCGTGCCCCCCCCCCCCCGCCCCCGCCCCAACAGCTCTGGGGACATCAGGAGTCCCAAAGCAGGTGGAGGCTGGTCTTGCGGCGCAAGACCTGGCCCCCAAGGCTGGGCCTCCCTCCGCTCTTCCCGGGAGGGCAGTGCTAGGAAAGCAAACACGAGGTGGCCGGGAGCCCGGCTGCTGTTCCTAGAAGAGGCTGGGGGAGGAGGAGCGGCCAGACACCAGCTGACCCTGAGGTCGCAGAAGCCCCGGGGAGTCCTAATGAGGACCCCACCCAGGCTGTTAGGAAACGGGCAGGGGGAGGGAAGGTGTGGCCAGCATGCCAGACCCAGCTCCTACTTAACTCCCACGTGGCCATCTGCTGAGCGGGGAGGGCCCCCACAGCGGCCCGAGGGGCCCCCACCTGGGCTCCGGGGGCTGGCCGAGCAGCGGGGCCTCCTCTCCCCGCTTCCCCAAAGCTGTCCCAACCACAGGCTGCTGCAGGGGAGACCCCTGCCCCCGCACGCCTGCTGCCCCAGCTCTGCTCCGCTCAGCCCTGCAGGGCGAAGGTGGGGGGACACGCCCGTCCCCCAGAGCTGCACCACCGCCCACCTCGATCCCCAAAGGTGGCTTCGGGGTGAACGCGGCACCCCCCGACTCTCCCCTGTGCTACCTGCACTCTGGGCACTCGGGGCCGATGCTGGCAGCCGGGCACGAGGGGGTTAATGGAACCCGGGTCAGCAGGGCTGGGCTGGCCTGCGGCAGGGTGCTGGCTGCCCCAGCAGTGGGGAAGTCAGAGGGCAGGAGCAGCCGGCCCCAGCAGACGCACCCCTGCTCACTGCCCGCCTGTGGTCTGCTCTGCACGCGGGATGGCCCTGAAGAGAGGTGAGGCGCCCCCAAGTGCCCCGGCCCCTCGTTCTGGGGGCAGCCGCCCGGCCAGGGGCGGGCCTTTCTGGGTGGGCCGATGGGGGAAGTGGCCCTGCTGGGGTCCCAGAATGCCTCAGGTCCCTCTGTCCACCTCCACTCTGGTCCCAGGGCCCAGGACAGTGGCACAGGGGAAGGGTGGGAGTCCCCTCTCAACCCCCAGAGACCCTCCCCTGGGGACTGCTGCCCTTCCAGCCCTGTGGGGCCTGGTCCCGTCCACAGGGGATGGGGCATGCTCTGACCTCACGCTGAGTCCCTGAGCCCTTCCAAGGGCCGGGACAGGCCCAGTTCTGTGGGTAGCCCAGCGTTCAATGCAGGTTTTGGGGTGGCGCTGCTGTGAGGCCCAGCGCCCTTTGTCCTAACACACCCCTGGCCCCTGGTGAGGGGATGGTGTTCTGTCCACCCTGCTTCTGTCCCCATGCCGGCAGCGGGCTGCATATGCCAGGGAGCACCCGTGTGAGGGCCCTCCAATCTGGGGGCAACGGCCGGCGCTCGAGGGCAGCGAGCACACGTGACCCGGGCCTGTGCCAGAAAGCCCTCCCGCATTCCCCCTGGGCCCACCTGGCAGCCTGGCCGGTGCCCGTGTTCGGGACGCAGACGGCCGCCCGGCTCTACGGGCAGGTTTCCTCCGGGAAGGGGCATCGCCGCCCTGCCGGGTGGAGAGGACGGTTGGTCTGGAGCCGGACGACAGCTGTCCTGTCTGGCTCCGCTTCTAGTCCCGGCGGGGTGAGTACGACTCGGCTCCCACCTTTCTGCCGCCTGACTGGCAGCGCCTGTCTTTACGGTCACGTGCTGTGGTCTCGGTGCCGAGTTCCACACTGGGCTGCGGGCGCAGGCCGAGGCCTGGAACGTCCCGGGTCTCGCTCGCCCCGGGACTCACGTCCTCCGGCTCCTCTCCTTGCAGGAGGCCCGGCCCTGGCCGTGCTCCTGGTCTCCTGGGCAGCGCTGGGCCCCTGCGGCCTGGAGGGAGCGGAGCCCGGGGCCCCGGGGAAGGCCGAGAGCCCGCAATGCCCAGCCGTCTGCACCTGCGGCCACGAGGACTATTCGGACGAGCTCAGCGTCTTCTGCAGCTCCAGGAACCTCACGCGGCTGCCCGACGGCATCCCGGACGGCGCCAGGGCCCTGTGGCTGGACGGCAACAACTTCTCCTCCATCCCCGCGGCGGCCTTCCAGAACCTCTCCGGTCTGGGCTTCCTCAACCTACAGGGCAGCGGGCTGGCCAGCCTGGAGCCGCGGGCACTGCTCGGCCTGCACAACCTCCACCACCTGCACCTGGAGCGGAACCAGCTGCGGGGGCTGGCGGCCCACACGTTCCTGCACACCCCGGGCCTCGCCTCGCTCGGCCTCAGCAACAACCTGCTGGGCAGGGTGGACGAGGGCCTCTTCCGGGGGCTGTCCGGCCTCTGGGACCTCAACCTCGGCTGGAACAGCCTGGCCGTGCTCCCGGATGCCGCCTTCCAGGGCCTGGCCGGCCTCCGCGAGCTGGTGCTGGCGGGCAACAAGCTGGCCTACCTGCAGCCCGCGCTCTTCTGTGGCCTCGGCGAGCTGCGGGAGTTGGACCTGAGTAGGAACGCCCTGCGCAGCGTCAAGGCCAACGTCTTCGTCAAACTGCCCAAGCTCCAGAAGCTCTACCTGGACCACAACCTCGTCGCCGCCGTGGCCCCCGGCGCCTTCCTGGGCCTGAGGGCGCTGCGCTGGCTGGACCTGTCGCACAACCGGCTGGGCGGCCTCCTGGAGGACACCTTCCCCGGCCTGCTGGGCCTGCACGTCCTGCGCCTCTCGCACAACGCCATCGCGGGCTTGCGGCCCCGCACCTTCAAGGACCTGCACTTCCTGGAGGAGCTGCGGCTGGACCACAACCGCATCCGGCAGCTGCCCGGCCAGGCCTTCGAGGGCCTGGGCCAGCTGGAGGTGCTCACGCTCAATGACAACCAGATCCAGGAGATCGAGGCGGGCGCCTTCCTCGGCCTCCTGAGCGTGGCGGTCATGAACCTGTCCGGGAACTGCCTGCGGGCGCTCCCGGAGCAGGCGTTCCGGGGCCTGGGCCAGCTGCACAGCCTGCACCTGGAGCGCAGCTGCCTGGGCCGCATCCGCCCGCACGCCTTCGCCGGCCTCTCGGGGCTGCGCCGGCTCTTCCTCCGGGACAACGGCATCGTGGCCGTGGAGGACCAGGGCCTGCAGGGGCTCGCGGAGCTCCTGGAGCTGGACCTCACCGCCAACCGGCTCGCACACCTGCCCGGCCAGCTCTTCCAGGGGCTCGGCAAGCTGGAGTACCTGCTCCTCGCCGGCAACCGGCTGGCGGCGCTGTCCGCGGACGCCCTGAGGCCCCTGCGGCGCGTCTTCTGGCTGGACGTGTCGCACAACCGCCTGGAGGCCCTGCCCGAGGACGTGCTGGCGCCGCTGGGGCAGCTGCGCTACCTGAACCTCAGGAACAACTCCCTGCGGACCTTCGTGCCGCGGGCCCCCGGACTGGAGCGCCTGTGGCTTGAGGGCAACCCCTGGGACTGCGGCTGCCCCCTCCGGGCCCTCAGGGCCCTGGCCCTGCAGCAGCCCGACGTGGTCCCCCGCTTCGTGCGGGCAGCGCCGGACGGCGACGACGGCCAGCCGCCCGCGTACGCCTACAACAACATCACCTGCACCGGCCCCGCAGCCGTCGCCGGCCTCGACCTGCGGGACGTGGCCGAGGCCCACTTTGCTCACTGCTGACCGCGGGCTCGCCGGCCCAGAGCCCGGCAGGGACACGATGTCCGCCTCGGGGGCCAGGCGTCACCTGCTTGCTTGCTGGGGTCCCGTCCCTGGGAAAACCCAGGGCAGCCGGGGGGTTCTGCTGGTGGGGGCACCGCCATCACATAGCACCCCCCCCCCCCCCGCAGTCGGTAATTAAAAGCAATCTAACACATGCGTGTGACCGCAGGGGTGTAGCCTGGGGGGGGGAGGTTGGGAAGAAGGGTTCCATCCCGGGTCCCCGTCCTGTGTCCCCCCACCACCACACCCCTCCTAGGACGCCCGCCCACACCTGAGGGGCAGCAGCACCCACCCCGGGGCCCCGGAACCTCGGCTGTCCTCTTCGTGCAGTGTCCCTGGAGGCCCTGGTCCTGGGAAGCCGAGGTTCAGCCGGGACAGCCTCCATTGCCAGCTGGGACACCGGTCCGTGCCCCCAGCTCCTGGCCAAAGTTCTCGGCAGTGCCCCCTTTGCCGTCCTTTCCACACCCGGAAGCATCTGTCCGTGGCGCGCCCGCCCCTGTCCCTCAGGAAGTGGGACCGGAGGTTGCCCTCCACCTCGCTCCTCTCTCCTGCTCTCAGCTCTGCCCTGGGCCCTGGGGCGGGGGGAGGCGGGAGCGGCTAAGCCTCCCCCAACGCACATGCCTCTCCGCCATCACCAAACCCTCCACGTGCTGCCACCACACTTGACCCAAACGTATCCAGGGGGCTCGGGGCCAGGGTGCCTGCTGAGAAGTGCGCAACATGCAAAACAGAGCCGGGACCGGGAGAGGAGAGTCTGGAAGCATCAGACCTGTCACCGCGGTGAGAGGTGGAAGGGAGAACGTTTAATTGTGGGTTCCTTTGAAGTGACAAGCTTAACACCTCACGACACGCTCTCTTCTGTCACCACCCCCCTTCTGTCACAGGAGTCCCGAGGACAGCAGAGGCCCCAACGATTTTCCAGGCACGTGGGCTTTGGGGCCCAGGGGGAGACGGCTGCCGTTTGGGCACCGTGAGACCAAGTGGGAACGTGCCAGCCAGGGAGAGCTCAGGCCACCGGGACCCCACACGTCCCCCTGGGCCCTGCCACGGGCCGACCTGGGGGAACCACTCACTGTCAGCCGCTCTGCTGTCCAGATGCTACGGGAGCACCGGACTAGCTCCAGGGGCAGGGCTGAGGGAGGGAATGCTGGCCCCACACCCTTCTGCTTGGGTCTGCATATACTCGGCCAGGAGGCCCGTGGTGGGGGGGCTGGGCCGGGGTGGGGGGGGGGAGGGTTCGATCAGGGGACGCGAGCAGGCGCCTCGGTCAGAACTTTCTGGGCTATAGACAGGAGCGCAGGGAAGGCTGGGCTCTCAGGAAATTCCCGGATGAAGTCGCGACCCTCCTCTAGGCTCTTAGTGAGCTCTGGGTCCAGGGGCACAGAGCCTGTGAAAGGAGACGGCAGGGGAGGGGCCGTGAGGGCGGCGGGGAGGGCCCCGCAGAGGGGCTCCCAGAGCCAGCCCAAGGGCCAACGGGGGCCGCAACGCACTCACCCAGGAAGGGGACTCCGGCGTGCCTGGCCAGCTCCTCCCCGCCTCCCCGGGAGAAGATGCTGGTGCACTCCTACAACAGACACGTGCTGCTCCCTCCGTCGGCTCCCCCACGCCGAGGGGCAGGTCCCGGGCTGTCCCAGCCGGCCCAACCCCCTCAGGGGCTGCTGACCCCCGCCGAGTCCCCACGACTCACCGCGCAGTGTGGGCAGACGAAACCGCTCATGTTCTCCACCACCCCGAGCACCCGCAGCCCCGTTTTCCTACAGAAGGTCAGCTCCCGCCTCACGTCCCCCACGGACACCGCCTGGGACCGAGGAAGAGAGGACCGTGGCCAGCGGGTCACTCTGCCTAGCCCTGGGTGTAGGGTCCCAGACCTCCAGGAGACCGAAGGAGCTCACGGGGTACCTGGGGTGTGGTGACCACGAGGGCCCCCAGGGGACCGTAGGGACGCAGGGCGTCCACGGTGGCCATGTGCTCATCAGACGTCCCTGGTGGCGTGTCTACAACCAGGTAGTCCAGCTGCCCCCAGGCCACGTCCGACACGAACTGCTTGATCAGCGCTGTAGCGACCCAGGGAGGCCCGGGGGCAGGTGAGGCCAGGGTCTCACGGGGGCCTCTCCAAGTCCCTCGCCAGCAGCCAGCCTCCAGCAGAGGGCCGCCCGAGGGCAGCAGAGCAAGCCGTTCCTCTGGGAGACGGAAGTGCACCGCGCGGCAGGGAGGCTCCTTCCGGGGCCCCCAACACTCCTGCTCAGGCCTTAGCCGGGACCCGGGACCCTCCTGGGGGTGTCGGTGCCCGGACCCGGGTGCACCTCAAGCCTTGGCAGCTGGAGGTGAGGCGGCCTGCAGCGACGGCCCGCACAGGCACGCCCCGAAGCAGCCCCCGCGCTCAGCCTGCTGGGGCAGAAACCCCAGAGCCCAGCCTCGCCGGGGCCTCCTGCCCTCATCCCCCGCACCGGCCCGATGGCTCAGGTGGGCAGCAGGACCGTCGTGGAAACAGGGAGCCTGCCGTGGGAGTCTCTGCTTTACCCAACAACGTGGGGAGGGCCCGCGGTTCCTGCGCTTTCTAACGGGAACAGCTGAGGCGAGTAGGAAGGCTGGCCGCCCCCCTCCGCCCGCCATTACCACCGGCCATTACCATTCTTCTTGGGCCCCCTCCACACCACGGCCTCGTCGGGGTTCTCCAGCAGAAAGCCCACGGACATGAGGCAGATGCTCTGCTCCTGGTCCACATAGACGGGCACCCAGCCGCCGTCACACTGGTGCACGGCCCTGCCCTGTGCCCGAAGCATGCGGGGGATGCTGGGACCACACAGGTCCACGTCGAGGATCCCCACCTGCAAGGAAGCGGGACGTCCACACTGCGCCGGGGGCTCCCGAGGCAGGGGCAGAAGGGACGCCCGCGCAGTGGCCGGGTTGGGGGGTGCTCACCTTCTTGCCTGCATGGCGCAGGGCCAAGGCCAGCTCCGTGGAGATGGTGCTTTTCCCGACCCCCCCCTTTCCTGAGAGCACGAGGATGATGTGCTGGACGCCTGCCAGGTTTCCAGCCTCTAGCCGGAAGGGAGGAGGGCAGAGGACCTCAGTGCCAGGCGCTCTTCAAGGCTCACTCACCGAGGGGTCGCCAAGCACCTCCCACGCCCCAGATTCTGAGACCTGCCCCCTCACCCTGACGTCAGCAAACACCCCAGGCGGAAGGTCTTCCAGTCGCCCAGCCCCAGATTTGACCCTCGGGTTTTCTGAATGCTGCCACCACAGCCCCTGCCTGCAGCCAGGCTGCTGGGGCGGGACTGACCGGCCTCGAGCCGCCCCTCACACTGCACACCTGTGAGCTCGCTCACACGCGGCCCGCACGTGGCGGGTGAGCCGAGGGGCTGCTGGCTCCCAGCTGACTCCAGGGGAAAACAGGCGAACACGGAAGACGATGGGGGATCGGCTCATCGTGACAGATGGCAGGTGCGTCTGTGCTGGGGCGGCCCCCACCCCCCCAGCCCCGCTCCTAGGACGGACCTGTGGGTGCCCAGCGTCCTCTTCTCGGGAAGGACGCTTCTGGCTCCGGGGACCAGAACCGCCTCTCCGACTCAGACCGGTCCTTAAACCCCACGTGCATTAGGGCGGCCACAGTTTGCACCTGCATCCTTGGCTATTCCCCATGAGGGCCCGGGTCCAACAACCGTGGATCCCCGCTGGCCGTTGGCCACTCTGCCTCAGCCTCCCTCTCCTTTCAGGGAGCCTGAAATGTCACTGAATAGTCGCCATTCCCACCCCTGCCACCCCCAGGGGCTGTCATCTGCATCCACGCAACCCCTGTGCGACACTCTCTTGTTACCTCAGCGCCCTCTGGCCCTCGCCATCCAGACTCCTGCCCGGTGTCCGACAAGCGACTTTCCCCACCACCGTCGCTGCGAGCCCGGGTCCTCAGGCGGGCTCCACAAACAACCGTACTGATACCACCCCCCTGCTCAACGCTCCGTGGGTAGGTTCAAAGGCTCCCACCTGCAAAGCCTCCACGAGAAAAACCGAGAGGGACAACTGGCCCGGCTTCTGGCGGGTCTCTGTCACAAAAGCACACAGTGCCTGCCCCAGGTCTGCCCCGAGGACTCGGACCGGACCGAGCACGACTTCGAGCCGCGCGCGGCAAAGCGCCGCTACGGAAAGTCTCCTCTGCACGCCCCGCCCCGCCCCGCTTCTCTTCCTCAGCAGGGACCTTTAGAAAGTTACCCTAGTACTTCGCGCAGAACCAGAAGAGACGTCCGGGTTCGCGTTAGGACCCCCGCTTAACCCAGAACTCTACCAGTACATCGGTTACGACCTGAGCCTCCGACCTTCCGGCACCAGCAGGCCCCCGAATCGGACGCATGGGGCGCAGTACGGCGACCCCGCGCCCGTCACCTGCCTGCCCGCGGCTGAAAACCCAGGGCCGCGCCCCGCAGCTGCGCGCCGGACCCTCCCACTCCCGAGGACCCCCGGCGCTCACCCGCCGCCGCCTCCATCCCGCCGCGCCCCGCGGCCGCTTTCCGCTTCCAGCGCGCAGCGCCCGCCCCCTGGCCGTCCTGATAGGGCCACTCGCGCGGCGCCCAGCCAATCACGTCCCACGTAAGGTGCACGCACGTTGCGGTGCGCCCGACGAACCGGAGATGGACTCACTTCCGTGTTGGGCCCTTTCTCGCCCTATGCCGAACGGGCGCACGGGCCCTCTCCCCGACGGCTTGAGATGTGACCAATAGGGATGTCGAGTCAGGATTGACAGGCCCAGCATCCTGTCGGCAGGAAACATGTGCCGCGCGGCCCGCCCCCTGCTCCGGGCCGCCAGCGCCCGCCAACACCCGGCCGCGGCAGCAGGGCCAATGCGGCGCGGGGGGCGGGCTGCGGGGCGGGGATTGTTTACGTCTCGTTCGGGAGCTGAAAGTAGGTCACGGCCGCCCGGCGGAACGCGGCGGCGGCGACAGGTGAGCGGCGGCCGGCGGCACGCGCGCCCGCTGGCCTGGCGGTTCCGCTGGCGGCGGGAGGCCCCGGTGCGCCTTTGTTCGTGCGGGCGGCGGTGCCAAGCGTCCCCGTCGTAATTCCCGCCACCGCGCGGCAGCGGACACCCGCGGGGACCGGGTCGGGAGCGCGTCGCCTGCTGTGCGCTGCGGCGGGGCCGCCACCTGCGCCGAGCGGGCGGGGGCGCCTGGGCTCCGGAAGCTCTCGGTGCAGGGGACCGCCGGGACGGTTACAGAAGCCGGCAAGGAACCTGCGAGCCCAGCACGGGAGGGGAGGGCATTCCGGGCAAAGGGCAGGGCAGGGCTAGCAACTGCAACGGGGCCCTTGCGGCTTGGGGAAGCACAGGCGAACTTGAAGGTGTTGCAGAAATTTGCATTCTCTGTTAATGATGCAAGGCTGGAGGGGTTTCAGGGCTTTTTAAGGGTTGTTTAATTTTTAAGATTTGTGTTTCCGAACACAACCTTGGTTGTAATGAGTGGAGTGGGAGGAGCCAGGAGGAAGGTGAGCTGTGGTTGGGAAGTCTGGCGACCGCAGGGATGGAGAGGTGTTCAGGCCACGCCTTGGAGGTGCTGTGACGCTGTTAGGCTACCGCCCAAGGAAGGAAAGGGGTGTTCAGGATGACTGCGGTGGGTCTGGCATGAGGAACTGGGCGGTTGGAGATGCCATTTGTCAAACTGGGCAACAGAGGAGGAGCCAGACAAGGTTTGAGATGCCTGAGGGACACGCAGGCAGGACAGCTGGGCTCAGTAGGCTGAGCTCAGAGAGGGGCTGAAATCCACACTCGGGAGTCATGGGTGTCTGGATGGTGTTCTATGCTCTCTGTCTGGCTTTTAGCAAGGTGCTTGCACGCTGGAGGGAGGTGTGAGGTCAGGAAGAGTTCCAGAGCCCTGGCTGGGCACACACGTGGCTCCTAAGAGCGGCCACCTTGAGATGGGCCTGGCACCGCTGGCTGAGGACAGAGCGTGGGAGTTGGTGCCACAGATCTTCTTGGCTCAGAACCTGGGTTTTCTTCCAGATCCTGTCCACCATGGCCAGGCGTCCTCGCAGCAGCACAGCTTGGCATTTCGTCCTGAGTGCAGCTCGCCGAGATGCGGATGCCCGGGCCGTGGCTCTGGCGGGGAGCGCTAACTGGGGCTACGACTCAGATGGGCAGGTAGGTCCTGGGGGGGGAGGTGGACATGGCTGGACCGAAGGGTTGAGACGCTCAGGACGGGCACTGCCTGAGCCCAGACTGAAAGATGAAGATGCGCCCGAGGGCAGAGGACGGGCCCTCCTGCCTCTTGGGTGCTGTGCTCACCCAGGCAGTTTATCTCGGTTGAGGACCCACCGGTCCCGGGGTGACAGGACCCAGGGCAGATGCTGTATCCTTCTCTGTGCTTTCCATTTTCTGTCAGTTTATTCAACAAAAGCTTCTCTGTTCCACTCACCTGACCGTTTCCCAAAGGTAGCTATCGTTAACCGAACGTGCGTGCTCTTGCCTGGACAGATGTGCATTTGACGTTTATGCATATGCACACGTGTGTGTAGGAAGACTTCCGATTCTTGGAGGCCAAAGTTGCAGCACCTTTCCTCCGTTGGCAACTCCAGAGCTCCGGGAAGGCCAGGAGCCAGGAGCTGTCCACAGAGTGGCTTGACTGGGGTGCAGGGTGCCTGACGCAGCCGGGCCAGGATGGGGCGGCAGGGCTGCTTGGCCGTTGTGCCTGTTGGCTGGGTGGGCACCGTGGAGGGCTTCCTGAGTCTCCTCGACCCGGGCAGGGGTTTGGTTCTGCCCCGAGTCCCCTCTGGCTGCCTGCAGGGATGATCCTTGGGCGACTCACGTCTGCCATGTCACAGCCACCCACCCTTTTGCCCCTGCGCAGCCAGGTGTTCTGGGAGGAAGGGGTTGCATCTCTTCGAGAGCGAGTGTGGCCGAGCCCCACGGAACCTCCAGACCTGGAGGCTGCAGTTCTGAGTTGGGGCGGCAGCCCCTTCCTAGGGCCTCCCTGCCCCAGCCAGCAAGAGGCCAGAGGCCTGCATTCCTGTCCTGTCTCTGGCTCCCCTGGACCACGTGACCCAGAGCAGTCTGTTCTGTCAGTCCCTGCCTTTACCAGCTCATCACTGGGAGATGCGGGAGGTGTTCAGGGGCCGGGTCACAGCATCTGACACGCATTTGCTGCTCATCTGTCACCTGCTGGACCTGGAGTACTGGATTGTGTGGGTGGGCCCGTCACCCCGAGAACCTCTGAAGGACGAACACGCCTCTCCCTTGTTCTGCTCTCGTCTGTGACCCTGGCTGCTGACCGAATGGGAAGGGGGCTAGGGTCCGCCCCTGGCCAGTAGAGCCAGTCTGCCTTGGCTTTTGGGGATCAGCATTCCATGGTAGTGGGGTGCTTGGGGTCTCCTTCCTGTATCCCTTTGGCATCGGTCTGTAACTGAAACTTCCCATTCTCTTCACTTGGTCTCTGCCACACGGCTTCTGGGTGACGACCCCGTGGCCCCAACTGTAACAGAAAAGAAACAAGGACCGGGTTCTCTCGAGGGGCTTCCACTCCGGTGGGAGAAGGGAGGAGAGAGATCTGCGGGACGGGGAGCACAGCAGGGGATGGAGGGGCTGGAAGAGCCTCTCTGAAGTGACACGCGGAAGCTGCGGTCTGAAGGCGGACCACCCTCACCCTGTGGGAGCAAGTGGACAGGCCTGTGGGGGGTTGGGAGGCTGTGGGCCTTCGCTCAGAGCAGTGGCTTGCCGAGGTGTGCCAGGCCCAGCCCGGGTCTGAGCAGGGGCTGCCGGCCTGCTGCGCGGAGGGCACTTCAGGGAGTGAGAGGAGGGCCCAGAGGCCAGGAAAGGGAGTTGGAGGGTGGGGCCGGACCAGGACCCCAGCCCCTTGCTCGTTGGCCTGGAGTCCACGGCTAAGGCAGGTGTCCAGAAAGGCCTGTGTCTTTAGAACAGGAACAGCTCCTGTGCACAGAAAGCGTCCCTAACTGGCCTGCGAGAAGGATCTGGCTCTGGGTCACCATTAGGCCTTCAAGACTTGGAACACGTGCCCTGACGACTGGGCCCCTCAGGCAGAAGAACAAGTCTCCACTCAGTGTTCTCCTACTGTAGAAGTGGCATGGGGCCACGGGGCTCCAGGGTGCCCCACCACGTGGATAGGGTGCACGGGCACTGCCACGGCGAGGGGCACCTGCTGGAGTCTGGCTGTCGCCCGAGGGCACGGCCCTCGCCCTGGGGCTCCCTGGCTTCCGGCTGCCCTCGGGTGGGGCTGCGGCGTATCCTCAGCCTGGAAGCTGTGTAGAGAACGAGGAGCGGTGGAGCGGGCGGGCGGCCCCCGGTGGCTCAACATCAGCTGGAAGCCCAGTGCCCCTGGCTGTGCGGAGACGGGGTGGAGCCCTTGAAGCCACTGCCAGGAGGCCGGAGCTGTCCAAGGTCACCGTGGGTGGCACTGGCAAGGGTGGGCAGCGCGTGCGTGGGAGACCCGGGAAGCCCTCCGGGGCCAAATCCCCGGGTCCCTTCCTGGGCCGTTAGAGCCGCTGACCTGCGGGCCTAGGGACGGTGGGCGGCGGTGCCCCACACCCGAGCAACCAGTCTTTCCCTCCCAGCACAGTGACTCTGACTCGGACCCCGAGTCCTCAGCCCTGCCGCCACCCATCCCCAGCGCCGTGCCCGTGACCGGGGAGTCCTTCTGTGACTGTGACAGTCCGAGCGAGGCCTCCTTCTGCAACAGCCTGCACGCGGCACACCGGGGCAAGGACTGTCGCTGCGGCGAGGAAGATGAGCGTGAGTGCCTGGGGGCTCCTGGGGGGGAGGGGCGGGGAGGAGCCCGGGGCCAGCCTGCCCTCCAGCCCTGGCCTCTGGCCTCCCCCTTCGCAGATTTTGACTGGGTGTGGGATGACCTGAATAAGTCTTCGGCCACCCTGCTGAGCTGTGACAACCGCAAGGTCAACTTCCACACGGAGTACAGCTGCGGCACGGCGGCCATCCGGGGCACCAAGGAGCTGGGGGAGGGCCAGCATTTCTGGGAGATCAAGATGACCTCTCCCGTCTATGGCACCGACATGGTAAGCAGCCGGGGGACGGGGGGCAGGAGTGCCTCCAGGGCCCAGGCCCGCCCCCCACCTCCCCAGCTGGCGGGCCTTGGCAGGCCCTTGACCCCCTGTGCCCGCCCCGCTCTCCCCAGATGGTGGGCATCGGGACGTCAGACGTGGATCTGGACAAGTATCACCACACATTCTGCAGCCTGCTCGGCAGGGACGAGGACAGCTGGGGCCTCTCCTATACGGGTGCGCGGGGCACTGCGGCCGGTGGGGCGGGCGGGAGGCCGGGGCGGCATGGCTCACCCCTCCGCCGCCCCCTCCCCCCCCCCCCCCAGGGCTCCTCCACCACAAGGGCGACAAGATGAGCTTCTCGTCGCGATTCGGCCAGGGCTCCATCATTGGTGTGCACCTGGACACCTGGCACGGCACGCTGACCTTCTTCAAGAACAGGAAGTGCATAGGTGAGGGCGGCTGGGCCCGGGCCCCCGGGGCCGGCAGCTGGAGCCCCAGGCCAAGCACCCCAGGCTCCCCAAGGGGCTGTCCTCACAGAAGCCTGAGGCGCCGGGATCCCCGGCGCGAGAGTCGTCAGGGATGTCCGCGTCCTCGGATGCCGTCGGGGGACACGCAGCCCCCACAGGGGGCCAGAGCTCAGGCTATGCTCCCTGCTCCCGCAGGCGTGGCGGCCACCAAGCTGCAGAACAAGAAGTTCTACCCGATGGTGTGCTCCACCGCGGCCAAGAGCAGCATGAAGGTGATCCGCTCGTGTGCCAGCGTCACGTCCCTGCAGTTCCTGTGCTGCTACCGCCTGCGCCAGCTGCGGCCCGACTCCGGGGACACGCTGGAGGGTCTGCCCCTGCCGCCCGGCCTGAAGCAGGTGCTGCGCCACAAGCTGGGCTGGGTCCTGAGCATGAGCTGTGGCCGCCACAAGCCCCCCGCGCCCTCGCCCAAGGCCATGGCCGATCCCGGCGGCCCTGAGACCCGGCGCTGCCAGAGGAAGCGCTGCCGACGGACCTAACTTGTTTTCCAACGAAAACTGCTTTACCGGGCCGAGGTGGCGCGTTCTCCGTCCCTCCCTTTTGGGCCACGCTCCAGGGCAGCAGACGGGACGGAGCTGAGGTCCGTCCCTCTGCCACCCGAGGCTGGGACAGGCCCCGCGCTCCTGAAAGCAGAACCGTCCAAGGGCACCTGCTTCCTGCGTTGGGTGTGGGGGCGGCCGTCCTGGCTCTTTGGGACTGACCGCGGGCCCGGGCGGCTGTTGTGGGCTGCGGAGGACACACGTCAGAGGCGGCACCGCGGCTGCCGCCAGCCGGGGCTCTTTCTTAACTTGCCTTTTGCATGTCGTCAGCTGCTGTTTCTCCCGTCCCAGGCTGAAATGACCCTAATAAACTCGGCGTTTGGGCAACGCCTCGCAGTGGTGGTGGGACGAGGCCTGGGGCTCTTTCCTTATCAGGTCCAGCCGCATTACGGTGCTTTCCAGGAGACAGCCTGGCTGTCTTTCCTCCCGCAAGACCCCATCTTACCGCTTCTTCCCCTTCCTGACCATTCCGCTGGGGCACCAGGCCCGTAGCCGCCGTGGACCGGACCCAGGGCAGGGGAACCTCACCGCCACCCTCTCCAGCCAGCGTGGCAGCTCCTGGCAAGAGCGTCATCTCCTGCTCCTCCTGGCACCACCCCCTCGGGGCCAGGGGGCCAGACCTGACTGACCACTCCACCCTCCCATCCCCCACATGCAGCGCTGTTCCCTTCCCTCGGCCTGTGGTAGTTTCCAGTTAACCCGCTAGGCAAGGCGGGCGGCGTACCCCCTTCTGGTCCTGCGGACGTGGTCAGGAGCCCAGGTCCAGCAGGAGCTCAGGACTGGTCGTGGTCAAGAAGAGGCAGATGCGGCGGGCAAGGTCAGGGCCCACCCTGCGGGGCCGCGCACCATCGCCCGTCTTCACGGGGAGGTCAGCCAGGAGGGCCGTGCGCTCCTGCTCTGTGTTGCAGGTCCTGTAGGCCTAGGACAGGCACGGGGATGAGCAGGGCAGGTCCCGGGGACCTGGCTCCAAACGTGGGGGGGAGGGGCAGTGCAGGGGGACCCACCTGCTGCAGAAGGCGGGGGGAGGGGAAGGCGGTGACAACAGCATCGGCCACGGCCGGGCTGACCCGGTTGAACTGCCTGATCTGCCGCCACCAGACCCCCCGAAGCCCTGTGCCATCTCTTGCCACTCGCTCACCCCCTGCCCAGCGTCCAGCCACACAGAAGGAAAAGGCACGGGACTCCCGGTACTGCCTGCAGACAGAGAAGGATGCAGGGGAACTTCTAGAAACTTCTCACCTTCTGAACGTCCCACTCTCCAAGCTCAACAAAGCCCTCAGTCTTCCCCGCTCCCAAAGCTATCAGAAAGGTACCACCTCTCCAGGCACTCCTGTCCCCCCTCCCGGCTGCAGCCACCAGTCAGGGTGGTGGTCACGCACTTGAGGGGGCGCTGCGCGAAGGCCTTGGTGAACGCACACACGTGCCGACTCAGCTCCTGCCAGGAGGCCACCAGCAGCACATCCAGGTGTGCCCAGAGCTGCAGGAGCACCAGGGCCTGAGGACATGAGCCCAGAGTGGGTCAGCGGAGGTCACCCTTGGGGACACCCAGCTGAGACCGACCCCACATGCCGCCTGGGACCAAAATCGGGGCTGTGGGGCCTTGGAGAGCAGTCCAAGCTCCAGGACCAAGGCCAAACACCTCACCCCACCCAACCAGCCCTCACCTCCTCCACCCTGGGCCAGCTGAGTGCCACTGCCGTACGGGCCACTGCTGCAGTCTCCGGCTGCCTCGTCTCGTGGATGTTGCTGGGCTGGTGAGACCTGAGCAGAGGTTGCCTGTCCCTCCGGCTCCTGCCACCCTGCCATTCCCACCCTCCAGTTCTGTTTCCCCGATCTGCCCAAGGAAGGGGGACAGCTGTGTCACAGCCACCCCCAGAGCCACCACCTTTCCCCTGAACCCTCCCATCCCAGCTGGGCCTATTGAAGGCATTAGGGTGACCGGTACCACAAGTAGGCATCCAGCCCAATGACGGCTACGTGGGGGCTGGCGGAGCCCTCAGGAGAGATCCACGGTACCGAGCAGGGTGGGCCACTGGTCTGCAAGCCAAGGATGAACACACCCGTTTTGGAGGCTGTGGCAGGCAGGACCCACGGGCTACCAGGCCACAGCCAGTTTGCAGACAGAAAAAAAAGCGAGCTTGGGAGTAACTGAGGGGTCCTGGGAAAAACAGGCACAGTCTCTCTCTGGTCACCCAGCCAGCTCCTGTTGGAAACTGGCTTTACGCCTCTAGCAAAGGCAAAGAACATGTGAAAGCCCCGGGCACGTCCCAGGTACTGAAAAGAGCAAGTCTGAGTCCCCATCCCCCATTTCTGCTCTATCCCTGCACCCTAGCCTGCCCTGTGGCTGGCATATGACACGTTTGATAAGTACGTGCAAAACCTACAAAGAGTCTGATTGAACGCCTCTGACTTCTCGCTAGTTTCTCTGGGAAACCTTCCTCATCCTGACTCTCATCCTGTGGAAATGGCTGTGGCTCCCATCCACTTCCAGGCCAAGAACCCACTTGGCTTCTCCATCTTGCCCACAACAGCTCCACAGTTGCTGATGAGAACTCCAGACTGCTGCATGCATGCCCTGTCTGACCCTCTCTCCTTAAGCAGGGAAGGGAGACACGCAGAACAGCTCCCCCACGCTAAGAAACCCAGCCCCTGGAGATTTGTGGACGACTACCGCCCCCACCAGAGCACCTGGGTCAGCTGGTTGACGCCCTGCAGAAACTCCTCCGGCTCCAGGAGCAGCAGGAAATCCTGTTCACCTGCGTCCCGCACCTCAGAAGGCACCTGCGGGGCACCCAGGTGGCTCTGAGGCTCCTGGCCACAGTCAATCCCAGGCTCCACCAGAACTACTCTGCTAAAAAACCCATGTCCCATCCCCTGCCAGGTCCAAGGCCAGTCGGGTTCTAAGGACAGGAGCCCTGCAACTTACCAGCACAGTAGCTTGGGCCCCACCCACTCAGTGTTCTTCCTTCCCAGTTTACCGATCTGTAAAACGTGCACGGTGTGTGAAGCCTCGCACGTAAAACACTCTGGCCAGAATCGTACTCTGTTACAAACCAGGACACTCACGGTGCGGGGGCAAGAATCCGGCTTTGCTCTGGTCCACCTGAGGCTCCGGGCCAGGCGCTGGGTTTCCACTTGGTACTCACAGCCCAGAGTGCTCAGGGCCTCCAGCAGGATGCCAGCACCAGCATCTTCCAGAACGGCTGCGAAAGGCCGCAAGAACACAGCGGTCACTACTTCCCTGCCCCGCGGGCGAGGCCACCATCTGGTCGCCCCCAGGCCACACGCGTCCCCGCCAGGAAACCCACGCCAATTCCTGGACGGGAGGCGGCCTTGGGGATGCGGCTGCCCCTGGGGCGCCCGCAGGGGGAGGTTCTGGGTCCCGCGGCCACTCCCCGCGCCCGCCCGCACCTGGGTCCACGCGCACCGCCACGCGCCGCAGGGCCTGCTCGGGCCGCAGCGCCTTGGCCGCCGCCCTGCGCTCCTCCGCCGGGCCGGGCACCCTCGCACCCTCCTCCGCGCCCGCGGGGCCCTCGGCGTCCGAGTCCGAGACCTCCCATGTCGGGGGACGCCGCAGACACCCGCCCCGGCGCGAGCTCCCCGCCCTCCCCGCATCCGTCCGCGACATGGCCGGCCCGGCCTCCAACTGGCTTCCGGCCGAGCCCGGACGCCTTTGAGCGGGACACCGGCCGCTTCCGGCGGCGGCGGCGGAGCGGCTTCCGGTCGGCGGGGCGCGGACCATGGCGCGGAGGAAGTTGCGGCCGCGGCTCATCGCCGAGCTGGCCCGTCGCGTGCGGGCCCTGCGGGAGCAACGGGAGCGGCCGCGCGACTCGCAGCGCTATGCGCTGGACTACGGGACGCTGACGCGGCCGCACTCGGGCCGCCGGCTGCCCGCGCGCGCCTGGGCCGACGTGCGCCGCGAGAGCAGCCTGCTGCAGCTGCTCAGCCGCCTGCCGCTCTTCGGCCTGGGCCGCCTCGTGACGCGCAAGTCCTGGCTGTGGCAGCACGACGAGCCGTGCTACTGGCGCCTCACGCGCGTGCGGCCCGACTACACGGCGCAGGTGCGAGCGCGCGCCCGGTCCCCCGCCACCGCCTCCGGGGCCGCGCGCGCGCTCTGAGCCGACCCCTCCCTCTGCCCTTGCTTTGCAGAACTTGGAGCACGGCAAGGCCTGGGGCATCCTGACCTTCAAAGGTGAGGCGTTGGGGCCCCGGGTGGGGTGGCCGTCGGCCGCAGCCTGCCCCGCGAGCGTGTGTGCGATGCGCGCCGGCCCTCTTTCCCAGGACATACGGAGAGCGAGGCCCGGGAGATCGCGCAGGTCATGCACCACGACTGGCGGCTGGTGCCCAAGCACGAGGAGGCGGCCTTCACGGCTTTCACGCCGGCACCGCCCGAGGACGCTCAGTGCCGCGTGCCCTACCCGCCGCTCCTCCGGGCCATGATTCTAGCGGAGCGACGGAAGAGCGGGGACACCAGCACCGAGGAGCCCATGCTGAATCTCGAGAGGACGCGAGAGCATCCCTGGGACTACCCTGCGAAACAGGAGGCGAAGAAAAAGGCCAAGGCCGCCGCGGTGTAAAACGCCAGAGCGGGCAGGCTGTCGGGGAGGCGTACGGCGCTGGGCCCCGGTGTGAGAGCGAGAATGAACCCCCGGGAGCTTGCATCCGACCCGCCCCCGGCGACTTGTGCTGAAAAGGACGGGCCGTTGCCCCTGCGTCTTTCCTTTGTCCCCCAGCTCTGTGATGGCTGCTGGGGGGAAGCCGCGGGCGGCGGGGCTGGCCGTGGGCCGCCCTCGCGCTGGCGCCTGTACCTTCCAGGCTCTTTCCCCGACCCCGTCGCGTGCGGCCTCTGCCGGGACTCGGGCAGACTGCACGCGAATAAAGGCAGAAGCCATAGCCTTGGGGTGTGGTTTCTTTGAGTTTGGGGCTGGGTTGGAGGAGTCTGGGGCTTGGGGAGCGCCCGGCGGGTGTCGCAGGGGTCCTGGGGTGGGCGTGAGCCTCAGCGCCCGCCCTCCGGGCCGCGGCCCGGCCCCTTTAAGCGCAGGCCCCGCCCGGTCCGAGCCGCTGCCACCACCGCCGCCGCCATCATGATCTGCCTGGTGCTGACCGTGCTGGCCCACCTCTTCCCGGCGGGTGAGCGGCGCGGGCCGGGGCGGGCCGCCGGGGCAGAGGCGGGGGGCGGACGGACCTGACGCGCCGCGCCCCGCCCCGCGGGTCCCCGCAGCCTGCGCCGGCGTGCACGAGCGCACCTTCCTGGCCGTGAAGCCCGACGGCGTGCAGCGGCGGCTCGTGGGCGAGATCGTGCGGCGCTTCGAGAGGAAAGGCTTCAAGCTGGTGGCGCTGAAGCTGGTGCAGGTGAGGGAGGGCGAGGGCGGGGGCGGAGGCGGAGCGCAGGGGGAGGCGGGCGGGGGTCCAGGCGCGCGCGGCCCGACCCCACCCCGGCCCGCCGCAGGCCTCGGAGGAACTGCTGCGTGAGCACTACGCCGAACTGCGCGAGCGCCCCTTCTACGGCCGCCTGGTGGACTACATGGGCTCGGGGCCGGTGGTGGCCATGGTGAGTGCCGGCCGCGGGCGGGAGGGCGGGCGGTCGTCCCTGGCCTCGCGCCGAGCACCCCGCCGACCCGCTCACAGGTGTGGCAGGGGCTGGACGTGGTGCGCGCCTCGAGGGCCCTCATCGGGGCCACGGACCCGGCCGACGCGGCGCCCGGCACCATCCGCGGGGACTTCTGCGTCGAGGTTGGCAAGTAAGGCCGCCAGAGCTTGCGCCCAGCCCGTCGCGACGCCCCAGCGGCCGCCGGCGCTCACGCGGCTCTCCCGCAGGAACGTGATCCACGGCAGCGACTCGGTGGAGAGCGCCCGCCGCGAGATCGCCCTCTGGTTCCGCGGCGACGAGCTGCTGTGCTGGGAGGACAGCGCCGGGCACTGGCTGTACGAGTAGCCCTGCCCGCGGGCCCCAGGGGCCGCCCGGTTTGCGACCCGCCTGGAAACGCACTCGGGCCAGCGCTGAGGCTGGCCGGCACTTCTGTTTACAATAAAGTGAAGTGCTTACGCTCACGTTGGTCTGGGCCCAGGGACACAGAGCTACGTGTTAAGACATTTATTACATACAGAGCAGATACGTGGGTTTGCTTGCAGGGCCAAAGCCTGAGGAGAATGTCCGCCCAGCCCCTCCCCCCCAGCCGCACCCACCCAGCTAGCCCCCGAGTCACTGCACGGCCTGTGGGAACAGACAAGGGACTGAACGTACATCACAGTGGAGGGTGGCAGGGTGGCGGGGGGAAGCCTGCAGCTGCACGGGGCTGTGGCCAGGCCGGCTGGGCTCCTGGGGAGGCTGCCGGAGATGTGTGCTTCTCTGGTGGGAGGTGGGTGGGCAGCAGGGCCGGGGGCTGCCCCAACCAGCGCCCCTCTCCGGTAGGTTCAGGGAGCAGCAGTCCAGGGCGGCACCCCTCAAAGCAAGTGGCCATCCACACCCAGAGCCGGCCACACTGCCAGCCCTAGGCACTTAGAGTGTGTCTCGGGAGCTGGGCTCCTTGGAAACCGTGGGAGGCAGTCCCCAGACGAGTTCCCCTGTCACCCTGAGGCTGAGCCTGTATCTTAGGACCGACCCCAGGAGAGGCCAGGGGCCTCCCCCTTCTTCCTGAGGCCTGGGCTTGCCCTGGCAGCCTGAGAAATTCCACCCTAGGGGTTTCTGGGATGGGTAGGACTCCAGAGCCTGCTCCCGCCAGGGGGTCTCCTGCCCGACAGAGCGAGCACAAAGAGGGCAGCTGCCTTAGGCAGGCTGGTCACGCGCTTTCATGCCAGTTCCCGGGGTGGCAGGGAGCGGGGTGGGGAGCGTCCAGGGAAGGCTAGTGGCTGGGCCGGCCCCCCTAGGGCCAGGCCCCGCCTTCAGGCAGCAGGCAAAGGCTAGCGGGCTCCGGCTGGGAAGACTTGGCGGGCGGAGATCCCTGCCTCCTGCTCCGGGAGCACGGGAAGTGGGGGGGCCCCGGGGGGCCCCGGGAGCTGCCTGTGGGGCCTCCTCGCAGCCTGACCTGCCACGGGATCCTGCCTCGCTCTGGCCCCAAAGGGCCCCTGGGACGTGGGAACTTGGGAGGGGGGGCCGGCCACAAGCTGCCGGGGAAAGCACGTCTGTCTGGAGAGGTCCTTCCCCTCCCTGGTGAGAGCGCCACCCGGGTTCCCTGCCTCCCTGACCCACGTCGCCGCCCGCCGTCGGGGACGCCCGGCCGTAAGGTGAAAGCTGCAGGTTGAGAGGTTAGAAGAGGGGCTGGCGCCGGGCTGCCTGCAGGGCGGGCAGTGGGCAGGCGGGCGGGGTCGTATGTACACGTTGGCGTCGGGCAGGAGGGGCGCCGGAAGCCGAAGCCTCACTCGGGGCTGTAGGACACCTGCCACACGATGATGTGGCTGCGCTCGGCCTTGGACAGCAAGGGCTTCACCTGGTTCACGTCCCCCGCGCTCTCCTCCGTGTCGTCATCCTCTCCGTCGCCTAGGGAGACAGCAGCCGCGGTGATGAGGCGGCCCTGCTGGGGACACGCTGACCCGGGCAGCGCCCACTCACCGATGCGGAAGTCGATGTAGCCCTCCCCGCCACTCAGCACCAGCACGTTCTTCAGCTGCTGGCCCTCGGCTTCAGAGGCAGGGGCGGCCGGCCCGGGGCTCTCGGACGGGCTGTCGAGCACGCTGCCGTTGAGAGTGGCCAACACGTTCCCTGTCGGGGCACAGGGGCCTCAGCGGGGCAGCTGAAGGGAGGCCACGCACGGCCCTGCAGCGGGGGTGGGCCCGGCCCCTCCTCACCTGGCACGGAGACGAAAAACTTGACGGCGTCGCGGTGCCCGTGAAAGCAGAGCTGGGCCTGGGCCATGGAGCAGTAGGGGATGAAGCTGCTGGCTGATTTGTCACTGCTGTCGTCACCGTACACGTGGATGACACCCCCCGGACGGGCCCCCTCTCCGGAGGTGGGGGAGGTCTTGTTGGCTGGGGAGAGAGCAGGGCCCCAGGACCCGAGCCTGAGTAGGAGACCAGATCTCTAGCGGGCGAGGGGCAGAGGGTGGGAGTGCGCCCTCGCCGAGGGGCCGGGCCGGCCTCGGCCCACAGGGCCTCTCAGGCGGGGGCTTCCCTCTAGGGGCGGGAGACAGGTGCTCTGACTTACCCCGGAGCCCCAGGAGCTGGCCTCGGTGCAGGACCACGGCTGGGGGAGATGGGGGGGGACGGAACATGGAAGAGAGAGGAGAGGAGTCACGGGAGGGGCGGCGGGGGAAGGCGCGGGGCAAGGCCGCAGCCCGGGAGGCACCCCAGTCCCCCAGTACGGCCCGGCAGAGCCCGCCCCGCAACCCCGGCCCTGACCCTCGCCCTTTGGCAGCAGCCGTCGGTGGGGGGTGACTCACTCTCGGTCAGCGGGATGGAGATGACGACGCCGTTGCCGGTGCCCACCCAGAGGCGGTTGCCCGCGATGAGCAGGGCTGTGATGCGCACGAAGGAGAAGCCCAGCTTGCCTGTGCCTGGGGGGGGGGGGGGGGAGGGGGAGTCAGCATGGCGGGGCCAGGGGCCCTCCCTGCCCGCCCCCCGAGCCGTCGCAGCCCCTCACCCAGCATCTTGCTGACATAGGGTTCGATGTCCACGTCCTGCAGGTGCTGGTGGGTGTGGGCGTGGTAGAGCCTCAGCGTGGAGTCCAGGCGGATGGACACCCACACCCCGTCGCCGATCCACGCCAGCTGCCGGACCTGGCTCTCCCGCCGTGGGTGGGCGTCAAACGATTTCTGCGGAGTCACGGCAGCTTGCGTCAGTGGGGGCGGGGGGGGGGGGTACTCTGACCCCGCCACGGCCACCGGGTCACTGCAACTTCCCCTCTACTGCCTGCTTTGCTCCTCAAGGTCCAGGCTCCTAGGAGGAGCTGTCGCCACCCCCCGGCCCCCTCCGCGCACGGCCAGGTGGCCGAGGGGAGGCATGTGGGGCCCACGTGGTGTCACTCTGACTTGTCACAGAGTGCAGCAGCAGGTGGGATCCGGACAGACGCACTCGCAGCCTGGCCGGTGACGCCGTCTCCCCGAGCACGTCTCCCGTGACCCCACGAAGCCCCCAGTGCCTGTGAGAAGGCACGTTGGGAGTGACCTCAGCTGACCGCCCCTGCACGGAGACCCTCCTGCCGCCAGCACTCACCTCGATCTGCATCGTCTTGGGCTGGATGACGTGCACCTTGTTCTTGTAGCCGCACCAGACGCGGTCGTACACGACGGCCATGCAGCGGATGGAGTGGTGTGGGTGGCCCAGGTCCATCAGGTGGTAGTTGCTCAGGTCCCACTGGCCATCTGCAGAGAGCCCAAGACACCTGCTCACACCTGGCCAGGGCCCAGCTCCGCTCACACAGGGGTGGCTGCTCGGCCCAGGCCTCACCTTCGCCTCGGTGGAAGATGGCCAGGGTTCCGTCTGCCAGGGCCACCAGCACTCGCCCTTTCACGTGCCTGGAACGGAATGGTGGTGAGCGGGTGGAGGCCAGGCCACCCCGGGCCCCTCCCGTGCCCTGGCCTCTGCTGGCGGTCACATACACCAGGCTCAGGACGGAGTCCTTCAGCTTGATGGAGTGCAGACACTTCTTCCAGTTGGCCACAGCCGAGTGCACGTAGAGCCTGTGGGAGGAGGCCGTGGTGGGCAGGGGTGCTTGCCCGGGGACCCTGCCCCACCGTGGCCCCAGGGCCCCACCTACCAGCCGTTCTGGGCTCCCAGCCACATGGTGGGGGCAGCGCTGGTGCTGGCCCCCGCAGGGTCTGCACTGGGCTCCGGCTCTGGCTGCACACCCCCCGTGTCGGCCTCCTGCCCGTTCTCGCTGCAGGAAGGATGGCGGCTCCAGGGTGGCCTGTGGAAGCCCGTCCCCGCCCGCCTCTGCCAGTCTCCCTCCCCTCTGCCTGCCCCGTCCCGAGATCGCCCACCTGCCAGGCTGGGTGCTGGGGGCCGGGGTGGGGGCCAGGTCAGTGAAGACGTGCTCCGTGAGGGGCCCGGGCCGCACCGCAGCTGCCTCCGCCTCGCTGGGCCCAGAGTCTGGCACCTCCGTGGCTTCTGTGGCCTCTTCCGTGGACTGAGCTGGGTTGACCTTCCCGTTGGCGACGGCAGCCACCTCCCCTGCGTGAGGAGAAGGTGAGCCTGGCTGGCTGGGCAGTGGGGAGGAACGCGGGGCTCAGAGAAGACAGCCGCCCGGGCTCAGGCCCAGACTCACCTTGGCCCTTGTCCAGCACCGGGGTGTCCCCTCGGGAGGAGCAGTTGCTGCGTGGCACGTTGCAGCGGGTGGCACAGCCCACCAGGGTGATACCCGCCAGCACACCGTCTGCACTGGAGTCTTCTGGGTTTACGTCGCCGTCCAGGAAGATCTCCCCCGGAGGGTAGTCGCTGTCACTGGCCGCTGGGGGGAGAGTCACCGCCCCGTCACTCCTCACCAAGAAGCCCCTACTACAAGACCACACCCAGGGCTCCTGTCCCCGTGTGGGTGCTGGGGGAGGAGGTGGGCCCCAGGCTCTCCTCTCAGGCCAGCCCAGCCTCAGCACGGGGGCCTGCAGGCCACCACCGCCTGGAGGCCTGGGAAGCCTGCGAGAGTGGAGTAGTGAGACTCCGGGCTCTGAACAAAGGACTGTGGTCACATGACAGAACCTTAAGAAGTCTGAGGAGCTTGGAGTCATCTCAGCAAATGGACCCCGGCAGGGCCCTGGCCACCCCCAGGTGCTGGCATGCGGCAAAGCCAAGCCTGGGGGGGGGGCCCCAGCTCTCCCTGCTGCAGCCGGGCAGTGGGAGCTGGGCCCCCCAGTAGGTCCACGTTCAGCACCCGACTGACATTTCCGTCTGTCCCGGGGCCCGACGCATCTCCTAACAGTTGGGTGAGTGGGCCTCACCTTGGGTCTCGCCAGGTGTTCACAACGCTAATGGGGACGCCCCCACAGGCTCCCGAGTGTCCACACCATGTCCCAAGCAAGGCCGGGGCCGCCTCTACGTCGCAGCCACGTGCGGAGCGGCACAGACCCCAGCGCTGTGGCTGTGGGCGTCCACGCGGGGCTGGCCCTCACCTGGAATGCTGGAGATGCACAGGACGTGGGCATTGCAGACGGTGAACTGGTCCACCACGGTGCCCGGCTGGTTGGCATCGATGATGACCACCTTGCTGGTGGTCAGGGTGCTGGTGAGGATCCACACGCGGCTGGAGGTGGCATCCACCTCGGGGAGCTCTCTTGCCTGTTTTGGGGCACAGGAGACGGGGGCTGGTGCCGGGTGCGGGCCACACCAGCAGCCGCACGGGGCGGTGGGGCCACCTGGACTCTATCAGGAGATAACCTTGCCTGTGGCCTTAGGGGAGACGGCTGTCCTCCCTTGTAGCAGGGCGACAAAAACTCAGGACTGGACTTTCTACCAAGACCGCTGGCATGTGTGGCCTCACTCCCATGGAGAACTGAGCTCCTGAGTCTAAGTCCCTGCCCCCCAAGTCAGCCTAGGCCACAGAACAAGGACCCGTGGGTGAATCATTTCCTGCCACCCTCCCGTGCACAGCTCGCAAGGACAGAGATGCGCCGGTGGCCTGACCCCTCCAGCCCTACCGCCTGCAGAGCGTCTGGGCCTCCACACTTCCCCACCTGCCGAGGACAAAGCACAGGTCCCGCGTGCCCTGGACAGGGGGTGGGTCCTCAGATGAGCCCAGTCTCCAGCCCTGGCCTTAGTCATCCTGTCTCTGTCACTCCCAACAAGACTCCAGTGCCGGGCACAGCCCGAGTACACACACGGCAGCAAAGCAGGTGTCCCCGGCCCTGCCTTCCACTCTGACCTTCTTCTCGGGGGACGTGTGATTGCTCTTGGTCTCTCCTTCCACTTCCCGGTCGCAGGTCAGAGGGTCACGGCCTGGCGGGGGCTTGACTCCATTCGCGGAGTCGTCCTCGCTCGGTTTCCACCCACTCAGGTTGACGCCCGCAGCACACCACAGCTGGGAGAAGGGTCGTGTGGTCAGGAGCCCAGTCCCCTCCGCTGGCCCCTGGGGGCGGCGGGGCCTGAGACAGGTGCTCCCGCCCGCCCCCATGTGCCAGGCCGACTGGGCCGGCTCACCTTCATGGTTGGGTCCTTCTCCACCAGAGGGCGGCAGTACACGGGGACAGGCACGTTCTTCATCCGCGTGTCCTCCTGGCCCCCATTGGGACTCAGCTGCAACCACAAGGCCGAGCGGCCACGTGGGCGCGAGGCGTGGGGCAGAGGGCCGGCCCCGGGCAGGAAGGGCCGCGGGGGCACTGCAGGGCTGCCCCAGCACCCTCCCCACCCCACCCCGCGCCCCGCGCCCCCTGCAGCACCTGCTTGTACTTGGCCGGCAGGCTCCAGCCGCAGGCCTGCAGCCGCCCGTCGTCATTGCGCACGTGCTCGCGCACCTGCCGGTACTGCTCGCGCTTCTGCTCCCGGCGGGCGGACGAAGTGCAGTCACTGGGCAGGAGACGCGGCAGGTTACTCCTCGGCCGCGCGGGTCTGCCCTGTGGGGCGTGCGCCCCGTGCCCCGGTGCCCGTTCGGCCGTTGCTGCCACTGAGGGCTGGCTGGCAGGGCCCTGCAGTGAGGTGCCCACCCCCCCCCCCGCCCCCAACCCTTAACAGGGCAACTTCAGTCTTCTGATGCACGACACAGAATTCCCCACTTCTGCCCTGGAGCCAGATTCTTGGTATCAAAACTAAGGAAAACATAAAATTCCGAAGGACGCCTATTCCCCGGAAGAAAGCTAACCTTGCTGGTAAACTTCCCATCAGCTCCAAGCGTCCCTGTGGGGCGCAGGTGCACAGGCCAGGCGGGGTTGGGGGGGTCCCCCAGGGCAGGGGAGCGCAGCTGAGAGACTTTGTGCAGGGACTGAGGGGAGGGACACCTGGGGCGCCCCGTCAGGGTGTGGGCACAGAGAGGTTAGCCTCCTTCCCAGCAGGGACCCCGCCCCCAGCACAGGCCTCACGCTCCTGCCTCGGAGCCCAGAGGGGAGAGGCCCCGGGACACACCGCGTCCTCCTCGCCCCCCGCCCCCACGCAGGCCAGTGGGAGACACTCACTCATCGGGGAAGAACTCCAGAGGCCGGCTGCCAGCCGAGATCTGGCACATGGCATGGCTGCGGCGTTGGCTGAAGCCGGCCGTGGTGGGTGATTTGTAGTGAATGTTCACCGAGGGATAGGAGCGCTTGGCCGGAGGGGGGCTGGAGGAGGAGCTGAAGAGGCGGCTGAAGCTGCCAGCGGAGGCATGAGAAGTGAGGGGCGGCCAGTGGGGAGCCGTCCCTGCCCCCACCCCACCCCGGTGCCCCAACTCACAACTGCCAGATGGTGGACTTCTTCTTCTCCTGGACAGACGGATGCTCTCGGGACGCTCTGCGGGGAGGGGCCGGGAAGGAGCCCCGCTCGGCCAGCGTCCAGTGGACTTGCCCACACACCACACCCCCTCTGGGCCCTACCCAGTCAAACCCTGCACCGCTGTTGCTGGACTTCTCTGGCTTCGCTTGCCCAGGACCTTCTCGGGGGGTGGGGCGGGTGGGGGGGCCCTCCCCGTGGCCAGGAACGGAGCCTCGGGGAAGAGGGGTCCCTGCGTGGGTCGGTTCAAATCCCCCGAGGGGTTCCAGCACACCAGGCCCAACATGCCCCAGCCCAGCTCTAGCTCCTGGCCGGGTCGGGGCCCCCAAACAGCTCCCATGAGGCCCCTCCAGTCCTCCTATGAGACACGGGGCTGGGGTGCAGACCAAACTCAATCCCACCGTCAGGGCCTCCTCTGGGGGTCACAGATCACAAAAGGAGATGGGGGTGCCTTCCAGAACCCCAAGGGCAGCCTGGGGGACCCACCTGATCATCTCGGTCCACCGCACGGCCTCCTGAAGCTCCATGAGCCTTTCTTTGTACTGGTTCCGCTCCATGAGCACACGTGCCATCTCCACCCGCGTGAAGCGGCGGCGCTGCGCCATGGGGATCTTGTCCTGGGGGGGGAGGGGGGCGCTGCCGGTCAGCCAGCGAGGGGCCTGCTGGCCGACTCACACTGCGCTTCCTCGCCGGGCCGGCCCAGGTGTGGGCGAATCCCAGGGCGGGTTCCCACGGAGCCTCAGGAAACGTGGCGGGGAGGGTGCGGGCAGGGGATGCCGGGGGCCTGCCCGCCCCCAAAAGGTCACACGATACACTTGAGGGCTACGACACGGCCCCTGGACACCCTGGCGATCCCAGGTGAAACCGTCCGTCAACGCTAACAGGTGAGGCCGGTCCCAGGTGGAACCATGGGAAGACAGGTTCTAGGGAAGGTGCAGTGAGCAGGACCTGGGGTCACACGTCCGAGTAGGACGTGGGAGGTTCTGGCAGATGTGTGGGGTCTGCCGTCTGTGGGTGCTGTGGCAGGGCCAAGTCCGCTCCGAGGAGCTGTGTCCTGGGCTGCTACAGTCTGGCACAGGGGTGAGGGGCCAGGGGGAGCTGCTGGGCCAGGGAGCACGAGACCCCGGCCCCACGCAAGGAGGCACGGGCCCCGACTGGTGCCTCCCGTGGCTCCACGATTCACCCGCACCTTTGTTTCTGCTCCTGGGGGTGGGGTTCGCTGGGCTCAAGGAGCACCTACTGCGTCTCGGATGGCTGCTACGTGAGCAGCACCCTGACACCCCCGAAGCTAAGAGCTGACAAGAGGTGCGGCCAGGACGCACCACTCACTTTGGGACGAGGAGCTGGGCCCCACCCTCTCCTGCAGGAAAGCGGCCCAGTCACCAGACCCGGGCTCTATTCCGGAAAGGAGGCCAGAAGGGGTCCACGAATTACGGGCAAAGGCCCCTACAAACATTCCCTGCATGTCAGGTATGAACCCCCAAGGAGCAGAGGGCTCCTGAGAACATTCCTTGCACCTCAGAGGGGGCCCACAGGCCGAACGGGGGTTCCCGCTAAGAAGGGGCAGAGGAGCTGACAGAGGAAGGATGAGGACGGCCCAGAGACCCAGAGAATTAGCGCGCCCCGGGAGCCCACCCCGCACCACCCGCCCCCCCTGCCCCGCATGTTAATAGTGGAATATACCAATTCTGTACAGAGATAGCTGCTTACATCCTCCACCTCTTCTTTGGGTTCGCGGCGGGCGATGATGGCTTCTGACTTCACTCTGCAGGACGAGGAGGGAAATGTGACTGTGGGGAGGGGGGGGCGGAAGCCCACAGCCCCGCTAGCTCACGCCCGGAAGCCCAGATGTCTCTCCTGGCGGCCCAGCAGGGCCGTGGGGCCTGGCTAACGGGCAGGCAGGGCCACGTGCACAGGCGGCAGGGCCGCAGGCCGGCCCCAGACAGGTGTGCGGCACCTGCAGGCCCGACAAGTGCCGCCTGCCCCCCCCCTCCTGTCACACCCCCACTCCGGTCTGGAGCTACAGGCACCCCTCGGATGAGCATCAGGCTAGAAGAGAAGCCACAGGGAGGTGCAGAGTGCTGGGGAGGGGACCCCAGAGCTTCCTGGGTGCCTGAACTCCCTCCTCCTCAATAAACATAAGGCACGAGAGCGGCAGGACACCCAAGGCGCGACATCCATGCCTCCTGGGGGACTCCCGGGAGGATGGGGAGAGGAGGCCCACAAGTGAGCTGGAACAGAGAGGAGGTGAGGCTGCCGCCCGGGGGAGGAGAGGACTGGGGTGGGGGGCGGGCCTGGCCCCTCTTCCTCCCAGGAGCCTCCAGGCCTACGCTCACCTCCTCAACTCCTCCTCCAGGTCCTTGATGCGGCCCTCCAGCCGGGCTTTGGCCTGTCTGGCAGCTTCCAGGTCCCCTTTCAGCACCTCCTGCTCCCCGGACAGCTGGTCCACCTTGGCGATGAGGTCATTCTTCACCACGTTCAGAGCGTTTCTTTGGAAAGGCAGAAAGACGAGGGCTCTGCGTGAGCCAGCCTGCTCGCTATGATGGGGGCCTCCAAGGGGCTGAGAGGTCACAGCTCCGGGTTGCTACAGGGAGGCCCGGCCCTGGGGGACGGCCATCTCAGCAAGCCCTGTGCCAGACAGGAGTCCTTACTTGGTTTCTAGAAGCTGTGAGTTCTCCAGCAGCAGGTTCCCCACTTCCTTGCCCATTCCTGCAACAAAAGGCACAGAGAGATTACCTGTGCCTGGCGAGGCCAGACCCTGACACTACTATACCTGCCCCAGAGTACCAAAAATCCTCCCTGGGGGGTGGCTCAGCCCTGGGAGGGCAGAGGCGAGGGCGCGAGGCCAGCAGTCTGGTCTCCGGGAAGCCAGACAATCCCTGCAGAGGGGTCTCTGCGGCTCCTCAGGTGGGCTCTCAACCCAACAACGCGGTCAGGAATGCAAGCCCAGAACAGCCCCTGGAGGGTACTGAGGAGGGCCCTGCTGCCTCAGTGGGCACGGCAGCCCTGGGTTGAGCTCCCGCGGCTATCCACGTGAGGTCAGCGTGCCGCAGGGCCCAGCCGGCACCAGCGTGAGCCGGCCCCAAGGACCACCTCAATCTGTCCTCTCTGCCAGCATCCTCCTGTCTCCCCTCGCCCTTCGGGAGGCACACCCTTTGCAGGGCTGTCCCCGGGAGAACAGCGGTTGGTGCTATGGTGATGGGGACAGAGAAGGCAGCTGGGGACGGCACAGAGCCCCCGGCCAAGGAGATGGGATGGCCCCATGGTAGGCGCGGCCCTCCACCGGGGCCAGGAGTAGGGCTGGGGGAACCTGGCCCGCCGCGGTGGGGACAGCAGGAGGCAGGGGTAAGGGAGAGCGGGGAGGACACGCTCCCCGGGGTTGGTGCCCAGAAGGGCCGACCTGGCCCCTGTAAGCCAGCCCCAAAGTGGACCCCGCCGTCTGAGCTTTGCAGGCGCGCCACAGCAACTCCAAAGGACTGAACCTCATCTGTTGGGACAGAAAGCCCCAGAGACCCAGGGTCTGTTCCTCCCATTCACCAGCCCCCCCACCCCCGGTATGAGGCGATCGTGAGACGAGCCCCCCGACACACACGGTGTGCGCAGAGTGGGTTCTGACGGCTGTCCCCACCTGCACCCCCTGGCCTCGGATGTGGCCCGCCCCCCCTCCACCTGTCCAGGGTGTGCTCGGAGGGAGGCGGCTGGGGGGCTCAGCACTGCAGCTCCCCACTCGAGCCCCAACCCCACCCTGGAGCCAGGAGTGCCTGTGGCCCCTGCTGACCCCACCGCCAATCCCACCATGCAGAGCAAAGCAAAAGGCTCAGGAAGCACGAGAAGGTGGGAGGCAGACAGAGGAAGCCAAGAAAGGGAGGAACGCAAACTGAAACAGGGCCTTGGGCTTACCAAAGAAATCATGGCGCACTGCGAGAGTCGTCCCAGTGCGGGAGCCCAGTGCGGGAGCCGGGTGGCGGGGGGCGGGGGGGGGGGCAGGGGAGGGAGGGAGGGAGAGAAAGAAGCGCATTAAGCCTCAGTGAACAGCAGGGCGGCGGTGCCGTGTGGCTGCTTCTTGCTGTGTTAGAGGTGGACACGGGGGAGGGCAGCAGGGCCAGGGGGGTGGCACGGAGCCTGCTTCTCGCCGGGCTAGGGGTGCACACAGGGGAGGGCTGGGGGGGTGCACACAGGAGAGGGCGGGAGGGCCGGGGGCTGGACACAGGAGTCGGGGGGAGGGAGGGCTGGGGGGGTGGACACAGGGGAGGGTGGGCAGGCCGGGGTGGCGGCACAGAGCCTTCTTCTTGCTGGGTTAAGGGTGGGCACAGAAGAGGCCAGGGGTGCCGGGAGGTGGATGCAGGGGAGGGCTAGGAGGGCCAGTGGGTGGACACGGGAGGGTGGGAGGCAGGGGGGGTGGACACAAGGGAGGCCGGTAGGGCCGGTGGGTGGACACAGGGGAGAGCTGGGAGGGCTGGAAGGTGGACATAGGAGAGGGCTAGGAGGGCCGGGGTGGTGGACACAGGAGAGGACGGGAGGGAAGGCCGGGGGGTGGACACAGGGGAGGGCCGGCGGGCAGGTGGGATGGACACAGGGGTGGGTTGGGAGGGCCGGGGGGTGGCACGGAGCCAGCTGCTCCTTCTGGACATTGCATCCTTGGCTGCACAGGTCACCAGGCCAAGGGCAGCGGGTGATGAGATGAGGGGCCGGGCAGTGTACTTGACCCCGTGCACCAGAGTCCTGGGCCGTGCGGGTGGTGGTTAAGGGCACAAGTCTGCAAATGAGGGAAAGCTGTGCCCGGGGACCCGGCACGCCTTCGAGTACACGGGGGAGGCCGCGTGTGGACGGGCCGGGGCCTCAGAGTCTCCTGCTGTGAACAATCGGAGAAGCCCGGAGCTGGGCCATCTGCCACGTGGGCATGGGACCCCTGACCTCTGGGGTGTGCCTGACAGGGGAGAACCCTGAGAAATATCACTGGGGCACTCTCTGCCTTTGAGGGACAGGGTCCAGGGCACAGCCATTCTCCCTCACGTGTCAGGGCCATTGTCAGTGGGCTAGTAGAGCAAACCAAGAGAAGCTTCCGAGCGGCAGTAGGCTGGTAAGCAGAAGCACGTGTGCCTTAGTGGCCTGGAGGGGACCCAGGAAGGGACAGGCCGCACAGCCTGTGGTGACTGGACAGCAGTGGGGAGTGTCCCCAGGATGCCCCCCACCGCAGCCGGACAGCGCCGTGAGGAGGGGTGGCAGACGGCTGGAGATACGCACCTGAGAACTCCCCTGGGGCCGTGTCCAGCAAAGCACAGAGAGACGGGGGAAGGAAGTGACAAAGGTCAGTTGGTGACTGGAACCAACAAAATAAAGAAATTCTTATTACAGAGAAAGCAACAACGCGTGAAAGAATACAAGCAGATGTCACCAGGCCTGTGGGCGACAAATCCCACTGGGGACGGCAACCCTGAAGGAAAACAGAGACCCCGAGCGCCGGGCCCCACGCCTGCTCAGCCCTCAGGAGGGCCAGGCCCCCGAAGACGCAGCAGCGACGGCCGGGGAAGGTGAGAGGGTGTGCGCGCGGGGGCTGCGCCGGGGGGCCCGGGGCGTCCAGGCCCCAGGTGCCCCCAGAGCGCGTGAGCTTGGCCTCGTGGCCCCCCGCCTCTCCCGCCAGCCCAGGCCTTTCAGGAAGGGCGCGACCTCAGGGAAAGGACGGCCCGAAAAAGAGGAAGAAGCAAGGGCCCGGCTGGCAGGGAGGGAAAGGCAGGCAGAAAGCAGGGGCGCTGGGGACAGGGGTGGAGGCGTGTGGGGCCGGCAGTGCCTTCCTCCTGGGCTCCAAACTTTTCCCAGCTGAAGACTGGGTGCAACAGTACTGTGTACGTGGTCACTTCGTCACTTGACGTAAATGACACAATGCACAACGTGCTGCAGGAACTGAAATGATAAAGGAATGTGCCAGCTCAACAGTGGACGTGACCGCTCGTCTCGACGCCCCAGGGCGACCGTGCTCAAGAGCTGATCTTCTGTCTCTCAGAACTCTTTCCAGATAAACACCAGCTTTTCTTTTTAATATTTTTATTTTTGAGAGACAGAGACAGAGCACGAGCAGGGGAGGGGCAGAGAGAGAGAGGGAGACACAGAACCTGAGGCAGCTCCGGGCTCCGAGCTGTCAGCACAGAGCCTGACGCGGGGCTCGAACTCACGAACTATGAGATCCCGACCTGAGTTGAAGTGGAATACAAGTGATTGAGCCACCCAGGCGCCTTGAAGAACACCAGCTTTTAAAACACAAAACCAAAGGGGCACCTGGGTGCCTCAGTCGGTTAAGCATCTGACTCTTGGTTTTAGCTCAGGTTATGGTCTTGCGGCTTCGTGGGTTCCGGGCCCACGTTGGGCTCTACGCCGGCAGTGCAGAACCTGCGTGGGATTCACTCTCTCCCTCTGCCCCTCCCTCCCCACGCTGTGTCTTTCTCTCTCCCAATAAATACGTACATACATAGGCACATACGCACAAACCAAGGGCAAATACCCAGCCTCTTGGGCCGTTTGCTCTGTCCCACCTGACGCCGTGTCACGGGACTGTGCACTGGAGATCTGCGCTCGCCTGGGATGAGTGCTCAGCGCACAGGGGCGTGCACTCACCGCCCAGCACCCCGGACTTCCAGGCGGGGACGGGTAGGAGCGACCGCTCACCTCACCCCGCCAGCACGGCTCCGCGGGCCGCACGACCACCTCCCGGCCGTGGGCGCCCTAGCACCTGCTTCGTGTTTGTTGCTCTTGTGAGAAAAAAACAAAAACAAAAACTCATCTGTGTTTTCTCTTTTCTGTCCTGCCTCATTCTTGAAGTTGAACATCTTTTTGTGGTAGGTGGGCATCTTCTGGGAACTTCCCGATTTCATCCTCTGCTCAGGTTCCACTGTACTTGACCTCTGTCAGCGAGGGAGATCCCGTATATGTTGACTTGTGCGTAGCCACACCTGGCAGCGCTTTCCTCTACGGTTGTGGCCATGCAGAGAACACTCTCCGGCGTTCTTCCGGTCCCGCTGTCCTTGCGTGTTTGTGTTTAGGTCCGAAGTCCCCCTACAAAGTCTTCTGTGTACGGCGGGAGGTTGGGACCAGACTTCATTCTTCACCAAATGGCTATTCAGCTAATCCACCCGTTTTCCGGTGACGTGAAGCACCACATTCAGCGTCGGTGAATTCCCACGCGGGGCCAGCTCTCCTCACACGAACCGGAGGGGTCACCGGTCTGTTGCCACCCCGGGTCCGCCGCCCTCCGCGTCACAGCTTGTAAACCCTCTGGTGCCTGGAGCGTCAGGCAGCCCTGCAGCCTGTTCCTTCTTAGCCCTTTCCGGGCTCTTCTCACATGTTCTCCTGGGCGGAGTCTGGAGTCTGCTCACGAAGCTCTTTGGCCGGGGCTGGGTACGGACAACGGGCTGAGCCGTGAGGCCACCCGGCAGCTTTACAGAGCTCAGCCTGCAGACCCGGAGCGTGCAGAAGTTCTCGATGCATGAGGCCTTTCGTGTTCTTTTCTTCAATGTTTATTTTTTTCTGAGGGGAGGGAAGGGCAGAGAGAGAGGGAGACACAGAATCCGAAGCAGGCTCCAGGCTGTCAGCACAGAGCCTGACGCAGGGCCTGAACTCAACGAACTGCAAAATCATGACCTGAGTTGAAGTTGAATGCTTAACCGACTAAGCCACCCGGGCGCTCCTTTCTATGTTCTTCCATCATGTTCCCGAGTTCTGTGCACATGGGCTGGTCTCTCTCTCAAGGTTAACGTCTAGACGGCGTCTGGGTCTGGTTGCCACGGGGCAGGACCCCGCTACCTGGGCACAGTGCACCGGGTAGAATGCACGTCCGGTCGGCCTGTGCGGCCTTCAGACTCCAACTCAGTGACGCAGGGTGCACTGCCTGGCTCGTCTGAGCCTCAGTTTCCTCGTCCATGAAGGAGAGACGTGACCTCCGTAGCTCGGGCTCCCTGGTAGACGCCCAGCATGTGCTACATGGTCACTAGGTGCTAACTCCTCGGCTCCCCAGCTACGTCAGCTCTGAGAGGCGCACTCTTGAAGCACGGCACCTCTGAGACGGCGTGCTCTCACGATCGAAGGCGTGTCCCCCTTCAACTTGAAGCAAGGGCTTCCTTTCCTGGAGATTTCTAAACTAACGGTGTATCTTACAAGCGGTGCGGTCAGCTCAGTGAAATGTAACAAGACAGGCCCGTCCAGGGATCTTCCTTCTTTGCTAAAGGAATTCACAGTCCAAATGCCGTGGCGAACAGACACGATCCAAATGCCCGATCCAGACACGCGGAGCTTTGAAGGACGCCGTCCTCAGCCACGCCGACAACATCACCGTGTTTCTGCTATCGCAGGACCTTGCCACTGTGAGGACGGCCGCCCACTGGCCGCAGGCTTTTTGCTGTTTAGCAGCCACACAGGGAACGCAGGGGACAGGCGCGAGGCTCTTCAGAAAGACTCTAGCCGAGCCAGACGACGGGGCTGGGCTGGGGCCCCTCGGCGAGGGGTCTGGAGCCGACCACAGCCCGTTCCTCCACCCTGCTGGGCAAAGGGAGGGCTCCTCTGCCTGGCGCCCCACTGACACAGTGTGACAGCGCCTGATTCCTTCTCAGCTCCCCGGGGCGGCCTGCCTTTCAGATGCCCGTCGTGCCTAAGGCTCTGGAAGGGCACGCCCAAGAACGGGGCCCACGCCAGCCAGAACAGAGCGGTGCCCAGGGTGGCCACCGGCCAGTGACCAATGACGGGACGTGCTGGCGGGCAGGCCACCCAGAGTCACGGGCGGCGACGAGGCCGGCCAACTCCAGTCATCCTCCACGACCACGCGAGGGACCAAATGTGGAGCAGAAGCATCAGCCACGATGGCCAGCAGTGGATGAACGGCCACGTGAGGTGGGGGCCCGTCTGTGCCACGGAGCACCGCTCTGCCGGGGAAGGATGGAACGCTGACCCCTGCTACAACACGTACAAACCTCACGGGCCCTCGTGCACAGAAAGAGGCCAGGTGGAAGAGGAGGGCCAGGTGACAGGAAGCGCCCGGGAGGGCAAGCGCACAGACACGGATGGGTCACTGTGCGTGGGCACAGGCTTCCTTCGGTGGGGACAGTGCTCTAGAGCTGTGGGGTGCTGACCTCACGGCCCTGAGCTCACTCAGAGACACTGGACCGTGCGCTCTGGGCAAACCCATGACGTTCCATCCCTAGCAAGCACAGAGGGCGGTCAGTCACGCCAGCTGCTCTGGCTGGACCCGGGTTCAAGTCCCCATTGTGCGGCTTCACTTCACCTTCCCCGGGCTCAGCTTCTTCATCTATGAAATGGGGGCGGCGGCAGCACCCCAGATTAAAGGCAGACGCGCACATCTAACGCTGGTGTGACTCTTCTCGTGACCGTGTCGATGACTGGAACCGTGTCGTGAGACGAGACTGAAAAGCACAAGGTCTGGGACTCCAGCTGGGCGCCTCCCCTACGGTCCCCTCCCCAACCTGCGGCCGGCCCCTAAACACGGCGCGGGGCAGCTGAGCTGCCCACGGCCAGGAACTCGAACGTGGAGCCGGGCCGCGGACACGCGAACGCCGTGTGCCTATGCGCTCTTCCAGGGAGAAGGCCGCCACCTCTTTCATCAGAGACTCAGGAGTGCAGCACACACGAGGCCCTCACGCCCTCACAGCCTCCAAGGTGGGCCTGGCAGAAAGGTGCTCCTTCGCGGACACACACGTGTGCCCGGTCGCCCACTACAGCCTTGCTCCCGGGCACAGACTCTAGGGACGGGAGTTCCTTCCCATGCTGCTCCCGGCCTGACAGGTGCAACGTCTGAAGAACAGCTAGGCACAAGCCCCACGGAAGCCACATCTGGGAAAGCAACGTGGAGCCAGCGTCAGGAGCCCACATCTCTACGCTGAGGTTCCCACCTCTAGAAACCTGTCCTAAAGAAGTCTCCAGGGGGGCGAGCTGATTTACGCCCATAGGTATCTGTGACCGCGGTATCCAAACAGCAAAAACCAGAACCCTGGCAGAACGGGTTGAGTAATTTACAGTCTCATGCCACAAGGTGAAGCGCACTGGGGGTATTAGCAGGTCAGAGAGATGGTAACATCGCCCACAAAGGGGAGGACAGACATAACCCGAAACCCTCCACGTGCCACGTACGTGTGTGTGCTACGGCACCTGGGAAGGTGCACTCGTCACGATCGTCTGGTTTTTACGCTCTTATTGGCGATTTCTGGTATTATGCGAATATTGTTATAAACGCGTACTACTTTTCCAAAAATAAAAATTGGAACGTATATAGGATTACCTGAACTCTATAAAGGAGAGGGGAAAGGTGTCAGAATATTGAAAATGATTTCCTCTAAGTACCTTTTTTCTATATGTTAACAGTTTCTGTTATTTTTTTAAGTAGGCTTCACCGCAGGCGGCTGTGCTCCCGGGGGGCCTCTGCGGCCCGAGCGAGACAACCAGCAGGGCCGGAGCTAAGAGAGTGAGGCTGTGCAGATGGAAACCACCAGCTGGTGGCCCTCCCTCGTGGGCTCCAGCCGGGCCGCGTCTGCAGCCGGAAGCCCGGCCATCCACCGAAGACACTGCCGTCCGCACAGGGGAGCTGAGCCCGAGGCAGACACACTCTACAAATGTCCTCAAGTCCCTGATGGCCAAAGGTCACCAGTGCAGAGGGACAATGGTGGGAAGTAGAACTCTTCGACGCAAGGGGCGCCTGGGCGGCTCAGTCGGTTGAGCGTCCGGCTCCTGTTTTCAGCTCAGGTCATGATCTCATGGGTTCGTGGGTTCGAGCCCCTTCGTCAGACTCTTGGCTGACAGTGCAGAGGCTGCTTAGGATTTTCTGTCTCTGCCTCTCTCTCTGCCCCTCTCCCGCTCTCTCTCTCTCAAAATAAACAAACATTAAAAAACAAAACAAAACAAACCTCATCCACGTGAGGCAGCTCCACCTCCTTGGGCAGCATGTGACCAAACCCGGGCCATAGGGCCTGCAGGCGGCCTCACGGATTTCTGGGCTGAAGTGGCACCGCCGACTGGCTGCCCCCTCCTAAGCCACGAGAGCTGGGGGTACCATCCCTCCACAGAAGCCGGCGTGGGGAGGAGAGGACAAGCCAGAGCCACAGATCCCCCACAACACGGTCACCCTCCGCCCCGGAGGCTGCCTTGCTGGGAGGAAGGGACCGAGAGCTCTGGTCCTGCAGCAGGCCTTCAGGGGATGAGGTCAGCAGGGGCAGGAGCTGGCGGGGGGGGGGGGGGCAGTGGGGGTGGGGGGTGAGGCGTGCCACTGCAAGGATCCGATTTCCCACCTGGCCCCGGACCCCGAGGGCAGTGCTCGGCCGCATACATGGCCTCTACATGCCTGACGCCCGCCCCAGGACAGGAAGGAGGCCCCGGAGGGAGTCCACACGGGGAACTGTCTCTGCACCCATTTCTGACCCAGGTGCAGGGAGCTCTGGAGGCGACCACGGTGCCGAGGGCTTGCAGATGGGCACCGACCCTGTCTGGGCATTTTCTGCGAGGAGCACAATTGCTAAAAAGTGCACCGCCTAGGCACGGGCACGGTTTTCAGGGTGACGGAACGCTCTAAAATTAGGCAGTAACACAGCTCTGTGAGCACCCTGAAACCCACCGAACTTTATACTTTAAGGGGATACCTTTTATGGAATGTGAAATATATCTCGACAAAACTGTGAAAAGAAACCCCTAGGTTGCAGCTGACAAAGACTTTGCTTTCATTACGAACAAAAGCAACGGCAGCAAGCCCGAGGCCCTGGGGTCACGGGGGTGGCCTGAGTTTACCTAGCAGGTCCGCTCCTTCATCCACGTCCCCGATGACCTCCGACCCCGCGGTCGACAGTTCGTGGTACAGGGAGTCAGTGTTGATGCCAAAAGCCTTGTTCACGATCCCCTGGGTTGGGCTGTGAGGACATGCGGCCGGGGGAGGGCAGGGTGAGTGGGCAGCGTTCTGGGCTGCGGGCGGGGGCTCTCCAACACCGCCCAAGGGGCCGCTCAATGCCAGCGCTGCCTGTGCAAGAGGCTGCAGGGGGCACCTTCGCCAAAGGCCCCACCTCCACAGTGAACACTGAGCCCACCCGGCCCCCGGGCTCCGTGAGTACCTGTTGCCCGTGCGATCGAGACGGGGCTCCCGACTCATGTCCAGCTCCGGAGTGGAGTCGATGATGTCTTGAACATCAGACCACTCGTCACTGCTGCCCATGCCTGAGGGGTGGGGGGGGACACACAGGAACCCCAGGGTTAGGGGGGGCGCCTGCCCTCTGGCCCCGTATCTGGAGACCCCACACTAGACCCCCGCCAGGCAGGGACCGTCAGGAAAGGGCTTCCTCCTTGCCGGCGGCCACGTGGGGCCCCTTCCTCAGAACCGGGTCTCCTTTTCATGACCTCCAACGACCAGACCCAAAGCCCTATGTCTCCTCCTGTCCCTCCTCTAGTGAGTGCATCTGCTGGGTGATGGCAGTGTACCGTCAGAAGCCGGGTTGCCCCCTGAGTCCACGCGCTGAAGCCACAGCCCCCGGAACCCCTGCATGTGACTGCATCCGGAGATGGGGACTCTGAAGAGGTGAAGGCCACACGGGCAGGCCCTGGTCTCATCTGACCGTGTCCTAAGAGGAAGGGACGACCCCACGAGGACACTGCCACCCTGATCGCTCCCTTCTGGCTCCGTGGCCGGGGAGCCCACGAATGTCTGCGCTGTCTGTGCTGGCACCCGAGCTAAAAGCGGTAGCCGGAAGGGACGGCAGGATAGCAGGTGGGGGGGGGGGTGCCGCCCGGGAGCACGCGGGCGGCCGAGGCACCTATGCTGACGTTCCGCATCTCCTGTGTGACCTGGACCTCCATGTTGCGGCTGTTGCGCTTCTCCCGAGCCCGCTTGCTGCTCTTTGTGCTGGCGCCGTAGTCCCCCAGCGGCTGCAGGCTCTCGTTGAGCGGCGTCACCGCCGCCGAGGGCACGGAGGACGTGGGCGTGTTGGACTTGGTGCCCGTGGTGCTGGGCGTGGCAGCCGCGGAAGACTGGCCCGACTCGGACATCTCGTCCTGCGGACACTAGGGCCAAACACAGGGAAGGGAGAAGCTCGTCATGTGGGCCACCACGCCCCCAGGCTCTGGGTACGGCCGGGCACGCCGTGCAGGGCCAGCAGGGGCCTTGGTCACCTCCACGGGGCCCCCGTGCTGGGCTCCCTCGGCCACGGTCAAACGGCGCTCTGTGCCGGGACCGGGAGGGACAGGAGGACCCCTGCTCTCCTGTCGGGCCAGCTCCTCGGGCCCGGTCCCTTGGTTCACCCAGCCACTCCTCCCACTTTGCAGAGGCTGCTGCCACCTTATTTAAATGCTGCACATCGGGGCTTTTAGCCTACACGCTCCCGGGAACAGCCCGCCGATGCCGCGTGTGATGGACATGAAGCTAGGTGAACGTGACAAGCAACCCTTTGCAGCCAGCGGGGGGGGGGGGGGGGGGGGGGGGGGCGGAAACAAGGTGCGCCTCAGGGCGGGGCGGAGGGCTCTACGGGGCCTGGGAGGAGGCTGAGCATGCCTTCGGATCAAGCTACGGGTGCTGCTGCGGCCGGCCAGCCCCGTCTCCCGCCTCCCACCTCCCGCCCCCCACTCCATCTCCCGCTCCCAGTGCTGGCCGCAGCCAGGGGCTGGGAGGGGCACAGACCTCCCAAACGAACGAACGCAGAGACTAGAGGGAATGTGGAATTCTCGGCCCCCACGGCTCAAGCACCTACACATCTACACAAATGCCAACAAACTGTGACTCTTCTTCCACGGAACGGGTCACCCTCAAAACATTCCCGGAGCGGACAGAGACCGACCATTAAAATGCGCCCTCGGCCGCTGACCGTGAGAGCCTCCTGCCGCGAACGCGCTCTACTTGAGGAAGTACGACGCAGGAAACCAGCCCGCTCCTCTCCCGGTCTTTCCTCCTGAAGCTCCTGACAAGATCCATAACCTGGCCCCACGCGGCTACGAACACCGACAACCGTGACTCACCCCCAACCCGGTCCTCGGTGGGCGCGCCAGAACCTGCCGGCAGCACCCCCAGGCCCTATCACCACCCTCTTGCGGGGCCCAGCTCCCGGTGCACACCCCAGTCGCCAGCGGCAGTGGCTCACACGGTTTCTCCAGAAGGGGTGCTTCTGGGGGCGCTCAGGGGAAGGAGCTGACGGCAGGGGTGCATGGCCTTCTCCATAAAGCTGGACACACGCTGGGACCCACTCACACCCGCCTTCAACTAGGAAGGCCTGACCAGGCTCCCGTGGCTGCCTCTAGGTGACCGGGAGGCAGAGCTGGTTGGGGACCTCTGAGACCCGCCTTTTCCTGACCCGCGTGGTCAGTGTCAGGCCAGGGCCTGGGGTGGTGACCTCCAGCTTCATCTAACAGGCTGCGGGGACGCGTCTGCCTGGAATCCAAATCGACACCCTCCTCGACCCGGCGGCCAGGTCCGCGGCGATGTGTGTTGATGTGTGGGAACACCCGTGGCTCTCACAACTGGGGACGGGTAGGTGCTCCTGGGGTCCAGTGGGTGGGGGCGGGGGTCCGCTCACTATCCTGCAGGCCACAGGACGGCCCCCACAGCCAAGAACAACGGGCCCGGATTATTAATGTGCTGAGGCCACAGGCCCCGCGTGACAGGTCCTGTCTCCCTGGGGGCACCCCGTCCAAGCATTTTCTATTTGGGTTCCACTGCCTAAGGCCGATTTGAGAAGGAAAAATCCTCTTTGTGACACGAGGCACACTGACAGCCTCTGTGATGGAGCTGCCCCAGTGGTCTGTCCACCCCACACGACACAGGCTCCCAGGCCTCCCGCGGGCAGGGGCCCTCTGCTGCACGGAGCCCCGGGCCAGCACTCGAGAGACGGCCGCAGGGGACCCGAGGCACGGGGAAGTCCGAGAGGGCCGAGGGAGGCCGGCATTCGAGTCCACACCTCTCTGGACCACACGTTTTCTGGGCCGCCTCCTCAACGGCCACGTCCGGTGGCCTGTCTGTGCCCCGCCAGCTGGTGTCTGCGGGTCTGCAGCGGGCCTCCTCGCCCCCAAAGTCACCGAGGGGAACCGTGCGGCGCAGCCAGGCCTCCCCCAGCCCCTGGCTCTCCCTGAGCCTACAGGCCGCCGCCTACCCGCAGGACGCTCCCCTGGCCACCACTTACCTAACGGCAAACCTCTCAACCTCCTAAACCATCAACGTGTGGCAGTGACCTCCAAATGCAAAGAACCCAAACTCTTAGCGGTCATTCCTCACCATGAGTAGCCACAACTGTTTGGTTAAAACACTGAAAATACAGCACATAAAAACAAAAAACAGAACAAAAAAACAACAAAAAAATTAAGAAATTAGAAAGACCTTAAAACCTAGAACACAAAATAAAAAGAACTTAAATGTAATTAAAAAAAGGCAAATAAAACACATATACGAACTGAAACAGAAAACAGGTGATGAAGAGTAAAGCTACTTTGGACGTCGCAGCGGCAGGAAGAGACGCAGGAAGAAAGCTGGTGGGGGTGCGGGCAAGAGGCGGGGCTCAGCGGCCCCGCAACCCCCGCGGCCACCTCCCCCGGCCGCCCCGCATGAGCCGTCACCTCCAGTGGCATAGCCAGGCTCTGCCGGGGGGGCGCACCTGGCCCCCCAGGCCCCTGCCCTTCTGCCCCACCCCCCCACACGGGCAGGTCCATTAACAGGTGGGCCGGCACCCAGGTCAAAGGTCGCAGAGACATGCTCAGTGTCTGCAGCAAAAGCAAAAGCGAGTGGGGTCACTTGGTGACAGAACGGGCAGCTTGCAGCCACCTCCAGCAGTCAAGCTGGACGCCCAGGGACGAATGGACAGTCAGCCACAAGCTGCGGCAGGGAGAAGCTCCACAAGTTCAGGCCCCACAACCGCCAGCCCGCCCCAGTCCAGAGGCCCAGGGGCTTGGCCTTCCACAGGCACCTCCAACAGCCTCTGCGGAAAGGGCACCAGGCCTGGGTCGCCTCCTCCAGCCCTGGGGGTGGCATCCTTACCTGGCGATGGGGCCACAGCCTGTCTGGTGAAGGCAGGCTGAGCTCACAGACCGAAACCGGCAGCACGTGACCAGGGGCCCTGAATCAGTCCCTGCCCCTGGCTTTCTCGGGGACCCCGCTGAGGCGTGCACTCCCCAGATAACTGCACACACCCAGGACAGCCATCTCCCCAGACTCGGAGACCCAGAAGTCAGGAGCACAGTAAGGACAGTCTAGAGGAGAAGAGGCCGACCCCTCACCCTGGACTTCCCCGCAACTGGCGTGCAAACCTCAGATGCTAGGAGGACGGCACGTTTTGGGCCGGTGTCCAGTCTGGCCACGGGGCTCATGCTTTGGGGCGAGTTGAGGAGCAGACGTGGTTGTGCCCCCAAACAAAGGGTCAGCTCAGCCCTGGCCTGAGGCCCACGCCCCCCAGAGCAGTCCTTCTCTCCAGCTCGGACGCCCCTCCGCGAGAGGCCCTGCGAACCCAGGGGCAGCTGCAAAGGGTTGGCCGCAAAGACAGCTTCCTGAATGAGCATGGGACGATGCGGGGACGGGACGGGGGAGAGGAGACGGGGGGACCCTCACTCCACGGCACGGCTACAAAACCTGGTAGCTGGAGCTCAACTGCAGCTGGCCGAGGTCACTCAGGTGCCAGTGGTCCCCCGCAGGCACGAGCTTGCCCCCCATCTGTGCACGTACCATGCCGTCGGCCAGGGGGAAGACGTTCAGAGAGGTGGGGCGCTCCTTCCTGCTGAAACATGAGGGAGAAAGGAAGGAAGTGCACATTAGAGGTGGCTCACCACTCGAGAACGGGACTCGCTCTGGACACGCAGGGGCCTGCTCTGAGGGAGCGGGGTCCTGGGTGGGGGCACAGGGGTCGCCTGCCCCGAGTTCCTCTGGAACCAAACGCGGTCTCATGTTCAGGGGAACCTGGGCTGTCCTGCGGGCCTGTGTGATACTTCCTTGTTTCACCGTGACTCACGTTTGGTGATTTCGGTCTTACACCCGCTATGTGCACTAAGAAGTCCCACGGGGGAGCCAGCAGCAGGCCCCCTGGCAACGTGGCCGCACAGAGCGCTCCCGGGGGGAGACTTTATGATGGCGGTCTTTCCTATAGGTGGCGCAGCGTGCCTGCTTGTTGCTGTCGGCCCTGCGTCTGTGTCCTGCGGCCAGACAGAAGGGATCGACCTCTTCGCTCTGTACTTCGCTCCCTGTCCCCCAACCCGCTCCAATGTTCCTTCATGAGATCTCACTGCAAAACGTCAGAACCGACGTGTGCAGAGTGAAGAGGGGCTCCGTCCTCCTGTTGGGTGTCAGTGTCCTTGACAGCCCGAGGGGGCCCCTTTCTCCCACTCCACGCAGTTATTCCTGGTCATCATGGAGCAAAGACCCCAGAGGGGAGTTCTTTTAAAGGTGTGCCAGGAGACAGGGATGAAGCCAGGATGAAGCCGAAAGCTGCCTGCCAAGTTCAGTCCCCAGGGGACGTTCCATTGGGGGCTTCTGATTGGATCCTGGGTGGCACACAGCCCAGGCCGGCCCATGCATGCCCTGCCCCGGGGCAGACACACCACACCCGGGAGAAGGTGGTCCACTCGATAGCCCGTGCTGCCCAGAGCTGTTCGGGCCAAGAATTAAAGCCCCCGCACCACAGCATCTCACGCTTGGAGCCTGACCCCCAGAGAGTGTGGTGGGAGGAGTGGCGGGGGGCTTCTGCAGAGTTCCCCAACGGCCGGGTCCAGAGGCTGGACTGTTCTGGAGAGAGAAGACAGGCAGCTTCTTGCGGTGCTTGGAGGGTGCAGGTGACAGAGAGGAGACGTGAGGCCGTCACCCCTGATGTGAACTTGCTGCAGCCGGGCAGGGGCTTCGTGAGGCCTGGCCCTGGGAAGTGGGGGGGGAGGCTCTCTGGCCGCGGCCAGGATGAAGGAGAAAAACACGGGGTCTGAGTTGGAGTCCTGCTTCGTCCCCTTTGAGGCCGGCTCGTGTGTCCTATTCAGCAAGACGCTGCCTCCCCTGGACCCGCTGAGACCTGGCTGTGCCGTCCCAGAGTCAGTCTGTGGCAGGGACAGAACCAGAGGAGTGGAGTGCTCCCGGGGGCTGCACCCTTCAGGGCCTCTCAGGAAGCTGGTTTCCCGTGGACGACCTCAGGGGCCTCACGCAGCCCTCGTCACCCGTGACAGAGGACGCGTCCTCAGGCGTGTCTCAGCTGCTCACGTGAGAGCTAGAGACTCAGATCTTAAGAAAGACATCAGGTTAGCAAGCTCGGAGCCTGCAGGTCCATCAAAACCTCAGCAAGCCTGAGGCTCAGCCGGTGCTCAGGCTGCCTCCAGCCAGCAGCCCGTCACGCCCCCCTGCCACGCCCAGGTGTCTGGGAAGGCAGCGGCCGCCACACGGTCAGCACATCCCCAGAGGAGGGGCCTGGTCTCAGGCCACAGCGGCCAGGCTCGCAGGAATGCCCATCGCCTGCCCTTCCCCCTCGGGCCCCCGGGGCCAACGTGGGGATCCCTCTCCTCAGGCCTGGCTCCACCTCCGGAGAGATGCAGAGTGGGTCCCTGGGCCCCAGGTGGAGGGCAGCGTGTAAGCATCCCGCCTCGGAGGACACGTGTCCCCCACTTCCATGGCTCTGTGCACAGACGTGCCTCGTGAGCAGTCAGGCCGCTCTCTTGCAAGGGCGTCCTCCCTGGGGACCCAACATCATCTCCTCTCTCTGCTCCTCACACAGCCACGGGCAGCCGGGTCCACAGTCCCCTGGGCACGTGCTGGGCACTGCCCACCTGTGGCCCAGACCTGTCCAAAGCTTGGCCGCTTCAGAAGCCGCAGCCCTAGGGAGTCACACCGCCTGCAGAGGTCAAGCTGCCCGCAAGGGTCACGGTCACACAGCGGGCTCTGGGCCCAGAATTGGGAGCGACGGTGAGTCCAGGACCGTGTGACACCAGAGCACAGGGTCTCCAGCCCTGCCCGGCCGGGTCCAGCGCGGCGGACCCAAGGTCTGATCTGAGAACAAGGTGGATGCTTGCCGGGCAGGGCCCCTGCACCACCACCTGGTCTGGGGCTGGCTCGGGAACCCGGGCCCAGCCCACTGCCGCCTCTCCATGGCCTCTGAGCGCCACATCCAGACTCAATGATCGGTAACACTGCTGCGAAGAGCAGGGCGAGGACCAGCCCTGCACCTGTAATTAAGAACCACTGGCCGGACTGACTCTCCCGAACCCCAGGGCACCCCGAGCGCTCCGCGCAACAGCGCGGACGCTGCCCCGGGCTTTACCTTTTCCTCCACGACTGGCGAGGACTGCAGGGCAGCGACAGACAAGGGCCAGCACACAGCGGCAACAGCACAGAGGGCGAGACGAGAAGACAGTATTAGAGGGCAGAGGTCAGGAGCTCAGGTCACACGTGCTCACATGGAGGGTGAGTGTGCGGTGCGGGCCAACGGCCAGGCACCCCACTCTGGACTTCCCTCCACAGGAACAGACACGTGGAAACACGCAGACATCTGCACACGACAGACACACAACACAGACACATGACCCTCTCCGCTTCACCGAGAGGCCCCCAAGTGGGGCCTGCGCAGGCGAACAGGTTGCACACATACTCTGCACAGGGAGGAGGGCGAGTGCCGTCTGGCACACGTGGGCACGTGGGGATGGAGCACGCGTCACACATACCCTAACCTGCGTCTCTAAAGACACACAGACTAAGAAGACCAAGCCAGGAGCGAAGAAAACGCCGGAGTAGGTTTTGCAGCGATCGGTGGCTCCCAGCACCGGCAGCCTCCAGGAGGGGCCAGAGAGACTGAACTTGGAAGCTGGGGCAGACGTACATCTGTCCCCAAAGGGCTGCGGCAGGAGAGGGACACCCTGGAGAAGCAGGTCAGGATGGTGGGGGGGGAGGGGCCTCCCCGGGCCCCCAGGTGCAGTAGCGCGGCAAGAGAAGGCTCACGCTTCCTGTTTCCACCTGCACTCCCTCTGGGAATGTGGGGTAGAGGCTGTTCACCCGGAAACAGTCCTGAGCAGTCAGACAGGCACAGTGCACCCTCAGAGAGTGTGGGCTGTGGGCACGCGATGCAGGAGAGGTGGCCGGTTTCGCGGGCTGCTGAGGAAGTTCAACGCCGAGGGGCCGGCTAGCAGGGCGATGGCGGCCGTGCAGACCCACAGCAACCCCCTCCACCCCCCACCCAGACAAGTGCCGCTCCGGCCATCACCAGGCAAGAGCACCTTCCTCTTCGTGGCCAGAGGGACCCGGCAGAGGCCGACCATATCCAAGGAGGTCTCGGCTGACAGCTCAGGTGCATTCTTCCTGCGAGTAGGACTCTCTCACACGGGTGGGGCTCTGGCTCAGGAACGTTTGTTAACGGACTGCTGACGGCCTAGAGACCATGGTGACTACATACCCCTCGACCGTGGGGTTTCCTTCTAGTAGGATCAAATCAGGGAGAAGAGGCTCGGCGGATATCCGCACCAGAGCCCCTCCCTCTCCTGGACAGCCGCCAGGTCCGTGTTACAAAAGAAGGGGCTCCTGTGGGCTCTTGCCAGAGTCCCCCCTCGCCCCCACCGAGGGCGGTACGGTCTACACCAACAGGAGGTGGACTGTCAGCTGAACGGAAGACACCCGTTCCTTGCTGAACAGGTTGTGGGGCTGCTTATGACCATCCTGGGGCCCGAAGGGAGGAGAGCGCACAGAGCTTCCACAAACGGCCGTGGGGCCTCGGAAGGGACCCTAGACGGGACCCTGTGAGCCGGCCCCTCTCGAGTTTGAGTCTTGACCAGCAGAAGGGTGGCACCCGCAACGGGCTGGAGCCCAGTTCCGACACCAGGGAGGCTGGAGGGCCTGGTGCCGTGCTCCGTCCAGACTGGCTCAGGGTCGAGGGAGCCACAAGACACGCGGGAGAGCAGGTTCCCAGACCAGGTCCTGCGTCCGGCGCACACGGAGACATCCACGGAAAGCAACCCCATCCTGCAACCGTGGGGCCTCTTCCACATCCAGGAAGAAACTGAGGCCTGACCCGGCCCCCGGTGACGGCCAGGATGCTCGGTGCCCGGCTTTGTAACTTGCGCGGCTTCTGCTTTTGGCTGAGCCTGCGTCATCCTGAGGTTCTGCGCATCCCTGGGGCCCAGAGTGCTGACCCCTCGTAGAACCCTGCACGCTCATGGCCTCCAAGTCCTGAATTCAGAAGTCACACCTTCCCGGTTTCTGGGAAAACTGGGCCCTTCTCCCTGGGCTCTCTCCTTTGTGACCTTTGAGGTGCTCCTGTCCTAAAGGAGGCTGGCAGGGAAACAGCCTGAAGGTTCTGGAATGCTGCAGCTCTCAGGAACTGGCCACGAGCCCAGCGCTCATCAGAGATGCCCAAACAGCCCAGCTGCTTCAGCCCCAGCCCAGACTGCCCTGACCAACTCCCCACAGAAAACAACACAAAGACCCCTGCCCCAGGTTAGCATTCAAGTGCCGCTGCTCAGAAATCTTCCCGGCACCTCTGAGTGCAGGAGTGAGGACCTCACAGCGCACTCAAGAGAAAATCTCAGCCGTGAACCAGTAGCTTGCAAGATCGCTATATCCCACCTTCAGACATCTGTGACCCAGAAACAATACCTACAGAGTTCTGTCACTCAAACCGTTCGGTCCGTATGCCCTCACTACCTGGTGCTGACTCAGCTAACGAACAGCACAGCGTGTGACACCTCCCTGGGGCGTGAGAATTCACTGCAGGGAAGCGTCCTCAAGGGCCGGCGCCCCCGCTCCCCGCGAGAAGCAGGGGGGCTGTGAAAAACAGGCTGACCGTCCCCGCACCTCCTTTCCTAGGTCCTGCTAGGCCTTCTGCACATGCGTGCTCGGTGTTTCTGTTTTCAAGTCAGACGCCTCTAGCACAGGATACAACAGCTCTGCCCGCTGGTAAAGACCGCGGTCGGCAACGGTCACAGCGGCAGGGCCCGAGCCCTCCCGTCTGCGGCGTGACCCATCGAAGAGGCGGGCACGGAGAAAGCTTTCGCAGCCAGCAAGGGCTTCATGCGACGTGACCATGACTTGAGGCCTTGGCCTGCAGGAATGACGGGCCACCGCTGGAAATGGACCCATCACCAAGCTCGATCTGGGGGACCTGGGATTCCAACCTCCGGCCCCTCCTCCGACCTACTAGAGACTTGGGACTTCTGTCCCGGCCCACCCGGCCCAGGTCCGTAACCTGGGTCTCCCCAGGCCAACTCCCTCAAGTTGCCGACACCCTCGGGAAGTTTGCTGACAGTCCGCTCCTTTGGGCCTTATCCCGACCGAAGGGCACAGAGTGGGGAGAAAGCAGCTGGCCTCGGCAGCCTCTCTCCACCCGCCAAATAAAACCAGCGGAGCTCCTGGACTCACACCAGCGAGGGCCTCTGGATCTGCTGGTGCCACCCTGGCCTGCAGTAAGAATGTGGCTCCACGCGGCGGTCACCGGGCTGTCTAGGCCTCTTCCCCACCCACGCATCAGTGCTCGTGATTCGAGGTAGTTAAGGCCCACAGTCACGGAGACCTGGATTAGCGAATGAGACACACGCGCCTCACAGAGATCAGCACCTTCGTTCCTGACTCCTCCTGGGAGATTCCACTTGCTATGTTTTACAAAGGAGAAAATGGGGTGCGGAAGAGGCTGCTCCAGGACAGGGGCCAGAGCTGGGCTTCCGACGTCCCTGAGCGGCCCCGGTCCGGGCGTCCCACACAACACTGCACCGCCCCGCCCGCCTCCACACTCTGGGCGTCTCTGCACCTGTCTGTGCGTGACCCCAGAAGCCCCACGAGTGTCGACGGGAGGCCACAGGCAAGTTTTAGTGAGTAGGTGGGTCCAGAAACAAGGCCCTGAGATGATCAGGAACGGCCACCCCATTATCCCAGGGCCTTTGTAATCGCACATGGCCAGCAGGAGGGCCACCCCGTTCCCCCGGAACCGACTCGGGCACCAGGGGCTCGGGCGGGGCACGTTCCTGCTCCAGCCACGCACCCCGGCCAGGAACCCGAGTCAGGGAGAAGCAGCTCTCCAGAGCGCCCTCTGCCCTCCCGGCCCAGGCACCTCGGGGATGAGGGAACCAGAGAGCCTGCCACCTCCAGCTTCCCGCCTTACCTCCTCCCGGGCAGGCTGCCCTCGGTTTGGCTGTTGCCCCCAACCTGCTGCATCTTGGACCTCTCGATATGTTCTACGTAGGTCTGGATCATCTGTGGAGGAGGAGGCTGCCATGTGAGTCATTCCCACTGACCCCAGCCCCTCTCCCCTCCTCTAACTGTGGTACTTTCCAGGCCCGCTGTGCTCCGACAGCAGTAAAAACGACGCTCGCGAAAGGGAGTCTGGCCAGCACGTGGCTAACCGCTTTCCGGCTGGGGCAGGAGAAACCGGAAGTAAAGGCCAGAAGCCTCGCACGGCTGCCGGGCCGCGGGCGGGCACCCACCTCGGTGTGTCGCTGGTGCAGGGCGTTGTACTCCTTCTTCATCTCGGACTCTCTCTCCTCCAAGCGGGAAACTAGAAAACACAGCCGCCGCGTGTCAACGGCACAACCCGCATCTCCACGCCCCCTCACTTCCCCTCCGGGCTCGGCACGTGGGCAGAGGGTCCCAGGACAAACTGACGCCTGGTGCAGAGGGCCGCCCTCAGGAGAGAACGCCGGGGCCGCCAGAAGGCAGGTCCTGGCTGGTCTGGGCGGCGCCTGGTGTGCTCAGTCCTGCCACGAGGAGAACCAGGGTGCCTGAAGCTCGGCCACGGGCGACTGGCTGCGTCTGAGCTGGCCGACGGCCCCCGAGACGGAGTCAGGTGCAGACAGGACTCCAGCAAGTGGCTTGTACAAGGGGGCAGAGTTCATACGTGAGTAGCCTCCGTGCCGAGGCAAAGAGCAGAAGACATCTGAAATGTGGGACGGGACACACAAGTGTCCCTTACACGTACCAAAGGCTGCAAAGACCACGCCGTGACCTGCCACCTCCGGGCACGGGGGTTCCCCCTGAGTTGACAATCCCTGCCCCTCAGCAAGGGCCTACTCTGGCCGCGAAATGCAGGGAAGTCACCCGAGTGCCCCACTGGCCTGCTGGGGAGCTCACGAGGCAGCCAGGCACCCTGCACCTGTGCCCCACCGAGCAAGCGTGCGGCCAGGACACCTTCCGCCTGTGGCCCTCTGTTCAAACTTCAGCTGTGTCCTTTCTCCGTCACGAAAACTTCTACTCGTGGGTCACCATAACGTTGACTTTTAAACAAAGACTTGTGAAAACCGAAACAATGCTTCTTATAACAACCCTCTTCCAAAAGCACTCCATTGCCCCTGCATGCAGGGGACACGGTGATCCTGCAGGCCCCCGGCCAGCCCGGCACCCCCAGGCAGGGCCACGCCGGCGGGCTCCCTCAGCAGGCCTGGCCTCCCGACCACCCAACAGCGGCGTCCCCTCGGTGCCACGCAGACAGGGGCCCGCACCTCACGGGAGCTGTAACCCAAGGGGTCACACGGGATGGCGCGCTGGCCCAGTCTGGCTAGGACTGCAGCCTGAAGCCAAAATGCTTTGTCATCAAAGGAGCCTCGTTTACTTATTTCCACAATCGGAGGCTGATTACGGGAAACGCGTGGCAGCGTAAAGAGGTAAGACAAAGGGTAGGGCGAGTGACAGTGCGGGTAGAATATGGCTGTCCCGGGCTCCCTCGCTCTCCTTTCATCAAAGGCTCTCAACAGCTGGGGCCAGCCTGGGAACAACAGACACATTCAAATGCCGGTCCCCCTCTGGCGGGCCACTTACTCTGATCCGCGTAGTTCTTGGCCTTCAGTTCCAGCTGGCGGGTCTGAAACTCATAATGTTCCACCTGGATTTGCAGCTCCTTCTTCTCCTGTTCCAGGGCATCTTCAAACTCGATGAATTTCTACACGCGGGAGGAGAAACAGAGCAGGCGTCGTGAACGCGGGATGCCAGGCGACAGCAGCCTCTCACAGAGGGGTCAAAGGCTTCCGGGACCGACATTCACAGGCTCCCGAGGCCACACGGCCTGTCACCCTCAGGCAGCAAACCCCGACACACGGGGGCCCCTGAGGAGGGGCCAGAGTTTCCCAAGAAACCTTCGGTGTGCATGGGGGGCTCCGTCGGTTAAGCATCAGACTCTTGATCTCCACTCAGGTCATGGTCTCACGGTTGATGAGTCTGAGCCCTACGTCCGGCTCTGCACTGATGACAGAGGCTGCTTGGGGTTCTCTCTCTCGTCTCTGTCCCTACCCCGCTTGTGCTCTTTCTCCCTCTCTCAAAATAATAAATACCCTTATTAAAAAAAAAAGGGGGGGGGCTCACGCCTGGTTTAATGTTCTGCTGTTGCCATCCTGCAATTCCTACTAGTATTTGAACAAGGGACCCCACAGTTCCATTTCCACACTGGGCCCCACAAGTCGGGTACCTGGTCCTTTTGCAACAGAGTGACGTTACTCCTCTCGATACCACAACACACCTAAACGAGGTCAAGTCTACTTGGCTCTTCATCTGTATTCCCATTGCCACTCAGTTCAGGAAGCCATCACTACTGGAATAACCAGCAATGGAGATCGGTCTTGGGAATCTTTCCCTTACATGCTAATAGCTAAGCAAAATTACCATCAAATCAAGTGAAAAGAAAGCACTTTGGAAAAAAAAAAAAAAAAAAAAAAGGACAATTCTTGGGACTCCCGGGTGGCTCAGTCAGTTAAGCGTCTGACTCTTGATTTCCGTTCAGGGCAGGATCTCAGGGTTCATGGGATTGAGCCCCGCATCAGGCTCTGTGCTGACAGTGTGGAGCCTGCTTGGGATTCTGTCTCCCTCTCTCTCTCCCCCTCCCCTGCTCACACTCTGTCTCTCAAACAAACATCAAAAGCAAATGATTGCTACCAACAATTACATGACACGCAAATTCGTGAAGCGTTCCCTATTTTTGTGTTGTATGGAAACCAATTTGACAATAAATTTCATATTAAAAAAACAAAACATAACAAGCCTAGTAAAAATAAATAAATTACAATTCATTTGAAAAACAAAAAGCGATTTCGTTTGTAGGAAGCAGGAGTAACAGCTACGTTAACACATGAAGAGTTTCTCAGAAGATGGGAATACAGGGGTGCCTGGGTGGCTTCGCCGGTTAGGTGCCCAACTTCAGCTCAGGTCACGATCTCATGGTTCCTGGGTTCGAGCCCCGCGTCGGACTGTGTGTATTGGCAGCTCAGAGCCTGGAGCCTGCTTCAGATTCTGTGTCTCCCTCTCTCTCTGCCCCTCACCAGCTCACATGGTCTCTCTCTCTCTCTCTCTCAAAAATATACAAACATTTAAAAAAAATTTTTTTTTAAAGAGATGGGAATATAAAACTGATGGCTGGTTTTGGGTTTCGGGCATCTGGAAGAGTGCTGGAATAACTGCACCCAGGACCCAGTGGCTCAAGGCCTTTGTGTCCCAAGCCGACTTGTCAGTGCCCAGCGGGAGAGGGCGGGAACCCCGGGGGAGGGGCAGACAGGCGCCCCAGGAGCAGGAAAATACACGCTGATAGTGCGGCTGCGCACAAAATACAAGTCAGTTGTTCTGTGTGCTTGGGACTGAACCAGTGTGTGAAGAATAAACTGTTGTTAACAGACTGATAAGGATATTTTTTAAACTGGGTAATTTTAATTCCCATTACTTAAAAAAAAATTATGGGGCGCCTGGGTGGCGCAGTCGGTTAAGCGTCCGACTTCAGCCAGGTCACGATCTCACGGTCCGTGAGTTCGAGCCCCGCGTCAGGCTCTGGGCTGATGGCTCAGAGCCTGGAGCCTGTTTCCGATTCTGTGTCTCCCTCTCTCTGTCCCTCCCCCGTTCATGCTCTGTCTCTCTCTGTCCCAAAAATAAATAAACGTTGAAAAAAAAATTAAAAAAAAAAAATTATGTTGGGGCGCCTGGGTGGCTCAGTCGGTTAAGCATCCAACTTCGTCTCGGGTCACGATCTCATGGTTTGTGGGTTCGAGCCCCGCGTCGTGCTCTGTGCTGACAGCGCAGAGCCTGGAGCCTGCTTCGTATTCTGTGTCTCCTCCTCTCTCTGTCCCTCCCATGCTCATGCTCTGTCTCTGTCTCTCAAGAATAAATAAACATTAAAAAAAATTTTTTTTAAATTATGAAAATAATGAAACGTAGGGGCGCCTGGGTGGCTCAGTCGGTTGAGTGGGCAACTCCTGATTTCGGCTCAGGTTATGAGCCCAGGGTCGTGGGATGGAGCCCCACGCTGGGCTCCATGCTGAGTGTGGAGCCTGCTTGGGATCTTTCTTTCCCTCCGTCCCTCCCTGCTCATGCTCTCTACCCCTCTCTCAATTTAGAAAAAAAAAGAGAGAGAGAGAAAACAATGAAATGTAAACAACATGTGCTTTTGTAGGAAAATCAGGTGAGAGCGTGAAGTAAAAAGAAGGCTATTTTCAAGAAACCACAATTCTACCCTCTGGAGTCGGTTTAAGATTAGGAGGTGTTCTTCCAGATGTGTGTGGGTGTGGGTGCACAGGGCAGACGCGCAATCTCTTGTACGCAGGGTCGCGTGGCCTGATTTACTCGGTGGCTTCGGGTGGAGCTTCTTTCTACATCCAGAAACACTCTACCACCTCCGCCGTGAGAAGCGGGGCGTGCAGAGCAGATTCCGTCCCGTGGATTACCCGCTGTCGGGGCTTCCGGGCTGCTCGCACACGCCCGTTATTGGGGTCACCGCCCGCGCAAAGGCACGATGGCTACCTGCTCTCGAAGGCTGTGGTCGCACTCGGCTGACGACCCTTCGGCAGGGTCGCCCAGCTCCGGCTCCTCCGGGGCTAGGGCAGCAGCCCTTCCCAGAGCCCCCCCGCTGCCTCGGAACAGAGCTTAACCAGAATGCTGCCAGCCGCATGCGTGGGAAAGCGACCGGCCACGATCGTCCCGGCTTTCAGTTCCCTGCTGACTCTGCTAGTGAACATTTTCCACAAACTGACCGGGTACATACTGCACCTCTTCCACGAGCAGCTCGCTACATCCTGGCCCAGCGTCCTACGACCGTGTCCCCGCTGCTCTCCGTGATCTGCAAGGACATCTACTGTGCCTGCTCGAGTCTGTCTCACAGGCTACAGACGCGCCCCAGGACGCGGCTGGGTGCGCACACTGTGCAAGTTGACTTAATGGTCTCTCCTGTCCCGTTGCTTTGAAATGCCACCTTTATCACAGGCAAAACCCCAGTAGAGATTTCGGTCTGTCTGTGAGCCAGTACCAGGGGGCTTTCTGAACGTGGACTGTTAACGTTACCCTTCAATACCTATTCCACACTCATCCTCTCAAGTCCCCTTTCAACGTTTTCTTGGTTATTCCCACTTGCTCATCCTTCTAGAGTGGAGCTTCTTTCTACATCCAGAAACACTCTACCACGTCCGCCGTGATAGAGCACCGTCTGGAGTCACTTCTGTATTTATTTTTGAAGAAGCAGTTTCCCTGTCTCTAAGCACCAGCTCTCTGCACCTCGGGAAGGGGTCCCGGTTTTTGGTGACCAAGTCCTCAGGGCTGGGATGAAGAGAAAAGTCATCACGAGCCCGTCAAGGGCTGTCTGACAGAAGACGGAAAATTCTCCCTTCCTTTACACCGACCCCACCCGGGGCCAGTGGCACCACTGTGGTTACACACAAAGAAGGGGCCACGTCGTGACAACCGCCCCGTCTCTATTTCGTCATGTGTTACTTGCACTTGACATGTGGAGACCAGCTAAGGGATTTCCAAACTAAAGACCGTGTCAGAAAGCTGTCCTTCCCAGGTTCTTACGAAGCTCAAGACAGACTTTAAGTGTATCCTGATAGGTGATGATTAAAATTTTTTAACGTCTATTTTTGAGAGACAGAGAGCAAGCAGGGGAGGGGCAGAGAGAGAGGGAGACAACAGAATCCAAAGCAGGCTCTAGGCTCTAAGGTGTCAGCACAGAGTCTGACGAGTGGCTCGAACCCACGAACCATGAGATCATGACCTGAGCCGAAGTCGGACGCTTAACTGACTGATCCGCCCAGGAGCCCCCCCGACCCCCGATAGGTGATCATTAAAATCAACCTAAGTGCCAGTGCCAGAAAGCTTTGCCATGGGACACAACCACCGACGTGTCTGCAGATTCCCGATGAAGCCAGCCCCGAACCAGACCACAGCAGAAGTCCTCTGACCTTGACATGTTACGGCTTTCAGCGTCGGGAAGGATGGAGACACTGACCAGGAGCAAGCACCAAGTGAAGCTATGAACACGGGCATCCTTAAGGCCAAAGGCGAAGGGCACGCAGGGGGCAGGGACACAGAGCCCACGGTGGGTAAGCAGGGCATCTGTGGTTCTCGGGCTGCGTGGAGCCCTGTGCCCAAGGAATGGCCCTACGGGGCGGGAACCGCTCCATCCTTAGGGATGGGTCTCTTCCACCCTCTCGCACCCCTGCTCAAAGGCGCGTGGGCGCTCACGTGGAGCAGCCTCTCGGGTGAGCCCAAGTGACCACCAGCAGATGTGAGGACCCCGGCCTCGGGCCCACGCTCTCCACGCTGGCTTCTGGACCACGGCGTGTGCGGCGGGGAGCCCCTGTTCCTGGGCTCCCTGACGTCGGCACCCTACCAGACAGAACCGACTGGGGGCCCCGCAAGGCCTCCGGGTCTGTGACAGCATTACAGACACGACGTGGCATGGACAGCTTGCAAGAAATCCTCCTCTCTTCCCCTCTTGAAGGAATTATTTCAGTGCCATTAAGGTAACTCTGGTTAACAACAGCGCAAGCCCGCCATTCACCCGAAATAGAACACGCAATGGAATCTTCATCAAATATTAGAGGGAACAAATAACGTGGAGGAACAGTGCCTGGCCGAGACGCCATACGGAATCTTTGCGTTTTAGCAGGACACGCTCAGAGCTAGACTCGGGAAGAAGCGCACGTCATCTGGACAAGTGAGGGAGAAGGCAGGGGCGCCCTGGCTGGCAGCGAGCTCAAGAGAGAAGCAAGGAGGCTGCCAACCCCAGCTCCCCGGGCACAGGGGTGGGCCACGTGGGGGAGGGGCTGGTAGCAGGACACCGTATCATCTGGGTGAGCAAAGTCACCCCAAATTCAATAGATGGCTTCAAAAAAGCAGAAAATATTAAAAAAAAATTTTTTTAATGTTTATTTATTTTTGAGACAGAGCATGAACGGGGAGGGTCAGAGAGAGGGAGACACAGAATCTGAAACAGGCTCCAGGCTCTGAGCTGTCAGCACACAGCCCGACGCGGGGCTCGAACTCACGGACCGCGAGATCGTGACCTGAGGTGAAGTCGGCCGCTTAACCGACTGAGCCACCCAGGAGCCCCAGAAAATATTTTTAATTAGATACCACTTAGTTTAGATTTAAGGGAATCAAGATTTTTCAGTGCTGGCAGACAGGGTAGGGTGGAGAATAAGTAAAGTCTGTAAAGAAAATCTTCCAAAATTTTAAAAGTAGGATCTGACGAGGGGCGCCTGGGTGGCTCAGGCAGTTAAGAATCTGACTCTTGATCTCAGCTCAGGTCATGATCTAACGGTCTGTGAGTTCGAGCCCTACTTTGGGCTCTCGGCTGACAGGGTGGAGCCCTCTTGGGATGCTCTCTCTCCCTCTCTCTGTGCCCCTCCCCCACTCGCAGGAGCTCATATGCGGGCTTTCTGTCTCAAAATAAATCAACAAACATTAAAAAAAAAGAATCCGTGGGGCGCCTGGGGGGCTCAGTCAGTTGAACACCCGACTTCGGCTCGTGTCATGATCTTGCAGTTGACGAGTTCGAGCCCCGCGTCGGGCTCTGTGCTGACAGCTCAGAGCCTGGAGCCTGCTTCCGATTCTGTGTCTCCCTCTCTCTCTGCCTCTCCCCCGCTCATGCTCTGTCTCTCTCTGTCTCAAAAATAAAGATAAACGCTAAAAAAAAAAAAAAAAAAAAGAAAAAAAAAGAATCTGTTACAAAATAGGACTACAACTGACAAGAATAAAAATTTGATCATCAGCATTTGGGCTGTGTGGGTCTGCATGGTACCGAAGACACAAAAACAAAAATCTCCCACCTGAACCCACTCTACACATAGTAGCATCTCAGGCCCAAAGGTGTCCGGAAGGCGTGACTGCAGCAGAGTGAAAACTCGGTGTACGTGCTGACTATACGTACCACGGGTTTGAGTGCATTTGAAGTTAACCATCTGTCTAACCAAGTCTCCTCAAAATATCACGAAGCACAGGATAACGCACTGTGTTTACGGTCACTCTTGTGACAAGTCTTTTGAGCGCCCCAAAGAGCAAGGACCGGCCAACACACAGTTGAGGAAAACGCGTCCTATTCTCAGCATCTAGACATCAAACACCGAAGGCGCACTTCTAAATACCAAGAGACCACACAATTCTCTTTTTCGATTTGTTTTAAGGAGTCTGCCCCCTCTCTCCCATGAACAAACTGCTGTTTTATTTTATTTTATTTAATTTTTTTTCAACGTTTAATTTATTTTTGGGACAGAGAGAGACAGAGCATGAACGGGGGAGGGGCAGAGAGAGAGGGAGACACAGAATCAGAAACAGGCTCCAGGCTTTGAGCCATCAGCCCAGAGCCCGACGTGGGGCTCGAACTCCCGGACCGCGAGATCGTGACCTGGCTGAAGTCGGACGCCTAACCGACTGCGCCACCCAGGCGCCCCCAAAGTGCTGTTTTAAAGTGAAACTAGGGGCGCCTGGGTGGCTCAGTCGGTTAAGCATCCAACTTCAGCTCAGGTCATGATCTCATGGTCTGTGAGTTTGAGCCCTGTGTTGGGCTTTGGGCTGACAGCTCAGAGTCTGGAGCCTGCTTTGGACTCTGGGTCTCCCTCTCACACTCTCCCTCCCCTGCTTGCGCTGTCTCTCTCTCTCTCTCTCTCTCTCTCTCTCTAAAAAAGAAATAAACATTAAAAAAAAGTTAAACGCAACTTTGGTTTTCGAACTTGCTTTCAGGTGAATTTCAAGACACACACTGAAATAACCTGAGCGCGGGCTCTTTCTAACTCAGAACCAGAGAATTTCCTCAGTGTTCCATGGAATGAGGTCATTCATCCCAGTGTGTCCATAAAAGCAAAGGTAAGAAGTAAACCGACCTTTTGTGTCAAATATAAAATTAAAAACACAGCAGAAATCAGTATCCCTAATTCCCAGAACGTAAGTGAGATTATCAGGTAAACACTTTTTATAACGTAATCATTAATTCTGGCAACTTCCATAACACAAGGTTATTTTAATGGCAAAGTAAGTTAACATATTCAATCTAATCCTTCCCTCATATGTGTCCTTTAGGGCAGGGTCATACACAGGAAATAACTCAACTCTGGCTGGTTTGTTAGAAGAGAATCCAGGGGCGCCTGGGTGACTCAGTCAATTAAGCATCCGACTCCAGCTCTGGTCACGGTTCTCACAGTTCGTGGGCTGGAGCCCTGAGTCAGGCTCTGTGCTGACAGCTCAGACCTGGAGCTTGCTTCGGATTCTGTGTCTCCCTTGCTCTCTACCCCTCCCCTGCTCAACGTCTCTCTCTCCCTCCCAAAAATAAATAAACATTAAAAGAAAAAAAATGAACCCAACAGAAATCAAAGACCTTGTTTTTTTGCATCAGTCATCATTTAATTCCTTCTGGGGTGGTGCAGGGATAGAGTAGATTTCCAAAAAAGTCCTCTTTTTTGGACTTTTAGGCAGGCAGGGCAGTGAACAGTTGGGGTGCTGGGCACAGACTTCATGCACAGGGGGAGGCGCCCTTCTCCTGGAGGCTGACCCCCTGTACGGTGATGGCATTCGTGAAATGTTTACCGGGCTCTCCCTGGGGCGATGAATCCCTAAGACCTCACACCACAGATGTTCTTTTACAGCTTGCTTTCCAACGGTGTCACCACGTAGACCATGAAACGCAGTGCGGGCAGCGGGGCAGAGCAGCCGGGAAGTTACCCCCAGGTACTGGCCCCCTGAGCCCGGTGGGGGGGGGCCCACAGGGTGAGAGAGGAAAGTGCGCTTTTGTATTCTGGTAGGACGCACACCTGTGGGGGGCCAGGCCGTGCAGGAATCCAAGAATCAGGCTGGATTCACAGAAAAAGCAGAAGTTTCTCACATTCATGTCACAGGGACCACTGGTTTAGCATCCGCCTGAACCGAACCCCAACAAATGGCGATGGTTTACTTCACGCTGACTTCCAAGGATTGGCAAGACAGGAAAAATATCTTTATTTTTATGTCTCAAAAAAGATTTTTAGGGGTGTGTTTACATACCAAGTATTAACATATACTTTATATGTTAAGTATATGCTATATAAAACACACACGCCAGATACACAAAATACCTGACGTGGGTGGTAACGTGGGACAGAAGGAAGGGAAGATAAAACTAAGAGCCTGACTGTCCCAGCCTGGGACAGATGGCCGAGTCTCTCTCAGGGGTGTGCCCGGCTCCTTGCACGTGCTTGCCCGCCCCGTTCGTACCCGGCCCCTGCTCCTGCGAGGCTGAGAGCACGCGTGCCAGGGGCACTCTGTCTGGCCGTTCCGTGGGCACAGGGGGCTGCTGTCTAGAGATGAACACGGCAGGCGTGACAGAGACACTGAGCCACACGCGTGAGCAGGCACCCACGGGCTTCCACAGTGCCTAGGAGGGGGCTGGGAAGGCCGGGGAAGGACCCATGAAGCAGCAGGGCATCTGGACAGCGGGCAGAGTTCCTGGGGACGGGAGCCCAGAGACTCTTATGAGAAGTGTTGCTTTGAACCTGTCGCTATTGACAATCAGAATCGAAACTTGCCAGCCTTTGCCCCACAAGGCCTCCCGAACAAGGGGTAGTCCTCGGGGACAAGGACCTGTCCCCACCTAACCTGGCATTCCCCAAATCTCCTGGCCATAAGAGGTGATGACTACGCGGGCTCCAAGTATCTGCTGTCAGCCACCCACTGCTCGTGGCCTCTCCTGGGTTCGGGGTGTCTCCCCAGGACCCCCGCAGGCAGGGGCTCCCGGGCTGGCCTGTCCCAAGCTACAGCAGCAGGGCCTTGGGCCGCGGACAAATGCACCTCCCCACTTCACCGGCACGGGCGGGACGGACAACGGGGCCGGCTCAGCAGTCAGGGGAGGGTACGGACAACACCTGCAAGAACCCGGATGAGTCTCAAAGTCATTACACAGAAAGACGCCGGACCAAAAAAAGACCAAAAAACTGCACGATTCTATTTATATAAAGTTCTAGAAAACGCAAACTAATCTACTGTGACGGAAAGCGGATCAGCGGTTCCCTGGGGGTGGGGGACGCAGGGAGAGGCCACTGAGGGGCAGAAGGAAACTTCAGGGATGGTGGCGACCATCGTCACCCTGACCGCGGGGACGGTTTCTGGGTGTGAACAGGTCAACACTCGCCACACTGCACAAACGCATACAGTGTAGCGCGTTGAAGGGAAGACGCAGCCGGGGTCCCAGATCTCCACCTGGGCCGTGACGCCAGCCATTTTGTGGGCGCTGGGGATTTCTCGACAGGTTCTTCCCAGCCTTTCGAGAATTCCCTCGCCTCCTGCTCTTTCCCGAACAGCTGCCATTCCTTTGTTGTTGCTTATGTCACAATATTTTGCTTTCGTCTGGTCTCCTGTGTCCAATCCTCCTGCTCTGGGTGCTCTCCTCTTTCGGACCACAATCACTGCCAGCGGCTCCCTTTCTGGCCCGAGGCTGTGTAAGGGGATGCCTCCTGCCTGCCCTGCCTGCTCTGCCTGCCCGGGGCGGGGCCGCTGATGCTGTGGCTGTTTACGGGAATTAAAGTGACATAAAGTAAAAACTCACTTCCCCTGTGGCCCGAGCCACCTGTGCAGTGTCAGTGATGCCATGTGGTCACTGGCTATTGAACCGGAGAGCTGCCCTGTAGACTCAGTGGTGGAGGCCTTGCCCTCCGGGAACTAGAAGGACGGTTGGGTGTGGTGTGCACTGAGGCAGAGGGAGGCCGCTTCCCTCATCCTCATGCGCAAGGGCGGAGCCCACTCCCGGGTAGGGTGGGCCGACTGGGGCGACAGGGCCCCTCCCTCTGGTCGGGCACTCATCCATCCAAGCACCCAGCATCTGGATGTGTCCACAAAGCCCCTGCGCCAGACGCTGGGGAAGCAGGGGTGCACGGGGACTGGAAGACCATGCAGAGGGGCAGCGTGGGGGGAGCAGAGCGTGGTGCAGGGAGCTGGCCAGAGTGAGGTGGGCCTGGCCGGTTCAAGCATGGGGGTGGGGTGTCGTCTCTGTCCATCTACCCACAGTAGTCCCGTCCCCACTTTTCACCCCGCATCCCGTGCCCCCACTGCACGGGAACATGGAGCGGCATCTCCCCCCGTACCTTCCCCCCCAGACCTAATCCCCAGAGCCTGCAGCCGAGCCTGGCACTCAGCGGGCTCTGGTGAACGAGGACACGGGTGGGTGCAGGCCCGGATGGGACGTGTCTTTGGAAAAGTCCCCTCTGGTGGAGGGGGGGCTGGGACAGGGAGAGAGGCTGGCAGGCCAGCGTGACGATGCCGACTGGAACCAGGACCGCGGCAAAGGAGACCAAAAAAGCACGGGAAACCTAAAGTCAGGCCACAAGAATGGCCAGGACTCAGTGAGTGTGGGGCTTGGGAGGTAACGTCCTGACCTTTCCCAGAGCACAGGAAACCCGTGCCCGAAAAGGCACATTGGCCCTGCCGCTGATGGCGCCCCTGGCTGTCCGCTGCAGCTCTGTGTTGGCACAGTGAACAGGCCATCCCGCCACCCTCACAATGAATGGGACCTGAGAGAGGTGCCTCCGCCCGACACCCATCTTGTACACAGCAAGGATTTCAGGGACCCCAGGAAATGCATGACGTCACCTCTGGGGGCTCTCTGCTGTCCTGAACCCGGTCACACGGTCACGTGAAAGCCAAACCGAGGAGCGTCCTGCAAAACCAGGGGCCTGTGACAGTCTCAAAAAGTAGAAAGCGAGGACCCGATCCAGGAGAGAGGACCAGCAGGACCCCGGAGTTGTTGGCAGAGTGCGGAGGAGGGATGGAGAGAGAGAAAAGCAGTGCAGGGGGCACGCGGGGGGCTCAGTCATTAAGCCTCTGACTCGTGGCTCAGGTCATGATCTCGCAGTTACAGTTGGTGAGACCCAGCCCCGCGTTTGGGATTCTCGCTTTCCCTCCCTGCGCCCTGCTACCGCGTACACGTGCCCTCTCTCTCAAAAATAAATAAACGTTAAAAAGTTTGCGAATAAAAAGAACAAGGTAGAAAAGTGCTCCTATTTGGGAATGTACGCAGAGTATTATTTGTGCACCCTCTATAAATGGTTCCAAAACAGCAAGTTTTAGAAAACTTAAAAATAAAAAACCCAGTGGGGTGCCTGGCTGGCTCAGCTGGTAGAGAATGTGACTCTTGATTTCAGGGGTTGGGAGTTTCAGCCCCGTGGGGGGGGGGAGGGGCAGAGCTCATTAAAAAAAATTAAATTAACACCATTAAAAAAACCCCCAGGTATTAACTTTAATTTAGCATCCGACTTCGCTTCAGGTCATGATCCCCCAGTTCTGGGAGTTCGAGCCCCGTGTCGGGGTTTTTGCTGGCAGCTCAAAGCCTGGAATCTGCTGCAGATTCTGTGTCTCCCTCTCTCTTTGTCCCTCCCATGCTTGTGCTCTCTGTCCCTCTCAAAAACAAACTGAAAACATTATAAACAAACAAACAAACAAACAAACATACATTAAAAAAGAAGCCCTCGCTTGGGAAGAACTCACACTAACTTGTTCCAGTCCTTGACCCCGCTGTCTACCGCCACCACCAGGCCCGGAGGGTTCCTGACACGGCAGGACAGGCAGGTGGCAGGGCTGTGGGCCCAGGGGCCAGCAGACCGAAGTGGGCACCTTCCACACGTTTGCTCTGGCCGGGCAATGCCCCAACCTGTCTGCACGTTTAAGGGCGATTCGGTGGTTCTCTGGGAGACTCAGGACAGCTACAGCGGGCCAGCCTTTAGAAGTAACCGGGAGAGGCAGTACTGGCCACTAAATCTTAATGGCTTTATCTAAAAAAAACCTTAAAGGCTTTTAAGAACTACTTTTAACATTACAACGTGGCTAAATCAGAAGATGACATGCCTTGTCCAAGCACCAGCGAATTTACTATTTGTCATCTGGGAAACAAGAAGAAAAGCTTCTGATTCAGTGCATTAATTCACTTATGAGAAGAGGCAAAATGATCGTCTCTACAGAGTGGATCCAGCTTAATCCTATCCAAATGTTCTCCCGAGAAATAAATTACTTTTACAGAACCAGAAACAGTTTGGGGCAAAACTTTCTTCCCGTTGGATGCCTTCCTTTGGTAGCACCAAATGCCGAGGCATCGGCACACGTTTCTCTGAAAGGGCATCCACTTGGTTGATTTGAATGAGTTGGGGGCACAACAAGTAGTCTCTTTAGGGTGAAGATGATTTTGATGCAAGTAACGGCTATCAAACTCACATCTGGCCGAAAAACGACTGTTTTTCCTCCTATGAACTACGTGCCTGAGCCCTGCCCTGCCCCGGGGAGCCCTCTGCCTGCCTGTTCCTCCCTCAAGTCACACTGGGTGGGCAACTACTTGCTCTGTGTTGCTCTCACCCAACTGCCCACCGCCACCCTTCCTAACAGGAAGGAACCTGGTGGATTTAAAAAACAACTTCCTGTCAATCAGATAAGGATTCAGAATTTTTAAGGTCTCCGTAGAAATTTTAGAGCCAGCAATAGGTCCGCTTAGCTGCACAAGCTTGAGCAGGACTCCGAGATCTCAATTCCAAGGGCAAACCCCACACAATCAGAGACCGAGATGCCCAGTGCTTGCCGTCTGCAAATCCACCGAGGTGCTCTCCCCTGACTCAACTAAATCTGCCTCGCCGCAGTTCTCCAGGCAAATGACAGCCAACGAGGAGACTTGGCACTTGGTAGGAAAAGAACTTCGCAGCTGGCAAGCCGCTTGCCCTACAGAGGTGGCCACTGCGGCCGGAAAGGGGCACACCAGGCGATGCGAGTGCAGCTCCCAAGCGCAGGGCTGGTGCTCAAGCCCATGTGGACTCCAGGGCTTGGCCCCGCTGCTTGGCCCCCACCGTCTCTAGCCGCCCTCGCTCCCACCAAATGAGCCATCCCAGAACCAGAACATGCTCGCAATCCCTGGCTGCAGTGATTACGGGCAGCAGTAGGGGGACATGGGTAGTTGCTCTGCTCAAGGCTTTTTAAACAAAACCTGCAGATTCTGTCTGCCTGGAAGGCTACAGTGGCTCAGGTTACCCAGCTGTGACTAAGCCTTCTTGAGCAGAGTGGCCAGGGACGCAGGAGCTACTCTGCGCCACGAACGTGCCTCAGCCTGTGACGTTCCAGCTCCTGTGTTAGGAGACACACATCTGTGATCTCGATTCCCTGCCTAGAAAAGAAGTGGTCTTTTCCACAAAACTGGAAATAAATGTCTGGCAGATTTAAGGAATGAGATAGAATGCCAAAATGGTTACAGTATTTGGCCTTTTTCTTTACTCGTAACATGGCCTGAGGTCTTTCCAAGGGCGTCCTATTAGCAGCTAATCACAGCCCTGGGCCGGCTAGCCAAGCATTTGTCTGCTTCATGGCTTTCTGCTCAGGAAGCTCTAGGCAGCTTCTCTCAAGAGCCGGGCGATGCCGATGCCGGGTCTCGGCCTCAAAGGCAGTGTCCTGCTAACCACACGCACACCCCCCAGCTTGTAATCCAGGCGAGTGCAAGTGGGAGGCAGGAAGCACAGTCACTCATGGCTGCACTCAGAACTGCACAGAGCAGAGCAGAGGCCTGATCCACACCTCGCTAATTTTTTAAGCTGGAAGGTTATCATCGTGAGCCTTACGGTGGTCAATCTTGATCTTCCCCTTTCATCTCTTCTCACCCACCATGGGGACCAGACAGGCACAGGAAGAAAGAAAACACATTATGGGAAACATCAGTTAGACATCACGTGGCTGCAGAGAGGAATCAGAGAAGGGGAGGCCGCAGCCACTCCCCACCACCACGGCCGGGCAAGGGTAACCCCCGCACTCCACTTTTCTGGGGGTGCAGCTCTCTGACCTCTCGCGATAGCATGATACAGAAGAGACCAGGCCAGGAGTCCGGGTAGACTGGGTCCAGCCTGGCTCTTGTAGGGCTTGTGACCTTGTCCAGCCCCCCCACGTCTCGGGCCCACTTCCTTCCCCAGTTAGGGCCACTCTGAGCACTAAAATCCTATGAGCTCTTGCACCCCCTCCAGCTGAGAACTTTAAACCAGTGGCCAGACTGGTACCCCAACGAATACACAACAGCCTCTTGACAGATGTGTGACCCCAAAGGCAAAATAACTACTCTGAGTAAGAATGACTTAAGAACCAAACTAGAATGTAAACCACTCCGATTCAAGAAAAAGCCTGAACACCCAAACAATCTTCTGCTTCAATACTAACAGCAAAAATTGCGCTAAGCCAAACGAACTGAAAAGAAATGTGGCCCATGTAACAAGCGGCTTCGCATTCATACATCAAAGACTATCACCTGATGCCTAGAATGAAAGACCCTCAGAGAGGCTTAGAGATTGTCTAGAGCACCTGATTCATTTGATGGAAAATCAAAATCCAGAGTGGGCAGGCGATGTGGACAAGGTCACAGAGGCAAAGCAGGGCTGGGGACCCACACCCCCTGCACCCGCCCGGGGCTGGCGCACAGTTGGCACTGAGCATTTGAGAGCGAATGAGTAAGTCAAGCGGTGTTCCCCACAACGCATGGTTCTTCTAACTGGTTCGTAAATAAGTGATTTCCAGGTTACGGAGGTTCCCTAGAACGTAATCAAATATTTCAAAATTCCACTCTTAATTTCCCAGAAGCCAGGGTGAAATTTCGCAGCCTTTTCCACGTAAGCTAATAACATTCCCAACTGAGGGAACCACAAGCCAAAGACGTCACCTCCAGAAACCTGGGGTCTTTCCCCTGGTGCCAGAGGAGCAACCCAGGTGCCGCTTCAGTTAGCTGTTTACATCAATCACCAAATTCATCCATGTCGCTGCACTGGGGCCTAAGGGAAAGGTGTTGGGACAACACCCCGCTTCGGGGCGCAGAACCTCAAGGCCAGATGTCCCGTTTCGGGGAGGATTTAGAATGGCAGCAGCCAAAGGCAGTAACGGGGGGTGGGGGTGGGGGTCTAGGAAACGGCTTCGCAAAAACACACACACGGGCCAAGAGAACGGACGCCTGGAGTGAGAGGTGGGTGTGGAGCGGGCAGAGAGGCCTGGCCAGAGGCTCAGGCCGCTCAGGCTGCCTGGTGCCGCTGGCTGGAGCAGCGGGGTCAGGACCCGGGGAGCGGCCGAGGGGCGCGGGGGGGTGGGGGGAGGGGCCCGGGCGGGGCAGGGTCCCCCGGGCGGGAAGGGGTCCCCGGGGCGGGGCGGGTCCCCCTGGCGCCGCGGCCCGGCCCACGCACCTCCTCGGCCTGCTTGCGCAGCGCCTTCTCCCGCTCGTACTGGGTGAGCAGCTGCTCGTTGTCCTCGCGCAGCAGCTCCAGCTCCACCTCGTGCTCCTGGTTCTCGCTGAGCACCGAGTCCAGGTTCTCCAGCACGTTGACCACGAGCGGCATGAGCTCCTTGACCACCTCCTCGTCGTAGCAGTGGATGAGGCGCTCGAACTCGCGGTAGATGGAGCCGGCCAGGCCCGACACCCGCTCCGACATCACCGAGCCGGAGCAGTAGTCGTCCTGGTACACCACCACGCCGCCGCCCTCGTCCATCTGGATCTCCATCATCGCGGCCACCGCCGCCGCCAGCGCGGCCCGCTGTCCGCCGGCGCGCCCGCCCGCCCCGGCTGCCCGTAGTCCGCAGGCCGCGGCCCGTCGCTTCCTCCTCCTCCGCCTCCGCCGCCGCCGCCGCCGCCGCCTCAGGGCTCGGGCGCCGCCGCCGCCGCTGCTGATGCTGCTGCTGCTGCCGCTGCCTAGGCTGCGCCCGTCAGTCAGCGGCCGGAAGTTCTGCTGCCCGGAAGTCCCGCCCGAGCCCCGCGGCGCGGCACCACTTAAGGGTCGCGGGGCCCGTGACGTAGAGGTAGCCCGCCCCCGGGACGGAAGCTCGGCCGAGCGGGGCAGGGAGCACTTCCGGTCTGGCTTGTCACGGCCGCTGCTCGCCAGCGCACGTCACCCTGAGCGGGTTCCCGCAGCTCCCACGACACTGGTCCGACTTTAAACGTCACCTCGCCCTGTCCCAGGAGCATATGGACACGGTCGTTGGGCCGTAGGGGCTGCGGCCGCAGCAGCCACCCCGCGCCTGCCGCGGCGCAGAGCTGCCTGCCCCTGAGCTCCGCGCGCGTGCGCGCGTCCCCGCGCTTGTGCCCGGGTACCAGCGAAGTGACGCTGCCCATCTTGTCCCCAAGTCCCCGAATAAGCTCTTCCATCCGGGCTGCTGCGCTGTCCTGCGTTGTGTGTAACTTCCTCAGACTCCCCGGCTTCGCGATAGCTGTAATCACCCCACTGGGTTCTGAATTTCAGGGGTTGTCCTTTGAATTTGTCCTTCTTGACCCTACATTCTATGTCTTGATAGGCTCTTATTTCCTCCACTTGCATCCACTTGGATGAAATCTCTTTAGCAAGGTTTTTTTTTTTGTTTGTTTGTTTGTTTTTTAAATCATAATTACAGTATCTGCAGCCTTTGCGAATCTGATTATGCGGTCTGTTGTTTTGGTTGATTCTTGCTTAGGCTGCTCCTCCTTTCCCTTCTGAACTAGGATCCCTTGGATCTTTGTGGAAACACTTTGAAGTGTGAGTTTAGAGTTGCTCCACAGGGATCTGCATTTGCTTTCACCGGTATCTGAGGACACCAACGCACAAGTTACACTTGCATCTTGAGGGTCACACAGGTAGTAGTAGTTGATTAAAAACAACAGCCCCTAAACTTGTCAGAGCTTAATACGAACAGAAATGCTGTCATCCCTTTTACCTAATGAAATGCTTCAAGGTCAGTTCATCCTAACCTGACTGCACCAAATCAATGAACTCTCCTGCAGATAATGATGTCCTGAATACTATTGCACAAATTTTCCCCTTGCAACCTAATTTGCTGTGTGGATGCTCACCCACCCCATTAGAGATAAACTAAGGTTTCTGTCTCAGATCCAGATTATCTGGATTAAAAAAAAATTTATTTTTGAGAGACAACATGAGTGGGGCAGGAACAGAGAGGGAGACACAGAATCCAAAGTTGGACGCTTAACCGACCGAGCCACCCAGGCGCCCCAAGATTATCTGGATTTTGATGCTAGCTGTGACACAGTCACCCCATTTCATTTCCAAACTGAGCCTAAAAATACTACCAACCTCCTAGGAAAGTTATGAACATTAATAAGCTAATCCATTAAAGGGGCTTCATACATTTCTAGCAATATAGTAAGGGCGCAATATAGAATTGTTAGGTTTATTCTCAAGATGAAGAGTCAGGACAAACAAGTATGTGTAATTTTTCTTTTTGAGCCAATTACAAAAAAAGCTTGTGAGTGTTTTGGGGAATGTTCAAGACTTCTGCCTCAGGCCTTTTTTCAGAAACATGACCCCTCTGAACCTTCTTAGTACCAAATATACAGTAGGGTAGCCCCCGCTGTGAGGCCAATTGGTCACCAACTTTATTGGTTTCTATTACTAACATAACTGGGCAGATTTACTTGAAACTGGCTAAAACAGAACGAAGTTTTAACACGATGAGCCGCTGGGCAACTCCTGATGCGTACTTGAGGACGCCACTCGTGTACTGGGGTGACATAAGCTAGCACTTGCTTTAACAGACTTCCATTCAGATTTGTAAGCTAAATTGGGGCACAATTTTTTTTCCCTCTGCACATGACCCTAAAATGTAAGGTGAGTACTTGGGTTTCAAAAGTGCTGCTTTAGCCCGGCTCTGTGGCACAATGGATAGCATACTGGACTTCCAGGAGTGTGCTCGTCATGATGAGCAAAGGGCGATGTATCAAAGTGTTGAATCGCTACACTATACACTTGAAATAGTACACTGTTTGTTGACTAACTGGCATTTAAATAAAAACTTTAAAAAGGTTATACTTTAATTTGCTAGGAAGTCACCTAGGACCCTGTAATGTCTCCCTTAATTCTTCCTATGCTGAATTTTGATGGCACTTCGTGGTCAAACATACAACAGGAATATTTCACTCGTGATCTTCAAGAATGCTAAGGATTAAGGAGATAATAAGAAATGACCGGGTAACACAGGAGGAATATACATTCTTGCCACACTTGAAAATAGAACAAGTTCCGTTCCGCTAATGGAGCCAGTACATTCTGGAGAAAGCACAGGACGTGAAATGGCAACCCTTTCATGTTTGTCGATCGCTCCCTCACCGTAACATTCGTAGAGTTACCTTGGTCCTTTCAGACGTAGCCACTGCCCAGCTGCTGGAGACAAATGGGTTGTGACTCTCCAGGACTGAGCTGCCCTGTGGCTGGGGCCGCTTTAACGTTACCAGTGCCTAGCGCACGTCTTGGGACATGCTCTGCACTCGAACACGTTTTCGGATGAACAAACGAAGATGGCGTCCGTGGCGTATGTCCGGTTTCTTTCTGATATGCTATTCTGGTGCTGGCTGTGGTCCAGCAGGGAGAATGGTGTGCAGCCTCCTGTGGGGTGGGGCTGTGAGGGGGGCCTCCCAGCAGGTGGTCTGAGTGGTTTCATCACCCTAGGTCCATGTAATGCATATTGTTTGCTTTTACGACATAGGGAAATAGCTATCATGTAAGAGGGAAAGACATTCAATCTGCTTTTTTTTGCAAGACTTTAATCTAATGGCAGACTAAAAGCTCAGCACCACATCTACTTATTACCAAGCTTGTTACTGGAGTTGGAAAGCCCACTCAAGAGGCAAGTTCAATGCTGTCATTTCTTTAGGAAAACAAGTGTCATTTCTTTAGGAAAACAAGTGGTGCAAAAAATGATTACCTTTAACTTACCTACAGAAACCCAAAAGGACACTGGCAAATTCCTGTTCATTCTATTCAAAGTTAGGTCTTTGGTTTCCAAATTTAAAACTGTAAACCCATGGGGCGCCTGGGTGGCGGTTAAGTGTTTCACTTCAGTTCAGGTCATGATGTTGCAGTTTGTGGGTTCGAGCCCTGTGTTGGGCTCTGTGCTGACAGCTTGGAGCCTCGGGCCTTCTTCAGATTCTGTGTCTCCCTCTCTCTCTGCCCCTCCCCCACTCGTGCTCTGTCTCCCTTTCTCGAAAATAAACCTTAGAACAATTTTTTTAAATAATAAAACAACCCCTGTAAATCCATAACCTCTGAGAAGATTCACTTGGGCATCCTCTGGCTAAATGGTGCAGGGGTGGGGCGGGGAGGGGGTGAAGGCAAACCCCTTCAGCAAAGAACACCTGTGAGGGAAGGTGCAGGGTCCAGGCATCTCGGGAAACGGATGCTGAGAAGCACATGTGAACGTGCACACAAAAGACTGACCCAGACTTCGAGTACGTGATTGCGAAGTTTAATTCAACGTGTATACCCAGTCCTGCTTTGTAACAAGATGCCCCTATCAAAACTACATTGTGCTGTGAGTACAGACTTCTCGTTTTTGATACAGCTCTAGAAAAAAGTTGGCACCAAATGCACATAAAAAAAATTTTAAGGCTTAATAAAAATACAGACATAACTTCTCAATGCAGCTGAGAGATTGAAAACAGGATGCTGAGTTAATGAATCTTCCAAATACAGGCAGTCCCCAGTTACAGAGCGTTTTCCACACAGGAATGGCCACCCCACTGGCTCACAGGAGCAGAAAGGCCTCTCCTGCTCCTCCCAGTGACCAGACCACCAGGCACCCTAAACTTGTTTCTGCGGCCCCAGGGAGGGAAGGATGGAGATCAAAGGCAGCGCGTCTGTCTCCACCGCACAGAGGCTCTGGCTACAGTTCTGGTTTCCCTCCATTCCCACCCCTACCCCCCCATCTGTGCCTGAGATCCCTGCCGGTGGACAGAAGTAGAGAGCTCCTCCTTGCTTCCTCTCGCTGGGTGGGCAGCGAGGGCAGGGGTGAAGCCACAGGGGCCAGCACTACGGTATCAGGGTTCCTGGCAATCCAATTTGGAATTCACAAATCAGTTTCTTGGACACTGAAAACCACAAGACAGAGTCATAAATGGTTCTTCATTTCTACCACGAGAACACTGTGTTAAGCACGTTAAGGTGTGTTTGGGCTTAAGCCCTTACCACCATTTATGACATTTTTTAATGGGGGGGGGGGAGATGCTCTGAGTTCCAACCAACTTTCCTATAAATGGCCATTTGAAAGGTGGAGACAGGAAGTACTTGCACGAGACAGGAAGAGTTGCATGGAATGAGTTTCTTGGCTCCAGAGAGCACAGGGCAGTTGAAAGGGGGGAAAACGGTCTTTGGTTGACAAAGCCACGTGCACCAGGTGTAAGAGTGGAGCTCGGCAGGTGGCTCCCGCAGGCACTTAGGTGTCTAGGCCACGGTGGGTGTGACTGAACCCAGCGTTGTTGCTTTTTTACACTGTGATAAGGATGCAGGTGTTTTTAGCACATGGCACTGGCTTTGTAGGCACTCGTACTGACAGGTACCCCCACCCAAACCCCGTCCCCTGTGGGCTGTTGGTCCAATGTGAGTGAGCCTAAGAACAGAGAATGTAGCCCTGTAGGGGCAGGCGGGAGAAGCCTTCGCCCGACAGATCAGAGCGACAGGACTCTGGCCAGCCCGTTATCTCAGCTGGCGAGTAGCAGGAATTGGCCAGTTGAGACTTCGCTATCGAACCATTTCATCTTCTGGCCCAAGGTCTCCAGGTTTCCTCTGGAAACTGAACATGGTCCGGAGGTTCTGCAAAGCTTTATAAAGAGCAGCTAAGCAAGCTTTGCTTCCTCTTTACTCTACCTGAGCAAGTGACTTTTTCCTAGAAAGGTGTCAGAAACAGATCAGCGTCCACAGTCACTTATGTAAAGCTGGGATTTTATAATAGCTCTTTAGATATTATTAAAGATTCAAACCTAAGAACCCAAGGTTCAGGAGCACTGCTTCCTCCCACCGTCAACAGGACTAAAGATGTAGGAAGGATTTAAGTAACCCGCTGTCTGGATGCATGTGGACAGTTTTAAAGCTGCAGAAGTCAGGGGGGCTGGCCAACAGGAAGATCTGACTTGAGAAGGGGTCTGTCCGCCTGGCTGGCGATGGGCACGGACCCAGCATGGAGGCCGCTGAGGAAAAGAGGGGACAAATCACAGTGAAACCAGCCTGCGCACGGCCAAGCGTCTGGATGGCAGACACGGAGCACCTCAAAATGCTGCCACAAAGCGTGAGACTGAGAACAACTTTTTGGTTTCTGCTGACAGCTGCCGAACACAAGGAACTGACGTGTCAGGAAATGTGCGGAGCCACACGCTGGGGCTGATGGCAAAGGAGGCACCGGGGGGCCACAGCGGCAGGCACGGGAACCGTCCTGCGGTCAACGGGGTGAGGATCTGAGGGGCCAGCCACCCAAAGACCCCACCCCCACCAGTCCCCGCCCGTAGTGTTCTGGCCAACACCTTGCTCCTGTATCCCACGGCAACACACATGTTGTTGTTGATTTTCTTGCCAAGGCTTTAAATTTAAACTCTGCTGCCGTGTTAGTGATTTCTGGACCCCCGGCTGGCCAGCAGAGTGCCAGTGCGGCAAGGCCGAGGGCAACCCCATGCCACCAGGACTCACCGTGGCCCGGCCCCACTGGCCCCCGCGCCCCTCGCAGAGCCCCATCACGTCTGCAGTTACAAGCAAGGCCCGTCTTCTACCCACCAAGACAGGTCTCCCGGCAGTCTGGAAGGTGAGGTCCTCCGCGGCTCTGGGATGGCCACGTGCCCGAGCTGCGGCTTCAGATACACAACAGACCCTTTCCCCACCCGGCTCCTTTGGGCTACAAGACTACAGTATTTGAAATCCTATCTCTCCGGTGTTTTGTCTGGCTACAGGGGAAGCGGCAGCCCCTCTTAGTAGAAGGAGATACTGGATTTGCCTCCAGGCGGGTTCAGGACTTTGTTGTGAGAACGAGGGCGGGGGCCCAACCTGGGCTCGTGGCTGTCAGCTGTGGGCATGGGCACAGGCTGCTGGGTGCGGCCTGCGTCTCCAGGGCCGCCCTTCTGCCCCAGCTCTTCTCCTGGCGAGGTGCTGGCTGCGGCTGTGGGACAAAGTCAGCATGCCATCCCGTTAGAGGCGGCCCAGCAACCAGACAGGCGAGCTCCACATATAGGCTGGCACAGACCAGCCGCCAAGGGCACACCATAACGAGCACAGAGCAAGGCTTCCGTCTTGTCCCAAGAACACATACCGATTAGCAGAGGGCATTCTTGAACCAGGGCTTCATACCATAAACTCCTTGGAAAATTCCTTAAGTTAATTATTCCTTTACACTGCTTTTTGGACCCCATTCCCCTTTCTTCCACGTCAAGAACAAATAACAAACTTTCTCAACTTGAGCATGACGAGGAAGAGAGGGATCCAGCAAGGTGAGGCAAGGCTTGTGGACAGTCACTCAGCCTTTCTAGATGAAGGGACTCCCGTTTATCTTGGTTCCCCATCGGGGGAGTGGTGACTCTCAGCACAGCCAGCTGGGAGGGCGAGGCACAGGCTGGCACGCACCTGCCAGCGGGGCAGCTCTCCCCGCCACACACCGGCCTCACGGTCCCCCCCCCCCCCTTCCCACTCCACCGGTCTTGCTGTCCCCTGTGCGCTTCTCTTCTGCATCAGTGCTGCCTGCGCTACCCTCGGTCATATGTCCATTCAAGGCTTCAGATCCCTGCCCTTCACTACATGACATCAGCTTCTAGAAGGGGACCCCCAGTCTTAGACGTCGGCTGACCACCAATGACAAGAAGTGAAGAAAGGCCCATGGCGGCCCACTGGGAAGTTTTCACCCACCCAACTGAGCCCACGTCCCTGGCTTTCTTCAAATACTACACATCCTCTCAGCAACAAACACGACCTTGCCTGTTTTTGTCAGCAGGCCGGAAGGGGCATGGAATATTCCCTCATCCCCTGGGGACACACCAGCAACTCTCCCAGAGCGAGCACACTCAGGGGAGGGACAGAAAACAGCAGCTCACCTTTAGGGGCCGACTTTGGGTCTTCTCCTTCGCACAAGAACACGTGGTCCTGCAACAAGGCAAAACGCAGGTCAACACATGATTCAGAAACATTTTACCCACCTTCAAATGTATGATAAAAATCGGAGCACAGACGGGTTTATTTACTTTTAACTTTTAAAAATGTTTTCACTGTGGAGAATTTTACCCACGGACGGTGACACAAACCCCCACGTAACATACTGCAGCGACAGAGACGTGAGCTCTCTGCCGTCTGGGGCTCAGCCACACTTCCAACTGCGATGTTGAGCGCCTTTTTTTCCCTCTAATTTATTCTGAGAGAGACCACATGCGCATGTGAGCACAAGCAGGGAAGGGGCAGGAGAGAGGGGTAGAGAGAGAATCCCAAGCAGGCTCTGCACTAGCGTAGAGCCTAACGTGGGCCTTCACATCACAAACTGAGATCCTGACCTGAGCCAAAATGAAGAGTCGGACGCCTAACCGACTGGGCCCCCAGGCCGCCCCTGCTGAGCATGTTTTTATGTGCTTACTTGTAGATCTTCTTTGGGGGAAATGTCCAGTCAAGTCCTTTGCCCATTTTTGAATCAGACTGTCTTTCTGTTGCTGAGTTTCGGAAGTTCTTTATGTATTCCTGAGAATAAACTGCTATCCGATGATAGGATTTGCAATGCAAACGATCTCTCCTGCTCTATGGGTTGTCTTTTCATTTTCCTAACAGTGTCTTTTGATGCACTTAAGTCTAAAAAATTTCTTTTAAAGATTTTTAAGTAATCTCTACATCCAACGTGGGGCTTGAACTCATGACCCTGAGATCAAGAGTCACACACTCCTACTGACGGAGCCAGCCAGGCGCCCCTAAAGTTTTCAATTTTAATGAAATCCAATGTACTTACTTAAAATTTTGTTCCCAGTGTTTAGTGTCACGTTTATGAAACCACTGCCAAAGCCACGCAAACACTGATCAGGCACCCGGCCAGCTCCGTCAGAAGAGCTCTTGGGGGTCATGGTCATGAATTCGAGCCGCACGTTGGGTGCACGTTATTTTAAAATGAAATCTTAACAAACACAACAAAACAAAGCACAAAAAGATTGTGAAGAATTGTCCCTATGTTTTCTTCTAAGAATCTTACTGCTTTAACCCTTCAATTTCGATCTTTGATCCATTTTTAGTTCCCATCTATACACAGTGTAAGCTAGGAGTCCGCCTCCACTCTCTGGCGTGCGCATATCCAGTTGTCCCGGCAGAAGAGACTGTCCTCCCCCATCGAAATGATCCAGGCGTCCTTGTGCAAGTACCAATTAAACCCGCACGTGAGGGTCTATTTCTCAGCTCTCCGTGCTACTCCACGATCTCCATGTCCTCAGGCCAGCACCACACTGTTTGGACGAATGGAACTTTGTACCGAGTTCTGAGACTGGGAAGTGAGAGCCATCCAACTTTGTTCTTTGTCAAGCTGTCTGGCTACTCGGCGTTCCTTGAGATTCCCTATGAATTTTAGGGTGGGTCTTTCCCTTGTTTACAAACAAAAAGTAAAACCAAACCAAACAATGTGGTTGAGACTTTGATAGGAATTGTATTCTTTTAATTTTTTTTAACGTTTATTTATTTATTGGCGGGGGGGGGGGGGGGGCTCGAACTCTGGAACCATGAGATGATGTGAACTGGAATCAAGAGTTGGATGCTCAACCCGCTGAGCCACCCAGGTGCCCCAGAAGCGTAATGTTCAATCTCTTTTTAACCGTCAGGATTACTGACTGGCCTCCTGTGACTGCTACGTAGAGCCCTCTATTTTGCATTACTCTGCCTGAATCCCTGTGGTATCAATTAACGTGAAGTTCGGTCTGACTCTGCCTCGATTTTTTGACAAGAATTCAAAGGTGGTCTATGATGTTCTATCAAAAGGAACAGCCTGTAATTTCTGGTGGTCCCGTCTTGTGATGTTGTGGCGTAAGCCCGGGGGATTCCTAAGCTTATCCCCCACATGACGTCAGCCACAGATGCTCATCGCCGAGATCCACAGTTTCATTACAAGTTGGCAAAATGGTGATATTTGAATTCTGTTATTCCTTCGTCATTTTTGGCTGAGTACTCCTGTAAAAGGAAAACTCCCTCCACAGCAGCCACCCTGAGGTGCGGCTCACGCGGGAATGCTGGCACATGGTACATTCTGTCCTCCGGCACTCTCCCGGCAACAATTAGACTTTTCCAAGTATGATGATGAGCCCGTGAATTCGAAACGCCGGAGCAAGTTTAATCTAATGGGGCTGCTGTGCTCCCGGTGACCACTAGCACCTGCAGGGAAGGACGGTCGCCCAGGTCGCCCATCGGCACACGAGACCAGCTTCCCAGGCTACAGTCATCACGAGGCTGGCGTGTAGTCTCCCGTGATTCAGGGGAGATGGGAAACCCTGTGTCTAGTGACCGCACTCAGGAAAACCAACGTCAGCCACCTTGCCTCCTCCCCCTCACACACCACACCTGCCTCAGAGCCTGTTTTTCCTACTTTCACGTGTGCTACCTGACGTAGCCCATACCTTGGGTTTATTTGGGTGTGCTGAAGGCGACGTAGCAGCAACTGGGGACCCAAAGATATCGCTGGTCTTCCCACCGGGTGGGTTGAGACGTTGTCGCGTCTGCACAGGCGTGGATTCGTCAAAGATACCGCTTCCTTTCCCCCCTGTGGAAACAATTACACAACAGTGAGCAAACCCACGACATCCATCTGGTCCCATCCTCGACGTTCATTACTTCAGAGACCTCTCCTCCTTGGGACACCTCGATGCCAGTCCCTGGTTTAGGCCAACAAGGTTGGGGTGATTGGGTTGATGAGGGTCCCTAAAGCCTTATGTCAGACCTGCTTTTTTGGGGGCCTTCTGGGACCTTCATTTCTGGAAGCTGAACCAGGCTGGCCTCTAGAGACAAGACGGTAAGGTGGCATAAAACACCACTTCCCATCTACTAAAATTTCCTTAACTTTGAACTTGGTGTGTTGTCTGTTGAACAGTCTTCTTCATTAAACCCGTGAAAAGTTCTTTATGTTAAAAGCAAATAGCTGTTGCACTTTTAGGTCAGACAGACATAAATGAATTTAACAACATGTCATATTCAAGGCAGACCTGTAATCTGGAAAATAACACACATCAGTCATTCTTCTGACCTCATTCTGGCCAGAACGCCCAGTGACAACTACATGCGTCAGCAAATTTCAGACACGGAACGCCTTGCAGTACAGGTAAGTGACTTGATGAGCCATAATGAAGATATGCATCTAATGCCTAACTTTTCACAGCTGATGACTCTGGCCAGACACCAAAGTCAACGCCCAAAAGCCTCCGTGAAGCAGAGATGGCTGTCACACAGTGCCAGCTGGCCGTCTCTTCACTCCACAGATGCCAGCTCCTCTTGGCACGCGGGGGCGGGGGAGGGCTGTCACAGTCACGGCCCTCATGTACCAAGGATGTACCTTAAAATCTCACAAGAGGAAAAAAGATGCATCCCACTAACTAGCTAGGTGACCACACACAAATTACTTGGCCTTTCTGTGCCCGCACATCCTCAACTGCAGAATGAAAGGACCTTGCTCACAGCGCTGTGAGCGGATTCAATGCCTCACTGTAGCTCACACATCACATGCTTAGAAGGATGCCAGGGACACAAATGCTCCAGAGCGTTTGCTGTGTTGTCTACGTACCGATAACAAAACATCTCCTGGATGTATATACTGCTCAGCGACAAAAGGCACACAACATTCTGTACAGCGTATATTCACCTGTATCTGAATCAACAAAGTGGTTACTCCACGTCCCCCCACCCCGCCCCGGGGGGCCGTGTGCACACAGGACACGGGATGGACGGGGTACAGGACTCACGACTGCTTATCATGTCATTTTTCGCAGCGCTGAGCTTTGCCTACTGTTTAAGAAAGCACGTGGCGAGCAGTCCCTGCTTGGCTCTAGTAACACGCACAGCTGACACGGAGAAACACGAGCACGCAGGCCCGTGGGCTCCCAGGGGATGGGCTCCACCGCCAGAGTGGATGGTGACCCAGAGTGGCTGCTGGGATGCCAGTGTCCCGGGGCCACCTGTGCAGGAAGCGGGCGCATGCTCGTGTCCACACACCTTGCCCTCCCAGGCCCTGCACACCGGGCTGGGGAAGCCAGCACAGCATGGCACGGCACTGGACTGCGGGGGGAGCTCCTGAACAGCCACTTGGCAACTGAGCCTGGACAAGTGGCTCCAACCCTCTGGCCTTGTGTGTCAACTGTCAGGAGGCGACACGTAACAAGAGGACCGACCTAGGGCGGCTGGTGAGGGGGCAGCGAGTCTAGGGGGCAGAGCGGGACCGGGCAGACGAGCCCTCAGTGATCCCCAGTGATACTGCTGAGCTACAGTCAGCAAAAGCGTCTCCACCACAAAGCGGAGAAAAGTACTGCTGAAGGTCGTCCCACACTGCGTTGTTTCTGGTTGTGCTACAAAGCCTTAATTAAATCCTTTTGAAAATGTGCACTCAGCTTTCAAAAAAAATGGAACATAAAAGTAACTCAATTTGGGGGCACCTGGATGGCTCAGTCGGTTAAGCGTTGGGCTCAGGTCACGATCTCACGCACGGTTCTGAGACTGAGCCCTGCTTTGGGCTCTGCGCTGGACGTGGAGCTCGCTTAGGATCGATTCTCTGTCTCCCTCTCCCTCCCCCTGCCCTCCCCCGACATGCGTGCACGTGCTGGCTCTCCCTCTCAGAAAGACAAACAAAAGTAACTCAAGTTGAAGGTTTTGGCTAAAGACACTGATCATTAAGGAAAAAAACCTTTTTTTAATGTTTTATTTTTTTAAGAGCACATGACTGGCAGAAGGGCAGAGACAGGGAGACAGAGGATACGAAGCAGGTTCTGAAGCAGGCTTCACGCTGACGCACAGAGCCCGACACAGGGCTCGAACTCACGCACCTCTAGATCAGGACCTGAGCCGAAGCCGGACGCTCAACCGAGCCACCCAGGTGCCTCCAAAATTTTTTTTAATTATAAAATGTAACTGAAAATCTCCTAAGACATAATTGTCTCAAATAACGACACAGCCAACACCCAGGTCACCGCCGGCCGAAGCGTACAGAGGACGACCAGCTCCCAGAAGCCTGCGTGTCTCCCCCACCCCAGGTCACCACACGCCTGAGTTTTGTGGAGACCGTGGCATTGTCGGTGTGCTGCTCCTGTGTGTAGGTCCAGCCCTACACAGTACAGCTCTGTTCCTGCCCTTTATGAGGGGTCAGCCTGCGTGTCTGCTGGTCGACATTTACCTGGGCAATGAATTCAGCTCTGAGGAAGGAAAGGTGCTCGATGCACTCATAACCGAAGGAAGATAAAGTCAAGGTGCGCTCTTTGAAGAATCAAAGTGCGTAAGACAGACATGGTGTCGGCAGGGTGGGGAGCACGTGCGGCACAGGGGGTGGCCGACATGGGGGGCAATTTTAAATGATCCCGCAATTCCATTTCTAGACACTTATCACAACTGGTTTTCCAGGTGGTTAAGTTCAGAACACGAGCACTGGAGTCCAGAAAAGTGCCACCGGAGGGCTAGTTCCGCCCCTGGCGAGGTGTGAGGTCCAGGTGCTGCAGGGAACCCCCTGAGCCTGTTTCCCTCTCTGTAAAGAACCCCGCCCCCCCAACCTCCTAGGGGTGTAGAGACAAAGCACCGTGAAAAATATCCGGTCCCTGTTGTTAGAACTGGAGGACAAGCTGTGGGAGATGTGAGCCGGGCAGCCAGCAGAGCCCACGCGTGAGGGGTCGGTGAGCACTGGGCCCGACCACGCCGGTGAGTCCTCAGCGATGATGGCGAGCTAAGTCACACCCTCCGCCCCGGACACGTGGGCAGGGGCTTAGGTCTGCGGGGCGGGCCACGCTGGCACGCTTCCCTTTCAGGCTTCCCTTGAGAGTTCCACACAGATGGTTTCCAAAGAGCACCTGGCAGGACCGAAAACAGGCCCCAAACGACAGGACCACGAGGTCCATGCAGGAACCCAGCCCAGGGAGTGAGTTCCGGCAGCTGTGGCCACATCTTGGGACCACACACCACACAGAGGCTCTCCTGTTCTCCCTCTCTCTCCCTCTCTCCAACCAGGAGGGGCCCAGGCTGCCCACTGGGGAATCACTGGAGGGTGTGCCAAGCAGCACCGCCATACTTCCCAGGGAACTCGCCACCCCAGGGGCAGCCCCAGACACCCTGCCGAGCCAGCGGCCAGTCGTAGGTGCAAGAGGCACATAAGGTAACCTACACGGCTATCGCTGACACACAGGAAGTGCAGGGCTGACCCCTCCGGCCCACACCTGTACGCCAGATACGAGGAGAATGTTGCTCACTTTGAAGAACTCCTGCTTCTTCTGCTACACCCAGAACTTTAACCCTCCGCCCTCCCTCGCCATAAGAAAACCACCAACCAAACACAGAACTAGCCGTTCCTCTAGGGTTTGGTAAAGAAACACGTGCAGCAGGGCTGCAGCGGCGTGGGGAGCCGTTCGAGCCTCGCTTCCGCAGCGTCTGCCATCTGGGTCCGGCCTCTCAGATCTTCACTGACGAACAAATGTTATTCTCCCCAGGATACAGGTAACTATCACCGTGGTCACTCAACTGGATAGTCTATCAGCCAAAAAACATTTTTCTAAGACTGTCTCACTGTGACTACTGGAAGGTGGGCCAAACGGTAAAGCGTTATATGAACAGAGTCATCTTTTTAGAGCTTCTATCCCATTGACAATCGGATTAAAATGCTCTCCCTAGGGGCGCCTGGTGGCTCAGGTCACGATCTCACGGTTCCTGAGCTCGAGCCCCACATCAGGCTTTGCACGGATAGCACGGAGCCTGCTTGGGATTCTCTCTGCCCCTCCCCTACTTGTGCATGCGCTCATGCTCTCTCTCTCAAATATTCTCCCTAAGAAAAATGTTTAAATGTGTAACCTGCACATAATTTCTGAAATCACAAGGGGCCCTTCAAACAACTGGGAGAGCCTCCCTTGGTGGGAACCGAACCCATTCGTCTCCTCTGTATCCTCAGGGCCTGGATTCAGCCAGGGTCTGTGGTCAGAGGAAGGAGGATTCAAGAATGACTGAGCCACTGTCAGACAAAAAGCAGAAGTCAGGATAAAGCTGTCCATACATTCCAGGGGCGCCCAGGGGGCTCAGTTGGTTAAGCATCTGACTTTGGCTCAGGTCATGATCCCACGGTTCGTGGGTTAGAGCCCCACGTCGGGCTCTATGCTGACAGCTCAGGACCCAGAGCCTGCTTCAGATTCTGTGTCTCCCTCTCTCTCTGCCCCTCCCCCACTCACACTCTGTCTCTCTCTCTCCTTCAAAAATAAACAAACATTAAAAACATTTAAAAAAAAAGGGGGGGGTCAGCACAAAGAAATAAAAAATGTTATCAAAAGAGCAGCATAGAACCGAACAGACAGAGGCAGAAGGATTAATGGCTCACAAAGGCCCTACCTGGGGGATTGGTCCTCTTAGGTATGTTCTGAGGCTCTTCAGTTGGTCCAAAAATATTAGATGCCATCCTATTGGGCCTGCTTGAAGGAGCAGCTTCTTCTGGACTTCCAAAGAGATTGCTGGCCTCTCCTCCCGGGGGCTTCATGGCCCTACAAGCACAGAGGGAGTGTGAGTCACTGATGGCCCTGGACATCACCCTTCAGGCAGTACGGCGTAACCACACAGGACAGATACACCTTCTGATGTCTAAGAAAAAATTACAATTATTTAACACTAGCCCCTCTAGAAATGGTACACTTGCAAATTATTGTGACCTGTGGTAAGTAAAATTAATTTCCCTAACACAAAGTGACAGCCACATTCAGTAGAGTTTAATGCTAATTTTAATTAGTACACAAGAGTACACAATACTACAAACACAATTGGGGTGCCTGGCTGGCTCAGTCGGTGGAGCGTGTGACTCTTGCTCTTAGGGTCGTTAGTTCAAACCCCACGTGGGGTATAGAGATTGTAGAAATTCCTTAAAGAGTTAAATTTAAAAAATTAAAAATTTAATGCCACAAACGCATTCGGTAGTGTTTAATATCGTAGCTGACATTTGTTAAGTACTTACTATTTCCGTCAACTGTTCCAAGGAGCGCACGCAACAAACCCTCTAAGGCAGGCAGTATTTTCACAGACGGTGCATCAGAGACAGAGAAAAGTCAAAGAAAGGTCGTGTGGGAAGGAGCAGAACCAGAAGGCAGGCCCAAGCAGTCTGGGTCTAGAGTGCAGACTACAGCCTCAGGCCTCTGTTAAAGGCCTCTAAGAAGAAACGAAATCACCTCGGGTCCTGAAGTCCGGTAAAACCAATAGAAAGCCGATCACAGAGATCGGAGGACACACCCGCCAGCACAACTGCTGGCTTCACCTCAGCACACAGGCACCACGTGACCACTCGGGCACCCCCCGCAGCATCTACCCCAAGTCTCGACCGGTGAGAAAACAGCCTGCATCATTTGGAGGCTTTCAGGAAACATTTATGAAGGGGAAGACCGGGACCTCGAGTCACTTTTTACTGCGGTAACTGAAGAGTTAAGAAACTTTCACAAAGCTCCGCCTGGACTCCCCCAGAGCTTCAAACCACGTCAGTAGAGCAGTGGCGCACCGAGTTCGTGTGCATCTTTGCAGAACACGTACAAAGATCTTAAAAATGCATTTTAAAGGCGAGAAGGCACTATTGAAACGGACTTTGAAACCGGGGAGCGGCCCGTGTGCCTTCACTAGTCCTGGGCAACCGGACCATGCTACAGACAGGGGGAAACTGAAGGAAACTCAGAGCTCGAAACCACGTGAAATGCATGAGGCTTTGCAGGCACTGCGCATGACTTAGGTCACAAGAAAAAAAAAAAAAGAAAAAGACATTTAAAATGCTTTTTGTTTCCTTAAAAGAGCTAGAAAGGGAGGGGTGCCAGTCGGTTAAGCATCTGACTGGCTCAGGTCATGATCTTGCGGTTTGTGGGTTCAAGCCCCATGTCGGGCTCTGTGCTGATGGCTGTGTCTCCCTCTCTCTCTGCCCCTCCTCCACTCGCACTCTGCCTCTAAAATAAATAAACATTAAAAAAATTAAAAAAAAAATAAAGAGCTAGAAAGGGAGCTGACCATGGACTATAATTTAAAGCGAAGGGTGTTCTCAGACTCTCTCTGGCTGTAGAGCAGGACTGCAGAAAAGTACCCCTCTGCTTTATACAGGGCAGATGACGTGCCAGCTGGGACCCAGACACACTCCACAGGCAAGCCTTGCTATACCACGTGCCAGCAGGCCTTCCACACGGTGCCGGTGCCGAATCCCTGGCTGCCTGGGAGGGTGGGGAAGGTGGATACCTACTCAGCAGTTAGTATTTCCTTAACGATTTGGTGAAGGAAAAAAAGTTACTTTCATTTGAGAGAAAAAAAAAAGAAAAAAGAAAACCAGTAACGAGATTTAAATTAGGAAGTTAAAAAAAATTTTTGTTTCTAACATTTATTTATTTTTGAGAGACAGAGCAAGGTAGAGCATGAGTGGGGGAATAGCAGAGAGAGAAGGAGATACAGAATCTGAAGCAGGCTCCAGGCTCTGAGCTGTCAGCACAGAGACTGATGCAGGGCTTGAACCCACCAACTGTGAGATCATGACCTGAGCCGAAGTTGGATGCTTAACCAACTGAGCTACCCAAGCACCCCAGAAAGGTCTTAATAAGGTCAGTTTCTGCAGTGACAGGGCAGAACCTGCTTGGGATTCCCTCTGTCTCCACCTCTCCCCCTCTTGCGCCCACACCCCTTGCACCTGTGCTCTCTCAAAATAAACTAAAAAAAAAAAAAAGGTCTTAATAAGACCTCAGGTCACCTACTTTGTTGGCGACCACACTAAGGCCATCTGACTTCTACACCATTTATAGATCACACAGCCCAGTCTCACACTCCTGGCTGGCTACAGCAGGCCAGACATTCTCGGGTCTCTACAACCATCTCGCTGACAAATGGGATGGGGATCTGCAATCTTCAGAACTGAACTGAATTTATCATCAAGCCTCCTGCTGAGTTCAAATTCCTATTTTACGAGTTTACTTGAAACATGGCTCTTCCTTCAACCTCCCAGGTCCTGCTCTAATCTGAAGCGGATTCCTTCTGATTCAGAGCTCTTTAGGACTCTCTCCACAACCCTGTAATCTCCCGGTCCCCTGTGCCCTGCACCCTTGCTTCGCTCATCTGGGGGCCCAAGTGCCTGTCCCTGGGCACGTGCACCATACCCTGTGCACGGAAAGATGGCAAGAGCAAGTCCTGAGCCTGGAGCCTGGAGCAGCCGTGCGCCGGGGGCTCTACTGTTCCAATCAGCGATGCCACTGAGCGCCGGGTCTTACTGGAACTTAAGATCTCTGTGGAGGAAGCAAGGCCCAAATTGAGTCTGTGGTCTCTGTGTGGGAGGGGTACTCCCGGGGGCAAAGGAGGGAAGCCAGAGTTATTGGAGATGACCAAATATTAATTTGGGGTGGTGGAAATATAGCGTTTATTACATGCTATGTACCTTCCTGAATTTTATTTTACTTTGAAAACAAAGGGAGCACAGGAAGCCCAGAATGCTGCAGTCAAGAGATCGCTGTGCCTACTGACCAAGCTACCTGGGTGGTGACATCTTCATCACAAGGCGTGGGGTGGGCGCTAGGGCTGCCCACCCTTGGAGCAGATCTGCAGACCACACAGGCTGCCCAACAGGATCTCAAATAAGGGGACTGAGAGTGAAAGAGGTTATTCTGATAAAAACAGAACCCATGGCAAAGGCTCTGAGTGGCCTCCAGGAGGCTCATTACCAGGTGCAGTTATCACTAGGACACTAACTGCAGGGAGGCAGATGGGAATACTGGTGAGTTCAGAACTCCCAAAGGAGGGGCAAGATCCAATGACCTTTTTCTCTCGTCTTACCCCTCAATATATTCCAATAAAAGCATTCAAGTACACAAGAGGAGCGAGAGGGCACGTGACAAAGAAAAGCCACAGATAAAGCTCAAGGGGACGGCGGTACCAGCAGAGGCAGGTCCCCGTGCCCCTGACCCTCCCTCCGAGAGCTCGCGTCCGGGTTTCAGAAAAGCTTTCTGGGGACTGCTCAGACTTGGAGAGAAGCGGTAACAAGACTTTCCAAACGCACAGTTTACAGCTTAGGTGGATGACCTCAGACTAATGCTGGCTGGAGTGTGACGCGTGGACGGCTCAAAATCTCTTTAACACAAGATAACCCCTTAGCAAGGGAGGAGAAGATGTAGGCTCTTCAAAGAGGAAATCCCGGCCAGGTGGTCTTGCAGCCACCACTTGACTCCCTCCCTCAACAGCCAAAGAAACGTGAGCCTTACAAGGCCCATCCGGCTAATCAATCCCTTTAACATGGCTGCGGAAACCCAAAGCTTGTGACCGATCCCAGCAGCAGCTTCCAATCACATTGAATCATTCAACCAAGAAGACTGCTTTTCCTTCTTCAACGTTCTCCAAGAAATTGTCTCCTGTCCATAATACCCTCTCCAAAGGAAGCGTGAACTGATACTTTAGAGCAGAGGCTCTGCAGCTCGAGAAGTCCATAGGACATCAGCGTTAGGGTGTTTATTCGTTAACGCCAACGTTTATTGGGCATCCAGTGCCAGGCCACGTGCATGACAGGGGACAGACCCAAGGACAGAAATGAGAAAGTGCTAGAAGGGGCCTCCACCCAGCGGGCACAAGTGATGCTCCCCAGTGGTTCCTGAGCACCAGAATATGGGTGCATTCTGGGCACTGCGGGATGAACCTCTGGCCCCCGCCAGTACAGATCTAGACGTATGTGACTGGATTGATAGCTAATTACCTGGTCAGGTGTAGAAGTGACGACTGCCCTAACTCCCCCGGATGTACAGGGTTTCAGCAAATCAAAGCGGTTCTCTGAAGGAATATTTACACTGTATCGATCTCAACAGCTGCTACACACACATATTCCCTTCTACTTTTAGGTCAAGGCTGGGGCACAGAAGAGGCTCACGGTAATAGGAACTTGTTGGCATCTACAACCCCCCCCCCCACTCTACAGTACAAGCTGGCTGCTCCAGTGCCAAGACAGACCTTCTCCCTAGCTCTGGCAACTGTAATCTATGTGACTTCTAATACCCACACAGCGTTTACAAGTTAAAAAGAGAGCTTGCCATGTGCTCCTGAATGTTGAAGCCGAGTCAGAAACCCAACAATTGGTCATTTGCTTCTACTACTTGCAGTAAGCCTGGTTCTCCATCAGCAAGGCAGGGAAGACACTGCCTGGCTCCCAAGCTATAGGGTTAGGGGAGGGCAGCGCCTGGTCCCACAAGGCCCCGGAATCAGGGGAGGGCAGCGCCTGGCCCCACAAGGCCCTGGGATCAGGCGAGGGCAGCGCTTGAGGGGAGGGCAGCGCCTGGCCCCACAAGGCCCTGGGATCAGGGGAGGGCAGTGCCTGGCCCAACGGGGCTGCGGGACCAGGGGAGGGCAGAATCCCACCACATGGGTCTGCGGGATTAGGGGAAGGCACAGGGGTTGGCCCCACGGGGCTGCGGGATCAGGGGAGGGCAGCACCCGGCCTCACAGGGCTATGGGACCAGGGGAGGGCAGGGTCTGGCCCCACGGGGCTGCGGGATTAGGGGAGGGCAGCGCCCAGCCCCAAGGGGCTGCGGGACCAGGGGAGGGCAGCTCCCGGACTCACAGGGCTATGGGACCAGGGGAGGGCAGCGCCTGGCCCCAGGGGGCTGTGGGACCAGGGGAGGGCAGCGCCTGGCCCCACGGGGCTGAGGGACCAGGGGAGGGCAGCGCTTGGGCCCACAAGACCCTGGGATCAGGCGAGGGCAGCGTCTGGCCCCACAGGGCTGTGGGATTAGGGGAGGGCAGCGCCCGGGCTCACAGGGCTATGGGACCAGGGGAGGGCAGCGCCTGGCCCCAGGGGGCTGTGGGACCAGGGGAGGGCAGTGCCTGGCCCCACGGGGCTGAGGGACCAGGGGAGGGCAGGACCCCGCCACATGGGTCTGCGGGATTACGGGAAGGCACAAGGGTTGGCCCCACGGAGCTGCAGGATCAGGGAGGGCAGGACCCCGCCACACGGGTCTGCTGGATTAGGGGAGGACAGGGGCTGGCCCCACAAGGCTGCAGGACCAGGGGAGGGCAGGGCCCCAACACATGGGTCTGTGGGATTAGGAAAGGGCAGGGGCTGCAAGATCAGGGGAGGACAGGGCCCCACCACATGGGTCTGCGGGATTAGGGGAAGGCACAGGGGTTGGCCCCACGGGGCCGCAGGATCAGGGGAGGGCAGCGCCCGGCCTCACAGGGCTGCAGGACCAGGGGAGGGCAGGACCTTGCCACATGGGTCTGCTGGATTAGAGCACAGGGGCTGGCCCCACAAGGCTGCGGGACCAGGGGAGAGCAAGGCCCCACCACATGGGTCTGCGGGATTAGGAAAGGGCAGGGGCTGCAGGATCAGGGGAGGGCAGCACCCGGCCTCACAGGGCTATGGGACCAGGGGAGGGCAGGGTCTGGCCCCACGGGGCTGCGGGATTAGGGGAGGGCAGCTCCCGGACTCACAGGGCTATGGGACCAGGGGAGGGCAGCGCCTGGCCCCAGGGGGCTGTGGGACCAGGGGAGGGCAGCGCCTGGCCCCACAGGGCTGCGGGACCAGGGGAGGGCGGGGCCCCACCCGAGGGGGCTACGGGACCAGGGGAGGGCAGGAGCAGGCTCCTCGGAACTGCGGGATTAAGGGAAGGCAGGGCCCCGCCACATGGGGCTGTAGGATTAGGGGAAAGCAGCGCCCGGCTCCTTGGGATTAGGGGAGGGCGTGGGCTGGCCCCACGGGGCTGCGGGATTAGGGGAGAGTAGCGCCCGGCTCCACAGGATGCAGGATCCAGAAGGACACCCACGGTGACCCCCCACCTCTCGGCCCCGTCCACCGCACACCGGCGCTAGCACGGGGTCCGGGAGGGCGGGTCCCCGTACGCACCGGCATGGCCCCGAGGCAGCACACCGCTCGGCCAGCGTCCCCGGGCGCGCCGGACACGGAAGGGAACGCGGGCCCGTGGTGAGACGCTAGGGGCGGCGCGCCTCGGGCCTTCCGCCGAGACCCTAGCGGGCGCGGGGAACGCGTCCCGCCTGAGCGCCCGCCTCTCGGACGGGGAAGAGGGGGCCTCGGCTCTGTGAGGTCACCCGTCACCCGCGCCCCGCCACGTGGCCGCGCCCGCCACGCACCTGGAGCCGGCCCGGCTGCCCTCGCTCTCCAGGCCCTGGAACATGTCGCCCGCTGCCCGGCGCCTCCTGGCCCGCTGTGCCGCCGTTCCCGCCCGGCCCCACGCAGCGCGAGGTCCGCCCGCCGGAGTCCATTAGATATCGCCAATGCCAGTCACGCCGCCGCAGCCAATAGCGACGCCTGGCCCCGCCCCCGCCCCACCGGACAGGCCCTGGACGAGGCCCGCGCCGCGCTCGCAGCCGATTGGTGAGAACAGATGCCGCTCAGGCCTCGGGCGCCGACATTGGGCAGCAGGGCGGCAGGGGCGGAACGTAGCCCCACCCGAAGCGGACGCCAGGGCCGCCCGATCCCCTTGCGCAGGCGCGGGCCGCGCACCCCGGAAGCGCCTCAGGGCCGGGGACCGCCGCCCGCCCTGGAGGCGCGCGGGACTGCCCGGCGTGCGGCAAGCGCCCGCTAGCCGGGCTGCAAAGATGTCACTCGGAGACCGCGCGAAGGAGAGGCTCACTCGGGAAGTATTAGATCAAGTATTAGTATGTATTTATGCACAATAATAAAAACAGATTTACAAGTTGAACTGGAAATTTAAACATAAGAAGTTTAACAGCTTTTGTTTATTATATTAAATAACCAAAACACCTTTTATTCCCAAAATTGGTAAAGAATAAATAATATAATTTACAATATGGTACAAAAAATAATCAGGAAGGACAGGCATTCTGCTTTATACATACACTGTATATGTATATTTATAATCTATAAAACAAATTCACATCTCAAACAAGCCGAAACCTTAGATGATATGGCTTAACGATTATCGAAAGAAACAGCGGTAAGTTCTGCGGCCCAGACCATAGCTCTAGCGTCAGCTATCCTGTTACAAAACAAAGGGTCCAGGTTGCTGTAGTGCTTCCAAGACTTAACGTGAGTTACAAATTACTGCGGGGTCCAGAGAGGTCTGACAGCAAAGGTTTGCGGTGGGTTTCTTCCTTTTTTTTCATAAGACAAGGTGCCCTATTTTCTCACAAATGCATTTGATAGATCTCAATGTCTTAAAAAAACAAAAACAAAAACAAAAACTGCTGCTTTCCTCCTCTACTGGTCTCCAAAATATTTTATTCCATAACTTTTCTTTGCACAAGTTTGGATCCCATGCTGTGATCAAGTTAAAAGATGCTATCAAACTGAAAAGGACACCCTTTCCAGGATTCTGATGCTAAGTTGGAAATGTGAGAAAGAAAGTAGATCAATGGATGAAATGTTTTCAAATATCCCCACTCCCTGAGCAAGTACTCTACACCTAGGAGATACGGAAAGATGAGGAAAATGTCACCAACAATCCTATGTGGGGCCTCCAGCTTCGACTTCTGTCTCTATTTTCTAGAGTGTAATGCTCATCACTGGATAGTCACCATAGGAATCAAGGCCCAAACATACCAACTCCCTGGAGACCAGCTATCTCCCGTCTCAATCTTTAAAGAAGATGAATCAGCAAAAAGATCCCAGACAGCAGTAGACTGACTCGGGAGGGATTTTCTGAGGAACAGCCCTGGTCTTACAATGTGCTCGAATGCACGAAGAAAGCCAGAGGTTCACACGGAGATGACAACTTTCGTTGGGAAGGCAGAGGAAGATAAAGGAAGAGAGAAGTTTCTCTGCTTGGGTCTTTTGAAAATTCCAGCCCTGAACATTTAGGCTGGTAGAAAACACACTCATCCTTTTAATGCTAACGACGCCACTTCCCCTTAGCGTGGCGAGCAAATGCTTATTTATACCTGTCTGGTTGCTGCAGAAGTGGCAGAATTCTCTGGAATCGTGTCAGCTTTATTACAGGTGAGAAGAATCCATCCACTGTCCTCATTAACCCACCTCCCAGCTGGGTGACACTCCAGAGAGTCTGTGGTCCAGCCCCCAAGGGGAGGAGACACTAAATGGCCTACAAAAGCTGATCCAGTTCCCTACTTTTCCTCCTTTTAGGTGTCATTGAGCAACCTGTGCCACCCTACCCACCAGAGTGCCTCGGGGCGTCCCCTAAGGAGAGCAGCTTAAGACCTTCTACCGTCTCTGGCAACGTGCACACTGCCACCAGGCACTGCTCCCAGCACCGGTGCTATAATGTTACTTGGCGTCTCTGGTCCCAGACAGTGGGAGTAGAAGCAAGTTATGAGTGGCCTGAACTTGGTCTGGTGTCCTAACCTACTAAAGACCTAACAAAGTCAGATGCCCAGGGACAGATCTGCTGATCTTATCACCTCAACAGGGCGCTAATTCCAGGAAACGGATGGATGGATCACAAAACCACATAAGCTAGTTTAAAGATGCTGTGGTTCAAGTGATGCCATCTGTATCTTTTATTAAAGGGGCACCATGTCCCTCTCTGACACATCTCCGGAGCTTTAGGACTTTCTGTAAGAGTCCAGAAGAGTGGCTTTATTGGTGCTATTTGGACCCAGACCCAGACCCGAAAGAGGGAAACCTCCTTATAGGCAAGAGCTCTGAGAGACACTTAAGACGAGGGAAGGAGGCTACGGCCCGGAAGCCCAACTGCCTGCTCTCCTCCACTGCTCGGGGGGAACGACCCTGCCCGCAGCCTGTAGCGGCCACATCCGTCTGCTGAGACGGTGAGATCAGGAGCATCCCCTCTGCTCGCATAAGACCTTTTCTCCCTTTTCACGCTGCCTCAACTCTTCACGGCGGACAGGGAGAGAAGCCCGTGTAGAGGGCCGGGGCTGGCCCGGGAGGCTGCCGCTCCATTCTGCTGCCAGTCGGGAAGAGGAAAGAGAAACGGTGGTCAGTTCTGGCGGGTTTCAGAAGCCAAAGAGCCTGGCTGCGGGGCGGAGGGTGAAGCAGCAGGTGGGACGGCGGGACGCAGGTTTCACTTGAGCAACACCACAGCACTGGCTCCCGGCCGCCACGGATACGGCCGCATGGTGCTTTGTCTGTGGAGCCTCCCAAGGCCGAGAAGCAAAGGAGCCTTGTTGGCTCCGCTCTGCGGGAAGACCGGGCACGGAACCATCTGCAGCGATGCCAAATGGTCACCGGGGCCGGGGAGCACACCAGAGGGATGTGGTTTTGTGTGCTCCGACTACACCCAGGCGTTCTGACCTCTGCTTGCGTTCCCCGCGCGGGAAGAGGAGAGACGGAAGGCCACGGGGTGGAAACAACGTGAAGGATGAAATCTGCGCGCCTGGGAGGCTCTGCGCGAAAGCCCATGGAAGGGACAGGAGATGCTGAGGCAGAGAAACCCCTCCCCACAAGGCCCGTGCCGTCAGGTGCCGGACAACAGCATGCCGGCAGATCAGGAGCTCGTTGGCAAAGGCTCAAGTGTGGTCCCAACAGAGAGAGAACATCTTAGTTGACCAAGAAGAGACTCAGATCGCCAGGAAGAAACTTGAACACAGGAAGGAAACCATTAAACTCTGCTCTTCTCTGACATCTCCTAATTCTCAAAACACGAGGAAAACTTTTTTCCAACAGTTTAGCAGAACTTTTCCCCTAAAAGTCCACACAACCTGCGTAAAACAGGATTCTTTCCTCCTTCCCATTGAGTCAGAACAAACCTCTAGGTTTCTGCGGTGATGGCACCCGTTAGGCCGCCCTGTGATCCGAGGGTCCTCTGAGGGGTCTGCTAAGGGTAGAGACCCCACGAGGCAGAGCTTAGGCCATGCCCTGCTGTCCCTGTCATCACTCTGCAGAGAAAGCAACCCAAGAGTGCATAGGTTTGGCAGAAAGAAAGCAGCGGTGGCTGGAAGCATCCCTGCAGAGAATGGGGAGGCCGCAACTCCCTGGGACCAGTGACTACGCCAAGGCACACCCATTCCTTTCCCTCAGAAAGAAAGCCCACTGGAACATCGAACACAACAACTGAGGCAGAAGCGTGGGCAGAAATGTGGTCGCTATGCTGACCCTAACAGGAGACCCCATGGCTGGCAGGGAATTGCTCCAGCCCCATGGCCACGGCTGACATAGGCCCTTCCAGAGAATTCGTCCTCGTGTCCCGTGCCACCACTGGCCTCTGCCCGTTGGGACGCGACTTGCTGCGTGTTGTGCGTTCTGGGGTGCAGAAGTTCCTCTGTTCGGACCGTCCTCTGGAGGGCCTGGGCTTGATTTGTGTTTTCTCTAGCCTGAAGAGGGCTACACCTACCACAGTTGAGGACCACCAGCCACGTGAGCCCTCCTCTGCAGCCTCCAGGATGCCCTGCCAGTGACGAGGTGTGGTCACTGGGACAGGTCACCGACGGGGGGCCCACCTCCACTGCCATCAAACAGGACCTCTCGGCGGCTGGGGTCGGCGATGGCTAGCTCTTGGGCCAAATCATTGAATCGAGATATGTAATCGATGCTGTTTTCATTCATCATGCACACCAGCTGGGAATCCACAACCTGTGGGGCAGAGGACACAAGGGAAGACCATGTCAGCCGGTGACTGGCTGGCTGCTGGACCGGAAGCGAATGGCCACCATGACGGGGACTTCGGTGGATGGCCAATGAACCTGGCGTGTGTATAGTGAAGATTAGAATCCCCCAGCAACCAGCCATGTCACAACGGCTATGCTGTCACTTTGAGCACTGCCTCTCTTGACAGGTGTGCACAACAGCTAACCAGGCTATCCGGCGGCCGGGATCAGAGTGGTAGTTCCCAGCACACAACACTTAACGGGAGACGATCAATAAGCAACGAGGCAAACGAGACGGAAGCAGAGATAGCGGGTGGCCACAGGGGTGGGGAGCACATGGCCAGGAAACAAATAACAAGTGCAAAGACCGTGAGGGAAGACAGGCTTTGGCTCTTGAAGACACGAGCAAGCTAGCGGACAGGGCAAAGGAAGGAAAACAGGGACAAAGACCAGCGTGTGCGGAGCAGAGCCCTGGGCACAAACACAGGAGACTCGGTCGTCAGTGTGTGTCGTCTGCCTCCTTTGCAAGGGGCGTTGCTTTTGTGCACTCAGGGCCCAGAGCAGTGCCTGGCATGGAGTAGGCCCCGGGTAAGTATTTGTCAATGAATTGCATGACAGAGTGAACAAATGAGAAGGCTTTGGAAAATTCTGAGTACAGCTATGGTAGGAACCCGAATTTTAAATTTTTTATGAGAGGCGCCCGGCCAACTCAGTTGGAAGACTATGTGACTCCTGATCTTGGGGTCATGAGTTTAAGCCCCACAATGCGATGAAGACGTTACTTAAATAAGTAAACTTTAAACTTTTTATGAGAAATATCATAGAAACTAAACTTCGTTTTCAAAAAGTAAAGCAAATAGTGTCTCTCTTCTCCATGTACGTCCCCCATCAGCTTCATCATTGTCAATCTGGGCCAGCCTGGCTCCACATTTCCCACCTACAACTCACAGCCATCGCCTCTGTTCACATCTTACCAGAAGGGCCTGGAGAGGGCCTAGGATGAACCCGGGCTGATCCTGGGAAGAACCGGGGGTCAGTCTAGCACGTGCCTGGGATGAACCTGGGGTGGGTCTGGGGTGGGCCTGGGGTGGGCCCAAGAGTCTACACTTCTAACAGCCCCAGACACTGCCGAGCTGCTCTGGGGACCGCCTATGAACCACGAGGTCCTGGCGTGCCGTCTACGGGTACGTGTGCTGCACTTGTCTGCACGGACGCTGAGCGCTCGTAAGCGTCCGCACACACACGGGAAGGGGGCAGATGGGCTGCGCACGTGACCGCAGAGCCATGGGGTTTAAGAAACGTGCAGGGAGGGTGGGTACGGCGTTCTTCTGTCTGTGTCTCTGTCTGGGCAGAAGATCTGTTCACATCCCGGGTCGGCTCGAAACTCTGCAAAGCCTCCCTGCGAGGCCCCCACATCTCCAGGCACAGGTGAGGACTCACAGAAGCTGAGGATCCCTGGGAGACAGCCGTGAGCGCCCTTCCCTCCAGAACCTGACTATAAAATCCCCAGGAGATACCGCTGACGCCTGGACGTCCCACAGGAAAAGTATGTAAGGAGTGTTGCTTGAGAACCTAACAACTGACTCGACCCTTCGGGGTGGGGGGACCTAGATGTGGCGTTCTCTCCCTCTTAGGCACATCCTCTGCCTCAGTCTGAGCGCCAGGGCTGCATGCCCCACACTAGCTCAGTGCACCTGTGTCCACTCCGTCGACGGGCACCTGTCCTCGCTGGCCTCACCTGCTTGTTGACACCATTCGCTCCTTGGGGGGGGGGTACCCGGGGAGCCTCGTGAGCAGACAATGAAACGGGCCTCTCAGACCGAGTCTCAGCTCCACGTCAAGGGTCTGCCATCACCCGACGCGGGCAGGAGCCCGGGGGAGCAGAGCCCACTCTCCAGCTTCGCTGGCCAGCAGCCTCCTGCCACGACGCAGAGGAATGCTGCCCGTGCTGTCTCTGCCTGTCGGGGGCAGCGCCGATGACGGGCCTCTACCGCTGCCTGCACTGTCCCTGTCTATCGGGGAGGGGCAGCAACGATGACAGGTTCCCTACCACTGCCGCCCACTCGGCTAAAACCAGAAGCAAGGCGGCGAGGAGCGGCACTCCCGCCTCAGGTCACGCAGCTGCTGTAGGACAGAACGAGATCCAAACCCTGGCCGGGCTGCCCCCAGAGGCCCAGCGGTTGGCCCGACGCCAGGGCATCCCAGGCTCCCAGCCTCCAGGGCCGAGCTGTCACTTAGGGTATGTCACGTGCCGCCGCGCGGGAACGGACGCCGCCTCCCTAGTCGGGAGAACTCGCAGCTCTCAGGCACCACACGGGCCGGCTGGAGGGGAAGGCCAGCTCCGGGAGGCAGGCTGGTGGTGGAAGTTGGGCGAAGGCTGCGCACTCACCTCAGCGACGTCAGCCAGTGACCTGGACACGAAGGAGTCTCTCGAGTTGCCATCCAGCAAGCTGGGGCCCAGCAGAGAGGTGCCGCTGGGGGGCCCCGTGGGGGTCGGCAGCATCTTCCGGCTCTTCTCTGGGGAGATGAAGCTCGCTGCCGAGAGAAGGAGAACGCATGCTGAGGCCGGCTAGCCCGGACCCGTCCAAGGGGAGGATCCCGCGGGCCGCACGGGGCCGGCATCAGCCCCATGCTCATGTGGGTGCAGCCGTTACGCGGTGCGTGGCCCTTCTCACACGGGGAGGCTGGCAGAGCTCTCCGTGCAGCGTCTGGTCATCACCCTCTCCTCCGTGTAAGGTAGTCTCCAACTCTTCATAATTTATATTTGACCTTGCAAACACCCGCACTGTCCTTTGCGATTTCATCATCGACGCTGCCTACCCGTACCGCCATCGACGGAGCCCCCACCGTTCGGGGCCACCAGGCCCGGTGCCCACACGTGCGCCGACCCGGCTCATCGTGTGTACAACAGCCCCTTTCAGGGGCCACCAGTCCCCTGACGACGCGCACGCCCGGCTGCCCTCAACACCAGGTGCGCTGACCCCAACGTGCCACAGGAGCTCCTCCTGTGTAGGCCACAGAGGCTGGTGTGGCTGTCCTTAGTAGCTCCTCCCACCATACGAACACCTGGCTCCTGGGGAGGGGACCCATCCCACGATGCTCTGATCTTCAGAACACGCTGAGGATGGGGGAGGAAACTGAAAACCCCCCGAGCCGCATCCGGCCCTGCCGACAACAACAAGGGCAGAAGGCCCGCGCAGGCAGGAGCCAAGATAGGGGGCGGCCCGTTGAAAGGCACAGGAGACTGAGGGGCGAGGCACCCATCTCAGCTGGGCTGAAGGTCACACGTGTCCACGTTCGCCATAGCACGGTGATGTGCATTTCCCCTGCGTAAGTGCCGCGGGATGCACCCCGAAACAGGATAGGAGTTCTAGGACTTCTGCCGCAGTGTGGAGACGTTAGACTCCAGCCCCCGCCTGATGTGCCACGGGGAGCCCGCTGGCGCCCTGCTGGCCTGCGATGACGACCCAGGCGCCTACACTCACCAAACAAGCTGCTGAGCGACGAGTCTGTGGGATCGCTGGGGCACCACTGGGGGTCGTGGGTGGGGGAGGCGATCCAGTCCGGCTGGGGGCTGCTGGATGGGGACGGAAGGCTCTTGGAACTGTCACTGCCATTCAGCTTCGCTGGAGAAAGAGGGACTCCCTCACCTGTCAACAGACACCCCGGATCAGAGATGGTGGTGGGGGGTGGGGGGGAGAGCACCCCACCTCCCCAACCTGCCATCAACAAACAGCAGCACGGCACAGTCGGGCACCACTGAGCGCCTAGACCCGGGGCCACGCGGGGCCCCGTGGAGGATGAACAATATTGGCCTGCAGGGGAGACGCGTGGTGGCAACCCCAGTAGCTGTGGTTATGACTGACAGGGCCAGACCCCGTGCTGAGGGCCACCCCAACCTGTCACTGGTGCCGACACCAGCCCTCTGAGGCACACGCTTCCCAGCTTCACCAGGAAAACGCACGACGGTGCGAGCTGAGTTGTGTGTGAATCCACAGCCGGAAGCCGACCAGCTGTCTGGGGAGCCAGGGAAGCCAGGGCCCCAAAGGCCCCAGGCCAACACCCTCCAGGGGCCCGCACAATCAGGATTCACAGCTAGCCAGAAAGAGGCCCTCTCTGAGCCTTGGGCTGCAGAGGCCTTGCGGGCCTTCCACTGGGGCCGCCCCCACAGGCAGCAGACCCTCCACACCCCAGAGGGGACTCAGGACGGGCGCGTGCCCAGCAAGTGTGCAGACACCTGACAGGAGGTCAGGTCCCCGGGGGACCTAGAAAGGAGAGCACACGGGCGCCCTGACCCTCACCATACTGGCCGGAGCTGATGGCGATCTCGATGATGGAGTCGCTGATGTGCGTGGCGGGCTCGCCCTGCGAGAGCACGTCCTCAGGCGGGCCGGGCAGGGAGATGTCCAGCAATGCGGAGACGTTGGGCGGGGACAGGCGGCTGCTGGAGCCCTCCGGCGCGGGCACGGGTGTGGGGAGCCCGTTGTGGAGGGGAGCCTTGGCCAGCTCGGATAAGGAGAGAACGGGTGAGCCCTGGGCGGAGACACAGCGGGTCAGTGAGGAGCACGGAATGCAAAATCAGCCTCAGCTTCACCAGCAGTGACACGTGACAGGCGGACTGCCGCAAACGAGGACCCAAGCGGTCGCTTCTTCCTCCCCAGCGAGGAACACGCGCAGGGGATTCACTTCTCTTGAAACCACTCCAGGGCGGGCAGCGCGGGAGGGCCTGGCGGAGGCGGCCGGCAGGACAGCTGGTAAACCGGGCAGAAGGGTAGTGCCGGGGGGGGGGAGGGGGGCGCTACCCACTGCCACCCTCCTCCGCCTTGGCCCAGGACACTTAGTCCTTCCAGGGGTGCATCTGAAACAGGCCGCCTTGCGGAGGGGAAGGAGGAAGGACTTGAGGCGAGGCAGGTGGACGGACAAAGCCACCGGGCGGCAACGGCTGTCTGTGTGCCCTTGCCACAACCTCCGGAGAAGCAAGGCGAGGGTCAAAGGAAGACCCCGAGGGTGGGGGCCTGGCCTAGGGGTCCCGGGGCAGGCACCGTGCTCAGCAACTGACAGCACATCCTACCTGGAAACTGTCCGTCACTGGCTCTTGCTCAGACCTCGAGGGAACGCTGACGAACGGGCCGCTGGCGCCCTACAACACCACCAGGACAGCCCGTGACCCTCCGCCCACACCTGGGGTCGTCTGCCAGTTCAGAAGGCAAGCCAAGTCCCAGCGAAGCCCGAGGGCACGGGCGGTGGGGGGAGCCGGAGGCCAGGCGGGGAGACAGGGCGAGCGACTTCTGCAGACAGACAAGAGCTCCACGCCTGTCTTAGCTCTGGATCCTGCCGCATCACAGCAAGCCTGTCCCCACTGCCTTTCTCGGCGGCTCTCCCCTCGGGACCACACGATGCTCACCCACGCCATGGCCTCCCTGGTTCAGGCACTCTCCTCCGGCCTACCAGGGCCCGTCCACTCCTCAGGCAGAAATGGGAGCCCAGCGTGACCTCAGCCCGTGGCCTTGGTGCCCACATATCTGGAAAGTGACCGACCTATCCCAGAAGCTGGTGGGGATGCGAAGAAGCCTTTCTAAACACACTCACCCCCACGGCAGGGATGGGGTCTCCGTTCTGGTGGGTGCCGGTGGAGTCCTGACCCGGGACGGTAGCGGTCACCTCGTCTGAAGAGAGCGGGGAGATGCCAGACAAGCCCTCAGTGTCCAAGACAGGCAGGGGGCTGCCGGGGATGATGCCGGCACTTTTAGCTGCCAAGTCGATAGCACCTAGCAGCAGAAAGGACATTTCGAACCTCGGCTCCAGGGACACCCTGACACGTGCCCCAGGGGGCTCCCTCACACCTCATTTCCAAGAAGGCCAAAGGCCCCGAAGGGTAACCACACACAAGGACTGCAGGAGAAGAGAACAGAAACCTCACTTGGAGGCTGTCGTGCTGACGACAGAAACTTACTGGCCAGATGGCCCGGGGCCTGGGGTGGAAGGGCCTTGGGCACAATCGGCCGAGACAGGGCCGCTTTGGTCAGGGAGGACTGGATGGGCCGGAACGAGCCTCTGCCTGTGAGGACGAGAACAGAGACAGACGCGTCGGCCTGCACCCTCCGACCGCACAAAGGGGGCCGCACACGGTTTCCTTTGAAGCCGCAGACAGAAGCTGAACCATTTCAGGAAGCACTGAGCCTCCCAAACCCTGGCTGACGTCTGACAGGGGTCAGACGGGGTCAGACGGGGAGAAAGCCCCGGCTCCCGGGACTCAGCGCCGCCACGCTCCCCAGGCCGCTGGAAGGGTGCAGTCGTACTGCCGCCGGCGCAGGCCCGAAGGGGGACGTGCGCCCGCACAGCCCGACTCTGCCTCGGCAGGTCGGCGCCCCCGCTGGACGGGGCAGCTGAGAGTGGGCACGAGGAGCCATCGGCACTCTGGCGCGTGCACCCGACAGGTGCGGATCGAGGCTGGCTTAGAGGGTGCGTCGCAGAGTGCGAGCTCCGCTCGCCATCCCTACTGTGTAACAAAGTGTCCCTCAAGAGCCAGGGCTCCTGCTGCGCTTCCAGACCCGTGGCAGCGTGCCATGCACACGCCAAGGTCACGCCTGCCGGGGGCGGACGACAGGTGCTCCCCGGACACTAGCGAGCAGAGCCTCCAAGCCAGGGCCCCCGAGCCCACCTGTGAAGGAAGCTGCCCGCACCCCACCTGCCAGCGGTCCAGGCCCGCCGCTCCACGGCCCCGGCCCACACAGGGGCACACCCGGTGTTTATGGACGGGACGCACAGAGGAATGCTGGGGAGGTCATGCCGAGAGCCAACGGCACAAACGTCTAGCGTGCCCAAAGATGAGGCCGGGTGTAGGGGAGGAGTGAAGCCAGGCACTTACCAGTTATGGAAGAATTGGACAGGATGGAAAAGGAACAGACGTTGTGGGACTGGTTTTCAGATGGTCGAGGAAGAAGTGTTCTCTGTGGAGGAAGAGGACCCTGTCATCAGGTGATGGAGTGGCCCTGGCACCAAGAATCACTCAGGGGATGAGTGACGGGCTGGAGGGGACATTCCAGGTAAGAGGGGCCCGAGTGGGGCTCTGGCACTAGAGCTGATGATACGAGGGCCCCCAGGGCACCCGAGGACAGCTGTGTCCATGGACCCCAAGTCCCTGAATACTGGAGCCTCTCTGGGTAGAGCCCTGGGGAGCGATGCCAGGCTAACCCAGAACGCCCCAAGTCCTGCACAACTGCTCACGAGCGCTGGACGGGGACAGTTACGAGACACACCCTAGATCTGGGACTCCTCACGTTTGCGGTGAAGAAAATAAAGTGGCTCCTTGCGACGCAGACGGGCAAAGGGCCTTCGCCACTCTGCCCACCCGTCCCTGCTCCTGGCCTAGGTCTCCTGGGTGTGAATAATTAAGTGCCAACCGGGCCACCGCCTGGTAGGGAATTATGGGAATTGCCGAAACCGTTAGTCACTGAAGTAAAACGTGAACGCGGTCTGACACCACAAAGCGTCACGAGACGCTGCCGGCTCTGGGTGCACAAGTGTAGTCTCCCTATCCCGCAGAGGCTCCCCGAGGCGTCATCACAGAGAGAAGGTGGCTGCTACCAGGGCCGCTAACGACACAGAGGGCCGACAGGTCTGCTCAGCTACCAGGAGGCAGCCGGGCAGCCCGCTTCCACGGCAAGGAGCCGTGCAGGTTGTGTGTTGGCCTCGCTTCAGACGCGCGCCGACGGAGAGGGGGACAGGAAATGCCGGGGCTGCAGCAGCCCCACCGCCCTGCCCTGGGCGTGTGACAGCAGCCTGGATGGCAGGGGAACGAAAGACCAGGGCCGTGTGCCAATGACACTTTCCATAAAACCGTAAATGCAAAAGAGCACATACTATGTGCGGTTCCATTTACGTGAAACGCTCAGAGGAGGCAAATCCACAGAGACAGAAAGTGGGCTGGTGGTGGTCGTGGCTGCCAACGTCTGGGGGGGAGGGGCAATTCAGGTAACGTGAAGATGTTCTGGGATCAGACGGCGGTGGCAGGCGCACAGCCCTGGGAACGTACTAACGCCACTGAACAGTACACGTCAGGCCTTTACGCCGCGCGAATCGTGAACCGATAGAGTCGTCACAAAACTAAAGGCCGCCACGGAAGGCCACGCAAGTCTGTAGTCCTGGATGGACTCCCACGAGCCAGCCAGCATCCTCCCGCTTCCCCGGGCAGGACTTGCGAACTTCACCCGACACGCAGCTTCCACGCGCGGCACACACGGGACCTGGAATACAACCGTCTCCCACATCCACAGGGGACGTGTTCCAAGACCCCCCCCGGAGGCCTCCAAGTGCACGTGGCATCAAACCCCGCGTGGGCTTTTTCTGTGTGGACACACCTGCGATCAAGTTTGTAAGTTAGGCACGGTAACAAATCAACAACGCCGAGTCACGACGCGGTAACACCATGACGATATACTGGAACGGGAACGTGTGAGCGTGGTCTCGAAGGATCTCGGCGCCGCACGGACTCCTGTCCCTCAGTTCGTCGCCCACGTGAGCGGCACAGGCACGTGACGCAGCGAGCCTACTGCTGCCCTTGTGACGAGCTGTCAGGACAACGTCTGCTCCCCGCTGACCTCGGGTACCATCCGTGGCTAAGGGGGGGGCTGCTCTACACCATTCTGCGTCAGCCCTGTCGTGTCAGCTCACTTCTAAGGAAGTTCATCTCGAGACAGGAAGACGACAGCACTAACAGAGACCTACGCGTTTATTCTCACGTAACACGTTGGTCAACGTCTAAGCTTACGGTCCTTTCAGAATCCGAGCGTCACCCCTTTTATCTTTTTACCTGTAAGTACAAATGGCCCTGCAGTCGCAGGCCTGTTGCTCCCGGGCTGTGCCCTCGGGGCCGCATGTGGCTCCTATGGGGTCTCTGGCACTCACCGTTAGGAGCTCAGGAGAGCCGTTCCGCCCACCTTGCCAACTGCTTCCACTGACTATGTACACATAAACAGAGGCTCCGACGGTCCTCGAACGTATCCCCGCCCGGGACACTCTTGGGACTCAAATCCCCACAACTTCCTGGTTGTTTTGCAAGGGCTTTCCAAGCTATGCAAAGATTATCGTTACTTCGGGGCACAGTCAGAGCCCCCGTTACTACTCCGTCCCAGGCATAAGGAAGGAAGGAGGGGCGGAGGCCTCGGTCTCACAGGAGGAGCCGCAGGAAGGCCGAGGGGTGGGAGCACCCAGATTCCCAAGGGCACCCTCACCTGGACCACCAATGGCTTCCGCAGGTGCCGGTTCCGCAACTTCCTGGGCTTCGGCAGGAAGAAATCCGACTGCATCTGTGAGGAGACGGCGCGGGCCTGAGAGCGAGCCCCCAGAGCCCCCGGGACGCAGGGCCCCCCCCTCTGCCGGCAGGGCGCCGCCCCCACTTACGCTGATGGAGTTCAGGTGCTGACGGAAAGTCAGTTCTGTCTCCTTACTGGGAGAGTAGAGCTTCCCGTGTCGGCTGTTGGGCGGCAAAGTAGTGGGGACAGCGAAAAGGCCACCGTCTGAGTCACTGCTGCCTGTGCTGGAGGGGCCAGCCACCAACAGGGGTCTCGGCGGGTTTCTCAGACCTAGAGACCAAAGGAGAGCCAAAACAACCACTCACCCAGCAGCACCCCCAGCGCAAACAGAGCGGTCTCAGGAAGAGAACTGGGAAGGAATTCGAGACAACTATTCCGATTTCAGTCCCCAAACCTGCTTCCTATCTTCTCCCTGGAACTCTAGCTCCCACTGTGAGTAAAACCTTGGCCCTCGCCGATAAAGGCACTCTGCCGCTTTCATCGACAGCAGGAAGTGCAGATAGGCCTTCAAAGACATTTAAGAGCTGGAAGAACCTTCCAGATCATCTTGCGTAGACCAGAGGTCAGCAAGCTTTCTCTATAAAGAGTCAGAGAGTAACTGCTAGCTTGCTGGGCCATACAGTTCTGCAGCTGTGGCGTAGGCGGCCGGCCCCCAGCAGCCTGTGCGCCTGCGCGAGGCCACGCGCCACGGTCTACCGGTCCCGGCTCTCAATGTCTGTTACACCAGAAACAGCCCGGAGATGAAAGGACAGAAAATATTTACTTAGGAACCACGACTTTGGGACTCTGCTGTTTCCTGCATGCACCCTCACTTCGTGGTGGACACGGGTCCCCTCTCCTTAGCTCATTTACAAATCTGTGGAATTCAGCTCCTACTCGTGCAGTCCAGAGACAGACACTCTAGGCACCAGCTGGACTCTGGCACCACAAACGTATTGGTCTAGAAGGATCCCCAATTCAGAAAGAGATGGGTGTCAGGGTGCCTGGGTGGCTCAGTCAGTTAGGCATCCGACTTCGGCTCAGGTCATGATCTCAGGGTTCCTGGGTTCGAGCCCCACGTCGTGCTCTGTGCTGGCAGCTTGGAGCCTGGAGCCTGCTTCGGAGTCTGTCTCCCTCTCTCTAACCACCCACCCCCCTTCCCCCACACTTCATGCTCTCTGTCTCAAAAATAAACATTAAAAAAAAAAAAAGAAAGAAAGAGATGGGTGTCCAAGAACGCACAGAATTATGTAATTTCAAAAACAGAACGGAAGGCAGGAAAAGACCACACCATCCACCAGCCAGCCCCACCATCGACACTTGAGCCTCCATCTGCAAGGACACCAGACCCAGTCTCGGTCACCCCAGAGGACACCACACGGTGCTCTCGTTCAACAGGCAGGCTATTCCCAACACACAGAAAACAGGAAGCTAGTGACGTGCTCAGAACGTCTCAGAAAACAACCCCGGAGAACCACTAACACACAGGACACTAAGTCTGTTCGGTCAGATTAAGAACAAGGCGTGGGGCTGGTGGTCAGCACGCAGAGACCCCGGCTGGCGAGGGACGTTCAAGACGTCCAGGACGGCCGAGGTCCTGTAGCGAGAGCACCCACCTACAGGGACCGTTATGACACCCTTCACACCTGGCGAGGACGCACAGCATGTGCCCATCCTCAACGCCTGTTGCCCCGTGTACCAGGTAACCCAAGTCATGACCCTGAACTTAAGCTGTTCCCCAGTTACAGCTGGGACAGAGGGACAGCGCAGACGGGCAGGCCAGAGTTAACTGCTCGGGAATCCCTCAACCTGAGGGCTGACTTGTAACGTGAAGGGAAACACTCCCTTCTCCGACTCGCAGCCGCCGATTCAGCATGTTAGAGAGGCTTCCGCTGACCTCACAAGGATCCCCCGAAGCGACCCAACTGTCACGGGCCACCCCTTGTTTCCCACTGGGAGCGCCCCAGGACCTCAAAGCCTTATGTGCCAGGCGCGTGCTCACCTCCCCGTGAGGGGTGGGGATTTCTGCTCTAACACCCGGGCCAGCGGGGCCGGGCGTCAGGCATCCCCGTGCCCTCAGATGACATGGCCCACGCGGCCAGGAAGTCACCGGGACGGATGGGTCTCACCTGAGGAGCAGGACGCGGAGCTCGGAGAGAAGGCCTTGCTGTTGCGCAGGGCGGACTGGCTACGCGGGCAGCGCGGGCTCCGGGAGCTGACGGTCACCACCTTCCCTGGCGGGGTCGAGGACTGCTCCTCCTGGGCGGGCCTCGCAGAGGCCGTGGAGCTGACGTTCCCTTCTGGAGCCTGGGACAGAAAAGGCCACCACAGGAGCCCAACTCAGCCCGTGAACAATGGTTCTGGGACGAGTGCCCCCGAACGGAAGGCAGGAGAATGCCCTCAAGCTTAGGGGACACCAAAGGGCTCAGAGACCACACTTCTACAATGGCAAAGTGCAGCGTCCCCAAATCACTTGGCAGAAGGCCACTTTTAAAAGCCCTCGGTCGGGCAGGCCCTCAGGGGCACAACCATTCTCTGTTCCTGGTTTCGCTGCCCGTAGGTGACACAGACAGGCCACCCCCTCGTGCGGTGACAGGAGGCAGAGATGTGTGAAGGTAGCGGGTCTCCCACCAGCCTACGAAGTGCTCGCGCTGCTGGAGGGAGCCGCTGGATGGCCGGTGACACCAACCACGTTTCAAAGGCCCGCCCGAGGGGGATGCACCGGCCTGTCCTGATCCTGAGCCGGACAGTCTCTACAATTAACCACGCTCACAGTCCAAAAGCCCTCTGCGGAGTCGGAATGCCAACCTCGGGGCTCTGCAGGCCCCAACGCGGGCTGCTGACCCGCAGGGGCCCCGGGGGGAGACACGCCCTCAGGCCCACCTCAGGCCTCACTCTGGTGACCTCCTCCCCGACCGCCCCCAGGGCCCACCGGGCCGAGCTTTCTGTGAATTAGGGAGCCCCGTCCCCTGCTGTCAGCACAACCTGGTCTGCTCTGCTTGCTCAGTGACCCTGCGTCTTCCTGTGCCCCCCCAGCCCCTGCCCACCTTTCCCGTTCTGTGGGACCCTCCCTCTCCGTCCCCTCCCACGTGGCTTATCCAGCGTCCCCATCCAACCAGCCAACAGCGCGCCCAGCAGCCTCCCGTCGAGGTCCCGGCTGTCTGGGGCCCGGGCGTCCGCTGCACTTGCTCGCAGGCTCAGCCGGCCCGCCTTTCACTCAAGGTCTCTGCGCTCAGCTTAGGCCTCTGCCCGCTGGTCCTCACACCTGAGCCGTATCAGAATTGCCTGGGTCCGGAGGTCCAGACGGGGTCTCTGGGCCACAAGAGCCTGCATCTCCCACAAGTCCCCAGGAGACGTGGAGGCTGCTGGGCCCCACCCTGGGGCCATGGGTCTGAGCACCCTGCTTTGAGTTCTCTGCAGTGTTTCCAAGCTGCTCCTCCCTCCTCTCCCAGGCAAGGCCAAGGCCAGGACCCGCGTCCCCTGCCGCCCCAGGCTTCTCAGGAGCTGGCCTCACTTGGCCTCCTTCCCCAGGGTGCCGGACATGCTTCTGTCTCACCAGGATCCTCTCCTGAGGCCTCCAAAACCCTAACTTGAGATTGCTTCCTAAATTCTTCATCTCTGTCCAGTTACCCAAACACGGCCCCTGTCTGCGCGCAGGTCGCCGGCCTCCACACCACTAAATCTAAAAGCTGCTGCTCACCCTCGGGCCACACCCATGCGGCCTCTGCAGCATCCGGCCGGTTCCCACCCACCCGAGAGCGCCACCTCCCCCACGGCACCACTCGCACCCTCCACGTACTAACGGAGCACCTCTCAGAGGCAAGAGCCGTGCAGGGACGCAGCCAGGAAGGGGATGGGGAGCCTGAGGGAGAAGAATGGGAGAGGGGGGAGGAGGCTCACCGAGGGCCGTCCGCCCAGGAGAAGCGGGTGTGCTGTGTAGACGGGACTTGGCACCGAAGGGTCCACAGGGACCCCACAGTCCCATTCTGTCCCCCAAGCTCCACTCCCTCCTGGCCACCATGTTCTGCCCGGAGCTCACGAACCCTCACGCTACCGCTGAGCCCACACAGCAACTTAGGAACCCGCTGCCGCAGACTCTGTTTCTTGTGCCCAGGAAAGCCCACCGGACTTTCTCATCGGTGGCACCTTCCCACCCCGTCTCTGCTGACTGGACGCCCCAGGAGGGGGTCACAGCCACTCCCCTGGCTTAGGGGCCACCTCATCACAGAGCCTCCTGAGGAGTCCCGGAGCCCTCACCGCGTGGGGCGGAGCCAGCACCCGTCCGTTCTCACCTCCTCCCTCCTCTGAGCCTGTGCCACCGTCCTCCAGGACGGCCACACTAAAGCACAAACTGCCCTGTCGTTCTCTCTGCTGAAACTCGCAACGTTCCTGACATTAGCCGAAGCCCAACCCCCACTGGGCTCCTGGAAGTGGCTGCTGCATCGCCGTCCCCTCGGCCAGCACGTGAGGGCTCAGCGTGATTACTGAGGCCTAGCAAGGCACGGCTTACTGGTCACTGTCGTCTTTGGAGTCTGGTGTGAGCCACGAAGGACAGTGCCCGGGCCTGGCAGCAAACAGGAGCCCTGCTCTGTGAAGCATGGCCTCTGTGGTCACCCCAGTCCCTCCTGCTGCCCTTCCAGCTGAGAGCCCTGGGGTACATGGTCACCCTGGGCCCTCCTCCCCTCTTGCTGAGAGCCCTGGGGCACATGGTCACCCGGGTCCCTCCTCCCCTCCCGCTGAAAGCCCTGGGGCACATGGTCCCCCCTTCTCCCCTCCCTCTGAGAGCCCTGGGGCGCATGGTCCCCCCGGTCCCCCCTCCACCTGAGAGCCCTGGGGCGCATGGTCCCCCCCTTCTCCCCTCCCTCTGAGAGCCCTGGGGCGCAGGGTCCCCCCGGTCCCCGCTCCATCTGAGAGCCCTGGGGCGCATGGTCCCCCCGGTCCCCCCTCCATCTGAGAGCCCTGGGGCGCATGGTCCCCCCCTTCTCCCCTCCGAGAGCCCTGGGGCGCAGGGTCCCCCCGGTCCCCCCTCCATCTGAGAGCCCTGGGGCGCATGGTCCCCCCGGTCCCCCCTCCATCTGAGAGCCCTGGGGCGCATGGTCCCCCCCTTCTCCCCTCCCTCTGAGAGCCCTGGGGCGCAGGGTCCCCCCGGTCCCCGCTCCATCTGAGAGCCCTGGGGCGCATGGTCCCCCCGGTCCCCCCTCCATCTGAGAGCCCTGGGGCGCATGGTCCCCCCCTTCTCCCCTCCGAGAGCCCTGGGGCGCAGGGTCCCCCCGGTCCCCCCTCCATCTGAGAGCCCTGGGGCGCATGGTCCCCCCGGTCCCCCCTCCATCGGAGAGCCCTGGGGCGCATGGTCACCCTGGGCCCTGCCTCCCCTCCCGCTGAGAGCCCTGGGGGCGCAGGGTTATCCCGATCCCCCCTCCTCCCCTCCCGCCAAGAGCCCCGGGGCGCACTCACCAGCCTGGGGTTGACCTCGGTGGAGATGAGCTTCAGGAGGCAGCTGAGCAGGCGCTGCTTGTGGAAGGTGGGGGGCGGGGAGCCGCCGCGGGGGCCCTGCGCCTGCCCGCCGGGGGCCTGGCCCTCGGGGCCCAGCACGGCCAGCCAGTCGTACTCCAGCTGCAGCTTGTTCGGCTTGCCCATCATGAGGTAGACTTCGGCCAGCGTAAGGCTTTCGGAGGTCTGCAGGTTCCAGCCCTCCTCACGGAGCTGCTGGGCGAGCCGGCTGGCAGGGACGTCCTTCGGAGGCTTGGCGGCAGGCTGTCCCTGAGGCAGGGGTTCCAGGGGGCTCCCCTTGTCCTGGGGCTCCTCCGCGGGTGCGTCTGCCAAGTCTTTAGTGCAAACATCTGGCTGGAGCCCGGGACTGGACTGAAGCTCTGGACCCGGTGGGGCCCGGACGGGGGATGGGGCCCCGGCCCGGGCAAGGTCAGCCGCCTCCGCGCTGCCAGGACCACGAGTCTCTGGGGAGGGGCACCCCGGGGGCCGCGAGTCCGCGCATCGGCACTGCTCGGGGATGATGAGGTCCTGACAGGACTTCATGTAGCGGGGGAAGGGGTCAAGGAGGGAGAGCTCCTCCTCCAGCTCTGGGAGCTGGCCGCAGGTGCACGGCACGTCCCCGGGCTCTCGGGCGGGGCCGTCTGCAGGAGCAGCCGTGGGGGTCTTCTCGAGCCGCGCCCCCCGCATCCTGGAGCCTGTCAGGAGTGTCTAGACCACCGAGGCTTGGGGCGGCCCCCTCCCCGGGGGCACTTTCAGGGGAACTCTCTCCGGAGCTCTGCGAGGCGTCGGTGGACGGAGGGGGACGTCCGGGGCCCTTGCCCTCGGTGCCACCCCGTGGACACTTCACCTGGCCCCTGGCCGTGCCCTGGCCGCTCTGGATGCCCAGGATCTGCGCTGGAGGCAATGTGTGGGTGTCCCTGGCGCTCTGCCTGCACCGGCCGCCCTCCTGCCAGTGCACCGTGCAGAACGCTTTGGAGTGCACCACGCGGGCCACGCCCGGGAGCGGTGTCAGCGTGCAGCTCTCTCCGGGGAACAGGTGCAGGGCCACCTTCTCCTGCGCGGGCGCCGCGAGCGAGTGCTGCAGCTGCCGGTCCTCCAGCGTCTTCCGCTGCCACAGAGGTCAAGGAGCAGCCGCAGCAGTGGGCCCCACCGGGCAGTGCCGGGCCTCGAGCAGACCACCGGCCAGGCACCTCCTCCCTCACCGATGTCACACCCAACGAGCCCCTCCCGGCTGGGGGCAGCCCGGGACACAGGAAGTCTTGGGCTGTCCTCGGCCGTGCCACTCAGCCTGCCAGCGGGGACGCCGTGCACGCCCCCTACCCCGAGCCACATGGACCAGATGCAGCCACCGGCAGTGTGGACAACAGGAAGGAGCTCACACCCGAGCCCCAGGACAAGGGGCTACAGGTTTAGTTCTGGTTCCACGTAACCCCGTGGGCCCGCTGTACTCTCAGGCCAGAGAAGCGAGACCCCACCCTCAGGCGCAGGGGCCGCGGGGTTTGGGCGAGTTTGTTTTAGTAGTAAAAGGATACGATCCGCACTTCGTGGAGCGCCCACTTCTGTTTTAAGAATTCGATGAGGCTGGAGACCTTCCGGTGGAGCTCCACGATCATCCTGCCGAGAAATCACAGGCAGGACAAGGCGGCCATTACACAGGGAGGGGACCTTCCGAAGGGCAGCGTGAGGCCATGAGGCGAGGCCATGGGATCGAGGAAGGGGTATCAGAGGGGCCGAACCCACAGTACCCCAGCAGGCCACACGCTCCTTGTCTTAGAAATGAACCCTTTAAATTGAAATAACTAGAAACTCACACGAAACCGTAAGAAGACAAGAGCAATCCCTTGTGCCCACTGCACACAGTACGGGATCTCCCTCAGGACACAGGCCGTGATATGACCCACCCTCCTATTCTGTTAGCACCTTTTGGGTCCAGAAAGCGTGGCCTGACCAGACTTAATCAACACCAAAAAACTTAAAACAAGGAAACAATGAGGTCCTGACACAAACAAACCTCAAAAAAGTCCTGCTCCCATGGAGCGCCTGGGTGGCTCAGTCAGTTGAGCATCCGACTTCGGCTCGGGTCATGATCTCGTGGTTCTTGAGTTCAAGTCCCGTGTCGGGCCCTGTGCTGACAGCTCAGAGCCTGGAGCCTGCTTGGGATTCTGTGTCTCCCTCTCTGTCTGCCCATTCCCCCCTGTCCCCCAACCCTGTGTCTGTCTCTCTCTCTTAAAAAAAAAAAAAAAAAGAAAAAGAAAAAAGTCCCGCTCCCTGAAAGAAGCCAGACCTAAGACCACATGGGCACCATTGTCTTTAGTGAACTGTCCCCGGCAGGCAAATCTAGAGACAGACTGCAGATGGGTGACGGCTGGAGGCTGGGGGGGGGGGGGGGGGGGGGCAATTTAGTGAAACGTTTCCTTTCAGGGAACCGAAATGTTCTGGAGCCAGACGGAGGAGATACTCATACAACGCTGTGCGAAGGTCCTCAAGGCCCCCGAGTCAGATGCCTTGAAGTGACCAACGGTTAATTGTACGTTATAGAATTTGACTCAACCAAAAAAGAGGAGGTATAAACGGAAGACGGTGCACACCCACCACGGGGCCCCGTACACGAATCAGACCTACACGTCCAGGAAGATGACGAGAGAGGAGCGGAAAGGGCTTTTGAGGGTAAACACAAGGGAAAGATTCTGGAGCCATCAACCTGGGAACCACATCATGCACCCTGTGCTTGGCCCACGAGCACCTGCCCAGGTGGGACTCCGGGTCTGAGGGCCACAGTGAGCGCACGCAGGGTCAGAGAGCGCGAAGGCCCGTTCAGAGCACTGGGGGAGCCCCACTGCTCCCCACGGATGCCAAAAGCCACGTTACCTGAGCCTCGGGTTCTGAGCCAGGCTCTGCACGCGGGCCCAGGCGTGGTTGTTCCTCGGCTGCAGCTCCACAGGGACTTTCAGGGGCAGGCGCACCGGCTTCTGGTCCTCGTCGTCACTCAAGCCTATGACAAGAAGGGGCCGTGAGAGCCGGGCACACGGACGCCAGTGCAAAATGTGAAAAGGTGCTCCAGGCAGACGGCCTCAAGAGTCTCGAGAGGGAGACTGGCAGGGGAGCCTGCGAGGCTCCACGTTCTGAAGGAGAACTGCCATGTGGCCGCTTGTGCATCTGGGAGCCTGAGCCACGGACCAGGCTGCGATGGGCCAGGAGAGAGTCACCTGCGACGCCGGCTGCCACTTGGTCTGAACGAGCCGGGGCCTCTGAGGGCACCCTGATCTCCTATGCGGATGCGCTGCCGTGACCAGGGGTTTCAACTGCAGGTGCCGCCAACCGGCAGGACCACATTTAGTAGACTCTGAACCAGCTCGAGACTCCGAACTGTCCATCGAGAGCCCGCGCGAGCCCCTGCCCCAAGTCCATGTTCACGTACCATCCGGGTCACACAGCTTCTTCAGAGCTCGGCACATGGGCGCTTTGATCCGCAGGTTTCTCCCTTTGTAGCGCACGGTGGTGGCCCTGGGAACAGAGTTTCAAGGAGACAGTGAAGCCTCCAACTGACCGGCCGCTCCCCACCCGGCACACACACAAGGGCCAGCCTGCCCGGAACACACAGAGCCTGGGTAGGTGAGGGTCCCCAGGAAGCTGCTAGGGTCACAACTGTGCATGGCGAGACCTCATCATGACCCGGGCGGTTCCCCTATTTTCCTGCCCGAGCCTCACACTGTAGAGGACATCTGCGCGCCCTCTGGCCTGGCGACCGGCGTGGCACCAGCTGCTGTCCATCCCCTGGAAAACCCACCTTGCAGAAACCCCCATCAGACATCAAACGCGTGCCCTTCTCTCCTCCCCTTCTGCCTCAGGTCCCGCGAGAGAAAGTCTGAGCCCCCCTCGCGATGAACACCACTGTAAACCACGGCAGTGGTGCCGGGGGAGTACGGGACACTCTCAGCCGGCAGGCACGGTGCCACTTGTTCGTGCTCTCCAGAACTGACCTGTGGGCACATCCACACTGTCACAGCTGTGGGTGACACTCCGTCTGGATGCTGCTATGGCCAAAATGTATATAGTACACAAACTAAAGTAATTCCATGTACCGACAAATAGGAAAACCACAATGGTAGCTCCTTTCAAAAAGCACACTTAGAATGCTCCAGAGATAATAACGGCCGGCTGCTCTGCAAAGCGGCAGTGAAGTCACGCACGGGCAGGACAAGTCCGAAAGACGCTGCAGCGCCACTGCCCTGGGCCCTGCTGCTCTCTCGCTCTGCCTCCGGAAAGTCACAAAGGATGCACGTTGGCTGGAGCTGCCGTACAAAACACGGACCTCCGGAACGAGCTACCCGATGCCAGTGAGCGAAACCGGTTTTCATTTTGGAAAAATGGTCAAGGTCTGTATACCGTTTACGACTGTGCGTTAACCAGTTCTTCGAATGCTGGCCAGCTGGGACCCCCTCCAGGAGAGCTGCTCTGTCCTTGCCATTTCTGAGAAAACCTCGGTGAAAAAGTTACAGAACGTGCGCGGTGTGCTTCCAAGGATGTGAAAAAAGTGACGGATTTCTATCTGTACGCGCCGACCTCAGAAGGACACGCGTGGAATCTGCGCACAGTTACTTCTGGAGAGGGAAGGGGGTGGGGGGCTGGGGTCCGCTTCTGTTTTACACTGAGGGTGTGCACCACTGACGTTTTTACAAGGTCGTACTGGCACACCACTCACGTAGCTTTACACAGTATCGCCCTGAAATGGGAGCTCTGAAGGCCAAGGGCACCCTGCAGTGGGGCGCGGCTGGGGGGCACACACATCGCACACGCCACAGAGCGTCCCAGCCTCTGCCTCTGAGGAAACAAGGCCGCACGCCCCTCCTCCTTGGCAAGGAAGCCGCTCAAATTTCCAACACGGGTCCCCTAAAGGGCAGACTTCACCACTGCCCCCCGTTGAGCGTTTCTAGGGCCAAGCGGGAGGCGCGACGTGGGGCAGGGCTGACGGCTGGAGACAGCCCGCTCGAACAGGAAGCTCAAGGATTCCAGCAGCGACACGCCCATGGCCTCCGCCTCTGTACCTGGCGCCCCCAGTGTATCGCTGGGCCCCCTGTGCCGGGAATCCGATGCGGGATGCCACGAGCGGCACTGAGGACGGGCAGGCTGCCCAGAGACCAGGGGACACCAGGAGGCCTCCTCCCCTGTATCAGGTGGCACAATTCAGACGGCGTCTATGCAGAACGTGCCCCTCGCTCCACTGAGACCAAACACGTGCAGTATAATCATCTCAGTCCGGGAAACGGAGGTGGCCACGTGCGGCCGGGGGCGTGCCACAGATGGCCTCAGTCCCGGCCCGTCCCCAGCGACAGCTCTGGGGCTGGCGGGCCTCTCTGCCCGTCACTTCTCATTCCGTCTGTGCCAAACCAACAACACAGAGTGGGAGGGGCCGTGCCAGGGGGCACCTGCGCTTGCGATAATCACATTTTCCGTTAAACTGCTCTTTTGAGACTTCCTTTTTTTTTTTTTTTAAAGTGAAATTGAGCAGCCTTTGGTAGGACCAGAACATTCTGAGATTACAATCCCTTCCCTATTCTCTCAAATGGAAGTTCTATGAGTGGCCTGAGGCCAGAGCCTGCGGGGGCAAAGCCGTACTTGAGCTCGGCTCTGGGAGGCCAGGCAGCAGCACCCCAGGGCTCGGCGTCTGCACGAGACTCACAGGTTGCCCTCCGACAGGTTCACACACAGAGGGCTCCATGCAAACCGCCCCCCTATCGTCACTTTGACACAACAGGCAACAAGCTAATTCCTCTACACGTACATGCACAGGAGCCTGGCTTTCCCGTCTGCAAAATCACGTGATGAACCCAGAAAGCGCGTGCTAAGTCTATGCTGCCCGCCTGCAACCATCCTAGGGAGAGGGGACCTCAGAGCTCTCCTCAGCCCGTCTGCTCCCGAGTCCCACAGATCTGTAATGAAAGGACACCCACAGTTCACCGAACAAAGCCTGCGTGAGAAGCAAGGATGGGAAGGCACTTAAATAAATGCCCCACGAGCTCCGGCCTTAAATAAAGCTGCAGTTCTCCACGGGCACCGTACGGATCCCCCCCACCTGCTTCACCTTTACGGGCCATTTGCTCTGTTTGTGGGAACCAGGGTCTGCTGCTGGAAGAATGGACACATCAGGCAGGGGGACACAAGGGAAACCTAGAGACAGACCCACACAGCAAGGCCCCTGGCTTCACACAAGGGCGCAAAAGAGCCAAGGGAGGAAGGACAGTGCTTGCAACAGATGCAGCTGGAGTAAGCAGTCACACAGCCCACAAAAACCCACCCCGGCATAAAGGGCACGTCACGTATCACGGACCAAAATTTCCCACCATAAGACTTGCATACAAAGACACGCAGCGGCGCGTGACCTTCGGGCACACGAAGTTCTCGGACGAGACCCAGAGGTCACGGCCTGCACAGAGAGATGGCGGACGGCACCCTGGCGGGACCGGGCACCTCGCCCTGCCGTGGGCACCACGAAAGCGGGACAAGCCGCGGACCAGGGGAAAACACTGCCCGCCGCCTACCCGACACGAGGCTCGTGTCTGCGAGGAGGGAAACAGAGGCAAGAAAAATGCAGTTTCAGGTAAGCCTCTTGACGGCCCGCAGCCCCCTAACACCCGGAGCATGCCTGTGACCTTCCGCGAGGAACTCATGGCAGCCTTCCTGCCTTAACGTTTCTGTTTAAGGACTAAAAGTTACCTTAGCCTAACAGGAGCTAGCCCCTCCAGGTCCTGAAAGCCTGCTTCCAAATTCCTTAGAGACTCACCCTGTCCCTAACCCCCACTAACTTAAAAGCATATACTCAGCCACTCCTCACAACCCCAGTGCGGCTTTTTCTGCCCACGGGTCCTGGCCCCCTGCTTTAATAAAATCACCTTTTTGCACCAAAGACGTCTCGAGAATTCTTTCCTAGCAGTTTGCTCACGAACCCCATCAGATGACACCTGGAGAACTTTCTAAACTCAGTAATAAGGAAACGGACATGAGATTTGAGCAGGCCCATCACCAGAGACAGACAGAAGGACAAGCACAAGACATTCAATGCGGTCTGTCGCCAGGGAAACGCGCACCAACACCACCGGGAGATGCTGCTGCCCGTCCCCAAGGACGGCTCAGGACAGCTGCCACGCCAAGCATGCAGGGCGTGGGCAGCGCCTGGGACGGTCACTGGAGAGCGGCACGCCATCTCCCCACGGAGCGGCACATGCTCACCTGTGGACTTGCCCAGGCGACACGGAACACACACCCGCAGGCGAAGGTTTAGAGCAGTTCCTTCTGTGTAACAGTCCACGTTCCTCACCAGGGGACAGACCAGGGGATGGCGCAGCAGGGACACTGCTCTGCAGGAAAAGGCATGAACTACGGACCCAAAGGGACCGATCTCAAGAGAGTACCGCTGAGTGGAAGATGCCAACCTCCGAAGGCCACACGTGGCATTACCCCATTTGGATGGCGTTCCGGGAAAGGCAGGACCACAGGGGTCAGAGAGCAGCTGAGGGGCTGCCGGGGCTGGGTGTGGGAGGCGGCCACGAGGGGGCGTGGGGGTGACGGACCCGCCCGTATCTGGATCGGGGTGGTACCCAACTCTGCACACTTCTTGGAACTCAGAAGAGCAAGTGAGAGGAGCCAGTCTGAAAAGGACGTCTGCTGTACGACACCAACTCAGCGACATTCTGGAAAAGGCAGCTGTGCAGACAGTAAAGGTGGGAGGTCACCAGGGGCAGGGAGGAGGGAAACGACCGGGGAGCATGGGGGACTCCCGGGACAGTGACACTACTCTGCAGGATCCCGGAACGGCGAAGCAAGACACTGCACGCTTCACTGTTGTTTACGGGCCATCGTGAGACACGGGCACACATACTGAAGACGTCAGCTCAAAACCCACTTACTGCCAGCGACACGCGGCACGGACCACAGACGAGTCCACGGTCCAGCAGGAGAAAAAGACACATTAAAACACAACAGGACAAGTAACACACGCCCCCACGCGCCTGCACACTCTGGATGCACTCCTGCACTGGTAAATCCAGGTGAAGGGTAAGGAGCTGTCTGCCATACCTCTGTTCCAACCTTTCCGATGTTTAAACTTTTTCACGATAAACTGCCTGGAAGGCCAACAGAGTGACCGTCTTGCTTCTTAGACACAGGCGAGTTTGCTGTGCGACACGCGTCTGTCCGAGCAAACAAAGCAGCTGGCAGCACCTGGCGTCGATGTACTTCTCCGCCTGGGATCTGCCGGGGGGCGGGGGGGCAGGGAGGGGCGCCCGGGGAACCCCGACGGACCGGTAAAGGGCCTGACAGGTGAACACCCGCAGCGCTGGATGGAGTGCCGTGCTGACCAGTCACACGCGAAAGACGCGTCACACCCAGACGTCACGGAGTCCCAGGGCCAGGGAGGGGCGGCCCAGTTCGCAGCTGAGGGACGAGCAAGAGCCCGTCACCGAGGGCACGGAGGGAGCGTCCCAGATGGGGCAGCAGGAGGAAACGGCAGTCAGAAACCCGAGTCCCAGTGAGGCGTGCAGCCTGCCACCCACAGCTGCGTTCCGGCGACTCTCCCGAGCACCGCCCCACCCCCAGCCACAGCCTCGGTGATGGGGCCAGGAGGAAGAAGGAAGAAGGAAGCAGGAGCCAGGGTACCACGCCCTGTGCTGAACCTGCCGCAGCCCAGGGCCTCACGAGCTCTGCACCAGAGCTGGCTTCTACCCGTCCCGGAGGGAGACCAGCACTGGGGGGTCTCCCTCACCCCAGAGCCCTCCAGGGGCTCCTAGACGGTCCTACCACCAGGCAGTGACAGCACCCATGCACGATGAGGCCCAGTCAAGGCTGAAGCCACAGATGTTACGTTTTCGCTGCCAGAAATACAGACAAATACGTTTTATAAACATAGCTCCACAGAACAAATGTGATTATAGCAATTTAAAGCTAATAAAAAAGAACACCTTTCCCCAACATGGAACTTTTCTCTCCTAAATAAACAAAGACACTATTATTAAAGACTCAAATAACAAAAGACACGTGTCAAGTCAAGAACGGGAACGCCCCACTGTGTGGGTGGCCCAGCTGGTTAAGTGTCCGACTTTGGCTCAGGTCATGATCTCACAGCTCCTAACTTCAAGCCCCAGGATGGGCTCTGTACTGACAGCTCAGAGCCTGGAGCCTGTTTCGGATTCTGTGTCTCCCTCTCTCTGCGCCCCTCCTATGCTCACGCTCTCTCTCTCTCAAAAACAAACCCTGAGGGGCGCCTGGGTGGCTCAGTCGGTTAGGCGGCCGACTTCGGCTCAGGTCATGATCTCATGGTCCGTGAGTTCGAGCCCCGTGTCGGGCTCTGTGCTGACAGCTCAGAGCCTGGAGCCTGTTTCAGATTCTATGTCTCCCTCTTTCTCTGATCCTCCCCTGTTCATGCTCTCTCTCTCTCTGTCTCAAAAATAAATAAATGTTAAAAAAAAAACAAAAACAAAAACAAAACAAACCTTGAAAGAAAAAAAAGAACGGGGGTACAAAGAGAACCCCAGTGTGAGGTGGGAGCCCCGCATCAAGCCACCTCACTGTGGCCACGCAGCCACGCACACACCCCGCCTCACTTCCAGAAAAAGAACAGAGGCCCCTATGTCCCGCCCAGGAACGGGTCTTCTCTGTGATGCCCTTTTGCTAGCGAGAGCCAATCTGAGATGTTACAAGCGTGGCTTGCCCATTGATCTGACCGCTCTCTAGAAGTGGGGTGGGGTCAGAGGGCATACGCACCGAGCTCCCGCTGTTTGCAAACACCCACTGTGGACGGCCGAAGCTAACGCCTCTCCATTCACGCCTACCACTGTGACTGTCTGCCTTCCTTCTTCTCCTGAGCAGAGGGGGGTGGTACAAGGCATCTAGGGAGGCGGGCGTTAAACGTTGACCCCCTTCCGGATCTGGGTGGGGTCATCACGCACTCACAGGGCTGTGCAGGAAGGAGGCTCCGAGGGCATCCCTGCAGCGGTCCCCTGGCAGCACGGCTCAGGGAGGGAAGTTGCTGCCGGGGGACTCCGGCTGCAGCCCCACACCTGTGGATTCAGAGAGTTCACAATGGAAGGTAGACACCCTCTCACGCCCTCAACGTGACCTGCTACTGTCAGCCTTGACCTTGTTCTCGGGGTGAGGTCGTGTCCCATCTGGCTCCTTCCCGCCTCCCCGCGCGCAGCCCACACCCGAGGGGGAAGGAGCCGTGCTCCCCTCCCAGCAGGCAGAGGCTCTACACAAATTACGTGGAACCTTGCATGGGAAGTTCACCCCTTGTCCCCCACAGAGTCACCCAATCACCGATGGCATCGGTCCAGACTCACGCGTGTTTAATGTTTACGGGTCATAACCCAACTGTAAACATTCAAAGCAAACAGAAATCCTTGCTTGTCCAGAATAATCCTGACCATCACGTTACCTCTGGGCTTTACTGTGATGGTTCCTCACTGAGACCGAGGGCGCCCGGTGCCGTGTCTGAGGTTACCTGGACCTTCGGACCCCCAGCTCAGGGCCCGGGGCTCTCCAATCTCTGGCAGCCCCTAAAACTGATCCTCTGGACACTTTCAAACTTATCAAAACACGCCTTCCTCACATCAGATCAACCATGAGGCATCAGGCCCGCGTGCCTTTCCAGAAGCCCAGGAGCCCACCCTCTCCCCGTGCGGGCCCTCCCAACAAGACCAAGACAGAGCCTAAGACAGAGCCAAACGAACTGGCTTTGCCATCAAGCTGGCCACACACGCCCTGAGCAGAAAGAACCAGGAAGAGTCTCAGCCAACGACTCGGGTGACTCAGGTACAAGGTCGAGTGAGAGCTCCCCCAAAATCGCATCCGGGGACAGCACTCCGCCTCAGGGCAGCTCTCGCCGGCTGGGCAGACGGTAGCGTCAGAAACCACCTCGACCAAGGACTTCGCCTGCCGTCCAAGGCTCCTTAGGTGCACACAAGCCGTTCAAAGAGCCCACAAACTCAGAAACTGTAGCAGGCGGCTGGCGGGGGAGGGGAGCCAAATGACCCACAAGGCCACAGCTGGTGGCCTCCAGGAGGCTCCCTCTGCCCAAAGACGAATTTTTAAGGTGACCCGCACTCCCTGGCACGGGGGGGGGGGGGGGGGGGGGCGGGGGGTGAATCGGGGCTCGCCGGAGCAGCGGTGATACGCACAGCCCAGTTACCATCGGGCCTGTTCACAGAAATAAGCCCCCGGAACTGAACAGGGGCATCTGTAAGGGAAGACGCCGGGCTGGAGCCAGAGCACAAGTCACACGGCTGGCCCCACTGTCGGGGGCTCACACCTGAGGGACAGGCCTGCAGACCACCCGACAACACAATCAGGGAGGAAAGGGACCTAGGTGCAGGAAGGCCGTGACTGCAGAGGTGGTAGGGCCGACCAGCCTTCCACCAGCAGGGGGCTGGGGACGGCAGGTGAGTCCAGCTGAGACGAGGAGCAGGGATCTGGGGAGAGTACACGAGCTCGGGGCGGGGGGACAGACACGGCAGCTGGCGACGGGGGCCAGGCCGAGAGAGAAATGCACGCACAAAGAAGCTGCAGACCGCCGAACGGGGGTGGTCAGGGCACCGGCTGGAGCAGCTCTGAGAGGCCGAGGGGCCACACTGCCTCCACCTGACGGGAAAAGAGCAAGCGGTGGCCAGTGGAGACCTGAGAGTGTGGGGTCGGGGCCTTTCCCAGAAAGAACTCCCAGAGGCTTCCAGCTGGGGCCCAGGAGACGTCTAGGGACACGACGGGATTTATAAATCGGGGCACAGAATTGGGGACAAGTTAGATTTGGAATCCCTCACCCACAAACGGGGACAGAAGCCCCGGGGAGCACTAACACGGCCCACGGAGAGCACGCAGGGGCACAGAGCTCAGTACGCCCTTGGGATGGTCCCAGGAGGGGCGAAGGAGGAGAGAAGACCGGGCAGTTACAGGGCCGGAGAGCCGCGAGTCAGACACTTGGCTGGGGGCCGGGATCACCTAGCAAGGCTGACAGCGCAGGAGGGCTCCAAGGCCAACACCGGAGTCGGGGCCAGGGGGCAAAGCACACGGTGCCACTGGGACGACGGGAGATGGGGCACGTGGCAGGGGCCACGTGCCACCTCCGTGGCAGGAACGGCCTCTGCAGTTGGGCTAAGCAAACAGGAGAACCCCAAGCTCCCGGACGCCGTGAGGGTGAGGGCAGAATGCAGCAGCATCAGACCTCGCTTCGCCTCGTGGGGCACAGAGCCCCAGCAGGTGCAGGAAGGGGCAGCACAGGAAAGGGACCCGGAGGGCGACAGAAAAGTGGAAGAGGGCTTGCTCTGGTGAGAGGAGAAGGCACTCCCCAACACGAGGTGGGAAAGGGAACGTGAGGCGAGAAGGGCCGCGTGGACGCTGCCACCCCCGTGGGGGACCCGAGGGAAGAACGAGACAGGGAGCAGCCCAGGCCAAGTCTCCCTGCTCTCCTGGGGCTCTGAGAGGCTATCAGCTTGAACCCTGGGGAGGTCAGCACTTCAGGGACCTCGGCGAGCAAAGGGAAGAAAACCCCACGCATCTTCAGCTCTGCATCTCAGGGAAGGGCGCACGCGTCCACACAACAGCAACGCTCCCCGAGACGGGCCTACTCACCCCGCCTGGATGAGCTCGTTCAGCTTCGTGGCATTCTTGTCGTCCATACCTAAATGCAAAATAAATAAACGTGAGCATGGAGTAGTTCGGAGCAAACTGGGTAAACGGTCCCAGGTTGTTATCTTCAAGTAGAAAGCAAACACCCCAGTTCCTTTACAGAACATTCAGGGATTTCCAGAACACAACCCCTCCGGCAGCCGCGGCTCCTCCGGCAAAGCCGGTGCTGAAGGTGCTGTCGGCACCTGCACGGCCCTCCTTCCCTCGGGACTTTCTCAGGGGAAGCAAGCGCTGCCTGCCTCCGGCCCAGACCCCCGGCACGCTGCACCTCTCCTCATCCCTAGCCTCCGAGCTCAGAGACTCGCTTCTCAGGGCACCCGGCAGGCACACTTCTCCCTCTGGGCACGTGCCATCCTTGGGCCCGGTATCGTCGGTCGTGGATGCCTAGGTGCCCGGGGTGGACGAATGACAAACCGAGACCCTGTGCGTTCACTAGAGCAGACGCCACGTTCCTCTGCCCTCCCAGGGTTACTGCTGTCCTCAACAGAAGACACAGGGACAGAGAGCACGCGGAGGTGGTGGGGGTTTGAGGGTCATTGCAAAATTCTTTGGACTCTTCTGTACGTTTTGGGGAAACGAAATTAATAGGCCATAAACACACAACCAGGCGGAAAAGCAAGACAAGAACAAAATCCTTAGAGCGGCCAGAGAAATGTGGCGCATCCCCTCCAGAGGCACGAGGACACAACGGTCAGCGGCCTCTCACCAGAAACAGCACAGGCCAGAGACAGGGGAATAACAGCTTCAAAGAGAAGACAGGGAAAACTATCAAACCAGAGCTCCACATCCGGCAAAAACACCTTTCGAGAACGAACACAACCTAAGGGCTCCTGGGTGGCTCAGTCGGTTAAGCGTCCGTCTCCTGATTTCGGCTCAGGTCATGATCTCACGGTTCGTGGGCTCGAGCCCCACGCTGGGCTGTGAGCTGACACTGTGGAGCCTGCTTGGGATTCTCTCTTGCTCTCTCCCTCGCTCTCACTCTCAAAAATAAATGTTAAAAAAAGGTTAAGAAAAAGAAAAAGAAAACAACATAAAGCTTTACAGATGACTCACCACTGAAAGAATTCACAGCCACACACGACAACCGCGTGGCGAGAAAGACCAGCGCGAGTCCCGCAGACCGAAGGGAAATGGCGCAGAGGGAGCAGCTGCTGGGAAAGAGGCGCGGCAGGGGGAGGCAGGTGCGCAGCCAAGCAGCCGCCCTGCAAAGAAAAGCTGCCCAGACACACGGGTGTCTCCCGGGCCCTCCAACACCAGCCCCTGTCACAGAAAGCCCCCACAGACTCAGTCCTGGGGGCAAGAAAACCTGTCACTTAATGGCCAAGGAGCCTACGGTCACTCGTTTTCATCCAACTGGAGCGTCCTGAGCCCCAGGGACAACGCCTAGGACAGGAGCTGCCACGATGCTAGACACGAGCAGTGCATGTCCGAATCCCAGGAACACAGCAGAGACACCACGTCCGCTGCTTCAGGATTCGTGAGTCTAGAGAGCTCAGGGAGAAACAGGCGTGTCCACCGCTGGCACGCCCTGAGCACGCTTTGTGCACAGCCCGGAAGCGGCTCCCAACGAGCAGTCACGAGAGGCTGTGGCCTGGGGGTGCCCTGCACGAGGCAGTACCCCGAAGCCTGCCCTTCCCTGCAGACTCACAAAACGACACAACAGTGTCCCCGCAAATGGACCCGTCAGGGGAGTGTTGTGGGGGGTTGGGCGCTCAGGCAGGGCCTCATGGGGTGCGTGTGCGAGAGAACGTTCAAGTGTGACGTGCAACTGGGCTGGGAGGAACTGACGAGGCACCACCGGCAGGACTGGGTCAGCTGAGCTGCAGGGCGGCAGGAAGAGGGGCTGAGGTCCAAGTGCAGGGGATCCTGCGATAGCCACGGAGGGTGACGGTAAGCCGCCTAAAGTTAGGGAGCAAGGCGCTGACAGATCAAGGCCAGCATCACGCAAAGTCAGACTGGCTGAGACACGGGCACGGCAGGGACAAAGAAGGGGCCCCACACACCACCCACCAGAGGACACAGGCGGGGAGCCAGGCTGGCCTATGCGGAGCAATCCGTAAACGCCCGTCCCCCCCTCCTCTGCTGCTTCCACGCCCCTGCCCCGCTGCCCCCTCTGAGCGGCCCCTCGCACGGTCTCATGGGGCCTCGGGAGCGGCCCTGTGGGTGAGCGCTCTTCCCCCGTGCGACGGTGGCCAGGGGCACCTGCGGAGACCAGCGCGCCCCTCTCCTCGGAGGTCACATGGGGAGGCAAGGTCGGCCACGAGCTGCTCGGTGCCCCAGGAAGGCCAGAGCAGCCGATGTCTATCGGAAATCTGGGTGCAAGGAGACGAGCACCGAGACACCCGCGGAGGGACCTGGACCCTCCCAAGTACCAGTGTCTCGGGAGACCAAACGTGAGGCTGTTCTCGTCTACGGGCCCAAGGGGTGCCACAGGCTCAAGTGGGACCACGTCCCCAGCTGGCGCCCAGACAAGTGCGTTGGGTTTTCCGGGAAAACTGAACGCGGACGGGTACTAGGGAAGACGGCAGCACGTCGAGTGGTGACAGGAAGGCGGGCACGCATGACAACATGCCTGGGTCTAGGACGCCTGAGCGAGAGGGCGCGCACGTGTGGGGAGGGGTGCACGGACGTGGCCAATGTCAACGACACGCCGGCCTGAGGGAAAGTGAGGGTCTGCGGGGCCGTGGTGCTCGCCAGCGCACCGCACGTAAGACGTTTTCAAGAGTCAAGTCGGGGAAAGGAGAAGAGCCATGGCAGCAAAGACCCAACGGCGACGGTACGGCAGGCCCCGTGAGGAGCAGCCACACGTGCGGGGACCCCCTGGAGCCCCATACTCACAGCCCCCAACCTTCTTCCGCAGCTCGCCATAGCAGATCAGACCATACAGCTCCTGGGACGACTTCTTCAGCCCACGGGAGAACACTGAAAGATGAAGGACGGACAGCGTTAGGGGGGAAGACACACACGCCGGGGTCGGCCAGCTCGTGGCAGGGAGGGGTGTGCGGGACGTCGACTCTGGGGACACGGAGTGGCGAGCCCACGGGAACACAGGGCCGCTTTTCAAATCTGCAAAGTGAGAAGTTAAACAAGAAACCTGGGGAGGGGCTAGAAGATGAGTGATGTCCAGGCAGCGCGATGGCCCCCAGGAGGAGAAACTGGGAGGGGGGTGTGGCCAGCTTCAGGGAGGCGGGGGGGGGGGGGGGGGGGGGCCGGGGGGAGGGCCGGGGGGGCGGGGGAGGGGGGCGGGCGTGACCACTCAATCTGTCACACATCTCTCTGCGCACACACAGAATCTGCCTGAGCTCTGTGTGAGGCCGGCAGTCCCAGAACCGGGGAGGTAGGGTGTCGGACCATCTCTGACCGCTGACCAGCCGGCCCCAGGCCCCGGGCCACACGGAAGAAGAGCCACAGCCCCTACGATTACAAGTATTGACACCCAAGTCCTCAGCAACAGTCCCCCTTCATGGGGAAGCGATGCATCCGGGTCAGACGCCACACATCCCTGCCCGCACCCTAGGTCCTGGCCTCTGGTGTGAGCAGAAGGCTTCCAGAAGCTCCTGAAATGACTGAAGACAGACTCGGGACAGAACATGTCCCTCTCACACACCTCTCTTTCCTGCTGAGTTGTTGCCTGGAGCCGTCCTGGACCCAGACAGCATGCAGGGACGGCAACGCAGAAGGAGGGCAGGCCCTAGGTCCCTGGCACCCGCCTGGACCGCCTATGCGCTGAGGTCTGAGACGCAAGAGAACCCTTCCATACTACCCAAGTTCCACGGCAGCTGCAAGCAACCTCGGATACAACTTATCAGCCCAGCCCCAGCAGTCTGGTGGCTCTTATGTCGCCTCACAGAGCCGTGACCGGTGCACCTGAGCCTCCACTGTCCTCACGACTGCTCTCTCCGGCCTCTCCTCGGAGACCCCTTTCCAAAGTCGCAACGTTCACCCATGTGTAATTAAACCACCAGGCAAGGAAAACTACGATATATTAACAACTAGAAAATAAGACCTCGAATAAATGATCGAAAACAAAAGCTCCAAACCTCGCACAGGCTGCAAGGAGCCGGGAGCTGCTAACACCACCGGTCAACTGCTCCTCAAGGTTCTCCTGACAAAGACGCAAGGTCTCGTTGGATTCCCACAGGAGATCGCTACTAAGGATGCTTTAGGGTCCGCTGGGCAGAGGACGAACAAGCACGGGTCGTACCGACAACAGAACGGTGACAGCCATACAAGGGAACGAGGCTCTAACGCCCGCAGTGACGTGAATGCACAAAGAAGACGCGATGCTCGGTGTGAGAGGTCACACGCAGAAGGCCACACACTGTTTGGTACCGTCTGTGTGAAGCGTCCAGAGCAGCCAATCTACGGCTGCAGCGGCTGGGCAGCACCGAGCCCTGAACTAATGCCCGTGCGCCACGAAGGGGCGGCCGGCTGCCACCAACGTGCACCAACGTGCTCGCTGGGATCGGCCAGAGACCCAGGCGGAGCCGCCAGCTCAACAGAAAGAAGGCTCTTCTCGTGGGCCACTATTCTTAGACGCCAAGAAGCACACAGGTCAGGTAAAGGACAGCAGGGACGTGGGCCACACCGTACAGAAGGGAGCCCTGGGTCTGAGCCCGCAGGGCCTGCTGTGGAACCGACATGAGGTGCAGGGGTGGGACCCGAGAGCGGCGGCTCGTCCACCCCTCGGCCCAGTAGGGGAAAGAGCCGAAGAGGAGTCGCACCTGCCGGGACCAGGGGGGTTCAGGAGGCCATCCAGGAGGAGGAGGCGACAAAAACACAGAAAACCGACCCTAAGTGCCTCTCAAATCCAACCAAGAAAAAACCCCTGTGTGTGGTACTGCATCTGCCCTGGGGACCCGAGTGTCCCCAAAACAGTGGCCACTCTGCCCACAGTCTGGTCGGCATGAAAGACAGTGTGTCCGCTGGCGGTCCCAGAGTCACCTCCCCCGTCTCGCCCTGCAGCTTTCTCACGTGAAGAGAGCTTTCTGGGACCAGCCCCTGGGGCAGAGCCCCCTCTCGTGGATGACTGAAAGCCGCTAGAGAACAGGATGTGCAACAAAAAAAAGTATAAAAAAAAAACACAAAGAGCCAAAGAACGACGACTGTGCCTGCGGCCGCCGGCACAAAAACATCTGTGAAGATGATGGATGTTATCGAGTCTCGGACTCGACACGACCTGGACCGGTGGTGATGTTTTCAAATCAATTAGAGATCCAAGCAGCGCTCTCAGGCAGGGGTGAGCACAGCCAGCAAACACACGGACGCCGTGGGGACAACCTGGTCAACGATGACACATGGCTGACTGGCCACCACGCACCCAGGCCAGCAGACGATCTTCCGTGACTGGTCACGTGGACACCGAAAGCAAATGAACAAAACAGTATCGGCAAGAGGGCTGCCGACTCTGACCGGATGGTCCCCATCCACGGAAGGGGCAGGCTGCTAGGAGGTGCTGGACCCACCCATCGCTCTGTGATCTGCTCCGCCCCGAGGCGCCAGCGGAAGGTGCTCCAGCAGTGAGAAATGACGACGCTTGCTGGCCAGACAGCAGCTCAGCATGGCCAACCCCTGGGCACAATCGTGCACTGCACACGGGGCCTTGGTGGGAAGGCAGACGTGCCGCGAGGGGGACAAGACACTCAAGATGAGACGCAGCTCGTTTCACCTGTCGTGTGAATTTACCCGAAGAAAGGATTTCTGGAGGAGACTGCCGTGTGGACAGGGACGCCGCATTACTTAAAAACACGAGAAGTGAGGTGCCGGTCTGAAAGGAAACATTTGCGGTAACGCCGACTCAAGGAAACAAGGCTGAACAGAAAGCACACGGAGAAATCCCACAGTGGCGGGAGAAGGTGGCCTGCAAGCCGACGCACAAAGGAGGGAGGGTGAGCCACTGTGCTGAGAACACGGCGGGGGCGTCTGGGGAGAGGGCACTGGCTTGGCCTTGGGGCTCGGCTCCCCCGCTTACCGTCAGGAAAGGATCTCCGTGTCCGAACCCGGGTTTTCTCGTGTGCCCTCGGGGTGGCGTGCTCAGCGAGCACAGAGCGGGCCAGCCAGCAGACCACAGGGGGCAGGGAAGGATCCGGGCCCGGCAGACGCGGCCCCGCTGTGGATCTGGCGACGTGAGGGGCAGACTAGGAAGGGCAGGACCAGACGGAGAGAAGAGCGATGCTCTAGAACAGGACCAAAGGGGACCAGGCGGTGGGGACAGACCCCAGAAGCTCTGAGGTATGACCAGCAGGACTCTGACTGGCGGGTCACAGATGTCCACAAGATTCAAAGGGAAGAAACGGCAAGGGACGGTGTCAGGTGATAACCGTGACCATCTAGAGCTTAGGCGCCCCCTCCCCAAGGGCTCCCAGACAGGCCAGTGGCAGCGAGAAAGGATTCCTCTAGGATAGTGGTCGCCAAATGCAGGCCAAATGCAGCCCACGGCCTCTTTTTGTGAAGGAAGTATTTGGGGAACACGGCAATACACACGTGTGTACATCTGGTCTACAAATGAGCTAAGGCGGCAGAACGTGGCAGTTTTGTTAAAGACGGTAAACCCCGAAGCCCCAAATATTTACCATCCGGCCCTTGACACAAAGGCACACCCCTTGAATCGTGCTCTCTGGGCCTTTCTAAGGTCAGAGGAGGAACCCCAGGTGCCAGGGGGAGCCAGGGAAGAGGGGCTGATGGGTCACCCTGGGTGGTGCTGGCTCCTGCGTGGCTAAAATACACCCCAATGTGCCGAGGGAACGGCCCACAGGCGGGGCCCAGGCGGCAACACGGGCGTCCCCAAGGGCTGACACAAAGGGCTCACGGCAAAGGCTCAAAGTGGGGATGACCACTGCCATCTCGGTCGTCCTACGTGAGGATTCGTATTGTTTACACAGAAGGGTCAGAAATGAACGCAGTCGGGAGAAGCAAACATCTGGAAGGACGGAGCTACAAAAGCGGTTGTGGAAGTGAAGACCAGCGTTGAGAAGGGTGGAATCAATGATCGAGTGCTGGTGTGACCCGTGGGGACAGAGGGGCTGGTCAGAATGGCTGCTCCAAGAGGGACGTCAGACCCGCACTGGAGGATGACCCGGGTGGGTGAACTGAAGACACGGCTACCCAAGCCTGGCCTCAAACCCAGACGTGAGCCTCGGGAGAGCTAGCCCTCCACCCCGGCCCTGCCCAACCCCCGCCCCGAGGAGCCACCATCGGGAAGAGAAGGGTGGGCGTTGGCTGTGTGTGCGCATGGTGGGGGGGTCCGATTCTGGCCTGCTGCACCTGTGGCCGCCTCTCCTCATCCACTGTGGTGACCTCCCCTCCCAGTGGGGTACGCAGGCCCAGAGCACGAGGAATGCATTCAGCTCAACGGCCGGCGGTCACCAGAGGTACCAGCAGCCGGAGCACCGCGAGGCACGGGAGCCCTGGCAGCAGGGCCGGGTGAGAACCACGCCGCGGCGTGTCCGATGGGTTTGCCGGAAACCAGCTCCGACCGGGAGCCGGCCGCGCCTCCCACCTGCCACCTCCCGCGAGCCAAGCCTCGGCACACTCACCGTTATCAAAGTCAATGTACTTGGTGATCTTGTGCCACGTGCGGTAGTAGAAGTGGCGGACCTGCTCTTTGTTCTTCACCATGCTCGCGGGCTTCCCTTTCTTCTTGTACTTGAGGGCGATGTTGTTCTGGATGGCTTCAAAGTCTTTCCCGTGCTGGAAAATTAAGCGCACGTTAAAGGCACAGAGCTTACAACAAGGCAGGCTTCCGTACCGCACAGACGCTTCCTGGGAAAGGAGAAAGCCGAACGGACCGTGCAGCGGTCAAGCACGTGTCCTTCACGGCATCAGCTTCAACCTCGCCTCTCCAGAACCTCAGGGGTTTTGTTTTGTTTTTTGTTTTTCTGAAACCCCAAAGATGTGCGTGAAGACTGAGGTCTTAAGTGGAATAATGGATAAGGCAGCAATAGAAACTCAGGGATAAAACCGTCATAGCACGGGAGACCAAAGAGTAGGACCCCAGAGCAGGAGGACACAATGCTCATGGCTCAGATGAAAAGCTTAATGCCCAGAGTCCCCTAGAGACCATGAAAGAAGACAGCACCATGAAGACAATTGTGCGAACACAGAACAGAAAGACGAAGGAGCTCAGAGTGTTGTATACGTGACCTCTTAAAACAATACAACTATCTAGAAACATCCTCACTGCTCTGGTCAAACAAAATGCATCCTATACTCAAATACGGGCCGCAAATATAAACACTTAGAGAACCACAGAATATGCTCTGAATACACCTATGGGCCATCCTTCCTTCAACATCTTCATGCAAAAGCTGAGAATTTCTAAGAATTTCAGACTGGAACTGATGCTCCAGAGAACACCGTCACCACCAGCACTGTTCCGGAGCTGCAGATGCCATCGAAGCTGAGGCAGTGAGGAGTCCTGGGGAGGGCCCAGAGATGACAGCATGCCAGCAGCACTGTGCACCCCCAGCACCCATATCTTGGTTTCTAAATCCCACTTCCCGAGAGGAACCAGGGCCTCTTGGAGAGATGGGAGCAGGGAAAGTACCAGTGAGGCTGGAATATCTTGCTGTGCACGGATGCAAGTGCCGACGGCACCACAGGAGCTTGGGGGAAGAACACAGGAGGCAACCTGAAGAGGCTCCCAGTGGACAAATCTGCCACAATCTGGGCAACAAAACCATCAATGGTGTGAATAGACTGTGACCCAAAGACTAGCCTACATATCCCTGAATCCACATATAAAGGAATTACTGAATTCACACCTAAATACGGGAGATGAAAGAACTTTTTCTTCAATGAGATTTCCAACTAATAAGTGTAGGAATAATGAAGTCAGAAAATCGTGACGGACAAACGCTGTAACAATGGTTATTTCAGATAAGAAGTGGCAATAGTGGCTAAAGTTAGTGGGGAAAAAATGAAAAATGGGGTATTTATTCACGTAGCCTCAAAAAAAAAAAAAAAAAAAAAAAAAAAAAGACTAGGCAGCACAGGACCTGGCAGGTGCCACCTGAATGCAGTCACCAGGGGTCACACCACGAGGACAGGACAGAACACCTCACACATTCCGGACAGGATGCACCCAGGACAGCCCACACTCCCGTAGCTTCCTTGACAAAAGTGCAAAGTGTGTTTAATCTTAAGGAAAGCTCAAAGAAGCCCAGAGCTAGGGGCATTCCACAACCTAACAGACCACAAGTCTTCAAAGGGTCCAGGTCTTGAGAGCCAGAAGGAGGTCCCCAATGGAGTGCTCAGGAGTCATGTCCACTAAATGCAACGTGAGACCCTGATCCAGAACGGACATCAGTGGGAACACCAGCTAAACCTAGTAACACCTGCGGGTCAGTAAATGCTACGGTCCCACGTCGAATCTCATCATGCTGGCCCCACTGAGGTTACGTACACATCGGGAAAGGTATATGGAATTCTCTGTCCTCTTTCTGCAAGTTTTTCCTCCAAGTCTGAAATTCAAAGTTAAAGGGTGCCTGGGTGGCTCAGTCTGGTTAAGCGTCTGATCTCGTAGTCCATGAGTTCAAGCCCTGCGTCAGGCTCTGTGCTGACAGCTCAGAGCCTGGAGCCTGCTTCGAATTCTGTGTCTCTCTCTCTCTCTGCACCTCCCCCACTCGCACTCTGTCTCTCTCAGATATAAACATGGAAAAAAAAATTTTTTAATGTAAAGTTAAGAGGCATCGGGGTAGCTTAGCTGGTTAAGAATCTTACTCGTGATTTTGGCTCAGGTCATGATCTCACAGTTCGTGGGATGGGGCCCCGTGTTGGGCTCTGTGCTGACATCATGGAGCCTGCTTGGGATTCTCTCTCTCCCTCTGCCCTCTGCCTATTCCCTGCTTGCTTTCCTCTCTCACTCTAAGTAATAAGCATTTTTTTTTTAATGAAAAATGAAAGTTTGAAAAAGAACTCGTTCATTGTTTAAAAAAACAGCTTGGGCACCTGTGTGGCTAAGTTAGTTCAGTGACCCACTTTGGCTCAGGTCATGATCTCACAGTTTGAGTTCGAGCCCTGCGTCAGGCTCTGTACTGACAGCTCAGAGCCTGGAGCCGGCTTTGGATTCTGTGTCTCCCTCTCTCTGCCCCTCCCCTGCTCATGCTCTGTCTCTCTCTCTCTCACTCTCTCAAAACTAAACATTGAAAAATTTGAAAACACACACACACACAACGGCAGGTAAAACACGAAAAGGCGTCTTCGATGCCCTCCTCTGGGCGCCCGGCTCTCCGCAGCCCCCCTCCCCCCCACAGCCCTTGATCAGAACCACAATGCAACGCGTGCAGACGGCCTCTCCATCTCTCGGCTTCGCTGCACGGCGGGAACCAAACCCACGAGGCACACGCTCTCAGTGGGCTGGAACCAGAATCTGGGTTTGGTGATTCCCCATCCCGTGTTCTAAGACGACGCTGCCTTCCGAGTTCCTGGGGTGCCTGTCAGCATGGACTTGCAACTTTTCAAGCTCCTGTTACACTCCCTAACCAGATCGGCCCTTCGGGGCGGCTTTTTCGCACCCTGGCACCGCTCCCGCGCTCTGTCCCGCAGGGGCCTGTACCCACAAGCTACCCGGGGAGAACTAAGCACGGGAGCCTGGCCACTGAGGCGGAAGTCACAAACGTGAAAAGGGAAAACGGGAAGTCGGCAACAGGCTTTGTGAAGAACCAACCAACACCGAGCGGGTAATGACGTCAAGGATGACAACAGTGATGTCAGCTCCCTGACAGGGGCCACAGCCCACACCCGTTGCCACAGCAAGAGTCTGGGACAGGCCTGGCCCGTTTGCGTCCCTCCCGGAACCGTCCCAAGTTTCGTGGGTGGCGAGGGTGGCACTCCTGCCTCTGGGAAGTGTCTGAAACAGGAGACAGCACAGAAATGTCACCCCCCACACACACAGGGTGACAGAGGCTCCGTGCTATCACTAGAGTCCTGCACGGGTCGGGCTTGAGACTGCCCCTCCCTGTTCCTCTTGGTCATGACAGCTGCTCAGTCCCTTGTGCCTCTCTGTGCCGAGCTGGGTCTGTGTCGCTGGAAGCACAGCTGAGTCCCACGTGTGCGTGGAAAAGGCAGGAATGACTGACACACACCGCAGGGGCCCCCGCGCCCCTCAGTCCAAGCCGTTCTGTCACCCCCCCCAACCCCAGCTTGTCAGCCCTACATCAAGGCCTCGCCAGGGTCCGGCCGAGCCCACGTCAGACACACAGCTCAGTGGTAAAGCACACACTCGTCCTCTCTCTCTCATGCACAAACACACACGACACGTGGGACACCCAGTCTCAGCTGTGGAAAGCATGAAGTGACCAGAAGCGTCAACTATTATGGTTAATCCAGGATTTCAGAAGATCTCAAACACCTCGCTGGCGGAAAACGTACAACCAGAAAGCTGGCCCAGCGACAAGGGACTGAACTAATTTACCCAAAGACGGGCGGGGCTGGTCACTGCCAGGGAACCCTCCCCGCACTTTTTAACAGACGAGCATATCTTCCGCCCTCGTTATGCACCCTGGCAGCCAGACCCCCACAGAGCTGCACCCCCCGCCACCCCCCGGGAAGGAGGGGCCACACCAAAGCAGCTAAGGTTTCAGGTGAGGGTCAGCTACACATTCAAGGCCAGTCCTCAGCCCTCCGGTCTTCCACGCCTAACACACAACTTCAGGGAGGCCTAGTCTGGGGACGTGAGTATACAAGACCAGCCCGTGCCGTGCTCTGAAACCGTCACGGGGAGGGAAAGAACACACTTGACCTGTGTGAGGGACTCTGCACCTGGCAGAATGAGCCTCAAATACACACTCCGTGATCTCCCCGGACGACTGAGTCCCTCGGCATGGACACAGTGGCCTCCTCCAACAGGGACAGCAGAACCGAAGCACTCCCCGGAGGGAGAAGGGCAGCCAGGGGACTATTCTGCCATCGGCACGGAGTCTTCCCTCCGCGCGGCTCTAATCTCTCCAAGGACACTTGGGCGTATCAGGTCCAAAGCCCCTTTCTGCCATGAGCCCTGTTTGCCAGGCTTGGGAAGACTTTTCCATCACTCCCATTACTTCGCTATTAAAGGAATCAGGCTCGGGGCACGTGGGTGGCTCAGGGGGTTAAGCCTCCGACTTCAGCTCAGGTCATGATCTCAAGGTTCGGGGCTTTGAGCACCACGATGGGCTCTGTGCTGACAGCTCAGAGTCTGGAGCCTGCTTCAGATTCTGTGTCTCTCTCTCTCTCTCTGCCCCTCCCCTGCTCACACTCTGTCTCTCTCTCTCTCTCAAAAATAAATAAACACGGAAAAAGTTAAAAAAAAAAATAAAACAAAGGCATCAGGCTCCCTGACTGAGCAACCCACTCGTGACACCGCACCCCAATGAGGCAACCTACAACACCACACGTACACGGGCGTTCACTCCAGCGCTACTCATCACAGAATCCGGAAGGAACCACCCCAATCAACAACACAAAGACGGTTAAACAGAGCAAGGGTTGGATGGAGGGTAAGCACTGAGGTGCTGCAGGCCACTAGTGTCTGCTGTCACTGCTCGATTTGGTCACTGTAGTCAAAAGCGGCCAGAAACCACGTACAAGTGAATGGGTGTGGCTGTGTCCCAAACTTCGTTTGTAAAAACAGTGAGCACGCAAGCCGGTTTGTTCGCACGTGAAGTAGAATATTTTTAGGCGTTAACAGTATACCGAGCAAAAGAACTGTAACGTACCACAAAAGGGTACTTGAGATTAGTAAAAAGGGTATGTCTGGGGCGCCTGGTGGCTCAGTCGGCGGAGCGTCCAACTTCGGCTCAGGTCACCATCTCATGGTTCATGAGTTCGAGCCATGCTGACTCAGGTCATGATCTCACGGTTCCTGGGTTTGAGCCCCGCGTGGGGCTCTGTGCTGACAGCTCAGAGCCTGGAGCCTGCCTTGGATTCTGTGTCTCCCTCTCCCTCTGCCCCTCCCCGGCTCATGCTCTCTCTCTCTCTCAAAAATAAAGTAAATGTTGAAAAAAAATTTTAATAAAAGTAAAAAGAGTATGTCCACTACGGTTGCAAATATTTGGGAAAGCAAAACAGAGAAGTGAGAAAGGTTGGCAGGGAGCACAGCGGGGAGCACGGCAAGGAGCACGGCAGGGAGCACGGCACCTCTCTTTGGACATTGGGATTGGGATCGGGGGCGGGGGCAGGGGGGGGCAGCTTCTATTTTTAGGACTTTCCACTCTGTCCCAGGTCAGCTGTGACATCTCTCAGGGTTGAGCTGCCTGCTCTGACTGATGTGCCAAGTGTCCCCTTGTCCCTCCCTGTCAGGGACCGACCAAGCCTCCCGAGTCAGCCCACTCAACTGCACAGGGAAGGCACAGGGACAGGACAGCGCTCTTCAGGAGAGAATGTTCCTGAGACAACGGAGAGACTCTTGGAAGAGAAGGAAAGGAATCCAACAGAGACGCTTCCTAACAACCACCTCACTCTTAACTGACTTTTAAAGTCACAGGGTGAGGACACAGGGCGAGGTCCATGGCGAGGCATGGGTCTCGGGGACCCACGCCTGCAGCCCACCAGGGGCTCCCCACCGAGCTGCTGAGCTAGGAGATCTGGTAGCCACGTGGCTAGCGAGGCAAAGGCAAACAGGGAAACGCGGACAGAGGCGAGAGGCTGGCCGTGCCGCCTGTCCTGGCCCCAGAGCTCACCTCGTACAGCCCCTCGAAGAAGGTGTTCTTGTCCTCTGTGCTCCACGACTCCCACTGCCGCCGGGCCTTCTTGCCTTCTTCCTTCTCACCGCCTGATGACCCCAAGTTCCGGGAAGAGGAGCGGGAGCCCCCGGCAGGGGCGGCAGGGGCGGCAGGGGCGGCCCCAGACCCATTTCCGGACGACGATCCGCCACCGTCGGCTCCTTGGAGAGAAAGAACTATACAGTGATCTGTTCTGAAGGCTGCAGGGCTCGGGGACGCCCCGCGGCACCCGCGTCAAGGGTGGCGCCACACGGGACGGCACCTGGGACCCACCACTTGCCCGGTGGGGCTGTTCACCGATGACCTCATGCTGACCTGACCTGACCTGACTCCTTCCGATCTTTTTACCGACAGCAAAAGCAGAAAGAGGTTTCTGTGGACCCACTGAGAGGGTACAACGTCCCCACCGGAGGCAGACTGCCCTTTGCCCCGTGACCTGAAAACACACGTCACGTGTCACAGCGTCTCTCTTTCTCAGATGTGTCTGGGGTGAAGTAATTCTGGTCTTTCCAAAAGAACGCAGTGAAATTCAAACTCAAGAAAACATTTAAGCATGTGTGAAATACCACCATCTCTTAGAAACAACCCATACTTCAGAATGCAAATCACTTGATGCCTTTAAAGGAACCTTTAAAAGATCTCAAAGGTCCTCTTTGTTGAACAACTTCCACCGACAAAATCTGACATTCCAGAGTGACCGGACAAGCCCGCAGGTGCTCTGCCAGCAACAGTGACGAGTCCCGGGAACGCACGCTGAACGGGAAGAGCATGGCGAAGTGTGACGGCTTGGCACTCCCGGGGGAACGCAGGCAATCCGCGAGGGGCAAGGGTCACCGGTAGAACACGTTTACGACCTAGCCCACTCCTCCCACCCACCTGGCTCCTTCCTCAGAGAGAAGGGAAGCCCCCGCACACACCCACGATAGCCGGACTCTCCCCCAGGGACCTGCAGGACCATCGGTGGGGAGCAATGCAAACTCTCAACGGCTGGGGACGGGGGTAAAGTAAGACCATAAAGATAAAAGCACTTGGGAAAGCAAAAGCGAAACCAACGCTGAATATCGTGAAATGCTTTCCCAGTGAGATGATCGGCGGCTTGTCCAGGGAGGCCGCCTCCCGGCTCGCTCAGGCAGGGCCTCCCGGCGAGGTACGCCCGCCTCACCCCCTTGACAGGCGTGCGCCTCCAGATCCGGGGCAAAGACGGGGAGTTCACAGCAAAGCACAGGACGTGCAAAACTTTAAGCCCACTGATCCATCTCTGCTGGCCAAGACCACCCTGGAGAAACACGAGGCGTGGAGCGGGGGTGGCCTGAGGGACGGGGGGAGGCAGGGTCACCGCGCACCAAGAGGTCTGCCGGACCGCGGCTCCACGTCGCTGTGCCGAAATAAGGAGCATTTTCCCCACGAGTCAGCCCCCAGAAAGCAGAATGCGTTGTCACACATGCAGAAAGATCACGCGGCTACGCAGAACGGGTGGGATTCTCTCACGTGGAAAAGTGTGCACAAGTTCAGGGACTTCAGAAGCCAACAAGACTGGGGCCCAGAAACCGCCGTTCGTCACCGCTGCCCTGTCCAAGTCACTGCCGCTACCACGAGAGACCCTATACACACACTAATTAAAACTCAATAAAACACAAAACTCATATCCTCGGTCACACCAGCCACGTTTCTAGCGGTCAGTGTCCCCAAGTGGCTAGTGGCCTCTGTGCGAGACAGCACAGACTACTTCTACCGTGGCAGGAAGTGCCAGCGTGGTGTCCGGGAGCTTGATGCCCACGGTCCCAAGCACGCTGTCGGAGGGGAAGACACAGTCAGGGTTTGCCAGCGCGGCCCGTGTGCCTGCCACTCATTGCGCCGCCCGCGCGCACAACAGAACCGTCCCCCGGGCGTCCTCCCTCCTCCCAGGGGGCTGAGGGTGTGCGCCACACACATCTGACTTCGTCCATTCCTCACCAAATCAAACCCAAGATGTGACCTAGCGAACAAACCCAACACCCCCCAGGACGCCTCCGACAGGCGGCGACCTCCGAGCACACCTGTCGGGACACCTGGCTTCACACCATGCCCTGTAGAGCCGGAGGCGCTTCTCCCGCCAGGGCACCGACACCCTGAAACCCAGGCACTCGTGGCTGATTCTGGAGCCTGTAATTCCTGAGGTGTAGCGACCCGAGGAAGGGCTGGCTGACCGCCCCTGCGCCACCCACAACAAAGGATTTCAGAGTCCTTTTCAACCTGTGACGAAACGCTCGCTTAGCTCTTTTTCCAAAACAAGAGCGACCCGCCCGGCAGGCCTATCGGTGCACCCGGGGCCGCCGGCTCCGCCAGCCCATGCCTGGGGCTGCGTGTGCTCGGAAGTCACACGCGCGTCTCTGCGGTCTACGACGCAGGCAGCCCGCCAGCTCTCGCGACAGGTCCCCGATCACGGTGCCGGGGAGACTCCAGATCAGGGGAGCGCAGCCTGAAGGCCAACAGGACCGAAGCGCTTCCGAGCAGAAAGGAACCTCAGGGACAGAGAGCAGAGTAAAGCGAATGTCTGAACATTCTTGTTCAACAAACAAAGCAAATCACGCCAAGTAACCATTTCTAATGTTTGCTGACCATCACTCGAGACCTCGACTGCTTCGTGAAAGTCAAGTAGGATCGCACAGCTTCATTGGGAGAGGACATGCTGTCCGGCCCATCCCCCAAATTCCGGCCGAGGACGGAGGGCGCCTCATCCCGGCTTATTCAAGCCCTCAGCCGCGGGCAGAAACAAGACGCAGGAGCAGAGACACTGTGGCAGACCGTGACGCTGGGTCCCCGGGAGACGCCACCACCAGTGCAGAAACATTCAGATGCCAAGAGCGACGCGTGAAGGGGGAGAGGGAAGCCAGCGAGGACAGAGGGGAGCTGCCGCAGGGGGAAGAGAAGACCGCCGTGAGCAAGACCGGGTTGGGTATGGGGGCTTTCTCAGGGCTGGGAGTGGATGCGCGCAGAGGACCAAGGCCCACGCCCCAAGCGAGGCCACAGGGAGAGCGAGAGCCTGCGTGACGAGAAGTCAGCGTCCAAGAAACCTGGAGGGAGGGGCGCCCGCGTGGCTTAGCCGGTTTGAGCCTCCGACTTCGGCTCGGGTCAGGATCTCACGGTTCGTGGGTTCAAGCCCCGCGTCGGGCTCCGTGCTGATGATGTGGAGCCAGCTCCGGATTCACTCTCTCTCCCTCTCTCATTGCCCTCTCCTACTCACGCTCTCCCTCTCAGAAGTAAATAAAAACCCTTAAAACTCAAACAAACAAACCTAGAAAAAAAACGTACAAGAGAAGGATCCCAACGGCGAGGTCGCAGAACGTAAGAACAGGCTCTGACCTTTCTGTGCCCAGGCCTGGCACCGGGCCTCACAGCGGACACTTGACGAGAGCTGGGGCACCGCAGGAGAGCAGGTCAGAGGCCCCCCGCCAGGCCCCGAAGCCCAGTGCCTCCAGAACAGAGCCCACCCTCCCTCTCAACCTGCTTCTGTGCCCCAGTCCTCCAGCTGCCCAGGGGCCGCCCAGCTTCTCCCCGTTCCCAGGCCAGCCCTGTACCACCCCTGAGTGAGACAACTTTAACGGCCTCCTCCCCCGTCTCCAAATCATCAACCCTGGCCACGGCCTGCCCTCCAGAGCGTGCACCTGACAAATGCACACGTGTGGCCGGGGTCTGCCGGCTGTCGCGGCCCACTCCCCGCCGGGACGAGCTAGGCCGTCTGCCTCCTGCATGCGCCCCCCCCCCCCCACATCTCTGCGGGAGCCCGGGGCACCATCACTCACGCCCCTCACGTCACCAGAATAGGAGACGATGCCCGCCTTCCGAATGGGAACACTGAGGCACAGGGACAGTGGCCTGGCGGGCACACCACGCAGCTGCTTGGACCAGGAAAGGAGCGTGGATTTCTACGGCATCTTTACAGCACGTTTGAACGCTTTACTCCTTTCTGTCTTCACGGTGTGCGGTTATTATCCACATTTCAGAAACAGGGAGACCGAGACTCCAAAAGCACGAAAGCCCTGAGGCCTCTGGGCAGCTAGAACCAAGCCTCCTATTCCAAACCCCGGCATCCTCCCCTTGAGCCACACAACACCATGGTGGCTGACGCCCGCATTACAGATGCTTCTGTATTTTTACTACACATCGAGCTGAAAAATCCACGGATTTCAGGACGGAGGGAACTTGACCTCGACATCCTTCCCTCAGCCTGCGACGCAAAAAGGAACGGACAGGTTCAATGACGTGCCCAAGCTCACTCGGCAGTCAGCGGCAAGAGTTAGGACTGGGGAGCACGTGTACCGCTGAAAACAAAACCGTGGGACGTGACCACGTAAGACACAGAAGACACGCTAACTCGCTATCCTGGACGTTTCCTTTCGAGTCTGGGGAGCCTCCTTCCAAAGGTACGAACGCAGAGACTGGCAGAAGACCCGCACCGCGAGGGGCTGCGTGACGTCCCTCGAGGGGGACTCGGGCGGGCCACCCCGCACTTCGTCCACCCTCAGCTAGAAAGACGTTCCGATGTCTGCGGACAGAAGCGCGTCTCCAGGCACCGGAACGCTTCCTCATGGCCTGGGTCTGCGGTGAGAGGGGACGGGGACCTTTCAGAGGCCGAGCATGACACACGCCGGTCCGTTCACCTGGCCGCCTCTGGTCACAACATGCCACGGTCGAGACAGGGGCTGCTTCTGTGCCCCTCGTAGCGCACGCCCTCCACGTCCGACGCCACAGCGGCCAGGCTCGCTCTTAGAGCCCAGCCGTGACTGAGGGGACGCCCTCGCCACCAAGGCCGGAAGGACGACGTGGAACAAGGCCCTTCCCGGGCAGGGCGTCGCGTCAGCAGACGTGGCGCACGCCGGTCTTCCGCAAGCTGCTTGCCTCCGCCAGGACGCCTCCCCCCTGCTCGGCCTTTGCCGGGTCTCCACAGAGCGCAAGGGACACCGCAGCCGTGCCGTCGGGAGTCCCTGCGTGGGGTCCCCGCCTCCGAGACATCCTCTTCCACCAGCCGAAGGTGACCTGGACCCGCACGGTCCCGGTGCGTGTCCCGGGCCCCGCCCGCAGCGTCTGCTGCGTCTCCAGCCTCCACACGACACCCAGCCTCGACCTCAACGCGCCCGGGGCTGGTCTCCCTCCAAGGCACACGAAACATACGCCTTTTTCAGCGAATGACGAGATTTTCTGCAGGTAACTCTCGAGACCCCAGGCAAACACGACACCCGAGAATCTCTTCGGCCTTTCACACGTCGGTCTTCGGCGCTAACGCTGCGGTCACACGAAGTAAGATGCTTGCGCACGCCACCGCCCACGACAAAGCTCGTTGTCGCGTTTCCTCTGTTCTCTTTACCACTTCGTGTAACCCAAAACGAGACACGGTGTACAGCGTAAAACGAAAATCCTATGGAATCCTCGGTGGGCCAAGGGCAATTCCACAAGCGGGCGCCGTAGAAACGGTAGTTCTGATGTTAACAGCCAGCGAGGTGTTTGAAAATCAGCTCCACCTTCCAGCCAACACTCGGATGTTGCCTTATCTACTCGCCTATGCTCTCTGTCCGGCTCTTCAACGTGAAGCCAGTGCAGTCTGTATGACCCTGAATTCAGTCTTTCACGGAGAGCCCCTGGGCTACGGGTGTTTTCCTCTCTATCCCGCACAGCTTCCTCAGGGCCCAGATTTGAGGTGGCCAGGGACGCAGGTCTCCTGACCCGATGTGCGGTCGGGGGTCACAAAGCAGCACCGTGTGTCAGGGCTACCGTGTCTTCTACAATGTGCCGCACCACATGGGGCGCGGGGGGGAACACCCCGCCTTCCTCCTCCTCTTCTCCCCAAGAGGTCTGAGAGCTCTTGGCAAAGCCTGTCCCTGCCCAGGCGGCCGCGGTGGGCTCCGTAAGGTCATCACTGAAATTTTTTTTTTTTTAATTTATGTTTGAGAGACACAGAGAACCAGCAGCGGAGGAGTAGAGAGAGGGAGACAGAGGATCCGAAGCAGGCTCTGAGCTGTCAGCAGACAGCCTGAGGCGGGGCCAGAACTCACAAACCACGAGATGGCGACCTGAGTCAAAGTCGACACTTAAACTACCGAGCCACCCAGGCGCCCTGCCGCCGCACCTGGTTTTATTAAACGTCACTTACCGACTGACACTGGGCACAAGAATCCCAGGCCTGGGGCCTGGCCCAAGAGCCCGAGAAGTGACAACACGAGCGACCGGAGCAGATGAGGAGCAAAGTGCCGGTGCCGACGGACAGAAAGGCCCCGGGGGGGAGGGGCGCACTCTGACCACGCCCTGCTCAGGGCTCTCCCAGAGGCCCACACACGCAGAGCTCCACCGACTTCACGGAACCTACCTTCCAGAATGCTCTCTTGAAACACAGAGGACCCACGTCCAGACTGCAAGCTGACCCCTTCATCCCTCAACATTACCTTAAGGTGGCTTTCGCCACTATCTCAGCCGACCCATTTGGAAAGTAAAGAACCTAACATTTGGGCCGCTGAAGGGACCTCCGTTTGTCCCACAGCCGAACCGGCCCCACAGCAGCTCCGGGGGTAGAACCTGGGTCTCCCGACTGCCGGCTCACCTCTCTTTCCAGTATGGTATTCGTCTCCCAAAGGCTGACCCCATTGGGGTGGCAGAGCTCACATGATGTCTTCTAAAAACACCTAGAAGCTACGAGTAGCCCACGGTTTGTGCAAAACATACGCAAGTTCTGCACAGGGATTTGCTGATTCCCTCAGAACGAGCACAGAGAAACCACGTGACACGGCCCAACTGTGGAGCCCGCACTTTCACGACCAGCCTGCCCGCAGGTGGGTGGAAGGAAGGGTCTTGGGCAGGGAGCAGGGGAGAGGGAGGGCAGCAATGGAAAGCGAGAGTCTACTCTGCACCCGCCTCAACTGGCCCGACAGGGCAGGTAGCAGCTCACGGGCGTTCCTGGGACCTCTCTCTCCCCCTCCCCACAGGTGACACCTGCCCGTGTCCACCTGCCCAGCCTCTCTAGCTCCCTAACCTCAAAACTATCCACGTTTCCTGTAACAGAGGCGTTGGGAGATTCTTAACGACTTACACCAGGGCTTAGCGGTGATATTTACTGCACCGAGGCAGACGTTGGCGTTATCCCCGTTCACAAAGAAACCAAGCCTCCGAGAGAGAGACAGGTTTGCTCAGTCACCCACATCGCGAACTGGCCAAAGGCAGAAGAGCCTCGAGAGCTCTGTGTCCTCGACCTGGTTCTTACAGATATGTGAATTCTGGGTTTCAGGCTCAAACACATCCTTGGTTTGCAGCTTACCTTCTGCTTAGCTAGAGCACGTCATTCAAACAACAAACTTCAGTTTCTGCACCCACTTGACACTGAGGTAACAGATACGAGATGCCCGGCACCTAGGTGCTAAATCCTGACCTTTAGAATTCAAAAAGAATTTAATGCAGGATCGTGCTAGAAAAAAGTCACTGTTTGTTGAAGTTGACAAAACACAGTCCTCTTGGAGAGCAAGAAAACAGCACTGTGGACAGCAATCCAGGGGGACTTCCTTCCCTCCACAAGACCGTCCCCCCCACACTCACCGCAAGCTTCGCACGCCTGTCTGCAAGCTATCGGCCAAAGAACCGCCAACAACCAGATGAATGGAAATCTCATTTTTTGAAAAAACTAAAAAACGCTAGGACTGTTCATTGCCCCCTGGATCTGCGCTCCACACCCCAGGTGGAGATTTCCACAATCTGTAAGACAGATGCCCCTCTAAGAAGTGTCTGCAAAGGTTACGGGGCACACAGTCAGAACCTGACCGTTGCTGGCTGCTAATGGAGATGATAAGCAAGCAGAGGTTCCCGAGACACGTGGCGGGGCACCGTGAAGTGTGGAGCCAACATGAGACCCCACCAGGAAACTCCAGGCTCAACCTTCCCTGTGAAGCAAAGCAGACATGCTTCCTACTCCTCTCCTAAAAGCCACCATTACGGTTTGACTTTACTCTCACTCCGGGAAATATCAGCTTGCTAAAATAAGAAAGTACGTAGCTCCCAAGAAGCACATATCCTGACAAGCTTCCGTTTTCCTAACGGAAAGTCGATCGCCACTCAGAGCCACACTCTGGGACAAGAACCGATGACGTGATGTGAGGCTCCTCCAGGGGCCCTTCCCCATCGGAGCCACACTCTTCTGGGCAAATGAAAGCAAACCTCCCCTCATCACCTGACAGCTGTGAGTCTAACCACACACCGAAGCCAGAGCGCCGCGGCACCTGACGCACAGCTGGCCGTTTACAGGTGACCAAGGGCTTTCACTTGGCCCGTCACACGTGAGCAGCCACCGCTGTGCCTGGTTTCTCAGGAGAATGGGCGCCTCTCTCTGGCAGATTCAAGAAGCCAAACAAGCAGACGAAAGGTCAGAGGGCCAAGTTGGCAAGGCCCTGAGCTCCGCCAGAGCTTCTGAAGCCACAAACCATCGACGGCATCCCAGGGGCTGAGCTGACTTACGCACCTGTAACCAGGAGCGGAAAAGCTATTTGGTTTACACAACAAATAAAGCAAATTAACGTTTTCCTAATTAACTGACAACTCTCACACCAACGTAAGCGTATGTGACCCAAGGTTTAATTTCTGAAACGTGCCAAATTACCGCACACTTACAACTTTACTTAAACCCCATGTACCAAAAACAAAAATCTGGTAAAGCTAGGATGATTTCAGAGGCCGGCCTCCTCAGATGAGGACAAGGCAGAACTCCGCTGAATCGTACACATTTGGCACAGGTCTCCAAAGTGGGTTCTTTCTCTGTTGGTTTCTGAAATCTTTCCTTCTTAAGATGATCAGGGCCGTCTAATAAATTTCACTTACCTTTTCCCAAGGAACTAAACATGAGGCTTTTTTTTCCTGAAAAACTCATTGGAACTTTGTTTCATTTGCTACCTGTAAAAGTGCTGCAGACTCGGCCTCGAACGAAAAGGACATTAAGAGCAGCTCTCTTACAGAGAAGAGCGGTACACGACGGAGAACAACACAGCAGCAGCAGCACCACGGCGCGGCTCTCCTCCCGGTTCTGGAAGGGACCCTAGTGAAGCTGCACTCCTGTCCATCGGGCCAGAACGCGGGGCCAACACCGCAGACGGTAGGTACGTCCCAGGCCACAGGTGTTCTCACTACCTCCTGCCCCAGGGGACAGCCTTTCGTGGCGCCCGGTGGAAAGTCTAAGGGCTGCATCCCCGTGTCCTCAGCACTTTTGAGCCTAGACTACAGGAGGCAGGGAGCGATGGGCCCAAGTCAGACTCTGTGATCCGTCACTTTTGGCTTCTTATGAAATGAGTTTCAAAAGCCCACTCCTTTGTTGTACGTCCACCAGCTCGTGTCCAGGAAAGAGACATGGTAGGTATTTCGCCTTTCCTCTCCCAACTATTGTCTGTGGTTTAAAGAGCCCACCGTGTAGGTCACCGAGGCTGCTCTACCAGGAAAACCCCCCCCCAGACTCAGGAACCCATTGTACTTGCCCAGAACGCATACTCACTGCCTCTTGCCGGAGTTTCAGCACGGAGAGCAACAGCCTCTTGGGAGGAGAAAGGGGGCACGTCCCCTGCCCAGTGCCACCTGAAGTGAGCGGCAGCGCGCGCGGGGACGCGGGCGGGGGTCCCTGTGAGCCACCCCCCCGGGGCACACCCTGGAGGAGCGGGGGTCCCGTACCTTTTCCTCGCGGCCCCGAGCCGCCGGCGCCGCCGCTCCCCCCGGCGCACGACGAGTCCTTCCTGAGCCTCTTGCTCTGCGGCCTGACGCTGGACCGGAGGAAGTGGTGCTGGTCCTGCGGGCAGGCGGGCGGCGGGGACGGGGCCTGCGGGCCGCCTGCGGGCGCAGGGGGGCCGTCGCCGCCGTCCCGGGGGGTCCTGGCGTCCCTCTTTGTGCCGCCGCTCTCCTCGGCCGCGTCCCCGCCGCCGGGCCCCTCGCCCTCCAGCGAGTCCTCCTCGGCCGACCGCTTGCCCAGCCGCTTGAGCCCGTCCTCCCCGCCGCCGCCGCCGCCGTCACCCAACTTCACTGTCATCCTGGCGGGGCAGGGGAGGGGACCCCGGTGAGGCGCGCGCCCGGCAGCCTGCCCGAGAAGTTTAGCGCACCGATGCCCTCTCAACATGGCCGCCGTTGTTTGTTCCCGATCCCCTCCCGGCCGCCCGCCGCCGCCGCCGCCGCCGCCGCCCGGCCCGGCCCGGCCCCCGGCCCCCGGCCCCCGACGCCGACCCCGGCGAACGGCGGCCGGCAGGCGCGGAGGCGGCGGGGCTGGCGGTCCGGGGGGCCGCGGCCGGACCGCCCTGCCCGCGCGGCGCCCCGGCCGGCGGGGTCGTGGGGTGGGGGTGGGGAGGGCCGGGGACGGCGGGCCCCGGAGGCGGTCCCGGGGTCCCGGGGCCGAGCCCCGAGCCACCTACCCCGTGGGGCCGCGACTCATGGCCTGCGCGGCGGGCGGCTCGCGCGCCGGCGTCTCCCAGAGCCGCCCCAGCCTCGGCGCCCGCGCCCCCGACCCCACCCCTCCCCGCCCCCAAAACGCGCGGGGCTCCGGGCCCGCGCACCTGCCCCACACGCCGCTCCCCAAAGTTGGCCCCGGAGCGGGGGCGAGGGGCCCGGATCCACCCCGCCAGGGGAGAGGCGCGGGCTCGCCTGCGTGCACAGGGGACTCCATGGTGGCCCGCGGCTGCCGGTCCGCCTGCTTATTTTAAAACACACGTAAAGAATAATAAGCTCGGGGTTTCTGGGAATCTTGCTTCCTAGGGTGGGAGGTGTGTGCTGCTGCCGAGATTTACGAATTAAAAATGCTTCTACAACAAAGGAGCCTGGGGCATGGAACAGGTTGGAGCCACCAGTGAACGTGACATCCGCAGACACGTCCAGATCCAAATGCAAGAATGGGCAGAAGACGGGGTCGTGTAAAAACTCTCGACAACCGTTGATAAAACCCTTGCATTAACTTTGTTACCCGCGGCAGTGTGAAATGTCAACCACAGAACTTGAGGACCCTAAAAATGTGCGCAAGCCCGAGAAGCAGATCCGCTCAAAAACTGAGTCAGGATCAGGAAGCATCACATTATAAGCCCCAAAAGGGTCAGTAATGTGTACCTGTGATAAAGCAAGAAAGATGAAAATTAGATTCCTCAACAGGTGATGATACTATGTCCAAACTGTTTGACATCCTCAACAAAGCTGCTGAGAATGGAAACGCTTCGTTCAAAAGGGAAAAGACAGCAAGGCATCCAGGCTATGGGTGAAATACAGGAATAGGGGCAATGGTCTCTCACGGAAACATTTAGAAAAGAGTAAAAATCAGCAAAAAATCATAGTAACACCTCCCACTGCTCCGACGTATTGTCACAAAATGATCTGTACCAGTTTTCATCTGCTGGAATTGGTCTTACAAACTATTCGAATTTAAGGAATGACAGTTAAGAAAACAAATACAAAAAAAACTCTGCCAAAGAATAAAACCATACAGGGCAAACACCCAAACTTTTTAGAGGACTTCACTGCACAGCACTTAAGGCGACCTATTTCTCAACCTATCGTTCGTACCTAAGAAACCTGGGAATACCCCAAAGGGCCTTTCTCTGGGTTATAATGCGGAGAAACCCACTCCCAGGGACCTTTTATCCCCAAAACTACCCACAGTCAAGCCAGGCAGGACCCACGCAGGGCATACACCGGCCACAACACAACAGACTTGCCTGTGTGCCTGGCTGAATACAGGGAAGACCTGAACGCAGAAGGACACGGCTTCTCAGAACCAAAAGGATATTGACACACTTCAGAGTTTTCCCCTACAGGAAAAGGAAACCGCGGGGATGGAATCCTTTGACCGAAAACCTCCAACGCTACTTCCTGACCGTTCGCAGAGGTGGAATCACCTCAAGCGAAAAATCCCGACTCGACACCGTTTTGTCAGGCTTCGGGAAGGAAAAAGCAAAACCCTCCCTCTCCCGGGCCGACTTCTGGCTGCACACAAAGAGCGCTGTCACCGCGCCACTCCTCGGTCCGGACTCCGCCGGGCCACCCCGACGGAGTACCGCGTGCGTAAGCACCGACGCGAGGGCACAGGCCGCTTCTCCCGCAGCCCCGCTCCACCTGGGGCCCGGGCCTCGCCATGACAGGCGGTCGGGGCGGCCCACCCCTCCCGAACCCCGGCCCCCGGTCACCTTCTTCATCAACGCCTCGCAGCGGCCTGGCTTCGCGGGCTCCCCGGGGGCCTCCCGGGCGCCCGCAGAACCGGCCGGGCCGGGCAGCCCCGGCCCCCGAGAGCCCGCTGCACAGAAGCCGCGACGTCGATGTGGTCCTCCCGCCTCGGAAGCAGTTGCCCGGGGGCCCTCGCCCCGGCACGTCCCCTCCGCGGCAGGCGAGCGGCTGACGAGGCTGCGGGCGCGGGTGCTGCCGCCTCTCAGCTCCCGGAGGCCCGGCCCGTCGCGCTCAGCAGCAGTTCCGGCTACGGCAGCCGGCGGAGACGGCGGGCACTGCGCGCGGGGCGGGGCGGGGCGGACGGCGCGCGGGGCGGGGCAGGGCGGGGCGACGCGCGCGGGGACGAGCACGCCCGAGTTTCCAGCGGGCGCGCCCCCCTAGGGGCGCTGCCATTGGCCAGCAGCGGGCGCGCGCGCTTGCACGTACGGACGCTGGGAGGGGGCGCGGGGCGGGCCTGCGACGCTGGTAGTGTTGTGGCGCCGGCCTCGCGGCCGTGCGGGCCAATGCGTCTCTCCGGATTGGCGGATAGACAGCCAATAGGGCCAGCGCCCTGGCTGTGATTGGCCGGAGCCGTGTTGACGGATGCGTGAGAAGTAAACGCCGCCTCAGCTCAGAGTCTTGAATCCGGCGCGAACCGGGTTTTTGACGACAAAGTATACAAACGCAACTGAGTGAAATAAATACGCCCTTTATTAGATTGAGTGTGTGCTTTTGAAGTTTCTTAGTGCAGTGGATGGCGCTGGGCACGTGGGTCATATTTCTTCGTCATGGCGATAAAGGAGTGTGTTCTAAATTCTCGCGTTTATTACGGAAGAGAGGATAAGCGGGGTGGTGTTCCAGGGTACAAACCTGGAAGGAGCAGCGAATGAGTCATAGAGCTCTAATGCACAATAACACGGATGCAGACGATAATATTGTACTTAGTTACGTCATATGACCGATGTCGCTACAGCCGCCACATAACATGAATGCATCAAAGTAACACGCAGTACACCTTAAACCTACAGTGTCTCATGTCAGGGTTTTTTTTTTTCCCCAATAAATGTTTTTGTTTCTGAAAATGAGGTCTTTAAAAACGGCATATTCCTTGTACCTATGTGATCCAGCACCTATCCTGTCGGATCCAGTAGTATCTGCATTTTCCTTTTATTTTTTTCACTTAATGTGGACTTCTTTGCTGTAGCAACATTTTTTTCCCTTTAACGACATGACTTTGCTGTGTTGTTCAAAGTTAATTTCCAAGTTTAAGCACGCCTGACCGAAAAGGCCAGGGCGCACGTTCTAGTGCCTTTGGGAATGCAATCTGCCGCCCCGAGTCACATTGGTTTCTAATGGGATGAAGCCATAGGTACCCTTGGCTACCATTTTCTCGCCAAAGGAGTCCATACGGCCCCCAAAGCGTTGCATGCACATCAAGTATTACGTCGAATCAATCGGCTTTGCTCAGAAATCCTCTTGAACCACACCCTCCTCCTTGAGATGAGACAAAGTAGAGCCCAGCAAACGGTGTACGGTCCCAAAGACCGAAGAAGATGAACCGAAGAGAATCTTAAGGAAGATGGCGTTCCATTTCTCCTCCACACTGTCAGCTGACCAACCCGTTTATTAAGGTGTAACTGCAGGAGCCGGTCCCAACAGGCTTTGCACCCTCATCACACCTATAAAAATGTCACCCGCTTCCCTTCTCTGCGCAGCACAGGCAAATGCTGGCCTCCTAGCTCCCCTTTCTGAGCTGGCGTTGTTGGTTGTAAACTGCGACGGGGACAAAATGCCCCGCAGCACCGCGGAGCTGGCCGCCGGCGGGGACCCGCCAGGGACTCTTGCCCTTGGCGCCTCACGAACACTCTCGACCGTATTCGGCTCTTTCCGGCCTCTCGAGGCGCTTCGGGTGGCCTCGGCTTCCGCCGCTCTCACGTTCGGCAGTTTCCGCGTTCCGCGCGCAGCCGTTGTCCGGGCAACGCGCTGCGGCTCGGCGGAGGTGAGTGGGGTCGAAGGGCGAGGGCTGCGAGCCGCCGGGTAGGGGCTCCGTGGCGGTCTGGGGCGGGGGAGCGGAGCGATGACGAGCCGGGCCAGACCCCGGTCCCGCGGACCCCCGGGCCATTTTCCTCCGGAAACCGGGCCTCGGCCGAGCGGGGTCGGGTCGGGGTCGGCGGGAGCTGGGCGCGGCGTCCGAGGTCAGCACGCGATGATGGCCACAGCGGGCGCAGTCCGGGCTCCACCGACGGCCGCGGGGCGGGACGAGCCCCCGGCCGGGCCCGGGAGGGGAGGCGGGCGGCGCCGGCAGGGCTCCCGGGACCCCCGCGGGACGGGGTTGGGGTTAGAAAACCGCCCCTATGCGCGGCCGGTCGGCCTTCGCGTGCAAGGCCTGCGGCTGTGACCCTGAACCGTCTGCGGTGAGGGGGCGCCGGCTGGGTGGCCGCGAGTGCCCGCGCCCCTGCATTCTGCCGCCGCCCCCCAGAGCCTCCCCCCGCCCCCCCTCGCTGCTCAGTCCGCCTGCGCACCCCGAACGCCCAGCTGAGCCGGGCGCCCCGAGGCGGTGGTCCGCGGCAGGGACTGGTGTCGGACAGGAGCAAATCGCTTAGAACTAACGGAATTTGCTTCTTTTCCTCAAAGTTTGTACATTTGCCACTTTTTTGTTGTTCTAGAGGCCCTGAGTTTAAGGAAAGGAAGTGCGCTTGTTTGCGAACTGATGCCACTGATCGGTGTCGTTAGGTAAGGATAATATTGTTAGTCACCTCTTCTTGTGTTTACTCTGGTAGCTTTTGTTTATGGTCATGCAGATAATACTTCTTCGTGGTGGAAAAACGTTGAAACGCAGGTACAAGGAATGCTGAGCAATCCATCACACTGGGTAAAAACGGACTCACCCACCTTGGCCGCTGTTTGCAATAAACCAGCAAGAGCATCTTCCCTTGCTAATCAATCTCTTCATCGTATTCGCCTGGAGGGGGTGCTGTTCTCAGGGCTGGGGGTGCAGCCAGGGACTCCCACCTGCAGCAGGTAGAGAAGTCAGTCAAGCACACATTTGCAATGAAGTCTGAAGGACTTTGCAAATGAAGGACCGGCCTGTGTGGCGACGCTGGAGAGAAGCCTAGAACAACCTGGTAGTGAAGTCAGAGAGGGATGGGGCTTCTGAATATCCAAAGGTGGAGTGGGGGGGAGGGAGTCTCCCAGGAAGTCCCAGGCAGAGAAAAAGTAGTTTAAAGACCTGAGAGTGGGCCGCCTGGCTGGCTTAAGCCGACTTGGGCTCAGGTCATGATCTCACGGTTCCTGGGTTCGAGCCCCGCATCGGGCTCTGTGCTGACAGCTCAGAGCCTGGGGCCTGCTTGGGATTCTGTGTCTCCCTCTCTGTCTGCCCCTACCCCGCTCATGCTGTCTCTCTCTCTCTCTCTCTGGGTCAAAAATAAATAAAACGTTAAAAAAATAAAACCTGTGAGCACCCATGCTTATTCCACAGTGATGTTTGAGACAAAAAATACAGGGGAAGCCAGGTTTTACCTGAAGTGCTGTGGTAACTCTTCCTTCAGTCTAACAAAATTAACGTGACTTATTTTTCAGAGCAATATTTTCACCAAGTAAACTTGTTAAACACGAGTACAAATTTGTCATAGCCCCAAATTTCCACCCTTGGTTGGCTGCGACACATGAAAACTCAAAAGCTTTCCTTTGCTTTAACGCAAACGTTTCCTTTCGTTTAAACGCCCCGATTTTTATGCGGTTTTTTTCCGTTGTACTGACTTCATTTGAAAGTGCATAAGGATAATCGGAGCCCCGTCCAGAGTGGATGTCCCCTTTGTGATGGGGGGGAGAGGTCTCTGGATCTGCCCCTTCCCCTGACTCCGGCCCCCCACGCCTCCCGCCTGTGCCTCCCTGCTCCACCAGCAGCCCCCAGCATGTGCTCTTTACTCCGTGGCAGTGAGAACACCACCTCAGAAAGTGTGCGTGTGTTTCGGACTCAGAATATACTCAGCAGAAAAAGGGGAACGTTTGATATGTGACTGTTCATTTGTACCTTCGTGCATTTAGCTTCTTCCTGAAACGGGTTTCCTTCTCTAAATCCAAGCTGAGACTTCGAGGCTTCCTCTGATACAATTATTGTTGCTGCTAAAGCAAATGGCATAGTCCATTCTCCACTCCGATGGTAGAACGTCGCAGCATCCTTTTTTTTTTTTAACACCATTTTTTTTCTTGTGGTTAAATATACGTAATATAAAATCTACCATTGTAATTATTTGCGTGTATACAACCGGTGACATTAAGCACATTGACGTGTGGTGTAACCATCCCCACCAACCCTCTTCAGTATTCTTCATCTTCCCAAACAGAAATCCTCTCTCCATTAAACACTAGCTCCCCATCCCCCAGCGCTACAGGCCCTGGTACCCAGCCTTTCACTTTCTGTCTCTTTGAATGTGACTGTGCTAGGTCCCTCCCAGAGGTAGAAACACACTGCATTCGATCTTCTGTGATTGGCTTATTTCGCTGAGCGGAACGTAACGTCTCCTACGTTCATCGATATTGTCACATGTCAGAATCTCAAGGCTGGTTCATTCTGTGTCCCGTACGTGCACCATATTGTGTTTCTCCATTCATCTGTCAAGAGACCGTGGTTGTTCCGTCTTTCTGGCTACTGTGAATAGTGCTGCTGTGAACGTGCGTGTACAAGGATGTACCCAACCCCCTGCTTTCAGTCTTCCGGGTGTACACCCAGAGGTGGAGCTGCTGAACTCTGTGTTTGAGTTTTCAGGAACCACCATACCGTCTTCCACAGCGTCTGCACCAGTTTGCACTCCCACCGGCAGTGCACGAGGGTTCCGATTTCCCCACATCTTTGCCAAGAGTTATTTTCTATCTTTCTGGTAACAGCCATTTTTTAAAAAATATAAGTTATTGCTGTGTTAGCTAACATACAGTGTATACGGGGTGCTCTTGGTTTTGGGGGTAGATTCCCGTGATTCATCGCTTACGTACAACACTCAGCGCTCATCCCAACAAGTGCCCTCCTCGCTGCCTATCACCCATGTTCCCCTTCCCCCCGCTCCCCCATCAACACTCAGCTTGTTCTCTGTATTTAAGGGTCTCTTATGGTTCGTCTCCCTGTTTTTTCCCCTTCCCTTCCCCCGTGATCTTAAGTTTCTCAAGTTCCACATATGAGGGAGAGCCTGTGATATCTTTGACTGACTTATTTCACTCAGCTTAATACCCTCCATTCCATCCACATTGTTGCAAATGGCAGGATTTCATTCCTTCTCATTGCCAAGCAGTATGTCTTCTATGTAAACCACATCTTCTTTATCTGATAACGGCCATTCTAACGGGCATGACGTTGAATACTTTTAAATGATAGCACACGAACCTGCAAATATTGTCTTATCTGCCAGTTAGCTGCCCCAGGCTGACTCAAGGGTGTGAGAAGTGGGCAGCGGGACTGGCCAGTCACGCACCGTCCCACCCTCCTGCGCAGGGCAGTACGCAAATCTTTTCCGGGAAAGAAAGACATTAAGTACGGAGAACGAATCAAGTTCACCGTCCCTGCTGTTGCCATGGCTTCATTTTTTCGATTCTCTAACAAAGAAGCCCTCTTGGCCTTCTACTACCTGAGGGTCTGATGTTGAAGACAGCCGTGGTCTTCAGGCTTTATAGCAAATCGAATACTAGGTTTTTCTATATGTTTCTGTGAAGCAGTTTCACTTCTATTTGGCTGGAGATTTTTGCTCAAAGGGCAGCTATGGAAATACAAATTGTCCTCCTTATGATTGGAATAAGGATGTCGTCTGGCCTGCTGGGCTTTACTTTATTGTTTTGATGGCAGTGTTTTCTTCTTTCCGTCGTGCCTGGATCATTCCGGGTCCAATTTCTTGCTTCTTATTGTACGCTTTCCCCCTGTTAGAGCTCTCTTCCACATAAAGTTGCCTGCATGGTCTTAAGGGGCCTTTGTCAGTTGCATCATGTTCCGACGTTGGCTTCATGATGCTCGTCCTTCCCGGTTCCTCGTATGGTCGCTGTCTTTGCTTTGTTCAAAACCAGCAGGACTTGGCCATCTTTCCCACGCAGGTTTGAGCCCTGACTTGGTCTGAGTGTCATCATGGCCCTGTATTTTGACCACCGAGTGGAAGCCCCGGACTCCGTTGGGTCTCCTTCCCACATCCACTGGCACCCTGTGCATCCGTTCCTGGCCGTTGCCTCCGTCAGCCCGACCTCAGGAGGCAGCGTGGATGTATACCTGGAACAAGTGAGTAGTAAGAAGCCACAGTGCTGACTCCCAGAGCTCTGGCTCTTGTCTCCTCTTCGTTCTCACGTATATGTGTGCACACGGGTGTGGGGGAGTGTGTGGAATGTGGGGGATGTGTGTGTGTGTGTGTGTGTGTGTGTGTGTGTGTGTGTATCACGTTTTCCTGGGGTTCAAACTCCCAATATTATAAAAGCCCTTCAGTGTGGACAGTTCTCTCAGCCCCGGCACTTAGGTTGGGGACGTGGTTAGGAGTGTCTAGCAGATTCCACAGTCAGCCTGTGGCCTCTGACCAGAGCCAACCCCTCCGTGCATCTGTGTGTCCCGGGCCAGTCTCCTGTTGGCCACGTTGGCCGTCGGAAGCTCTGCTGGTGTCCTGTGGCCGCCATAACGAATCCCCGTGAGCTGAGTGGCTTAAAACAAATCTGTCCTCTCACAGTCCGGAGGCCACAGTCTGAAATGAGGGCTCCTCAGGGCCACGCTGTCCCCGAAGACTCTGGGAGAGGACCGTGCCAGCCCTCATCCTGGCTTCCGGCGGCCGCCTCTGCTTGAACCCACATCGCTCCACTGCCATCATGTGTGTGTCTCTTTCCCCTTCTTGTAAGGACACCAGCCATTGGCTTCGGGCTCATTCTAATGACCTTTTCTTAACCTGATCATGTGCAGAGGCTCCGTTTCCAAATAAGGTCGTGGCACAGGTACCGGGTCAGGACTTCAGCACATCTCTTTCCGGGATGGCTCTTTGAGAGCTTTGTAGAAGCCCCCCCACCCCCTGCTCCCCACCGTTCTCCGTGCACGACACCCCTCACGTGTCACAAAGACAATCTCCCTTCCCGCTGCAACCCTCTGCAGCCCCACCGCACCTTCACCGGAGCGGCGAAGGTCATCAGTGATGTCTGCGTGCTTCTGGGTCCTATCTGAGGTCCCCCGCTCCTGGAAAACAGCCTGGAGGTCAGAGGGGCCGCAAATAACTTTGGCATTGCAGACCCTGGAAAGGCTCCTGGGGTCACCCAAGAGCCTGCCCTCAGGGGTGCCTGGGTGGCTCAGTCGGTTGAGCGTCCGACTTCAGCTCAGGTCATGATCTCGCCGTCCATGAGTTCAAGCCTCATGTCAGGGTTGGTGACACTCCCCCGCTTGCACTCTGTCTCTGTCTCTCTCAAAGTAATAAATAAACATTAAAAAACTTAAAAAAAAAAAAAAAGAGCCCGCACTTCTAAAACCTTGGGGTCAACGCACTTGACCTCTGGGCCTAGTGCTTATTTTTGTAAATAAAGTTTGATTGGAACCCATTGAAATGCTAGCTAGCAACCAAGCCGTTGTGAGTATGAGGTATGAGATCATACGCCTTGATAACCTGGTCAGCGTGGTCAGTTGAGTCTTAATTCTATGCGTTCATAGCCAAGGGTAAGATTGGTGTTTCTATGAAAATTAAGTAGAACATTTCCTTAATAAACAGATCTTTAGATCCTCTAGCTGATACCGATTTCATTGATCAGCCAGAAGTTCCAGAGTAGCTGTCTCCCTTCACCACGTGGGATTTACCTCTTGTCCGTTGTAGGGTGAGCATGCGCCCGATACGCATATCGAGAGGTCGTTCCGGGTCGCTTCCTTGTGCTGGCATCCGACGCGAATGATCCTGGCTGTTGGCTGGGAGACCGGAGAAGTGACAGTGTTTAATAAGCAGGACAAGGAGCAGCATGCGGTCCCCCCGACCCACACCAGCGACATCACCGTCCTCAAGTGGAGCCCCAACGGGAACTGCCTTGTGTCGGGGGACAGGGTAAGCAGACGTGGTTGTCACTGATTTCGGATCGCTGCATCCCCGTCGGTGCTGTTAGAGTGCAAGTGGGGAAGAGTGTTAAAGGTCAGAATTTGAGACATAGTGGTTGCTGACTTCACTTGACCTTGTTGGATGTCATGGCAGAATCTGTTTTATACTGAAAGTAAGGTTTGAAAATTTCGTCCTACCGTCATACTCTGGCAGAGGTGTGTCTGTAATTTTTTAAGCGAACTTTTCTAGGAAACTATGTTCATCAAGGTGAGGTGACTGTTACAGGTACTGTCACGTTTATGCTCCCCCCACCCCCCACCCCCGAATCAGCAGGTTCCCTGAGCACACTCCTTCGTTGCCTGGGAGGCCCTGGTCCTAATTGTCTAGCTCAGGGCTTCCTCATGGAGCTCACTTTGCCCCCGGGGGACAGTTGGCAGAATGTTTCTGCTGTCAGAGTGGCTGGAGGGGGCCGTCTACTGGCATCTAGTGGGTGAAGACCCGAGGAACTTCCCACAACACAGAGTTATCAGCCGAAAGTGCTAAGTAAGTGTTCCCAGGCTGAGAGTCAGCATTTATACCTAATTCGATTCACAGACAGGTGGCAGAAACTTTACACTGTGGTCATTCATTTCCCTTGGGCAAGGTAATACGTTTACGTGTCAAAGTCCACAGACTATGAAAAGGTCTCTACCGTGACAGGACTCTCCAACCCCATGCACTCCACTCCCCTCCACCCCGCCCTCCAGTGCCCACAGCTTCCCGAAGCTTCTCCCGTTTCTTCCGATTCACAGCAGCACATACCGATGCATTCTGTCCCGTTGCCACTTCTGAAAAATTTCAAGCTATTAAAGGAGTTGAAAGACTAGCCCGAGGAACACCATGTACCCTTCACGTAAATTCTCTGGTTGTTACATTTTGACACGTCTGCTTTCTCTATCTTTTCCCCTGAATACTTGAGAATTTGTCGCAGAGATCACACTTCACCCCAGGTCCTCTGGCGTTGATGTCTTGAGGACAAGGACTTGTACACAGCTGCCATGTGTGCGGCACTCGCGCTGAGGAAGGCGAGGGCTGAGGCGGCACCCTCTCGGGCTGTCCCGTCCTGTCCCGTCCACGGCAGGTGTTGTCCTAACCCAGAATGTGGCCAAGGACCACGTGCTGCGTTTGTCCCTTCTCTTTGGTTTCCCTGAATCACGAACGGTTCCCTGGTCTCATCTTTCCTTTCTTCTCTTGTTTTTGGTCTTTGGTGACATCACCAAACAGAGGAGTCCAGACAGGTTATTTTGTAGACTGTCCCTCAGTATAGACTTGTTGTGCTTGGCAGGGGGTGGCAGTTAGGTGACAGGTAGCAATGTGGGGAGCCTTGCAGGTTCCCGGAGCCAGTGCCAGCAGGGGTGGGGAACAGGGTTCCCCAACACCGAACACTAAGTAGTCCTTGTGCACGGGGTGCCCAGAATTCAACTCCATTCTGACACCGTGCACCTAGAGACAGCGCCAGGTCCCACGGGTCAAGGCCTCCGTCCCGCACCCCCACCCCGACCCGTGCTCCCGCCACAGGCCACAGAGTGGAGGGTCCTCCTCGGGCTCTTGCAGCCGGTTAGAGCGGCTCCCAGAGGCCAGGGAACCACGTACTCGCGCTTAGCGGTGTGTGGAGGATGCGATAAAGGACACGAGGCAGCAGCCGGATGAAGAGACGCACAGGGCACGTCCGGGGAGGGCGCAGAGCTCCCGAGTCCTCGAGTCCTCGCCGGGTGCCACTCCCCCCACCCCTCCCTGCCCGGAGGCCTGCGATCGCAGTCCTGGGCGTGCCACTCCCCCCACCCCTCCCTGCCCGGAGGCCTGCGATCGCAGTCCTGGGCGGTTATGGAGGCCTCGCTGGAGCCCTCTGACCCGTGGCGGGTCCTCCCGGCAGCCATCCCGCCCCTGGGCAGAGACCCAAAGTCACCTTCGTTAACGTGAGCGGAGACACCTCTGTGGCCCTTCTCACGGGAGATTCCGTGAACCGGTGGTGAGGGAACGTTTGGTCCTCTGAATGAGCGAGGACATATTTGTTATCAGTCAGGGTGTCGTGGGTCCTAATGTGTCACGGGTCACGTGAAGTGATGGTATGTCCCGACACTCACGTATCAACACACTGACTGCGCTTTCGTCTCGTACGACATTAGACTCTTGCTCGTGCGTGGGGCTGATTTCTTGTCTTCCGAGGTGACCTGTGTCTAGAGTGTATAAAACCGTGATGAATGTTGTCGCCACAAGGGAGACCGGGCGGCTCAGGTGTTGCCTCCGGTCTGGCACCTGGTTACCAGAAACCCGAGGGGGCTTTGCTGAGAGACTTTGTGTGTAAGTTGCCTTTTAAGGCCGACACTACAGCTGATCCTGGAACCACCTGGGAGTTAGGGGCATCAAGCCTCTGCCAGTCAGAGATCTGAGTATAACTTTGACTCCCCAGAAGCTTACCTGCTAACAGCCTCTGTTGACCCAAAGCCTGGCCAGTAACATAACAGTTGAATAACAACGTTTTACGCGCCGGGTGTATCATATACCGCGTGCTTACCATAAAGTAGGCTGGAATAAAGAAAACTGCAAAAAACTCACACGGCAGAGAAGATACGTTTACGGCACCATACCCTGAAAGTCCACCTATAAAGGACCCACCTCAAGACCCGAGTTGTTCGAGGGCCATCTGTATCTGGAAAGCACTTTCCCGTTTACGATGATATAGTGCTCTCGGGCCTGCGGGACGATCGGGGGCACGCTGAGAGAACAAAGGATGGGAAGAAGAGTGTGTGGCAGCCTCCTCGAGCGGGAGATGTGCCCTGACAGCTGCGTGGGCCTCCTTGCTGACGGATTCTATGGAAGTGGTGCCGTTTGGCAAAGCTCAGCATGCCTCCGCAGCCACGGAGGCCTCCTGGCCCGGGCCCGATGGCACCGTCTCCCCACCCGACCTCTCGCGCTCGTGAGCGCCCTAAGCTTGAGAGCTCGATGACTTAAAAATTGCACACGTAGTACGCCTGTCCCCAGGTGGTGGTTTCCTGGGAAAATGGCTGATCCCAGGACTGGGGCCGGGCCCTGAGCCCAGAGGATCCGGAGAGCCAGCAAGTAAGGGAAGTGCTCGCAGATCCCGCGGTCCGGGCTGGGTCGGAGGGACGCAGGAGCTAACGAAAGACCTCCCGGTGGCCAAAGCTGGAGCTCGAAAGTGAACCAAGTGGTGCTGGATTGTAACCCAAAGCGGAAAGTCACCGTCTGTGACATAAACAGGGGTATGAACCCGTGATGTAGTAATTAGTGAGTGGTGGAGAAGAGACAAATCTCTCGTCCTGAAGAACCCAAGCGATTATGTAGATGGTCCACACTCAAGAGGGTGACTTCGTTCCAAATAGTACGGGACGGAGAGGGGGGAGAAGCAAAGACTTCACCGTGGACGGGGTCACCCAAGGGACCTCACCGGGCGGAGAGGGTCAGCAGTGGCACGGATGAGGCTCGTCAGTGGCACCGATCACCCATGTGACGTGACGTGACAAGAAGGGCGCGCGGTCTCCGTGGCCTTCTCCCCAAACCTACAACCCAGCCCAGTTGCGAGAAGAGCGTCAGACGGGTCCCGACGGAGGGACGCCCCACATCATCCCTGACCAGTCCTGCAAGCTGGGGGGGTCAGAGACACTGTCCCGGCCCAGAGGAGCCTAAGGGGACGTGACGCCCAAATGTCCTGTGGCTCCTGGTGGGGGGGGGGGGAACCCAGGGAGAAAGTAAGTGTGAATAAAGCACGACTCTAGTCAATACAGTACGTCAGTGTCGGCTTGTTAAATCTGGGAAACGCACTATGCTAAGTAAGGTCTGCTCACGGGAGAAGTGAGAGGTGGAGAACAGGACTTCTCTGAATGATCTCTACTGCTTTTGATAAATCTGAGTCTATTCAAAAATTGAGTTTTGAAAGCTGGCTGTGTGGCAGGTGTTATCTGGGGGAGTGAGGGTGGCAGAGGGCACACGGAAGGCTCCTGTTCCTCCCACGTTCACGGCGCACACATAACAGTTTTGTGACGTGTCGTAAAAGGAACCGGCCTTTATTCTCTCGCACCACGTAACACTCCCACCGGTCACCGTAAGATTGTGTCTCCTTCACACGGTGTTGGGTTTTCCAGCTTGGTGTCCTGCTCTTGTGGAGGTTGGACCAAAGGGGTCGGGTACAAGGGCCTCCTCTGCTGAAGCACGACTACGGAAAACACCTAACCCACTGCATCTTCCGGCTCCCCCCTCCTGGCGAGTGAGTAAGAGCGCGGGGCTGGTGCGGGGCGGGCCGCGGGCACATCTGCAGTGACCACGCCTTCCTGTAAGGAACCTCTGGGAATCTGACTTCCTGTCGTGTCTGCCTTCCAAAGGGACCTCATTCAGCTGGCGAAGGCGGCTGTGAGTGGCGATGAGCGAGCCCTGGACATGTTTAACTGGAGGAAAAGCGGCTTTGGGAGTCTCCTGAAAATGGGCTCTCAAGAGGGACTGTCGTTCTTTGTCAGCCTGATGGATGGTGAGAATCTTAGGTGGGGATTCTAGGACATTGAAGCGTTTAGGGGCGTCTGGTAGGGACTGTGAACAAAGAGGTGATGTCTCTGCATAAAAAAGCAGTAGCCTGTGTGTGTGCCAGCCTTAGAGTGACGTGTCAGCGACGGCTGACCCATCACTGGCCATCACTGACCCAGCGTTCAGAGAAGGGCCTCACCTGGTCCTGATGGAGGCGGATGGGCTCGGCTTGTGTTTGGAGGGCTCTCAGGACGAGGCCCCGTTGGTACCTCACCCCGCCCCAGCTGCTCCCGTGTGCAGCTCCGGGCAGGGGGACGGTGCTGCCCTCTTGTTGTCCAGTCTGTGTGGCCCAGAAGCGCCCTGACCTGAGCTCTGGGGAGGGAGTGTGACAGGGCAGGACGGGCGGGGGCACCGTCTGTCTGGGTCCTGACTCCTCAGTGTGAGCAGGGACACAGGCACCCACGGCAGCAGATAAGTGCGGTATGGGGTGCGGGCAAAGAAGAAGGGTTACAGTCATGGGAGACACGAGTGTGCATGCCGCAGGAGTGAGAGCAGGGAAGGGGGGCTCACGACGGCTTCCACAGGGCGGGCCGCCGCGCAGCTCAGCCTTGACGGGAAGAAGAGAGCAGAGGGCAGCTGCCAGGGCTGGGCTTTGCCCTTGTTAGGGTAGAGATACCACTTGTTTCTGGAGGTAAAAAGAGACGGCTGATGGAGGGGGCTTGGAGGAGGTCCAGAGGGCCAGGCATGGTACAGAGCCGTGGGCGGTGCCGGGAGGAAGAGGCCAGCGCCAAGGCCCCCTTAGCAGGGAGTCGAGGAGATGATGTGGGAAGAAGGCCCAGTGGGCAGGGGTGTGCGGTGGGGACAAGCCTGGCTCTGGAAGTATCAGGCCTGCCCCTCCCACAGGAACTGTGGGCCTCGGGAGGGTCACCCTGTGCAGTCAGACCCCTGCCTGCGAGCTCGCGGGACACGTCAGCTGAGTGAACACGTGTGGGTGTCACCAAGCCTGCCACAGATGCTCGCTGAGGCGGTGCCGGCACGGTGACGTTGTGCTGACCGCGGGCCTCGGCACAACCTTGAACTTGTAAGGTTGAACGGGAAGTCACGTTATCCTTGGAAGCAGATGAGAGCAGACGGGGAGGGTGAGGAGGCTCCTGAGGGCAGCAGACGGGGCTGCTTGGCGGGCACTCACCGGAGGCTCCCCACCGACTCAGAAGGCTGAGGAGGGGCCGGCAGGCCGGGCAGAGCAGGGGAGGGAGGGCCTCTGGGTCGGGAGAACGCGTGTGGCTGCGGGAGGGCCGTGGCTCCAGGTCTCGGCGTCTGGGTGAGGGATGTGCACCTAATGTCAGCACAGCAGGGGGAACAGAGAGTTTTGAGGCCGCCCGGCAGGTGGGCAGGGCTGAGAAGTGAAGCTTATTTCAGACATGGCCGGGGAATCTGTGCAGACGGCTTTTCAATGTTTGGTTTGTAAAGTTTTATAATAGACGTGTTTATGCTTTGCAAACGCACCTAAGTAGCTACAGGGACCGCCGGCGAGTGCCCCCCACCTGGACTGACCCCTTTGCCCTTAGGGACGGTGCACTATGTGGACGAGAAAGGCAAGACCACCGAGGCAGCGTCCACGGACAGCTCGGTGCAGGCGCTCTTCTACCTGGAGAGGAGGGAGGCCCTGGTGGTGGTCACGCGGAGCCTGCTGCTGTCCCTGTTCGTGGTGAGGCCCGAGGGCGAAGCGGAGGAAGTGATGAAGGTAGGCGGGCAGCAGGGCGGCCGGGCCGGGCTTCACCCGACCTGAGCACCGCCGTCCAGGACCGTCACGAAGGTGACTCCGTTCCCAGGAGCTTTGCGGGAATCCGCCGACGGGCGGGGGCGGGAGAGGGCGGCCAGCTCGCAGCCTGGACACCCGGCTCTGACTAGGGACAACTGCTCACCCCGCAGCAGCAGCTCAGTTGACCTTCACGGTGGGAACGGGATGGGGGACAACGTCCTGCTTCCCACCCTTGTGCAGATGGGGCCCTCACTTCCCTCCGTCACAGCCGCCGCTGCCCCCCCTCCCCTGCACGCGCCCTGTTTTGCCCCAAGGCGTGTCAGTCGCCCTCCTGGGCAGCACACGTCCAGCTGTGGGGCTGCCGAGATCCAGCGAGGCCTGGAGCAGGTGTCTCAGCCCCATGTTGGCCACCGCTCTCGGCCTGCCGCTCAGCGAGGGCTGGTCCACCCTGCCTCTGGCCAGTCCCCTGGTTTGTACCAGCTGAGTCCACGTTCCTGAGAGAATTCTGAAATTCTCCTGACGATGATCCTGTAGGTTACCGAGCTGATTGATTTCTTGTGAATAGGTGTTTACACAATTACTTAGTGCCCCTGGCGCAGCAGTGGAAAATAGGGTCCTGAGTCATGTGGACCCGGGTCCAGATCCCCGTGAGCCTCTCACTGGCCGGGGGGCCCGGGCAGAACGGGGTCACGACACCTGCCCGAGAGCGTGTGGTCATGTCTGAACGGGGCTCGCCTTGGTAGTTGCTCTAGAAACGCGCTCACCATGCGCCATGCGTGGAAGCCACAGTCGTTAGCCATTTAACATACCACAGAGAGTCGTGTGGCTGAGTGGGCGTCGCCTTTCCATGTGTCTCCACCCACCCGGCTGGCACATCCCCACCAGGCCACCGCACACTGGACGCTCTGGGCTCCAAAGAGCAACGTGCTTCCTTCAGGTTGTTTCTCGTCATCAGGTCAAGTTGAGTGGGAAGACGGGTCACCGGGCAGACATCGCGTTGATCGAGGACAGTGTGCTCGTGACCGCCGTAGGGGAGCCCATCCTCAGGTAAGAGCCCGGATGCTCGGCAGGCACCGCCATCGAGGGTCAGTCCCTTTGGAGTCACATCCATACAACCAGCTCTGAGGTCAGAGAGTAGAGCACAGCACCGACCCAGGCGTCCCCTCTCGGCCCTCACCGGGCAGGCCCGTCCCGATTCCGACGCGTGGTTTTCTCGAGCCTGGCGTATGTGGAATCACGTCTTGGCTTATCTGCCTGCCTCTGCTCCATGTGATACTTGGGTTTCTCCCATGTTAATGCCTGTGGTTGGGGTCCCTTCGTTCTCGTTGTGACCTGGTGTGTCACGAACCCTGCTCCCTTTGAATATGAACAAGGCATCAAATAGATCTAAGCATAATGACGGTGGGCCTTTCGTGTCGAAGTCCCCTGGGCTCCGTCTGCTTCCCGATCGCTGTGCACATGGAGCAAGACCCTGGGAGGCGGGGAAGGGCGCGACATGGTCCCCTGAATGGCGCCATCTGCCTTTCATTGTAGATTCTGGGATTTGGAAGGAGGAGAGAATTACGTGCTGAGTACAGAAGAGAAGTTTGGTTTCGAGAAAGGAGAGAATATAAACTGTGTTTCTTACTGTAAAGTCAAAGGTGAGCCTTGTCGGGTGCTGGAGAGAGAGAGGCGGCCTCAGTCCTCGCTCTGTGGGCTGCAAAACGGCTGGTGGCGACTCAGAGAGCGGTAGATGGGTTGTAACTGTCAATCGCCTGAGCAAAGTCACTGGGGAGCGGGAAAATGACAGCACGTGAAGGTCGGCGGGTTTGCTCGACAGTGTGGCCACCGTGGGTACAGGCAGGTGACCCGTGTTCCCTCCTGAAACCGCGAGGAAAAGCGTGGGAAAGTAACGATACGCATGCATGTGCCTGTACGCACGTGTGCACGCGTGTATACACACGGAGGACAGGAAAACGGGCGACGAGCCAGGCCATCGTTTATTTTGCGCCTGCCGGGCACTGGGTGCCAGGCTAGCCCCGGAAGCAGCACCGAACGGGCACACAGGCCCCTGCTCTCGTGGAAAATTCAGAGGAGCAGCGCCAGCACCCCCGGCGCACGCGGGTGAGGGCGGGGCCGGTGCCGGAGCTCACCGGGCAGAGGGCTGGTTCGGATGTTTGAGAGCCTTTGCCCCTGCCTTTAACCCTTTCACCTCAGAGAGCTTCGTTTTTACCCGCAGGTCTCCTGGCAGCGGGCACCGATAAGGGGCGAGTTGCCATGTGGAAAAAACTGCCGGGCCCGCAGAGCGGCCGAGCGGCCGAGGGCAAGGACGGGTGGGCCGTTCAGACCCCCGCTGAGCTCGAAGGCAACATCATACACATCAAGGTACGCGGCACCGGGGCGCTGGGCACTCTCTCCACCCTGTGACGGCGGAGGACGTGATTGGCTTTGAACCTGCCAGTTCCTCAGCCTAGGGCCCTAGAAAAACAACAGAATGACTCTGAAGGCCTTTGGGGTTTCGGAACTGTGGATACGGGACTGTGGGTGTGTAGTCCTCGGTACCCGTGTTCTCCGTCCACCCACCCTCTCTCCGTCACCTCTCTCTACGCTGACAGCAGCTTTGTCGACATGGGTAACACCCTGGTTTTCCTTTCAGTGTATTCGGAGTGTGCACTCCTCCCCCTCCAACCCCCCATCCCCTGTCCTCTGTGCGCACACGCGCGCGCTTTCTGTCTCTGGGTTTGCCCGCACTTGGCGTGTCGTAGAGACGGAACCGTACAATCCACCGCTTTCCGTGTCCGGTCTCTGTCACCGAGCGTCATGTGTCCCCCGTCCGTGCCCGTTATGGTGCATGTGGGTGGTTCATCCCTTCCCACAGCTGAGGGGCGCCCAGTGCGGGCATGGACCACGTTTCGTTTCCGTTCTCCTTCCGTCCGTTCCATCGATGGACACATGGGTTGTTTCCACGTCTGCACTTGTTGTGACTCACGTGGCCATGAACGTTTGTGTACAAGTTTCTGTGTGGACATACGATTTCATTTCTCTTGGGCGTATGCCTTTTCTGCTCTTTTATTATGAATTGTCTCCCTGTCGATGGCCCGTATCTGGGGAGATGCAGTGTCACACCTTCCTTCGCTTCTCTAGGTGCCGTTACCTGTATTGTTTGAATATGTTTGTAGTGGCTGCTGTGAAGGCCTGTTAAACGTGACGTCTGGGCCTTCTGGCAGTTTCTGTTTGCTTTTACTTTCCAGGGTGTCTGTCATACCCTCCTGTTTTACGTGGCTCTCGATTTTTGGTTGCAAACCGTTCCTCTAGCCGCCCCCCCCCGCCTCTAGGGTTTCTTGCTGCCGCTTGTTTATTTGTTTGGTGGGTGGACCACCGCAGTGACGTCTCTGTCCCCTGGCGCAGCAGGGACCGTGAGGCTCTCTGACCGTCCTCTCCCTGATCTGCCGAACTTCGTGTCTCAGCCGCCCTCAGCTGCTGGCCAGTGGCTCTGGGCATCGATTGCCCCACGGTCCAGTCCCATCCGATTTGGGCAGGTGTGGTCTTTGAGCTCACGGTCGGTACTTCGTTGTGACCCAGTAAGGCCGCTCTAGGCGTGTCTGTCCCCCATTCCCTCTGGGCATCGGTCTGGCTTGTGGGGAGCTTGTAGCTCTCGTGAAGCTCCCAGCCTCCTCCCGATGCTCACACCCAAACCCCCGCTCTCTCCGAGAGCACCCTGAGGCTCAGACTTGCCCATGTTCTGTTTCCAGCGAGGTCACCTCCTCTGGGGAGCGCTTCGGAGCTCTGTTCCCATGGGCTGTCTCTCCTCCTGGGGGAAGAAAGTCTGAGTCCCCCCTCCAGGGCTCAGAATGGGGACGGTGGTCACTTCCGTGCAGTGATACCTTGCCTGCCCTGCGAGCAGGGAGCCGGGCTCCGCGGCCTGTGGTCTCCTCAGGCCGCCTCTCCCAGAGTGGAGCCCACGCACCATGAGCGAGCCGGGGTGCGGGCGTGGGGGCCCGGCATTCTCGGGCACCCCGTGAGCAGCAGGGACCCCACCCTCACAACGTGGAGCCGGGGGAGTGAGAAACGCCACCTGGGAGATGCTGTGGCCGCGATGAGACAGGGAGCCGACCTCCCGGCCACACCTGCCTGGGGGGGGGGGGGGAGGGAGGGCGCCACAGACGCTGCTGTTCCTGCCGGGTCCAGCGGACTTTCCTGAGGCCTTCTTCATTTGCCTCTTGCCCAACTTCCAGAGCGTTAGGTGGCCGTTGCCTCACACTTTCCTCGAGTTGTGCCCGCCCCCGCCTCAGGGCTCCTGACCTGCTGCCTCAGACCTGGTCCTCAGACCTGCGGTGTGCGGTCCTCTGAGACCAGATCTACCTGAGCGCAGCCGGGTCAGGACAGGAGGACACACGTGCTAAGTGGTCAGGGGCGCCATATGGCACTTTGGGGGCTACCCTTAGACCCTTGTGGCGCAGCCGGAGGTAAAAGTCGCTTCTCGGTGAAGTAGGGAGTTAAATATCTTACCGAGGCCGAAACGAATGGCTGCAAATAGCATAGATTATTATCAGGTCGGCAGAGAACGTACGACTTTCTCAGATTTGAAGAGATAGGAAGAGCCCTGCTAATTTTCCTGAAGAACTTAAAGAGAAACCAAGTAAGCGCTGAGACATTCCTTAAAGAGAGGCCTCGATCTTATAAAAGTATCATTTCTTCCCAAGTAAACTTACCCATTACATGTACGTCTGTGCAAATCATGACCTTTTTTTTTTTTCCCTTCCGGAGGAATTCAACAAAGTTAACTCCTCTGGGAGAGCACATGGCACATGGCTGAGGAAAACACGTACAGAATCAGGACATTTCCGTATCCCCGACCAGAACATATCTCAAAACTACAGCAATTAAAACAGTGCACGCTGGTCGCGAATGGGTAAACGTAGCCGTGGAACGGGATAGCGCAGCCAAAGCCAGACTGAGGTAGATTTGGAGGGTGATGTGAAGTTATCAAAGCAGGAGTTCGTGTCACCGGAGGAGAGCCACGCGATTTAATACACTGTGTCAGCCTGCTGTCCGTTTACAAAGACTAAACATCCCTAAATTGACAATTAACGGGTCAGAACAGACCGGAGACGGGACAGCCACGCCAGTGTCTCCCTGTCGCGTCACACCTCGAGCGTCCGCGTTTTACGGTTTTCTGTACAGCGCGTACTTTACGCATAAAAATCTGTAAATCGGTTTCCATAACGAGGGGAGGTAGTGCCGGGAAAACTGTCGACGCTCCGCGCGTGTGCCGCTGTCCTGACCGCGCCTCCCTCCTCTTTGCCCCACTCTCGTCTCGTCTGTGGCGCGGAACCCAGTGGGGCTCGCGGAAGAGCCTGCTGGCGGTCAACAGCATCAGCTCCGTGGTGATCCTCAGCGAGCAGGCCATGTGCTCACACTTCCACCAGCAAGTGGCCGTGGTGCAGACCTCCCCAAGCCTGCTCAGCGTGTCCTTCCTGTCCACGGGCGTGACGCACAGCCTGCGCACAGACATGCACATCCGCGGGGTGTTCGCCACCAAGGTGACCGTGCGGGGGACGCTGGGCTCGGCCGGGCTCTTCGGTGTGGACAAAGGACCTGGCCAGCTGTCTGGGTCACTCGGGGCGGTAAGGGTGCCGGTGGCAGGTTGCTTTATGATCTCCGTGACTCTCTATAGGATGCTGTTGCTGTCTGGAACGGGAAACAGGTGGCGATCTTCGAGCCTTCTGGAGCCACGTTACGGAATGCAGGTGAGAGCCTTGTCCCCCCACGGGGGGCTCACAGCACCCTGCTTTTATCTTCTCGCCATCTAACAGGGGTGCTGGTGCCCGTGGTGTGGGCCCTGGCCCAGGGCTCCGGCCCTTCACTGATGGGCGGCACCCTACCAAAGCCAGCGGGGGTGGCCCGGAAGCCCTCCTGGGCGCCGGGACAGTGAACAGCCGCAGTGCTTTCTGGGGAAGGGGGTTGCTACGATAACCCGGCTTCTGAACTGGTTCCCGACCCGCTCAGAGCAGGAGCCCCGTGGCACCTTGACCAAAGCCAGCCTGTGTCTGGAAACGTGAGATGGGCTGTCAGAGACGCTCTGTCAGCCTCCGCCTCCTTCTCACGGGCGCCTTTCCCTCACTCTTCACAGGCCTGCGGGAGTGTCCTGGGGCTGCTGTGACAGTGACCACAACCTAGGCAGAAATTTTCTCTCTCACAGCCGTAGAGGTCAGGAGTCCAGACTCACTTTCCCCGGGGCCAAATCGAGGTGCCGACAGGCCGCGCTACCCCCTGAGCACTTGGGGAGTCTGTCCCTCGCTTCTTCCAGCGTTTGGCGGCTGCTGGCCATCCTTGGCTTGGGCCCCACCGTTCCAGGGCCTACCCGCACCGTCACCTCGTTCCTGTTGCAAATCGGCTCCCACTTACGGGGACGCTTGTGGTTGCCTTTAGGGCCCACCTGAGTCATCCGGGATAATCTCCCCATCTCACAACCCTCCAGCTTTGCCCTTATCCTCACATTCACGGCTCCAGGGATGAGGACCTGACAGCTCTGGGGGTCGTGTCCAGCATACCCGAACGACCCTCGGGATGCGCTTCTCGGCCGGCTCTCCTATACGGTTGTCATGTCCACCCGTGCTGACCCCACGGGTCCGATCATCGCGTGCTCTGGGAGGCTCTCCCTGTGGGCTTGTCTGAGCCGCTCTCGCGTCCCTGGGGGTGTTGCTCCCTCACCCCAGAGGAGGCTGTCCCCGCTTCCCAACCCCTCCCTCCTTTTCTCCTCTAACACTTCATTGCCTGAATTTTCCTAGAAGACTTTTCCTGCCCTGCCTCGTGTTCTGGCCTCACTTAACGTCCTCTCTTCCAGGGCAGACCCCCTCGGGGCAGGGATGAACTTCTTGCCTCACGGGAACACAGCACGGCAGGTGCTGACGTATTTTCTGTCTCGTGTGTGTCATCACCTCCCTGACTAGATAAGAACCGGTCTAGACCCAGAGACTAGGGCTGGTGGCCTCCAAAGGTCCACCTAGAGTGGACGGACACCTGCTTGAACAGCCGCACCAGCTACTAGTTGGAGGAGAGAGGAGACGGCTAGTGAGTGGGGCAGGGCGGGGTCCCTAGTGCCGCAGCCCCGCACCAGCCCCGGGCCTGCACGCGCCGTCCCCGTGCCTCGGGCCTCGCTTTCCCGCAAGAACGCACCCCTCACTGCGCTGTGGTGAGGGCCGGGGCGAGAAGGAAACGTGCGTGAGGAGCTGAAGTGTGAGCACGTGTGCAAAGGTGGGCTGCCGTCGTATCCTGTTCATCTCTCGTCCTAGGAACCTTCCTGTGTGAATCTCCAGTGTTAGCCATGCACGAGGAAAACGTTTACACCGTGGAGCCAAACCGAGTTCAAGTTCGAACCTGGCAGGTAAATCATTGCTCTGGAGCGAGAGGGTTTGATGGTAAAGCAACTAGAACGGTGTAAACGGCCATCTGTCAGTCCAGCCACAGCCACTTACGGACTGCACGCGGCCAGACCGTAGTCCCCCGGCCCGGTGCTTGGTGGTAAACCGGACCCCAGGCTGGCTGCTCCACCGGTGACTGCCGGGATTGGTGATATCGGGGGGCGGGGCAACGGCCCCGCACAGTGATAAGGACTGGGTCGCTGGACCCCGAGGCCGCGGGCTGGAAGTGGGAGGAAACGTTTGCCGCAGTTAATGTCCATCCTGAAGGCTCTGGACAGGCCCTGCCCTGCACGTTGTGTCCGTATCCCAGACACGCGCAGGAGCCCGGGGCTGACCGGGTGCGTTAGTTTCCTGAGCCTGCCATCCCAAAGCACCATAAATCGAGCGGCTTAAGGCCATAGAAATTTACTTTCCGCAACCCAGGGGTGGGCAGGGCTGGCTCCTTCTGAGGTTCTGAGGGAGCGTCCATCCCACGCATCCCCTGCTTCTGGCGGCCCCGGCGTGCCTTGCTGTGCGGATGCATCGCTCCGTCTCTGCCTCTGTGTTCACTTGGCCCTCTTGTGTCCGTGTCTTGTTCTCTGTGTCTTAGAAGGACGCTTGTCCTCGGATTTAGGGCCACCCTAATCCAGAGCAGTCTTCTCTTGAGATCCTTAATTCCATCTGCAAAGACCTTTTTTCCAAAATAAGGTCACGGTCACAAGTTCCAGGTGGACAGATTTAGGGGCCACCACTCAGCCCGGGACACGCAGCAGCGTTGTGCCGAGGTCGGGAAAACTTTCACGGCCCCGGTCTCAGCTCTTAGTGGGACTGCGTCGTCTGTCTCTGAGTCCTTTGCTGGGATCCGTGTTCGGTTTCTGTGGGCTGCAGTTCGCCTGCGCCGTGTCATCCACTGCTCACCCTGCGTGCCGCAGATTTCCAAGTTCTTCCTGGTGGGGCTCAGGGCGGGTGGGAAGTGCCCCTCGGGGAGGCCCTGGAGTAGAGCCTCACGTGGGGATGCCGCCCCCCGCCCCACCTCCGCCGTGAGGTCCTCAACCTGTTTGAGGTGGGAGGGGAGGCAGAGAGAGAGCTGCAGGGAAGGAGGCCAGAGCCCGCTGCCGCTGGCATTGGTTGGGGACACCTGTTGAGGCCAGGAGGGGCCATGTTAACAGCCCATGAATGGCGCAGCTATGTGAGCACAGGTGGCCCGCGGGCCCCGCTGTAGGGTTGGGGGGTGGACGGCCTCATCGGGGAGTAGCAGAGAATTGCATCCGGGATGAGCAAGTTACAGCAAAACCACAGCAAGTCTGCAGAACCGGGAGAGGAGGCTCTTCTGCGGGTGCGGGGAGGCTGTTGTAGACAAAACGTCCCCTGGGGTGAGCTGGGGGCTGGGCTGTTGTGGGAGGGGACCTCCCTCCTGCTGGGGTAGCTGTCTACGCTTGAACAACTTATAGGCAAGGGGGCCAAGCCCCCAAGCAGTCAAAATCCACATGTAACTAGACTCCCCAAAACTCTGGTGCCCGGAAGCCTTACCAGTAGCACGGTTGGTTAACGCATATTTTGTAATACGTGTTGTACTACACTTGATCTTAGCCGAAAGGCCAAGAAGCAATTATCTGTGTTACATACTGTATTTTGACAATAAAGCAAGCTAGGGAAAAGAGAAGAAAATCACAAGGAAAATATCTTTAGTCTGTACCATATTTACAAAGAAATGTGCAGGTCAGTGTGTAAGTGGACAGCGCGGCTCAGAGCCCTGTTGTCCAAGGGCCAGCTGCGTATCCACTTGCACGGTTGGTCTCTTCCTGTGGAGTCTGCAACCGACCTGGCAGGTGGGGCTGAGAGCGCCCCCTGCCGGCCTCCTGACTTTTTTTTTTCTAACATTTATTTTTGAGAGAGAGAGAGGAAGATACAGAATCTGAGGCAGGCTTCAGGCTGTGAGCTGTCAGCACAGAGCCCGATGTGGGGCTTGAACTCACAAACCGTGAGATCACGACCTGAGCCGAAGTACGATGCTCAACTAACTGAGCCACCCAGGCGTCCCCCGACTCCATTTTCTAAACGAGGTTTCCCTTTATTCTCACATTTCCCCTTTTTGATCAAGATCTTTCTTTGAAAGCATCACTGATCAAGTCACGTTTTCCATATTTAGTGGTCCTGTTCCTCCGTGCCAGAAAGGACCTTGCCTGGTTGTCCTGTCCCACATCACAGGTCAAGTGCATAGCTTGCTGCAAACCACTTAGGGCCACGTTTCAGTAACACAGAAGGTCAGGAGGCGGAGAAAGGCAGCCTGAAGGTACACAAGCCTAAAGTTTGTACGGTTCCAGTGCCGTAAGCCTTGGAGATCATCTCCTTGTTGGGTACGTCGTGTTTTAAAAGTTTGAAGAAGTAACAAAATACAGACCTTAAGATAACATACAAAAGAGGAAGTAACACGATAAGGCCAAATCATATGACGAGCCAGGACCAGGTGTGAAGGGAGCCGACTGAAATACTTACCAGCACTTACTCTGACGTAGGGGGAAGGGTTCTCCCTGCGGAAGCAAACTGAGGCCGTGTCTTCCTCCTGAAATCTCCCTCGACGACAGCCACGAGGGCAGCACAGCGGGCCCGCAGGGGCACCCTGAAAGAATGAGCTGTGCATCTGGGAGGATACAGTGCAAGCAGAGAAAGAAAGCAATAGATGAACTTCTTGCAAAACGGCAAAACTTCAAAGACGTCTTAAATCAGTACTGTCATCTCAAACGCGCTGTGTGGAACCAGAGGTGTTCTCACGGATACAACACGTACACTTGTAAATTCAGACACCGTGAATCTGGGTAATAGTTTCGACGAAGGAAAGACTTCTGCAAATTCTGAACCTTCTCGCTCTTCAGAAAACATTTGTGAAAATGAAAGATTCATGTGTCATTGGATCATGACGAGGCTTCAGCGAAAGGCCATAAACGAAGAGGTTTGCCCTTTCTCGAGGGTGTGGGAAATGCAGACGAAAGCGTCCCTGTCATGAAAGACAGCAGCTGCAGCGGCGAGGAGAAGGAGCACGGGCCTGGGCTGCACGTCTTGGCAAAGCGGTCTCGTCCGCCTCAGTTCCAGGAAATCTGTGCTCTCAGGTCACCAGATGGCACGCAGGGCCACTCGGGGTTCACTGCTTCGTTTAGATGCGTCACATGAATCCAGAGTCTATTTCCTGTAGTTCGGCAGCACAAAGGCTGGTTACCCATGGCTGATAAGAACCTTTCCAGTGGGGAAGAAAGTCTTTCTGGAGGCTTCTTTTCTGACAGCCTCCAGGTGGCAAGGCTGATCTAAGGTCACCGTCTCCCAGGAGCGCACGGTGAAAAGATTGCTCTGTCAAAGCATGGTTCTTTTTAATGGAAGCATTTAGGCCTTTACAACATTGAAGTGCATCTCCTGTTATCAGCTGTGGGTCAGAGGTGGCAGGGGCCAAGTGCACTGACACCCTGTGACGACCTCACAGGGTGAGAGCCTAGGAGTCCCCACGGCGGGGGATCTCAGATATAGGACCAGCCACAGTGCTTTAGGCCACGATGGTTGGAGGGCCTCTACGCATTTTGCCAACTGAGTCTTAGCGGTGCCGTTAGGTGAATGTGACTCACCCACGGTGACGACGCTGCACAACCAGCCAGACAGGACAGACTCACTGCAGCGCCCGCCTGGGAAATGGGTCCCCTGGTCACTGCATAGCTGGAGAGCGGTTCCATAGGGGTAATGTTTTCTGACAGAATTTTAGCCACAGAAATGGCAGGGGCCTGTGTGCAAGGAAAACTTCGGCCCAGTGAGAAAAGATACGGACCGTGACCAAAACATATTACGTCCATGAGACGAGCACGTTTTATGAAACGAGCAGGCTTCTCCAGATTATATGTTTGACAGGCAGGGCGAGCGAGGCGGGCACTTCTCGTGGCACTTCTCTTAATACTTCTCCATGTTTGTTCATGAACCTTATCATTTTGTGAGTAAACCAGTGGTTTAATACGTGTCTGGTGGTAACAAGTGGGACTTTGGAATTTCTGGCGGGGCCGGGGTGTTACTTGGTCGAACTTTTATCAAACCGACAATTACCAATGTTTCCAACATTGTCTTTCTCTTCTGGGGCCAATCGTTGGGCATCTCTGGTCAGTTGTTCCAGATCGTCATTTGGAAGAACATCCCTTTGGAAAATGACTGAGGTCTAGCTACCGGCCTCCCTGACAGCGGCACTGTTGGTGGAAATAGCAGCCTAGTGGTTTCCTTTGGCCTCCAGGGAGCCAAGTCTTGAATGCCCTTAACGACAGTCAGAGCTGCTGGCCGAAGTGAGGCTTCTAATACATTTCAGACGTAGGAGCCATCTGAAATTTCATCCCCATTGGAGCTAAGGAAATCTTGTAGGTCCCGGAACGTCTCCGGATCCCAGGCGGCCCCGAAGGCACACCGAGTGTTGGCGTAAATGTGTGCGGTTTTACCCCGGCTGAGGTCCGAGCTCCAGGACGGGCCTGTGGCAGCCTGTTGGGCTGAAGCAGCAGGCGGTAAAGCAGCCGCCTCGATGGCTGCCACGGGAGTTGCTGTAGCAGAACTGGCACGGTGCCCGCCGCTTCCCTCCGCAAACCATGAAAGTGCGCGTTGGTTGGACGAGTTTCCTGTCACTTGTGATGGGCAAGGTGATCTGTCCGCGTCAAGCAGTCATGAGGGGTTTCATGTGCGTCCAGGTGGAGTCCTCGTTCTGAGATCGGATGCCCAAAGCGTCGAGCCTGAGTTTGAGCAAACTGCAACCTTTCTTTGGAGACTTTGTCTCTGTTTTTTTTTTTAAGTTTATTAATTTTGAGAGAGGAGAGAGAGAGACTGCGTGTGAGCAGGGGAGGGTCAGAGCGGGAGAATCCCAAGCAGGCTCCGTGCTGTCCGCGCAGAGCCCGACGCGGGGCTTGATTTATGATCGGTGAGATCGTGACCTGAGCTGGAATCAACAGTCGGACATTTAGCCACCTGAGCCACCCAGGCGCCCTGGAGACTTTGTGTCTTTAAGACCAGAAGTTTTAACAGGTGAACGCTGTTTCCCACGAGGAGAAGCAGAAGCAAAGCAAATCCTCTACATGCTGTAACAGCCCAGAGTCTCCAGAAAACTGCATCCAAATCCGCTTTAAAGGTTTGCGAAAAGGAGGAAGGACACTCTGAGAAACACTGGGGCATTGCTGGCTATCCTCGTCAACTAGAATACTAAAAACGCACACATCAATTGCGGTGAAACTTTGGGTTGCGATGGATGTTGGCATAGGAGGGTTGGGAACAAGGGGGTGCCCAGGGGCAACTCATTTATTGTTTCCAGCTCAACAGACCGACACGCTCAGCCACTGGTTTTTCTCACAGGTAAAACGGGGCTGTTACAGGGTCTCGTCCAGGGGATAACAAGGCCCTGAGCCTCGTAAGTCATCATAGGTCTCGTGCCTTGAAGGACATCTATATTTGAGGGTCCTGTTCCGGGGACAGGTTGTGAGGAATCCGTTTGAATCTTGATGGCACATGCAGTATGGATTCCGCCAATGTCGGTTGAGGATTTTGCTTATAAAGGGGATAGTAGCTCCTCCAATAGGGACAAGTAACCAGTGTCCCCAGACTCGGCCCCGGTGCCATCAGAGAAGGAGCTAATAAAAGACGCCAAAGGGTCTTTTACTTTGAGTACTGCTGTCAAATTGAGAGTTAATTCCCCCTTTTGGGAGAAAAAAAATTCTAGCCTGATACTTTCCTGAGAAAGCTTGACCCAACAGATGACTAGTCAGAGGAAGTAAGGAGAAAGGGTGTGTGTCTCTCACAGGACCTAGACAAAAGGAAAGGGGCTCAGGGACAGGAAACTGTTGGGCTCTATTGGGACCACCCACTATTTGAACTGTTTTGGTATTCCAGTATTCTAAGGCCGGGGCAGCTTCACAGCAGTGAAGTTGAACGGGAGTGTGGCCCCGGTGTCAGTAAGGACAGAGGGTCGTTCCCAATTTGGAGAGTAGTTTGAGCCAGTTAAGAGGGAACATTGGGAAGAGCCCCTGTACCTCTTTGGAGCCCCATTACTGGCAATTAGGAGGGCCTGGAAAGGCTGGCCGGAAGGCTGAAGGTGCCTGGTGTGCTTCAGCCCGTAAGTAGTAACAGTCTTTTCCAGTGTCCCGGCCCTTTGCAGTAATACCAAAAAACAGGCGTATTTGGTTCTGTCTAGAGGCCTTCGTTTGCCACAGTTGAAAATTAAGAATTTTAGCAGTTTTTCTTTTAGGCGATTCATCCAGGATGCACCCTGGCTGGTTTGCCAGATAACTCCATGTGGAGTGGATGTCATTTCCCATTCCATCCTGGTTGTAACTAAGACCCGGGTTCAGTCTGTGAAATAAACAGAGTTAAATGCGACCCAGGTGGGCTCGACATCTAAAGACCAGAGGGGCACCTGCGTGGTGGCTCAGTAGGTTAAGCGTCCGACTCTTGATCTCGGCTCTGGCCATGATCTCATGGTTTCGTGAGTTCAAGCCCCACATCGGGCTCTGTGCTGACCACATGGAGTCTGCCTGGGATTCCCTCTCTCTTAAAATAAATAAACACTTAAAAACATTTTTTAAAGAAGACCAGTATTTTCTTTGAAAGCGATCTGAAGTCAATTATAATAGTTTTAAAAAATTTTTTTTAATGTTTATTTTTGACAGAGAGACAGAGCATGAGCGGGGGAGGGGCAGAGAGAGAAGGAGACACAGCATCGGAAGCAGGCTCCAGGCTCTGAGCTGTCAGCACAGAGCCCAATGTGGGGATTGAACTCATGAACTGTCAGATCACGAACTGAGTCAAAGTTGGATGCTTAACCGCCTGAGCCGCCCAGGCGCCCCTGAAGTCCATTGTGATAGTTAATGAACAGGTTCATCAGCCCTTTTTATGTTCTCTTTTTGCAAATATGAATTTTATTCCAATCAACAGGCTTGGGAAGAGCTACTGTAATTGCTTGGTGATTTCCAGTGAGTGTTCTAGCACCTTGCAAAATCACAGAGTTTAGTTTTTCTAAATCCCTTTCGGAATGTTCCCATCGGGCTAGGTTCGTCCAGTATTTGGCCTGGGCTCATGCACTAAATGATAAAAATAAGAAACCAGGTTGGTAAGTTCGAATAAATGTTAAATTATTCAACAAACCTATGGCGGGGCAGGTCCCAGTCACTTTAGGAAACTGCACCTAAGGCTCACGATTCATCCTTGGGCCACGGAACATAAAAAATTCAAGGTTTATTTGGATCTTCGGAAGCCTTAACTTTAAGGAGGCAGGTGTGAATAGTTCAGGAGTGGAGGGAGACTCAGAGGAAAAGGGAAGTTTGACAAAAGGATTGGAGTGAGGGAGCAGCACTGTGTGGGAGTGGGGGCAGGTGCAGAGTGAGGAAGAGAAAGTGGCCCCAGAGCTGGGGCCCAAGCACAAGGTGGCTGTCAGCCTGGGGATAAGGACCACCGGGGGAGAGGAAATAAGAGTCCTCAGAGGCCATTTTGACTTATTTCAGTTGTTTGTCTGCCTCAGTTAATTCAGAAATGGTATTTTTGTAAAGAGGCAAACTGAGAATCCTGAAAACGTCTGCAAGTGTCAAGGCACCGATTAAGGTGGGCACCCCGTTCAGGCTTGTGTGTTTCGAGGTTGTTTTTGATTTTTTCGAGTTGGAGCTTTGTGATTTAATTTTGAGCAAAACAATTTGAGGAAGATCAAACGTTCCCCATAATGGCTTTTGAAGTTAGAAATTATTTTTCGTTAAGTCTGTCCATTTGGTTAGAAATCCCATTAGGAGGGGGCATAGTTTTTAAACGTGGGTCCAGTCAGGATCCCAGAAAGGAGGGGCATGGCATGACCTCAAGAGCATTTTGGTGCCTAGGATCCTATATCTTACGAGCTTTTTTTCTAAAAAAAAAAAAAAAAAAAAAAAAAAAAAAAAACCTAAACAGTTGCAAAAAGAAGTTGGACCAAAGGCCAAACAACTCTCAAAAAGGACAAAGCCTTAAAACATCTCAAGTAAGCCCGGAGAGCTCAAAACACAGAGCAAGGCTCAAAATCCAGGAGCAAACCTACCCTCCAACCCCAAGGTGGGTGGCACACTTCGGGGAGCCCAGTGGGCTCTGTGGGCACCGGCACCTGTTTGCTCAACAGCCTGGAGTCACTGGGAGTCTTCTCCTCGTGTTGATTTTCACAGGGTGGTCAACATGCTGAGAAAGGATGAAAGGCATACTGGGAACGGGAGCGTGGCCTGCTGGGAAAGGGTGAAAGGCACACTGGGAACGGGAGCGTGGCCTGCTGGGAAAGGGTGAGAGGCATACTGGGAACGGGAGCGTGGCCTGCTGGGAAAGGGTGAAAGGCATACTGGGAATGGGAGCGTGGCCTGCTGGGAAAGGGTGAAAGGCACACTGGGAACGGGAGCGTGGCCTGCTGGGAAAAAGGGTGAAAGGCCTTCTGTGAAACGTGGAGACGACTGACAAGCCCGCTGACGGCCTTAGGGTCCTCCAACAACAGACAGGCTGTAGCTGGGTGTGAATTTTCTAACTAAAAGGCATATGTCCCTGTGGAAACTCGTAATCAACGTGCAGTAGCTCTCGGGTTTGGAAAGCCTGGGGGCGTCTCTGCACACCGTGCTCCCACTCTTGAGGACGTACACACGCACACCGCGGTTGTCGTTGCCTCTTTGAGACGACGCCGGCTGCCATGCACCGTCCACTTCTCTAGGGGGACTCCTTTCCGGGCCGGGAGGTGGCGCTCCACTCGCCCCCGGTGCTTTCTGCTGTTTGGTGTCGGTGAGGGCACCTCGATTACGGGGGCCCGAGCTTCCGAAAAAGGGGCTGGTGGGGGCGGAAGCAGTGGGAGAGGAGGCAGGAGTACCGGCTGGCCTGACTAAAGGCCCTCACCCGAAGCCCGTGGGGGGTGTGAAGCCCGGAGGGATGGGGACAAGCATTCCGGCTTTAGTTTTGTTACTTTCTGCTGGAAGATGGGTTTTGTGTGTGAGCGGCGTGGTGGGGGGGGAACTGCCCGCAGTGAGGTCAGGTGGGCGGGGCCACAGTGCGGTCCGAGGACCTGGAGCCAGGCAGCTGGGAACTGAGGCCACAGCCGGGGAAGGGGCCAAGCAGTGCTTGGGGGTGGTGGCAGTTAGGTGACAGGTAGCAACGTGGGAAGCCTTGCAGGTTCCCGGAGGAACAGGGTTCCCCACCACCGAACACTAAGTAGTCCTCGTGCACGGGGTGCCCAGAAGTCAACTCGGTTCTGACACCATGCACCCAGAGACGCGCCAGGTCCCACGGGTCACGGCCTCCGTCCCGCACCCCCACCCCCACCCGTGCTCCCGCCACAGGCCACAGAGTGGAGGGTCCTCCTCGGGCTCTTGGAGCCAGTTAGAGCGGCTCCCAGAGGCCAGGGAACCACGTACTCGCGCTTAGCGGTGTGTGGAGGATGCGATAAAGGACACGAGGCAGCAGCCGGATGAAGAGACGCACAGGGCACGTCCGGGGAGGGCGCAGAGCTCCCGAGTCCTCGAGTCCTCGCCGGGTGCCACTCCCCCCACCCCTCCCTGCCCGGAGGCCTCGCTGGAGCCCTCTGACCCGTGGCGGGTCCTCCCGGCAGCCACCCCGCCCCTGGGCAGAGACCCAAAGTCGCCTTCGTTAACGTGAGCGGAGACACATCTGTGGCCCTTTTCACTGGAAATTCCACGGGTTTCGGCAGCCGTGAACACCACACACCCCTGAGCCTTCCCTGTGTAGTGTTAGAATCTGCTAGGTTCTGCGCGTCTTACCTGAGAGCCTGCTTAGTGCAAACACGATTACCTGTGAGTAATGTTCAGTACCAAAAGTAAGATGCTACGTGCACGCTGCTTCCCTTAATCATTCTCCTTTCCTTTTCCTCAGGGGACCGTGAAACAGCTCCTACTGTTCCCAGAGGCAGAGGGGAGCCCATGCTTCCTTGACATCTGTGGAGATTTCCTGGTTGTGGGGACAGACTTGGCTCACTTTAAAAGCTTTGATCTTTCCCGAAGGTACGGTCTCTGTCCAAATAAAAGTATAGATGTATATCGGGAGATATTGCGGGTTCAGATTGAGGCCATTGCAATAGAGTGAATTTCTCAATAAAGCGAGTCAGATTAATTTTTTATTTTCTCGGTACATGTAAAAGATAGGTCTGTTCTCTAGTCAAGTGTGCAGTAGCATTATGTCAAAAAAAAATGTTCGTGCCTAAAATAAGAAAGCGGTTTGTTGCTAAAAACCGCCGACCGTCACCTGAACGTTCAGCACCTGTGAGCACAGGTCACTGTAACAAATATGCCAACGATGAAAAGGTTTGAGATAAGGCAAGAATTACCAGAATGGAACCTGAAGACACAAAGTGAGCAAATGATGTTGGCAAAACGGCACCGACTGACTTTTTGACCACGGGGTTGCCGCAGACCTTCCGTTTGTAAAAAACACAGTGTGTGGGACGGGCAGTAAAGTGAGGTATGTCCGCACACTTTATAAAAACTAACCAGGAGACAGCGTGGCGGGCAGAAATGGACAAGAGTCATTTCAACGTTAACGTACCGCTGAATTTTTTGAAATGCTCTATGTCTTGGCTTTGAAAATTTGTTTTGGGCCCATTCTATTCTTGGGTTTGTGCTGCTGTCCGGTGAGCGTGGAGTGAAGGCAATATTGCTAACGCCTAAACAACACCCGTGGCAGCTAGAGCTTTGCTTTACCTTGGTGCAGTGTTTGGAAAAAAGAAGGATCTCTTTCCATTCCTTTTTTGTTGTTTTTGTTTTTGAGAGAGAGAGAGAGCGAGAAAGAGAGCACACATTCACGTGAGCAGGGGACAGGGGCAGACAGAGAGTGAGAGTCCCAGGCAGGCTCTATGCTCAGCGCAGAGCCTGATGCAGGGCTTGATCCCACAACCCTGGGATCATGACCTGAGCAGAAATCAAGAGTCAGACCCTCAACCAGATGAGCCACCCAGGGACCCCTTGGCTTAAATTCTTAATACTTGCGTAGTGGGGGAGGGCACATATGGGACGAGGGTTGAGCAGGCAGAGCCCAGGGGAGTTTTTAGGCAGTAAAATTTTCTACGTGGTAGGGGCACCTGGGTGGTTCAGTCGGTTAAGCATCCGCCTTCGGCTCCGGTCATGATCTCACGGTCTGTGGGTTTGAGTCCCACGTCGGGCTCTGTGCCGACAGCTCAGAGCCTGGAGCCTGCTTCGGATTCTGTGTCTCCCTCTCTCTCTCACCCTCCCCCACTTCCAATCTGTCTCTCTCAAAAATAAACATTAAAAATGTTTTTCTGTGGTGAATACAAGGCACCACGGTTGTCAGAGCCTATAGCACTTTACAGCAGAAAATGAGTCTTAATGTGCGTCAGTTTTAAAAATCTTTCAGGGGATCACAGGATAGAGTACGGAATGTGACAGTCACCTAAGTATGGTAGAAATGTGTGAACCAGCCCTCGGAGAGGCGGTGCTGACCCCGGCCCTTCGGGTAGTGGTGGTGATGGTGTTGATACTGGGGGCTGAGGGACCAGACACAGGACCGCACTGCCGTCCACAGAGCTCCCCGCACAGGGCACAGGGCAAGCGTCCCGCGCCGCCACTCAGCTGCACAGAGTGAAGGTGCAGGTTTTGGGAGCCGGGGCTTCAGTGTTGGGAGGAGGTGACATAAGCGAGGGGAGGAGGCGAGAATGAGCCTCGTGGCGAAGGGTTGAGCACAAGTCACGTTTAGCTTCATACGGACACACACATCGGGTGCGCGTCGAGCCATCTCCGGATACACGTCCGGGCACCAGTGAGTCCGCGTGCGGGGCCTTGCTCTGCCAGCACGCCCAGGGCCCAGGTGCGGGTTTCCACAGCGCTCTCCAACAGGACCACGAGGCTCCTTGGAGAAATTCTAGGACGGAGGCAGGAAATGTCACAGGAGCCTGGAGTCAGACAAACTGTCCCAGCCTGGGGGGCCTAAGGACACGGGGCCTGGAAGGGATCCTGGGACACAGAGGACACCAGGGAAGCACGGAGGAAACGAGAATTAAGTGGAAACAGTCGGGAGGAGCCACCGCTGCCGACCCAGTGCCGTTTGTAACAGCGTCACGCCAGAACCCAGTAAACGGGCTAGAGACACGCGTGTTTGTACGTGGCACGTGGGACAGCAGCCCGTTCTGGCAGGACGAATGGCCAAAACGTGTCGCAGGGACACAGGCTGAGCACAGAGGAGTAGGGGGAGGGATACGTATTCACTTCTGTTCGTTAAACCTGGGAACTTTACAGACTGACCCAGACGTTGAATCAGTATGTTTATGCCTGAAAGGAATACGACGTTATCGTCATCGTACCTCAGTTTAGCAACTTAAACTGCTGACGCTCGCCCTGTACCCTGATCTGGGCCCTCTGCCGCGGCGCAAGACCCCCGGCGTGCGAGCAGCCACGCCTTCGAGGAGCCCCGAGTTCTTTGAAGGAAGGTTTCTGTTCTCTCAGAAAGCGGGCTCTGGCCCTGTGAGCTGCCCAGCCACAGGCCTGCACCTCCCCTGAGCCCCCGTGTCCCCCTACAGAGAGGCCAAAGAGCACTGTGATGACCGGAAGCTGGCCGATCTGATCCCGGGCGCAGCGGGCATGGCCTCGCTCAGGTGTAACGCCAGCGGCGGCAAGATCAGCATCCTCCTCAGCAAGGTGGGTGCGCGGCGGCAGCTGCTCCCTGGACCGCGGCCTCCTCCGGCCGTGCCCACTGTGCTCCCTTCCTGCCACGAGACCTGAGCCCCACCTGTCCCCAGTCCCTAGTTCCTCTGAGACAGTGGGTCCCCCTGTGCAGGGTCCCCCTCTGCACCTCTTCTCTTTTCTGTACCTTTTCACCAGCCGGCTGCGTTCTCTTGGCATGAGAGGGCAGCAAGGTCCTCTGAGCCTCTGGCTTAGAGAAGGCAAGGACAGCCAGGGAGCAGAGTCTGACAGAAGGGACACGGACACGTCTGTCCTGCCCTGCAGGCAGTGAGCCTTGCTGCCCACGAGTTTGCTTGCGAATCCATTCGTTCACCACCTACTTACCGGTTGCCTTCCGGGAACCAGACACTGTGTTGGGCACCGCGGACACAAGCCGATGCTTAATTAGGAGAGTGTGGCCCCTTCCTGTGGACAAACAGACGTCCCTCAGAGACGGTCCAACTGCGGGCCATGCCGGGCGGGAGGCTTCCAGACGGGCATGTGGCAGGGGCAGGGGAGGCACAGGGAGACGCGCCCGGAGTATAAGCAGGTGGTACAGCGCGACCCGAGGGTCTGCCATCCCTGGCAGAGGGTCGAGGCTGAGGCCGGCACGGTCAGTGGGCCATCACACGGGCGCCGGCCTTGGCGCAGGGGCAAGACAGGACTGTCACGTAGCATCTTTCTACAGGTTGCTTCTCAGCGGTGGGGGGGTGTGCAGAAGTCTTCTGGGGGTTGGGGATCATCTGGGGCAGGGGGCATGGATGGGCGGGGACTGACTCCACCCCGGGCAGCCACGTGGAGGTTGAAAGGGGGACGGTGGGGCGTCTTGTCTCAGTGCTGAGTTCGAGGCTCCTCAGGGTGGCACGTGGGCCAGCGAAGACAAGCCTGAGTCTCAGAGGCTAAGTCTGGCTGGAGATGGGGGTCCTCGGGCGGCAGGAGGGCGGTGCCAGAGCCCAGGGGCACGGAAGCAGAAGCAGGGTGGGCATCCCAGGACACGGCACCATCTCCCTGCTGCTGGGGTGAATGCATGGCACGGGCGGGGACAGTGCGGTGACGCTAAGGGACAAAAACATCTCTCCTTGCACCAGGAATTCTTGTCCGCGGTGAAAGAAAACACAGCAAAGAAATAAAGTTCAGGCAGCACAAGCGAGCTTGTGGTGACAACCAGCTGTCCCCAGCCCCTCTGGCGCTCCCCGCGGGAGGGTGCACTTTGGAAAGGAGGGGCTGGCGCGGGCAGTGGTCCACCGTTCCCCTGGGCAGGGGGCGGGGGGCGGGGTGGGGGCAGGAGGCTGGGCACCTTCAGTGTCGCTGACGCATCTCCCAGTTCGTTGTTGGTCTTTCCTCTCGCGGACGGTGTTTGTGATGAGAAACCGCTGATGCCATCGGGCTTACGGTGTTCTCTGTCTGAAGTTTTGAGGGGCTGATCTTCTTGTTTTTCTTGAGTCCTCAGGCCCCATTTAGCGTCCTGCCGCCTGGTAAGACAAAGCCTTGCACAGTCTCCCCGAGTCGTTGGCATTCGTTCCCCCACCAGCCAAGCTGCTCCCCTTCTCTCGTCTTCATTCGCCTGTGTGAGAACTGGCGCGTGGGGATCCACTCCTCCGTGTCCCTGTGGTTCATCCACCTCAGCCGGACAGCTGGCGTTGGACCTCCACAATGTTCTAGAGTTTCTCGGCCCCCTGAAATTACAAAGTACCCACCGGACAGCTGTCTCGGTGGGACAACGGTGCACCGACACCCACGTTAGGAGTGCTGGAGTGGCTGGTGGGTCGTGAATGCCACACGCTTGTTCTTAAACCCACGGGGTGCCAGCCACATGGTTCCGTGAGCCCCGTTTTGTCTTCCCCTAGGCTGACGGCAGCCCCGATTCCAAAATCTGCTTCTACGACGTGGAAATGGACACTGTGACTCTCCTGGACCTCAAGACGGGGCAGATTGATCGGAGGGAGACGCTGTCCTTCAGCGGGCAAGAGACCAAGAAGTAAGGCTATGATTCGGCGGGACTTCAGTGTAAAGCTAGTGAAAATGATACACAGCTTCCGAGCAGGTGGTGGCTGAGTGACGCTCCAGACTTAAAGGCCCTTAGCAGGTGGTGGTGGAGGAAACAGTGAAGCCAACAGCCCCGACAGTTGGGATGGATGGGAGCCCCTGGGGTCCTGGAATTACCCAGCAGAAACGGGCTTCTGGAAGGGCAGTGGCAGCCATGGGCACACGGTGGCCCGGATGTTGGGGGGAGTGGTGGTCACTCAGCCTTGTCTGCACCTGGGAAGGGAGCGTGTCTGTCTGGGTGGTGGTGTCTTTCTAGAAAAGTAATCACTGCTCTTCAGGGAGTTCGTATAACCTGTGTTTGAGTTCCTGCTGCTGCCAGGGACACGCTCGCCCTGCCCCACTGAGGGCTCACCTCTGACTCTGGAAAGTGACACCTGAGGGCCCAGTGCGCGGCTCAGGACCCAGGGTGCACGCTGCGGCCGGCACCCACACCGCGTGCCCGACAGCAGAGCCCGAGGCCGGCCTTGCCGGGCACGTGCTCCTTTTCTCTGTTACGGTCCCCTCCCACTCCACTGCTGAAACCCTTTTCCAGAACCTTCTTTCTCCTGGGGGCTTAAACTGGTCGCCACTGGTGGCCCTGCCCGAACAGGCCCGTCCTCACCTCTCCCCAGCCTCGCTCTGCTTTCTCGGCCCCAAATGTCCGCTGGAATCTCTTGTCATCACCTGCATCTCATTTCCAGAGATCACTCTTGTCTCGGCTGTGTGCTCGGAAAGCTCACAGCTCACCCCTCCCTTAGTCGCCTCGGCTGTGACTCGTCCCATTTCCCTTGTTTGAATCATGTCTCAGACTCACGCTTTCCCTCTGCCCTCCACCTTCAAGCCACGTCCTCCCCGGCCCGGCCTGTCACTCCTCCGGTGGCAGCAGGGACGGTGCGTGGCCTCCCCGCAGACTCCCCTCCGCTTCTGAGATCTGACCTTCCTTTGCCTCCAGACCCACCTTGTCTGTGGGCAGCGCACCTACCCCTCGGCACGTGTCCGCCCTACAGGACGCGAGGTCCACACCGGCCCTGGCAGGCGCCCTGTGTGGAGTCTCCAGAGCCAAAGCGTCACACGCCCTCCGACGAGGCTGCCCTGGGCCTCTTTGACTGGCTCTGTTTGATGTGAGCGTGCCCCCAGCAGGCTGGCTGCAGCGTGCTGTGGGAAGGGGCCCCGGAGCAGGCAGTCTGTGGAGCGCACGGCAGCCTGCGGACGCGGACGCCGACCCTGGGCACGCGTTTCCAGAGCGCATCTCAGCCCTCGGGACTCAGGATGGACCTTCTCTTTCAGGAGCCCCGCCTTTGCGGACGAAAGACTGAGGGATCTCGTTCCTGTGAGCCACTTCTGGGACCAGAGCGAGCCCAGGCTGTTCGTGTGCGAGGCCGTGCGGGAGGCGCCGGGGGCCCCGCTGCAGCCCGGGGACAGGAAGCCCCCCGCCGAGGACGGCCCGGACCCCACGGTACCCTGTCTGCGTCGTGGTTGTCTCTTGGTGCAGGGGTCTGGGCAGGTTCACGGTCCTGACGTGGTTTATGGGAAAGCTGGAGGGAGGTTGGTGCCCGTGGAGCAGTCTGCCTCCTCGACACGTGGCCTGCGTGGCCTCTGGGTTTGCGTGGCGGCGGGCCCCACCCTCTCTGTCTGCTGCCACTCGGGCTGTCCTGTTTTAGTTCTCCCATGACGTCGAGTGCTGCATATTACTTTCTCCCTGGGACCGAGCCTGCCACCCTAACGGTTAACAGAGCTAACCCATGGCGGGCGTGTGTCCTGGGGCTGGGTCAGCAAGGCCGGTTCCCACTGACCTCCTCGCCCTGACCCCTGACCTCCACCCTACCAGGCACCCCCCACCCACCCCCCCCCGTAGCGTCCAGGACTCTGATGCTTTCCTTACGTACGTTGTCAGAACGTCTGGAGCTCCCTGGGAGAGGCCAGCAGCCGGCTGTGCCTCCCTGTGATGACCTTGTTCCGAGAGGGGTCTGTAGCAGGTCCCAGTAAGTCGGCAAGGGCAGCCAGCCTGCTGACGCTGGCGGCCTTGTGTCCCTGCCAAAGGAAGTCCCCCCTCCCCAGGGTGGTGAGCACAGGGCCCAGGATTATCAGCGGCGGGTGTCTGTGCCCCCAGACATTCAGACGCACGGCCGATCCTTGGTTCTGAAACGCTGAGTGGTAAACAGGTGGCATCTCCATGACTGTGTGACTGGAACAGGAGACGGCCCCGGGCGGGCGGTGAGGGTGCGTGCTGATTGCCACTCTGGGGCCCTTGCCGGCACGCTGACCGGGTGCCGCGTCCGGGCTTCTCGAGGAGGGTGAGGCCCGAGAGGGCTTCGCCACCTGGACCTCCTGCTGCTCCTGTCCACAGGGGGCTGGACGGCACTGCCGCCCCGGTCCCTCCACCCCCCTCCCCCCCAAGAGCGGATGAGAGAATCTTTCTGCTGCTGTCTTTGAAATGAGAGTCGAGGAGCTGAACAGAAAAACCGACACCCGAGAGTTCTTTGGTGTCGTTTACCAGCTGGGTGGGGAAAGATTTGTTTTTGCTACAAGAAAACCCGTCCCTAAGAGGGTCTAGCGGCTCTCCACGCAGGATGTGGCACATCTTCCAGAAGGGGGCTAGTGGATTATCCGCACGAGGCTGTGTGCCCACGTTCGTCCTTCTTCTCTGTGTGTCAACATCCTGGCCGTGAACGTGGGGATCAGATACACGATGGAAGGTGACGTGGTCACACCAGAGCCGACGGCGTCTCCCTCTCCCTCAGGCTGATGTGCTGGTCCTGTCCTTCTTCGTCACCGAAGAGCATGGCTTCTTGCTCCAGGACAGCTTCTCCCGGCCTCCCGCCTACCAGACCCTTCTGGGAATTCAAGTGCCTCACTATTACTTCACGAGGAAGGTGGGAGCCCCGCCAGCGCGGGGCCGCGTTCCCGGGTCCCAGCGGGGCGGGGGGGTCTCTGGCGGCCGCGGCACACCCCTCATTACACACCGTGCACCACGCGCTCTAATTTGTGCCCCAAAACTCCAGCAGCTGGGAGGCCCCCGGGTCAGGAAAGTGACAAGCCTTGGCTGTGCCGTCAAGACAAGGTAGCATGGACGTGACATGTCCGCGGTCCTCGGGTAGGGGACTAACGGTGATGCGGGCGCAGAGGTGGCCCCTGGGGACAGGCCAGCCTGTGGCTTTTCAGGAAGCGTGTCTCACTCACATGTCTGCTTGTTTATTTTCGACGGAACGGGGTTGTTTTCACACACGTGCACGCTCCCAGCTAGCTTGTCTTGCAAAGAGTTGTCTGCCTCCCCTGGGGCTTGGCCTCCTTGTCGCCAGGGTCTCCAGACCCGTGAGTGTCTCACGGCTCCGCCCACAGCTTTTCTTCATTCCCTTATTTTAAACCATCTCTGCCCTCATGCCGGCATTTTTCTGGATTTCATTCTCATTTCACGTTCCTCAGGAACATTCGTTTTTCCTTTGACCTGAGGACTCAAAACATCATGAGAGTGAATTTACGGTTCCTCCTATCGAGTTTTCCTCCTAATTTCCCTGATTTGGTTTGAAGCAGGGTTCAAGAGCGAACAGTCAAGAAAGAGTTCTTGAGATGTTCTGGTACAAAGGGGTGGTTTTATTACGGCAGGGGGACAGGACCTGTGGGCAGAAAGAGCCGCACCGGGGTCATGAGAGGCAACTGTTATCCTTGGGAGTTGGGCGGGCGGAGGATGGTAATGACAAGGAGGTTTCCAAACGGACCGTCTGTACGCTGGGGACTCCAGGATCCCGGAGGCCTGGCTGTCGTCCGGCTGAGGGGGTTTTCCCGCTAGCAAAGCATTACCGACCGTGAAGACAGTGGGGTTCCTGGGGGAACGTCTGCTCTGCCGGCCTCAAATATTTCTCCACGGGCTGCAGGTTAGAAGGAAAGTGAATCTTATCCGCATTTCCCTTGTTCTGCCCGTTATTCCCAGCGTGGACTTTGGTTTCTCCCGTTCGCGTGAGCCTTCCGTGTTCCCCTCACCATCCGGCCCCTGGACTTTGCCTTACTCATACGTGGCCCCTTCTGCTTGCGTTCCTCTGTCCCTCTGCCCCCAGGCTTGTCGGGGAGTCTGATGGCACAGCAGCCCCGGTGTGGGAGCCGCACGCCTACGTCGCTCCGCGTAGCCCCTGTCCTGGCTCAGACTGTGGCTTGAACAGTCCGTCACCACGTTGTAACGCAGGAAATAGTTTACGAACTAGATTAGCAAAAGAAGGAATCTTATTAACTTGATCTCTAAAGTGCTAGTAAGAGGAAGCTGTGAAGTATCGTGTTTCTTTAAAAGCTGCCCTTCTTCTGGATTACTGAACCGTATCCGAGGCCGTCAGCACCGCGTCCGGAGGTCCCCTGTCTGCACACTTGAGGGTGTGGATGAGAATGTGACAACCCAGGGTCCCCAGCTCAGTGCCCCCTCTCGGAACAGAGCTGAGGCTCCGAAACGAGGGCAGCGGCCATTGCCTGTGGCGGGTGAGCCACGGCACTCTTGTTTCTGTGAGAATTCCCCGGCGCAACCACAGTGGGCCCGGTTCTGATCATAATGAGGCACCGGGTCCACAGCAGGCTGACCGGCTGGAAGTCTGGCCTCTGCCTCGCAGTGTGTGCACACGTTTTCTGAAAGTTCCCGCTCAGGGCCGACTCTGCAGCTTTCAGCCTCCTCCTGACGTGACCCGGCCTGCGCTCATCCACCCAGACTGGGGGCTGCCCCAGGCCCTTTGCTTATGCTCTGCTCTGTGCCTGGAAGGGCCTTGCCATCCACACCTGGGTCTGACAAATCCTACCAGTGTTTCAAGTGCCCCCCCAAGTTAGAGACTTTAGGTGAACGTCAGGGAGCAGCAAGATGGGGGGCTGCTGAGAACCGAGTGGGGGCAGGGGTCACGCAGCAGCAGCCACGGCGATGAGATCTGTTAGGGTTCCTAGACCCAATTCCGCCGTGGCGAGGGAGCCCGCCACAACACGAAGAAAGTCTCAGATACCACCTGGAGGCCTGAGAATTCAACTCCATTTTTTTCTTTTTTTATTTAACATTTATTCATTTTTGGAAGACCGAGAGCGAGTGGGGGAGGGGCAGAGAGAGAGGAAGATACAGAATCTGAAGCAGGCTCCAGGCTCTGAGCTGTCAGCACAGAGCCCAACGTGGGGCTCAAACTCACAGACCGTGAGATCATGACCTCAGCTGAAGTCAGACGCTCAACCGACCAAGCCACCCAGGCGCCCCCATTTTTTTTTTTCTTAAAAAGATTTTTTTTTACAGAAGTGTAGTTAATATCCAAAGTTACACTGGCTGCAGGTGTACAACATAGTGACCTGACCCTTCTGTACACAGCTCTATGCTCAACACAATCCAGTCGGTTCTGACACCGTGCACCCAGAGACAGCACCAGGTCCCACGGGTCACGGCCTCCGTCCCGCACCCCCACCCCACCCGTGCTCCCGCCACAGGCCACAGAGTGGAGGGTCCTCTTCGGGCTCTTGCAGCCGGTTAGAGCGGCTCCCAGAGGCCAGGGAACCACGTACTCGCGCTTAGCGGTGTGTGGAGGATGCGATAAAGGACACGAGGCAGCAGCCGGATGAAGAGACGCACAGGGCACGTCCGGGGAGGGCGCAGAGCTCCCGAGTCCTCGAGTCCTCGCCGGGTGCCACTCCCCCCACCCCTCCCTGCCCGGAGGCCTGCGATCGCAGTCCTGGGCGGTTATGGAGGCCTCGCCGGAGCCCTCTGACCCGTGGCGGGTCCTCCCGGCAGCCACCCCGCCCCTGGGCAGAGACCCGAAGTCGCCTTCATTCTGAGGCCTTATCGTGGGGAAATTCCAGGGGTTTTAGCAGCTGTGAGCTGTGAATCTGTGGTGAAGAAACGTATGGTCGTGTGAGTGACCGAGTACGCGCTTGTTATCGATGACGACGTCCCAGGAGACCAGGGACTAGCCAGGGGAGCCGGGTCCAAGGAGCGTGGGCCGTGACCACGTTGAGAGAGGCAGAGAACCGGGGCCTTCGCGGAGAGAAAAGCAGATGATGCCGGAGGCGGGGCGCGTGTGGGCCCCAGGCGAGATGGAGCAGAGCGGCACCTGGCAGGGCGGAAGGGAGCAGGGTGGGGACGGGGAGGGCCCAGGTGCCGTCAGCACGTTGTCTCCCCAGGCCCGTCTGGGAAGCGCTGCGCAGGGTCAGTGGTTCTTCTGAAAAACATCGGTGAGGGCACACGACTAATCCGGGTTATGGCTTTGGAAAGTTCTGCCGGAAATCGCGTTGGCGTTACTTGATTCTAGGGCCCCGTGCCCGTGCGAGAGCGCCTGGCTTGGCAGCGAGACCTCTCGAGGCCGTGGAGTAACCGAGGGGTCGGCATTCGTGAGCTAGAGGCTGAGGGACAGGTCCCTACGCGGGACAGCCTGTGCTTTCTGCTGCCTGAAACCGGCGCCCACAGCTTTCCCGGTGCCCGGCAGGGACGGCGGCCACCTCCGCGCACGGGCACGCGTCTCGAGCAGAGGCTCAGTGTGCGTATCCGCTTCCCCGACCCGACAGCTAACGGTGTCCTTTGTCATTCAGCCAGGAGAAGCAGACGGGGAAGACCAGGGGGACCCGGGGCGCCACCGCGTCCCCCACCTGGTGGGCAGGAGACCCCTGCGAGACTTCGTCGGACTGGAGGGCTGCGATAAGCCCACTCAGGATGCCATGCTCGACTTCAGCTTCTTTGTCACCATCGGAGACATGGATGAAGCTTTGAAATGTATCAAGCTCATCAAAAGGTGAGGACTCTGCTCGCTGAGGTATGAGGGCACGTGTGCACCTCCGGGAGCCTCTCTGTAGGCCTCTGTCCCTTCTCGAGGTTCTGAGAAGCAGTAACTCTTCTGTGACTGTGTCACAGAGGATCTCCTGGTTTGTCACCCACGGAGGCAGGTGAATTAGGCAGCACAGCAGGGCGTGGGCAAGCCCAGCTCCCCTCTGCTGGGCTCAGAGTCTCTTGGGCTGCTGTGTATTTGATTGATTTTTAAGTGTTCCGGGTACCTCCTAGTCAAAAGTTCTGCAGTCGCTAGATATTCGCAGTACCTGTTCCTCTGGGAATAATTGCTACTAAACAGGAAGGCTTCGGTAACAGACACCTGAAACAGTACAGGGAAACACAGTTAAAATCGCTCTAAATTAAAAAAAAATTTTTTTTAATGTTTATTTTTGAGAGAGAGCATGAGCAGGGGAGGGGCAGAGAGAGAGAGAGAGAGACAGAATATGAATCCCAAGCAGGCTCCAGACCTCGAGCTGTCAGTGCAGAGCCTGATGCGGGGCTCGAACCCATGAACCCCGAGATCATGACCTGAGCCAAAGTCGGACGTTTTACCGACTGAGCCGCCCCAGGCGCCCCATGCTCTAAAATGTTTAATCAAAGGCTGTCTCCAAGCAGCCTCGTCTCCATTCCTGAGAGAATTCAGCAACTCTTCTCAAGAGCACTTACAGGCGTTCACATCCAAAGGGCAGGAAAATTATTACGTGGCGAAAGTGAAGCGGGAACACAGAGATGAAAACTGAACCTGTCACCTAGAACAGCCCCTCGTTTGCGGTGATGGTACTTTTCAAACGAGCGCGTGACTCCCAGTCCCTTGTCTTATTTCTAAAACTGTGGCCAAACCTTGTTTCTGGAGCAGGCCGTGTCCACACTGACCTCTCTACGGGAGGGCTCTTCACTTGACAGGTGAACCAGAGTGGCTGATGGCACAGCCCAGTCTTTCTCTGGCCTCCTTTCACTTACCATAAACACAATCACAACTACGTGGTTAGCTTTAATACTTTAATGTACCTTAGCATAGTCGTATGTGTAATATTATGAAATCGGACATCTTTTTTTACGTTATTTATTTTTGAGAGAGACAGAGTCAGTGAAGGGGTGGGGGGGACAGAGAGAGAGGGAGACACAGAATTCGAAGCAGGCTCCAGGGTCTGAGCTGTGAGCACAGAGCCCGATGTGGGGCTCGAACTCACGGACCGTGAGATCATGACCTGAGCTGAAGTTGGACGCTCAACTGGCTGAGCCCCCCAGGCGCCCCTGAAATTGTACATCTTAACTGTTTCATTATTCTTTTAAAAATCTATTATTTTTAGCATGTGCTTGGGGGGTGCGGAAGGGTCCATTGTGGAAGGAAGCTCGGAGGGAGGAAGGTCAGACTTAAATGTTCCCATGAGTGCGCTGGGGTGGGACACAAATCTGGTTATTTCTACAGCATGTGATGAGTTTATTGTAAATGGTCAAGCTTTAGATGCTTTTCAGTCGTTCTCAATTGCATTATGATTTTTAAAGCACGAGCCGCACCGCACTGTTTGTCTCACTGAAGACAGGCTCCACACAGCTACCTCATGTTCACCAGAAGGTCGAAAGAGCGAGGCTTAACGTTTCTTAGTGGGAGGCGGCCTGCCTTGGGGGGAGGCGGCCTCATGTTGGGGGAGGCGGCCAGCGGGCCTCTGATCTGACCCTGGCTTGGTGTGCTACCCGCGGGCCCCAGTGTCAGCTTCCTGGGGATCACTGCCGCCAGGTGGCGCAGGGCCAAGCGTTTCAGTGCACAGGAAGCGTCCAGGTGGGTGCGGTGGGCACTCTGTCCTGACAGATGTGGACAGGCATCCGGGGTTCTGGAGGGTGAGGGCCGGTGTTGGACCCCTCAAGTGCAACTCTTCAGTGTTTTCCGTTTGGCCTGGGGAGTAACAGCTGACTCACCTCCTCCCGATTTAGGACCAGTGTCATTTGCAATCAGTGTCGTGTCACGAAGGCATCTGTAGACCACCCAGAATTTGGCTGAAGCTAGGTTGAAGGTTTTTATAGGGGGAAAAGCGTAAAGCGGTCTCTCTGAATTTTCTTAAACAAATAAACGTTTTCCCCTCTTCCCCTGCCAGTGGAGGATCTGTCTTACCACAGTGTTCGTCTGCAGGCCCTGGGTGGAGCAGGAGTGTAAGGGCCTGAGGGACCCACAGGTGTCTTCCCACCGGGCCTTTAAAAATGTTTCAAGCCTTCCCTTCCTGCCGGCCCACAAAATGCCACAAGGCCAGACCAAATTCTTTTCACCCGCGTGGCAGCGTGATGGATAAAACACGAGTTTTAGACAGCGGTGGGAAGTTTGCATTTTATTTTAACTTAGAAAAATAATCAGGAGCAAAACAGACATTACTGACACAGTCCTGTCATAAAACCGTAGCCATCTGGTTGTAAATTCTAAGTCACTCGAGGAAGATCACGGACCGTTCCGGAAAATCTTCCCGGGTAGTGTGCTTTACCGAAGTAAATGTGACCGAGGACCCACCCCTCAGCAGATAGAGAATAAATTAATCCTAGACCGAGGCGCAGAGTGAGCTGGCTGCCGTCCTTGCACCTGAGGAGCTGCTCTCCTGGAACGTGCGGACAGTGAAGCCCAGTGGTGGGCGCATCAGGAGCGTGGCGCAGGCGGTATATAACCACGTAATATGCTTATGTGTAACGTAGTAAACGCAGCTGTGGGTCGTACGTGTATATATGGGAAACCCTACGGATGGCCCGCACGGACAGCCCTGCGGCTTCTACGCTGTTTGGTTATAGTGGAGAAAGTCCTGAGCAGGTGTCCCCCAGCGGCCCTCAGCACGGTGACTCCACGTACTCGTTGTCCAGCCCTCGGCGGAACCGCGCGGTCAGGGAGCGGCTGATGACAATCACCCGGGGTGCGATGCAGTCCTCTCTCCTGTGAAGGATGTTCCAGATGAGCATGGCGGCTGCCAGGGTGGCCAGGAGGCAGGCACCAATGTTCAGGTAGCAAGACCAGGACAGGCTGGTGTACGGGCCGATTCTGTAGAACGTCACCAGCCCGATGACCAGGACGAAACCTGCAAGTGAGAGAGGAGAGTTCAGAAAGGCCCGTGTGGAGCCGGGGCAGGACCGGCCGCTCGGTCTGTAGAGCCCTGCGGACACGCAGCCCCTGCTCCCCCTGTGGGCCGTCGCCCCTTTGTGTGCCACGCTTCAGCGTGGAGCCGCTTTTCATTGGCCTCTGTGGGCCTTTATGACCTTGGGGGGCCGTCTAATCCTGGCACGGAACAATTTCCGGGGGCCCCGCGAGAAAGCTGCCTGGTCCCGGCGCACTCTCCCTTTGGTCCAGCAGGGCCGGGCCATTTCCTCTGCGTGAGCTGCTCCCGGCTTGCAGAAATGCTCCATTCGAAAGTAAGGCGTCCCTTACTCTCCCAGTTTATCGGCTCTTGCCTCAGGGAAACGCGGGTTTCGTGCCTGGGGCCTGCCGCCTAGGATAACAGGACACTGGTGTTTGATAGAGTTCAGGGCTGAGTCCGGGCCGGGAGCTCATACGGGCACGAAGGAGAGGCCCCGCCACTCCTTGTGTGGGTCTCGGACCCCTCAGCCAGGAGGCGCCGGATGAGGCCGCAAGGAGGCGTGATGCCAAGCCGGAGCCGTGGCCGGAGTGGCTGGCGTGGCTGGAGAGGGCAGGGAGGGCTGGGCAGAAGCAGGGGCCTGGGCGGCTCTCACCACACCTCTGCTGTGGCGACCTAGGGGAAGCCGTGTCTTGGAACCCAAAGCACCTGACGAGGACAGAGCTGCTTACAGTGATCCGGACGGAACCCTGGGCGCCTGCCGGACTCGCCCGTGTCCCCCGCCCTGGGCTCTGGCCAGGCCAGCCTCCCGCTGCTGTCCCTCCCCCGCCCTGTGCTGTGACATCCGTCCGTCTGTTCCTGTGGTCCCTCCGTCCCCCACAGCCTCCCCTGCTTTCCTCAGGAAACCAGACCCTGCACGACCCCCGTGGCCCCGGAGCTGAGCCGCAGTGGTGCCAGCTCATGGTTCTGGAAACTTATAAATTAGTGCAGGACGGGGGCAGGGGTAGGGGGGAGCCAGCTTTCACAAGCAGCACGGTGTCATTATCGCGGCACCTTCCAGAAAGCATGAATTAAACATTGATCCACCCCAGTCATGTGCTAAACAATAGTGGCAGTGACTAATCTCTGTTAATTCTCCGCAGTACTTAGGAGAGCTTTTTATACACAGAAAGCTTCTGGATACTTCCTTTCTGTTAAAAATAACTATTTCTCTTTGTCATGCACACTGACAGAAAGAATCTTCTGGCGTTTCTCTCTCCCGGTGAAGAGTGTATCCCTTGCTCGTCGTTCTGTGGCCCCAAGTTTTGTGTTGTCGGGGAAAGGAGTTCGAGTCTGTGTTTTGTGCCATGACAATGAAAACACTTGGTGTGTGCCCCTCAGTTCTCCGTGTCTTCGGGCATTTTCTGCCGGCGAAGGGAGCTCCTTGTGCACCATTCTCCACAAGGCCCGGCAGGATGGGGCAAGCAGGGAGCACCGGGAGAGCAGGCGAACGCGCAGGGTCGTGCCTGAGGTCACCCAGGAGGCACCGGGACGGGTGCTCCCACAGGGCAGGCGGGAGCCTTCTGTAGGGAGCCAGGCCAAGCAGAGGGCACGCCAGCGGGTGGGAAGGGGTTCACCCGAATGGCCGCCGCGGTCCAAGTCTGTGCCCGCCCGTCGCCGGCGTCCGGCGTCCTTGTGCTGCTTATAGGAATGTCTGTAAACCTCTGCTCTGCGGCCTGAGCCCCGGTTCTGCAGCATCATTTGTGGCGGTGGACAGCCCCTCCCCAGCTCCGCGGCTGACTGGGGCCGGCCGACAGCACTGAAGAGTAAGGACGGGTCTGTGAAGTCTGTCGCGAGACATTTCGGGACAGGCCGGTGCAGAGCTGGCCCTGAGCCGGAAGGGTCCAGGCCCCCTAGCTCACCGGCACCGGAAGGGAGAAGGCGCCTGTCACTCAGATGCGGGTGCCGGGGCCGCCCGCCTTTGCCAGGCCTCGAGTCTCCGCCTCCGCCCTCTGTTAGGCTGCAGCCACGCTGGCCCCTTTTCACTCCTCCGGGAACCCGGGTTCCAGCCTCTCCGGGCCTTTGCTGGCTCAGCCGGCCCGTGCTGGCCCAGCCCTGGGGAGGAAGACTGCGCTCGGAGCTCAGCCCGGACGCCCGGCCTGTCCCCCACTGTCACCCCTGGGCTGGCGGGAGGCCTCCCGGAGGGCCTTCCAGGAATCCCTTACGGAGTGAATTATTTGAGACAAACCAAGTAGATCCCGTGGTGCGGAATTAAATGCGGCGTGGGCCTCTGGGAAGGAGGCGTGACGAAGAGCGACTTTATAGCACCCAAGCCCGTCGGAGGGACAGGGCCCTTTAGCCGCGATGGCGTCTCTCAGCGTTGGAGCCACAGCGGGACGTGCCAGTTCCCGCTCTGCCCCCTCTGCCGGTTTCCACACGCGTGTGCTGTGCGGAGGCTTGACGCGTCCTCGGGGAGCCGAAGCGGCGCTCTTGTTGGGCTAACCAGGGAGGTGCGCCCTGGCCCAGCACGGTGAGCGCAGGTGGGGGAACGCTGCGCCGGGGGAGCAGGCACGAGCTGGCACAGACCCTCCCGGAGGGTGGCCACCTGTGGACGGGGCACCTCCAGGCACTGAAGACCCTGACTCACGGGACCCGTCCCCGACGCGTGTGGGCGGAGCGGCCGCCGGCTTCCCACCCCCACCCAGCACCCACGCGCCGTCCGAGCCCCGAGTGGCGGGTGCCCCTCGGGCCCACGCTGGCCGGCCTCACGGGGTTACTGAAATGTATTGTTGCTTATTTTCTCAAGACGAGCGTCGGGTATTTCTGAAAGCAGGGTCGCTGTCTCCTGTTGCCGTCCGAGTCTGTTTCTTGCCCCCTCCCTGGGGCCGTGCGGCCCACCCGATGCTCAGATTCTGGCGTCACAGCGTGGAGCCGCCTCCGGTGACGAGTAACGTTTTTCATGTTAGAGATGAAGGAACGGGCGGGGGAGGACAGAGTAAAGAACAAGAGTTCACAGGTGCACCAATGAGCTGCGCGTGGCGCCCACGTCCCGCAGTCGTGGGTGACAGAGGTGGCGGCTCCGTGTCAACGTGGAGCCTGCCGGACGGAATCTTAGAGTCCGGCCGGCGGTAGGCGGCACCGGGCGGGTTTCCGGCACAGTCTGCGGTGCGTGTCCCCCCTCTGAGGCTGCACCTTACTTGGCTCTTTTTTCTAGGAGAAGTGGGGGGGGGGGAATCTATAGTGAAAACCGGTTTAAAAATCTGCGTTGACATGACTCATCCTGTGTAAAGACCAGTTCAACTCAGAACACGTGTTCCCAGAGAAGAGCTTGACTCCCCAACATTAAAAAATGACTTTAGAAAAGCCTCTCCTCAAGCGGGAAGATGCAAAGAACCTGCCAGAACCACGGTGCAAGCACAGAACCGCGAGAAACGCCCGAGCCACGCGGGGGGATGTTCCGTCCGGTCGCGCGAGGACAGGTGACCCCGTCTGGGTCCCCGGGGGCGGTACGAACCGCACAGACACGGGGATGTCCTGCGTGCCCTGTGTCGGCAGTGGAAAGGATGGGGCACATTAGGCACGTGGCCCTTCATGAAGTTCTCCTGCGGGGCGAGGGGCCCGGGTGTGGGAAGGAGCCCCGGCCCCGCCGGCCTCAAACCACGGGCTTCCCGGCTCTGGCACGTGGTGTGGAGACCCCCCTGGGAGTGTCCTGGAGGCGGCTCTCCCAGGACTTGTCAGCGATGGTCACGTCTGTCCAGAAACACACAAAAGGGGCGAGTGTGAGCACAGCCTGAATTCTGCATGCGGAGTCAGTTCCATTCTCGCGAATCTGTTTCCAAAGCAAACAGCCGCTTCCTGTGAGCCGGCCACGCGGGCGCTGCGAATCACAGCTCGGCCTGCACGGCGTCCCTTTCCCCTCGCTTCCTTCCTGCCTGCTTCCGAGGGCTGCGGTGCCTGTCACAGGGCCTTCCTGTTGGAGTGACTGTCGAGCACACGCAGGTGGCGTAAGGAGAGACCGTGCAGCTGAACCCTGAACCTTCACACAGCACGCCTGCCCCGTGGTGCCTGCGACTTAGGTGTCGTGACGGCTTCCAGGGAGAGCGTTCCCAGACAAAGAGCACATGGCCCGTCTCGGCACGGCCGCAGCTGGGATGTCCCAGCTTCTGTGAACAGCAGAGTGACGGGGTCCACACGCTCCTTCCTGGAGGGAGGGATTCTGGGAAAGGAAAAGCTGAAGGTTCGATGGGTCCGGTCACCTTTCCACGGAGCTGCAGCTCCCACGCGGCGCCTGGCATGCCAGGGCTGAGGGCGCCGAGGCCCCCAGAGGACGTGGAAGTGAGCGACAAACGCAGGATGTGGTTGGGGTGCAGACCAGCGCTGTGGAGGCAGGGGCCAGAGACAGAAGAGCACTCCGTCCAGACCAAGCCAAGCCCTGTTCTTCGTGAAAAACAAAAACTCAGATATTCCCATGAGAGGATCCCCGAGCCTACAAATGGCAGAATCCCCACCAGCTCACGAGCCGCCAGGACCGACGACATCAGCATTCTCACGGGCACGGGGTGCTCAGTGTGCGTGTAAATTTTGCCATCCCAAGATAAAAAAATGCTGATTTCCAGAAGCAGAGAGAGGAAGCCAGAGACGCGGGGCCCAGGAGGTTCTGCCATGATTCTGCTCCCAGGGTCGTCCCGCTGGAGTTCCGGAGGCTTCGCGTCTGGAGGAGGAGCGGGCTGGTGAAGGTTGGCGTCCACTGGCCGGGCCACGTGTGCAGGGACCCTGCACTCTGCACAGTGCCAAGGGACAGAGCATAAGCCTGTGAGCTCGGGGCTGCTCGTCAGCGGCCTAGAGGACGTGAGGAGTCCCTGGACAGGGGTCCCGAGGACAGCCTGGTGCTGTCATGAAGGGGTTCAGCACAACGCAGAACACTGGCCTGCGCGAGTCGGTTGTTCATCTGTCCTCAAACTACAGCGTTTCATGGTGGGATTGTGCTGTACGGAAAGCCCTCGGTCTGAAAAAGCTGCAGGGCCTCTCGGATGACAGACGAGGAGGCTGGACTGAGATTCTGCAGACGTGGAGATGAGGGGCCACTTAGGATCAAAGCTAATAAATCGTAAACCAGGAGTCACATCAAACGTTACAAAGTCGCGGACGCTTGAGACGGAGGAGAAGCCTGACACCACGGTCGATTTGTCACCAGTGGACCCAAAGCCAGGGAAGTGGGACGCCTGGACTACGGGCCCCATGCTGGGACATCACAGAGGGACTGGAGTTTTCCTCAGCGCCCCTGGGCGTCCCCGACACAGTGGGCCCAGCCGGGTCGGCCGTCGGGGCCCTTGCTGCAGCGCGGGAGGACTTCCCGGTCTCCGGAGGGGCTGGGAGGTGCCGCACATGCTCTCCGGTGAGCAGTGGGGGTGAGGGAGGGGTGTGGAGGAGGGAACAGATGAGCGGCCTAGTCCTTGGGTCCCCCACCGCGTCATCAGGCAAGACAAGAAGCAGAGACTGCTAGCCGAGGGCTCTCGGGACTGGGGCCTCACCCCCAGGAGAGCTCAATGCAGTTATTGCAGGGAGGCCAGCCGCGTGGGACCCCGACGCCAGCCTGAACGTGCACCTGCGGCCACGGTGCTCTGAGACCACTTCCGCGACGACCAGGGAGTTGCCCTTCAAAGCTGCAGCTCGACTGAGGAACAGAGCCCTGAATAGCCGTGAGAGTGTCCCGCCTGGAAATAATCCGCCTGGGGACAGATTTGGTTGGTTCCCGCGCGGCAGCTGGAGCCCGGGGGCCACTGGCACCTCACAAGCCATAGGTGGGGTCAACTTAGGAAAGTTCGGAGCGACCAGCGTTCTGACAAGGAGGAGACTCCCCTCCCCTGTGCTGGCTGCTCCGGCACGCACGCCAGGCTCCGTGGGGAGTCTTCGGCTGACCCAGGAGCCCTGACGACGCTGCCCTGTGGCATCCCCAGCAGACACGAGGTTGGAGGTCAGGGTAATCACAGCGGCAGGTGTGGCTGAGCCTGCACCTCGGGTCCCGGCTGCCCGAGAGCACAGGGTGAGGTGGCTCATCCAGGGCCTCGGAGCCTGGTGCGGCACCTCGACGCCCCAGGAAAAGCCACGGTATGCTCAGGAACCCTCCAGAGCAAAGGAGCCTCCCTGTGACGCGCCTGCCGGGCAGGCCGCCTGCCGAAGCCGCCCTCGACTGTCTTGCTCCGGGTGTCGCTTAGGTGTCTGATGCAGGGTCCGACGGCCACCTGCCTGCGGTCATCAGACCAGGATGACTGTGCGTTTCGTGCACACGAGCAGGGAGACCAGACACGGACAAGCGAGAGAATAAAGGACAGGGGAAGGGTCAGCAGAGCCAGCTGCCAGGAGCCTGTATGGGCACATGGCCATAGCAGGGGGCCGCCCGTGGCGGCTGTTCACCCTGGGATGGGGTCCGCCAGGCCGCCACAGCCCCCACGGGAGCTGTTGTCACAGGGAGCACGTGGAGGCCACACGGGGATGTTAAACTTGTGGGCGGAGGTGGAATAGGGACAGAAAGCGTTTCCAACTCTAAAGCAAATTAGAATTACACGTGGAAAGTTCTACAAGGAGGCGGGAACCTCCCGTGTGGCAGCTGGAGCAGGTGTGAGGGACAGAGCGGCGGACAGGAAGGGAGTCTGGCCCCTGCACGCTCCAGCTCGCCCCGCCGCCCCGCGGACTCGCCTGCACCATCTCTCCCTGCTGCCCACCCTCTGGCCCCGGCACTGGGGACTGAAGGTTCGCTTGCATAACAGGTACCAGCAGGCATTTCCCCTCCTGGGACAGGATATCCCGGCGCCCTTCAGTCTCTCCCTGACTGTTTAAAGCAGACCAGAGCACAGGAAAAAACCTAACTCTAAAATTAGCAGCGTGGTGGCAGAAAGGCACACGGCTGCATTCTGTACTGTTTGTCAATGAAACAAGTCTAAACACGGCCAAGTGCATTTCCTTTTTGGGCAAAACAGACCTGTGGGGGTGAGGGCAGGGCGCCACCAGGAGACGCCTGCAGGGGCAGGAGGGGCCCTAGCGCCCCTCGGCGCTCCTGGCTCTTCCCGGCGGCCTCCGCCTGTGTGATGGTCTCTGCGCGGCGGCCCCACGGTCTGGAAACGCCCGGGAGAGAGAGCGCCTGCCCCACAGGCAGGACAGGCCGCGGGGTGGCCTGGGCTGCCGCCAGGCAGCCGGGTTTACCTAACGGGGCCCCCGGGCTGCCTTTTCAAAACTATGTTATCTGGAAACAACACTGTCTTGCTCTGAAGTGAGGGCTCGCAGGAAGTGAGCCGACCATTCGACGCCAAACCTGCCATTTCTCTCCCGTAATTCTAATAAAAGATGCCGTGGTCCGTTTGGGCTGCCACAGGGAGTTACTTCCAGGATCCAGATCTGTCCCTTTCTTTGCTAGGTTGTCACTGAACGTCCGTTCCTAATCTTCCACTTCCTTCTGGGAGGGGTGGAGTTTCAGATAAGCTCCCTGTGGTAGGGGTGGGCAGTCTCCACGAGGCCAAGGACCCCGTTTCTGCCTTATGGCCCTAAGGTCAGCAGAGGGCAGGGGGGTAGTTTTCTGAACGGCCGCCGTCCTTTGGGACGTCTGTGTTTCTACCCACAGCCGTGGACGAGGCAAAGAGGCCGAGGTGATCAGACATCCCAGCCCACCTGCCTCTGTAATTCTCAAGACCAGCCTGCTGGGGGCAGACAGAGGGGCCGGTGGGCTGGCGGTCTGCCCCGACCCCCACGGATTGCGGGTGGCAGAGCCGGCGTGCATGCCCGGCACCCCGGCCCCAAGGCGACTCCTTCCTGGAAGCCGCCTGGTCGGCCCTCTGTGCTCCCAGGCCCTGTGGGTGACGGGGCCGTGGGGAAGTGACCGGCCCAGGACCACCCGCCTTCTAGGAAAAGGCGCAGGAAGGCCTGTTTCCAATTCCCGATTCCCACCCGGGTCACTCGCAGCGTGTGAATTCCTGCCAGTCGGTCAGCTTCCCTCTCCAGAAAGATAAGGGCCGGGGGCCATTATTCCCGGAATGATTCACTTCAGACTTCCTGCCGTTTCTTTCGCCGGGTTTGTTGGAACTGTACCTTCAACTTTGGGGCCTGCTGCAATTCTCTGCTGGCTGGAGAGGCAAGCGGGTCGGCCGATAACATCCCCACACCCTGGCCACGCCGTCCCCGCTTCGGACCGCGATCGTGCTTTCCCCAGCAGGCAACAGGGGACCCGAACTGCCCCCAGGTCTCGGTGATCAGGAAAACTGAGCCGGCGGCCAGAGCCGAGGGCACACCAGCAGAGAAGCCCCTCTACTCACTGGGCTCACCTGGACAGCTTCCGTGGCTACCTGCGTGGAACCCCCCAGAAGAGTCGCACTCCTCATTTACGACTCCCACCACCCCTCTCAGCTTTTTAGGACCACGGGTGCGTCCGCACCCTCCCTGTCCTGCTACCCCCAACAGCCGCTCCTAAGGCCTCGCCACTCTGCGGCCTCCCGGCCCGCTCCCGTGGCAGCACGGGCGGTGGGCGTGGGTGCCAGGACACGGCGCGTATGCTCGGACACTGGTGTCCTCTCTGCTTTTTGCTGCTCACGAAAAAGGGCCTGTATTTGAGCCAGGCCGGAACCACGAGCTTGCCCAGACCTCCCCGCTAGCACAGTGTGAGCGGGGAAGGCAGAGGCGTGGGCTCAGGTGGGGGCTCTCACCCTGCCTGTGCCAGGCTGCTGCACTGTTGCGGGAGGACCGTGAGCCCAGACCACCAGCCACACCGGCTGCGTGGTCCCAGACTGTGGGAAGCAGAGCAGGTCACTCTAGAGCCTCAGCAGCCGGTGTTAAAATGGAAAAAGGCAGGAGCTCAGGAGTGAACAGAAATACCCATCCGGATGCTTCCTGTGTCTTCACTTCCCCAGGCGCGTTTTTGTGTCATTTCCACCCCAGCGACGGGCCAGAGGGTGACCCACAGGGGTTGTGGTGACAGGAGAAGGCCACAGTGGGCCCAGCAGCCCCCCACGAGCTGAGGGTGCAGTCGCTCTGCCTGCCCGGGGCCCGAGGCTACTTACTCGCCAGCTGGAACGCGGCGGCCATGGCCTCCTCCCAGCACTGTGAATCGGGCGACATCAGGGGCAGGCCCGTCAGACCCAGGACGAAGGTGAGCTGACCCGCGGCGAGTGCCGCCGTGGCCACCAGGTTGCAGGCGCGCATCATGTCAAACTGCACTGTGAGAACGACAGGGGGAGACGGGTGGTCAGCTCAGGTCGGGACTCCACGTGTGCCCGGAGCCCCGCGGCCCTCTCTCCCTGGCTCCTAGCTCTCCACTCCCCTCGTGCCCCAGGCCCGGGAGCCAGACGCACGGGGGATGCACCACAGACGGGGTCAGGGCTGCGGTGCTGCCTCGAGAGGCCCGTGGAGAGACCTCCCACGTGCCGGGCAGCAGAGCGCCGGCCTGCAGGAGTGCACCCGCCGTGAAGTCGGACCCCTACCGCACGGAGCCCCCGCCACGAGAGCAGAGGACCGGCCCCACCGGGCCCCAGCCCACGGTGGTATCTGTGACTTGCCCACGGGTGGGCAGGCGGCCTTCAAATTTCGCAGCCGGGGAGCCCAGAGGGAACAGGGCCGCTCCTGCCCACTGTGTGTCCAGCGGCTTCCTCCTTGCCGTTGTCCCTGAGCACAGACCCGCGCAGGACTGTAGCAGTCAGGGTGGCCCTGCGGGCAGAGAGGCTTCTGAAAGGAGAGGAGGAGGGAGGGGCCGCGGGAGGATGACAGTCCCCACGGCTGAACACCTTCCGGAGCCGGCAGCTGCCTTTGACCTGGTTTGCTGTGTAGATGAGCTGTGTAGACGGTGAGCATGGCCGGTTATGCCCTCCCACAGGGAAGACACCGCTCTCTTGCCCTGTGGGCTGACAGCTCACACACCGTGTGTTTCAAAGTCGCCTCGAAAAAGTCCCTGCGGTTGCTAGAAGGCCTGACGCTCCTCTGACCCAGTAAACGGCAGGGGTGCCAGGGGCCGGACCCGGCGAGTGGGAACTCCTGGTGCAGAGGGAGGCACCGGCACCGGCACCCGCGCTTCCTCGCCTGCCCCCTGGGCTGCGAGCCAGGCTTCAGGCCGATTTGCTCGAACTTTCCTGGCTGCCCACACAGTCTTCGGGGCACAACCCAAGTCGCGGCCAGCCTGACCAGTGGCCACACGTGCGTGCAGGAGACCAGACGGGCCCTGCTGTGCGGGCGGAACGGGCTCCAGGCGGGTCCTTCCCGTGCACTGGAAGACTGGCCGGCCTCCCTTCCCGTGGAGGCCCCGTTCTTCGTATGCTCTCTGGGGGGGTCTTCCCGCTCTGTGTTCTTTGCTGTTACTTGTACCGATACGTGACCACACACAAGTTTCTTCTACGCTAAAAGGCGGTCGAACGCGGGAGGTGGGGGCGACCTCAGAGACGAGGGGCGGTAAACACGGTGGGCACTAACAGCCCAGGACAGCGGGCACTCCGGTTCAGAGCCAGACCCGGGGGAGGTAAGGCTGGATGTGCACAGAGGAGAGTGGCCTGCGTGGCCCCGGGAGCCAGGGCCCTGCCCTCCCCCTCGCCCGCCCCCAGCTCTCTGTCCCAGTGCACTGCCCGCGGCCCCGTGTGCCGCCCCCACCCCCTCAGCCTCTGCCCCCGTGGACGTGAGGATGTAGGCCAGAGGGTACAGCACCGACTGCCCGAGCCCACTCCCCTGACCAGCCGCGGGGGACCTGCCCGGCAGGCGTCCGCCACGCCCGGAGTACATGACCTCGTGCATAGCCTGGGCAGCGGCACCCAGCAGAACTGTGACATGAGGGACTGAGGCCGGGCAGTGTGATGCGCACAGTTGCGCCTGGGGCCCCGGAGCCGTACACGTTTACCCGTGCCGCGCCTCGCTTCAGAAAAATGCTACGGTGCTGGACGGAATGCCTGGAATCCGGAGCTGTGAAACACGCGCAGAGAGCCACGCTGCCGGGGACTTGGGTTGTGAGGTCTCCGTGGAAGCTAGGGGAGGACCTCAGGGACGCTGCGTCCCCACATCGCCTCACGGGGACGAAAGCCACCTGAGCAATGGTCCTGCAGGACAGGACCCCGTGTGCATGGGGGGCCAGCCCCGTAGTCCCCGACCCAGCACACTTGGGACACCCTGCAGCGGGGTCCCCTGACCCGTCATGGCGGGTGGTCCCTCGCCGTGCTCATTCCGTGAGTGCAGAGTGGCTCTTACCGGGCCACGCAGGGGCCCCCAGAGCAGAGCGGACGGGCGTGTCCGCCATCGTCCCACCTGCCTCAACGTCTGAAGTCTCTCGGGCCCCGAGAAGGGAGCTCGGAGCAGATTGAGCCCGGCCTGACGCCACACACGCCTGCCTGTCGCGAACGGAGGCGACCGCGGAGCCTGCAGGTGTTCAGGGCTGAGCGGGCAGGTGCTGGCGGAGCGCCGCTGCTCCCTCCTGCCCCATCCCTGCGCCCAGCGGAGCCGCACGCCGGGTGCTGGTGTGACGGGTGGCGGCCGCGGGCCGGGAGATGAGGTGCCAGAGCCCCCGCAGGAGCGCCGGGCAGCGCGCAGTCCGCCCGGTCGCTGCTCCCGCTGCCCTGCGCTCGCGCCCTGGGGCAGGTGAGAAGCGTGTCAGCAGCTCAGTCTCCCTCACGAGAAGCTTCCGTGGCCTTTCCCTCGTTTGCGACGAATATTTGACACTCGTGTCGGTTAAGGATTAGCTCCACAGATGCCGTACCCGTGGGAGGATGTCCTAGAAGTCTTACGAGTTGCTGATCAGGTTGTCGGGGGATGCAGGTGGCTGGCCGGGTGGGAAGGGGGTCTGGAGGCAGAGCACGTCCCAACCCGTAAATCCTCCTCCTGGCCTCGGCAAGGGGACAGAGGGTCTGGACGCCCAGGGCGGGCACCAGCTGGAGCTTGAGGCCCGGGCAGGGGCTGGGTGATGTGGGCTGCCTCTGGGCCAGGGGTGCTCTGTGGGCCAGGACAACCTCAGAACCCAAGAGGCCTGCCCTCCGCCAGCCAGTCTCCTGGCACCCAAGTTCAACTGCACTGAGTTTTGAGAGCTTGCGGAAAAGTTTGAAATTCCTGCTTGTGGCGGAGGGGGAGGGGCTGACAAGGCACAGCCCCCCCCCCCCCCCGCCAGAAGACCCCCAGACCCAGAGGAAGGGGCTCTGAGCGGAAAAACTGGGGTGGTCTCCCCACAGGGACCTTGGTGGAGCACGTGCCTCTTGCAGCCTCTGTCTCTGCCTGTGGAACGGGACCCCACCCCCACCCCGGCCCCTGAGCCGGGCAGGGCCCCCGGCACGTGGCAGGTGGGGGTAGTCACCGATGAGGACTCTGGGGACACCCCCCGAGAGCAGTTACAAAACCCCCACCGAAGCCTCACGTTCTGTAAAGGACCAGCTCGAGTTCGGTCTCCTGCTGATCTTGGAGTTAGACCCTCAGCAGCAGCTTCACAGGGTCCACTCCGGAAGACCTCTGCCTGTCAGCCACTGTGACCACATAGGTGACACATTAGGTGACAAGTGTCTTACACCTGTGAGCCCTTTGCTCCCCTACCCTCAAACCTGACCGCACGGTCAAAGTCCTGTTCCCACCTTCCAGAGTGGTGAACACACCGGCCGCGGGCCACCAGCTGGGGCGGGGACAAACCCGTGAGGGGCTCTGCTCTCCAGAGCCACTGTCCTGAGCCCCTTCCCTGCCCCCAGGCTGGTCCCCTCCCAGAGGTCCTGTCTGCCATCTGACCCGAGTCGCTGCCTGAACGACTCTGTCAATCCGTGGAACGAAGTCAGAACTCAGCCGTGTTTTTAAGCTTCTTGCTTATTTCACTCACTAACGATCTGTATTTTCCATCAAGGAAAGTGTATTTTCCTTGATTTCGTTAACGTATCTGCCCCCATAGCTTTGCATAAAGGCAGAGAAAAGCCCCATGCTCTCCCAAGAATTCCACCCAAAAGGAGCCAGAGTCAGGTCTGGCTCAGCAGAACTGTGGCCGGGGCTCCCCTGGAGGGTGGGCGCAGAGCTCGGGGTTTGCCCGGGTCCCCGTCACCAGACGCGCGCCCCATGCCCACGACGTGCCCCGACCGTTCTAACGGAGACGGAGAAGTCGGCAGACTTACGTTTGACGGTGCCTCGAGCCTCCTGGAAGCCTGCCGCCTCGGAGCCCCAGCCCAGGGCCTCACAGTCTCTGGCGTCCGCCGGCCCCGGCCGGGCCCCGGGGCTCGGCCCTCCCCGGGTCCCATCTGCCAGCCAGCAGGACTTCCACAGCCCCACGCTCCGCCTGCGCCCGTCCTCCAGCGTCTGGTACACCCAGTTGGGGGTGAAGGCCGCCGCGTTGTTGAGGACAAGAGAGACCAGGGCCACCAGCACCGCTGTGGCCACCAGTTTCTGAACAGTCATCGCTGACTGCCGGTGCCGTCCGCTTGTCCTGGAGAAAGTCCCAGCCCCGGTCAGTCGCTGTGGCCAGGGAGAGCCGAGACCAGCTAGGGGCTGCTAGAGGACATCACCGCTCATTCTCAGAGGCGTCTGGAAGGCCCATGTGACAGGTGCCGGTGAGCCCACCTGGGCCCGTCCTTACCCTCCCTCCTGCACCTGGAGCAGGGCCAGGCCCCAGCTGCAGCCAGCCTCTCCGCCCATCCCGGGGAGGGATCCGGGGCGCCAGCAACAGTCCAGAGTGGTGCGTGCGCCGTCTTCCTGAGAAGCTAGGCCTCTCCTCCCCGTGAGCCACCGGAGAGGCGGGCGGCGACGTGGGGGTATGTCCCGCCTGGCTCCCTAGAACCAGCTCCTCGGAGCAAACCCAGCAGCGGGGCTCCGAGCGGGGCCGGTTCAGCTGTGCCGGAGCGCTTCAGCCTCTGGCTGCCCGAGGCCCTGCCCTGTGCCTCCGCCACGGAACAGCCGGTCCTGGAAGGCAGAGGGCCTGCTGCGGGGAAGTGCCTGTGCGTCTGTGTGTGTGCGGCGCGCGCGTGTGTCCCCCCCTCGGCAGAGAGGAAATGGTTGTTTTTGAGGCTGTTTTTTGTGAGCTGGATGGAGGGCGTAGCCAACTGCAACAAAGAGCGGCAAGGCTGCTGCAACCAGACGCCGACAGGACACGTTTCCTGAGAGGAGAGCGGGGGGCTTCTGAAGCCCTGCTCCGGGGCCCTCCTCCCCTGCCCTCCCGGAGCAGGCCCACGGTCCCGCCAGCCTGGCACTCGGGCACCACGAAGCAGCCACGGCGGCAGATAACCGCCCGGAGCATGAGCCCCTGCGCTGGGCCTGGGGACATCTGCACCCAGCTCAGGACGGGCAGGGCTCTGGTGGCCAGTCACCGGCTCTAGGGACTTGCCGGCCGTTCCCCCAGCGCGTAGGTACCCACAGTGCCCCGGCCCTGGTCGTGGCAGTTCACAGACGGTGGAGGAAATGGCCGGGCGTGGTAGAGAGGCCTCCTGACACAGGCCTTTGCCTGGGTCGGGGCCACACCTGCAGACCTGCCGGGCCAGAGCATCGTCCTGGAGGTGCAAGAAGGTGGGCTTCTGGACGTGCAGGGCAGGTGGCCCAGCAGGGCCTGAGGGCAGAGGGCACATCCCTGCCGAGGGGGCTGCAGCCCCTCTGCGTGTGCAGACACTCGGGGGAGGCCGTGCCACCCCACTGGAGAACCCCATGCCCGACCGGGGCCCCGGAGCGGCTGTGCACAGAGAGAGCGGCGCCCGCGCCCCCCTCTACAAACACACGTACCCTGGACGTCGCGCGGGGAAAGCCCTCGGGCCCCTCTGGCGGCTCGCCGCCTTCACTAGCTGCCCGGCCAGCACCGGGCGCCCTCGTTATGGGAGAGGAGGCCACACACCTGCGAGAGGGGCCCGACAGCCTGGAGAGGGACGGGCTCGGTCCCCTCGGCTTGGCCCTGTCCGCACCTGGGACGCCTGTGCCCTGCTCGCCTCCCGCTTCTGGAGCTCTGGAGGGTTCCAACGACTTCGACACCGAGCAGGCCTCGTGCCCTGGAAGCCTCGGCCCCTTGTGTGTGTGTGCGCAGGGGGAGGGGGGTTCAGTTTTACAATTCATTCAATGGCAAACGGTCATCGTGAGATTAGTAACCGTTGTGTTCAAAAAGTACGTTCAAGCTTGCCGTGCCGTCGGTCTCAAGGACGGTCAGGTACCTGGAGTCACAGACTTTCCCCACGTGACCCGTCATGTAAATCAGACTTAGTTTCTCACCAGCGTTGATAAAAGCAGACCCAGGGAGAGAAGTCGGTCTGGGGTCACGTGCATGGTCTTAACGTGGCGAGTGCTTAGGCTGCGCTGGTTATCACAACATCAGGATGGCGGGAACAGTCACAGCCCCCCCGACTTTGCATCCCATTCTTGGGGGGGGGGGCCTGTGCCTGCTGCCTCGGGGAGCCCCACGCCACCAAGCCTATGACCCTGAAAGGTGGTTGGGGGAGGGGTGGGCAGGTCCTTGGAGAATCATAAGTCTCAAGACAACGTCTGTGCTTTGGGTCCCTGATGGGCTTTGCTCGTGTCACAGCACGTGTCCTTTGTAGCAAATGTGCCGGCTGACTTCTTCCCACCTGCCTTCTTTCCTTGGCTTGTGTTCTCTCCCACCTCTGCTCCAGCCTCCCGGAGGCTGGGGGGGGGGGGGGGAGGGGGGGGCAGGGTCCTGTCTGCCCTCCAGGGGCACCCCTAGCCCTCCGCCTATGGCCCCTTTCTCCAAGGTCTGGGACCAGCGTGTAATTCCGAGTCCCTGAGCGCATGGTACAGGGGTCACCTCGCCAAGGCACCTCTCCCCCGTCTCCTTTAGAAGGGATCAGTCCCCTCCCCCTCATTTATTTAGGTCACTTCTCCCAGGGTGGACTTTGGTGGCTACTGGGTCAGCTCCCTCCAGCCCCTCTACCAGGTGAGGCGGGGAGGCCCAGGCCACTCACTGGGTCCTCCTGTCAGGCCATCGGCCATCTGGCCCTGCCCACAGAGGACCCTCCTCAGCCACCCGTGGGACCGCGGGGCCCACCCTGGGCACCCAAACCCCCAAGGGCCCTCCCTGTGCCCCAGAGCTGCTTGCGCCGGGCACTGTGGCGGGAGCTAAGAGCGGCGAAGCCGGGGCTGCTGGGTGCACCGGGAGGCCGTGAACCCTGCAAGCCTGAGGGGCAGGCCCGAGAAGAGGGGCCTCGGGGGCCAGTTCCGGCAACTCTTCCAAGAGAGGCCGTCTTGAGGCCAGGCCCCTCGGCAGGCGGCCCGTGTGCCTTGGCGTCAGCGTCTCTCATGTTGATGAAGTGCAGATGTGAGCGTGTCGTGGCGGGGACGACAGGAAGCGCGGAGCTGCAGCGGGCTGGCGGCTGTCCAAAGCCCAGGGCCCCCGGTCCTGCGTGCAGGCCGGTGGCGGGGCTCCCGGGCCCACAGCCTCAGCCCCGCGGCCAGGGCTCGGGCTGTCCTCCCGACACATGCTTGTCCCCTGCTCGTGCGTACGGCCTGCCGGACCCCTCTAGCCTAGGAGTGCACCGGAAACCGAGTCGGGAAAGAGCTGAGATGAACCGCCGGGTTCCTTTGCTTCTTTGGGTTTTGCCCCTCCATCATACGCAGATGGCAGCCATCTGTGCTCACAACTCGGCAGAGGGTGGGGACACACGAGGACCCCGGGCCCCGGCCCGCCCCCACACTGGTCTCAGCCTCGGGTGGAGAGTACGTTAAAGAAGGCTCTGATGTGGAACGCGTCCGGAAGGGAGGGGGAGCCTGTTTCCATCCAGTACCTCACGGCGGCCCTGGCTCGTCCGCCTGGTGGAGGAGGGGCAGCGACTCCATCAGTTCCGTGAGCCGGAAGAGAGCTCCTGAGCTCTGACTGCGACCACCAGGCTCACCGGTCACCGCCGGCCCTCCTGGAGCCCCGGCCACGTGCTCACGTGCCTCCGCTGACAGGAGGTTCTGCCCTGACAAGCGTCCCCTCCCTCCCCCTTCCTCAGCAGTCCCGCTCTTCACAGGCAAGGCTGCGGTTAGATGCACTGACCACACAGCCGGGGGCCCCAGGGGCGCCGCAGACCCAGCCGCCCCCTCCTTGCCCGCGCTGTGCAGAGAGGATCTGAGTGCAGGATGCACAGCGCCAGGACCCCTGAATTCTATTGTTTCCCAAGGTGGGAGGGGGAAGCTACCTCAAGGCAGAAGTTTCTAGACCCAGGGAGGGCAGGAGCCCCAGGTCATTGTCGGCAGGAGAGAGGTTGCTGGAAGGTTAAGGTGGGGGGTGGGACCCATACCTCCGAACCTCCCCTCCTTGGGGCTGCGTGGGGTCACGGGGGCCCGTGGGTATGAGGACAGGGACGGGGTCCGGGGGATGTGCTGGGACCCCTGCCTCTGTTCAGCCCAGGTGAGGGGCCCTCCGACCCCACGCTGGGCATCGTGCACTGGTCCTCAGTCCATCAGGCTTGGGGCCCCGCACCCCCTTCCCCAGGCCCCTTGGGGTGTGAAGGTTCTACGGCCCCCCCTCCCTGTGGCCTTTTCCCTTCTTCCTCGGCCCAGCTGAGGGCATGGGCAGGTGTGTTTCAGAGGAGCATTTGCACAGCAGAAGGCCATCAAGGCAGGGAGGAAAACGTCCTGAGCACGTCCCTGGCCCTGTCGGTTGCAGAGGACACGCAGGTGGCCTTCAGCCCCGGGAGGAGTCGGGGCCCCGGTTTGCCGTATCGCTGTGCCGAGGAAGCCCGTCCGGCACGCGTCTCTGCGGGGCTGGTGGCGCGAGGGCCCCAAGCTGACACGGCTGCCGTGTCCCCCGCACAGCGAGGCAGTCTGGGAGAACATGGCCCGCGTGTGCGTGAAGACCCAGCGGCTGGACGTCGCCAAGGTGTGCCTGGGGAACATGGGCCACGCGCGCGGAGCCCGAGCGCTGCGCGAGGCCGAGCAGGAGCCAGAGCTGGAGGCCAGGGTGGCCGTGCTGGCCATACAGCTGGGCATGCTGGTGAGTCCGGCAAAGCCCCAGGGCGGGCGGGCGGCGCAAGGGGGGGGGGCTGCCCTGCGGCCGAGGTAGGGTTGCGGCTGGCCCCACTGGGGAGGCCATGGCGTCTGCTCCTCTGGGTCACTAGCTTCCGCCAGAAAGCAGAGCGAGGCCCCTGAGGCGCCACCGAGGCCTGTGTCCTCCGCCGCTGTCCTCCCCGTCTCAGGCACGTGCGTGAAACTCCCAGGCTGTCATGCACCTGGGAGGCCAGGTGGGGCTGGGATCCGCAGGACGGTGCAGCAGGCGGGATCTCCTCCCCGGCATGCAGGGGCAGCCCCCCAGCCTTCCTGGCTGATGCTTTCTCCCCGCGGGACACACTGCCACGCTGGCCTGGGCATCGCCGCCCCCAGGGGACACCAGCAGGCTTCCTGGAGCCCGAGGGCCCACGCTCGCTCTCCCCTCTCCAGGAGGACGCCGAGCAGCTGTACCGGAAGTGCGGCCGCTACGACCTCCTCAACAAGCTGTACCAGGCGTCCGACCAGTGGCAGAAGGCTGTGGAGGCAGCGGAACTGCGGGACCGCATCCACCTGCGCACCACCTACTACAACTACGCCAGGCACCTGGAGGCCAGCGCCGACCGCAGCCTGGCCCTCAGCCAGTGAGCGAGGGCCCGCGGGGAGGGCCGGGACGGGCCCCTGTTCCCCTGCTCCCTCGGCCAGTGAGCGAGGGCCCGCGGGGAGGGCCGGGATGGGCCTGCATGCCCCTGCTTCATTCTCTGCCCCGGGGAGGGCCTTGGAGGCGCTCAGAAGAAGCTTGTAGGCTGAGGCACCGCCTCAGAGCAGGTGGCAGCCTGCTGGGTGGGAGGCTCAGCAGGGCAGCTGGAGCTCAGTCTCGTCAGAACCTCAGGCCCCCGAGCGTCTCGCGCTGGGCTCCGGTCTCCGGGCCTGGGGTCGCCGGCAGCGCTGAGACCACGGGAGGAGCCACTGCCCCTCTGGCCTTGCAGCTACGAGAAGTCGGACACCCACCGCTTCGAGGTGCCCAGGATGCTCTCGGAGGACCCACAGTCCCTGGAGCTCTACGTCAATAAGATGAAGGACAAGTGAGTGTCGCCGCCAGGTGGTGGGCAGACGCAGGGTTGGCCGTGGTGCCCAGGGGCATCCTGCCGCTGCTTCCCTCGGGTGGGTGGCGGGGTGGGCGGAGCATGAGGCACCCGTGCTCTCCTGCAGAGCTGCGCCCTCCTGGCTGCTGGTGGCGCTGGGGTCCCGGGGCTCCTTTCCAGGGTGTGCGGGCCCTGAAAGGGGTCGTGGGCTCCCCCCAGGACCCTGTGGAGGTGGTGGGCCCAGTACCTGGAGAGCCAGGCAGAGATGGACGCCGCACTGCACTACTACGAGCTGGCACAGGACTACTTCTCCCTGGTCCGCATCCACTGCTTCCAGGGCAACATCCAGAAGGTAGACGCCTCTGGGGCTCCTGGGGGCTCAGTCGGGTAAGCCTCCTATCTCGGCTCAGGTCATGATCTCATGGTTCGTGGGTTCGGGCCCCGCGTCGGGCTCTGTGCTGACAGCTCGGAGCCTGGAGCCTGCTTCCGATTCTGTGTCTCCCTCTCTCTCTGCCCCTCCCCTGCTCACTCTCTGAGTCTCTCACTCTCTCAAAAATGAATAATCATTAAAAAAAATAATAAAGAAGGTCGGAGGGGGCAGGGGGCAGGCCTGCCGGGTGTGGGGAGGCAGAGACATGGCCCCAGGGCTCCCTGCTCTCTTTCCAGGCTGCTGAGATCGCAAATGAGAGCGGAAACTGGGCCGCGTCCTATCATCTGGCCCGCCAGTACGAGAGTCAGGAGGAGGTGAGGCAGGCAGTGCACTTCTACGCGCGCGCACAGGCCTTCAACAACGCCATCCGCCTGTGCAAGGTAGGCGGCCGGCCGGCGTGCAGCCCCTGGTGGCTAAAGCCGGGCAGGTGGGAGGCTCCGTCCAGGTCACTTCAGAAAGAGCAGAGAGTTGTATCGCGAGGCCCTATTCCCCACCCCGGCCTGTTTCCACCACGCCCGCCTCACTCTGGGCACCGGGAGCGTCCGCCCCCCATCCGCCTGCCGCAGCCTCCTTGGCGGTGTTTGCAAAAGCGAGCACTCAGGCTGGCTTGGCGCTTGGGGCCTGTGCACAGCAAGGGGGGACATTCTGAGTGGGCGAGAGTGTCCCCGCCCAGCCTGGAGAGCCCTCGTGTCAGATAGGTCCTACAACATTGTTAATAGGAAGAGAAGGGAGCCCCCCCAGAATTCTGTGTGCAGACCCGGGGAGACATTCGACACTGGAAACCACAGTCATGTAGACCAACAGCGTGCCGGGCAGGGGCGGTGGGCTCCTCGGGCGCCCTCAGCACAGTGCACAGGAGGCCCTGGCGACCCCGTCCCCGCAGGAGAACGGCCTGGACGACCAGCTCATGAACCTGGCCCTGCTGAGCTCCCCCGAGGACATGACGGAGGCGGCGCTCTACTACGAGGACAAGGGCGAGCACGTGGACAGGGCGGTGATGCTGTACCACAAGGTGAGCCAGCGGCCGGGTACCCCGGGGCCTGCCGCCGTGCCGGGGGCGCCACTCGGGCGTTCTCGGGACCTGGGGCCTGGGCGGCCGCTCAGAGTGCCCCGCCATCCACAGGCCGGCCACTTCTCCAAGGCTCTGGAGCTGGCCTTCGCCACCCAGCAGTTTGTGGCCCTGCAGCTCATAGCAGAGGACCTGGACGAGAGGTCAGACCCTGCCCTCCTGGCCCGCTGCTCGGACTTCTTCCTTGAGCACAATCAGTACGAGAAGGCGGTGGAGCTGCTCCTGGCCGCAAAGAAGGTACGGCCTGGGGCCCCCGCGTGGCGCCCACTCAGGCACCGAAGCCCAGGGCCACCTTTTCCAGACACGGTGGATGTAGCTTTGCCGTCTCTCATGGTTACGGTTTCACAAGAAGGCTGTGGCTCTGGCCTGTCCTGGGGGTGTTGGAGCCTGGGAACGGGCTCACCCGTGCAGCCCCTTCGTGAGTCTTCACGTCGTAACCAGGGCGGCGTGCTCGTCCTTTCCGTGTGTGCGGCAAACACACGTGACATCAGATTTAGCATCTTAGCTATTTTCTAAGTGTGTTTAAAAAGTTTTTTAGCTTTATTTATTTCAGAGAGAGAGAGAGAGAGACAGAGCATTCACACGCAGGAGGGGCAGAGAGAGAGAGAGAGAGAGAGAGAGAGAGAGAGAATCCCAAGCAGGCTCCGTGCTGTCAGGGCCCAACATGGGGCTCAAACTCACGAATCATGAGATAATGGCCTGAGCCGAAACTAAGAGTCAGACACTTAGGCGACTGAGCCCCCCAGGCGCCCTGCTCTTTCTGAGTGTCAAGTGCGTTGACATTGTGGTGCAGTCTCCACGTACCTCCTTTCATCTTGCAAAACCGAAGCTCTGTCCCCCTGAAATGCCAGCTGCCCATCCTCCCCTAGCCCCGGCACCCACCGTCTACCTCCTGTGTCTATGAATTTGATGACTCCGGAGACCACACGTAAGTGGAATCGTACAGGATCTGCCCTCGTGGGTCTGGTTTATTTCACTGAGTGTCGTACCGTCAAGGTTCATCGGTGCTGTAGCAGGTGTCAGAACCTCCTTCCTTTTTCCGGCCAAGTAGTACTCCGTTCCGCATAGGCAGTGCCTCGCGTTTCCCTGCCCTCGGACACTGGCTCGCCTCCACCTCTTGGCTCCTGTGAATACTGCTGCTGCGAACACGGGTGTACAAATCTCTCTCCGACCCTGCTTTCAATTCCTGCAGGCATTCCCAGAAACGGAATTACCAGACTATCTGGCAACTCGGTTCTAGTTTTTTGAGGACCCTCCAGACCGTCTTCCACAGCCGCTGCCCCGGTTTTCATTGCCAGCAGCCGTGCACAGGGCTCCCATCCCGCCACGTCCTAACCGTCACTTGTTGGTAGCGTTTTATAGAGAGCACTCTCAGGCGTGTTGCAGCCATACTCTACGTAGAAGGCTTGTCCCTGATAGCCACTGAATGGAGATGAAGAAAACTGTTAGCCATGCGAAATCAGCCTGTCCAAATTGGAAGTTCTTTCTTCCTGAAGCCAGAGTTGTGCTTGTAGCTTCGTGCCTCCCTGGTGAGCGACACGAGAATTCTCGCCCAAGTAAGAGGCACGTGCCGGGTTCTTGGCCAGACCCAGCAGATAGATGCACATGTCCACCCTGCCTAAGGCAGCCCCAGGCCTAATCTGAGCCAGCAAAAATGCCACAGGGCTTTTTCTAGCCAGATAAGTGGATTCTGTAGTTTCACAGTGAAACCCAGATAAGCCAGAACAGCCGGGAAAAATTTGGAAGATTAACAGGCGGCGACGAGGCCCCAAGGTTGTAAAACGCATCGGAGATAGAACACTTGAGGTCGAGTCCATGAGCAGGCCTACGGGTCAGTGGAAAATATTAGAAAACCCAGAAGGAGAACCATTTACGTAGGCACATCTAGCAGGTGCTGAGGAGCACTTCACAACCGGGGGCAAAAGGTGAACCGTCCGCTCAAAGGGGTGGATGCAACGAGGCAGCCACTTGGGGAGGCACGCAAGTAAACCCTCTTCGTCTCCTGTGTCCCAGTAAGTTCCAGATGTGTCTACGATTTAAGTGTGCCAGTGAAACGGCAGCCGGCACCGAAAGCCACGGGACGTCTCGTACAGTCTGAAAACACAGAAGGTGTGTTCTGAGTAGGATTCAAAACCCACTGGGAAAGACTCATTGATGTAACCAAATATAAATTTGAAAATAACACGTGGAAAAAACACCATAAAAAAGTAAAGATAAATAATAAAATGAGAAAAGATATGTTCTACCTCTATCCCAAAGTCTCCTGTTCCTAATATGTATGGAGTTCCTATAAACAGTAGGAAATTTACCAGCAACTCACAAGGAAAGGACAAAGATTACGGACGGTTTCTTTTAAGAAGGAAACGTAGGTGGGGACGCCTGGGTGGCTCTGTCAGTTAAGCATCTGACTGTTGATTTCAACTCAGGTCATGATCCCAGGGTCGTGAGTTTGAGCCCCATGTCAGGCTCCTTGCGGATGGCTCGGATTCTCTCCCTCTCCCCTCCCCCCCAAAATAAATAAGTAAACTTAAAAAAAAAAAAAAGGAAGGAAATGTGGGTGGTTCCAGCACATCAGATTCTTAGCCTCGTTCGTAATAAGAGAAATACAAATCAAAACTCACGGAGATCCCGTTTGCCCCGGATTCCACCCATGAAGGTGAAAAGGTAAGCAAACCCCCTGGATTGTCGTGGGACACAGGTGTGCTCGGGCAGGACAGGAACGCGGCAGACACTGCCCGTCCCGGCCCGGGATCAGTCCCAACAGCGCACTGGCAGGCGGCCGTGGGAGTGGCGCGCCAGGGCTGTACCCGCGTGACGAGGCAGGTGTGCACCTGCGGGCGTGGCGGCGAGGAGCCAGCGTCCTCTTGTGGTGGAGCACCGCGCAGCCATCCAAACCACAGAGGTGGCATCTCCTCCAAGACCTGCCCTCAAGTGAAGGATACAAAATTTCCCCTAAAGTTTTAAGAAAATTGATTCAAACCCTTAACTTAAAAATTTGAGAAGAATCGTGGAAGAAAATCAATTTCTGGCTTCTCTTTCCTCCCACAAGCAGGACAGTGTGCTCTGGGGCTCCCCGCCCCCCACTTGCCCTGCATAGTGCATAGCGTGACACGGTCACCCGGCTGAGCGTCGGCCTCTGCGTGGTGAGCCGCCGCCCCGGGCCCCGTGGTGACCGCCCCTCCCGCCGCCCCCCCCCCCCCCCCCCCGGCGCCTTGCAGCACCACGAAGCCCTGCAGCTCTGCCTGGAGCAGAACATGACCATCACCGAGGAGATGGCTGAGAAGATGACCGTGCCCAAGGACTCCAAGGACCTGTCTGAAGAGTCTCGGCGCCAGCTGCTGGAGCAGATCGCCAACTGCTGCATGCGCCAGGGCAGCTACCACCTGGCCACCAAGAAGTACACGCAGGCGGGGAACAAGCTCAAGGTGAGCACGCCCGCCGGCGGGGTGGCACCCACGTGCCCGTGAATTGCGTCTCCGCTTGCCCCAAGTTTAAGCGAGTTTAAGCCCGACCGACTTTCCCTGCCCGGGCTTGCCTGCGTCCTGCGGGGACCAAGGAGCCCTGAGCTCCCTCTGGTGGTGAAATCCTCGTGAGCCCGCCTGGCGCTTCCCCGTCTAGGCCATGAGAGCGCTGCTGAAGTCGGGGGACACGGAGAAGATCGTGTTCTTTGCGGGCGTCTCGAGGCAAAAGGAGATCTACATCATGGCTGCCAACTACCTGCAGTCCCTGGACTGGCGGAAGGAGCCGGAGATCATGAAGACCATCATCAGCTTCTACACCAAGGGGCGGGCCCTGGACCTCCTGGCCAGCTTCTACGAGGCCTGTGCCCAGGTACACGCCCTCCGCCCGGTCCCCGGTCCCCCCCGCCCCCGGGGCAGCTCGTGGACCCCTGCGGGCCCTGACGGGTCTCCTCCTTGCAGGTGGAGATCGATGAATACCAAAACTACGACAAAGCCCACGGGGCGCTGACCGAGGCCTACAAGTGCCTGGCCAAGGCCAAGGCCAAGAGCCCCCTGGACCAGGAGACCAAGCTGGCTCAGCTGCAGAGCAAGATGGCACTGGTGAAGCGGCTCATCCAGGCCCGAAGGTGCGTTCACAGGACGGCTGCACCTCGGACCCCACGGAGCCCCCAGGCTCCCCCTCACGGCTGGGAACCAGACCCGGGTGTCACATGCAGCCAGCACTCAGCAGGGAGCCCCGTGAGCCCTGGGTGGGATGTGGCGGGCACTCCGTGGGGAGCCCCGTGGGCTCTGGGTGGGTTGCGGCGGGCATTCTGCGGGGGTGGGGGCCCCGTGCACCCTGGGTGGGATGCATGGACGTCATGTTGGGTCCTTCACACTAAGTTCCTCCTGGGGAATTCTCAAACCTAGGTGCGTTCCCAGGCCAGTTCCAGAAAAAAACAGAGAAGTCTGGGGTGGGGTGGGGGCAGTGAGGCAGATGTGGGTCAGGAGAGCATGTGTGTGAGGGGAGCCTGGGGCCTTCTAAAGTGTGTGCAGAGCTCCAGCTTGATGGTTGGGAGCCGGCGGGCCACCACAACACCCAGTGGTGCGGGGACGGTTTGAAGGGCGCTTGCAGGCAGCAGGTTGTTGCTGTTTTTAGGAGAGACCATGTAAATTCGGACATGATGCCAGTTTTTATCTCCTGGCAACCCACCCGGCTTTGCCAGGAGCCCGCTATGTGGGCAGCAGGGCTCGGCTTATGCCTGAACCAGTACAAGCCTTTTCCTCATCTGGGAACAGGCTTTTAAAAGAAAAGTTGCAAAAATATTTTGAACCCTTGTACAAAGTGGGGCTCCCTGCTTGGATACGTAAGTTCTGGAATATCTGCTACGCCTGGGCTGCGGGAGGGAGAGAGCAGGACATTGGGAAGCAAGGAGCAGGGCACCCTGGAGCTCCTTCCTGGTCCCCCCGCCGCTTACACCACCCCTGTTCGGCGACGGACCCCGGACCCCAGCGTGTTGTGTCCAGCGCGCCGCTGCGCTGGTCTTCGCTGGTGCTCACCCCCTGCCTGACCTCCTCGGGCAGGGCGCCCTGCATCCCCCTGCATCAGTGTCCCCCTCCAGACTGGTGGGCCGGCAGGGATTGGGGTGACAAGCTGAGTGTAGCACAGTAGCAGGAGTGCGAGCTAGCCCAAGTTTCCATTCAACGAATCGGTGAGTTTATGAATGAACTCAGTAATGAATCAGTTTAATGCATGGGAATTAACTTCACAAAAGTTTCTGCCGCGGACTCCAGGAGCTCCTCATTCAGGTGGGGAGGCTGCTCTGACCCCTGACCCCTGACCCCGGCCGTGTTCCTGCTCTGGGCAGGACATATGCCGAGGACCCTAAGGAGGCGGTCAAGCAGTGTGAGCTGCTCCTGGAAGAGCCCGAGCTGGACAGCAGCGTCCGCGTCGGGGACGTCTACAGCTTCCTGGTGCAGCACTACCTGCGGACGGAGGAGTTCCAGGCGGTGAGGCGGAGCGGGGGCGGGGCTTCCGGGGAAGGGGGCGGGCTCCGCTTCGCGGCCGTCCCCGCCCTCTGAGCCGCAGGTGTTTCTCCTGTGTTTGATTTTTCAGCCTTTTTTATTTGGAATAATTTCAAACTGAGAATTACAAGAATAAGAGAACCCACACATAACCCTTCATCAGATTTGGCAGGTTTAAACATTTTGCTACGTTTACTTACTCATTTTACGTGTGTGTTTTCAAATTTCTATTTTCTACCTAACACGGGTATTTTTCTGAGCGCTCTGAGAATCGCAGGCGCCCTGCCCTTCCCGCTTGGTTCGCAGACACTCGGGTAGATGCCCAGGGCTGGGATGGTGGGGTTGTGTGGTAAGTGTGTGTTTAACGTTTTAAGAAACTGCCAGACTTCTTCCTTTTTGTAGTGTCTTTCTCACGGTTGGTTTCAAGGTTATTCTAGCCTTATAAAATGCACTGGGGAGCATGCCCACCTCCCGTATTTTCCAGAAGAGTTTATGTAAGATTGCTGTGATTTCTTCCTTCCTTGTTAGAATGCCTACCTGAACCCACCTGGCCTGGAGCTTTCTTTGCGGAAGGGTTTCAGTGATTCATTTTAGCAGAGCACTTCTCAGACATTTTGGTGTCTGGACCCCTTTGCACTAGGAAAGTTATTGAGGACCCAAAGACCATTGGTCTGTGTGGGGCGCACCTACCAGGATTTACTATTACCCAATAAAACTAATGTAAAAATATTTGTTAATTCACTTAAACCCGCGATATGTTAACATAAGTAACATTTTCATTGAAGCAATTTTATATTTTTTATATTTTGCAAAACAACTTGAGTGAGGAAAGTAGCACTATGTTACATTTCTCCAAATCTCTCGTCCGGCTAAATCCGATGGGATCAGTTTCTGCTTTTGCACTCAATTTGGTAAAATAGGGTTTTTCTTAGCTGAAATATATGAAGAAAATGTAGCCTCACAGCAATACATAGGTGAAGGGGCCTCTTCAGACACGTGCAGGCCACCTTTGATGCTGCGCCACAAGTCAACAAGTGGTAATTCTTTTTTTTTTAATGTTTATTTATTTTTGAGGACAGAGGATTTGAAGCAGGCTCTGTGCTGAGAGCAGAGAGCCCAATATGGGGCTTGAACTCACAAACTATGAGATCATGACCTGACCTGAAGTCAGCTGAGCCACCTAGGCGCCCCAGGTGGCAATTCTCAAAAGTTAGTTGTGATGTTGGAATGCTGTTGTATTCTGTCACATTTAAAACTCGATGGTCTGTCTCAGATCTTTTACACACGCATCGTTTTATGACATCATGTTGTTTGCGGAGTTAGAAGATGTTGACACATTTCATTATACGTATCAGAACACCATATTTGCAGAAATCACCACCAGCCTCGTCAGAAAATATGGCATTGGGAAGACGTCCGGCTCGTGGTGGCCGATATGTAAGGTTTCTGAAATCCTTCCGTTTGAAAGCTCAGCTTTTATCCTTGGCAAAACTATTGCCTGTTACTCTTTTCCTTGATGTGGTGGCCCCCTTGGTTCCTTTTTGAGACAGTCTGCCACGAACCCGAGTCTGAGTAGCCATGCTTACCTGCAGTCACGTTTACAAGTAAAGGCGGTATTCTATGCGCGAGCGGCCACTTTTGCTCACGACCTCCAAAGCTGTGCCTCGTCTCCGCGCACGTTCGGTACGACCCGTCTTTCACTTCCGCCATCCTGGTGGGTGCGTCGCGGTAGCTCATGGTGGTTCCAGTGCCCCTCTCTCTCTGACCACCAGTGTTGCACAGCTGCTCATAGGTTCGTCTCCTCCTCCAAGTGCCTGAATCCTCCCCTGTCAGTTTGTTGGGGGTTTGTCTTCTCGACGTTGCTTGTGGCCCTTATGAATTCTGGGTACCTTTCCTTTACCAGCGTGTGACCACTAGTGCTTTCTCCCTGTCTGGGGGAAATTCCCTCCTGTCCCTCTCTCCTCTCCTTACGGAACTCCAATTATCTGTGTATACTATCCCCTGGTTCAACTGATTGTCCTCTTTTTTTTCCAGAATTCTCTCTGGTTTTCATTTTTGGCGGTGGCTTTTACTGTTGCTTCAAGTGTACCAGTCCCGTTCAGTACTCTGATGTTGCTCCTGGGCCTGTATTACACCTGCTGTTAGAATTTTCCCCACTAGTAGCTTCTGGATCACATCGAGTTAGCTCCCTTGTCTTTTCTCTCGAGTTTGGTCACATCTTGTTGTCGTTCCTGACGTCTAGCAGTTCCTGGACGTTATGGATAAACCACCATAGAGACTCTGGAATTTTTAGGTTCCTTCCTTCCTTCCTTCCCTCCCTTCCTTCCTTCCTTCCTTCCTTCCTTCCTTCCTTCCTTTCCTTCCTTCCTTTCCTTTCCTTCCTTCCTTCCTTTCCTTCCATCCTTCCTTTCCTTCCTTCCTTTCTTCCTCCCTCCCTCCCTTCCTCCCTCCCTCCCTCCCTCCCTCCCTCTCTCCCTTCCTCCCTCCCTCCCTTCCTCCCTCTCTCCCTTCCTCCCTCTCTCCTTCCCTTCCTCCCTCTCTCCTTCCTTTCCTTCCTCTCTCCTTCCCTTCCTTCCTTCCAGCATTGCAGGCAGCAACAAGAGCCTCTATGCTCAGCACATCACCTTGGGCTTGGCTTGAAGTCAGCCCCTGTCCCCACCACATGCAGCATGTGCTAGCTAGGTTGACCAGAGAGCCGCGTTCCTGCTCAGGGTGTGGGCTCCCCTCAGTGATTGTCTTCTGACGTCTCCTCACTTCTGGCGGCTGCAGTTGACCTCAGTTCTGGTTCTGGTTCTTCGAGTCCGTGAGGGTGGGTTTTCTATGTGACATTCAGCTTCCCACAGTGGCCCTTGTTTGGAGCCTATGGGACTTAGCAACCTTAACTTAGAAGAAATAAACATGAGTGGTGAGGTGGACAGACCTAGGTCTCCTCCGGGCAGGGAAAGAAGGCCCCTGTCGCTGCTCTGGTGTCTCCCATGCTCCCTCGCACTCACCTCACCACCGCGTCGGAGCCCAACCCCAAGGCCCCTGACCCTGGTCAGCGTCCTCAGTGGCCAGGACATCCAGGAGCACTTCTGTCTTTGTCACCCTTCAGCTGTGTCTGGTGACCGTGCCTGCCTTCTGGAAACTGCTTCCTCGCCCGTGCCGACACCAGCTGTGCACGCGGAGGGTGACGCCCCTGGGCCACAGTGCAGCCCTGCGGTCTCTGGCAGACCCCACCCCAGGGGGACACGCCCTCAATTCCCCTCGCTCCTGAAGCTCAGAGCCCTGGCATTGGCCTTGGCCTGCCTTGTGCTTGTGTCCCGTGAGCCCTGCATGGTGCCTGGGTCACACAGGCAGTGGACACATTCTCGGGAAATCTCTTCCTGTGCGGGTGTCCCCCCACCTCGCTTGAGAATGCCAGAGGGCTTGCATTCTGCCCATCCTCCATCCTTCCAACACTCATGGCTCACCTTTCCACTTTCATCTTTCTCTCTTACTTTTTATATCTTGGTTCTGTCTGCTCAAAATAAAATTGCTCAGGAAATTTATCAACTTTAAGAAATGCTAAGATTAAGGGCACCTGAGTGACCCAACCTGTTGAGCATCTGACTTCAGCTCAGATCATGATCTCATGGTCTGTGACTTTGAGCCCCATGTCAGGCTCTCTGCTGTCAGTGCAGAGCCCGCTTCAGATCCTCTGTCCCCCTCTCTCTGCCCCTCCCCCTGCCCAAACCAAACATTAAAAAAAAAGAATACTAAGATCTGGAGCACCTGGTTGGCTCAGTCAGTTAAGCGTCTGGCCCTTGATTTTAGCTCAGGTCATGATCTCGCAGTTCATGAGACCAAACTCAGTGTCGGGGTCTTTGTGGACAGTGTGGAGCCTGCTTGGGATTCTCTCTTTCTCCCCTTCCCCCGCTCACACACGTGTGTGCTCTCTGTCTCTAAAAATACACTTTATTTATTTTTTAAATGTTTGAGAGAGAGAGAGCAAGCAAGGGAGGGGCAGAGAGAGAGGGAGACACAGAATCCGAAACAGGCTCCAGGCGCTGTGATGTCAGCGCAGAGCCCGACCTGGGGCTCGAACTCATGAGCCTGATCATGACCTGATCCAAAGTCAGACACCCAACTGACTGAGCCACCCAGGTGCCCCTCAAAATACACTTTAAAAAAAAATTAAGATCTGATCTTTCCCATAAACAGTTTCAAAGCTTCTAGAAATTTTGATCACAGCTGAGCTGATATGAAGTGTACCTTGGGAGTGGGCCTTAGAAGCCACATGGGACCCTGTTCCTCCCCTCATTCTTGTGTGTGGCCCTCCCTGTGGGTGCAGCAGGTGTTAGCAGGTGCGGGCAGGCCTGGGCAGATGTGAGCAGGCATGGGCAGGCGAGGGCAGGTGTGGGGCGGGCGTTGGCACGTGTGGAAGGGGGGACAGGTGTAGGCAGATGTAAGCAGGCACAGCAGGCGAGTGACGGGCCTGGGCACACGTGGACAGGTGTGGGTCCTCGAGCACAGGCCGCTCACGGGACTCTCCGGGGCAGCCGGCTGGACCTGTTCGGCCGGGAGTGCTGATCACAGCTGACAGCATTGACAGAAGCTTAAAGTCGGACACCTTGGAAAGGCCGTGCAGTCACAGACAACTGCCCTGTTGGGAAGGTGTCCCTCACCACCTGGGGCGGGTGCCCAGGAAGCTCCGTGCCCCGGACCGAGGGGGTGGCTCCCCTGGTTCTCGCTGCGGACTAACCCGGTAACGGCTGTCCCCACCCAGGCATACAGGTATCTGGAGGAGATGCGGAAGAAAGTGCCCTCCGCCAACATGTCCTACTACGTGAGCCAGCAGACCGTGGACGCCGTGCACCGGGGCCTGGGCCTCCCTGTGATGCGCGCCATGTCCGGGCGGGTCCACCACAACAGCGTCGACGACCGCAGAGAGGCAGACGAGGAGGTGCAGGAGGAGGAAGAGGATAGCGAGCCCTGACAGCCGCTGCTGCTCCCCCAGAACCTGCCAGGGTTCATGGCAAGAGCCTGACTTTCTCGTTGAAATGACAGCTGTGTCTGACACCCCAGGGCACCGGCTGTCCTGCTCAGAAGGGGCCTTGAGGTCCCTTTCCTGCCCAGGGACTTGGTTCCTCTTCTCCAGGACCGTCTCCCAAGCATAGTCTGTAAAGCCTAAAAACCTTGTGGCACTCGATGGACTGCAGATATTAGCGTGTTCACTGCGCCTCGTCCCAACACCCAGGCGAGTTCCAGGAGAGCACGTCTCACGGCTCCCGGCAGGACACGCCATCCCTGACCACGGGGCCCAGCGTCCACTGGAACAGAGACATAGGGGTGGCCAGCACGTGTGTGGGGGGGGTGCAGTTCTCTGCACGAGGCAGCCTGGTGGCTCCGTCCACGTGGGCGTGTCCCATCACCAGCCCCCACCGTGAAGGGCTGGCCCCACGACATGTCCGTGCAGGGAGGGGGACCTTGGGGTCTCCCACCCCCAGCTCGTCACCAGCTGCCAGAACCGTGTCCCCCTTCAGAGGGACATCGAGGCACCGCGGACCCTGCCTGAGCAGTCAGTGCCAAGAGGAATGGGTTTGAACACCTCTGGCTCCTTTTTATTCTTCCACTTTGTTGCTTTTTAAAGTCTGCGTTCAGGTGAGGAACAGGCTTGGGGACAGGCTGAGAATCAGCCCATAGGGGCCCCAGCGGCTCCCTCCCTCCTCGGGGACCCCCCCCCCTCCTGCCATGTTCGGGTGGCCCTGTCTGTGGACGCAGGGCCAGAGGCCCTCCCGCGGGCTGCTGGCGGGGCGGGCCTCCCTCTCCAGTGAGGACTAAGGAGAAGCGAGGGGGAGCAGTCGGTCTCTGAGTTTCTCCAGAAGCAGCAGGGCTTTCACAGCCAGCATCCTGCAGTCCTCGTCCGCGTCCCGGTCAGCCACATCTGCCAAAGACGAAAATAGGGCAGGACATCGGCGGCGCCCACAGCCGGGCAGGCCAGCCCTCATTTCCTCTTAGGGAGTCATCCCACACGAGCCCCCACAGGGCCTGGTGGGGCCTGGCCGTGTGCGGGGGCAGCACCCCACTCTCCCTGGGGCTGGGCGCCCAGCCAGCGGCCGGCGACAGGGAGGCAGCGGGACGGAGCGGACACCATCGTCTCCGCGGGGAGGCCACCGGTCCCGGGAAGCGGGACGCCACACGCCTGTGGCACGGGGCCCGAGGACCCGGAGCCGACCGGACACGCGTGATCGGACAAAGCCCAAGGGTGCTCTGCCAACTAACTGACGCGACAAGAGGGGCCCGGCCTGAACCCCGGGCCCCCGAGCGTGGCGCCACGTCAGAGTGTCTACTCCCGGCCTGGAGCCCCGGGTGGACACCGGTGGGTGGGCAACACAGGTGCCTACGGGCAGGAGGTCACGTGTGCTCCAACAGACTTTTCAAAGAGAACACTGTGGTGGGGGTGGGGGGGAGGGTGCAGGGACGTAAGTTTATCCAAGTTAGTTGGCGAGTCTGGTGAGGTAACGTGCCTCCTGCATGGCTCTTGTGACCTTACAGAAGATACAGAATTTTCCAGAACAAACACACACGTCTCCCACATCGGGGCACCTTCTCTTGGGTCCTCCTGCAGGACCTCCCCAAAGTGACTCAAGAACAGCTGAGTCCCCACCCCCCACCAGGGACCATTTCGTGCACAGACGGGGGGGATGTGACGGTCCTGGGGCCTCTGCACCGCCCCGTGCCCCGATGGCCACTGCACCAGCCTCCAACCACCCGCCTCGCCCGTGCAGCTGGGGGCCTGGCACTCACCCGCCAGCCAGGATCGGGTTTCCAGCAGCTCGTCTGGCAGGTCTGCCAGCAGTCGCTCGGCCGCAACACTGAGGAGGACGGAGGAGACCGCGGACAGCAGGCCCCGGCGCACGTAGCTGCCAAGCCAGGCCGGGACGCTGAGCGCCGACGGAGCCCAGGCCAGGGAGACCCCGCTTCTCCGCGGTACAGCAGACCCACGGGCAAGCAACGCCCGCTCCAGCCGCCCTGCCCCTTCGTGCTTGGGAAGCACCAGGCCGCCCCGCCTCTCGGCCACGCCCACGGGAGTCGCCCCCCCCACCTCCTGCTGTCCTGGGAGCCCCGCCTCCACGTCCACGTGGGACCACTTTCCTCAGCCACACGGCCACTCACGCGTCACTGTGGAAGCGAAGGGTCCACACGAACTCCAGGAGGGCCTTGCCCATGGTCACAGCCACCTGAAACAGCACAGGCCAGTGGGCAGGGGTCCTGGCACCCAAAGGTGGGTCCCAACAACCCAGCCCCAGGGCCAAGGGGAGGCCCACCGGGAGGACGGCCACCGGCTCCGCCTCCCACTCACCGTGGTGTTCACAGCCAGGTACATCAGGGCCCCCAAGGTGTGGGCCAATCTCCCGAGAACCAGCTGGTCTTCTCCCAAAAGGTCGAAGGTCACCAGCGGTCTACAAGAGCATCAGGTGTGTGTGTGCGGGACGCGTGGTCGGGGCTCATTCTCCAACCCCTGGGCCACCAAGGGACAGCCAGCGCCCTGGAGGCGCCCCCTCACCGCACGTCCCCGTGTGGCTCCCACAAGCCATGAGGAGAAGGCGTCAGACAGACAGAGCGCGTGGAGCATCGAGGCTCCACGGCGAGGCTCCGGCCCCGCCCACCGGGAACCCGCCAGCAACCCGCCATCCGTGACAGTCACCGCAGATCCTGATGCCCTCGCTTTGCCATTTAAGCTACGAAGGACCGAAAGCCAGGTGGTGACCTTGCTGCTGCCCAAACCCCGCCACAGACCCCGTCCTGGGAAGCCTCTGGTACTCGAGGGCGTCCAGGCCTCCCGCTCACCTGTCAAAGTGCCGAATGAGTGGGAAGAAGAAGTAGCCAGCCACCGAGCTGAACTGGTTGGCGCCAGCGTCCCGTCCCCGCCTGGCAGAGCCCTGCAAACATGGTGCGCACAGGTGCCGCGTCCCTTCGCTGTCCCGTACGCACGCCCGTCACAGCCCCGGCCCACGCGGACACGGCACATACAGGCCGTTTCTTGCTGACGCAGAATTCCGGGGCTTTTTTCGCACTTGCATATTAAAGCCATGCGGCTCTGATGCCCTAAGGCACGTGTCCCGACACGCAATTTGTACCCAACGCCCTCCCTCCACACAACAGCAGTGTCGGTGCCGCCCCGTCCCCCACCAGGACCTGAGCCGGGGCTGGCTGACCTGCGAGAACCGCCGGGTCTTGTTTCTGATCCGCTCCTCCACGACCGCGCGCCAGGCGGGAGCCACGGCGCTGCCGGGCAGGGGGGCGGGGCCCCGGGGGTCGCACTGGGGGGCCTTGGGCGCGCGGCCAGGCCGAGACAGCTCCTGGGCGGCCAGAGTCAGGACCTAGAGGAGCGGGAGACCCGGGGCAGCGGTCCTTGTTCTAGGGAGGGGCGGCATCTTCTCAAACCCGAGGTAAACTGAGTGCCCGTCGGCGCCATCGGCCGTCACAGGCTGCGCCAGGGAACATTCTGGGGACCGCACAGGAAGTCAGTTCCGGCTACCCCAGGATCGCTTCACTTTGTGGGGGACAGAAGGGAAAGGCGGCCCCGCTCCTGCGCCCGGAGCTCCTGCGGTTCCAGAGCCTCACCGACCTGCTGCCCAGCCGCCTGCACACAGGTGGGCCCCGGAACAGGCCTGCGCCGTCACATGCCTGGAGCCCTGGAACAGGCGGGGCACGGACAGCAGCCTGGTGGCTGCAGGCACCCGGCCGGGCAGTGAGTGCTAAGGGCTGTTCCTCTGAGGGTGACACAGGACACTGAACCGTCAACGTACCAGGTGCCCCTGAACTGCAAGCACGGAGGTGGTGACTGTTCAGCGCCGTCTCATGAGACACGCAGCATAACGCTTGCCGTCTTGACAGCCGTGCGCGCACAGCTCAGCGGCAGCAGGTGCTTGCACATCGTATGGCCGTCGCCACCATCGTTCCAAGACTCCGTCTTCCCAGACGCAGCCCTTTCCCCTGCGACGTGCCCTCCCCGCCGTCTACTTCAGTCTCTCTGATTCTGACGGCCCAGGGACCTCACGCAAGTGGAATGCTACAGGGTCCTCTGGTTCATCCACGTTGTGGCAGGTTACCACGTCCCTCCTCTGCGAGGCCCAAGTAACATCCCGACGTGTGCACAGACCACATTTTGTTTGTCTTAAGATGGGGAACTGTACCGCGTGGGAATTCTGTCCCAATAAAGCTTCTGTCTCAGATGAAGGACACGGCCCCTACTGAATCCTGTGCACCGCCCAGAAAACACCAGGCAGCTGCCAGTCCCAGCCCCTGGGTCCAGCCACGGGGGACTTGGGGAGGCCTCTGGTCCTGACCGTGGAGCTTTCGGCAGGGCGCTGTGCCAGGCCTGGCCCTCGTGAGGGCAGCTTGGGCGTGACAGGTGGGACGGAGGGCCCCGGGGCACTTACATCCAGAATGTCCATGCGCTGTCGGAGGCTGAAGTTGAGGGCGTAGAACTGCGAGGTCAGGTACTCTGCTACCTGAGCCAGGCACACGAGAGGCCGCTGTGGACGCCACCCAGAGGCAGGGCCCCAACGCAGACACTGACTGGGCGGCGGGACGGGGACTCACCGGGGCCGGGTCTGTGACCACGACGGCCACAAGGGCTCTCTGGCGCAGCCCCTCAAAGCCCTCCACGCTCGTCTTCTCCTCCAGGTGCAGCAGCACCTTGGCCAGCTCCACACTCACCTGTGCGCAGGGGTCGGCGTGCCTCAGGCCCTGCGGCCCTGGGCCCCCGCAGCCCTCCACCTCCCCATCCCTGCCACGGGCCTCCTAGGCAGACACACACCCCTCCCCGACGTCCCTGCCCCACTCACCTCGCGTGCAGCAGCCGGGTTCCTGATGACCAACGCCTCGAGGGCCCGCAGGGCCGCCTCCCAGCGCTCCCAATCCTCGGACGAGGTCAGGGCTGCACAGAACACACACAGCCCTGCACTGGTCCCCAGCCCTGACCTTGCAGAGGCAGAGCCGGCAGCCAGGGTCTGGACCCTGGGCAGAGGCAGCCGAGTCCCGGGACACGCAGGGTTCCTACGGCTCAGCCACCCCAGGGCAGGCGCTTGGAGGGGCCTCCCGCCAGGGAAGAGACCCACCTTCCACGCAGTCCCGAACGTAGGTGGGTGCCTTGCTCTTCTTTAGCTCTTGGTCCCCCGACATGTCATAGGGGACAAGCTCATCGTCACTGGGGAAGCAACAGAGACCGGCGGGGCCTGCCCGTCACCCGGGAGCAGACAGGCCGTGCTCCTGAGTCCCGGGAATTCACCCCAAGACCTTGCGCCTCAGGAACGGCACACTTTCCTACGGGAGGGCACTCGGAGAGAGGGCGGCCGCGGGGCCGACCCGTGGCCTCCAGACAGCGTGGGCCGTCTACTCCCACGCTCATGCGCGGCTCTGAGGCCAGCGCGGGACTGCTCCCCCACCTCTGTAGTTTCTACCCGAGGCCTCCCCCTACCTGTCCAGGTCAGAGCCTGAGCCTTCCGGCAGGGCCTGGGGGACGCCACCGTCCACGCTCCCTCTGCCGGGGGTCCCTGCAGCCTCTGGAGTGACGACAGGGCTGTGGGGAGCAAAGAAGGAACCCGTCGGGAGGCCCCACACAAGCTCCTGGCCCCGGAACCCACCTTCCCCAGGGAAATGCTCTTCCGGCCCCCACCCTGCGCTTCTCGGCTTCTGTCTCAGCAACGAGCCCAAGACGACGAGGTAAGGGAGCAGCAGGAAGCGGGCCCGCCCAGCTTGGGGTGGAGACCGGGGGCGGGAAGCCCTCACCTCGCCTCCAAGGGGCTGCCGGCCGCAGGCCAGGGGGCTGCCAGGGCCAGCATCTCACGGCTCAGCTCGTCTTCCTCGTACTGCAACGCACACGGGCTGGAGCGAGTCACGGGGAGCGCCCGCCACCACCCCCCACTTGCCCCACTTGCCAAGTGTCCACGTGGCAGTGGGCGGTGCTGGGTGCACGGGCTCAGGAGCCCGCCCTCCTGAGGGGCTGCTCTCCCCCCCACCCCCACCCAGGAGGACGTCCCAGGGGCTCAGCAACGGAGGGGAGGGGACGCCAGAGAGATCGCTTCCAAACACCTCCGGAATCCACCCGGGGCATCTGTTCAGGCACCGCTGAGGGGTCAACACGCGGAAGGTTCGTGGGCCTGGACCCCAGAAGGCAAGGGGATACCAGGGAGGGAAACACAGGGCGCGGCCCTTGCTCACCTGGAACTTCAGGGGTGGCCCCTCAGGGTGGAGCCGGGCGCTGGCCACCTCGGCCACGATCATGCCCAGACGGCGCACAACGGGCAGGCTGCTGTCCAGGCGACTCTTCACCCCCGCCATCAGGCTAGTCAGCAGCTCTGGAAGCACCAAGCCCACACTGAGCACTGGGGGGGCCAGTAGGGACGGGCGGGGACAGGAGGGGACAGCTCTGCACAGTGAGCACGGGGGGCTGGCAGGGACAGGCAGAGACGGGGTGGGGACAGTGTCGGCGTGGCCCACTCACCGTCTCGGCTGTCCCGGAGCTCCGCATCCCCCAGGAGCGCCAAGCAGATGAGGACGGCCCTGCTAACGTAGCGCTGCTGCGCCAGAGGTGCGTGGCGGACGGCACTGCAGCTGCCCCACGTCTCCAGGAGCCCCTTCAGTGCCTGGCGGGTGGCGCGGCCCGGTTACACAGCCGCAGCGACCTCCCCACCACAGTGCGGGAACGCACGGGCCTCGGTGCCCCCGTGCTTGCCGGCGTCCTCTGTTCCAGGCGGGAACGTTCTCTCTCTCCCACCAAAAGGTGGTCCCAGAACACCCCAGACAGAGGACCAGACCGCGCTTACCTGTACGAGGAGCGGGCGCCGTCGGCTGTCCGTGGCCAGGTACCCCAGCAGGCTCTGCAGCATGGGCGTCTGGGACAGAAGCCGGGCATCCTGTCACTGTCTGTCGGCAGACGCCCGCTGCCCACCTGCCAGGCTAAGACCCGTCTGCCCAGGCTCCCAGAGCACAAACGGCTCTGGGCTGAGGGTCAGCGGGGTTTCCCGGACAACCGAGCTCAGCTGCACCTGAGCGGGGTTTCCCGGACAACCGAGCTCAGCTGCACCTGCTACGGTCACTTCTCCTGGGCCCCCAGGGTGGCCCTCGGCCCACGCCCTCACCGAGTACTGGTACTGTAGGAACAGAAGTTTCCGGGTCATCACGAACTGGGCCTTCTTATTTTTCATCACCAGGTTCCCCAGCAGCCGTGAGAGGACTTCAGGCCTGTGAGGCACAGTGGGGGGGGGGGGGGCGGGGAGAGGGAAAAGCATGAACCCCAGATCTCAACAGGTCCGAGCTGCACCCCTCCCCAGCTCTGTGCTAACCACTGGGAGCCCGGGGCCTGTGCTTCAGCTCGGACTCCGTCCTGATTCGCTCTCCTCCTGGTAACGTGGAAACCTGAGACAGCCCAGTGCCTCCGTGCAAGAGGATGTCCTTTCCCCGCTCTGCCCAAGCGGAGCAGGGGTGGCCAGGCTTATCTGGGAAGGGCCAGAGAACAAAAGCTCTATGTTTACGGGCCATCGGTCTCCGCAGAACTCCTGCAGCCAGAAGCAGCCAGGGGCGTGTGCGTGAGCGAGCGCGGCTGTGGACCCACAAAACGGTTGTAAAAACGCACGGTGGGCTGAGTTTGGCCCAAAGTCCGCAGTTTGCAGACGACTGGTGTAGGGTGGGATCCCTCCCCGCTCCCCTCCATGGGTGAGAGCCCAGCAAACCCTCCAGCCGGTGTGGAAAGACGGGAGGATACAGCCCTTCCTCCCTCGGCCCTTTCACGTTCTACGCAAAGTCGTAAAGATGACAAGAAAAAGAAAAAAGAACGGCAGCAGGAACCAAAAAAACAGAAACAGAAGAGACAAACCCATGCAAACCAACCCACAGCCTCAGGGCAGGAGCGTGACACAGCCCGGAAGACAGAGAAGCCATCGGCTCGCGGCCTGAAGCGCTTACAGGGCAGTGTGGACACCTTGTAAAAGCCACAAACCAAGGACTAGCTGGGAGGGACCAGAAGCGCCTGGCAGGGGGTGAGTGCCTTCCTCACATTATTTTGCAAATAAGCACCCGGCAGCAGAGGGGGTGAGACCTCAGACGGTTCAGAGAGAGAACACGGGTCCCTGGACACACACACCCGCGCCCAGAACCGAAGACACAGCCGGCGGGACCCAGCCAGCAGGACCCACGCTCACGCACTCGCGCCAGGGGACGCCGTCTGAAGGCGGGCGCCATCGCACACGCACATGCCTGCGCAGCCCCGGGGGTGGGGGGTAGCGAAAGGGGTCTCCACGGCCACAGCCAGGGGAGGGGCTGGGCTGGGCCGGTCCGCCACGGCCTCACCGCATGAGGTCCGACAAACCAGAGGCTTGGGCGCCGCCGCCCGCCCTCCCGGCTCCTTACCCCGCGGCGACCTCCACCAGTCCCGTCAGCAGCGCCTCCACGGCCCGGTCGGGCACACGCTCCGCCAGGCGCCAGCACACCCGCTGCCAGAGGCAGCTGCCCTGGGTGAGCGCCGTCAGCCGCGGCACCAGCACGCCCAGCATCTCCTCTGAGGGAAGCACACGGGGGCCCCTGAGCCCGGGGCCGGGGGGCCGGGCGATGGACATCAGCCCACCCGGGGCCAGGCCCAGGCGAGGGAACTGCGCCGTCTTCCCCCTCCCGGGAGGGCCGACGGGAAGCGGGGGGGGGGGGGGGGGGGGGAGACGCCCAGACAGCGCTGCGGACCCCCCGGGACAGGAAACACTCACTCTGCCTCCCACGGACACAGGCTTTCCCGAGCACCTGCGACAGGAAGGAGACGGAGCAGTCCCAGCCACCTGCGGCAAGAGGGAAAGCGGGATTTTCAAGAAGGGCGACGGTTAGGGCCACGGGACAACACCTGCCCAGGCGGGGACAGACCTCGTTTCCAGACAGGCGTCTGTGCGCCGTAAAAGCACCGTTTTTCTCGATCTGATTCCGACTGGAACCTCAACAGCTGGAAGCCAAGAGTAATCGCAAAAAGCCTCACACGCTCTTGCTCACCTAATCGCCACAATGACCCCACAGAGCGGGGACCGGTGTGGTGGCGCGGGGAGGGGGAGGCACCAAAGGCCACGTGAGGCGGGCGGGCAGGAGGAAACAGGACTCGGGGACAAGGGGAGGATGGCGCCCCAGCCCCGCCGGAAGTGGCCACCCTGAGACAGTCACGACGCGCTCAGACGCAAATGCGGTCTCTGCCACCTGAAGGGAGGGGCTGAGACCCTAAAAGGCGAACTGGACGCAGTCACCCAGCCGAGAAGCGGACGTGGCCCACAGTCGCTCTGGATACGTTCAGGACATGCTGGCGACTCCCCCCAGCACAGAGCAGGGAAGGCCTGGCAGGGGCCCCAATGGAACCCGTGGGCTCCCTCCCGATCTACAGTGGCGGAGGCTCCCTTGTGGGGCGGGCCCAGGGACCACGTGAGCACACGCGTGAAGGGCCTCTAGTGGCGCCCGAGCGTGGCACCCACTCCACAGCCTTGGCCGGTGGGATGCTGGACGTGCAGGGGTGAGACCCTGAGCTGCCCCGTGGTGGGAGAGCAGACACCAGGGCACCAGGGCCCGTGGAGAGCAGCCCCATCCGGACGGCTCCACCGGCAGGCCAACCAGGAGCTAAAGGATTCAAGGTCAGCTCCAGCTCCAAGGTCAACAGCCAAGAACGGGTGAAGCTCAGGGTACAGGTCGCTAGCTCCCCACACAGGAGGCAACATCTGACCTGCCAACGGCATCGCCCTGAGAATCCCAAGTCCCCAGAGGCCGTGAGAAGCTGGGGGGGGGGGGAGGGAGGAAAGGGACGGTGGCCAGAGAAGCCGGCCGGAAGGACAGCGCGGAGGGGCCCGCACCTCGGAGGGAGTCCACCACCGCCTGCAGCGCCCGCATCATCTCCTCGCCGAGCAGAGGGAAGTAATTCTGGGGGAGGAACGCGTCCAGGTTCTCCCGCTGCAGACGGTTGCCCAGGCAGTCGGGCAAGCCCACCACCTTGGCGAGGAGCGTCTCCTGGAGCAGCGGGGACGCCGGCTCCGTCACCTGGCGACACTGGCCCTCCATCACAGCGGCCATCCTGCCTGCGCTCAGGAACCTGGCCAGGAGCTGTGCCATCTTCATCAGACGGAAGCTCGGGCTGCAGCAAGAGTAGGTGTGACGCTTGGAGCGGCGAGCCCCCCACCCTCGGCGCCCCCGCCCGGAGGGGGAGCCACGGCCGTCAGTAAACCAGTAGTCCCACGGCGTCATCAGCGCTTAAAAAAACGAGCATTTAAATCCCGCCGCTGGGGCGCCTGGGTGGCTCTTGATTTCCGTTCAGGTCACGATCCCAGCGTTTGTGGGATCGAGCCTCGCGTCAGGCTCCGTGCTGACAGCCTGGGGCCCGCTTGGGATTCTCTCTCTCTCTGCCCCTCCCCTGCTCATGCTCTCTTTGTCTCAAGCTAAATAAACATTAAAGAAAACAAAAGGTCTACATCCCAGTGCCAAATAGCCAGCCAGTGGTGCGGCGTGAGCGCCCGCCGGGCCCCATGGAGTCACCGACGCCACCTCCTCTCCCGCTCCGCGCCACAGGGCGCTTGCCGCTTATCTCCGGAACCGCTCAAACCCAGCTTCGCCACCGCACGAAGGCCGCGTCCCCACAGGCCCGTCCCGTGCTCTGACACCTGAGTCTGGGAACCGCCTTGAGCAAGTCCTCCCCCCCCCCAGGAGTTTGCCGGAGCACCCCGGGGGCCTCACTGCAGAGCTGACAGCCACGAGTGAGGCCAAGGGCCCGCGGACGCTGGCGAGGCCCACCGCCTACCTAGGTCACCTCAGCCCGGAGCTCACCCGCTGCCGAGGCCACCGGGATGGGGACGCTCCTGCCCCCTCCCTTCACCAACACGGCGAGACCTACTGCTGCAAGAGCCTCTTCGTTGCAAGGGAGGTTAACAAACTGCTTTCGGTGTCCAGGGGCTCTGCTCCTCCCGCACCTTTCAGGACACCAAATTCTCACAGAACCTGCTGGTTCGCAACCCTCCCGGCCATGCCCCTGCCTCAGACGTTACAAGTGCCCCGGAATCGGGCCCCCCCCCCCCGACTCACCCGGCGGCACCCTCGATGGACTCCATCAGCACCAGGAAGGCCTGGTCAGCCGGGCCCTCCAGGAAGAAGCTGGCCCACAGCTCCTCCACCTGGCCGTCGGGCAGAAGCCCCAGCCAGCCTGGGCTCAGTCTGCCCACTAGACACCTGAGGAGGGCGGAAAAGTGCACCCTGGCGAACTCCTCCTGCTCCCCGGGAAGGGCTGGGTTCTCCGCTCCGCTGAGATACCGCCTCAGGGACCCCAAGGTGGAGAGGACGCGGCCGCCATCCTCACAAGAGGAAAGGGTGTGAATCGCTTCCCGCACGGTCAGCCGGACTGCAGAGCGCGCTGGGTCCATCCTGGGGCACAGAGAAGCACATGAGAAGGCCGAGGAGCCCCTGGCATCTGCGCCAGTCACAGCTCACATACGCTCAGACCCTCTGGCCCCTCTCGTTAAGCTTCTGGGGACCCCATCTCTCCTCACCCCTGCTGTCACCCAGCAGTATCCTCCCCTCCGGCATCCGTCACCATTCCTACCAAGAGTCTGTGTCATAGCTGGGGCCTCCATGATGCCCTCTACAGTAGGGTCACTGTGCCCCAGGGCCACAAGTGGGGGTGCTGTTGGCATCTCGTGAGCGGGTGGCAGACGCCGGGGATGCTGGTTTCACAGCCCACGTGTGCAGGACAGCACCCACGACAGAGGGTGATCCAAACCCAAATGCTAACAGTGCTGAGCTTGAGACCCTGGGCTACCTGCGTTGCAGCATTTCTAACTGCCTGACCGTCCGTCTGACAGACTGTCCGTCTGCCAAACCCCCTTCTTTCCCAGAAACCATCCCATCTGTAGGTAGTATTTGGGGTCAGGCGCCCCTGCAGCATTGAGTGCCGTTACGCAGGCACCTGTCCATCACCAGTGACCCAGCCCTAGATAAGCCTGCCTCAGGGGACCAAGGAGGGTCCCCAACAGCCTAGGGCCTCCTCACCCAGCCGGGTCTAAGCGGGCTCCGGTGGCCAGCTAACACGCCAGCGACCCGCCAGTACCACACCCCCCTTCACAGCTGTGCCGGGAGCCCACGTCACGGCGCCCAAGTCACGGCGCGGCGAGCAGGGGTCCCCGAAGCGGGGGGGGGGGGGGGGCGGTGGCGAGTCTCGGGGAGCGCATGGGTCTCCGGGGCGGGAAGGGATCTCGGGGTGGGCGAAGGTCTTAAGGGTAGACGGGGTGTCGGGGCGCGCACGGGCCTGGGGAAGGACGGGGGGGTCTCAGGGTGGGCCCGGGTCTCGGGGAGCGTACGGGTCTCCGGGGCGGGAGAGTGTCTCGGGGAAGCGCGCACCCGCTCGATCTCGGAGTCTCCAGAGTGTGCTCAAGGCCCGCCCCGCCGCTGCCGCCCCGCGCCGATTCGCCACGGTCGCCGAGGCCCAGTTCCGCAAGCGGTTCGCGGACTAGAGACTGAGAGCGCGGAGCACGAGCTCCCCGCGCGCTGGCAGAGCTGCTGCTGAATTTTTCGAGCCTGCGAGGCCGGTCCCGCGGGCCGATCGCGACGAATCCGCCGCGAGGCTGGGGAAGCCGGAAGAAGCGTGGGCGAGCGGCCGCTTCTGCGCCTGCGCCGGGCGGGGCGGGGCCCTGGTGGGCGGGGGCGAGCGCGCGCGCCTCCGCAGACACCCGCTGAGCGCGAGCGCGCTCCCGGCCAACTCCGGGGCTCTGAGCCGCGGCCGCCGGCTGAAAGCAGCGAGGGCTCGAATGGTTTCGGGTCCCGATGGGCGGCCCAACAGGGGTGGGCACCGCACGGTTCCGCGCGGGGGCCGCCAGCCCCAGGTGGCCCTGTAAATTGGCCGAAATCCACTTCCTCGGTGGTCACGTTCCAAGGGCTGCCCTCCGTCCTGACGAACGGGCCGTGGGCAGTGCCGTGGGCGATCTGGAAAGACCTCACAGGGGAGGCGCCGCTTCAGCCTCGACTGCCCTTGCGAGGGAGTCCGGGAAGGGTGTATTCATTCAGCATGCACAAATTAAATGCCTACTGCGTACAGCAAGCACTCTTCCAGGACAGAGAATGAAGAAAATAAAGTGCCCGCTCACAAATCAGGGGCACAAGCTGGGGCGCCTGGGTGGCTCCGTCGGTTGAGCGTCGACTTGGGCTCAGGGCGTGATCTCCCGGTCCGTGAGTTCGAGCCCCGCGTCCGGCTTGCTGCTGTCAGCCTGTCAATGCAAAGCCTGCTTTTGGATCCTCTGTCCTCCTCTCTTTGCCCCCACCGTGAGCGCGCGCTCTCTCTCTCACCTTCAAAAATAAATAAACGTTTTTTGTTTTTAAGTTAAAAACAAATCAGGAGCACAGTGAGATACAGGAGCGATAATGTCCGTCGGCAAAGAGAGATAAGAAAGTTCAAGCAGGCTGAGGAGTCTCCTGTTGGAAGGTTCGCCCTGGGTGCAGGCAGGAGAACGGCCGGTAGGGGGCAGCGGCGGTCGCAGGGTCGCAGGTCTATGGGCCTGGCGGTGAGGACGGCTGGCCTGGGATGCTTCTGCAGGAGCGGAGCCGATGGAGTGGGTGTGGGCTGTGACAGGTGCGAGGAGTCCAGGACGATGTCTTCCTGGGACTCGGGGAATTCCTCCCAGTCCGCTTCTGGATGCGAGCCTCACTCTCGGGTTCCTACAGCAACTTCATTCAACTTCCATCCCCGTGTTTTCCCCAAGCCTATGAGGCCCATAGGTGCGCAGAAGATACACTTAAGCCTATACGTATTTGAAAAATGCCTTTGGGCCAGTTCACATTGGAGCGAGATGAAATTTTTTCTAAATTTTTTAACATTTATTTTTGAGAGAGAAAGAGAGAGAGAGCGAGTGGGGGAAGGGCAGGGAGAGAGGGAGACGCAGAATCCGAAGCAGGCTGCAGGCTCCGAGCCGTCAGCACAGAGCCCGATGCGGGGCTCAAAGCCACAAACCACCAGATCATGACCTGAGCCGAAGCCGGACGCTTCGCCGACGGAGCCACCCAGGCGCCCCATGAGCGAGATGAACAATTTTAAATGAAACTAACTTGGGGGCGCCTGGGTGGCTCCATGGGTGAAGCGTCCGACCTCGGCTCAGATCATGATCTCACGGTTGGTGACATGGGGCTCTCTGCTGTCAGTGTTTGAGACCCTCGGTCTTCCTCTCTCTCTGCCCCTTCCCCACTCAAACTTACTCTCAAAAATAAATAAACACTGAAAATAATTTTTACTCAGAAATGCTAAAGTGTGCTTGTGTACTTTTGGCAGCCAGCGTTCAGTTCTCTGAGGAATGTCTCAGTCTTTCCCACGTGACCAGGTGTTTCCTCTGCGGACACTTTTAGCATCTTCTCCATCCTCCGTGGGGTCCTGACCCTGGAGGAGAGACCTGGCCCCCTCTGGCGTGTGGCCTTGGGGATGGTGGGTGCTTTTGGCTGTGACACCTTCCTGGATTATCTTCCCCACTTCCTTGAGTCTCACTCTCTACACTCGTGTTTTATCGGGTTGACCTCAAAGGCTGTTTTTTTCCCTTTTCTTCCCCATCTCGTCATCTTTTTGCCCTACTTTCTGGGCAATCACTCAAACCTTGTCTTTCAGCTTTGCGGATTTACTTACTTATTTGGAAAATCCTCGTTTTCATTTTCAAGAGCAACTTCTTCCTCTTGATTATTCCTTTTCTCATAAGATCCATTTTTTTTTTTTTTTTTGGCCTTGCAGACACAAAGCTTTTCTTCCCTCTCCGGGGGTAGTGATTAAGATGTTTTTGAGCTTTTCCTTGGCTCTTGGCATTGTTCCGCCCGGGGAGATTTCTGTCAGCAGGTCCCAGTGTCCAGTGACCCTTAGCTGAGCCGTCACATGAAACATGAGACAGTGAAGGGCGGGAAGCTCTGTATGTGGACGAGGGGAATTTGTTTTGATAGATGGGGGAAGGGAGGTGCTTTTTGTTGGTAAATGCAAGTTCCCCCAGGCCCGAGGAAGCTCCCGCCCTTGAGTCGCTGGATTCTACTCCTGAGACCAATATTGCCCTGTGTGTTAATTAACTAGAGTGAAATAAAAACAAAAAAAATCTAAGAGAATTTTTTTAAAATAGCTCCCACCCTCCTACCACCTACCTGGGGGCAGGTGCCTGGTTTTGGTTGCTGCTTTCTGGAAGCTAGCGGAACCTCAGAGTCCCAAAAGCCAATATGTAGACATTTATTTCGATTACTCGCTTTCAGCATTAGCCTTAAAATCAGTGAATTTTGTGTATAATTTCCACTACGATTATTTTTTTTTAACTGGCGATGAAGGAGATTGAAAGTCACCTGACGCAGTGCACCTGCACGCACTTGCACGCCCGCACACGCTTGCACACTGCAGACTTGCACACCTACACGTGCTTACATGCCTGCACACAGCTGCATATCCAGTCTTTCCCCGGGCAATGCTGTCCCATCACAATAGGTTGTGAGCCCCATATGTAACGTTAGGTTTTCTGTTAGCTGTACTAAAACAGTAAAAAGGTCAGGTGAAGATCATTTTAATTTTAACACGCGTGTTACATACACAATACAAATATATATATACGTACGTCTTAAAGTAGGCTCCACACTCAACACGGGGCTTGAACTCATCACCCTGAGACCAAGAGTCGCGTGTTCTACTGACTGAGCCAGCCAAGCGCCCCAAGAACATATTTTGTTTAACTCAGTCGATCCAGAATATTACCATTTCAATGTCACATGTAACGTACGATGCTTGGTGAGATCTTTCACATTCTTTTTTCGTATGAAGTCCTGTAATCCAGTGTGGGTTTCATTACACCCGTGGTGCAGCGCAATTCCGACCAGTCACATGGCAGGAAAGGGGGGGGTGGTTGCTCCGGGGTCAGACGGCTCGGCTCCAGAGAGCCACCTGACCACATCCCGCGGCAGAGCTGACGTGCAGAGGAGTCGCCAGCTGCAGGAGGTCGAGCAGGCCCTGGGGACCGGGCAGCTCTGTGTCCAGATTCATGCGAGTCTCTTCACTGAAGCCTGTGCCGTGTCCCAGCCTCCCCACCATCCCTGCACACCCCTAGCCTCTCAAACCTCCGTGTCACAAGCTGCATGGTGGTTCCCAAAAAGTAGATCCAAGTTCATGAATGCAAGCTTATTCAGAGAAAGAGTCTTGGTGGATGTAATTAAGTTACAGACCTCAAGATCGTAATGGATTATGCAAGTGGGCCCGAATCCAGGGAGCAGTGTAACTTACAAGAGACAGAAGGACAGAGACACGGGGGAGAAGCCCGTGGGAAGACAGAGGAAGAGAGTGGGGTGACGTGGCCACAAGGAGAGCCCAGGGCTGGACCAGGCAGGAGGGTCCTCCCCTGAAGCCTTGGGGAGGAAGGAGAAGGGCCCTGGGACGCTGGTGTCCAGAACTACAAGAGAATAAACTTCCGTTGTTTTAAGCTCCCCTGTGGCGATCACTGGTTACACTAGCACAGCCATCGGCCTAAATAAATGGGGCAGGTGGGGACCTCATCCCAGGGCCAGCTGTAGGGACCGAGATGCAGGGAGGAAGCAGGATAAAAGCACGGTCAGTTCAACACGCGGCTGTGCTCAGACACGCATGGCTCCTCTGCCCCCCAGGTGCCCCTTCGATGGCAGCAAAATGACAAAGGTGAAGGAGCCCAGGGCCAGGGGAACACAAGGGACAGAGACAGCAGCAGGGGCAAGGATCCAACTGGCCTGGGAGGGTGATAGGTGGAGGGTGGAGCAGGGGGAGGCCCAGAGGGCCAGAAGTGCGGCAGTGTCCTGGGCAGCAGCCTACGGCCAGTAACCAATGGAGGTCCAAGGTCAAGGTCCTCAAGGCTCCAGGGGGAGGACCCTTCCTGCCTCGTCCGGCCCCTGGCTCTCCTGGTGGCCACGTCACCCCAGTCTCTGCCTCCGTCTTCCCATGGCCTCCCCGCCGTGTATTCGCGTGTTCTGTCTCTTCTAAGGACACCCTGATTCAGCATGGTCTCATCGCCAGACCCTTAATGACACCCGCAAGGGTCTTTTTTCCATACAGACTCCCATTCACAGGCACAAGGCAATTCACAGAGTTAGGACTCAGACCTACCATTTCGGGGGCCACCATGCAGCCCGCCACACAACCTACACCCCAAAGTAAGTTAAGACGTCTCCCAACCCCGTCCTCTGCCTTATCCAGAGGAGAGAGATGGGCCTCATGGGACTAGCACGCTGGGCCCCACCGCAGACCTGGCCCCGGGGTCTCCCTGGCCCTGGCTGGGCCCTGTCCTGTTTCCGCTTCTCTTTGGTGGGAACACGAGTCCGTGCGTCCCTGCTAAAGCCATCACCTCCGTCTGCCTCTGAGCCAGCCAGGCTAGGGCTCTCACCCAGAAGAATTATTTTCCGGAGAAACTGTTTGCCTCTGTTTTTAAGCTCGTGTCCTTGGGACATGTGACCATCTCCCCGGAGCTGGCCGGCTGGCGGACAGATGCTTTGCACGAAGGTGGTGGAGGGAGGAAGCTCGCTCCCGCGCGTCCTCGGGATGGGCGGCCCGCGGACGACCCTGTCTGTCTTCCTTATTTTTGTGCCTGTGTATCTGCATGGGGTTCTGTCTCAGGAAGCCGGCCCTGCAGTGCAAAGAAAACCATTTTTCGAGAGGCTCCGCAGACTAGAAGAGCAGGTAAGGGTGCCCAGTTACGCGGGGCAGTTGGTGGTGTCACAGAAACAGAGTGGGAAGTTGTCGGCGCTCTGGGGACCCAAACGTGGAGTCCTCGGTTCTTCCGTTCAGCCGATGCTATTGTCACCTGTGGTTGGAAAGCAGCACAGAAGGTTACTTAGGCTCTGTTATGAAGATAAGCCAAGTGACCACGGGACTGGGTGGGCGTCGGGCTGGGAGGGGGCACGGGGAGCCCTGGGGGGAGCAGCTGGAGGGGCGCAGGGTCACGGGGGGGCAGGACCCTGAGGGTCACAGGGCCGGGGGATGTGGGGCGGAGGGGGCGTGGGAGCCCGAAGCCCTCGCCCCACCTAGTGCAGCCCGGGGCCCTCGGGTTGGTCACCCACGTCTCTGAGCTCGGCCGCCCCGGGGCCGCGGTAATCGGCCCACCCCTCAGCAGCGGCCTGGGAATCACATCAGTGCGGAGCACGGCCAGGGCTTGGTAGGCGCCCAGACGCCCGAGCGGGAAGTCATGTGCCGCGTCCTCCCCGGCCCTCGGCCCTTGTGATGGCTGTGTGTCCTCTCTCTAGTTTCGGAGGCTCCAAGAGGTGACCCTCACACACCTGCGGGGCCTTGCCAGCAACTACAACCTGTCCTACGACATTGACACTCGGTTCCAGAGCCTGGCCCTGGAGACCCAGGCCGTGGCCCTGGCCGTGAACCGGTCACAGGCCGCCGTGCAGGGCGACCTGGGCCGTCTCAAGACCTGGATGCAGAAGTCACAGCGCAGGAGCCGGAAGCTGGACTCCAGGCTGCTGGCCTTGGACTCCGCCCTGAGTGACAGGGACAGGCAGCTGGCCCAGGCGGGGAAGGAGCGGGAGGCACAGGGGGACGGCCTCGCCGGCCTGGGCCTGGCCCTGCGGGCCCTACAGGACACGGTGGCCGGCCTCACGCAGCTGGTGCAGAGCCAGGGCGCCAGGCAGGCTGCTCTCGAGGGACGGCTGCAGGTGGCCCGTCCTGGCGCCGTGGCCCCGGGGCCGACTCCGGCCCTGCCCCCGCCCCCGCCGCTGCCCCTGCCCCAGCTGGGGCTGCCAAGCCCAGGCTCCCCGAAGCTGCAGAGGGGCGGGCAGGCGCTCAGAGCTCCGCCTGAGCCCGGGGACCCACCTCAGGACTTCGCCGGCCGTCTCCAGGGGACGCGGGAGCCACCAGGCCCAGGCAGCCGGCGGACCCGGCCGCCCGAGAGACCAGGAGAGAGTAAGTACCATGGCCCGCCCTTCCCCCGCTGGTGCCTCCTTGGGCCTCCGGTCCCCTCTGAACAGCCTTCTCCCCAGAGCTGTGCGGAGAGGACACTGGCCTCACAGTCGCACCTGCTGGCGGGAAGGAGGGGGCCGTGCAGGGGATGGTCTGTCTGCGGATTCCCCGCAGCCTGGGCGTTAGGGACAGATGGGCACACAGGACTGGGGCGCCGCCCGGGGTAAACGCCCCTTCATTCTTGAGTCCAGTGGGCCAGCGAGTTAGAGATGTAGGTCCGCAGCCTGCCAATCGGGACCTCGGAGCAGGTACAGCCGCCCCGGGCCCACCCCCCCACCCCCCCATGGACCCTTGGTCAGGCAGACCTGAAGGGCAATGACCCCAAAGATGTTCACGTCCTGATCCCTGGGCCCTGTGGATGCGTCACCTCACACAGCAAGGGGAACTTCCATCTGCGATGACGCATCCTGAGATGGGAGGGGAGCTGGGATTATCCCTTCTAGGGGAGGCAGGAAGGTCAGGATCGGAGAAGGAGGTGTGACCCCAGGGGCAAAGTTTACACGGATGTGCAGGAGGGGCCGTGAGCCACGGAGTGGGGGCATCGCTAGACTGGAAGGGCAGCAAAGGAACCACGGCTGCCCACGCTGTGAGTTGAGTCCGGGGGAGAGACCCGCGTCTGGCTTTTGACCTCCAACCTGCAGACCCGGAAGACACTGAATTTGTGTGGTTTTGAGCCTCTGAGTTGTGGGGCTCCCTTACAGCAGCCCCGGGGGGCTCAGTTCTGCCCAGGTGTGTGACCGCCCCAGCTCCCGGTGTCCCCGGCTGCGAGACAGGCTGGTGGTTCGGCCGCAAGGACCAACAGGGCCGTGCACAGCCACCCTCGCAGTTACCGCCTGAGGCAGGTCGGCCACGGGGTCTGTGGCCTGTGCCCCACAGCAAGGGCAGTGCCCGCGGTCGTGGGTGCTTCTGCGGCCCCCTGGTGCCCGGGCTGACTCTCCCGTCTGTCCCCAGCCTGCAACGTGGGCCCCGTGCTCGTCTTCCCCAACGTCTCCACCCAGAACGTCGCCTTCCTGAGCCCCGGCTTCCCCGCAGGCCTGCGGGCCCTGTCTGTCTGCAGCTGGGTCCGCGTGGCCTCGGGCCACCTGGGCACCCTGCTCTCCTACGCCACCGAGGAGAATGACAACAAGCTCGTGCTGCACGGCAGGGACTCCCTGGTCCCTGGCTCTGTCCACTTCGTGATCGGAGACCCGGCCTTCAGGGAGCTGCCCCTGCAGCCACTGCTGGACGGCCGGTGGCACCACGTGTGTGTCATCTGGACGTCCACGCTGGGCAGGTACCGGCTCCACGTAGACCGCAGGCTAGTGGCCACCGGCTCCCGCTTCAGGGAGGGCTACGAGATCCCTCCAGGGGGGTCCCTTGTGCTGGGCCAGGAGCAAGACAGCGTGGGGGGTGGGTTCGACAGCTCCGAGGCCTTCGTGGGGAGCGTGGCGGGCCTGGCCATATGGGACCGGGCGCTGGTCCCCGGGGAGGTGGCAAGCCTCGCCACGGGGAGGGGGGTCCCTCCGGGCGCTATCCTCACGCTGGACGACGCCCACCGGGTGGGCGGATTCGTGCAGAGGGTGAACTGCAGCTGCCTGGCGCTCTGTCCCTGAGGCTTTGTTCTCGGGCTGGACGGGGACAGCCTGAGCAGCACCAGCCACCTGTCCCCCGGCCCCAGCACCCCCCCCCCGTAGAGGGCCCCCTCCCGGACTGGGGAGGGGACAGGGCAGCGTGGAGGGGGGGGGGCGGGCCACCGGGCAGAGCGGGGCTGTGGGAGGATGGCAGGCAGGGACAGAATGGGCTGTGACACCATGCCAGCTGGGCCCCACCTGCCAGCAGGCAGCGCAGGACTCCAGGGGAGACTCTCTGGGCTGGGGCTGCCGATGGAGAACCCCGTTTTCCTGGAAACAGTGTGGGTGCATTTGAACTACCGTGGGCCTCTCTAAGGCGGCTTATGGAAGAGTCCTTCTGGGCTGTCCTTGCTCCCGTGTCCCTCGTGGAGAGGACCAGGGATCCATTTCCTGCCCCGGGGCTCCACTGCCCTCTGCCGGGTGCCCTGGGGGTTCCCTTAAGGTGCTGTGGTGGCTGGAGAGGCTGCCGGAGCCGTCGGGACGGGGGGACCCACAAAGGGAGCAGGCTATTCAGGAACGAACGGCAGCCTCGCCGGACCCTCACCGGAGCGCGTGTCACCAAGTTCACCCGTGTCACGGGCGCAGTCCAAAGATGATCAGCGAGTTTACCGAGCTGGGCAACCGTCACTGCGTTCCACTTTGAGGGGGTTTCCACGGCCCCTCACCCGCAAACCACGCCTGCTCGTGGTCGCTCCCGCCGCCCCAGCCGCCGCGACCACGGAGCGGCTCCCCGTCTCGGCCGACCTGCCTGGACGTCGGACATCTCTCGTGACGGAATCCCACTCCGTGTCCGCCTCTGCCGCTGAGCCCCCCGGCCTCGCCCACGAGGCAGCACGTCAGGCACCCGTCCTCTGCTGTGCCCGCCCCCACCAGCTGATGGGCACTGGGGTTGTGTCCAGGCTTCGGCTTCAGCGAATAAAGCTGCTCCGGGCATTGTCACGTGAGTCCCTGTGCAGACACGCGCTCCCGTTCCCTCGAGTGGGCACCCGGGAGGAGGTTTTCGGGGCCACATGGTGGGGCGGGGTTCACTGTGTTGACATCGTAGGGTGACGGACATTAACCCCTCCGGGAGTGGAGATGCCCAAACCGAGGAGGAGCCAAACCCAGGCTCACAGAATCAGGAAGGAGTCAGTGTAGACAGAACAGGGCAGTCGCCCCCTCCCCCCCACCCTGCCCCACGTGGGAGAGGTGTGGAATCACTGAGTTTGGAAATGGGCTAGGTTCTCAGCACTCCCCCTGTTGAGTTTTATTTATTCTTTAAAGATTTTATTTTAAAAAAATTTTTCATTTACGTTTATTTATTAGTCAGAGACAGAGCGTGAGTGGGGGAGGGGCAGAGAGAGAAGGAGACACAGAATCCGAAGCAGCTCCGGGCTCTGAGCTGTCAGCACAGAGCCCGACACGGGGCTGGAACTCACGGAGCGTGACATCATAACCTGAGCCGAAGTCGGACGCTCAACTGACTGAGCCACCCAGGCGCCCCTAAAGATTTTATTTTTAAGTAATGTCCACACCCAACATGGGGCTCAAACTCACAACCCTGAGGTCAAGAGTTGCACACTCTACCGACTGAGCCACCCAGGCATCCTGAGAACTGCCCCACTTTAAAAGTGAGAAGGGGCTCCTGGTGGCTCAGCGGTTAAGCATCCAACTTCGGCTCAGGTTGTGATCCGTTCGTGAGTTCGAGCCCGGCATCGGGCTCTGAGCGGGAGCCTGCTTCGGATGGTGTCTCCCTCTCTCTCTCTGCCCCTCCCCCACTCTCACTCTGTCTCTGTCTCTCTTTCTCAAAAATGAACAAACATTAACGAAATTTAAATAAAAATGAAAAAGCAAACTGGAGAGGCCCCCAAGCCCGCACCAGCTCAGCCTCAAGGGACCCTGGTTTCAGCCCTGCAGCTGCCCTGGGGGACAGGTGACTCCCTCGCTCTCTGCAGAGCTGTGGCCCCAGCAATCTGGGGCCTTCCGCTCAGACTCAGCCAGGCACCTCCCCCTACGCCACCTGTCCATGAGTCAAGGTCTGAGGAGGGGTTCTGGAACTGAACCCCCCCCCACACCGGGTGGCCACGTGAATGCCCCCTGAATCACTGGGCTCTGCTTCCTCTGGAACTTCCCCAGGGCACCACACCTTCAGGGAGAGCTGCGCCTTCTCTTTCTTCCCAGGCGCCTCGGGCTCTTTCTGGAGCTCTGGCTCTGTCCCACTGTGCCGTTAAGGAAGGAGAGAGAACATCTTTCTTTAGGGAAGACTGGTAATCTGAGCAGTATTTCTTCAGAGACAGCTGGGCCCCCTGCATAAAAAGACCGCTCAGGATGTTACTTCTGAGTGTCCCCCCCATTGGGTGCTTCTAACACCCCGGGATCCAGGTAGCTCACAGCAGCACCCCTACAAGTCCATAAACCCTAAACCACAGGGATTTGGCAAAGACAACATCGCCGTGGGCTCTCACATCCACATTCAGGAAACTTCGTGGGAGAGGGGATCCCAAGAGGGCACAGCGGCCTGGGGAAGGGCTTGCAGTCAGGGCTGACCCAGCGGCAGGGGCGGGGGGGGGGGTTCTGGTAAGTGAGTATTTGAGACAAGGGAAGCCATCCAGGGTTTGGAGCAAGGCAGTCTGAATGGGGCCATCCCCATGGGGCCAGTGACAAAGTCCCCTGTGCATTTTGAAGCATGATCTGTCGAATCCCAGCTATGACCTGAGTCTGCCGTGTTTCTGGGTAAAGAGGACAAGACGACCCAGGTGTCCTCCTTATGTTGCGGGGGCCAGGGCCTGATAGGAAGCTGGGGCTGGTTTCTCTCTTCCCCACCTGGCCATCTATCCTCTGCAAGGGCCACTGGTCCCGCAGAAGCACAAGTCCAGGCCCTTCGTCTGACAGTGTTGGCCTTTAGGACCAGCCTGGCCCTGCTTGGCGACAGGGATGCCCCCCACCTCCAGCAGGATCCCTTCATCCCCCATCGGTTCTCACCTCCCTATCACTCAGCTCAGCACTTCTGCTGGCCTGGACCCCATCATCCACTCCACTCGGTCAAATGCACCCAGCCCAACCCTGCCTGCTCCTCTGGGCCGGTGTGTGCCAGCCTCCGTGCCCTGGGCCACAAACTGGAGGCCACCATGCCGCTCTCGTCCACCACCAGAAAGGGCAAAGCCCTAAGACGCTAATGACAAAACACCTCTTTCGAAAGAATGTTATTCTTAGAATTTCCAGAAGAGCATTGCACAGTAACTGTGGGGAAAATTTAAAACCCAGTTGGGGATTTCTTTCCTGTTAGTTTGGTTTTAGTTTTGATTTTGAGTTATTCGGGGGAGGGGCTCTGTTACCTTCTCAGCCTCAGAGCCTCTAACACACTTTTTAAAGTTGTTTGTTTGTTTGTTTGTTTTTTTAATGTGTATTTATTTTTGAGAGAGAGCGCGAGCAGGGAAGGGGCAGAGAGAGAGGGAGACCCAGAATCCTAAGCAGGCTCCAGGCTCCGAGCACGGAACCGATGTGGGGCTCGAACTCACGAACCGTGAGATCATAACCTGAACCGACTTCTGTCGCTTAACTGACTGAGCCACCCAGGCGCCCCTCTGACACACTTGTTACATTTTTTTCTTTTGAAAAGTTTCAAACCTAAAATACAAAAGTTGTAAGAGGAATACATTGCACCATCATAAGTGCTTGGCCTAGACTGACCGAGTCAACATTCTGTCACATTTTGTCCTCCCTGTCGGTGGCCACCTGTCATTATGATGACCAGGCCATCCACCTGTATAGGTCGTGTGTCTCGAGAACAAGGACCTTCCCTGCGGTGACTCCAAGACAATGTTCAGCCTTGAGCGCTGAACCAGACTATCCTACCACCCAGCGCAGGGGCCATCGGGAGCCTCAGTCTGCCCGGTGGCGTCAATCCCGTGTCACACAGGGCGGTCCCAGCCCTTTGTGGAACAGAGCTGCCCAGCAGTTTAGCAGATGCCCCCCAGTCTGCGTGTGCGTGATTCCCCACCGTGATTCTGCAGCAATGCCACAGGGGCCACGTGTCTCACGGGCGCCGGCGACCGCTCACTCCCAGGCAACCCGGCGGCCACGTGTCCACCCGTCCTTCCGCGCTACTGGTCGGCGGCCACCTGCCCTCTTCCCCTTTCCTCTGGTCTCGTCCGCGCGGACGCCGGCCCTCCCCTCCATTCCTGCCGTGACCCGTTCTCGGAAGCCGGACTCCGGTCGGTCACCCAAGCGCCCGAGCGGGCGGCGCCCCTCTCGTCGACCCCAGCTGCCGCGGAGCCCCCACCACCCAGGACGGCGCCGGGCGCGGGACTACAACTCCCAGAAGGCCCCGCGCGCGCGCCCCTGCGCGGCCGCCGTCGCGCATCACGTGGGGCTGGCCTCGCCGGTCACGTGGCCGCGGCGCGGGTCACGAGAACAAACACTCGGCCGCCGCGCTTTCCGGGCCGGTTCGGCCGCTGCTGGCCATGGCCAACGTGTCCAAGAAGGTGTCGTGGTCCGGCCGCGACCTGGACGACGACGAGGCGGCGCCCCTGCTGCGGAGGACGGCGCGGCCCGGGGCGCCAGCCGGCGAGGGCACGCCGCTGCTGAACGGGGCCGGGCCCGCGGCCGCCCGTCAGGTGAGTCCCTTCCGCCGGGAGAGCCCCGGGCCCGCTCCTCAGGCCCCCCGCCGCCGGGAGCCGGGAGCCGGGCGGGTGCGCCCCGGGCGGCCTTGGGCCACGCCTTCCCGGCCGCTCCGTCTCGCGGGTCAGCGGCTCTGGCGGGCGAGGGGTCGCCGGGTCGGCGGTGGCCCCGTGCCCAGCGGGTGCTGGCGGGCGCATCGGTGCTCTGACCATCCCCCTGCCGAAGAGGAGGCAGCTGAGGCTCGACTGGTTCCGGAACGTGCCCCGGGGCCGCTTTGGCAAATGGCAGCGCTGGCTGGAACCTGGGCCCTGGGTTCTGGAGTCTTGGGAGGGAAGCTCTGGGCCGGGTGACTAGTGGGGTTCGAGGGGCCGGCCCGGCTCCACGAGCTTCCGCTTGCACAGTGTTCTCTGGCGGTGGGGAGCTCTGCCGGCCCCCCTTTTCTGCAGGCACCAGTACGGGGCGATCTTAGGAAGGACGAGTATTTCCACCCAGGTGCCCTTAGCAATTAGTTGAAACTGGGGCGTCCACACAGACGCTGGGAGCGAGTCAGGGTGGTTGCGGGGTGGTCAGCACATCGGCGATGCAGTGGAGGTGTTTGATGAATTGCGTGTGGTGTTGATTTTGAGTTCTTGGACTCTTTTTATCCATCGCTTGCTCTTACTGTTTTTGCGTTTATTTTTCAGTTTTTCTTCTCCTGGTCTAGATCTGTCCTTTAGACGTTTGGACAGTGTTTAAAGATGAGAGAGGACCCAAGCCTCAGGCTGTTTCTCTAGGGCTTATCTTTGTACCGCCCCCCCCCCCAGAGGCATCGGACAGCCAAAGCCCACGTCTGCTCTTTGAGTGAAATCTTAACGTTGAAATGCTTTCTGTGTCTATATGAGAAGTGATCTGAAGTGGCTCATTTGGGGGGAGGGGGGACGCATAAGGGTGCTTTGTCATTTTCTTCTTGGAACGTTATTTTTTCCTCTTCTAAAAGAAAGTAACCCGAGGCCTACAAAATGGAAGCATAAAACTGGCTTTAATTAAAGAAATTGGAAACTTTGGGGTGGAATTTGGGTTTATCTCGAGAGTGAACGTGCTGGGGTTTCCCCCTTCTCTCTCTTTTCTTTAGCGTTTCTATTTATTAGTGAGAGACAGAGAGAGACAGAGCACGAGTGGGGGAGGGGCAGAGAGAGAGGGAGACACAGAATCCAAAGCAGGCTCCAGGCTCCGAGCTGTCAGCCCAGAGCCCGACGTGGGGCTAGAACCCAGGAACTGTGAGATCATGACCTGAGCCCAAGTCAAATGCTTAACTCACTGAGCCACCCAGGCGCCCTGGGGTTCCTCGTTTCTCTTTGCAAATAGACACAGGAGTTGGCTCTTATGGTTTTTGTTTTGTTTCATTTTCTTTTTTTAAGAGCTCTTTGAAATCTTTTCTTAAAAAAAAATTTATTCCCTTAAAAAATGCTAAGCTCTTTGTTCATCTGTGTTAGGTAGTAACAGACTAGCCTTTCTTAAACAATTAAGAAAAAAGTTTCTCCTGCACGTACTCAGTGCCCGGCTGTGTGCAGTGTGCCTGGGACACCGAAGCGCACGAAGCAGCTTCCTTCCGACCGGCTGCAGGCTCACGGAGACACAGGCCTCCTGCTCCGGGAAGACCGTGAGGGGCCCCAGAGACAGAAGAGGTCACAGTTGGTTCCATTCTTTTTTAAAAAAAATTTTTTTTAACGTTTATTTATTTTTGAGACAGGGAGAGACAGAGCACGAACGGGGGAGGGTCAGAGAGAGGGAGACACAGAATCTGAAACAGGCTCCAGGCTCTGAGCTGTCAGCACAGAGCCCGACGTGGGGCTCAAACTCACGGACCGCGAGATCGTGACCTGAGCCGAAGTCGGCCGCTCAACCGACTGGGCCACCCAGGCGCCCCTGGTTCCATTCTTGAAGAGTGTGAGACCCTCAGGCAGGCCGATGGCTGGGAAAGGATGAAGGGTGTGTTTGGGATCCTGTGCAAGTTTGGAAAGTAGGTGGGAGTGGGGAGAGAGGCGGGTGGGACCTGCAGGGGACAGCTGCTGGCTTTGAATTTGGCCGTATCTTGCGGAGAGCGCTGCAGGAAGCTGGCCGTTCCGGCCTGAAAGGATCGTAGCCCGCTGTGTGCGGACTGGCACGCGGGGGACTGTAGGCATTTGAGCTGGAAGTGTTGCTCCGCACCCCGGGAGGCGAGCCCCGCAGCCTCCTCTGCCTCAGCGTCCCCGCCCGCAGAAAGGTCCGTGTGCGTGCTACGCTCAGCGCTGTGCCCGTCCCCGCCGGCCAGCGGTAGCCACTGTTCGTAGTCTTCGCGTTGGGAATGGCAGCACGAACGTGACTGTCCTTGGGTTGTCGTTCACGGGGTGACTCCGCTGGAGGCTGACGGGATTCCTCGACGCTGGCCTTTTGGTGGCAGGGTCTGCTCTGGGCCCGCAGGCCGAGCTCAGCGTTAGGCTCGGGGGCGCCCTGGTGCTGCTCTCAGTCCCGGGTCCATTTGGACTAAAATGACATCCCAGGCCAGCAACCCCCCTGCAGGAATGTTCTAGTGAATCAGACGCGGGAGCTCGTCTTGGCCACCTACTGGCCCTCTGGGGTTTGTTGCGTTGTGTCCAGAGTCGCGTGGTGGTGGTGGTGGTGGTGGTGGTGGTGCCACCGCGGCGTGGGCGTAGCCTGCTCCGCTCCTGAAGGAGCTGTTCTGGGCAGTGCCTGCCGGGTGACCTCCCTGCCAGGCTGCTGAGTGCCCCGTGGGGAGCAAGCACGGTGGGCAGGGTGGACTGGCGACCCTCCTGAGCTCAGCCGCCTGCCCAGAAGGAAGCAGGCTGCTCTGAGCCACCTGTGGGATGCTGTCCCCTTGGGCAGGCCCCTGGGCCCGTGGGGCCGGAGTGTGGGGTGATGGTGAGTTATCAGCGAGTCACTGCCGTTGTGTTGCTGGGACAAGAAGAGGGTGTGGTCAGCCAGTCATGGTTACGTATGTGGGTAGCGGGGAGCGGAGCATTTGGAGAACTTCTGGGGGAAATCTGAGGCAGAAGCAGATGCTTCAGCGGTGGGGGGTGGGGTGTCTGCAGGGTTTGTAAATGCAGGATGTTTCCAGGGACCTCAGCCTTGGGAAGATCTGCCTGGGACACCTTAGGGTCAGGAGGCGGGTAGCACTGTCAGGTTAGTGTTTGGAATCGATTCCAGGGATCTTCTCTGGAAGCTGGGTTACCTCCGGGTCTTCCCTGGTGACCTTGGAGCCGCAGACCACAGTCGGGGAGCGCCAAGGGCCAGGGCGGGGTGTTCGGGGAATCTGCCCGGGCGGCTCATCCGTCGTCCTCCCCAGCCCCTTGAGTGCTGGACATAAGCGAGCCCCCCGTCTTTCTCCTCGGTGGTTTCTAGCACCTCGTCATTCCATCCTGGAAGTTCCTCTGCCTTGGCGTCTGTGTCCTGTCCTCCCTTTTCTGTCTGCCCAGCCCCACCTTGGAGGGTCCAGGCTGGTTGCCCCACTGCCCTCCGTGAGGGCTCCCCAGATGGGTGTCCCTCCTGTCTTTAGTACCACTCAGGCAAGGTCAGCGTGGGTGGGACAGACCCCTGTCGTCAGCAAGGAGGCAGGCTGGAGAGCTGAGGGCCAAGACCAGGCCCGGGCCTAGACAGAACGTCCGGGGAAGCCTCCCGGGCAGAGGCCATGGTGGCGTTCCCGTCCCAGACGATTCCGCCCGCCGTCCCCTGCCCCCTCTGCACGGCTCACTCCTTCTCGATGGGGCTCAGCCTGCCGGCCTCCTCGCCCACCTGACCCAGCGTGCCAGGTTCTCACAGGCTCCCTCGGGTTTGCACTCGGTTTACAGGCGCCTGTCTGCTTGCGTGTGTGCCCCTGGCCGCTGCGGCCCTGTCCTCAGTGTGGAGCATGGACCTTGGCGGCCGTCAGAATGCAGCACGGTCGAATAGAACAAGAGACAGCTTGTAAGTTGTTTTTTTTTTTTAATTAAAAAAAATTTTTTAATGTTTGCATATTTTTGAGAGAGACGGAGACGGAGCATGAGTGGGGGGAGGGGCAGAGAGAGAGGGAGACACAGAATCCGAAGCAGCTGCAGGCTCCGAGCTGTCAGTACAGAGCCTGATGCAGGGCTTGAACTCACAGACTGCAAGGTCATGACCTGAGCCAAAGTCGGACACTTAACTGACTGAGCCACCCAGGCGCCCCAATAAATTGCTTCTAAACTTTTGCTTTATGTTTGAGTAAAAACGTACGACAGAACTTGGCACCTTAACCAGTCTTTAGGGTACGGTTCAGTGGTGTCAGATGCATTGATGTTGTGCAATTGTCCCCACTGCCCGTCAGGGAACTCGCCCGCCTTGCACAACTGAAACACTGGCGCCCCAGCCCCTCCCCAGCCTGGCGCCCACTTTTCTACTTCCCGTCTTTGTAGACCCGAGTAGGAACCGCGCTGTGGTGTACGTGCAGTCACAGCGTCTGTCTTGCCGTGGCCAGCTGCCGTCTCTTAGCATAACATCCCTAAGGTTCCTCCGCGTCGTAGCAGATTGCAGAATCTACTTCCTTTTCGAGGCCAGACCGTCTTCTTTTGCACATGTGGACCCCAGTGGATTTATCCGTTCATCCGTCAAGAGACACTTGGGTTCCCCCCCAGCCCCCCGCCCCGTGGCCCGATCATGCTTCCGTGAGTGGGGTGTGCAAGGGTCTCTTCAGGTCCCTGCTTCCAGCTCTACAGTGTACCCCCAAGGTGGGGTTGCTGGGTCACGTGGTCATCTTGTGCTGAATTGTCCGAGGAGCCACCAGGCTGTGTGCCGCGGCCGCCGCACCATCACGCCCCCGACCCCGGCACACAGGGCTCGGGCTCCTGGGCACCCCTGCCGCATTCACGACTCCGGGCTTTGGTGGTGGCCGTTCTGACAGGTGTGAGGTGGCATCTGGTGGTTTGGATGTGCATGGCTCTGGTGACGTCGAGCACATTGTCCTGTGCTCACTGGCCATATGCATCTCGCCTTTGGAGACGTGTACTCGGGGCCTCTGCCCACTTTTGTGATTGGCTTCTTTTTGTGGTTGACTTGTGGGAGTTCTTCAGGGTTAAGGTGCTTGACTCCTTTCAGAAGTGCGATTCACAGCACGTTCTCCCTCTCTGCAGGCTGCCTTCCCCTCTGTTGTGTCTTCTGATGCACGGGGTTTTTTTTGGCAGGTCCCATTTGCACGTGCTTTTGTTTTTCATTTTAAAAATAACTATGGATTTACAGGAAGTTGACAAGGCCATACAGAGCGGGCCGAGCGCCTTGCCCCCATTTCCTTCACTGCGTCAGTCCCCGTAGTGACAGCACAGTGCTGAAACCGGGACACTGATGTTGGCACACGGGCGGTTCTCCGCCCTACGTCACGCAGGTGCCTCCGTGTGAGCGCCACCACAGTCAACGTGCAGACCGTGTGGGTCAGCACGAGGCTCCCTCATCCTGCCTCTTGTGGTCACCCCTCCCACACCCCGATCCGTTCTCGTCCCCCAGACCCGATGTTTCCAGAGAGTCAGGTCCATGCAGCTGCACAGTGTGTAATCTCTGGGATCTTCACGCCCTAGAGATTCCGTCCCAGCTGTTGTGCGTATCCGTAGTTTGAGGAGCTCATATGTCACCTCACCCGTGTTTAAGAGAGAGAAACAGACACGACATGAAATAAATCACTGAACTTCAAGTAAATGGTTTTTCTCACCATGAAAGATGTTTCCCGGAAGATGCCTTGAAGCCCAGAAAAGACGTGGAGAAGCTGGGGGTGGGGGCGTGGGGGGGGTGGGGGCTTCACCTCCACTGCCATCACGCGGTCCGGGTCCAGCGTGCTCTGCCGGGGTGCGGTCCACCCTCCACACCTGGCAGCCTCTGTGTCACCTGAGCACGGGGGACCGTGCCCCCTGGACCCTTCTTGCCGCACCTCTCCGGAGGTGATGCGTGTGCGGCGGCCTGGCCCCTGCAAACCATTTAGATGTCAGAGGAAGCACTTGGCGGGTCCCGACTTTGGGCACCCTTTTTGCGGAGGAGTGATTGCCTGGTGTACTCGAGCTCCTTTCGTGATCACCGGAGAATAAGTGGTTCCGTCTGCCGGGTCGAAGAGCAGACCACCGTCTCCAGATGCCCCTCACTTCAGCGCTCAGTTCCGCCCAGGCGTTGTTCAGCTGCGTTGTCCACGCTTGCGCCCCGTCCGCCGGCCGGTCAGCGTGTGTGGATGTGCGCCCAAGGAAGTGCACTCGGTGTTGGCGGCGCTCAGGCTTGCGGCCGGGGGCAGTGGCCCAGGACCCCTCCGGGTCCACGCGTCCTGTCTGCAGAGCGGAGGCTGTTCCAGGTCCAGGCGGCCTCCTGGCTGCGGTTCCCTCGAGAACTGGGACCTCTCGCCGGCCCAGCGCAGTCGTCAGCGGGGCTGGCCCTCCTGCCCAGGGCGTGAAGCCGGGGAGCCCCGTCCTGCCTTTCTGCTCAGATTCAGCAGTTTGAGGCCGTTCCCGATCGTTCTTAAGAGAGAACCAGATGTTTCTGTCAGTAACCCCGCTCTACCAGAACTCGCTGCACGTGTGTGGACGGACGTGCCCAGCTGCACATGGGGCACGGGTCCTCACGGGAACACGCAGCACTGTGGGGTGAGCGTGGGCCCCATGGATGACTGAGCCCGCAGACAGGACGAAGTGAGAGGTCGACAGCAGTGACTGGTAACGAAATAGGACAGTCGTGACGACGTCCCGTCCCAGAAGGTACGCGAATGCGGTCTCCGTCTCCAGGCGTCGTACTGTTGTCGTGCACGCGCCCTCGCTCCTTTGAGGATGCCAGGTGGCAGAATGCCCATGTGACGAGGTGGAGGGAGGCGGCTGGCGCCTTGTGATGTGGCGCCAGGTGGCTGCTGACCTTGTGACCGCCCATCAGGAGGAGGGTCATCTGCCTGCTGACCACGCGGCGGGAACCGTGGCCGGGGGGCTGGCATCTGATTCGTTCTCGTGCTGCGTCCTGTCCTCTGCGTCTGGGCCGACCCCCAGCGCAAGGCACCCAGCCGCATGTGCCCTCCTCAGAGAAACCACGGGTCACGTTTCGGTGCCAGTATGTTCCACGCAGTACTCGGGACATACTTAACGCTGCAACATGATGTTTCTCTGAAGTGCGAACGTTGGCCAGTCCCCCGACGTGGCCGGGCGGTAGGTGTAGGAAGAACCATGCGCCCGGGTGTCTGTCCTCTGTGGCTGACCCGCCCCCGGGCCCAGGAGCCCGGCCCCGCTTCAGAGGCACCCTGGGGGTGCGGGCGCCCTGACCACACGTCTGGAGGGGCTGCGTGGAGACCTGTGACAGGTCCCCGCCGGCCGGAGCCTCCCGGTCTCCCGACGACGAGACACAGGAGGATGGGTGGGGTGGGGGGAGCCTGGAGGACGCTCGCGTGGGCGTCCTGCAGCCCTTGGTCCCCGGGGCTGGCAGCTGTCTGCAGTCTCGGTAGAGCGGAGGAGGGCCCGGCCTCTGGGGCCAGGAAGGCCTGGGCTTCCCGTTCAGGGGCTCGACTCGTCCCGGGCCCCCCGCCGGCCGTGCGGTAGGGTGGGGGGCCCCAGATGAGTCAGCACCGCCTGTGGCTGAGCGCCCTGTGATTTCTCTCACGCTTCCAGTCACCACGCTCAGCGTTTTTCCGGATCGGACAGATGAGCAACGTGGATCTGGACGACGAGCTGCTCGACCCCGTGAGTGCTAGACTCATCCCCTGCCCTTCGCCTCTCACCACCCACCCCTTCCTCCTGTGGGGGTGCCGCCCGGCAGGGGGTGGACGGGGAGCGCCGAACACGAAGGTGGTGGACGGCGGGCAGGGCCGGGCAGAGCAGGGGGGCAGCCGTGGGTCGTGCAGAGCTCAGGGACAGAATGACCAGCTGTCTTGCGGGGACCCCAGAGCCTGGGCGACCGAGGGTCTGCTTGCCCTGAGGCTGAGCCACGTGAGCAGAGATGGGGCAGCGCGAGCCGGGAGGGAACACTGAGCGAGAGTGTCACGTGGGAGCACGAGACAGCTGGGGAAAGGCCAGGGGAACGGGCACCACCCGGGGGAGAGGGGCCTCGAGTGGGCCGGAGGGGGACTCTGGGGACAAGGACCTCAGGGGTGAGGGACCTTTGGACAGCGTGATGCCCTCTTGCCCTGCCCCGTGCCGAGCTGTCCGGCAGCTGCCGGGGAGAGCTTCCTGAGCCCGCCCGGCTCCCCCGACTTGCATTTGATTTCCTCCTCGGTGCCTCGTGGTTCGGACCTGCATTTCTGTGATGGCTGGTGGCAGCCCTCCGTATGTCTTCTTTGCAGAAATGTCTGTTCCCATTCTGTGCCGTTTTTATCAGGTTATTTGTGTTTTCGTTATTGGGTTGTAAGAATTCTTTAACTTTTTTAAAGATTTTATTTACTTATTTTTAAATTTATATTCAAATTAGTCAGCATGTAGTGCAACAGTGATTTCAGGAGTAGATTCCTTAGTGCCCCTTCCCCATTTAGCCCATCCCCCCTCCCACACCCCCTCCAGCAACCCTCCGTTTGTTCTCCATATTGATGAGTCTCTTCTCTTTTGTCCCCCTCCCTGTTTTGATATTATTGTTGTTGCCTTTCCCTTAGGTTCATCTGTTTTGTCTCTTAAATTTTTTTTTGAATGTTTATTTTTGAGAGAGAGACAGACAGAGCATGAGTGGGGGAGGGGCAGAGAGAGAGGGAGACACGGAATCCGAAACAGGCTCCAGGCTCCGAGCTGTCAGCACAGGGCCTGACGCAGGGCTTGAACCCATGAGCTGTGAGATCATGACCTCAGCCGAAGTCGGATGCTCAACCGACTGAGCCACCCAAGCGCCCCTCATCTGTTTTGTCTCTTAAAGTCCTCATAGGAGTGAAGTCCTATGATATCTGTCTTTCTCTGACTAATTTCACTTAGCATAATACCTTCCAGTTCCATCCACGTAGTTGCAAATGGCCAGATTTCATTCTTTTTGATTGCTGAGTAATACTCCATCGTGTATATATTCCACATCTTCTTTTCCATTCATCCATCGATGGACATTTGGGCTCTTTCCATACTTTGGCTCTTGTCAATAGTGCTGCTATAAACATGGGGGTGCATGTGTCCCTTTGAAACAGCACACCTTGGGGCGCCTGGGTGGCTCAGTCAGTTAAGCGTCCGACTTCGGCTCAGGTCATGATCTCGCGGTCCGTGAGTTCGAGCCCCGCATCGGGCTCTGTGCTGACAGCTCAGAGCCTGGAGCCTGTTTCGGATTCTGTGTCTCCCTCTCTCTCTGGCCCTCCCCCGTTCATGCTCTGTCTCTCTCTGTCTCAAAAATAAAATAAAAGTTAAGAAAAAATTTAAAAAAAAAAAAGAAAAAAAAAGAAACAGCACACCTGTATCCCTTGGATAAATGCCTAGCAGGGCAATTGCTGGGTCATAGGGTAGTTCTATTTTTAATTTTTTGAGGAATCTCCATACTGTTTTCCAGAGTGGCTGCACCAGCTTGCATTCCCAAGGATTCTTTAATTTTGATGAACTCCAGTTAACTATTTCTTTCTGTTGTTACTGTACCTTTGCTGTCTTATGTAAGAAGCCACTGCCTAGTCCAAGGTCATGAAGATTTTCTCCTGTGTTTTCTTCTGAGACTTCTTTGATTTTAAAGATTTTGTTTGTTTTGGGGGAGAGAGAGAGAATGCCCATATGCACAGGCATACGAGTGGAGGAGGGGCAGAGAGAGAGAGAATCTCAAGCAGGCTCTGTGCTGCCCGCACGGAGCCCGACTTGGGGCGTGATCCCACAACCCTGGGGTCATGACCTGACCTGAGATCTATGCTCAACCGACTGAGCCACCGAGACACCTCGAGAGTTCTATGATTTTGGGTCTTGAATCTGTTTGTCACTGATTTTGTCTGATGGAAGGTGAGGGTAGAGCTTCACTCTTTTGGATGTGGATGTCCAGTTCCCTAGCACCGTTTCTCAGAAAAACCCTTCTTCTTTCCACACTGAGTTGTGTTGGCACCGTGTTCAAAAGTCAGCCATCCACGTGAGGCTCTGGGTCCCCCTTGTCTCCACCGGTCCCTGTGTCTGTCCTGGAGCCAGGGCCACACTGTCCGGGGGACCGGAGCTTTCATGTGAATCTTGAAACTAGGAAGTGAGTGTCCTCCAACTTTGTTCTCCTTTTTCAAGCTCGTGTTGGCCGCTGGAGACCCCTTGTGTTTCTGTGTGGTTTTTAAGCATGTCGGTTTCTTTGGGGACGCCAGCTGGGGCGGCCCGGGACTCGCCGCTGCTTCTTAGTGCTCAGTCCTCTGACCTGTGAGCACAGTGTGTCTGTCCACATATTCACATCTCTAGGTTCTCTCAGCGGTGCATTGTGGTTTTCAGCGCACACGTCTTACGCTTCCCTTGGTAAATGTATTTTAGGAGTAAGTATCATTTCATATATTGTACTTTTGGTGCTAACGTAAGTAGGGTTCTCTTAATTTCATTTTTGGTTGTTCATTGCAGGCATTTAGAGATGTGTTTGATATTTGCGTGCTGATCGCATATCCTTCAATCTTATTGAATGCATTGTAGTTTTAATAATTTTTTAGTATGTTTTTTGGGATTTTGTGTATACAAGATCATGTCACCTGCAAATAGAGAGTTCTGTTTCTTCCTTTCCACTCTGGATGCCTTTTCTCTCTTGTTGCCTGACGGGCCTGGCGGAGCCTCCAGGACGAGGTCGAGTGGAAGTGACCATCCTCGTCTTGTTCCTGGTCTTCCGGGAGGAGCTTTGGTCCTTCGCCATCGAGGGTGATGACTGACGCCTCGACCAGGTTGACGTGGTTCTTTTCTTACTTTGTGACATATTTTTGTCATGAAGGAGTGTCGAATTTTTATCAGACACTTTTTCTGAACTTACTGAGATGATTGTGTGGATTTTTTCCTTTATTCTGCTGAAACGGTATTGAACTGTTTTTACTCAACCACACTTCGGACACCAAGTGTGTGGGTTTTCCTCGCCAAGCAGTTCTCTGCAGATGTCGACCGGGTGTCCTACAACTTAACTCAATTCTGACACTCTTATCCGGCATTATGCAGACGCCCGGGGCTGAGGGCCCAGTCCCACGAGACCACCCCCTCTTCCGATGCCAGTCACAAATCCAGGCTGTCACCTGTGCTTCTGATCCATCGGCTCTGAGTCGGGGTTCTCATGCCCACCCCCCCTTCTCAGCCTCCATAATTTGCTAGAACGGCTCACAGAACTCAGGGAAACCCTCACTCATGTTTGCTGGTCCCTCGTCAAGGATAGGACTCTCGGGAACAGGCACCCTGCAGAAAGGCCATGGGATTTCGGAGCCGGGTGCCGGCCCCTGGGACAGACCAACAATGTATTTCCCATGGTTCCATAAACATGACATTACTTGATTTTCGGACGTTAAGCCAGTCTCGCGTCCCTGAGATAAACCTGCCTTGGTCATGGTGCCGAGGGATCCGATGCGCTGGTTCCTCGTCCAGGACTTAGTGTCTGCATTCCTAAGGGGGTGTGCCTGTGCCCTCCTGTCTTGTGGCACCCTCGTCTGGCTCTGGGGTCCAGAGACTACTGGCTTCATAGAACAGATGGACACATGTCCCCTCCCCTTCTCGTTTGTGCTTGCTCTTAAAAAAAATTTTGGGGGGGGGGGGCGCCTGGGTGGTGCAGTCGGTTGAGCGTCCGACTTCAGCTCAGGTCACGATCTCACGGTCCGTGAGTTTGAGCCCCGCGTCGGGCTCTGGGCTGACGGCTCAGAGCCTGGAGCCTGCTTCGGATTCTGTGTCTCCCTTTTTCTCTGACCCTCCCCCGTTCATGCTCTGTCTCTCTCTGTTTCAAAAATAAATAAAAACGTTAAAAAAAATTTTTTTTTTAATTTTTTTTAAATAATGCGTGTTTATTTTTGAGAGAGAACGAGCAGGGGAGGGGCAGACAGGGAGACAGAATTCGAAACAGGCTCCGGGCTCTGAGCTGTCAGGACAGAGCCCGACGTGGGGCTCAAACCCACGAACCGTGAGATCGTGACCTGAGTCGAAGTCGGGTGCTTATCCGACTGAGCGCCGCAGGTGCCCCCCTGTGGTTTTTTCTTAAATGTGCTGGCTCATCAAGTATGTGGCTCTACTCTTTCTCCTACAGGACTTGGAACCCCCTCACCCTTTCCCCAAGGAGATCCCGCACAACGAGAAGCTCCTGTCCCTCAAGTACGAGGTGGGCCTCCTTCCTCTGGGCCCCACCCCAAGCAGCCCCTGGGCGCCTGTCCCCCGCCCCCGCCCCACGTGAAGCTGGAGCGTGGGGTCAGGCGTGGCGTTGTGTCTGCCGCCCGCAGAGCTTGGACTACGACAACAGCGAGAACCAGCTCTTCCTGGAGGAGGAGCGGCGGATCAACCACACGGTGAGTCTGCGCGGGCCGCCCACGCCACTGCCCCGTGCTGCCCTGGCGCCATCTCCCTCCCCCTCCGTGGTCCTCGCACCTCCATCCCTTCTGCAAGAGACACCAGCGTGGGGCCCCGTGTGGGAGCGGCTATGTCCTGTGGGTGGCGGAGGCCGCCTGCGCCCAGGCGCCCAAGGTGGTGGCCTCTGATGGCAAATCGGTTGGGAAGGCCCACTGCCTCTGAGATGACCAGAGGCCACCTCCCCGTGATGCGGGGTCCGTGTGTAGCGTGCCGTTCCCGGTGGGGGCCTCCCCCCCGCACCCGCTTCTGATGGGCACCCCCGCCCCCCCCACAGGCCTTCCGAACGGTGGAGATGAAGCGCTGGGTCATCTGTGCCATGATCGGGATCCTCACGGGCCTCGTGGCCTGCTTCATCGACATCGTGGTGGAGAACGTGGCTGGCCTGAAGTACAAGGTCGTCAAGGACAGTATCCTTCGTCTGTGGTCCCCAGCACAGGAGGGTCCACCGGCAGCGAAGCCTCTGAGCCCCGCGTGTGTGCTATCAAGGGCGGGGAGGTGTGGCTGCGTGCCCGTGTCTGTCACGGCCGGGAGGTGACGGTCCGGTCAGTGCACAGCTCCTGGCGCTTGGGGCTCGGGAGGCCGGGCCGCAGGAGAGAGCAGGAAAGTTTTCATCCTTGACGAGCCCTCGACATCGACAAGTTCACGGAGCGGGGCGGGCTGTCCTTCTCCCTTCTGCTGTGGGCCACCCTCAATTCCGCATTCGTGCTCGTCGGCTCCGCCATCGTCGCGTTTGTGGAGGTAGGGCCACCAGGAGGTCGAGGCAGGGGCGCCTGCGTGGGTGGGAGCCCTGACAGTGTGCTGGCCAGGTGGGCGTGGCTACACTGCTGGGGCCTCTGGCGCAGGTGTTAAACGTCCAGTCACCCCCGACCCCAGGGCGCTGGGCTCTTGCCCCGCTCAGCGAGGACTGTGGGGCCGGCCCAGGTGGAAGGGACCCCCCCCCCGTGTCTCTCAGAAGCCTGCCTTCCTTCGCCTGCCCCTTTGCCTCTCCCTTGTCGTGGGTATAGCATCCAGAAGCTTCTGTGTGGGGTGCTGTGCGGTGCCCTCCCCCCCGGCCCCTCGGCCAGTGTGTGGCATGTGCCTCCTGTCTGTCTTGTAGCGTCCCCCGCCCCTCGTGCCCTCTTGGGGACACCGGGCTTCCTTTCCTCTCCTTTCCCCACCCCTCCCGTGGTCTGCCGACCCCGGTGGTCACTGCCTGGGGGATGAAGCGAGAATCCCTCCGTGGGCAGCTGTTCCCCGTGTGGGGCCCCGCGTGGCTGTGTCCTCCTGGGCCGGGTGGTGGCTGCGGCCCCTCGCTACCTGACCCGGCTCAGTGCTGGCCTCTGCCTCCTTCCAGCCGGTCGCTGCCGGCAGCGGGATCCCCCAGATCAAGTGCTTCCTCAACGGGGTGAAGATCCCGCATGTGGTCCGGCTCAAGGTGAGGCCCGGAGGGGGCGCGTGGCTGGCAGCAGGCGCTCCGCGTGGGGTTCTCGCGGGGTCGGGAGCTCCCGGTTTGCCCGCCTGCACGTGGGGACCGGCCCAGACGGACTCTGTGTGCTGCCCGTGAGCGCGTGCGTGGATTTTGCGTAATCTTGCTTTGGAAGGTGGTGAGGTTTTCTCTTAGCGCTTTAAGTCCTGCCCAAATGCTGAAATGGGGTATCTGTTAGGGTCACGGCGGTGTGGAACCTAAGTTCTGCGTGGTGGTTAATGTTTCCAAACGAGAACAACTCTGGTAGAGTGGTGGGTACACTTGCCGTGACGCTTCTCTTGTTCTTAAAATTGTCCTCGATGTTCGTTACACTTACTGTCTTTGGCACCCTGTTTCTGAGGAGGTTGGGGGGGTCAGGAGCGTGGTCCCTCCGTGGTCCTTTCCGGTGTTGGGTCGGCATGCCTCAGCCAGAGGCTTCTCACCCCGTCTGGGGAGAGGGGGTGCTCCTGGGGGCCAGCAGCTGTGCACTGGGGGTGACACCCCGGGGGAGGCCCCGTGCCCTACTGCAAAGGGCAGGACTCGCCTCGGAGCCGCCGGGAGCAGCGTCTGCCCCGTTGCTACCACACGGGTAGCCAGGCAGCGGTGGGCAGCGACCCTGGCAGGCGGTCGGCAGAGAAATGCACCGGGGGGCCCGGAGGAGCCGAACCTCCTGCTGCTTTCTGCTCCCTGGGACACACGAGTACTCAGGGTAGAAAATGGGAAGATTAAGGAAGTCAGGAAAGAATCAGCCGGGAGCCCGGCTCCGAGGATACCCGCGGTAGACGCGTGGGCCCTCCCCACCTGCCTTGTCTCGTGGGGCTGGGGCTGGACACGTAGTCAGGATTGCTTCACGTTTACAGCTTTGCTACAGGTTCCCAGACCGCGTGGCCTTCGATCAGAGACTCGATGTGTTTTCCCTTGTATTCTAGACCCTCGTGATCAAAGTGTCTGGAGTGATCCTGTCTGTGGTGGGCGGACTGGCAGTGGGAAAGGTAACGGAGTGCGTGTGGTGCCGTCCTAGCCTGAGTCCCCCGCGCTCTGCCTGCGACCCGAGGCCACTGTGTTCTCTCGGAGCCACGCTTGTCTGAGGGCGGCTGTCCTGTGCTTCTAGGAGGGGCCGATGATTCACTCGGGCTCTGTGATCGCCGCCGGGATTTCCCAAGGGAGGTCAACGTCGCTGAAGCGAGATTTCAAGGTGAGTTCTCTCCTGCCGACACAGACGACCACGCATCCCTGGGAGGCTCCGCCAGGACCTTGGCCTCTCCCACGACCATCCCCAAGGCACGCAGAACGAGGAGGCAAGAGTGACTCATGGACACATTGAAGAGGCTTAGTTTCGGGATCTGTTCCAGAGCACTTTTGTCACGTTTCCCCTAAAAGCCACCACGTTTTGATGGCTAGTGCGCTGAGTTGACGTGGGAATGCACACGTTCGTTGTTTTTATAAGCAGAGTCTTAGATTTTTCCATCAAGAACGTGTTTTCAGCTCATCTGTTCGCAGTTGGCGGTGGGGTTTTGAGTTTCTAACGTGTCTCAGGCAGACTGTGACGTGTCCTCGTTGTTGTGAATGGGTGTCTTCGGTCCCCTCTCTCGGTTGTTGGCGTGCAAGGGTGCGTTCAGCGTGTGTCGCCTCGTCAGCTCTCTGGTCTTTGTGAATGCAAGTCGATGGCTGTCCCGAGACGCCTTCATGTCCCCTCCTCCCTGCCCCCCTCTGCCTTCGGGCCCTGTCTCCGTGGCCTCTGGCTGACCTCGGCCCTTTCTCAGTGAAGTGCCCTCGGGGAGGCTGGCTGAGCCCCACTCTCCCCGTTTCTTCCTGTTGTAGATCTTCGAGTACTTCCGCAGAGACACGGAGAAGCGGGACTTCGTCTCAGCGGGAGCTGCGGCCGGAGTGTCCGCTGCATTTGGAGCCCCTGTGGGTGAGGAGGGCGGCCTGTGCCGGGGAGGTCTCCGTGCCCACTGTGTGGAGGAGAGTTCTTGGTGTTGGCAGACTTTGAGCTCGGGGTGAGGATGGGCACGTGCCCCCGAGAGGCCCTGTGGCCGCCCTTGACGGTCTTGGGGCCCTGGGGTCTCGTGGGGCAGGGGCTGTGGTAGATGCGGGGTCCCCCGTGGACTGGGTCGGCGCGGCAGTGCCGGGCTGCTTGCCGTTCTAGGTGGGGTGCTGTTCAGCTTGGAGGAGGGCGCCTCCTTCTGGAACCAGTTCCTGACGTGGAGAATAGTAAGTCTGTGGAGGGCCGCTCCCTCGCTGGAGTCAGGCACTGCCAGTCCCTGGCCTCTGCTGTCTGGCGGGCCCCTGCTCCTGGGGAGACGTCCCCTGACGTGCTGGGAGCCGTGCACCCTGTGGGTCTGTCATGGCCGGCCCTGCCCATCACTTGACCTGAGCCGCTGCCCGTCCCCCGTCGGCCGCGGGCCTTGTTTGCCACCTGCTCTCCTGCTTATCAGGACCCCAGACCCCGCACAGCTCGTCCCTCGACTCCATCACTGGTTTGGCCCAACGCTCATCCACACAAGGCAGTGACCCACTCGTCCAGCCGCGAGGGTCCAGCCTCGGGAGGGTCTCCAGACACCTCCTAAGTGACAGGGGAAGGCCCCCACCCAGCCTCCTGGCTCTGGGACTTCGGCCCAATGGGCTTGGTTCTGATGGCGCTCGTTCTCTCTGCCTGCAGTTCTTTGCTTCCATGATTTCCACGTTCACCCTCAATTTTGTCCTGAGCATTTATCATGGAAACATATGGGACCTGTCGAGCCCAGGACTGATCAACTTTGGAAGATTTGACACAGAGGTAATATAATGTGCTCCCGCGTTCTTCCCGGTTCTTTCTTAGTGTGGGGCCAAGATCATCCCGGGATGATTCCGGTTCATTCTGAGAATGTGGACTGTAGAGAAATAGCTGGTTTTAGCTGCATGATTGAGCTGAGTGCCGAGGGCCGGAGATGGGAGGAAAGCACACCTCGGAACTGCCCGTCAGGTTGGGATGCCTGACACCCATCGGACACTCCCGGGGGTATCTTGGCAGTCTGCTGACTGTTGGACAAAGGTGCTTAGATCCCGCTCCCGGGAGGGGCCGCGCACGCGGACACAGAGGAGCCCTGGGTGGCTCAGAGGGTCACAAGACGTGTTCCCGGGGCTCTTCCTCACTTGTGCCCTGCTGACTGCCATTTGGCAGAAGCTTGGGCCGTCCCTGCCTTCAGCTGGACGGAGACGCAGACCAGGAGCAGGTGAAAGCCTTACAGGGAGCGTGATCTGCTCAGAACGCCCGGCGCTTCTGTCTCGTGGGACCCCCACGGTTCTGCGTGCAAATGCTGGGGGCGCCGTGTGCACGGGCAGACTGTGGGCCGTGTCTGTACCAGGGTCTGCGTGGAGACGGCTCACGGGCTGCTCGTTCTCTCCCCTGTGCAGACGATGGTGTACACGATCCACGAGATCCCCATCTTCATCGCCATGGGCGTGGTGGGTAAGGGCCGGTCCGTGCTTCCTGTCACTCCCCCAGACGGCCGCGGGTCCCTTCCAGTGGGGTCAGGGCCTGCCAGAGCCCAGCCTGGCCCAGCTTTGAGGTGGCCGGAGAGGAAAACAGCCCTGCACCCCACATCCTCCCGTGTCCTGCCCTGTGCACACGCCCCCAGGAGGGAGCCCACAGCCCGAAGACCAGAGCTTTACCTCTCCACTGGAGAAGCTGCTGTTGGGGGGGGAGGCAGGGGGTCCACAGAGAAATAGAATGAGCTGTGGATGGTGCTTTCTGCTGTGAGAAACCTTTTTTCCTGGAAGGAAAGCAAAGCCTCTGAGACAAGCCAGGGCGTCTGTCAGGGTGCAGTGACACATACACTGCTCCCTTCCCACGCCTCTGCTGCCTGGGAGGCCACCTCCTTCCTCCCCTGTGTCCCTCACATGCTCCCCCTTCCCGGTCGTAGGTGGTATTCTTGGGGCCGTGTTCAATGCCTTGAATTACTGGCTGACGATGTTTCGAATCAGGTGAGAAACCTCCACTTTGTGGACCAAACGGACCGGTGTGGCTCCTGGGGCCTTTGAAAACGGATGTATTGTGGGCCCTGTGCCCACGGAGCCACGCGGAAGGCCGTGTGCCAACGCGTGTCCTTCTGTGATGGGCCAGCGCTGGCCAGGGGCTGGGTGAGGCTGGGTTTGGCTGGAGGCCCGGAAAGGGGCCCTGGGGTTGGGGTCCTCCCAGCTGCTCCATCCAGCCTCGGCGTCTGGTCCATCCGGGCGTCTCGACCCGGGGTATAGTCGGGCCCGCAGACCTGCAGAGCAGCGTGGGAGCTCGCGAGTTTCCTGAACCTCCGGGCGGGTCCTGGGCTCAAGGACGCGCACCTTCCTTCTTGTCGTCCGGCCCGGACTGAAAGTGCTGCCGGGGAGCGTCCAGATGACCTGGTGCCTGCGCGCTGTCACCCCGTTGTGTCCTGTGACGGGCTTTCCTTGGAGCCACGGTCTCCGTTGTCATGGCAGCGGCCCAGGCGTCCAGCCGTCCCAAGGCCCTGTCCATCCTGCTGTCTGCTCTAGGTACATCCACCGGCCCTGCCTCCAGGTGATTGAGGCCATGCTGGTGGCTGCCGTCACGGCCACGGTCGCCTTCGTGCTGATTTACTCATCGCGGGACTGCCAGCCCCTGCAGGGGAGCTCCGTGTCCTATCCCCTCCAGGTAAGGGGTCCGGGGCCGGGGGGAAGGGTCCGCCAGCCGGGGCCAGCAGGAAGGAGGCTGGCACAGCTGAACTCCGGGATGGAGGGGCTTCCCAGGGCCACCGGGCGTCAGGGAGAGGCATTATGTCAGACAGGGTCTCCCCGGTCCTCCCTCCAGAGCACTGGCCTGCCCGGGGCCACACGAGGACTTCCAGCGCGGGTTGTTGTGGGTGTGGGCCTGAAAAGTGCAGCCACACGCACGCACGTGCTCTGGAGGTTGGCACACGGATAAACACGACCGGGTTTGCCTGTAAATGGGTTTATTTGGCCATGAAAAGGGGTGAAGCCCTGACACACAATACAGCGTGGAGGGACCTCGAGAACACTGTGGAGAGAAGCCAGACACAAAGTCCCGTATGGTGTGTGACGCTCTGTGTGTGAAACATCCGGAACAGGCGGGGCCACGGAGGCAGAGCAGATTCGCGGTGGCCAGGGGCTGGCGGACGCACCAGGGAGTGACCGCTGACGGGTGGATAGAAACCGGTGTCACGGGTGTGGGTCTGGGCTTCCCCCAGCCGACTGGCCACCCGAGCCGGCCTCCTCTGTGGGTTAGGCGTCCAGGAACCACAGCTGTGCTCGCCTGGGAGGGCCGGACCCCTGCGCACCAGCGCTCAGGTGGCCGCCTGTTGAGCCCCGGGAGTGTGCTCAGGGGTGCGTCCCGGAGTCCTCGTGTGCCCCATTGTTCCGTGGACTGGCCCCTGCAGGCTGGACCTCTGATGCTCTGGCCGTTCCTGGGCCTGGCTCTTTGCTGGCCCCTGCTAGGCCTTGACCTGCCCCACCCGTCACGTGGTTGGCCCCTGGCCCCAGCGGCCTGTTCCCTCTTCCACCCTCACAGCTTTTCTGTGCGGACGGTGAGTACAACTCCATGGCCGCGGCCTTCTTCAACACCCCCGAGAAGAGCGTGGTCAGCCTTTTCCACGACCCACCAGGTGAGTGCCCAGGCTCTCTGGTGCCAGCCGCGTGTCCCCACGTGCTCTCTGACCGACCCGCGGTCACTGGGCCCAGGGCCCGGGTGTCGCCTTCTGGCCAGCTGTGCCCTGAGGGCAGGGGTCACCACCCTTGCCGCAGTGGTGGGCACGCTGGTGTGCAGGGGTTCGGCCGGACCCTTCTCTTCCTGGGGGGCGGCTGCTGGCGTGGGCCCACGCGGGTGGGTCCACGCTCAGGCCCTGGCCAGCCCCCTCTCCCCCAGGCTCCTACAACCCCGTGACGCTAGGTCTCTTCACCCTGGTCTACTTCTTCTTGGCCTGCTGGACCTACGGGCTCACGGTGTCCGCTGGTGTCTTCATCCCGTCCCTGCTCATCGGGGCCGCCTGGGGCCGGCTCTTCGGGATCTCCCTGTCCTACGTCACCGGGGCCGCGGTGAGTGTGGGCTCCCAGCGCGCGGGGACGGCGCTTGTGCTCGGCCTTGAGTTTCCTGGACGCTGGTGTTTGACGCGTCCCGTTGGCCCAGCCGTCTGTGCTGCACAGACGCTCGTCGGGGAGGCTTGGTGTTTCCCGTTACAGGACGGGCCCTGGGAGCATGTGACCGAGGCGCGTGTGCCGGCCTCTGGGAACGTGGTTTCCATGTTTTGTGTTTTTATTCTTATTTTAGTCGAGATTTTAAGACCTGTGAGAAGGCACAGGCAGAGTCTCCCGTCCCCCCATCTGCTCCCTCTTCCAGGCTCTGGTTGTGTGTTTTGTCAGGTTTCCTTCCAGACGTGGTCTTTGGGTGGTGGTCGTTCAGTCCCGAAGCGGTTTGTGCGCCGTAAGGCCTCCCCCTCCGCGGAAGCACATCGTCTGGCGTTCCTTAGCGTGTTCGCAGACTCGTGTACGAGTCTCCGCTGTCGAGCGCCATGCTTGGCATCCCTCACCCCAGGAAGCCTGCACCCCTGACAGCCGCTGCCACGCCCCGTCTCTGCACATGCACCCGTTCTGGGCATTTCCTGAGCGGAACCCCACGCTGTGAGGCGTCGCCCGCGTCTGTCCGTGCTGTGCGCGTGCTGGGTTCCCTGCTCCCTCGCGGTGCAGTCATTTCTGCACAGACGGTGCCCGCTGCGTGCGTGTGGCGCCACCGTCCTTCCTCAGCGCACAGAAGGTGCTTCTTGCCTTAGCTGCTGAGTCGTCCGGTGCGTGCAGGTGGCATAGGGCATTCGGGGCATCCTGAGCGGGGCGCACCTAGGGTACTTCCAGGTTTCTGTCACCCTGGATGCTGCCACAGAACGCTTTGCCCACGTGTGTGTAAACCATAGGGTTTCCTTCTAGGGCTGGAATTGCTGGGCCCGGTTGCCCCTGGGGTGTCATGCATCTCTTTGGGTTTGAGTAGCGGGCTGCCAGCCCCTGACCCTCCTCTGTCATCCCCACAGATCTGGGCGGATCCTGGCAAATACGCCCTGATGGGAGCGGCCGCCCAGCTGGGTGAGTCCTGGCCTCCCCGTGGGGTCCCAAGGTTAGGAGGGGGCACCTTCCCCTTGGAGGAGTGAAGGCAGGAGTTGACCCCGTGTCAGTGTGCAGGGTCACTGTCCCCACCCAGTGCGGCCTGCCCAGGCGGACCACGAGGGTAAATGGTGGGGTCGGGGGGGCACGCAGGTGTGCACAGAGAACACAGATGGGCAGGGGAGGTAGGAGAGGCCTTGTGGCCCACAGAGGCTGGACGCTACCCCTGACTCCCCCCCCCCCACACACACACCTCCCCACCCCTGGACAGGTGGGATCGTGAGAATGACGCTCAGCCTGACCGTCATCATGATGGAGGCCACCAGCAACGTGACCTATGGCTTCCCCATCATGCTGGTCCTGATGACTGCCAAGATCGTGGGGGACATCTTCATCGAGGTGTGGCTTGTGGGAAGAGGCCTGCCAATCCTTCTTGTCCCTTGCTTTGTGGGCCCCCCATGCCCCTGGCCGGGAGCCTGAGCCCGGGGACTGGGGGTGTGCAGCAGGGGTGTGCGGCAGAGGTGGAGGGAGGGACCGACAGAGTCCCCGCGCCAACAGCCCGCACGTCCTCAGGGCCTGTATGACATGCACATCCAGCTGCAGAGCGTGCCCTTCCTGCACTGGGAGGCCCCCGTCACCTCACATTCGCTCACCGCCAGGTACGGTGGCACCGTGGCGGCTTCCGGCGGTTTGGGAGGGCCCGTGTCTGAGGGTCTGGGGAAGCGCCGTGTGGGCGGCCGGCCGGGGAAGCCCCTGGGGTCTGCGGGCTCCTGGCTCCCCGTCCCCGGTTTTCCCGCCTACGGGGGCTGCACACGTATCACGCGTGCACTCCCGTGTGAGCAGAGCGGGGAGCTCTCCTCGGTCCCGTGGCTGGTCACGGCAAGGCCACAGCGGGGGCTCTTCCGCAGGGAGGTGATGAGCACGCCGGTTGTCTGCCTGCGGAGGAGGGAGAAGGTGGGCGTCATCGTGGACGTTCTCAGCAACACGGCCTCCAATCACAACGGGTTCCCTGTGGTGGAGCTGGCCGACGACAGCCAGGTACCCGGGGCGGCCCACCCGCGCCCACGCGGCCCCGGGACGGCTGGCGGAGGCCAAGTTCCCGGCTGCATGCGCGGCCTGTGCAGCCGTGCTGCGGATATGGAGACCCTGCACGTGCAGTTGGGGCTCCGCCCCGCTTGTTGGGGAGGAACGGAATCAGGAGGCCGGGCAGAGGCGGCCCGCTGGGGGTGGCCAGCCATCCACGTGTCTTGGGCTCCTGCCCTGTCAGCTGAGGAGCTGTGGGGGGGGGGGGGCGGGGGACACCCGTCAGGAGCTGCCTGGGATGTCAGGGCCGCGGTGTGCGTCTCACCCTGGCTTCTCGTCGCCTCGTTCCCGCGGTCACGTCCCGTTGCCGCTGCCGGGAGTGTGCGAGATGCCTGCTGCAGGGCCGGTGTCTGCCTCGAAGGTCGCCGCGGGGCCACCGAGCATGACAGGAAGGGCCTCGGGTTTGGGCTTCACCCACAGACCACAGACGGGTCTCTTTTCTGCAGCCGGCCCGGCTTCAGGGCTTGATCCTGCGCTCCCAGCTGATCGTCCTCCTGAAGCACAAGGTAGCTGCCGGGCACCTGGGGGGGTGGGGGTGGGAGGCAGGAGACACAGCCGGGTGCCCGAGTCCTGACACACCACTGCCTGCAGGTGTTTGTGGAGCGCTCCAACATGGGCCTGGTGCGGCGGCGGCTTCGGCTGAAGGACTTCCGGGACGCCTACCCACGCTTCCCCCCGATCCAGTCCATCCATGTGTCCCAGGATGAGCGGGAGTGCACCATGGACCTCTCAGAGTTCATGAACCCCTCCCCCTACACGGTGCCCCAGGTGCCTGCCCAAGAGGCCGTGGCCAGGGCAGGAGCCACTCCGAACACGTCCTTTGTTTTTCTCTTTTTTACATTTTTTCAATTTGAGACAGCGTGATGGGGCGCACACAAGTGGGGGAAGGGCAGAGAGGGAGGGAGAGCAGGGGAGGGACGCAGAAAGAGAGCGAGAATCCCAAGCAGGTCCTGCACTGTCATCACAGAGCCCCACGCGGGGCTCAAACCCACGAACTGTGAGACTGTGGCCTGAGCTGAAATCAGGAGTCAGGCGCTCAGCCAACCGAGCCCCCAGGCGTCTCCCTCCGGGACGCATCTTTGTGCGGAGGGGGGAGGTACGGGGGGTCCGCCAGCCAACCTCTTCCCATACTAGCGGGGCTGGCAGGTCAGCTGAGGCCCTGTCCCCTCCCTTTGCAGGAGGCGTCCCTCCCTCGGGTGTTCAAGCTGTTCCGGGCGCTGGGCCTCAGGCACCTGGTGGTGGTGGACAACTGCAACCAGGTGAGTGGTGGGGAGGGCGTGCCCGAGGGAGCCCTGGGGCAGGGCCCGGGTGCCAGCCTCGCCCTTTGCCTCCTGAGCTGACTGCCCTGGTCGCGGGTGGGTACTCGCTCTCGGCTCCTGTGGGGGACTCGAGGTTCGGTATGCAGACTGGCCACCTGTTCGGTCCTGGGGTTCCCCAAACTGTGTTGCCCCTTGGCACGTGGGGCAGCGGCTTCCACAGAGGCAGGGGGTTGCCGGCGTCACTGACTTGGCTTTGCCTCCACAGGTGGTCGGACTGGTGACCAGGAAAGACCTAGCCAGGTACCGGCTCGGGAAAGGGGGCCTTGAAGAGCTCTCCCTGGCCCAGACGTGAGGCCTCAGCCCTTCCCTGGGGCCCCCCCCGCTCCCTGGAGCAGCACTGGATCCAGCATCCCCTACTCCTCGGGACGTGTGTGTCTGTGTTTGTGCGCCTGTGAGACCGTGAGCGAGCGGCACCCCGTGGGTCCCAGTGGTGCCAGCCCGCAGGCAGGGCCCTCTGCTGCTTGCGTGCCGTCTGTCCCCCTGCGGGCCGGCCTGGAAGGACCACACTGACTGTGCGTCACCAGCTGGGGCCCGGGTGACGCACGGCTGCGGCAGAGATCGTGGCCTTGTCCCTTTGGCTCATTCTGTGGCCGTGAGGTGATGGGCCTGGGCACTGGACCCTGCCTGGCAAAGGCTCCAGCTGGACACCTGGAGGCGGGGCCCTGGGGAGCGGCCTCCGCAGCCAGCTCTGTAGGGAGTTAGGCTCTTTTGCCAGACTCACCACACGGCCTCTCTGGGGTCTTGGCCAGAGAGAAAGCCGAAAACATCGATGGGGTGAACGCCTCCGTCACCCCGAGCTGTGGTCCAGACCAGACCCACAGCTGTCGCCAGAGTGCACGGCACTGAGAGAGCTGCTATCTAAGCACGTGGGGGCTCCCACTGGCCTCTGAGGACCCTTGGTCCGGGGCCGTGTTCCAGGACAGCTCCAGTTCCAGTCCTGGGGCAGGTGGGCTCTGGGATGGGCAGGTGGGCTCTGGGATGGGCTGCTGAGCCCAGAGCAAGAATGCTGTGCCTCTGTTAGGCTAGATGGGCCTGGATCCGGTGTCCTGTGTCCCCAGAGCCCTAGGAAACCTTTTCTGGAGGTGATTCCCTGGCCTACTTCTGAGACTAGGTGATGTGGGTGCCATTGTAGCAGCTGGGGGTGGGGTGGGGGACGGTTCGCCTTGGTTCTGGCCCCTTAAAGGAGGTGGGTCCTCAAAACGCTGGTACCGTCTTGGTGGCAGCCCCCCTGGGGGACGCGGTGAGAGGAGCGGGGGCTTTGAAAGGGAGAAATAAAGGAATCGTACCCTCACGCTTGCAGCTTGGCTCCCTTGTTCCTGCTCAGCACCAGCCACAGTCTAGCAGTGGGGGATTTGCGGGACCGCTGAGGGTGGGGGTGTCTGGGACGGGGCGTCTTAGATGCGCATGTGGGACCCCACAGGGAGGCGGGGAAGGCAAGAGACGCAGAAACTCACGGGTGAGGAAGCAGTTGTGGCCGACACACGCCCATGGGATGTGCTGGCACCAGCTGCCAGACAGCTTCAGGGCCGGTCTGGGCGGTTTGCTGCTCTGGGCCACGAGGGGGGTGATGTGGCCACAGGCAGGGCCTTGAAAGGGCCCCAGACCACGGGCTGACTTCGGAGTGTCCACCTTGTGCCCTCTGTGGGTGGGCTTGGGCGACCGGGCAGGGGGAGCACCGTGCCGGGCTGGGAGGACCTGGCGGAGAGTGTGGACGACCGGGCAGGGGGAGCACAGAACTGGGCTTGGAGCACCTGGCGTGGGAGTGTGGGCGACCGGGCAGGGGGAGCACCGCGTCGGGCTGGGAGGACCTGGCGTGGGAGAGTGTGCACGTCGTGGTTTGCGTTGACGACATGAACCGGCCGCACATTCGTCACGTGGGATTAAATAAAATGCACCATGGAAACGCTGCAGCCGCCTCTGTTTGCTTTCTTACTGTGGCCACGAGGATCCTGGAGCCCGCGCGCAGCCCGCGCCTGCGGCCCGCACCCTCTCCTGCTCCGGCCGCGTGCCTCTGCCTGTTCTATCTGTCCCGGACAACCCCTTCTCTGACCGGCTGGCCAGAGAATGCCCCCGCCTGTCCCTCCCACCTGGGGCCCGCTGGGGTCCCTGCTCCCGACCCACAGGCCAGCAGCCACTCCCTGCCCCGGCCCTGGCCGGCTGAATGGTGCCCTCTCGGGTCTTTCTGGGAACAGGCAGTTGGGAAGGCCTTGCCGGGAGAGTTGAGGGCCCGGGTTCCACTGGCAGTTGGGCCGTGACGTGCGAAGGTTCTGGTGACGAAAAGACGGTTCCGGAAGAGCCCCTGCTGCCGTGCGGCTCTGTCTACCTTGCTGTTGGATCGGAAGGAGAGACGCGAGGGTGGGTGCCCCCCGAGGCCTTCCCTGCCTCCGTCCAGCCGCCCCGGTGCGAGGCCCGGGGCCTCTGGGCAGCGGCTGAGGCCACGGGTGGTGGTTGCCGGTGAAGCCGTGTCGGGTGAGCCTGGTACCAACGGGGGCCGAGCCAGGAGGGCAGGAGTGTGGGCCACCCGGGACGGCACTAATTCCTTGACCCCTCAGGTCACCTCGCTGCCCGGGGGCTCCCTCTGGAACTGGGCAGGCAGAGCACTGCCCCGTTTCTGCTGCCTAGTGCCGTGTGTCCTCAGGCTCCGGTCTCTCTGGGGCAGCGCGAGCCGAGCCCAGCCGGGGCTGCGCTGGGTGACTCAGCCGGACGGGTGGAGGTGAGCGCAGTGGACACTGAGCTCAGCGGACAGGGATTTGAGTCCCTGTTACCCTGAGCTCCACCTGGGGGCCTTCGCCGGCCCGGAGGTCGCCTTCTCACAGAGCTGGCCGCTAGCCACCCCTTATCCGGGGCTTCGCCCCCCTCCCAGGCGAGCACCATCACCCTGGGGGACCTGGGGCTGTCCCTGGAGGAGGAGCTGGCCAGCCCCGGGCTCTTGAGTCTGGAGGCGATCTCCGAGAGGTATGAGTCCTGCCACCCGGCGTCTGCCACGTCCGTCCCCGAGCAGGATCCCCCTAAGCCCTGGAAGCAGCTGGAGCAGTGGTGAGCCCGTGTGGAGCCGGGGAGGGAGAGCCACGCTGCCTACCGCCCCCACCCCCCCCCCCCCGGCACACGCGGCCCGACTCAGCCTGCTTCTCGCCCTGGCCAGGGTGGCCGACCTGCAGGCCGAGGTGGTGTCCCTGCGGGAACACAGGGACCGCTGTGAGCCGGCCATGCTGAGCCTGCTCCGGGAAACGCTCCGGCTGCGGGCCTGCGTGCAACTCCAGGACTCGGAGCTGAAGAAGCTCCAGCAGGACCTACGGCGGGTGGCCCGGGCCCCCGAGAAGGAGGCCCCCGAGGTCAGCTGCCCGCCGTCCCCACCCACGGGTGGGGCTCCCCGGCCCCTGTGGGTGCCGGCCGTGCTGTGAGGCTCAGCCTGCCCTTCCTCCTTCCAGTTTCCTAGCCCCCAGAACCAGACCCAGATGCAGGCCCTGGACAGGAGGTACCCCACACCGATGGCCTGGACCCCAGCGGGGAGGTCAGGGGCTTTGGGAAAGCGGCGGCTGGGGCGGGAACCTGGGGTCCTGGTCGCCTCGCTCTGGTAAGCAGCGTGTGTCCACGGCCCAGCCCGAGAAGTCTGGGTTTGCGTGGGCCGTGGCACCTGCAGAGGAAAGGGCGGGAGACCCGTTGCCGGGGCCCCTGGGCCGGGACCTGAACCCCAAAGGCGGCCAGGAGGGCGGGCCAGGCAGGCCCCAGGCAGCAGTGGCTCTTGCGTGCCAGGCTGGTGGAGGTCCGGGAAGCCCTGACACAGGTCCGGAGGAAGCAGGCGCTCCAGGACTCTGAGCGGAAGGACACCGAGCAGGAGGCCAGCCTCAGGTGGGCCCCGCCTGCCTCCCTCCTTGGGGGCCGGCTCTGAACTTCCCACGTGTGATCACGTGGGTAGGAGGCACCGAGGCAGGGAAGGCGTCCCCTGGCCCTTGGTGCCACGCTGCTGGTCGGCAGGGTGGAGGGCTCGGACCCCCCCCCCGGACCCTCCGTGGGGAAAAGAGAGTTAGGTCCAGAATCCCTACCGCTCTCTTCCCCATCAGTCACGCTCATCCAAGCTGCTGTCACGTCCCCGCATGGGTACGCGGGAGTCAGCGGCTTATCCTTGTCTGTGTTTGCCCAGGTGGCCTGTAGGTCAGCCTGGGCCCCCCCCGCCCCCGCCGGATGCAGGCCTGGCCTCGAGAGGGACTCTCAGCGTCCGGAGGCCCCGAAAACTTCACGGTAGCCCCACAGCCAGGCCCTCTGGCCGGCCGGGCTGCCGTGACCCTCGCCGTTGCCCTAGGTTGGCCGAGCTGGCTGGGAGGCTGGAGCGGGAGGAACAGTCCCGGGAAGCGGCCTGCAGCGGTCTGCAGAAGAGCCAGGAGGAGGCGAGCCAGAGGGCAGACCTTGAGGCGGCCAAGACGCAGGTACCAGGAGGGAGGCCGGGCCCGGGCAGCCAGGCGAGCCGCCACCAGGAGGGTCCGTCAGAAGAGACCGCCGCACCTGTAGCCCGTGTCCTCCCCGCCCACGTGACCGGGCCCACGTGGTCCCCCCACGGTCCTGCCCCGTCCGGTAGGTGGCCACCAGCCACAGGTGGCTTCGTCCGTGGAAACGAGCTAACATTTTAGGTCCCTCGGTCACGCGAGCCACGTTCCGGATGCCCAGTAGCCGCACGTGGCCCACGGCTGCCGATTTGGGAAGCGCTGAGACCGAGCTCATCCTTCTGCACAGATGACACCTCGGTGGCCCTGTCTTAGCCCCCGCCCCTCAGCCCCCCTCCTGTGACCAGCACCCAAATCAGGACATAGGACGTCGTAGCCCTGAAGCCCCTTCCTCGGCCATCTCCCGGTGTGGTCCCAGCCCTGGGCTGGTCAGGTGCCCCCGCTGCGTGAGACCCTGGCGGGCAGGGCAGGGCACGGGAGGCACATCTCCAGACCCAGCCTCTTCAGCTCTGCAAACAGAGACCAGGGCCTGCGCGGGCCAAGTGCTCCCAGCTGCTGCCCACATAGCTCGGCTGCCCAGCTTCGGTGGCCTCCCTTCCTCTGCCCTTCGGGAAGGTGGCGTCTTGGCTGCATCGAGACCCTGCCCACCGCTGCGGCCGGGAGCTCCGGGAGGCACTCACTGGCCCTCGGATTCCTGACGTGCCAGGCGGGTTCCGAGCGCCCGCGTCTTCCCCAAGCGCTCTCCGGTGCCCGGTCAGCGACCTGTGGCCTCCGCCCGGTTCTGCAAAGCCCACTCATTTACTGTCGTCCGCTTCTGCTTTTGTGCTGTAACCGCAGAGCGGACAGACTGAGGCACAGACCCTTGGGCTCTCACAGAGACCGTGTGCTGACCTGCTCCAGAGCGCCCCATGTGCAGGGACAAGGCTGGCGGGGCCCAGGGCACAGCTGCCTGCGGGGAGGAGGGGGCGGGAGCCCGGGGCTCGGAGCGTGTGTGGTCTATGCACGCACGTCCCTGTGTGCGCACATGCGTGTGGATGTGTGCGAACGTGGAGCGCGCTCGTACTTACTCGGCTTCCCGCACGGAGGCTCCCGGCTCAGGATGCGATTCCCTGGGTGTGGCCTCTGGTGGTCACCACGAGCACCAAGTGCGTTCCGGACCCTGTAGACCCTTCACAGCCCTGGTGCCTGGCGCTCTGGGGGGAACACGGGGCCCCCGCCCACCGCGCTGGCCTTCCTCAGGAGGGTGCGGTAGGCCCAGCTCTGCGAGGCTCGGGGGCAGTGGGGGACACAGGACCCAGAGCCCCCTCTGTGATGGGCCCGGTTGGGCAAGAAAGCAGAGAAGTCCGAGATGGCGGGGGGGCCGCGGGCGGACGTGGCGAGGAGGGAGGTCCGACCCCATGGCGGCCGCGCCGACCCCCCGCAGGCCCAGGTGACCAAGCTCGGGGAGGAGATGAGCCTCCGCTTCCTCAAGAGAGAGGCCAAGCTGTGCGGCTTCCTGCAGAAGAGCTTCCTGGCCCTGGAGAAGGTGGGAGCCCGCGGACCTGCGGCCGGGCCGGGCCCCCCACGGCCCCACTCACGGCAGGCGGGGGCGGGTCTCCCCACAGAGGATGAAGGTCTCGGAGAGCGCCCGGCTCAAGGCGGAGGGCGGCCTGCGGGAGGAGCTGGACAGCAGGTGGCGGGGGCTGCAGGAGCTGGCCGAGGAGCGCGTCCGGGCCCTGCAGGGGCAGCACGAGGTGCGCAGTAGGGGGGCAGGGGCTGGGGGTGGCCGGGCCGGGCCGGCCGGCGCCTGGGCTCAGGGCCACTTGCGCACGGCAGCAGGAAGCACGCCGCCTCCTGGAGCAGTGCCGGGGCCTGGACGGGGCCGTGGTCCAGCTGACCAAGTTCGTACGGCAGAACCAGGTGTCCCTGAGCCGCATCCTCCTGGCCGAGCAGAAGGCCCGGTGGGTGTCCCAACCCCTTCCTCCCCCCGCCCCCGCTGATGGGGGCTCCCGTCCCCCCCACGGAGGACTCAGCGTGCCCCCACTGTACACAGCCCCCGTCCTGGTGGGCCCTGTGACCCTTCTCTGCTCCCCGGGTCTCCCGGATGGTTCTGGAGCCCGCCGCCAGGCCCCCGCCTTGACCCAGCGCCTCGGCGGGCAGGCAGCCTCGGCTGAGGGGCGGTCTGTCTGGGCACCGACCCCCAGGGACGTCCAGGGGCACCTGGAGGAGAGCCGGGCGGCGGAGCTGGCCACCTGCCTGCGGGAGGACCTGAAAGCCGTGCAGCTGGCCGGGGAGCTGGCCCAGCGGGAGGTGCACGGCGCGCTGGAGCTGGTGAGGGCCGCGGGGCCCGGGTCGGTCTCCCCGTGGGGCCCCCGCCTCCCCAGGTGCCTGCACTCAGCCCAGCGCCCCGCAGCAACGAGAGAAGAGCCAGGCCCTGGAGGTGTCGCTGGCCGAGCTGGAGACGCAGGTGAAGGACCTGAGTGACCACTTCCTGGCTCTGAGCTGGAGACTGGACCTGCAGGAGCAGACACTGAGCCTTCGGCTGAGCGAGGTGAGCGCGGAGCCGAGCGGAGCGCGGAGCAGGAGCAGAGGGGAGCACGGAGCAGAGGGGAACGCGGAGCAGAGGGGGTCACCTGCACCCCACACCCAGCCCCAGCCATCTCCAGTGCCCGAGCGAGCAGGCCCGACAGGCGGTCCCAAACCTCCCGCCCCTGCCCAGCTGCTGTCCACGAGGCCCATGGTGGCCCCGACCACAAAGCGGATTCCAGAGGGGCCGGCAAGGTGGCCTGGCCCTTGGGTTTCTTCCTCTTTCTAGTAACAGTGTCGTTGACCTTTAATTCCCCCCCCTAGCGTGGGGAAAGGGTGGGGATCGCAGCTGCTCATGTATTCAGGGTTGGACAACCACCACATAACTTGTAGATCCTTCCTGTCACCACAGAGGAAGCCCTGGTGTGGCTAGTGGTCACTCCCTACCCCGAGGCCCCTGGCGACCGCTGATCTGACGCCCACCTCTGCGGATTTGCTTGTTCTGGACGTTTCCTATCAATGCTCCCATACAGTGTGTGACCAGCTTATCTTTTCTTCCGCTGATGGACACTGCACCGCCCCCTGGTCTGGCCACGGAAGGCGCTGCTGTGAATACACGTCCACCCTTCCACTATGGGGCCGGGCCCCCCAAGCCTCCCAAGGCCACATGTCCACCCTTCTGCTATGGGGCGGGGCCCCCCCGGGCCTCCCGAGACCCCTCCCCTGCAGGTGTGGGCAGGCTGCCCGTTGTGCCCTTGCTGACTGACTCCTGGTGGGCTCGGGGCCAAGCCGGGCCTCCTTCTTCCGGATATGGCTCTGCCCAGCCTGGGGGCCCTGCCCGGGGTCCCCGGGTCCCTGGAGAGTGGCTGTGTGCGGACTGGGTGGACGAGCTCAGAGTCGGCCCCCTCCGGAGCTCTCTGCTGCCTGGGTTCAACTCTGGCTCCAGTGGGCCCCGTCCATCCATCTGTCCCCCCTCCCTGTCCCCGCCGTGTCCCAGGCAAAGAGAGAGTGGGAAGGCTCAGAGCAGAAATCCCTGGAGGGCCTGGTCCGCTGTCAGAAGGAGGCTGAGGCGCACCTGAGGGAGGTGCGGGAGCGAGTGGACAGCCTGCCGCTGCAGGTGGGTGAGGGCCGGGCGCCGCGCCTCCCCCCACCCCCACCCCGCTGTGCCGCCCCGGCTGCCCGCCTACCTTGCCTCTGCTGCAGATAGAGGCCGTGTCCGACAAGTGCGTCCTCCACAAGAGCGACTCAGACCTCAAGATCTCGGCCGAGGGCAAGGCCAGGTGAGGCCTCAGCTCCTGACCTCAGAACGGCCCTGCTGCGTCCCCAAGTCTCCTACTCCCGCAGCCCCCCGCATCTCCCCAGCTCTGCGCTTGGCCCCACCGAGTGCAGCCCCCACACATCCTCCACTTGGCCTTCTGTCACCCCCTGGGGTCCCCCCAGTTCCCGCTGGAGGGGTGGCAAAGCTGGGCGCCCCCTCACGCCCTGCCCTCTTCCCTCTGCACGCCCTGGGCCTGGGACCCCCGCCCAGACCCTCCTGTTCCTACAGGGAGTTCGAGGTCGGGGCCGTGCGGCAGGAGCTGGCCTCTCTGCTGTCCTCTGTTCAGCTGCTCAGGGAGGGCAACCCCGGGCGCAAGATCGCGGAGATCCAGGGCAAGCTGGTCACGGTACCCCTGAGCCCCTGCGCCCATCACACTCGGCAGAGGGGCCCCCAGGGAGGCCCCAGAACCAAGACACCCTGAGCGGGGACACCTGTCCAGAGTCCCCAGATATTGGGCTGCCAGCAATCACGGTGACAGGCGCCGGCTGAACCCTGGACTGAGTGACGCGCCCCAGATCCCACGTGTCACGGGCCAGCTCCTGCCTGAGTGACGGGGGGACGGGGGTAGGGGCCAGCCTCAGGCCCGAGGGTTCGCCCCGCCCAACAGACGAGGGCCGTGTTTAGTTTCAGAACCAAATAATGAAACTGGAGAACAGCATCCAAGACAACAAGACCATCCAGAACCTCAAGTTTAATACAGAAACCAAGCTGGTGAGAGAGGTGGCCCCTCCGTGGACCCTGCCCCCCCTCCCCCCTCCCCGGCACGACCTCTGGCTTTGTGGCCTTCCCCATGTCTGTCCATCTGCGTGTCTGGCCTGAGCGGGGTTTCCCGGTAGATAAGACCCTGGTTTATCCAGAGGGAGATAAATCCCGTCTGCTGTCGGGCCCCCAGTGGCCAGATTCCTGCGTTCCCGCGCTGGCCCCTCCTCACGGTGCCCTTGTCCGCAGCGCGCGGAGGAGTTGGCCAGCCTGCGTGAGAGCGTCGTGCGGCTGTGGAGTGAGGAGGGCCCGTGGGCGCTGACGCTGGGCAGCAGGAGGGTCCTCGGGTCCCTGGTGAGGCGGCGGTTTTTCATCAAGGACGCGGCCCCCGGAGAGGCGGTCCCCATGAACTGCTGGGGCGTGTATCAGGCCGTGAGGTGGGCAGGGAAGCCGCCCTCTGGAGACCCCTCCAGGTCAGGGTGGTGCCGGGGAGGCCCCGAGGTCAGCAGGCGTGAGCCGCGTCTCCCGGCAGGTGGCTGCAGTGGAAGGCGGTCCTCACGAGCCGGGTGGCGCAGCGGAGGGCGAGCGCGGTCTCGGAGAGGTCCCTCTGCCAGGAGCCCGCCCGCCCGCTCACGTCCGCGTCCCTTTCCCGGAAATAAACGTGCCAGCTCCTGTTGCTGTCGGAGTCCAGAGTCCCCTCCCCCAGGAGCGCGAGCCCAGTGAGCCCTCCACCCAGGGCTTTCCTGGACCTTCCTGCCGACGGCCGTGGCGTCCCGGGGCCCCAGCCACTCACTGCAGGCCTCCTTGAGGGCCAGCTGGCCCGGGTCTGGGGTCCCCTGGGTCACGCCCGCGCGGTGGCCGGCACGGGAAGCAGCTCTCCCTGCCCCGATCTGGGGAGCGAATGTCGCGTTTGCTCCCACGCTCGGGGAGCGCCCTTTCTTCCCGCCTCCAAGGAGGCCCTCGCTCTTCCCACGTGGCTGGCCCTGCCACCTGCCTCGGGGCCTCAAGGAGGGGCAGCCCCAGGACCGGGCGGGTGGGCAGGTGGTGGGAACAGCTGCCCTTTGCTGCCCACCTGGGGCCTCAGGGATGTCTGGGTGGCGAACGGCCTCGCCCAGAGCCAGGCACAGTGTGTAGACCCCCTGAGCACACGACCTCTGAGGGGCTGCGACTCCTGCCCGGGGGGCCTCTGCTGGGGGCCGACTCCCTGGGCCTGCCACGTCCCGACCTGAGCTGGCTCCTTCTGCTGGCTGCCACCATGGTTGGGGGCCCCAGGGGCTCCTCCGAGAGAGCAGTGACAGTCCAGACGCCTGCTGCTCCGGCCGCCCCCCACCCCCGACCCCGGCCCACTCGCTAGGCCTCGGCCAGCTGCACCCCGTCCAGGGTCTGGGGGCCCCCGCCGGGCAGTTCGGGGCCGGTCTCCGCAGACCAGCTGGCCAGCAGGTCGCTGAAGTCGGGCGTGCCGGGGCGGAGCAGGCCCAGGGGGCCGGGCGCCGGCTCCTCCCAGAAGGAGACCGGCAGCTTCCTCTGGGTCATGGGGACGATGTGGCCGTACTTGCGCTCCAGCCGTAGCCGGCGGCCGGCCGGGGCCCCGGGCCCTGAGTACTGCCGCAGCCCGTAGTCAAAGAGCTCGGCCAGGGGCCCCAGCCCGCGTGCCTGCCCCTCGGGACCCCTCGGGGAGAGGACGCCGGGCTCCATAGCCTCCTCGCCGCCGGGGGGCCCACGCGGAGCCCGGTTCACCAGGTCAGCACAGCGGAGGCCCTGGGCTGAGCTGCCGTCTGCACGGATGTCACCGGCGTCCGGGTCCTGCCCCCTGTCCTTGCGGCCAAAGTACCGCTGGATGTCGCCGCTGATGAGCTCGGAGAAGTGCAGCAGCTGCAGGGGGTTCTCGGGGCTGCTGGGACCCCGGGGGGCTGCTTCTGGGGCCCAGCCTGAGGCCTGGGGGGCTGGGCTGCGGCCCTCTGGCCCCGCCCCCTCCAGCTCCTCCTCCCCCGCCTCCCCCTCCTCCTCCTCCTCCTCCTCAGAAGTCTCTTGGGGCTCCGGGTCTGAGGGCAGGAAGGGCCCGTGGGTGGGCAGGGGCAGCCGGAAGTCGCAAAGAGGCCGGATCACGCCTGCGGCCATCTCCTCAAGGCCCGAGCTTCTGGGGCCTCTGGGGCAGCAGGTGCAGCTGGGGAGGGAGGCGGAGAGAGCACAGGTCGACCGTCAGGTCCCCAGGCCTTGCAGCCACACTGGTGCTTACAGAGGGTGTCACGCTCAGAAGCTGGTGAGGTTCGCAGAGAGCCTGGGACCGTGGGCACCGTGGGCGGTGGGCATCGCAGGGGTGGGGGACAGGAAGCTAAGGGGTGTAGAGGTGGCTCTGCTGGGACCGTGGAGATGGGGCAGGCGGCAGGCGAGGGGAGTGCCAGCCCAGGGGAGCAGAGCCCTGGTCCCAGCATGGAATCGCCCTGGCTCTTGATGGGACAGGCCCGCCGAGGTGGCATCTACCCAGGTGCTGGCAGGGGGGCCCCCAAGATGCCCACACTGAGCCCGGGAACTGGGCCTGACGGCCTCGGCCGGCCTGCTGGGTCCAGGGCCCAGAGCCCTTATGGCTTCGGGGGGCCTCGGGGGCTTAGGGGAGGCTCAGAGCTGGGCGCTGTTTCTCCCATGCCGTCTGATGGGTCCCAAGCTTTCATCTCTCTGCTCCCTGGCCGGGCACCTGGGGTTTGGCAGGGTCAGCAGGTCAGCAGGAGGCAGGGAAGGTGTGGGGTGGGAGTTTGAGGAGGTGGGGGGGGGGGCAGGTGCTGGCCCTCCCTGGCCTGATGCCAAAGGGGGTTGACTCTGAGCTTTGGAGCGGTCACCCCCCCCCGGGGGGTGGTGCCCTCGCAGCGGGCAGGCAGGTGGTGAGCCCTTTTGCCTCCTGGCAAAGCACAGAAAGGGAGGGTGACGTGGGGAGAGGGAGAAGGGGGTCCCCGGGTGGTCGGAACCCTCACCCCAGGGAGGCTGGGTGTCACTCAGGGTCAGGCCGGCCTGGGGAGGGCAGGGGCCATGCTGTGCTGTGGCTCCTCCCTGCCAGGGGTCCCCGTGGCCCCAGCTTGGGCTCCTTGGGCTCCTCCTCCTTCAGCCGCACCCCTGTGCCTCAGCGCCGCCCTCCCCCACCCCCAACCGACCTCCGTGGCCCCTGGTGGGTGGTCCCCACAGCCCACTTGGCGGGAAGGGCCCGCAGCCTTCCCGGGGAGGGGGGGGAGGCCGCATCCCGCCCGCCACCCGGTGGGGCTCCTACCTGGAGGCCTGCAGCTCCCGCGGGGCGGGCCCGCCTCCACCTGGGCTCCAGCATTTATAGCTGCGCTCCGAGGCCGGCCGGGCTGGCAAATATTTGGCGACTGCATTGTCATCGCAGACTGGGCAAATAGAGCCCGTTTGCTTTAGCGCCCGGCAACCAGGGCCCCGCGGGGGGAGCCTCAACCTGCCCGGGGACCGTGGAGTGTTTGCCGCAGGCCCAGCTGGCTCACACCCGGGGCCGAGGGCCCTTATCTCCGCCACCGACTGGGACCCGGACCAAGCTTTGTCAAATAGGCGGAAAATTAAATTTCATGCTATTTTGACTTCTGGAGTAGCCCTTCTCCAGCGCACATCCTGCCCGGGCAGTTCTCTGGGTAAACGGTGGGTGCTGCAGGCCGGCAGAGGAAGCTGCGGGACCACCAGCCCCCGTGGTGGCCTCATGCGGGGGCCCCCCTGGAACCCCCACTCAGCCCCCTCTAACCGCCAGGCCTTGCTGGCCCTGTGAACAGTCTCATCCCTCCCCCAGCAGGACCCCCGGGGGCCCCACATCCCGGCCCCCTCCCCCGGCTCCTATGTCCCACAGCTGCAGGCGTATCCCTGCCCCACCCCCGACACAGGGCTTCACCCCCAGGGTCCAAGCTGAGATGACCACTCTTTCCCTGGTGCCAAGCTTTTTTCTGGGGGGCTTGGCGCCCACCCCACCGCACCCCCACCGTGGAGCGTGCTCCTCCCCTCGGGTTACACCATCAGCGGGCCCCCAGGGGGACTGCGTGTGGTGCTCCCCGAGTGTCCGGGGCCCCCCCCCGTGGTCGGTCACCCAAACTGCGGGTGTTGTCCAGGTGGGAACCCGTGCCACGCTTCTCCCCCACCGTCTGCTGCGGCGCTCCTTGGCGGTGACTGAGTCCCGGCAGCCTCTGCCGCCATCCACACGGGGCCACGTCCCAGTTCCTCTCTTACAAGGACGCTCGTCGTTGGATTCGGGGGCCGCTGGGCTGCAGTCTGACCTCATATTCGTAACATCTGCAAAGACCCTATTTCCACGTAAGGTTCCATTCCGAGGTTCCGGTGGACCAGAGGCGGCTTCTGCCGGGTGCTTTGCTCCCCTGGAGCACCCCCCCCCCCCACTGCCTGCTGGGAGGACTCCAGGGTCCCGTCCGCCACGGCTCAAAGCCACCACTGCTTGTGGGCCAGCCAGGTTCTGAGCACAGGACAGCGGCCCCCTCCCACCCCGGCATGCACCCGGCCCCTAATGTCCCTTCCAGCTCCCTGGGAGGGTCACGATGCCCTCCCGTCCTCCCCGGGCCCTTGGCCTCCGCTCCAGGCTCTGTTCCCTTCAGGCAGGGGACAGCCCCCATCCCACCCAGTGGCACCCCGTTACACACGGGGTGTGGGCACAGACCCAGGCCTTTCCTGCAAGTGGGGGCCGTGGGTGATTGCCGCCGGTCATTTCTCGAGCACCTGGAGGGCCCAATGCAGGAGCCCCTGGTCAGAACCCGCAGCTCTGGGGGACTCAGGGAAATGAAGCCATCCCCCCGGGCCAGGCTGGTGACTTGGCAGGGGCAGACCTACGGAGCTGCCAACATCCCACAAGCAGGTGGTTCACCGGAGGCAGGGCCCCTACGCGTGCCAGGGAAAGGCTGCAGGCCTCCCTACGGCCTGTGTTCACTGACCGGGGTGACGCCAGGCCCCGGGCAGTCTGTGTCGTGAGTCCAGTCTATGTTTGGACCTCAGTCTGCTGTGGGGTGGCCCAGCACAGTCCCGCAGCAGCCCTCTGGGACAGCCCAGGACCCCAGGGAGGGGCTCACCAGGTGTCCAGACTGGAGCCCCAGTGTCCCCTGCAGCTCGTCGGGAAGGACTGGGGCCCGGGCCCGGGAAGGGGGTCAGCTGGTGCCAGCGCTCACCGCACTCGGTTGGCCAAGGTGGGCCGCGGGGACCCGAGGGGAGTGCCGTCTGGGTGGAGCCTCCAGTCCTCATGGGCGCCCTGCCCCAGGCTCTGAGCAAGGTGAGGCGTGGCCCTGCCCTCGAGGAAGTCCCAGCCCTTGTGACCAGAGAATTGGCCTCCTTCGTGAAGCCAATTGCTTGGCACCGATGGGACCACAGCTCACTCGGCCTGTCCATGGGAAGCGCAGGGGATCCCCCAGAGAGGACAGCCTGGAAAGGCCCAGGCCACAGGGAGCTGGCACCCCCATGGTTGGCTGGCCCCACGGACAGCCCCGCCATCATCCCCGGGTACTGTGGGCATGTCACTCCACGTGGCAAAGGGACCCTGCAGACGTGATTGTGGATGATCCTGTGGGTCCAGGGTCATCGCGGGGGCCCTACAAGAGAGGAAGCTCAGGGCTGGAAGGGGACACGTGACCACAGAAGCAGGGTCACTGCCTGCTTTGAAGGTGGAACGTAGGGGCCTCGGATCCGGGAAACGCAAGCAAACGGCTCTCCCCTGCAGGCACCTGGATTGGGGGCCGTTTTGGACTTGCGACCCCCAGGACAGCACGCCAGTCACCAGCGCTGTTCTGAGCCCCTCTGCCTGGGCTCAGCAACCACGGGACGCTCACGGCCGGAAGCATGGGCTGGAAAGTGGGGTTGGGTGTTGTGCAGGGCCTCCTGGCGGGCAGCGGAGCTGGGCCCTTCCTCCCGGCCACAGGAGGCCCAGGCCGCCTGGGCCCTCAGCCATGCCCTCTGTGGCCGGAACAAATCTCAGTGTGCGGACGGGCCCGTGACGGTCACCACCCCCCCACCCCCCCCCCCCCTCCAGGGCCCACTCCTTCCTGATGGCCCTGTTTCCCTCCACCCCACAGGCCTCCTTCTGCATCCTGGCCTCTGGCGCAGGCCCCTGCTCAGTGGAGCTGGGGCTTTGACGGAGGCTTCGGGTCCTGCAGGGGGCCTGGCGAGGGGATGTCCGCTAATGCCAGCCCTGTCTTTCTCTGCTGGCATTATCTCAGTGCTCTATTTCTGCCTGACCAGAGACCACGGAGGACCCCTAGCCTAAGAGGGAGAATTTTAGAGCAGGGCAGACACCGGAGCAGTTAAAGGTCTGGGACGAGGAACCTGGGCAGCACAGCACGGGGCGGGCATCTGGGCCGGAGGCTGGAGTGCGAGGAGGGCGCAGCCGCGCTAGTCGCAGCAATCGATGCTAGGGCCCCACAAAGCACAGCCTGAGGGGGTGAAGGTGTGGGACAGGCGTGAGGGGTTTAAGAAGCAGATCTGGGGTCTTAGTAGGCGTGTCCGTGAATTAGCCACACCCTTGGTGCTCCCGAGTCTGAGCCACGTTCAGGACGGACCCAGGAGTCCGCGAGTGGGGGCTGAACTCCTGCTTTCGTTACCGGCAAGGCTGGGTTGGGGCGCGACAGTCTGGGGGAGCCCTGGCCTGGGTCAGTGGACGCACTTTCCCAGAACCACTGCCCACACATGTCTACCCTGGTGTCGGGTGGCCAGGGCCAGGCCGAGCGGCGTGGGGGGCCGCAAGCCCCCGGCTGGAGTGGGGCCGGGGACTGATGCACTCAGGCTGCCGGGCTTGGACCCCGGCACGTGTCCCAGCACCTGCTCCCCGCCGGCCCCGCTGTGGGCAGCGTCAGGCCTCACGGACCTCTGGGCCCCCGCCGCCCCCGTGGTCAGGCCTCGGTCCCCGGGGGAAAGGCCCCGCTCTTCCTAAGGCGTGGGTCTGCCTGCCCCCACGCGCCTCATATAGATCGTCCTGGCGAAAATCAATAACCCCAATATGTCAGCTCGCAGGCGGCCTCCGGTGAACCAGTCTTGTCCTCAGGCCCACGAGGGCTGGGCCTCCCCGCCCATTAGCGGGACATTAGGCCCCAGAGAGGTTTCTCTGTGTGCTTTGAGATAATGAAGGCCCAGGTGTTGGTGTACGCTCTGACGGGGGAGGGGGGGCTCGAACCCGAGCAGGCGGCGCCGGCACCCGGCCTGGCATGTCGGGGTCGTGGAGGAGAGGGCTCCAGACACACCAGGGCCCCCCAGACCCATCCGGTTGTGGCCCCACCGCGTCGGAGGGTCAAGGAGATCGCAGCATCCGCGGCCGTCGCTGCCCTCCAGCCACAGGCCACCGGGGCACACGGGTCGTTGAACAAGGCGGGCGTAAGCGGGAGTCAGGTGTCTCGGTAGGAGCACGTTGGCAGGGGCTGTGTGGGCCGAGGGGCTCTGCTCTGGGTCCGGAAGCAGGGTGACAGTGACCGCGCTGTCTCCCGGGGGACCGCCCCCCAGAGCGCCACAAACGGGGTGGCCCGAGACACAGAAACCCCTCCTCTCGCAGTCTGGAGGCCAGAGTCTGAAGGGAAGGTGTCGGCAGGGCCGGCCCCTCGGACGGGCCCCGGGGAGAGTCAGTCCCAGGCCTCTCTCTCAGCTTCTGGTGTTGCTGGCGACCCTCGGTGCTCGTTGGCTTGGGGCCGCGTCGCTCCAGTCTCTGCCTGCCTCTTTGCGTGGCCTCCCTCGTGTTTCTCTGTGTCTTTTCTCCTTTCCTCAGGGGGCCACCGGTCCTTGGATGTAGGCCCCCCCCAATCCAGGATGCTGTCATCTTAACTACATCTGCAAAGACCCCATTTCCAAATAAAGTCCTTGCTGGAGATCGAGGTGAATGTGAATTTGGGGGGACGTGGCTCAGCCCTGGAGGGCAACCTAATACATCTTCCCCAGAAGGAGGCAGCTAAGGCCCAGCCACAGCTGGAAAAGGACAGGGTCCGACCCACCCGCCGGGACAGGGGGACGTGTTTGAGTGTCCAGATGTGATTGCGGAAGGGTCCTGTTTTGTCGTGAGCCACCGTGGTTCTGGAGTGACCGGAGCCAGTGTTATCCCCTGAAATTGCTTATGTCCACCAGGAGACCCGCCCTGTGAGCACAAGGCCGGCTCCCCGAGATCAGGGGCTTCTGTCCTCTTAAGACTTGGGGCGCCCGGGTGGCTTCGTCGGTTAAGCATTTGACTTCAGCTCCTGACCTGTGAGTTCCAACCCCGCGTCGGGCTCTGTGCTGACAGCTCGGAGCCCGGAGCCTGTTTCGGATTCTGTGTCTCCCTCTCTCTCTGCCCCGCCCCCACTCACACTCTTGCTCTCTTAAGAATAAATAAACATTAAACCAAAGAAAGGCTCTACAGGAACTGTGTCTTTTGCATAGTGCTTTCACCTACAATGGACACCGAGTGGCAGTAGGAAGAGGAGAAAGAGGAGGGGTCGTCTGGACACTCTGATTTGCTCATTCTTCATTGTGAGCAGGCACTCCCCCCCCCGCCCCAGACCCCAGCCTCGAATGCCCCTCAGAACCCGGTGGCAGTAAGGGTGACCCCACTGCCTCAGGGCCGCAGGATGGAAGGGTGTTTCCAGGCCACCCCCTTATCAATCGTAGCTGTCCCAAGACCAGCCACAGACTCCCCAGGCACGGGACCGGTCCTCACAGCGGCCCGAGAAGGGCACGTGACACCCGTTTTACAAGTGAGGCTCGAGCGCTGAGGTCACCTGTCCAAGCTGTCTTGTTTTGTCACCCATCCAGGGCAGTCACCGAGACTGAGATGGGATTCATGGCCCCCTGGAGGCTGCCTTGACCCGGAGTGACGCCCCAGCCCCTACCCCCCTCTCTCAGCTCTGCGCTCACTCTGCTGTCCCAGGCTAGCTTGTGCCCAGTGCCCTCGGCGTCCCCAACAGGTGGCTGCATCAGCCTCAGTCAGCAGCTCCACCCCTAACCTCGGAGCGCCTTGATCTCCACCTCCGCCAGGAAGACCTCCAGGCGGCACACGAGGGTGATAGTGGCCCATCCTGTGGACCACAGCAGACTCCTGGGGGGTCCCTGGGGGTGAGTTAGTTTGGCAGCGATTTGGGGTGGGGTCCTGTGGTTGGCCAGAGGAAAAGCTCTCTAAAGTCATGATCTAGAAGGGAAGCCACTTTAGATTTCTTTTATTTATTTATTTATTAAGAAAAAAATTTTCTTGAGAGAAAGGCAGAGACAGAGGAAGAGACAGAATCCCAAGCAGGCTCCACACTGTCAGCACAGAGCCCGATGCTGGGCTCGAACTCCCGAACCATGAGATCATGACCTGAGCCTAAATCAAGGATCAGATGCTCAACCGACTGAGCCCCCCCAGGCACCCCCATGCTAGATTTCTAAATCGGCATGACCGTACATGCACTTTGCTTAGACCAAAAGCCTCATTTACAGTCCCCCATGCGTGCATCATACACCCATCTTGTGAACGGCGGCCTAAAGGAAAACATCTTGTCCTTGAGATACCATCAACGCCGTTTGATGATAAAATTCATGTTGCTGCCTATATGCTGATCTATAATCTTCTGAGCTTTCACAAGATGTAAAAAAAAAGTCTAAAAACAATTCATTCTCCAGAACACTCTCTTCCCCGTGAAGATCGCATTTCCTGGGCAGCTGTCCTAATTTGGGTTGGAATAAAACTCTCTGTTTTCTATTTATACTAGAGTGTTCTCCGGTGAATTCGCATGGGCAGGGTGGAACAGGTGGGGTGGGGCCCAGCGAGGAGGACCCGGGCACACAGGTGCCTCTGTTGACACAGGCACCTCTCAACAGTCTAGCCTGGGCCCTGAGCTGCCGCGGGGCATCGGAGCTGGGCTTCCCCGGGTGGGGAGGACTCCCAGATGTTGTTGAGCTGGGAACACCTCCAGCCTGCCGCTTTCGCCCTAATGTCTGGAGAGTGCCTGGTGGGGCGGGGAGCGGGGGCACTGGTCCCGGAGTCTGGTGTTTCTCCAGGAAGCAGGTGCAGGAGAGGGACGCTCCAGAGGGGAAGAACCTGAATGAGGCAGGTAGCACATCACAGCTCACAAGGTGGCCTCACGATCTGATACTGTCACCAAGACACCCCCCCCCCCCACACACACACACACGTCCCCACAAGATGATGCCTGGACACTCCATGTAGTCTTCTCACAACACCAAGGCCAGTCTGCCTGGAGGACAAAAGCTACCGTGGCTTCGCTATGAAGCCAGGTGGGGGAACCGCGTGGGGCAGGGAGCCCCGGGACAGCCCGAAGGACAGGAAGGCGCCGCGGGAGTCCTCCGAAGCCTCGGTCCCCGACAGCGGCCCTGGCCCAGAGCGCGGAGACCGGCCGCGCGGTGAGCGCCGGGGTCGTGCCCTGCGGCTGAGGGACCATCGCCAGGAGACCGAGAGCGACGATCTCGCCCCAGCCCCGCCGACGCCCAGGCACCGGACAGCTCTTTCCTCTTCTGGCTGGGGGAGAACTACATTTCCCGGCATGCCCGTGCGGCCTGGCTTGCGTAGGCCGGCTGCGACGGAAAAGGCCGCCGGAGAAGGCGGGTCACTTCCGTTGCGCGAGCGGGCCCACGTTCTGTAGTCGTGAGCGGAGGCTCCAACGGCTACCGGTTTCCGGTTTCGCGCTCCGGAAGTGACGCAAACGGGCCGCGCCGCCCCGCCGAGCGCAGAGTCAGGGTCGCGATGAGCCGTGTCTGGCGTGCGCCGGCCACCGGGTGAGCTGCGCGCGGCCTTGGAGGGGCCGAGGGCGGGCGCGGCGGGCGCGGCGGGCGGGCGCGCTCACGGCTGTCTCTTTTCCAGGGCTGTCCGGGCGCTGAGGTTCGTGCGCGGAGCTTCCCGACACCTGCAGCCGCCGCCGGGTGTCCGGGCTCAGGGCCAGCCCGCGGTCGAGGCTGAGGAAGAGGACGACCCTAACCGTCCCATTCAGTTTTCCTCCAGCAAAGCCAGCCCGTCCCGCTGGAAAGTGCAGCACTCCCTGGGAGGGGAGCAGCAACGGCCCTGGTGGAGGGTGCTGCCCTTCAGCCTCTCGCTCATGGCTCTGGTGGCCTGGTGCTTCTTCAGGGAGGAGACCAGCACGGACCGGTGGTTGAAACAGGTGTTGGGAGAAGAGGACCCGGAGCCCGGCGATCGTTCTCAGGAGCCTGGAGCTCCGACCGTCCACCAGGCGAGAACGTAGCGGGGTGCCGGCGGGGGCTAGCAGCGAGGAGACAGGCAGCCGCCCTTGGGCTTCTGACATCGCGTTTGACCGTTTCTGCCTTGGTTATGCGCGTCCCCAGAGTGAAGGACTTGGCACAGCTGGCCACACCGACCCGCGTGAGGGCAGAGCAGAGTGTCCACAGAACGGAACCGGCTCTTCGCCTGATACTTGCTGCCCAACGGATACGCCCCCGAGACGTTTCTCTTTCCGAGCCGTGGAAAGGGTTTTGGTTGCACTATGTACCGTTGGATTTGGGATGTGTCTTTCTCCAACGCGATCATGTTTCCAAAGCAATTCTGGTGACACTGGCAATCCAGCGTAACCCAGTCTGCAGGTCGTTTGCTTTCCGAGACAGAGTAACTGGGAGAAGAGTGAAACTTTTTGTTTTTTAACGTACCGTGCTGTGTAGAAATAGATGTTCGTTTGACAAACTGACAATAAATTTTAATTTGGTGATGTGGAATTAAGCCAACCCCCTCCTTTTTTTGCATCTCATTAAAAAAAAAAAAAAAAAAAAGGCCGGGGGGGGGCGGTGCCTTTTAGTCCTCTCCAGTTCCTTTGTTTTTCTGTTTTTCCAGAATAGGAAGTGAGGAAAGAAACCTAAATGTAAATTGTGGGATTTACAAAAGATACCGGAAATAATGAACTTTCTCGGCTTTACAAAGTCTTATTTTTAGCAAGGCAACAACTTTCTGAGTGGAATAAAACTGGGCAGCATTTTTCGTTTTTTTAAACGTTTTATTTTTGAGAAAGAGCCCGTGTTTGTGCTGGGGGGAGGGCAGAGGGGAGTGGTGGGGTCAGAGGATCCCTAACGGGCTCAGTGCTGACAGCGGAGAGCTCTGATGTGGGGCTGGAGCTCAGGAACCATAAGATCATGACCCTGAGCTGAAGTCGGAGGCTTAACCGACTGAGCCGGAAATTCCGCTTGTGTGGCAGGTGGGATTGATAGAAGGATGTTTATAGATTTATATGTTAATTATTTTTATTTTTTTTAAGTAAGCTCGGTACCCAGTGGGCTGGAACTCGTGACCCTGAGATCAAGAATCCCATGCTTTACTGACCGAGCTCACCAGGAGCCCCCAAGTATGTTCATTTTTTGGAGGTAGATCAAGGTTTGGGAAGATTGTTATCTGGGAGGGAACAAAGAACGAAGCCGTCCTTTCTCCATCCTGGCAAGGTTGTTACGTTTAATTGTGAGCTACCCAGTCATTCAAACCAGAACCCTTAACTGTTCCCTTCCCAGCTTTTGTAGGAAATAAAAAAACCCAATGAAAAGAATTTCTGTTGTAATTGAAAGTTACTCTCATATGGCAAAAGCAATGTGATCTATCAGGAAAAGTTAGACGCTGTCATAAGCAAAAGGAAGAGAATCAGAAACACTAACGATGCCACTGTGGGACAACCACTGTGAAAACGACTTATCTGTCCATAGAAATTCACACCTTTTCAAAACACGATGGTGGGTATAACCTTTTGTTTTTTTTTTAATGTTTATTTATTTTTGAGACAGAGAGAGACAGAGCATGAATGGGGGAGGGTCAGAGAGAGGGAGACACAGAATCTGAAAAGGGCTCCAGGCTCTGAGCTGTCAGCACAGAGCCGGATGCGGGGCTGAACTCGTGAACCCCAATATCATGACCTGAGCTGAACTCCGCTCAACCAACTGAGCAACCCAGGCGCCCCTTTAGCCTGGTGTTTAAAAAAATGTTTACTTTTTAAAAATTATTTGGGGGGGGGAGGGGCAGAGAGAGACTCGCAAGCAGGCTCTTCGCTGATAGCCGGAGCTGGAGTCCCCCGGGGAACTCCCCAAACATGAGATCATCACCTGGGCCAGAAACAAGAGTCGGACCCTCAATAACCGAGCCACCCAAATGTCCTGGATTCTTCCTTGAAAATCAGCTTTAATGGTATATAACTCACATGGTGTTCACTTCACCCACTTAAAGCATACAATGAAAATGTTCGCTATATTCACTCGGGGCAGCCATCGCCACAATCTAACTTTGGGACACGTTCCTAACCCCTAAAAGAAAGCTGGGTAGCCACGGCAGTCGCACCCCATGGCCCCCCATCTCTCACACACCCAGCCCCAAGCAACAGGCTCCATTCTTTGCAGCTCAGCACCCAGCCCCGGGGGTCAGAGTCATGGACGAGTGGAGAGCCAGAGTGACCAGCCAGCCCGCGGCCTCCGTGCGGGGGGACCCGCTGCGGGTGGCGCAGGGCGCTGCGCGGTGGGCCGGGGTCCGCCAGAGCGCGGACTGGGGTGGACGCGGACGAGGGGAGCCCGCGGGGGCGGGGCGGCGCGCTCGGGGCGTGTGCCCGCCGATGGGGGCGCGGCGCTAGGTCGCCCGGCGGGTCTGGGGTCCGCGGGGCGCCGGCGGGGGCGGGGCGGGGGCGGGGCCGGCCGGCGGGGGCGCGGGGGGCTCGGCACGGGGGGAGATCCGGAGGGGCGGGGGCGGGCCCGCCTGGCGCATGCGCGCTGCATTGTTTTGACTGAAAATGCCGTCGGTTTCGAAAGCGGCGGCGGCGGCGCTGAGCGGGTCCCCCCCGCAGACGGAGAAGCCGACCCACTACAGGTCAGTGGCATGGCCGGCCGCGGCGGGGCCGGGGGACGGGGTGGGGGGCGGCCCCGCGCGCCCCCGGCTCGCGCCCCGCGCCCCTGGGCCTGGGTGCCGCCTCCGGTGCGGCCTGGGGCCCCGCGCCGCCCCCCGCCCCGCGCCCGGGCCTCCGCGTCGCGTCCGGGCTCGGGGCGGCGGACCGCCGTCCGACGCGGGCTGCCGCCGCCTGAGGTCGAAAGGCGGCGCCCAGGGTCTGGGGCGGCACCTGGGGGCGGGGGCTGGGGAGCGCGCCGGGAGGCTGGGGGTCCACGCGCCTCTGCGGGGGAGGGTCGGGGGCTGGGGCGGATGCGCCTGGGGGCGGGGGGGGGGGGAGGAGGGCGGTCCCCTGCGCTCGGGCGGCCCCCGCCTGGGATCAGGGATGGCACCACGGCTTGGGGGGTCGGGCGTGCCTGGGGTTGCCGTATCGCGCCTGAAGTTGGGCGTCGCGTCCGTGGCCGGGATGGGGAATGCTGCGGACGGGGTCTGGGGAGTCGCGCCTGGGCTGGCTGAGGGGGCGGCCGTCTGGGGTCCGGGGTCGGACCTAGGGTCGGGAATGGGCAGCCATCTGGACTCGGGCTGTCTCTGCCCCGGGTCGGGGCGTGCCTGGGGTCGCTGTGTCGCGCCTGAAGTTGGGGGTCTCGTCCGTGGCCGGGATGGGCGACGCTGCGGGCGGGGTCTGGGGACTCGCGCCTGGGCTGGGTGGGGGGGTGGCCCTCTGGACTCGGAGTGGGGGCGGGGGTCGCGCCTGGGGTCCGGGACCGTGCCTGGGATCGGAGGAACGCGCTGGGAATGGGGGGGGGGGCGGCCGTTTGGGGCCGCCTGCCTTCAGAGAGGGGGCTGCTCTTGAGGTTGGGGCACCCTGGCTTGCGGGGTCCGGTCCCCGCTCCCGAGTCCTCGAGGCCGCCCGCCGGCGGCGGTGGCGGCGGAAGCGACCCGCAACGCTGTTTGTCTTTTTAGGTATCTAAAGGAATTTAGGACAGAGCAGTGCGCCCTGTTTGTGCAGCACAAGTGCGCCCAGCACAGGCCATTTACCTGTTTCCATTGGCATTTCCTAAATCAGCGTCGGCGCAGACCGCTCCGCAGGCGCGACGGCACCTTCAACTACAGCCCGGACGTGTACTGCTCCAAGTACGACGAGGCCAGCGGCGTGTGCCCCGACGGCGACGAGTGAGTGTGGGGCGGGGCCAGCTCTGGCCGCTCTTTCCAGCACCCGCCACCTGTAGAGGGGGTCTGGTCTTTGTGACCAGTGGTGGTGGGCGGACTTTTCTCTACCTCCAGGACTGTGTCTCCGGGACACCCTTTGGGCGCTGCCAACCGACTTGACCTCACTTCCCATCTCGGACCCAGTTCCCCAGGTTTTCCGTATTAGAGACAACCCTTATGAGGTGCACCTGTTAGGCTTAGGACCGTTTTGTAGTTGCCCCATGTTTTCTGGTTCAGAGAGCGTGTTAAAATGTTTGCTCACCCTGTGCAAGTTATACCTGGAATGTTTACTTCCTTGCAGCATACATATCTAACGTCTTTACAAAAAAAAATGGTAGGAAGTTATTTCATTTGCAGACTGTCGCTTATGTAGCACTTCTAAAGTTTAAGAAACCAAGGTTTTGTTTGGGTTGGCTTTTTTCTTACAAGTTTCTTGATGGTGTTATGAACAGATGTATTTATTTAGCAATGTGTAGAATGGGAAAACAGGGCACGTGCAGGCAGAGTGTATAGGCTGGTAACGGACAGAACCCAGTAACGGGAGGTTTTGCTTTGTTTTTCCTGGGCTGTTTGAGGAAGGAGGAGGGCTGGTCCGCCTTTGCGTGGAGGTCAGATAGCATCACTGAGCTCCGGGCCCTCTGAATGACTTGTTCAACTTCTGAACTGCTTGTTCCAACTTCTCTTTGGATCCAGGCCTGATCTGGGGGAGGTCCTTTGGGCTCGGTCCCCTGATCCCTTGAAAGGAGTTGCGTCTCCAGGAATGCTCCCTTTTGAAAGAAAAATTTCTTTTAATGTTTATTTTTGAAAGAGAGAGAGAGAGAGAGAGAGAGAGAGAGATAGTGAGGGGAGGGGCAGAGAAAGGGAGACACAGAATCTGAAGCAGGCTCCAGGCTCCAAGCTGTCAGCAGAGAGCCCGACACGGGGCTCGAACTCGTGAACCACGAGATGATCTGAGCTCAATTCAGACACGTGACTGACTGAGCCTCCCAGGAGCCCCGTGAAATGCTCCCTTCTGAAGACAGCTTTCACTGTGCTGCACTCAGACATCGGAGTGATGTGCATCCTTCATTTTCCAAAGATGCTTAGGCCAGGGAGTAAACTTTTCGTTCATGGTGATATCATAAGCTTTATATACTTACTGAAGTATTTTTAGTTGAGCACCAGAGAGTTTAATAAGATTGTTATTAAGGCAGCTCGACGCTTGCTGGAATGACGCGCCCAGCCCTTCCTTGGTTAAGATGGTGTTACACTTCTGTGAAGTTTTAAAAGTGCCTTATATAATTGCTTCTTGAACTGATCTTTCCTGCAAACGTGTCTTCAGAAGAAATATGTTTCTCTGGCTGAGGCCTGGAATCAGGTCCCTCATTTCTCTTGGCGATGTCAGTCACCTCTCTGGCCTTGGGTCCTGAGTTCCCCAAGCGGGGAGGCAGTGCTGCTTGACCCTGGTGCGGCAGTCCCGTCACCCGGCGTGTATGACCTCACCCCAGAGCCCTTTATGAAGGACTGACAGTATTCACTGATGCTTTCGGTACATGTAGACAAAGCAAGTTTGAACAGCTGTTTGGGGTTCCAGAGTCTGGATGTCCTGGCATTGATTTGGCCCCACTGTTAGACATCACCTGACGGATGAAGCGTCTGTGGGCGATCATTTCAGCTGGGCTCTTTCGTAATTAAATAACAGGCAGTTGGTTTCTTTTTATATGTTTATTTTTGAGAGAGCACGCGCAAGCACGAGGGGGGAGGGGCAGAGAGAGAGGGAGACACAGAATCCCAAGCAGGCTGCAGGCTCCGAGCTGTCAGCACAGAGCCCGATGCGGGGCTCGAACTCACCAGCTGTGGGATCATGACTCGAGCGGAAGTCGGACGCTCAACCGACTGAGCCCCCCAGGTGCCCCCCAGGCAATCATTTATTACAGAAATATTAACGTGTGATCTACATGACACGGAGGTCATCGTTGAGAGCCAGATGAGTGGCAGTTAGGCGCCTGTTTGACATTTTCTGTTTGGGGTGCATCCTGTGACCCTCCATGTAGTAAGAAAGTCACACATATCTTAGTAAAGATGTGTCACTTGTATTGAGGTTCAGCCTGAAATTCAGGAAGTGTTTGGCAGAGAGCAGATGTCTCCCCTGGGGGTCTCTCCTTAGTAATTACCGCTCAGTTCCATGGGGGAGGGACTTTCTCACCCCCCACGAGTGGAACAGCACAGCGTTTGTCCTGTTTGACTACATATTCTGGTTCACAAAGCATCACCATGGAATTCCTAAGTAGATACTACCTTCCAGAGTAAGGACAGAACCTTTCTTTTATTTCAGTTTATGGGTTCTCGAAAACTGTTTTGGGTATGTGTACTACCAACCTGTTAATTTTTTTTAATGTTTATTTTTGAGGGGGGGAGTGGCAGAGGGAGAGGGAGTGGCAGAGTGGGGGGGGGGGGGAGAGAAAACAAAAAAAAAAAAAGAAAAGAAAGGAAAGAAAGAAAGAATCCCAAGCAGGCTCCACGCTGTCTGCACAGAGTCAGACATGAAGCTGGAAACCACAAACGGTGAGATGGTGACCAGAGCTGAAGTCAGAGGCTTAACCGGCTGAGCCTCCCAGGCGCCCCCCCCCCCCCACCCAACCCGTTATTTCAGAACATGGATCCTATCAAAGAGCAAAGACCCTTAAGCCCTTGTCGGGTGACCTAAGCATCCAGGACTGTTCTTGGAGCTGGCTGGCAGCAGCTCGCGGCCGGAGCTGTGTGGCAGGACCGGATGGGGACTCCAGGGGGATTGGCACCTCTGCTGCCTTTCCTGGGATGGCGCTCACCTTCTCCCCTCACTGTCACGCCTCCTCCCGTGGCCCCTTCCCCCAGGGCCCCCCTCACCTCCGTGGCGCTTCCAGTGTCACCTCTGGATAGACCTCCCGGTGTCATCTCCCCCTCCCCATGGGCACCCCGGCTGTCACCCCCTCTTCTCCGCGGGCGGGCCCCCCCATTAGCCTGGGAGGTCCCGCTGCCCTCGCGTCCACTGCTCGCCCTCTCAGGGCCCTCTGCTCTGGCGGACACGCCCCTTCCCCGGGCCCGGCTGCGATTGGTCGTGCGGTCACGTGTTCCCGCCCCGCCCCGCCCCGGCGGCTACAAGCCCGCAGCTCTGGAGCGCCAGGGTCAGCGGAGCGGTGTGCGCGTTTGACAATCCTCGAGTAAGAGTCGAGAGAGTCGGCGGCGCAGGAAGCCGCTTCCGAGCCTGAGGTCTGGCCCAGCTCCATCGAGTCTGTGTTCCCACTTGTGAGGGTGCATCTCAGGTATTTCTTAGGCTGGGCTTCAAGGAGAGCGACTCCTGTCGGAGGTGTTCGCTGGCCCACCCTCATCCTGAAAGCTGCTGAGGGGCATCGGGTGTGGACAGCCCAGGCCCCCAGCTGGCCCTGCTCCCCACGCCAGGCCCTCCGCCGTCAGGGCCGGCCTGGGTGTTCGCGCCCGGAATCCAGGTGTGATTGGTGCCTCCTGTTGAGACGAGCAGGTGCGGGGCTCCTGGGGATGATTAGGCGCCTTCCCAGCGGCCTCTGCGGCCCTCGGGGGACATCTTCGTTGGGGGACATCAAGCAGCCCCCAGTTGTCTCGTGTGCAAAGTAACCATTCTCTTTCCTCGGTCAACCCTCCTCCTGCGGTACATAGGATGTTCCTGGGGAGTCAGCCCTCCACACCCCCAGTTGTAGGTTCTCTTGCTTACTAGGAAGTGGGCCCGTCCCATTACTGCGGCCTTATTCTTTCAGGGCTCCCCTGGCTGGCCTGGCTCTTCTCCCACAAGCCCCCCCCCCACCTCACTGCACTTGGGGTATCTGGGACACAGGCCCGGGGTCAGGTGGGCCAGGGGCTTCCGGCTCATGAATCCGAGCGTGCTTGTGGGAGCTTGTTGGCTCAGAGAGACGTCCTAGTGTCCGAGGTGTGGCATGCCTGCCGCACCACACTGCCTTCAGCCTGCCCTTTCTAGGGAAAGACGCTCGCCTGTTTAGTTGTAAAAGCCCAAGTGTCTGGGGCCCTGAGCTCTGGGTGAACTTCACCCCCGCGTAGCTGTGGACTCGCTCCAAACTGACCTTACAAGGGAACTCTGCTTGGGCTTGTAGGGTGGGGTGAGAGCCAGGGCAGGCCCGGAACGTCACAGCCTAATAGTCCGGAGCCGGGGAGTTGCTGACAGTCTGCAGGACACGCGCTTTTCAGTTACATGTTAGCCAGCCGAGTGAGTGAAGTTGCAGGAGGTGACCGGGAGGGAGGCCCCCTCGGAGGCCGGTGGAGAGGCGGCCAGTGGAGGCTTTTGTCTTCCAGGGAGGGTGGCAGCTGTGGGGGCGCAGAGGAAGGTGTGGACCTGTTGTCGGTGCTGATGGCCCACGCCAGGCACCGATGAGGGGCCTCTTCCCTGGCTCGGGAGTCCGGGCCGCCCTTGGAAACCAGGGGGTGCGGGGCTGAGCGGATGGGCGTGGCCAACACGGGGTTGGCTGTCAGCCCCCATCCCTGGTGTCTAAGAGGAGGGGGCGGGTGTGAGCTGATCCTCGAGGTTTCCCCAGAAGCCCCTCCTGCCCCCCTTTGTCTGCAGCCCAACGTCTTTCTGCATATTTGCTGTTCCCCACATTCCGTGACTGCGTGGCGTTGCTCGACTTGTTCTGGTTCGCACCTCTGTCTCCCCACCCCCGTTTGAGCGCCTTGGGCACTGGCAGGGAGTCAGGTCGTACTTGAGTGTCCCCGAACACCCAGCGGTACCCTCTGTCGCGGCCCCCGGACCAGCAGTTGGGACCCGAGGAACCTACCTGGACTCGACTCGGGGACCACACCTTCTGGGGTTGGCAAGCCCTCCAGGGGTTCTGACGCCTGGTCCGGTGTGCTCCTGGCTGGTGCTAAAGCACGGTGGATGTGAGCTGCGTGGGCCACCTCTGTCACCCACTGCAGACTGGCCGTGGCGGTTCTATTTTTGTTTCAGGCAAGAGCTGCCAGAGGGAGGGGGACGGGCTGCTGGACACGGAGGGGCGGCCGTGAACCCCTGGTCTCGTCCTCCCTGCATCCTGGCGCGTGGCTTCCAGAGCATCGTGACTGTGCCCTCGTCCGGCTTGTGCTGTTCCATCATGGCATCGGTGGAGATCTGCTGGGTTTTCTTTTAGAGCGAGCCAGAGTGCGCACATGTGTGCACACGAGCAGGGGAGAGGGGCAGAGAGAGAGGGAGAATACCAGGCAGGCTCCACACTCGGTGCGGAGCCTGACACGGGGCTCGAGCCCACGACCCTGGGATCATGACCTGAGCCTAGATCAAGAGTTGGACACTCAACCTGTGAGACGCCCAGGTGCGCCTGGAGCCCTGTTTTAATTACACGGTTTGGGTCCCTAACTGCGGCAGGTAGCTTGAGAACCAAGGCCCCCACCTGAATCCGGTCACCGTGGGGCACATCACGGGTGCGGTGGGCTGGCAGTGGCCCAGGGGGAGGGGTGGGTGGATTAGCGGACTCCTGCGGGAAGAATCTGCCTGCGGTGTTGGGCGGAGCCCTGGGTCTTTCCCGCCCGAAGGAGGGTTTTCTGGCTTTGCCACTATGTTGTCTCTGAAGTCCTGACCGCCTGGACCTTCTACACGCGGAGCCACTGTGTGTCGTTAAGAGCCCTCCAGTATCTCGGGGTCCTGCCCCGAGTGAAATAGTCGAGGCTGCTCAGGGCCGGGCAGGGGCCCCGGCCGCGCCCTGGTGGCCTTGGCGATGGCACCAGAGAGGAGACGATGCTTAGTGCCGAGCTGAGGGGCCGCTAGGGAATGAGCGAGGGCTGCGATGTGACACGGGGCAGTCGGGCGGGCCCAGCGCCCCCCTCCCTGGGGCCGTGTTGTCGCTGAGCGGCCTTCATCTCTAGTCGCGGGCTCCCCGTGACAGCTTCCACGCCCCAGGTACCCGGAGATCCGTCCCGGGCCGGGGCGATGTGCGCGCAGGCCGGCGGGGGGCACGGCTGCATAGAGAGGGGCGCCGGGCAGCTGCCCAGTCCTCGCTGTGGCCGCTCCGCCCGCCGTCCTCGCTCTGGCTCGTGGGCCGTGCGTCCTGTCTCCTTTTCCAGGTGTGTGTCTAGGGGCGTGGCCATGCTTGTTTTCAAAAAGTGCCACCAGGTCATCTTGTCCGTTTGCCACCTCGCCCGTGTCTCAGGGGTGTGCGGGGATTGTCTGCGACGGGTGGCGTTCCGTGGAAGGCTTCGTCGGGGCCTTCGTGCCCTGTGGCACATCTGCCCCGTTGCCAGTTTCTGCCGTCGCCGAGGGAGTGCGTGTCCTCACTGCGGGCCTGTCTGAGGGGCCCCGGGGCGCTGGCCGCGCTCTGTCCTCCCGACATGCGTGCTGTGACGTCGCCGTGTCCGCCTGTGAAAATCCCGCAGCGGGCCAGACGTGACGCATGCTTGTCTGTACAAATACGTAACATCTCTCTCTTCCGTCTCCAGCGGGCTCTGTTTACGACTACGATAGAACATTTGTAACGTAGGAAAACGGACGTAACCATTTTCAGTGCGCGGTTTAGCGACACGGACGACTCCCATAGTGTCGTATATAACCGTCCCCGGTGCCTGTTCCCCAGTCCTTTTCTTCGTCCCAACCTGAAGCTCTGTCCCCGCTCAGCAGTGACGCCCCTCGCATCCACTCCCCACCTCCCGGGGACGTGACTCTGAGTCGTGGGACCTCGTAGAGTGGAATCACACAGCACGTGGGCTTTGCGTGTGGCTTCTCTCGCTGAGCGCAGCGTCCTCACGGTTTATCCGCGCTGTCCAGCGTGTCCGAGTTCTGTTCCCTTCGAGGCCGAGGAGCGTCCTGGTCCGCACGGGCTCCGTGTCGCTCCCCCACGCGTCATCTGATGGGCGCTGGGGTCGTTCGCAGCTTTCAGCTCTTGTGGGTCACGTGCTGTGACCCGGGTGCAGAGAACGCTCCCCCGGACGACAGCGGGGTCTCGCAGCGTTTCTGGGGCGCGCACCTGGCAGCGGAAGCGCCGGACCCCGAGCTGGCTTCTCCTTTGGCTTTTGCTTCGTTGGTTCCCAGGGACCCGGCCTCGCGGCCACAGCGCCCTCTCCCCTCATGCCCTGCACACCCCGGGTGCTCAGGGAGCTCTGGGGTGCGCTGTCTGAAGGCGAGAGAGGGGTTGAGAGTGAGTGGCCCCCCAGTGCCTTACTTCCGGGTTTTGTCCCTGCTTCGTGTGTGGGGAGCCATCCCGCCGGTGCTCCCAGCAGCCGGGTCCACGGTTTGCCGGGCCCTGAGGTGGGACTGGGCCCTGACGCGGTCCTCCTCAACCGTCCCCTCTGGAAGGGGACACCAGGCCCCTGCCTCACCCCTCAGGCGGCTCACGGGGAGTTGCTGGCTCAGGCTCTGTGCGTTGTTTTTTTTTCAAGTTTATTTTAAAACTAGTCTTTTTTTTTTTTAACGTTTATTTTTGAGACAGAGCAGGGAGGGGCGGAGAGAGAGAGGGAGACAGAGGATCTGAAGCAGACTCTCCACTGACACCAGAGTCCGAGGTGGGGCTTGAGCTCAGGAGCGGTGAGATTGTGACCTGAGCTGAAGCCAAGTGCCAGACACTTAAGACTGAGCCACCCAGGTGTCCCCGGCTCAGGCTCTTTTCGGTATTCCTCCCCCCTTCTGTGCCTCTCGTCTAGAGGGGCTGACCTCCATGTGGGCTCAGTGCCCAGCTTCACGTGTGGAGCCGGCCCCCTGCTGCCTGGGGACCCCAGGGGGACTCTCCCTGGGAGTGTGTGGCTTGGCACCTGCAAGTGGCACGGCCCGCCCCCCTCCATCTGGGGCACGTGGTACCGCCCGCCACCCGCCCATCCCCCGCTCTCCTGGCCGGCTCCCACCAGCCTCTTCCTCCAGCCGCGTCCGGGTTTCTCCCCAGGCTCCTTCCCTCGAGGGGTCCCCTGAAGCACCTGGATGGATGGGAGTGACCACAAGTCCTCCTCTGATAATGCTCGTCGGGAAAAATGAGGGGCGCTGCCGCATCCCGGGCACGGACTTCATTTTTCCATAATCAGAAAAGGATGCAGGATGAGTTCCAGGGAAATTTGGTTCTGTGTTTTTCCACCAGATGTAGTTGCGGGATCTGTGGGGCATCTGAGTGTCTGGGGGACGGGTCCAGGGGACAGGTGCTCCGCCCAGGACCTCAGGCCTGCGATCGGAACAGATAAGTGTGCGCAGGGAGACCGCGAGAGCAGGGCGTTGGCCAGGTGCCTACGAGGAGTGGGGCGGGTCCGCGCTGGTGTCCCCGAGGCCTCAGATGGCCTGTGTCTGCCCCTCTGCTTCCCAGGTGCCCGTACCTGCACCGGACGACCGGGGACACGGAGCGCAAGTACCACCTGCGCTACTACAAGACCGGGACGTGCATCCACGAGACGGACGCCCGTGGCCACTGCGTCAAGAACGGGCTGCACTGCGCCTTTGCGCACGGCCCGCTGGACCTGCGGCCGCCCGTGTGTGACATCAGGTGTGTGGGGCGTCCGCGCGGGGCGGCCGGCCAGCTCACCTCTCCGGGATGCTGGCCTGAGCGGCTCTCGCTCTGGCTTTGACTCTGACGAGAAGGTTTCCTTCCCGCTGCCCCGTGTGCCCGTGGGAGTTCACGAGGCTGAGCTCGTGCACCTGTGGGACCCCCCTGGGGGGGGGGACAGACGAGTCCTCACTAAACGCGTCTCGGCTCTGAAGGTGTTGGATTCGTCCCAGGACGGGGCTGTGCCCGAGGGCCGCCCGTCCCGAACCTTCTAGGTTGCTCCGCAGAGCAACAGCACCGAATGATTCCGTCACCTTGCGGGAGGGCTTGGGACAGACGCGAGGCAGCGCTGTAACCAGTGTGACGTTTGCTCGCAGGGAGCTGCAGGCCCAGGAATCCTTGCAAAGCGGCCAGCTTTGTGCTGGGGACGGCGTCCCTGATTTGCAGCCCGGGGCCTTGGCCAGCCAGGCCATGATCGAGAAGATCCTGGGCGAGGACCCCCGGTGGCAAGGTAACCCTGAGGCCACCATGGAGGGTGGGGGTGGGGGTGGGGGGGAGGTCCTCTCCATCTGTAAAGTGAGCACATGGTGGACCTCGCCGCCTTCGTTTGTAGACCACATGGGGAAACTGAGTCTCCAGCGGAGTATATCACCCCCAATGCCTCAGGTAGTGGTGGCTGAGTGGGATCTGAGCCCCGGCGTCCAGGCCCCACGGTTGCTCTCGATGTTTACCCTGGCGTCTTCTTGCCGAGGTCAGCCAGCGGCTGCCGCCTGGGGAGGGGAGTATGTGGCAGGCACGGCTCCTTCCGGGCGCCCCGTCCCAGAGCTGGGTTGATGTTCACCGCACACCTGCTCTTGGGACGTCCGTGCTTCCGCCTTGGCCCTGCCCTGCGGGTCTCCCGGGGCCCTCGGCTCAGTCCCTGCAGCTCCTGGATGCGTCCCTCGGAGCTGCGGGACCCGCGCTCCTCGCGGGCTTCACAAGTGATGGCTGTGGGCGGTGAAATTTGGGGGGGTGTTATTGTAAGTACCCGTAACGTAGTTAATTTACTGTTTCGGCTGTTTTCAAGTGAACAGTTTGTGTCGTTTGGTACACTCACGGCGTTGTGCAAGCATCAGCGCTAATTTGGAACGTTTCTGTAACGTGCACGGAACCCTGTCCCCGTTAAGCAGCACCCCCCCTGCCCCCGGCACTCACTAGTTTGCCTTCTCTCTGTGTTTGTCTGTTCCGGGTAGCTGATGAGGGCGGTGCGGTTTTAAGAAAAGCCCTCTAAGTCTTGATGGGGCTCCTTGGACTTGCTCGGCTGACAGCACCTGTGTAAACAGTGCTTTCAGGCCGTCGTTACTGAGCAACAAATTTTCTCCTTGCAAATGTCTTTGCCTGCTCTCGGGAAGTCCACGCTAGGGCCCGGGGTACTGGATCAGTCAGCAGAGGTCATGCGAGTCTGATCCAGATTCTCCTCCCATCTCTACTGTCCCCCCCCCACCCCCACCACCAACCCCTCCTTGAGACCAAGTGCCCGGCCCCCACCCCACGATGGCACCTGCCGGCTGGCCTCTTGGCTGGGCCGCGTGAAGAGTGCCCCAGGGTCCCCTCTGTGTTTCGGGGCACCCACTGGTGCTGCGCGCTCATCCCCCTGTGGTGGGGTCACTGCTTGGGGAAGGGCCACCTCCGCGGGAGCTGTGTGCCCGCAGCTTCCGGCTTCCAGCACCTGAGGACACGTGCTTTGGCCGGGGGCTCTGTCTTTCCGGAAAACGCCCGTGAGAACCCCCTGTCTCCCACATTCCAGCCTGTCGTCTCCCCGTCTGGGATGCCCGCTTCCGCCTGTGTGAGCTCCGGTTCGTGGCGGGGGCACGCCGCCAGCCAGGCTGGGCTTGAGGAGGGAGAGCAGGGAGGCGGCGGTGAGGCCTGTGGCTTCGCCCTGGGGGCGGCCCTCAGCTCCTGCACCCGGGTCCGTGTCAGGAAGGTCCAGTTAGGCGCTCTGGCTTCGGTTACTGAGCGTTTCAGACGGAGCCTGTGGCGCCAACACTCGCGGTCAGATGCGCTGCTCCAGACTGTTGTTTGCACGCCTTCGTTTTCCATCTCTGTGTGGCGGTTCGGCTTTTCACTAGCAGATTTTATTTGTTGCTTTTTAGATGTCCAGAGGTGTCGCGCGTGGTACAGGGTCCTATGTACCCCCTCCCACCTTCCCCTCGTGAACGCCTTGCCCCGACGTGACACTTTGTTACAGACAAGGAACCGACACGGACACGTTCACTAACGTCCACAGTTTCCATTAGGGCTCACGCTCTGGGCTTGGCCAAAGCCGTGTCAAGGTCTGCTCTCGGCCTGGCCCCTGGCCACCACTGATCCTTTACACTACTGTTGGTTGCCGTGGTTTTGCCGTTTTCAGAATGTCCCATGGCTGGGGGCGCCCGGGTGGCTCAGTCGGTCACGCATCCGAGTTTGCCTCACGTCATCATCTCTCGGTTGTGTCGGACTGTATCTGTACGAGGCACTCACTCCGCACTTGTGAATAAATGTTCTAGGTTCTGTTTTCCTTTTTTATTTTTAAAAAAAAAATTTTTTTTTCAACGTTTATCTATTTTTGGGACAGAGAGAGACAGAGCATGAACGGGGGAGGGGCAGAGAGAGAGGGAGACACAGAATCGGAAACAGGCTCCAGGCTCCGAGCCATCCGCCCAGAGCCCGACGCGGGGCTCGGACCCACGGACCGCGGGATCGTGACCTGGCTGAAGTCGGACGCTCAACCGACTGCGCCACCCCGGCGCCCCTGTTTTCCTTTTTTAATATAAAGTTGATTTATTTTGAGCGAGAGAGAACAGGGGAGGGGCAGAGAAAGGGAAAAAGAGAATCCCAAGCAGGCTGTGCACTGTCAACACAGAGCCCCGTGTGGGGCTTGAACTCCCGAACCTCGAGATCGTGACCCGAGCTGAAACCAAGAGTTGGCTGCTCAAGTGACTGAGCCACCCAGGCATCCCTAATTTGTTTTCTTAAAACGGGCTTTTTTGTTTCTCGGACCCTTTTTGTTCTTTGTGTGTCCCTCTGTGTGTCATTTAATGAGTTAGAAACTGTATCTGGTGTGGCTGGACAACGCGGTGACGTTAAACTTCGGCCTGCAGACATTTCCTGAGGGTCGGGTCGCGTTGTCTTGGGTGCTGGGGCCCGCCCCTCCCCTCCCCCTGCCGCTCTCCCATCCCTTAGCGAAGCTCAGCCCTGCTGGGAACGGCAGCGGGAACAGTAGCGCCTGCAGGTGCCGTGTTGATCATGAACCAGGCTGCCAGTGGATATGAGTTTTAGGGTTTTCTCTCATCAGTTCTTGCTTTCAAATGACCCCAGGTGGCTTTTTGTTTGTTTTTGCTCTCAGATGAAATTCAGAAAACGTGAAATTAACTACTTAAACGATATACAAGGGGCACCGGCAGCTGGGCTCAGTCACTTAAGTGTCTGACTTCAGCTCCGGTCATGATCTCACGGTTTGTGGGTTCGAGGCCTGCGTGGGGCTCTGTGCTGACAGCTCAGAGCCTGGAGCTGCTTCGGATTCTGTGTCTCCCTCTCTCTCTGCCCCTTCCCTGCTCACGCTCTGTTTCTCTCTCAAAAATAAACATTAAAATTTTCTTTTTAAATAAAATTGAAAATCTATTTTTAGAGCAATTTGGGATTCCACTGATAGGAAAAGATGGAATTCTCATATGCCCTGTGACTCCGTGTGTGCACTGTCCCCACCACAGCGGGACATTTGTCCCTGCACATCAGCCGGCATCACAGGTCCTTATCACCCCAAATCCACTGTTGATATCAGGGTTAAAATGCATCGTTTTAAAGTGTGCGTTTCAGGGGTTGTTTGGCCGTCAGGTGAGCTAGTTTAGAACCCTGTCATGAGCCCCCGCCGTCAACCCCTGGCAGCACCCGTGTCCTTCCCGTCCGGGATCTGCCCCATCCCACGGCTCCTGTAGTCGAGTCACGCGACAGGTGGACTTCCGGGTCTGGCCTCTCACCGAGCGTCACGGTTCTGCAGGCTCGTCCAGGTTGTGGCGGGTGTCAGCGTCTCGCTCCCGATCGTGGCGGTGGGGTGGACACGCCGTGTCCTTTGGCCCGCTGAGCACACGTGCACGTGCTCCCATGTGGACCCCTGTGTTTTCAGACGCCAGTTTCGTGCTGGGCAGCTATAAGACAGAGCCGTGTCCGAAGCCACCGCGTCTGTGTCGCCAGGGCTATGCGTGTCCGCACTACCACAACAGCAGGGACCGGCGGCGGAGCCCGCGAAGGTTCCAGTACAGGTGAGCCCCTGCGGCGCGCGGCAGTGTGGACCTGCCTCCCACCCCCCTCCCCCCGCGAGCCAGCGTTCTGCCGCGTGTGCGCGCGCCGGGCCTCCCGTGCGCGCGCACAAAAGGCTAGACGCGGCCGCGCGGGTCAGCGACGGTCGTGCTTCCTTCCTTCCGTCTCCGCGGTTTCAGGGCCCGGGGGCCGAGAGCCGCCCCTGCGCATCCTGCCAGTGGTAGTCACCAGAGCGCAGCCTGAGAGGATAAGATGAATTCACGTAGATGGAAGGGACGGAAAATGTGCCGAAAAATAATAAAACCTCACTCCCCACGGCGGCTCGTTTTTTCCAGGAGCCCAAAGAGATTTTGATAAGGCTGTCCGACAGCACGTGAAAAATGAGCATCAGGGCTGGGTTTTCCTGCTGTGGGATCACTCGTTTGGGACTCGGTGTGGGACCCAGCTCGGGAGGGAAGGAGGGAGGGCGCCCGCTGTCTGTCCAACGCTCGCATGGCACGCCACCCGGGTGCCTTTGAGCCGCACCCGCCGCGGAGCCGGCCGAGCCCCGTCTGGCTTCAGGCAACCCTCACTCTGAGGCCCGCTCCCAGGGGTTGTGTGCGCCCACCCGCGTGCCAATAGCGGCTGGGCACACTGACGCCCCCCCTGTCCCCCCAGGTCCACGCCGTGTCCCAGCGTGAAGCACGGTGACGAGTGGGGTGAGCCCGCGAGGTGTGACAGTGGGGACAGCTGTCAGTACTGCCATTCCCGCGCGGAGCAGCAGTTTCACCCAGAGGTACGAGGCACCCGTGTCGGCGCACAGCCCGGGGTAGGGGGAGGTCTCCCCCCCCTTTGACTCCAGGTCCCTGGGACCACCCTCTGGTCCTGCGATTCGCCGGGAGGATTCGCAGATCCCAGCAGCGCTGTTGTGCCCACAGCCGTGATTCGTTGGTGACAGGATAGGGGCTGAGGTCAGCCAGGGGTGGGGCGGGGGGGGGGTCCCTCCCGGGGCTGGGTCCCCGACCCACCGGGCCTGAGCTTCCAGGGCTATATCCTGCAGGGAGTCACGTGGACCGTGTCTGTGGACAGGCGTGTCGGCCTCGGTGTCTGGGGTTTTCACTAGGGGCCACATAGACGTGCTGACCTCCATCTCCAGTCCCCCCAGAGGCTGAGCCCACACGACCGGGCCCAGAGTCCCTACCAGAAATCACGTTGTGACTATCCGGGGTGGCCTCAGAGCAGGTAAACAGAGACACTTACCAGGCAGGACACCCCGCCCTCCGGGAGCCGGTCAAGGCCGGACCTTCCTTTGGCACCGGCAGGGCACGGACGGTTGAAGTTCGCAGAGCTAACCAGAACACGCTTGGGTTTGTGGTGAAAACAGACTGGCAAGGGGCTCCTGGGTGGCTCAGTCGGTTGAGCCTCCGACTTGGGCTCAGGTCATGATCTCATGCTTCGTGAGTTCGAGCCCCGCGTCGGGCTCTGTGCTGACAGTTCGGAGCCTGGAGCCTGCTTCCGATTTTGTGTGTCCCTCTCTCCCTGCCCCTCCCCTGCTCGTGCTATGTGTCTCTCTCTCAAAAAATGAATAAACATTAAAAAAAAAAAAAAAGATTACTGATTAGCAGGGACGCTTGGGCGGCTCAGTTGGTTAAGTATCTGACTCTTGGTTTCAGCTCAGGTCTGGATCTCTTGATTTCATGAGTTTGAGCCCCGCATCGGGCTCTGTGCTGACAGCATGGAGCCTGCTTGGGATTCTCTCTTTCCCCTCTTCTCTCTCTGCCCCTCCCCTGCTCGTGCTGGGTCTTTCTCTCAAAAATAAACACTAAAAAAACCACAGCAAACCAGCCCTCTTCACGGTTGTGAGAGTGTGGGGACCAGGATGGGTGGGGGGCAGTCCAGGAGGGTGGGATGTGCGGCTCGCTTGCAGGAGGGGTGCCTCGAGGGGCCCGCAGGGGGCAGGGATGGAGCGGTCGAGGCGGAGAGCAGGAATAAGGGAGGGGTCAGTGCCCGGGCGGGGGATGGGCCATGTGGCTGCCCCTGGTGCCACCTGATGGGCGCTGGGCGTGGCCCGCCTGGGCTGGGTCGTGAACTCCGAGCCTGGCCTCTGCCGCCTGCCTGTGTCTCAGGCCCTACGATTGCCCCTCTCGACTCGGGATTTTTGTCTTCTGCTTCCTTTGCTGACTCATTGGCTACTGACTCATTCATTCTGTTTCTAAAACTCAGAAATGTGGTAAAGGGTGCCGCCTCCACTGCGGCTCCGTGGCCCCGAGGGCACTCCGTCCCCACTCACCCCTGCGGCTCCTCGGGTACTCGGAACCCTTACCGTTCCCCAGCGCCGTGCCCAGGGAGGCCCAGGGCTCCCGGAAGGGGCCCCCGCATCTGCTCTCCTCTTTCCTTTCTGGGGCTTCTGTTCTTTTCAGAGGTTCTGTGCTTTAAAATTCACGTAAAATGCCAGCCTCCTGATGTCATAGGCCCCGAGTTGGAGCCCCTCTGAAATTGCTTCTGTTGGTAGGTGTTAAAATCTCAGCGCAGGCACTTAGCGGGTGAGTGAAGACCGAGGAGAGTACGTGGCCTTTGTGGGGGAAGGAAGGCCACTGGCTGGGGAAGGCTTCCGGAGGGTGTGGATTTGGGGTCTGGCAGGAGCGCCCTGGGGCCTGTCCCGCTTGGTGTGCTGTAGGGCCAGAACCGAGTGTTGCTGGCGTCGTGAGAGTATCTTTGACCCTAGTGAAGGGAATCGGGGCTGACCATGCAGCTCATGCATGTGGTCGTGACACAGGCATTTGTTGAGCACCTGCTGTATACCGGGAGCACTGAATTGAGCATCTCTTTCAGAAAATGCCAAGTGGTGAAATTGACTTTGTGTGACATTTCCTTTTTTTTTTTTTTTTTTTGTAAGTTTATTTACTCATTTTGAGAGAGAATCCGAGCAGGTTGTGTGCTTTTATCGCAGAGCTGGAAGCGATGCACGGCTGGATCTCGCAAACCCTTAGATCCTGACCTGAGCCCAACCGACTGGGCCATCCACGCACCCCTGTGTGTTATTTCAAGGACAGTCAGGCCTGCTCTGCGGAGAGCGGGGGATTCTGGGGCCACGGCATACAGGGCAGGGGTCACATCCACACCGCCTTCTCAGGAGACGCGTTGTGGTTTGGAGCTGGGTCCTCTGGGCTTCCCGTGGAAACCCGTTCCCAACCCAGCCCCTTTGTTTTACTGGTAGATTTTATTTGCTTTATTTTCTCTTTGCCGCCCAGATCTACAAGTCTACAAAGTGCAACGACATGCGCCAAACCGGTTACTGCCCCCGGGGCCCCTTCTGCGCCTTCGCACACGTGGAGAGTAAGTGTGTGACACCAGACTGCCCACGCGCCTGGAGCAGGAGGGGGGCCGGGAGCACCCCGCATGCTTTTCAGGGTCACTTCAGGCCGCCCCCCGCCCAGAGACCTCCCTACCTTGTGGCCGGCCCTGCGGTTCCCTGGGAGCAGACACCAACTCCGGCTGGCCCTCCTGGGGAGGGCGGCCAGTCCCTGCTGGACTCGCACGTCTTTCGGTGGCGCTGTGGCCGCCGTCCCCTGTCGCGCGGGGCGAGCGGCCTCCCCAGGCCCCCCTCCCCGGTCTGGGGACCCCTGGACCCCAGGTCGCCCTGCACGCAGCTCTGTTTGCAGCCAGCAGTCGCTCATGGCGCGCCACCTCCCTCTGTTGACAGAGAGCCTCGGAACGGCCAACGGCTGGGGCTGCCCCGCGCCCGCCCGCAGCTCCGCGGCCAGCAGCGGCCAGCCCGTGCACGTAAGTGGACGGCGTCCTGGGGAGGGTGTCGAGGGTGCCGTGTGGTTTTGTGAATGGCTGGGGACATGGATGGGTGTGGTCTCTGGGTGACTCGGCTGCACGGTCTGCCTGGGGGGGGGGGGGCGCCTCCTTCTAGAAGCCTGGGACAGCCCAGCCGAGCTCTGGCCTGGGCCGGCTGCCCCCAGACATGTCGGCACACATAAAACGTGGTCTCCAGCGAGCGTGGAGAAGGGGCCCTGTGTCCGGGTGGGTCTCCTCGCAGGTGGGTGGCCGTGGCGCCAAGGGGGGCATCCGGGCTGGGCAGGCCCCCGACGGCGGCCGGGGCCCTGGGTCCTGGGTCTGGCCCTGCAGGTCTGGCCTCTCAGGCATTGAGAGATGTGGGGGGCACCTCGGGGAGAGGATGGTCCTGACCTGGTTGGACTTCATGTCTGTGTGGTGGAGGACACCGGGGGGCCTCAGGCCTCATGCCCTGCCCTTCACCCTGGCGTCGTAGCGGGCTCCCCGTCTGCTCTCGCTCTGAGCTTTCGAAAGGGTGACGGGAGGGTGTTTGCATCTGCGTGTCGGATCTGCTGAGAAAGCGGCCCCTCGGCGAGGAGACTGGAGCCTCAGGCGTTTCCCCACCCGCCTTTCTTCCCACTTTGGGCTTTTGCTTTTTTAACTTTTCGTTTGGGTATATTTTTGTTTAATTAACTTATTTATTGAGAGAGAGAAAGAGCGAGCGTGCGCATGGGCAGGGAAGGGCACGGAGGGAGAGACCATCCCAAGTGGGCTCCCTGCTGTCAGCGCAGAGCCGGACACGGGGCTCGAACCCACAAACCGCGAGATTGTGACCTGAGCTGACATCAAGGGTCAGGCGCTCAGCCTGCTGAGCCCCGCAGCGCTCCTGCCCCCATTTGCGCTTTTTTTAGAAAAGGGGAAAACAGGAAAGTTGAGGAAAACCTGGGTGGAATTTACTTACGAGGAGCCGGGCAGTGATCCACCAGCTCGCGGTCTGTTCCGCGTCTCCGGCATCTCCGTGCCAGGCGGCGACACGGCCATCCTGCGTTCCCAGCGGGTCAGCACCCAGTGCCCCCCCACGCCCCGGCACGCGGGGCTTCGATCTGATCCCGAGACCATGGAGCCCGAAGACCAGACAGACAGCTCTCCCGCTGCGGCCCTGCAGGGTGTGGCGTGACCCCTCCTCGCCCCGGTGCTGACGGCAGATGGGCTCCCCTCACCCTGCAGCCTTGTCACGGGCCCGTCCACAAGGAGGACCGGGCTGCCCCTTCACACCCACGCTGGGCCTTTGTCCCTCTGCAAGCCCAGCTGGCGTCCTCTGGGGGAACCGAGCAGAGCAGAGCTCCGGACCCCCAGGAGCATAGCCGGGCGCTGGGCGTGGCAGGAAGCTCTCCCCCCTTCCCCCCCCCCCCATCTTAGTGGCTCCCAGTGGACCATGCCAGTCATGGGCTTAGGTGGTGGGCACGGGGCCACCGGCTTGCCCCCCCCGAGGGCCTAGGGTGAATGGAGCCTCGGGGGGCGGGGGTTGTGCCTCGGAGGCAACAGCCCGGGTGCGGTGGGTGACCCTGTGCCTTGGATGGCACGAGAACAGTGCCCACCCCTGCGGGCGTGGTCTGGTGAGGGGGTCTTTTATGTTCTTTTAATTATTTTGCAGTTTAAAAACCCTACTTGCTAAGGGCGCCTGGGTGGCTCAGTCACTTAACCATCTGACTCTTGATCTCAGCTCTGGTCTTGATCTCAGGGTGGTGAGTTCAAGCCCCGTGGCTCACGCCCAGCACGGGGCCTCCCTAAAAAAGGGGGATGGGGAATAAGGCAACCTGCTAGGACACGATGGGTGGCGGGTGCCAGGCTGCAGGGGGTTCCCCGCGGGTGGAGACGAGAGCAGCGTGGAGAGCACGCGGTATGCCGTGTTCCTCAACGGGGTCACGTCGCAAGACAACCGAAAACACGTATATCGCTCTCTGATCCCAGTTCCTGACCCAGAGCTCCTGAAACCCTTGTAACTTCCCAAGGGGATAAAAATACCTTGTGTTTCGGGGTGCCTGGGGTGCTCAGGTCACGATCTCACGATTGGTGGGTTCAAGCGCCGCTTCGGGCTCTGTGCCGACATCGTGGAGCCTGCTTAGGATTCTCTCTCTCCCTCTCTCTCTCTGCCCTTCCCTGCTTGCGTGCTCTCTCTCAAAATAAATAAACTTAAAAAAAAAAAAAAAAAGATTAAAAAAAGCCACCAAAACCCTCTTTTGTTTTGCAGAGGTGACTCTGGGTGGGCTCCTCGTAGCTCCTGGATGTGGGCTGGTCACCGGAAAGGCCAAGCCATGGTTAAAAGCTTGGGACTTTCTGCACCACCTGACATGATCTGGGGCAGGAAGGGGCTGCAGGTGGAATTAAGGGGGTGAGCCCCATGAAAATCGCTGAAGTGTGCGGTGTGGAGAGCGTCCGCACTGGCGACATCTCCATGCTGGCGGGTGGAGGCCCCCAGCTGCACAGGGACAGTAGCGCCCGCACTCGGGGCCCTCGCAGACCTCACCTGACATGTCTCTATCTGAACGTCTGTAGTGTTTAGTATATTATGTAATAATCCGGTAAACGTAAGTGCTTCCCTGAGCCCTGGGAGCGGTTCTAGAAATCGGCCAAACCTGAGGAGAGAGTGGTGGGAACCCTGATTCGGAGCCAGTGGGCCAGAGGCACAGGTGACAGGGTGGGGTGGAGGTTGCTGAAGCGGGGCCATCTTCAGGAGCTGACCCCAGGCAGAGGGTGTGGCCCAGCAGCAGGGAGCCTGGGGCAGGGGTGGCCGGAGAGGGGCCTGGACGAAGGGGCGAGGTCCCCACAGGGAGCCCTGGGTTGCAAAGGCAAACAGAACAGCTTCAGGAAACGCGTGCTTGGCCTGGAGGTATGTTCAGGTCTGTGGTCAGTGACTTCGGAGGCCCTCACCCCACCCTGCAGGTGGGGTCACTCTGGACAACAGAGATACAGGGAACTCCAAATACCAGCACGACCTCCGGGTTGAGCCCGAGGCCAAGTACTGCGTAGGAGGAAGGGGCCCGGGCAGGGCCTGCGTGGACACCTTTTCTTCCTCTGCCCCTGGTGATCACTCTGGGTCCTTCTACAAATCCAGAAACCAAAAAATAAAGGAAGAAAGGCCAGAAGGACGTGAAATACCACTACAAGTTAACTTAGTGTAAAAGTAGTCATAAAAATCAGAATCTGATTTTGTCCTTTGATCTGAAGGACATCTGGGTCTGTGGCCTTTGTGTTGATGTTTGACCTGGGGGAGCCCTGGTCCTGAGCTCTGTGAGCAAAGCCATCATTGGGCCCGGTTTTCCTGGCAGGTGGCTTGTCAGTCAAGATTTCTGTATGTGTCGGAGAGGGACAAATGTTTCCCTCTACCCTTTCACGTTCGGTACGGGGCCTCTGCAAATTAAACTGATAAAAGATAAACAGGACAGAAGCCTTATTGCTTATCCGTACAGAAGGTTTGGTGGTGAGGAAGTAAAGACCCCTTTGGGTCTAAGCAGACCTGGAGGCTCATATACCCTTTTAACAAAGAGCGGTAGATCGTGGAGAAGGGGCCACACAAAAGGAGTTTCTGCTCCTGGGGAGGTAAATTGTGGGACGGTAAATGTGTGGGGGAAAGCGATGTCGGATCAGGGTTACGTGGACGTAGTCGGGAGCGTCTGGTGGCTGAGGGTCGTCCTCTTCCCGGTGCGGGAGAGGCGAGGGGGTGCCTTCTCAAGGGCCAGGTGACACCCCGCTTTCAGCATTGTAGGTAGAATAATCCTTTGCTTCGGGATAGGTCTCCCCAAGACTTGCCCGGCTCTCCGGGCTCGGGTCTCACGACCTCTGGTCGCAGGGGGCACAGAGCTCACCCCCTCCTTCACACGGACCGGCCCGGAGGTTAGAGGTCAGCGTGCAGGTGTAAGAGACAGACTTGGGAGAACGGACAGAGGGTGGTAACTTGAACGCCTTTTCTGTTCTCTGAGATCCCCGGGCTCAGCGTTTTCTCTCCGGTGCGTGAAGCGGAGGTGTCTGTTTGTAAACCGTGCTGCTCTCTTCCAACCCTGGTGCTTTCCTGTTGTAGGCGAAGCGGAGAGAGTCACCTGCCGAGGGCAGCCACAAGGCCGCTGAGCAGGACAGCAAGCAGGTACCGCCCGGGGGGCTCCCGCTGTCCGCAGCGGGGCCGCCCTGTGTGCTGGGACTCTCGCACGTTCCCTCTTGACCCAGAGCCCTGTGCTTGTCCGTTCGCGACTTAATTATGTTTTCACTTAATTCTTAAACTGGCCTATTCCACACGTCTTTCGTCTCAACGTTCAAAACGTGTTTGTGTTGTACTTTGGACACAACGAAACCAAAACCTCCTGACGTTTTCCCCACGGGGAGTACGGGGCGCCCTTCGCAGCCGCCTCTGGTGGTCTGTGTGTGTCCGGGGGCTGCCCTAACAAAGCCCCGCGGACGGGGCAGCCCCAACCACTCACCGTCCGGAGCTGGGAGTCCTCGTGTCGGGGCCAGTGGGGTCGGCACCTCTGAGGCTATGCGGGAGCTGCCTCTGTCCTGGGCCCGTACGCAGCCGATGACTCCCTGTCTCGTCCTGCTCGCACCCCCCCCAGCCCCCTGGCCCCGGGTCTGGGTCTGTCTCCACATTTCCCCCTTTTCATAAGGACCCCGGTCATTGATTAGGACGGCCTCATGTGAACTTGATTTCCCTGGTAAAGACCCCGTCTCTGGGTCAGGTCACGCTCTGGTGTTTTGGGGGTCAGGACCCCGCGGAATGAGCTTCCGGGGACACAGGGCGGCCCACGACCGCATCCAAGCTGCATCTGGGCCAGTGTCTCTGGGGGCCGCTGTAGAGACTCCCTGCTCCCGCGTCACGGCTCGGGGACACGTGCACACCTGAGGTAATCACAGGCTCCCGCCATGAGTGTCCTCCACGTGTCCCCTCCGGTGAGGCTGCCGTGGCCTCAGCTGAGGCTTCCCTGAGCCCGACCCCGGTTCGGTGGCGCAGTTCCCGAAGGCTCTTCGGACCCGCTTGCCTGTTTTAAGCAACGCTTTCGTCCTGGCCACCACTGCCGTCCGTCCCCGTCCCCGTAAGACAAGAGGGCCTGAGCCTCTGGGAGGCCTGGGGTGCGGTGCGGGAGGGCAGCGGGGGCCCCGGCCCCCCCAGGCCCAGCACATCGCCACTTGTCACTGGCCCCTGTCGTCTTCCTTCTCCATTCCTACGCGGGCGACACACCCGGTCCCTCTCTGCCCCGGTTTGCTTGGCGCCCACCTGAGGCCACCCCCTCGGGACTCTCCAGAGTGACCCCGACATTCTTCGTGGCCTCGGGAGCTTTGAGATCCGCAGGGGAGTTGAGGGTAAACTGTTTTCTGGCAGCGTTTTGGAGAGTAAAGTGGATAAGACGTTCGTTGCGAATCCGAAGCAGGAAACGTTAGCGGCCACGGAGCCAACGCACGGGGGCCTCGGGACGTGGTGCTGCCACCGCCTGACGCGTCCTCACGTGCTGGCAGCCCGAGGAGCCCGCGTGGCTCATCTACAGGTCCCCTCCCACCTGCGCCCGGAGACGCCCTCCGTCCCACCCAAAGCTGGGCTCCGGGGACCTCGAGTGCCCGGTGGGAGGACTGGAAGGCCAGCGGAGGGGCTCCCGGCGTTTCCCTGGGACCCTCCGTTTGAAAGGCCTCGGGGCCGGAGGCCGGCCCTCTGGGGACCCCTCCCTCGCCTGTGGGCCCCAGTCTGCCCCGGCTGGGGGACACCCCAGCCCCCCCAGCCTTGAGAGCGTTATTCTCGGTTTTCGGGATAAAGCGTCCCCTGACGTCTTTGAGAGACACAGTCCCTGCGCTGTGACTTTGTGGGCGGGTGAAGTCACAGCAGGCACCTCGGGCCCCCGGCTCAGCGTTTGGGCTTGGCTGTGAGGTGTCTCGGAGCGTCCTTGTTGCTGCCACCCTTCCCGCCTCGCCCGGGGCTGCTGGGGCGGGCGGGAGGCACCCCTCCCCGTGCTGAGGAGACAGTCTGCCCCTGGGCCCGAGCCCCGGGAGCGCCGGCGACTTTGGCGTCCGGACTGATGCAGTTCATGTTAATTTTACGACAGCCTCATACGCGCGGTGACCGGCCGTCGCGGGGTCGGTCACCGAGGGCCCCTCGTGAGCGAGGCTAGCCGGCCGGGAAACACTCAGAGGAGCTTTGCTGTGTGTGTTCCTCTCTCCCCGCCGCTCCCCGCGCAAAACCTATGTTCATGTGTGGGTGAAATTTCACTTAAGCCGACAAACTAGTGAAATCCTCCCCCCTTGTGGTGGTGGAGCTCGCCCCCCCCCGAAGTGAACTTCTGCTGGCGCATTTTGAAGCGAAACCCAGACGCCACACGCTTCCCTTTGGTGTGGCTTCTGGGCCCTGGTGTCACAGCGACCTCGGGTGGGCTGCGGACGGACGCAGCTGCCGTGTGTCGAGCAGCCCCGGCCTGCGGCTCTGTGTCATTTGCTTGGGACGGTGAGGTGCCGCCCAGACCCGGCTGGCTCTTCTGGGCTGCTCTCCGCAACTCGGATAACGTGCGGCACCCAGGTTGTTGCCTGAGTACCGAGAGGTAAAAACCTGACATCGTAGGGCCGGTTTTGCTTTTGGAGGCCGTGTGGGCTCCCTACTTACGTCTTTTTTTTTTTTTTTAAATAAACTCTTTTTTAATGTTTGCTTATTTTGAGAGAGAGCGAGCCAGCCCGGGAGGGGCAGAGAGAGGGAGAGAAAATCCCAAGCAGGCTCCATCCACACTGTCAGCTCGGGGAGCCTGACACGGGGCTGGATCCCACGTATGGAGATCGTGACCTGAACCGAAATCAAGAGTTGGACGCTTAACCCACTGAGCCCCCCCAGGCTCCCCTCTGGTCAGGCCTTTGGGTGGATTGTGTTTTGCTGCCCTAGATCAGCTGTTGGCAGCCATTTCTGCAGAAAAGCTCCTTGGATCGGACACTTTCTAGATGGATGTGTTCAGTCCCTGATTAGCCAGCCAATCTTGACTGCAGCTGTCGTGCTGACTGCAACCAACTCGGCCTTTACGGCCCCCCCTAGAACGTTTGGAAGAGTCGGACCTCTGTTTTGCTTTGGGGATCGAAGTCGGACGACCGTCCCGTCCGTGACCCCGCGCCCTTCTGCTCTCCCCCGGGTCCGCCGTCACTGCGCCCTCACGGCGGCCGTTGTGTGCGCACGCCCGCTCACCTCGTGTGTCTTTGCGCAGAACCACCTGCCGGTGTCCACAGGGGCTCATCCGCCCGCCCCCAGCCTGGGTTCCAGCGTGGCGTCCAGCACCGGCTCTGGCAGCTCCTCCCCGGCCGCCCTGCCCTCGGCTCCCCGCACCCACCCGCCTGAGCCCGCCCCAGGTAGGTCTAAAACTTCCCTCGCGGCTCCCCGACTTTTCTTTGCGCTTACGTCGTGTCTTTTCAGGACCCGCTGCACGCGTGTTTCGGTCACCTGTCACTTGGCTGTGCTGCCCGTGACCTAGAAACCCCCGCCCCCCGCGTCCCTGGGAGTCACAGGCTGCAGAGGGGACCAGGACCCTTGGGCCGAGGCTGTGGCCCCTGGTCACCACGACCAGGGTGGGAGGGGTTTGGGATGCAGCCGAGGGCAGCGGCACGGCTGAGGGGCCCTTAGCCCCGGGGAGTCCTAGAGGGTTTGCGGACCGATGAGGGGAGGGGCTGTCCTGAGAGCCGGGAAGAGCGGCGGGCACGGAGCTGGGGGGAGACCCGGCCCCCGGCCCCTCAGGCCACGTCCGGCTGCACCTGCGGACGCTCGTGTCGCTGAGCTCCCCAAAACCTGCATTTCTGTCCCGGCCAAGGGAGACCCGGCAAGGGCTCTGCTCGTGGCGTTTCCACGTCCTCTGCGCCAGGGCAGGCTGGGCAGGCGTGGCCGCGGGCAGGCCGGGGAGGCCGCTGCGGAGCGGTCTGCCCTGGGGTACACGCGTCCTGTCCGCCTCCTTCCTGGTGCGGGGCGGGTGCCGGCTCCGCCCACGTTCCCACGTCAGGGCACCACGTCGACGCCAGAGCTGGCCACGTGGTCGGGCCCAGGGTGGTATTTCCCGCCCGGAGAGAACTGTCCGTTGCCGACAGCCAAGGATGGCACGCACGTTGTTTTCCACGCCTCAGCACCTGTGGACGCCAGTCACGCCACTGGCCGTGGGGTCGTGGCTGAGACGCAGGTGGGGACGATGGCAGCCAAGGCAAGGGAGGAGAGGTGTTAAGGGAGGAGAGGTGTCCTCTCAGTGGCCATTTAGACGGCAAATCTTGGGCTCGGGCCATCAGAGCACCTGGTGTCCCTTGTGCTGATGTGAGGGATGCCGGGCAGGCGTGCTTGACCTTGCTACCCGTGTCGCGGCTGCCTCCTGGGGCACTTCTACCCATGTGGGGCTCGAGGCTACCGCCCCTGTGCTCACTCTGAGCTGCAAAGGGCCGCCTTATTCTGGAACCCCGGGGCCTTGTGTGGCCAGGCACGTCTTCCTGCACGGCCCCGGCGTTCCTGCACGGGCTCCACGGTGGAGCTGTCCGACTGCCAAAGAACCCTCTAGAGTCCAGCTTGCCCAGCTCTCTGAGGACAGGGTGTCCTTGATGAAACCACCCCTCCCCCTGCTGGTGTTTCTGAGCCCTGACCTCGGTTCCTTGCCCTGCACACTCTTGTGCCTCCCCCCCCCCCCCCCCCCCCGCCCCACCAGCTTCCCTGTGCTGGTCTTTTGTGGAAATCCTGTCCACGTAGGAGTGAAGACTAAACCGACTCTTGCCTGGGCTCTGCCTTAGACTAGCGGAGTTTGTTCAAGTCCTCACATACTTCATAGGGTGCGTCCGTGTGGGTTCTCTTTTAAGCAAAAACAGGCACGTGTGTGTTATTTTACGTTGACGTGGAATTGGGGTGGAGCGAGGTGTCCTTCCTGAACCCCTGAACCCCAGAGGCCTCTGGGCTTGCGTGCTGGGCTTGCGTGCACTGGACCTGGCCGGTGGGCTTGAGAACTCAGCCCTCAGACTCACGCGCGCCGGCAGAGAGCAGAGGCCAGGGCAGAGGCTCGAGGTCTCTCTGCCCTTGTCTGAACTTGGGGCCAAAACACAGCAGGAGGGCAGCCGGAGCCAGCCTGGCCTCTGAGCAGGTTCTCTGCCCACTCGAGGGAGCCGAACAGTTTGTGGTCACAGAACGGAGATCGGAACTGTGTGTGTCTGAAGGGCTCCTCCAGAGCGCGTTAGCCTCGAGGCGCCTGGCTGACTCACATGCGGTGGGGGACCGTCTCGGTGGCGCGTGGGGCGCCTGCGCACAGGAGTCCTTGGTTACTCCCTGGAAATGAGCCGGAAAGCCATTGGTATAAATGGCATGCTTCATTTTGTTGTTTTGTGTTTTATGTGTAAAAAACACGGTTTTTAAAAATAAGGCTTATTGTCCCCAGTTTAAGGGTAGCAACAGTCAAGTGTGAGCATCGCGGGAAAGTAATTAGGAGAATGAAGTCCCTGCCACCTATCAGGAGAGGCCGTCCTCAGCTCTGCTCACCTGAGCGGGCGAAAGCACTGGATGCACCTGTGCCCCCTGGGGTTGTGTGGTGACCCACGGGGCCTCTGCCTGGTTCCACGCGTCACCATCTTGCAGTTCATTCTTTCATTGACATAAGTGTTTCCTGAACCAAGTGCCCAGAGGCGAGGAGATTAATTCCTGTTCGGGATCAACACGGTCTGTTCACAGAAAACTGCTGCTGCTGAATCCTGAGCTGCTGCCGCAGTAGGGGCCTCCTTTCTCTGAACACGCTCTTGAGACCCCCAGTCAAATCATGTGCCAGTTAACAGGGGCCCCAGCTGGGAGAAGTAACACACCCCTCACAGCTGCCCTCTGGTCCCCGGAGGGCCCGTCCGGGCTGTCCTTCTGTCGCCGAGGACCCCAGGGCTCAGGGGCGCCTGGATCGAAGAGCCTGCTCTACCTACCTAGGGCCTAGCGGGTGTAGACCCGGTCCTTTTCTGCTCGTAGTCTGGTTCAGGCTATATCGTTACTAATGCAGTGCCTACAAAGAACGAGTAAATTCTAAAATAAATAGGTGCTGTTTGCAAACTAATTGTGTATTCGGTGGTTTAGTGGAGTCATTTCAGGGCCACTTGACAAGAGGCCATTTCCTTTGTCTCTATGAGCAGGCTGCCGGTGAAAATAGTCCCCTGCGGAGCTGGTGGCCTGGGGTGGCCGCGGGGCTGTGGGCAGCTGACTCTCCGTGACCTCCGAGGGCAGGGGTCATGGCTTGTTCGCCCTGACCGCTGCCTCGTGTGCGTTTTCACCTGAGCGGGTCCGCCTGGAGCCAAGATGCTTCCTTACCTGAAGGAAAGCGGCCCTGCCCGGCGAGGCCCCCCGCGAGCACCTGGACCCGGGCTTTGGGCTCAGCGCCGGGAGGGGCCAGGGCCGGGGGGGGGGGGGGGTGCTGCGCGCCCGGCCGGGGCCACACAGGGGGCCAGGGGGTGGGGCCGCCCCCCCCTCCCTCCCAGGACTCCGAGCGGCGGGGCCGCCCACGCACACCTGCTGGCTGGCGCGCACCCCGACAGGTGCGGCGGGGGCGGGGCCGGCGGAGTGGGCGGGTTGGCCGGAGGGTTGCGTCACCCGGGGCGGCCCGGCGGGGGCGGGTGTAAGGCTTACGTCACCGGGGGCGGGACGGACCTGAGGGTTACGTCACCCGGGGGCGGGGCGGCGCAGGGAGGGCGGGGAGCGGGCTGCGTTTGAATCGGCGGCGGCGGCGCGGTAGACGGTGAGTCAGCATCGTCAGCCCCGCGCCGCCAGGGTGCGGGTCGTCGTTATGCGGAACTGGCTGTGCACCCCCGGCGAGGTGAGAGCCAACCCCCTCTCTCGACGCGCCTCCCCGCGAGGCCCGCGAACCGCCCCTCCCCAGGTGCGCCGCACCCCCACGTGCCAACCCCCCCAGGTGGGGTGCGTCTCCCACCACCACCCCCCCCCCGCTCCATCCCGCTCCCCCGGGGGCCTCCTCCCCAGGCGCGCCACCCCTCGCCCTCCCCCCTCCTCCCCAGGTGCACACCTCCTCCTCTCCAGGTGCTCCTCGGACCCGCTCCGGTCGCCCGCCCCCGGGGCCGAGAGTGACCGCCGGGGTCAGCACCGGGTTCCGCGGAGGCTCTGCGAGGAGGCGAAGGCGAACGTCCCCTTTCCGGGCACCTGCTCGGCAGAGGCGCCCTTTGGTCCCCTGCGTGGGCGCGCCGCAGGGCTTCTCCGGGGGAGGGGGGGCCCGCGTTACCTAGCCGAGGTGGGTCTTTTGCTCCGCGGCGAGGACCGGGTTCCTGCCTTGTCCTGCCGAGAACCGTCGGCTGCACCGTCGGAAATTGAGGCCGGTGGGTGGGTTTGCCAGGCGCTTCACCCTGCGGTCGGGGCAGGTCGGCCTGCGGGGTGAGGGCATCCCGGCCGCGGCGGGCGCGCGTGTTAGGAGCGCGCCCGGCGTCGGGGCTTCCCCGTTCTGTCCTGTGTGCATTGTCCCTGCGCGTCCCTTGACCCCGAAGGACCGCGTCGCCTCTCGGATGTGCTGTGTCATGTCAGGGTCGGGGTTTTGCCAGGGCCGTTACTCAGCAGTTCTCCCGCGATTTCTCATTAACATCTGGGCGGTTCCTGGCAGTTGGGCAAGGCGGGTTTTGGGTCAGAGGCAGAGCTTACGTAATTCGGTTCATCTGGATCTTGAGTGTTAAAGCCTCTTTGAAAGTCAGCTCTTCCTTGAAGAGAACATCCCAGAAGACCTGGGTCTGAGTCAGAGAGCCGAGAGGTGCAGTAGGCGTGGGACCACCGCGGACACCCAAGCAGCCAGGGCACCCTGGCCTCGGCCGGCCGCTGTCCGCTGGGGGCTGGCTCCTCCGTGTCACTCTGGACCAGGGGGCTTCTTTGTGCTGAGTCATGGGGCGGGGGTCGGGGAGTGTGACAAGGCTGGGTCTGTTCAAGGTGAGGAAAAGCTCTTGCTTCAGCCTGTTTTCCTCGTCCGTCTCTTCATTTCTGGTTTTGTTATTCAGAAAGTGGTTCTGGAACTTTGTTGGCGTTAAAGCACACCACCCGTCAGCCCCTCCTGAGACCCCAGGTGCTGAAAGCTAGATCCCTGTGGTCAGGCCTGGCCGGCCTGCAAGTCCGGGCCGGAGGCCCAGGGGGCACGAGGGGCCAGGGCCAGGGGTGGGGGGCAGAGCAGGTGGTGGACAGGTGGGGGTAGAGCAGGGGGTGTAGTGCTGGGGGGCGGGGAGGGCAGGGCGCCCTGCACCTGGTGCTGGTGGTGCATGGAGTGGGGACAGCCGGCGAGTTTTGGAGGCCCAGCAGGCGGTCTCCCAGGACCCCTGGCTGCAGCCTGGCATCAGCTGAAGGGTAGCGGAGAGGCTGGGGTGGGAGGAGCCTGGCCATAAGTGTCCACCAGTACACCAGGGGCATGTTCTTTGTGGGCAGTAGGACTCGACCTGCGGGGCTGGCCTCCTAGAAAGGTCGCTCTTGGGACAGTGCAGGTGGGGGACGAGGGGCAGCCTGCAGAGATGGCTGGAGCTTGGGGCCCTCACCGGCGAGGGTTCAGGGAGGATGGAGAGGCCGAGGGCTCCTGGCTTCTGCTCAGTGTCTGGGCCCTCGTGTTCCCGGAGTTTGAGAAGCTGCTGGTGAGGCAGTAGGTCCTCTCCCTGGTAGGAGGTGGTGAGGCGCCCTTGCTGGGAGATGCCGGTGTCTGAGGGTTAGGGCTGCCGAAGCCAGGTGTGTGTGTGCGTGTGTGTGTGTGTGTGGGTGTGTGCGTGTGTGCGCGCGCGCACGCTCGTGGAGCAGGGATGGGACGGGACAGGACGGGCCAGGCCTCTAGGGCTGAGAAGTCGGCCATAGCGGAGGAGGGTGAGGGACGGGGTGTGAGGGTGGGCTGCCTTTGACCGGGGCCCGGGGGCATGGGTGCCAGCTGGCACGGCTTGGCTGTGGTTTGTAGTGAGGGGGAAGTAGGAGGTCAAGAAAGCGGGCATTGGTCAGCAAGGGGTGGGCCTGAGAGCAAGTGGGCCCTACGTTCACGGCAAGGGGAGACGGGTCTGCCTGGGGCGGGTGGGGGGGGGCACCCAGCAGTTCTGGGCCCTGGGCCTGCAGAAGGTGCCTGGTACCTGGAGACGATGGTTGCCGGGGGTGTCCATGGCCCCCATTATTGTGGGGTAAATTACGTGCCCCCAGAAAATACGTCTCTGTTCTGACCCCCCTCACCCCCCAACCTGTGAACACAACTGCTTGGATGCAGGCTCTCCAGGTGCAGTCAAGGTAAAGTGAGGTCATCGGGCTGGGCCCTGATCCAGCGTGCCTTGGGTCTGAATAAGAAGGTACTTTGGAACCCACACGGGAGGCGGAGGGTGGGGTGGTGCATCCGCCAGCCCCAAGCAGCTAGACTGCGCCATTGGAGGGAGCCCAGCCTTGCGCACGTTGGTCTGGACTTCGGGCTCCCAACCGCGAGAACGCATGAGTCGGTGCTCGGTCGGGGCGGCCCCTGGACGCAGATGCCCCTGTGCTCCTGGGCGTCAGGAAGAACGAGCCGGCCGGAGGCACCTGCTGTAAAGGAGGCCGGAGAAGCAAGCGTTGGGAGCCCCCCGTGGGGGCCGGGCCCCACAGGCGGGCCGGCGGTGTCTCCCGAGCGCGAGGGTGCGGAGGGGGGGTCTTGGTGCCGCAGTGGGCTCCCTGGGTCTCCCGGGCTAGGCCTCTCTGCTCTTCAGAGTGATTGGGGGATTTGAGGGGTGCCCGGACCAGCTGGCACCCTTCGCGTTCGCCTCCTTTCGGGATGAGTCCCTCGCGAGTCTTTAAAATCTCTGTTGGAAGAGTGTTTCCTTTGGAGTGGGCAGGCCCGAGGCGGGCTGGGGTTCGTGCTCCTGGCTGTGGCTGTGGAGTGGGTGCGGCAGTGGTGACGAGACAGACAGACCTCGCCAGGCAGCGCGGTGCTCTCCTGCCCAGACACTGGGTCCCCACGTGTCCCCTTCATGCGCCGCAGAGGCCAGAGCCAGCGGCTCGCGGACGGCAGATGTGCTTGCCGCGCTCTGTGAACTTAGGCAGCAGGGGGCCGCTAAGTACCAGTGTCTGGTGAAGGGCTGTCCCTGCGGCCAGCTCAGTGGGCCCCTCGGGCTGAGTGGTGCCCAGCAGCCCTAGAGACAGGGAAGGGACGGCGCAGCTGGGGTCGCACGCGTCCCGCAGCCGGCTCCTCGGGAACCTGCCTGCTCCTGGGACGTTCTCCGCCAAGTCCTGTCTCTCTTCCCCCCCATGTCCCGTTTCTCCGGTAATCATGGTAAATGCCTCTCATTTGAAAGGTGGTGGCTTCTCCGCAGTCACCGGCGGGTTCAGCCTTCGCTCCTGGGTTGTAACGTGGTCATTTGAAACAGGCCTGGCCTGCCTGCTGCTTCCTGGCACGTCTCTGGCACGGCTGCTTCTGTGATGTGGTCAGGAGTGTGGGCCCAGCCGAGGGCTGGACGTGGTCAGAGATGAGCAATGGCGTCTCTCTCTGGTGGTTCTGACTTGGTGTCATTTGTCACACGGGGTTTTTGCACTAGGAGGCTGGGGGCAGGAAAAAGGCAGAAGGCTCCAGAAGCCCGGCTCACGGACCCAGAGCAGGCAGGCTGTCCGGGGACAGGGCTCAGCCACACAGGAGAGGCCCACCTACTTCTGGGACGGGTGCTGGTGCAGGTGAACTTGTGCCTTTAGCGCCGCCGGGTCTTCTGTGGACCCGGCGCGTGTCCCGGGAGTGGGAATCACCAGGCCTTCCCGGCCCTCGCTGGATGGCCTGCGCGCTGTCCAGGTCCTCTGGCCGCTCGGCTGCTGGAACTTGGAAGCTTTGGGGGCTGGTGGGCCTGACCTCAGCAGCTCGGAGCCGGGGCCGTGTCACGTGGGGCCGGGGTGAAGGGAGAAGACCCTGCTTGCAGGAGAGGGTTTACGAGGAAATCTTGGGAAGTCGGGGGGCTCCAGGGGGCCCCACGTTGTTCCATCTCTCTGCTCTTTCACACGCGGGCCCCAGAAACTGTCCTAGTGCCGTGGGCTCTCTCCTGAGGCTCTGGGGTCGTCCCGTGGTTACACCGTGTTTTGTTAACAGGCCCCGCTGTGGATCTTCATCCCGGCGACGTCAGCCTCGCACCCCTAGATAAGGAGCTGGAGGAGCATGACCTGGGCGACCTGGGACCGGCAGGTAGGAGTGCTGACCCCCTGCTCTTTTCAGGGCCGTGCTGGGGCGGCTGGGCCCTTTCTTTGGAGAGCCGTTCAGTGGTTCTTGGAGGGGGTGCTCCCAGCACGCCGGTGCGCGGTCAGCCTCCCACCATCTTTGCAGCTGCTGTGGGCACACGTACCCTGGGACACCGTGTCCCCAAACGTTTGCCTCGTCTGCTGTGAAAATGAACCATTCTTGGGGGTCCCCGGATGTCCCAGGACCAGCATGCTGGCGGGTGGGTCAGCTGGGCAGGGCCTGGCAGGTGTCTGGCCTCCGCGGAGCCCCCGCCGAACCCCTCGCCCGTGAGCTCACTGCGCCAGGAGGGCGCGCCCACACGGTGGCTGCCCCCCCCCCCCCCCGGGGTCACCCCCCAGCCTGGAGGCCAGGCGCCGTGTCTGGTGGTCAGCGCCTCCCGCTAACTTGGCCCCTCCGATCCGTGCAGGTCCGCGGTCGCCGGGGGGCTCAGCACCCGTCACCATCCCCGGCCGCCTGCCCCGCTCCCCGTCCCTGCTGTCGTCCCCCTCAGTGTCTGCCTCCCCGCTCAGCTCGCTCTCCCAGTCTCTGTCGGGGCCCCTCGTCTCTTCGGCCATGACGCCCCCCCAGCAGCCGCCGGCCCTCACGTCGGAGCCCGGGGCGCTGGGCTCCTCGGCTGCGTCCTACAGCTCCTTAGGTGAGCCGGGCGCTGGCGGGGACGGTGGGGTGAGCTCGTCCCAGGGGGTCCCCTGGCCAGTCTGTGGGTTCGCTGGCGGTGCCTCAGGGCACGAAGCCCCGGCCTGTGCGTGGCCGGGACCCTGAGACCCTGTTGTGACAACACATGGTGGCCCCGCTGTCACTCGTGTGCGGTGGAGGGCCTCAGGCTGGGGACGTCACTGGAGACCCAGCGCAGCACAGACGGGCAGAAACCATGGACGGTGCTTCTTCCCTGGAAAACGTTCTTTCACGTGACTTGCTATGTCTTAAAGGAGTATTTTTAAGTATCGTTTTAATTTGTTATGTCACGAACACAGATCAGTAGGTGTCACCCCAGGCCCTCTGGGGTCCTCACGATTTGGAGGCGGAACGGGTTTCAGGGACCAGAGTTTGATGCCGCTGCGGCACACGACGCGACACTTGCAAATTCACTCCCTTCTCTGCCTCAAGCCCCCCAGGCAGCCGGACAGGGGCCGGGTAGAAAGATCTGGGGCACGTGTCCTTGTCTGCCAAGCCCCAAAGGCTGCCAGGGAGGCGCTCCCGCAGGTGACCTCTCCCGTCTCGTCTTGTCCACACTCAGGCTTGAACGGCGTCCCCGGGAGCATCTGGGACTTTGTTTCCGGCAGCTTCTCTCCCAGCCCGTCCCCCATCCTGAACGCCGGCCCTGCCCCCGCCTCAAGCGCCAGCCCGAGCGGAGCGGAGCTGGCCCGGGTCAGGCGGCAGCTGGACGAGGCCAAGAGGAAGATCCGGCAGTGGGAGGAGTCCTGGCAGCAGGTGAAGCAGGTGAGCCGGGAGGGGCCGGGGCGCAGGGCCGGCGGGACAGGCGCAGGCGCGCGGGAGCTCCCCCTGCACCGGCCGCTACAGCGCAGCCCCCTGGGTTTCAGGCCTGTGACGCGTGGCAGCGGGAGGCCAAGGAGGCCAAGGAGCGGGCGCTGGCGGCCGACAGTGCGCGGCAGCTGGCGCTGCAGAAGAAGGAGGAGGTGGAGGCCCAGTTCCGGAGGCTGCGGGAGGAGCTGGAGGGCCGAGGGCCGGGCGCCACGCTCCCGGGGCTGCCGCGCTGTGCCGACCTCGGAGCCACCCCCCTCCCCAAGCTGCACTCGCTGCAGACTCGGCTGCGCCTGGATCTGGAAGCCGTGGACGGGGTGAGTCCGGGGGCCACAACCCTCTTCCTTCCCCGCCTGCCGGCCCTGCCCTCCGGCCCTGCCCCGCGCGGTCCGGAGTCACCCTCCAGGGTCGCCGTGGCATCTCGGCCTGTTCCACGCTTGGTGTTCTCTGCACTCAGCTCCGGACCCCTTCCAGGCCAGGGCTTTGTGTTAGAACCTGGAGCATCTGAAGGTTCCAGAGCCCTGTCTCTTGCGCCCTCTCCCCCTCCATTGGTCTGAGGTGCAGCTTCCCCACCCCCCCCTCCAGCTCTGGCTGCCCTCTTGGCCGCTGGGCTTGGTCCCGGGTCAGGGATCTGATGAGCCCAGTCCCGTGAGCCCGCCTGCTGGCCACAAGGCACAGGTGTGGGCCTCCATCTGGGCCCAGCCCATCGAGGCGGCCACCCGCCCGGCCACCCCTTCCCACGCTGGTGCGGCAGCTCAGCTCCCTGGTCCTCGTGAAGGATCTCCCACCCCCGCCTTTGTTCCGGGGCGTCCCCGGTCCTGCCGCTGCGTCACCTGGGTCTCGCCCCACAGGTGATCCTCCAGCTTCGAGCCAAGCAGTGCGCCGTGTGCCGGGAGCGGGCCCGCGGCGGCGCCCTGCAGCCCTGCGCCTGCTGCGAGGGCCCACCGCTCCCGTGGTGACCGCCGCGTCCTCACCGGCCCCTCGGGCGCCCCCGGGCTCCGGAACGACGGGGGCTCGCGGACCTGACGCACCGGGACCCTGACCAGCACTTTGTAAACCGGGGGATTTAGACGTTCTAAGTTGCTGTAAGCTGCTTCCTAGGTTCGTGATTTTTTTACTACGCGGTAACATGAAGCTTTGTATGTGTACTGTGAGCTGAGGACATTTCCTGTCAGTTTCTTGTTAATTCACGGTATGGTAAAGACCTTTGATTTCCTCTTCTGAAATTAGTACTTCTGAGATGAGCGTTTATCTAGTAGTGAGAAACACCTAGGACTTCTCAATAGTTTCCAAATTAAGTGCAGACATAGTATTTATAGCAGTGAGACTGAAAGACACATCTAGGGTTTTAGTTTTGTGAAAGGGACGCTCTCGATGGCGTGCACGCGCACATTAATTAGAGGTTTGTATTCCAGGCCCGTGAAATGGCGTTGCGCCTGATTTGCCCCATGACCCGTGGCCACTTTTTCTAAGTGCCTGAGCCTTGCACAAGGAGCGAAGGAGGCCCTTCGCGCGGGTCCGTTCTCTCCTCTAGTGAGCAGCACGGCGGGGGGGCCCGTTGGTGGAGGCTTCCGCGTTAGTTTTACAAAGCTGTGCCTCGGTGGCACCCATAGCCTCTGGAGCCTGCTGGAGGGCGTCCCGGCTCCTTTGCGGGCAGCCTGAGGCCAGAGACTCGCTCGTGCCCCTCCCTGCGACCAGACGCCCGCCCGGGACCCCTGCCTGCAAGGGAGAGGCTCACAGGCCGCAGTGTAACCCAGGTATTACCAGGGTCACTCGGGGGACCCCAGGGTTGCAGAGAGAACCTGGCTGCCCTGCCGTGGCAAAAACACTCCCGAGAACGGGTCTGGTTTTGGTGAGGACCAGAATCTTCTCTGGTCTGCACTGGGTCATTTTTCCTAGCAATCTGGGGAGGAGCAAAAGAGGTGAGTGGTCTACCCAGACTTTGCTCTCCCCGAGGCACATCTAGATGGCTGCAAGATCTTTCCCGAACCTGCCGCTGGGGTGGGAGCAGGTCACGGCCCCTCTGGCCCGGAAGTGAGCGCCGGTGCCTCTCGGCCCACTGTGGCTTTGCCAAAGACTTTTAATAGCATTTTTTAAAGCGCAGAATGGCTCGGTAAAAATTATCAGTGACCAAATATTTAGTAAGAGGTTTAAAACATTTTTAACGTAAGACAAAGCGATAGTTCTGTCCTTTAAGGGGGCCCGTGGCGGGCTGCAGCGAGTCCACTCCTACAGGTGACCATCGACTTGGTTTTAGTGAATCGACTTTGTTTTTAATGATAGTGATGATTTATTAGCTCTTAGAAATGACGTATATTTTGTGCTACTGTTACCACCGTTTAAAATTATTTTTATTAATATTTATGCACTTGTTTCACATTTCAGACCTTTGGTCTTTTATGGGAAACAGAACAACGTTTTTATTGTGGGTCCCCAGCCTCGGCATCGTCAGATGACAAACTGGGAACAGCCCGCGTGCTCCCCGTAGGCGGCTCGGGCGGGCTCCGCACAGCAGGCAGACCAGGCAGGGCTGCAGCGTCGCGGGGCCCCTCGGCCCTGCCTGAGCCGGTCCTTTCTGCTCGGGGTCTTGGCTGCGGCGGCCCTGGTCTCCTGCAAGAGGCGTCCCTACCCCGCAGGCCTCACGGGCTGGGCCACCGCCCTCGCACGGGTGACGGGAGCACTGGGTGCGGTCTTAGCGATCACGGGGCACGTTACGGCCTCTGGCTGTTTGGAACTGGGGTCGGCAGAAGACCTCAGCTCAGTGTGGACACTTCACGTGGATTAATTTATGGAAGCCTCAATCTCTGTTTGTTCTGAGTATTTAGAGGAGGTCGTTACTGGAATGAATTTTCTTAACCCAGAAGGTAGTATTTATAAAGCATAATCATTTACTTGTAGTGAACCGTTCCAAGTTAACACTTGTTTAAATTTTTTTACACTATAGCATTTATGCAATGGTTTACAGAATTCATGGAATTATTTTTATCAGTATGGAAATTAATTAAAACTTTGAATCTTTATTCTGTCTGCCTCTCTGAGCCAATGCTGATGGCCGGCCGGCCCCGAAGGCAGAGGAAGCCCCCCCCCACCCCCACCCCCGTGATGCTGCTCCCCTCCCCGCCAGCCTGGCTCTGCCCCCGAGGCCTGTCTCAGGTCACAAGGTGTTCCCTCGCCGTCCCGGGTCGCCTCGGAGCTGTTCCGCTGTCCCGTCTGTGGGTGTCCTGGGGCCCCCGTGCTCAGAGGGGGGCGTTTCTGCCAGAACGGCGAGCGGCAGGGGGTCAGCGCAGGTCCCGCGGGTGGGCTGAGCCCCCCCCCCCCCCCCCCCCCCCGCGGGACTCACCCGCCGCCTGCGCGTAGGGGATGCCATGCTGTGTCAGCACGCTCCGGAGTCTCCTGACCTCCTTCCACAGCTCCCTGTGTGCCTGGAACAGAGCAGGTAAAAGGGCAGCGCCGTGGCCCCGCGGCGGGAGGCCAGCCCAGGGCTGGAGCGCCCTTTCCCGTCTGTACCTCACTGCAGTTCTCCAGGGTCTGGAACGCCAGGGCCTTGGCACCTCCTTCCCGCATGGAGTCACTGTCCTCCGGGGTCTTCAAGTAGCCGGCCTCCTCAAAGAGCGCCCTGAGCAACTTCTCGTAGCCCTGAGGGTCGTGGAAGAGGGAACCCCCAGCTCCTGGCCGCCCTGTGCCCGGGCAAGGGGGTGCCCGCCTGACGCCTCACCTGGGACGTGATCAGCTCGTCAGCCAGGTCCTGTTCCACCTGGTCCCACCTGTGCTGCAGGGCCGCCGGCAGGGCCGGGTACACTGCAGGCGACCCAGCAGACGGGGGCTTAGCCGAGCGCCTCTGCCCACCCCACCCCCCCGCACCCCTGGGGCGGCCCCCCCCACCCCGGGGCCCACCTAACAGGGAGTGCGGGTGGCAGACCAGAGGCGTCTCGAAGGTCAGCGCGTAGACGCAGGTGCTGGGCTCAGACACGTGTGCCAGGCGGTTGCTTTTCCCACAGGTAAGCTCCACCTGTGGGAGAGCCTTGGTGGGCAGGTGGGGGGCGAGGAGCCTGCCCCCCTCCCCCCGGGGTCCCCCCAACGCAGGCCCACCTTGCTCTGCCGGCTCCGGGAGCGGCAGGAGTCGCCGTCCCTCATCCACATGCCCCTGAAGGTGTTGTTAGAGATCTCCCACTCGTGCCAGATGCTGGGGGGGGGGGGGGGGGACGAGCGCGTGAGGCGGGCCGGGGGCGCCTGTCGGGGGCGAGGGTCCCCGCGAGCAGCCCGCGGCCCCTCTCACCCCAGGATCCCGCTGTAAGCGTTCCAGCGGAAGGTCTGCTCGTGCTGCGTCACGTTGTGGAAGGGGCACAGCTCGTACTTGTACCTGCGGGCACAGCGGCGTCAGGGGGGTCCCGGCGCCCGTCCCCGCCGGCAGCGCCCTGCACTCACGTGGACTCCACCAGGCTGAAGCACTTGCCGGAGAGCCTGAAGAGGTGCGCGGGCCCTGGAAGAGAGCGCGACAGCCGAGTCCGGCGGGGGCGCCCGTGGCTGGGACTCGGGACAGGAGCACCGGGGCCCACTGAAGTGACCTCCGAGGGCGACAGCGGGCACCCTGCAGCTGGTGGGCTGGCCTCCGTCCGGCCTCCGCGCTCGGGCAGAAAGGTGGGCGCTGAGACTTCCTGGAGCTGGGGGCGGGAGGCGGCCGGGGGACAACGGGGCCCCAAGAAGCGTGGGGACATGGGGAAAGGAAGACGGGCGAAAGCAGCCGCGCGCTCACGGGTCATCGACGAGGAGCCTCGGCACGGAGCCCAGGTCGCAACAAATCCCTACCCGGGGACACAGGGCCTCATCTAGGGGAACGGTGACAGAGCGGTCCCAGCAGAAGCCCATACGGCTCTCTGGGAGTAAAGGCTTCTAAATGTACTAGAAGAACTGGGACCCAGGAAGACACAAGAACAGGGGACAGCGGGAAGGAACGCGGGAGCAGACGGCGGAGACGAGGGCTCGATGCCACTCCGAAAGACGGAAGAGCCGGGCCGTGGGGCGGGGCCGCAGCATGGGGGCCCCCACGGGAGGGCTCGGATGGGCCGAGCGTCTGGGAGGACCAGAAGAAAGTCCCCAATGTGACAGAAGAGGGGAACTCCAAGGAGGACAGGCCCAGACCCTCGGCAGACACCCAAGGGCAACGAGTACTGAGGCCCGTCGGGTGACCCAGCCTGGAAGGCGGCGCAGTGAAGGACGCGGCCGTCAACCCACCCACCAGGCAGACGGGGGATGGCGGAGGGGACCCGGTCCCCACCGGGTGCCCTCCCCTTGGAACGGCGAAGGCGAAGTCACGGCTGCGGCACAGACTTGTCAGTCTACCGAATGTGGAAGGTGCATCACAAAACCATCACACGTCTTTGCTGGTGGGTCCCCGGCGTCTGAGGAGGTGAGCCTGAGACGGACAGCAGAGCTGGGGGGGACGCTGATTTTGTTCGTGACTCAAACTGACGAGAAACTGCAATCAGATCTGAATAACCTGATGTTACGAACCCCCAGAGTGACACAGAGGGAAAGAAGCGTCACAAGGGAGGAAACGAGGGACGAAATACACTGTTTCCTGGGAGTCCTTCCTTATCAACACGTCCAAGGGAAGGAATTAACTATCCATCCGGTCAAAAGGCACAGGCCGGCCAAGGGGAGGAGACCCCTCAGAGAGGCTCCCGTTGGCCGTGAGAGTCAGGAGAAAGAGGGCCGGGGCGGCCACACCGCCACCAGAGCGACCGTATGCCACAGACGGTCAGGAGAGACAACGGGTGTTCTGTTCTGAATAAACCTAAAAGGACTAAAACGCCACTTTCTGATCACAACGGAAACCAGAAATCAACAGCAGAAGCAGGAAATGCACAGATCCAGAGTAATTACACTCAGGGAAATCAGGAAATACTCGAGACAAGGAGAGCAGGAGGCTCAGAGCCCAGGTGCTGAGAGGGGGCCGGGCGTCTCCGGCACGTTCAAGTACGCGCTCACGCCCGTGACCTAGCTCTCACACAGCACTAAAACGAGCACACGAGACACAAAGCTGGCAGAAGAAAGAAAACGAAAAGCAGTAAAAGCCAACACCGCTTCTTTAAAAAGCTCCCCAAGATCCTAAGTGTTTCGCTAGACTGACTACAACACACACACGAGCGCTGAAACCCCTAAAACCAGGCAGGAACGTGGGGAAGCTGCCAGTTTGGCTGAAAGACGGCTACCGAATACTGAACGAGCCGGCCGCCAACCGATCGGTCACCTATGCGAAACGGGCGGTTCCTAGGAACGCACCATTTATCAGTCCTTCTCAAGGGTCCCCAAGCCACGGAAGAGCGGACCACGCGCTGCTTCACGGGGTGGGGCCAGCGTCACCCCGAACCCAAAGTCAACAAGTCACAAGGAAACCACGGTCCAATATCCACTCTGAACAGGAGTGCAAAAACCCTCCACGAAACACTAGCAGACTGATTGTAACAATGCATTGAAAGGCTCCTACGTCGTCACCAAGTGGGGTTGATTCCTAGAACGTGAGGATGGTTCAAAATACAACAATCACGGTAACAACACGATCCACTACCAGACAGAGGGGGGACCCCACGGCCACGCGACTGTTGCAGAAAAAGCACCTGACAAAATTCAACCCTCTTTCATGACACAAAGCCTCCACAACCAAGGAAACGAAGGAAACTGCCACCAACGCAGAAGCCGTATGGGCCGACCCCACGGCTGACCTCAGACGGAACGCGGGCAACACCCAGCGCGTTCCTCCTCCCGTCGGGCGCCCTTCGCCGTCGACGCTGCACTCAAGTTCTACCACAGCGATCAGGCGAGAAAGAAAAGGCATCCAAACTGGAAAGGAAGAAAGAACTACGTGGCCACATTAGCAGACGACATGATCGTGTATGTAGAAAACCCTAGTGGGGACTCCTGGGCGACTCAGTCGGATCAGTGTCTGACCCTTGATTTCAGCTCAGGTCACGATCTCACGGTTTGTGGGACCGAGCCCTGCGTCAGGCTTTGTGGTGACAGCAAGGAACCCGCTTGGGACACTCTGCACGCCTCCTTCCTCCCCAAAATAAACAAAAAGGGAAAAGAAAGAAAAGCAAACCCTAGAGTCCACAAAAATCTGTGAGCAAAGGGGCAAGATACAAAGTTGACATTGAAGAACGATGTGTGTTTTTCTACACTGACAACAACCCAAAAAGGAAATTTAAGACAACGATTCCATTTATAAGGGTACCAAAAAATACATCTATTTTGGAATAAACCGAAGAGGCAAAATACTTGTACAGAGAAAACTACAAGATAGCACCTAAAAAATGAAGCATGTAAATAAATGAAATAAATGGAGAGAGACCCTGTGTTCATGGATAGGACGATTTAATATTAAAATGTGAATACTCTCCTAAATAACCTAATTGAGGGCAATCCATATCAAAATCCCAGGAACGTTTTTTTTTTTTTTTTTTTACAGAAATAGTAAAACCCATCCTAAAATTAAAACAGAATCTCAAAGAACCCCAAACAGCCAAAACTATCTTGAAAAAGAACAGCTGAAAAAATTCCTTATTTCAAAACTTACTTCAAGACTACACGTTAGGGGGCGCCTGGGTGGCGCAGTCGGTTAAGCGTCCGACTTCAGCCAGGTCACGACCTCGCGGTCCGTGAGTTTGAGCCCCGCGTCAGGCTCTGGGCTGATGGCTCGGAGCCTGGAGCCTGTTTCCGATTCTGTGTCTCCCTCTCTCTCTGCCCCTCCCCCGTTCATGCTCTGTCTCTCTCTGTCCCAAAAATAAATAAACGTTGAAAAAAAAAAAATTAAAAAAAAAAAGACTACACGTTAGAACAGTGCGACCCTGGCTTAAAGACAGACAGGTGCAGCGACAGGACAGAAGATACCTCATAAATAAAGTCCTGAACATACATCCATATGATATGATGTGGGTGCCAAGACCATTCAGCAGGGAAGAGACCGTCTTCTCCAAAAATGGTGCTGGGAAACTTGCACGCACACAAGGATGACGCTGGACCCTTACTCTACACCGTACACAAAAATAACTCGGGGCGCCTGGCGGGGGGACAGCCTGTTGAGCACCCGACTCTTGACTTCAGCTCAGGTCACGATCTCATGGTTTGTGGGATCGATCAGGGTTTGTGCTGACAGCATGGACCCTTCTTGGGATTCTCTCTCTGCCCCTCTCACACACGTACTCTATCTCAAAAACAAACATTAAAAATAAACATTAAGGGGCGCCTGGGTGGGTCAGTCGGTTGAGCGTCCGACTTTGGCTCAGGTCATGATCTCACAGCTCGTGAGTTCGAGCCCCACGTCGGGCTCTGTGCCGACAGCTCGGAGCCTGGAGCCTGCTTCTGCTTCTGTGTCTCCCTCTCCCCCTAACCCACTCGCATTCTCTCTGTCTCTCTCAAAAATAAATAAACATCAAGAAATAAAAATTAAAAAAATAAAATCTATACGTACGATGGAGTATTATTCAGCCTTCACAAGTTCATCCTGACACCTGTTGAAACAGAGCCGAACCTTGGAGACCTACGCCAAGTGAGCCACACCGGTCACAAAAAGGCCAGCACAGGACTCCACTTACGTGAGGTCCTTAGTCCGTGTGAGTGCCTCTAACAAAAGACCACACCCGGGGTGAGTTCTAAACTAATTTTTCACAGTTCAGGAGGCTGGAAGATAGGGCACCAGCACGGTCAAGTTCTGGTTCACGGGGACAGGGGGAGGCACCTCTGACGTCCCCCACGTGGTGGAAGCGGCTGGAAAGGTCTGGCGCCTCCCTTGGGAAGGGAAGAGGGTGCGGGTCCCACTGTCGAGGGCTCCACCCTTGTGACGTAAGCACCTCTTAATACCATCAGTTTGGGGGTTCAGGCATCAACGTACAAAAGTGGGGGGGACACATCCAGACCACGGCAGCTATCTAGAGCAAATTCAGACAGACGTAGAAGGTGGTGTCGGGGCTGGGGCAGGGGAACAGGGGCGTGGCCTTTAAGTAGCTTCAGTTCCAGAAGATGAGACGTTTCTGGAGACAGATGGTGGTGCGCACAACAACGTGAATGTGCTTCATGTCCCCGCACTGTAGGGACTGGTTAAAATAGGAAATTTTATGTATATTTTGCCACAATGAAAAAGAGAATTCTTACTATGCTTGGAAAAAGAAGTATCAGAATGCGGAATCACAAACAGCATCCAAACGGTCTAGGGGCGCCCAGCTGGCTGAGTCAGAAGAGTAGGTGACTCTTGATCCCAGGGTTGTAAGTTCAAGCCCCATGATGGGTGTACAGATAACTTAAAAATAAATGAATAAACCTGAAAAAAAAAAAACAACCCAGTATAGTATTGACATAAGGACAGGGAGATGAATGGAACAGAGAGCCCAGAAATAAACACGCACATACGGTCAATTAACTCACGAGAAGGAGCCGAGAATCTCCAGTGGGGACAGGACGGTCTTTTCAATAAATGGCGGGGGACACCGGACCACTACCTTACACCACATGCACAAATTAACTCAAAAAGTATTAAAGACGTGAATGTGAGACCTGAAACCACGAAGCTCCTGGAGGAGAATGGGCGGGAAGCTCCCGGACAGCGGCCTTGGCGATGAACTTTTGGATCTGGCCACAAAAGCAAACACTGACAAGTGGGACCACGTAAAACTGGAAAGTTTCCGCACAGAGAGAGACCAACAAGATGAAAAGGCAAGCTCCTGGACGGGCAAACGTATCTGCAGACCACCTGTCTGATGAGGGCTTCAAAACCCAAAATACAAAGAGCTCCCGCGACTCAACAGCGAAAGGAAAACCATCTCACCATCTCAAGGAGACGCCTGAGCCCTGTGTTCACTGCAGCCTGAGTTCAGCGGCCGAGACACGGAAGCACCTAGGTGACCGTGCCCGGTGGAGGGATAAAGAGGCGGTGTGCAGACACAGCCGAACAGCGCTCAGCCACGGACGAGGGAATCCTGCCATCCGCGACGTGCGTGGACCTCGAGAGCACTATGCTAAGTGACATCAGAGAAACACAGATACCGGATGTCACACGTGGAATCTAAAAAATAAACCACCAGACGTAAGATCCAGAGAACAGACCGGTGGCCGCCAGAGGACCGAATAGGTGAGGGGGTCAAACGGAACACACTTCCAGTGTAAGTAAGGCTCGGGGACTGGAACCCGACCACGTTTCCTCTCTGAAAACTGCTGAGAGAGTAGACAGCAAGAGTCCACATCACAAGAAAAAGCGACGCGCAGCTACGAAAGGTGACGGCTGTTAATTACACTTGCTACGGCGATCACTCTGCACTGGGTACAAATACCAACTCCCGTCCTGTACGCCCGGAACTACTGCCGTGTTGCAGATCCATTACACCTCCACTTAAAAAGGACCAACGAATGCCCCCCCTCCCCCAGGGAGCACAAGGTAAGAGGACGAGGCGGGCTGCACGTGAGCCATGTGAACGTCTGCACATTCAAAGTTACGAGGATGACCTATGTCCCTGCAGCTAAAACCAGATGAACCCAACTGTGTGCAACCGGGAGGGCCAGCTCAGTTTAAGAACATGAGGTTTCGTGAGTCCACAGTAATAACCCCACGTGAGACTTCTGACACCGTCCTAGGTGTGCCGTAGAACAGAGCGGGAACTCTGGGCGACAGCGGGAGCCACACCAGCCAGCAGGACACCGAGCCCTCAGTGGCTCCGGAAGGCTTTGGGGAGCACTCAGAAGCGGGCGTGGGGCGCACGTGATCGTGCAGCTCCTGCCTCGGGGCGGGCCCAGTGGCACCACTGTGGTGGCCGAGCCCGGGCAGGCCCTCCCCAGTCTCCCTGACGGCAGGGGATGACCCAGCAGCCATAGGCGGAGGAGAAGCCCGGAGCTGCTTCACCGAGAGGGCCGCGTGCCCACAGGGACGGGGGCCTCCGCTTAGGACGGGTGGCCGGTGGCCGGTGAGACCTCTATGCTAAGTGCTTTAGGCTCAGCCCTTCAACTCCCGACACCCGAAGCAAAAGCGTGCGCTTGACAAAACTAAGCGAGAAGAACCAGGGAGGGGCCCACTGGTGCCAGCTTCTCCTGAGCAGAGCCTGCATCTGAGCTGCTGATGAGCGCGACACGGCCGGGAAGTCACGGAAACGTGAAGGCTCTGCTCTGGTTTGCAACTGGACAACTGTGGACAAGACAACCCTGACCTTCCAACTCCCCAGACTGTAGGCGTCAGTGGCGGGGAAGCAGTCAAGCCCACACGTGGCTTTTGGGGGAAAAACACAACAAAACATAACAGCGTGGGTTTTAAAAATCAAGTTAGGAATATTCCTCTATGTGGAAAACTTACACTGTTATTAAGGGATCCTCTCATCTACTTTGTTTTAAAAACGAAACTTAACGGGCGCCTGGGTGACTCAGTCGGTTGAGCGTCCGACTTCGGCTCGGGGCATGATCTCGTGGTTGAGTTCAAGCCCCGTGTCGGGCTCTGTGCTGATGGCTCAGAGCCTGGAGCCTGCTTTGGATTCTGTGTCTCCCTCTCTCTCTGGTCCTCCCCCCGCTCATGCTCTGTCTCTGTCTCAAAAATAAATAAACGTTAAAAAAAAAAAATGAAACTTAAAGGGCCCCTGGGTGGCTCAGTCGGTTGAGCATCTGACTCTTGATTTTGGCTCAGGTCAAGATCGCACAGTTCATGGGATCAAGCCCCACATCAGGCTCCTTCACTGACAGCTTGGAACCTGCTTGGGATTCTCTCCCTCACTCACACACTCTCTTTTGCCTCAAAATAAATAAACTTAAAAAAAATATTTAAGTGCTGAAAGAAATTTACTATTGTCAGGCTGAATGGACAGTTTTTCACTGAATTTTTTCAACTTTATTTGCCATGTGCTTCACTGGAACCATTTTCGTTTATATACATCATATGTGCTCAGAGCACTGGTTTTTAACAACTCAGCGAGCGACTGAAAGTGCGGGGTAACTGCTGTGATCCTGTTAACTCTCACTTTCTAGCCTGCACGCCAGACTTGACGAAAGGGCCCATCTCTACCCGAGGCCCCTTGCTCTCCTCCAGGTCGCTAACCTCCTGAATTCTGGTTTTCATCTGCTTAAGGAAAATCATTGTGCTACGTTATTTAAAAAACATTCCGACTGAGGCTCCTGGGTGGCTCAGTCGGCTGGGCGTCCGGCTCTTGATATCGGCTGGGGGCATGATCTCACCGGTCTGTGGGTTCAAGCCCCGTGTCGGGCTCTGCGCAGACAGTGCAGAGCCTGCGTGGGATTCTCTCTCCCCCGCTCGCTCTCTGCCCCCACCCCTCACACACGTGCGCTCTCTCTCAAAATAACTAAATAAGCTTTAAAAAAAAAATTCAAGGTTCTCACATTAAAGGTTTTGGTGGTAACACTAGTGGTTTTTCAAAAGGAAGCTTAATTAGCAGAATTAGCTCTTACTGAGACAGCTGGGTGCTCTCCCCGAGCTGCTCCGGGCGGGTGTCCGTATCTGTGACGCCCCGAACCCTTCACTCCCCTTCCATAAAGCAGCATCTCTGGACACCGCACTCTGGGAAGCCTGCTTGCATCAGAGTAAAAGACGCACATTTAGGTGGGGTAAGTGGTAAATGGGGAGTTTTGTCCTGATTACACAAAGCTAAGCTCTAAAATATTTTCTAACAAACTATCTGAACTGTATAATCCCAACACGCCAAATATTCTCTGGGACTTTTATATAAGCATATGGTTCTGTAGGCCATAACTCTTCCGTTTAAGATACAATTTCAGAACAGAAGGGACCCCTCAGTGGGGCACCTGGGTGGCTCAGTCGGCTAAGCGTCCGACTTCGGCTCAGGTCATGATCTCACAGTCTGTGCGTTCAAGCCCCGCATCAGGCTCCGTGCCGACAGCTCAGAGACTGGAGCCTGCTTCGGATTCTGTGTCTCCCCCTCTCTCTGTCCCTCCCCACTCATGCTCCGTCTCACTCTCTCTCTCAAAAATAAGATTTTAAAAAGTTAAAAAAAACCAAACACCTTATCAATCAGTCTATGAGTAAATATTAGCTTTTTTTTTTTTTTACATTTATTTATTTTGAAAAAGAGTGCGCGTGTGTGCACTCAAGTAGGGGAGGGGCAGAGGGAGGAAGAGAGAACCCCAAGCGGGCTATGTGTTGTCAGCACAGAGCCCATGTGGGGCTTGAATCCCCCGTGAGATTCAAGACCTGTGAGATCATGACCTGAACCAGAACCAAGAGTGGGATGCTCAACGGACTGAGCCCCCCAGGTGCCCCGAATCTCAGTGTCTGTATATACTCAGCAAAAAGAAAACAGTGATGGCACAAAAACACAGAGGAATCCCAGAAACACGAGTCCGGAAAGACGAGACAGGCGAGCATGTGCTCCAGAACTCCGTTCAGCTGGAGTCCAAGCCCAGATGACCCTCCTCTACAGGGACGGAAACCAGAAAGTGACGGGGAGGAGGATTTGGAAAGAAACCCACAGGAATCTTCTGGGGGAGAGAACCGTTCTCTACCTCGTCTGGGGCCGTGACGGCATGGATGTGGTCAATTGTCCCACTTCATCAAAGTGAATGTGTCAACTATAGCTCCAGAAATACGGTTTAAACCTGAGCCAACGATGATACTCAAAAAGAAAAGAGAAACAAACAAGAAAAGGGGGGAAAAGGAACGCCCCTCTTTATCAGGTGCCATCAGCTGGCGGAGGCAGGGACGGGAGAGAGGCAGAAAATGGGTGCACACCCTCCTCCCTCAGGGTAGACCGTGAAACCACTGGACACAGCAGTTATGGAATTACCACTAATTTTGGGGGGTGGGAGGTCCGATCCAGACTGGAACTACCCAGGGATAAGGTGTCCTGATTCAAATGGTGCGACAAAACGCAAGTTCCCTTTCTTCAGAATGGCCACAGGAAAACAAGGAAAGGCGAGGCAAATGCTTACTGCCGCACTGAGACGTGGCGTTGGCCGCCCCGTTTCTCTTTTCCACGCTTTTCGTAACAAACAGGATACATCTGTTTAGGGTGAAAGCTCACATCTGTCCCTCTCGGATCTCATCCCCCCCATCCCTCTGGCCTCGCGCTCAAGGCCTCTACCTGGCCACTCCTTTTGCTGCCCCCTCCTCCCCAGATATCCCCACCCCTTACTCTTCGCCTTCAGCCTCCGACCAAATGTCGCTTCTCAGCCTTTTCCTGTCCCCCTATTTAAAAGGGGAATCCCCAAGGGCGCCGGGCTGGGGGCTCAGTCCATAGAGCAGTACTTCCCAACTCAGGATCCCCTCTGTGCCCTGCGCTGGGTGTAGAATTTACTTAACAACAATTAAAACGGCGACCCTCAAAACAACCCTTGCCCCAGACGCGCGCGCGCGCGCGCGCGCGCGCGCGCGCACACACACACACACACACACACACACACACACACACACACACAGGCACGCACGTGCGCCTGCGTGCTTGCTTGCTTGCTTGCTTGCCCTTCCCCGCTTTCACACCTTTGGAGCATTTCCCACCATCAACCACTCTACACTTCACCTACCTCGTAGCTTACTGGCGCGCGCACAGCCCGTTAGACCGTCAACTCCAGGAGGACAAGCTGTGTTTTTTGCTCATTGCTGCGTTCCCAGCACAGACCCTAACACATAGTACTGTGCGGTTAAAAAACAAAAAAACAACAAAAAAAACTAGATGTTTCCCGCTTGTATTTCTCACTGAACGAGCCAGCAACTCCACTTGTGGTATGGGACCTTAGCAAACCACTCACACAGGGTAGGAAGAGGCGATCCGCAGGAGGAAAGTTTCTAATGGCCAAAAAACCAAACACCTGGCAACAAAGGCACGCAGAGCCATCCTATAAACCACTAAGTATCAAGCGAAAAGGGCGAAGACCTATGTTCACCCTCTTAAAAAGTTCCAAGACACACAGTGAGCGACAAGAGCAAATGAGCAAACCTGTGTCGTTATTACTTTAACAGAAAAAGACAGAAAATAAGTCTTAAAAAAAGAGAAAAAAATCACGAAAGCAAATAAGTGCACGCTTTTACTTGTGTGCTCATGAACGTGAGCATGAAACACGTCTGTACCCAACTGTTCACGGAGATCACCTCCACAGACGGAATTAAAAAGGACTAAAGGGGTAGCGACTTAACTTGTCCTAGAACGTTCTGGAATTGCATCGCGCCCTCAAGCTCTGAAAGGCTGACAAACCAAGGCACCGGCCTCCCAGGCTGCCCCTCTGCCCCCGGGTCGGGAACCCACGCCGGCTCCCGGCTCCCTGCCCCGCCGCCCCCGCATCCAGGGTCCCGCACTCACCAGACAGCGGGGAAGGATCCCTCTTGGGCTGGAGGCGACTGGTCTGGGGCAGGAACGGGTTGTTGAGCCTGCGGGGAGCGGCAGGGTCAGGGGGCACCGGGCTCCGGGCGGCCCCGCCGCGCCCCGCCGCGCCCCGCGGGGCCGCTCACCCGAACGAGTTGGGCTCCTCCACCACCTTCATCTTGGCGGCAGCGGCGGCAGCGGGCCCTGCGGGGAACGAGGCGGTGAGGAGGCGGCCGGGCGGGGCCGGCGGGGGACGCACGGGAGGGGCCCCGGGGCGCAGGGACACTAACCGCGCGCCGCGAGCCCCAGCAGCAGCAGCAGCAGCAGCAGCAAGAAGCCCCCCGACCTCGCCGCCATCGCCGGCCGCGCGCGCCGTCACGTGGGCGCCGTTAGGTCACGTGGGCGCCGCCGGGCCGGAAGTGGGGCCCGGCGCCTGCGCAGGTGGGCCGCAGAGGAGGCGTGCGCCCGAGTGTCGGGGACCCCCGGCTGCTTCCCCGCCATGGGCCGCAGGAGGGCGGCGCGCGGGCCGGTGGCCGAAGGCGGCCGCGCTCGGCGCCCCGCGGGCCGCTCCCTGGAGGCCTTCGCGGAGGAGGTGGGCGCCGCGCTGCGCGGTGAGTGGGGCGCGATCGGGGAATGGGCCGGGGGTCGCAGGCCCGGGGCGGGCCCTCGGAGCTGCGCCTGAGGCTCGGTACCCTTCTCTGCTCCGGTGCAGCGTCCGTGGAGCCAGAGGCGGCCGAGGACGAGGGCATTTCGGGGCCGGCGCGGCTGCCGTGCCCGCTGGCCATGTGGGAGCTGGGCCACTGCGACCCCCGGCGCTGCACGGGCCGCAAGCTGGCCCGCCTGGGCCTGGTGCGCTGCCTGCGCCTGGGCCACAGGTTCGGCGGTGTGGTGCTCAGCCCCGTGGGCTCCCAGTACGTGTCCCCCGCGGACAGGTAGGAGCGGGGGGTCAGGGGCGTGGGCGGGAGTCTCAGTAAGCCCCCGGCCCTGGCGCATCATTCCTTTCTGGGCTTTTCTACCTGTCTAGTTTGCGCCCCCACCCCCATCCCTAATGCAGGACATAGTAGCACCTCAGTAAACGTTTGTGGAGTGAATAAAGGAGCCTACCCCGGGAACACACACCGTTGAGGCTGTTTGGGGGCCGGGGAATGATGCTCTTGTATCTCTAGTGAAGTCAGTTTTCAGGACTCCACCGTGGTGCGGGCCCCCGGAACCTAGCCCTCCTCTGCTTCTGACAGACAGCTGGTGGCACGGTGTGGGGTCGCGGTCATCGACTGCTCTTGGGCCCGACTGGATGAGACACCGTTTGGGAAGATGCGTGGGGGCCACTTGCGGCTGCTGCCCCACCTGGTAGCAGCCAACCCCGTGAACTACGGCCGACCCTGCAAACTGTCTTGCGTGGAGGCTTTTGCCGCCACCTTCTGTATCCTCGGTGAGCGCCGGAGCCCGCTAGCCTGGAAGTCTGGCTAGGCTCCCAGCCGTGTGTTTTCTGCTGGCACGTCCCGGGAGGGACGGGAGGGCCCGTGGGGTGGTCAAGGTGGACAGGCTAGCATTTCAATCCCACCTTTGTCGCCCCTCCACTTGTCCTCAGAGAATTTATGGTCCCAGTAGAGGCTCAGACAGGCGGCCCCACGAGACGTGGGAAGAGGGCCTTCCTTAGTGGATGGCGGAGGCGGGTGAGCAGGCCGTCTGGACCGTGGGACAGAGTGTCAGATCTTGGGACGGCCTTGAGGGTGCTGGGAGCACACTTGGGATGGGAGAGGGATTGTCAACATCCTTGCGTTTTCTGTGTCCTCACCATCAGGCTTCTCCGACCTTGCTGTCATCTTGCTGCGGAAGTTCAAATGGGGCAAGGGCTTCCTAGACCTGAATCGCCAGCTCCTGGACAAGTACGCGGCCTGCAGCGGCCCAGAGGAGGTGCTGCAGGCGGAGCAGGAGTTCCTGGCCTGCGCCAAGGAGCACCCTGGGGAGGAGGAAATCGGTGAGCCCTGGCACGGACACAGGCCCCCTGGCTGGGTGCCAGGACACTAATGCTAACCCTCCTCCAGGCACGCAGCCTCTTTTTGAGAAGCTGGGGGGGGGGGGGCGCATCCTGCCCCAGCTTGTGGGAGGCTTGTGTGCGCTCTGAGGTCACGTGTGGGTGTTTTTCTTACTTGCTTCCTCTGTTCAGATCCTTTCGATGTGGATTCTGGGCGAGAGTTTGCAAACCCCAACAGGCCGCTGGCTGGCACCCGGTAGGTCCTTGGGCTTCCCAGTATGGGGACAGGTCAGACCCAGGGCTCTCCTCTGGCCTCGGCCCCTCCTGTGGATGGCGGGGGGGGTGGATCCCCAAACAACAGCACGATGATTTTGTGACAGTGGTCAAGGACCGTGGCCGCCCCACTGGAGAGGTGCTGGTTTCGAGAACACAGGGAATAGGAGAATCCGTTCTCAGCTGGGGCTTCTGTGAGTGAGCGTGCCGGGGATGGTGCCTTTAGTGAACGCACCTCTCCCTTCCAGGCTGCTTACAGACAGCAGTGACAGCGACAGCGAGGACGAGCCTGTGGAGCGCGGGCCTGATGCCGAGGACGGAGAAGACGGCAGCGGCTGCCCTGAAGAGGGTTCTCAGAAGCGGGAGGCAGAGGCCAGGGCCCCCGCCCAGGTTTGGAAAGGAATCAAGAAACGGCAGAGAGACTAAAGGTTGCAGACACGTATATTTTTTGAGGCGGAGCAATAAGAAACTCAAGAGGGAGCGGCAGGATTTGTGGGGATACAGACAGGCTGGCAGCGTCGGCCCTCTCAACACCGAGTGGCCCTGGACTGTGTCCCCGCGGTTCTGACACAGCTGTGCTCTGGGGCCTTCGAGCCCTCCCAGTGAAGCTGCGAGCCAGGAGACCCCGGCGTGAGCCTGTTTCTTTGCACTTGCCCTGGGGATGGGGGGGAGGGGACTCTCAGTCTCCAGCGAGGCCGAGTCGGACGGGAAGGGTCTGGGCCGCTGGACGGTGGGGTGCCGGGCTTGGGGCCCATCTTGCATGGGCACGCGTGTGCGCACACGGAGGGACGGTAAGTGCACAGCTGAGTGGCCGACGTGGGGCCCCTCACCCTGACCGATCGACCTTGCACGAGGTCCCGGCCTCACGGTGACATGGGGGCACCCTCCCCCAGGCCTAGGAGCCAGGTGGGGATTGGAGACCCGGGCGCTGCTTAGCAAACCTCTGTGTGCGCCCTCGGGTGAGGGTGAAGGGTCCCAGACGCTCACTTTGTCCCTCCACCAGGACACCTGGGAGCGGTTTCCCACCACAGCTGAGGTTGTCCAGACTCAAACCTGGGCCATCCCTCCTGTTGGCCCGCGAGGCCCTGCCACACTCCCCACCCCACAAAGCGAAGACCATGCTTCCTCAGAGAAGGGCTGTGGCACTGGTAACGTTTGGGGCGGGCTGTTCCTTGCTGGGCGGAGGGCGCTGTCACGTTTACCGCAGGACTTCCAGCAGCGTCCTCGGTCTCGCCATGGGTGCCGTGGCACCTCCTTCAGTAGTAGCCATGAGCACCGAAAACGCCTCCAGACGTAGCCTGATGTCTCCTGGGGAGCAGAGCCACCCCTCCGGGAACCCAGCGGGGGCTGCACAAGCTAAGGTTGCGGATAGAGAAGCTTGCCGGGTGGCCAGGCCCCGCGAGTTACCCCCAGATTCAGGGTGGGGGCTGCTCACTGGACGCAAGGGGTTCATGGTACACACCACACAGACACGGCGGGGGCAGCACGCACACCACACGGGGGAGCATGAGCCCCACTGCACAAAGCTGATGCGGGGCAGGACTGGGGGGGGGCGGGCGGGGGCTCAGGGGTCCGCTTCCATGCACTTCTCCAGCTCCTTGAGTCTCTTGACAAATTCCTGCGCCTCCTTGTTGGTGCGGCCCTCCAGCATCCTCAGTGCCGACTTCACTACAGGCGGGAGGGTGGGGCCGGCATGAGACCGCGGCGGCCGCAGCCGTCGAACCCGCCACCCCCGGACCCTCACTCACCCTGGGCCCTGGGCCGGCGCAGATGCAAGGTGACGGGCTGCCTGGCCCTCGCGCTCCCTCCCACCTGAGGTCGTGCTATGCCACCGACGCCGCCCAGGCCGAGGGCTGCCTCCCCCGCGAAGTCGTTGGTGGACAGCCAGTCGTGGTCCATGACGGTGAACAGCACGCAGGCACCGCGGCGGCGGCACGCCTCTGCCGGCACAGAGCTGCGGGCGAAGGGCAGTCCCTGGAGCCCTGCCCCCTGTCCGGGAGGGGGCGGGGGTCGCGGGCGGGGGGGGGGGGGGGAGACACTCACAAGTAGAAGAGCTCGTCGTACACGGGGTGCAGCGTCCGGTTCTTCACCTGGGTCCTCTGGCTGCGGACCAGCGGGAAGAGGTGTGGCGGGCCCAGCTCCACGATCACAAACGGGTCACTCAGGCCTGCGGGGGCACAGCCGCGTGCGGACCGTGAGCACCGCCCCCTCGCCCCCTCCGCTGGCCCCGGCCCCGCCCCTCACCGTTGGCGTCCAGCGGCGGCAGGTCCGCGGCGTGCAGCACCTCCACCACCAGCCGCTGCTCCGCTGCCTCGTAGTGACAGCGCACGCTCAGGCGTCCGAACCGCTTCTGCTCCAGGGACCTCTGCGGAAGGGCTTGCGCCAGTGACCGCGGCGCGGGGGTTCGGGGGCGGGGCCGCGTGCCCACACTGCGCGTGCGCACACGGGGCCTCGCTACCTGCTTGAGCTTGTCCAGGTAGTACTGCTCGATGCACTCGCGGGTGGAGCACTGATGCAGGCGCAGCTCCTCCTCCAGCCTCTGCGGAGCCGAGGGGCTGCTGACCGTGGGCCCACCCCCCGGCGCCGCGCCCCCCTCTCCCGCCGCCCGAGGCCCCGGGGCCAGACTCACCTTGTAGCTTCCGTCTTTCAGGCTCTCCAGGGGCAGACCCTGGCCCTCCGCGTGGAAAAAACTCACCAGGGCCTGGGGGCAGGGCGAAGTGGGAGGGATGTGGGGCACGGGTGGTGCTGGGGCTAGCGGCCGGGCCAGGCGGAGCCCTGAGCAGCACCAGGGCGCCTGGGAGCCCGGGGGCAGAGCCACTTGTCACACCTAGCGCAAACCGGGGCGGGGTGGGGGGTGGGGGGGGTGGGGGGAGGAATGCCAGTGCCTGGGGCCAGACAACGGTCTGGGCAGGTGGCCCAGGTGCTGCTCACACAGGCGGCCGGCAGGGAGGAGGCACTGGTCTGGTGGGAGTCCCAGGAGAGCGGTCTGGGCTGGGAAGGCCAGGCCTCCCGGCCGGCCGAAGTCACATGGCCGGGTGTCTGGGACAAGGGCCTGGGAGCCGCAGCAGGGAGGCCCCTCCACCTACCTCCAGCGTAAAGTGGAAGCGGCCGTAGAAATCGGCAGAGACGTCGAGGTTTGCCCCCAGTGCCCGAAGGATGGCCTGCAGGAGCAGCTCCCAGAGGGCCTCCAGCACCCTGCAGGGACACTCCGTGCCCGTGCCCGTGAAGGGACCCCAGGCCCCGGCCCGGCCCAACCGCCCCAAGCTGTACCTGCTAAGGTTCTCCTTCACCAGGGAGGAATTCAGCACGGCCAGCTTCTCATCCAAGTACTTCATGAGCGGGGCCACGGCCTGCGGGAAGCATCCTCAGTGCCACACTGCCCGGGCCCCACCCCGCGCACGCTCCCCTCGGTGCCCAGGCCCTCACTTCATCGTTCTGGATGGAGTCGGGCGACAGGCTGATGTGCTGCACGTACTTCCTGATGTCAGCCACCATCTGAGGGACGGCAGAGCTCAGCACCAAGTGGCAGTGAGGGGGCGGCCGGGTCCTCTGCCCGCCCGCCCGCCCACCTTGGAGGTCAGGTGCGCCGTCACGGTGTGGACCTCCTGCTGCAGGTCTTCGTCCAGGGCCTGTGCACAGCCGAGCAGAGGGCGCGGGAGCACCCCCTCGGGCCCCGAGGTCACCTCCGGCCACGCCAGACCCCGCAGCGTCTGCCCGGCAGCCTTGCGCAGGAGCTCCACGTTGTTGAGAACCACACAGAGCTGGGGAGGCGGCCCACGTCGGGGGGGAGGGGTCGGCAGCCCGGTGGTGGCCCCGCCCCCGGCCCCGCCCCCGGCCCGCCAGGCCGCTCACCGGCTCGCTCAGTGCCTCGCCCGCGGCCCCCGGCTGAGCGTCCACCTTCTTCCGCAGCAGCTCAGTGTAGAAGAGGGTGGCCGCACACAGGTCCTACGGTGGCAGACGAGGGCTCAGGAGCTGCGGGCTGTGTCCCCTGGGCCCGCGGCCCTCCCAGACTCGTCTCCTCCCGGCCCACGCCCCCCAACGCACAGCCAACACACCTGGCTGAGCTGGGTGCCCAGGGCCTCGGCCTGGGCAGGGTCCGGCCATGCCAGGCGGGCCCACAGCTCCTGGATGTGACTGAAGCAGAGACTAGCCGTGGCCGCAGAACTGCTGTGCTTGGAGGAGGCGTCCATGGGCTCCAGCTAGGAAGGCAGGAGGAGGCCCGGGTGGCAAGGGGGGGCCCTGGCTGAGCCCAGCACCCTCAGGCCCGGGCGCCTGCTCACCGTGTCCACATCCACGGCTCCCTGCAGCCTCCACCTGACCTGGTCCCGCAGCACCTGCAGCCAAAGCTTCACGGCGGGCAGGAACGGGCCATGGATGCCAGCCAGGGCGAGGGAGCGGCTGTCGCTGTGGCAGGAGGCCAGTGGGAGCTCGCCCGGAATCCGACACCTTGAGCCAGCACGTCCCAGGGTCCCGGCCCGAGGGGACACCCGGGAGAGCCCGCCTCCAAGGGCCCTCGGGCTGTCCCAGAGGCCTCCTAGAGGAGGCTGCGGGACAGGTGGGAGTGGGTGCAGGTCTGGGAGGCCAACAGTGGGAGGAGACAGACAGGGCAGGTGGGGGGAAGGGGATAGGTTGGGGCAGGGCACCCACCGGCCGGAGATGCTGCTCCAGAAACGCCGGATGTCCGCCAGGGTCACGTACAGTTCGAAGAGCCCTGAGGCCACCTCGAGGGTCATCTTGGGGCTCAGCTCCTCCGTCAGCACCCACGCCTCCTCGGCCACCTACTCAGGAGGACGCATTCAGGCCACCAGCATCAGGGAAAGCGGGCCCCTTCCCAGCCCGGGGGCTTCTCCCCACAGCCCCTCCTCACCAGACGCTCCAGCTGCCGGAAAGTGAGTGTGAAGAAGTCGATGTCGGTGATGCTGCAGGGAACGAATGTCACACACCTGCTTGCCCCGCCACCGGGCTGGCGGCATCCCTGAGGGGCCGGGGGCAGGGACGGCGGGCAGAGCCCCGGGCCCCACCTGTGGAAGAGGCTGGCGTAGATGCCGTAGCAGGACTGCAGATCCTCGTAGACGGCGTCCGCCAGCTCCACCAGCCCGGCGAGGCGCTGCGGCCCCGACTGCGAGGAAGCCCGGTTCACACTGACCTTCTGGCCCGCACCTGCTTGCCGCCCCCCCCTCCGCTCCCCTCCCCCGCGGCACCTGCTCTCGAGGACTCTTGGTGTTCAGGAGCCTGTCATACCACTCACGGTTGCCTCTCTGCAAGACAAGCCACCAACACGGGGTGGTGAGTTGGGGGGGAGGTTAAAAGGGCCCCGGAGCGTGGCGGAGCAGGCCGGGAGCCGGGGGTGGGCGCGGCTGGGCACCCCCGTGTGGGCCGCGAGGGGCGGGCACCGGGCACAGATTGGCTACCAGACACACCTTCAGAGCAGCAGAGATGTCCGCGTTTAGTTCCGTCCGGAAGGAGCACACCTCAAAGGAAGGCTGGAAGATCTGCATCTTGCTGAGACACCTGGAGGGGCCGCCCGCTGACTGTGCGCTGCCCCCACCGACCCCCCACGCCCCCACCCCCGGCCAGGGCCTGGGCTGCACCCACTTGAGCAGCAGCTCCAGACGGTAGACGGCAGTGCTGTTGGTGGCGGGGAAGAAGTCTCGAAGCTGACGCAGCAGCCGCAGCCCAAACTCGGAGAAGGCATTGAAGCTGTCGGCCAGGCTCTCCTCCTGGGGGCACCGGCCCGTCGGAGCTGACCCCCACTGCCCTCCCCACGGGGCGGGTAGGGGCAGCCAGTCTGCAAGGGCCTCCTTGGGCCATCCGTGGGCCTGGTTTCTCCAAACTCAGCCACCACAGTCCCCACGGCCTCAGGGCCTTGGCGCCCCCCCCCCCGTTCCCCCTACCCAGCTTCGAGCACCCACTCCCTCCGTCCCTCGCCCAGATGGAGGGCACGACCTCCCTCCCCTGGGACTCGGACACATCCCCTGTCTCAGCATTGCACAGTACCCGCTCTATCCTGGGTCATGAAGTTTGTTTGCAGCCCCACAGGGCCCTGTAAGCCGAGCACCCCATGTGGACAGCACTCCGCCCTGTCTGCCCCAGCGCCAGCGGCCCCACAGCACACCCCCCAGGAACAGCTCACCTGCCCTTGGGGCAGCGAAGACGCCTCTTCCCAATGCGCCTGCATGTCCTCCAGCAGCCCCAGCAGGTAGCCGTAGTCCAGGGTCCGGGTCTGATGGTGGCGGCTGCTGACCTGCCAGTGCCTGCAAGTCGGGGGGAGCCCCGCCCATGGGCACGGAGACCCCGATGGGACCACCCCCCCGTGCCCCTCCTACTTGCCCCTTACACGCCCCCAACTCCCCCACGGCACCGCCCCCTTTCATGCCTTCCCGCTCAGAGGACTCCTTCCCTCGCTCGCCCCGCCCGAGGCCCCGCCCACCCGCCGCCAGCCTGCCCGTGCCCCGCCCCCGGAGGCCCCGCCCACTCACAGCACAGCCAGCTGCAGCGCCGACAGGTTGTTTTGCGCGCCGTGCAGGCAGAGGATCGTGGCCGCGGGCCCGCTGAGCTCTCCCCGCCAGCAGCTCGCCTTGGGCTGGGGGAGTCGGGGGCAGGCGTGGATGCAGGCAGGGGCCGCCATCCCCTCCTCCCCCCGGTGCCCAGGCTCCCCTGCTCTGCCTCCCCAGGCGCCCGGTCAGCCCCGTCCGGAGGGCGAGGCTACCTCCTCGGATCGGTGCTCGAACTGCAGGAGACGACTGAGCAGCAGCATGTAGGACAGGAAGCCCGCCCGCCCGCGCTGGCTCATGCCCGTGTCCCTCTGGAATGCAGGAGCCGCCCGTCACCAGCCCTGCCCAGGCCCGTGGGCAGGGGCGCACGGCCAAGACGCAGGGCAAGGGACCCCCACGGCTCCCCACCTGTGTGGTGATCAGCTTGAGGACCAGCTGGCAGTCTCCTTGAACGCGGGAGGCGCTGGAGCGTGGTTCCAGCTTGAACCAGCGGTCTTCACCGGCCACGGGCACCTCCTGAAAGGAAAGGGTTCACACCGGCCATCCCCCCTCCAGCTCCCTCCCACGGACTCTCTGTGGGACCCAGAGGAGAACACACGGCTCTGCTGGCCCCGGAGACGGGTGGTCAGCACCGAGTGGGCCCTCAGGGGTGCCCGGACACCCAGGAAGCTGTTCCTTCCCCCTCCCCTGCAGCTCAAGGCCCCACCAGCCCAAGAAGGCCAGGAGATGCCTGGGGGAGTCGCAGGGCAGACCCACCAGCAGTATCCCCGGAGGATGAGACCCCACAAACAGGCGGTCCGTGAGGGAAGCCCCGGCCCCCACTCACCCGGACGGGTATGTTGAGACACCCCAGGAAGTCATCTGTGTGGTCCTCCGCGGGCCCTGCTGTCCCATTTGCACGGGCCGACTTGACAATCTGTTTAAAATACCTAGGCAAAGCGGGGGGGGGGGTGGCCCCACCTTGGTCCCTGGGGAGCCACTATCTGCCGGCCCACGTGGGCCACGGTGTCTGGGGGCACGAGGGTCCCACCTGTCGTACCTGCTCATGCCCTTCAGGCCGATGACTTCATTCAGCTTCCTGCATGCTTCCACCAGAGACACATCATCGTCATGGTCCCTAGGGGCGGGGCGCGGAAACCTGGCTTGTCTGGAGCCCGGCTGGGCCCCGAGTGTCCTCTCTCAACCCACCCCCCCCCCCCGCCCCAAGCAGGTGCACCCACACCCGCTGCCCTGCAGGGACCAGGGGCGTCTACCAGATATCCAGGTGCAGCTGGTCCGCGCGGACATCCTCGATCTCACTGTAAGGAAAACGGAGAGAAGCCCAGAGGGTGGAGGACCATCCCCTGCCCAGGGCGAGGGCAGGGACAATTTCAGGAGCTGCGGGCAAGGGGCCACGAGCTCGAGCTCTCAGGACAGGCCGCCCGGGTTTGGATCCTGACTGTGTGGCCCCCGGGGCATGGCACCTCTCTCTGAGGTGATTTCCTCCTCTGGACAGTGGTCACGTGAACAGCCCCCACTCGGGTCCCCGGGGCAGGCACAGTGTGGCAGCCACCGGCCTGCGTCCTCAGGACGTGCTCTGGCCCAGCAGGCAGCCCCCCCCCGCCCGACCGCCCTGCCGCCCAGCTGGGCCAGGGCCCTTACAAGACAAAGTTCTCCTTCCAGACGGGGTTCAGGGTGCTGCTCTTGACCTCGGTGACCTGGATGCACTTGGCCGGGAGCGGACCCCCACGCTTGCTGCCTTTGCGGAAGCCGAAGCGCTGCTCCGTGCGCGGCCCTGGCTCCCGGGGAGCACCCGAGGCCGGCAGGATACCCAGCATGCAGTACGGGTCACTGAAGCCTGAGACACATCGGGCGCCTCAGCCGCCAGCCCTGGGCCCTCCGTCCCTCCGTGGCCACCGGACCCGGGCACAGCCGAGGTCCAGGCTCGTCCCCACTCACCATTGGGGTCTTTGGCCAGCAGGTTCTTGGCACGCATGACAGAGACTTTCAGGGCATACGTGGGGGCCTGTGGGCAGAGGGTGCTGACCGGCCTCTTGCAGAAGGCTCGGTGTGACCGCGACAAGGCCCTGCTCTGTGTCCTCCCCACCCCGAGCCCTAGCACCGCGGCTGGCCAGCGTCTGCCCACGTGGGTGGCAGCCTCACCTTGGCCTTCTTCACACGCTCAATGGCCTCGGCGTGCTCCTCAGGGCTGGTACCAAACACCTATAGAGGGTGGGCCGGTGTGAGGGCCCAGGTACCCCCGAGGCAAACCTGGCCATTGTCCTGGGGGCCTCCCGGGGCAGAGGAAACACACACACACACACAGAGGAGGAGGAAAGATCTGTTTATCTGTCGGTCCATCCTCTGGGTCCGTTCCTCTGTCGGTTTGTGCTTTCTACCCTTCTTTGTGTGTGTGTGTGTGTGTGTGTGTGTGTCCCCATCCCTCCATCCTCCCGGGCACGCCTACCAGCGCATACGTGTATCTGCACATGCACGTGTGGGTATGTGTGTGTTCCGTACGTGGGGCGAATCTGTGTGTGTTACATGGGTGATGGTGATGCCTCCAGGCAGAGGAAAGGGCTCCCCTGACAAGGCACGGCCAGGCCAGCACGGAGGGTGGGCCGGTGGGGCTCACCTGCTGAAGGTAGCCCAGTAGGGTCTCCTGGTCATCCACCTGGTCAGGGCCCATGGTCCCTGCACGGTAGAGGACTGTGTACAAGGCCTCCTCATAGAGCATCTCCACCTGTGGGTGGGGCGGGGCGCACATCCTGAGTCCCAGCCGCCCCATCCCCGTGTCCTTCAGCCCCAGGCCCTGAGCCCTGGCCACTGGGGGTCGGGGCTCCTTGGTTCCACCCTCTGTATGCCTGGGAGGGGCGGCGGGGCGGGGGCAGTCCTCAGGAGCTCCCCCCACTGGCAGACCGCAGTCCCAGCATCAGGACCTTTGCACCTGCTGGGCCCTGCACTGGCCCCCTGAGCTCTGCTCCCTACTCGCTTGCATGGGAAGTCCCGGCCCACTCACCCTTGCCACCTCTGGTGTCCACCCTGTCCCCAGATCCTGGGCCAGGCCCATCTTAGGTGCTCCCAGACCCTCCCTGGGGCCACGCCCCCTCCCCCTTACCTCCTCCTGGGTCAGGGCTCTCAGGCCACGGCTGGGGTCCACGGGCTCAGCAGGGGCTGGCGAACCGCTGCGCAAGAGGACCTGTGAGGAGCACTGGGGTGAGGGTCTGGAGGGGGGAGGGCCCCAGGGACGGCGGGAGTCGGTTTGAGGGGTGGGGGCCGGCGGGGAGGCCCACACGGGGCAGCAGCTCTGGGCCATCCTCACCTCGGGGCGCGGCAGGCCCTGTCTGCCCTCCCCCTTCTTCAGAATGAGGCGCATGTGCGCGAAGAACTCCACGCCGTCCCCGGGCTTCCTGCAGGGAGAGGCCAGGCCTGAGACCCGGGCTCCCGGCACACACCCGCCCCCTGCCCGGGACCAGCTGCCGGCCGTGCGCCTCGAGGGGATTCCCCGTGTCCACACATCCGGGGACCCGGCGCGGCGTCCACGGCGCGCCCCGCTCTCCCGGCTCCCCCGGGGGCGCGCGACGGTGCGGGCTTGGGCGCGGAGCACCCACCAAGCGCCTGCGGCCGGCTCCGGGGGGTCAGCGCTGGTGGCGGCCGGCTCTCCCTCGGCCCTCCGGCGGAAGGTGGGGCACGCCTGCACCTGCCGCAGCACGCTGCTCTTGATCTCCAGCAGGGTCGTCATGGCCGGCGGTCTGCGGGCAGAGCGCACGGCTGCGGCCCCTGCACGTCCCAGCAGCACCGCCGCGCCGGCCCCAGAAACCGCACCGGGTGCACGTCGAGCGGCGAACGGATCCGCCGGAAGCGCACGCGAGCCGCGTTCCTGACGGCGCAGCCTCCTGGCCTCCGCGGGGCAGCGGGAGCCCGAGGCGCTGCGACTCGGCTCCCGTGCTGCACCGCGCTGGGCACCCAGGGGCCACCGGGGGCCGGTCCCTCGGGCTCCCTCAGCCTTCGTGTCCCATCTGCAAGACGGGACATCCCTGCGGGGCCGCGCCGGGGACGGGACGAGGCTGCCAGGCGGTGGTCGTGCTGGCACGGTCCGGGCTCCGTCACCGGTTGCTGCTGGACTTCGCCGCAGAGGGCCCGTACTGCCACGCTCCCGCCGCCGCCCATCTAGGGCTGGGACCCCCGGCTGTGTCCCCGGGGTCCTAGGACCGCTCAGCAGCAAGTGCCCGTATCTCCTGGGCGCTTTGCCAACGGGACGGAGTTGTCGGGGAGGGGTGCCCAATTCACCCAGCCTGTGACGGTCCGGTCTGGGGCCGGGGCAGGCAAAGGTCCTGCAGGAGGCAACCCCTCCCCGGGACTCCCAAAGTCCTCATCCTGCAGAGGAGCTTGGGCAAGAAGAGGCCACCGTGCCTGGGGCCTTCCGCGAGACCCCCTCACCCCGAGTGGCCAGCACGCGCAGGAGGGGCCGCTGGCCAAGTCCTCACCCGCCCGGCACAGCCAGGGACAGCGCCCCTCGTCTCCCTGTGAGCGCACTTGCACGCCTCCCCCTGGGCCGCAGTGTCCCCTGCAGACCCCGGAGGAAGGGCAGGAGGACCACTAAGCAGCCGTGGGCCCTCGAGCCTGGCTCCTGCTCAGCCCTGACCAGCCCAGGCACCCGACCCCTTCCCGACCCGCCTGTGCCTCCCCAAACCCCAGGGTGGTCTTTGTGCACCCCTGCTGAAAACTAGCAAAGGAAAGTGCTGACCCCCCACCCCGCTAGGCCGAATCTGCCCCTCGGGGCCCACCTTTCGGACTTCCCTGCCCCAGGATGTCAGCCTGTGCCTCCGCACAGGACCTATCATGCTCCCTTCAGGGTACCACAGGGCCTGTGCACCCACTGCCCTGGTCCCCTTCCCTGGTGGTGCCCACTTGTCCACTCACTGAGGGCCCCTCCAGCCCAGGCACAGCCGTGCAGAGAAGCACTGTCATTTTCACTGGACAAAACAGGAAATGGGGACTCGGCCGACTCCAGCTATACCTGCCCCCGATCTCATGGGCAGTTAGTGGTGGGACAGCCAAGTTAGACCCACCTGTGCCCTGTGTGCCCAGGCCAGCTCCCCAGGCTGTGCCCGCCGTTCGCGGATCGTGCCCGTGTTCCTGCACATCTCTGCTTAACGTCTGCTCCCTCCTCCTTAGAATCCTGTGCCCCGTTGGGAGCGCTGGGGCCAGGGCACACGGCACCTCATGAGTCCTACAGATTTTGTTCAACAAACCGGATGCCTGCTCCCAGCTGTGTCTGTCTGCCTCTCACTGGTCCCTGCGCTGCCGTCCCTGCTCAGGCCACCACTGCAGATGGCACATCCTCCTACCCCCTGGTGCCCCAGCCCTGGTTCTACGGAATGCTGGGCTCAGAGGGTCTCATCTGACCAGACCCGAGAGCTGGGGACAGAAAGGACGACTGGCCCATGGCCCTGAAACGAGGCCCCCACCTTCCTCGTACTTCTTACTGCCTCCCCCGGGAGCCTCCCTTCAAAGATCGGGAGGATGTGTGGACGGGGCTCAGCGGCTGGGGCACGTGGTTCTGGAAGCTGTCGCCCCTACCGCCAGCAGCGAGGTCCTAAGGGGACGGGCATCAGGGCACCCCCCTCCTCTCTAGCTGTGGGGAAGAGGCTGCTACCCCCCCCCCCCGGCCCCCCAAAGCAAGGGAGCAGCCACTGCTTGAGCCGTTGCCAGGGCAACCGCCAATTGCGTCTGCGTGTGACAGGGGCTACAGGGGCTCACAGTCCCAGAGACAAACGTGACGCAGGAACCGAGCGGCCTGAGCCGCAGAGACGGGGTGCCTTTGTGGCAATAAAACGTTCAGGGTAGAGGGGGAGCCACCTCACCTCATAATCACAGCCCCCAAAAGGCCCCAAGCTTGAGGCCCCGGGGTTAGGCGCTTACTCAAGGCCACAGAGCCAGCAAGTGGCCAGGGATGAACTCCATTCTGTGGCGCTCAAGCTCTAAGCTCCCGGCACATCCTGACTTCTGGGGGTCCAGACAGGCTGGCTCCCCCTCCGTGGGGCTCCCTCCCTCAGCCCACGGGCCGGATGGGGGCAAAAGTGGCGTCTGGGCACCGGTGTCTGGGAGAGATGGCTCATCCCTGGGTGCCCAGACACTCCTCCAGTCGCCCTGGAAACCCTCGGCTGCTGGGGCACTGATGACGTTTCTGCACCAAATGGCCTGGGCCCTGGGAGCCAGCCAGCACCTCACTCGGAGCCGCACCAGCGGTGGGTGCGTGGCTGACCCCCAGGAAGCACTTGCTGGCTGCAGGGACCCTCTGCCGGCCCCCGACAGAGCCCCTCCTTGAGCTCTCCCTGTCTCTGTCCCTTCTGGCTCCGGGCAGCAGCACACAGCAAAATGTGTCTGTAGCCTCCGCTCGTGCCCGGCCACCAGGGCCAGAGCGACTGCCCGACGGACAAAGCGAGGCTGGCCAAGGAGCTGAATGCCACACTGGCACTGGGGCCAAGCCGAAAGTACCACCTTGTCCCCTGGCCGTCTTCAAGACCCAGGGTGGATGGGAAAAGACAATTCTGCAAAGTTGCTATCACCGTCCCGTTTTGCAGCCCGGGGCTGGGCTCAAAGCGAGGGCTGTAAGCCACACCCGTCTCCTGTAAGCCCACCTGTGGGCTTAGGTGGCACCAAAGCGGGTGAGTCTAGGGGCACCTGAGCAGAGCCAGATGTATCTCCCTAGTTAGTGTCCCCTGTGGCCACCTGGCCACCCTCACGATGAATAAACACCTTCATAATAAACACTCAGAACACTAGGTCCCTTCTTACCAAAATCCGGTCCCTGGTGAAGCGAGGGCAGGGGTCCGTTGATGCTTGCTACCCTGGGTGTGTACGGGCAGTGGCAGGATGTCTGGCCCCACATTCTGGTCTCTGTGTCACCCTCTCAGCCTTCTCCTCCCAGCCAGCCACTCCCTTCACATTTTTTTTTTTTTTACTGGATTTCTCACTGTCCTGTGACTCCCTAGACAGTGCTCCCCTGCACACGGCTCAGCAGCCGTGTCCATCACAAATGCTGCTCCCTGAGATCTAATCCCAACCCAGTCCCTGGGGAGATGCCTGGGAATGTGATTTTAAGCGAGCTCCGCAGCTGGACCTGAAGCCCTAGGAAGTCTGAGATCAACTGTCAGGGGCTACCTAGATGCTTCTAGAATGAACGCATGAAAAATGAAATTCTCTGTCCGTTCTTCCTCCGAGGCTCCCTCCCCCGCTCTTTACTCACCGGTCTCCACCGTGATGTCCCCCCTCCCTCCCCTCCCGTCCCCCTCCTCTCGGTGCTCCCCGCGGGAGCCTCGGGGGTGGGGGCCCCCAGATCCGTCGAGGTCCTTCCCTCCCTGATGAGCGGGTGGTCGCGGGCAGGTCAGAAGCCTGGTAGGTGCGTGTTGTTTTACACCGTTCCGACCCGTGGAGGGATTTCGTGGAGACTAGGGGTCCTACGGGGACTGGTGGCAGGGTGGGGGGGACTGGGCACTGGGGGCATCTCCCCCCCTCCCCGCCCCCGGCGGGTTGCCTGGGAAACCCCGCGGGGCGTCTCTGAAGTCCTTGGCCGAGACCCACCGGCGGCCTGCGCCTGGCGGGGATGGGGGCCCCGGCGTCGTTGGGTGTGTGTGTGGGTGGGGGGGGGGGGTCCTGCTGCCCGCCTCCTCGATCCCCGCCCGCTCCGGCGCTCTTGGGGACGCGGGCCCAGAGAAGGGCCCGAGACCGTCCCTCCGAGCACGCGCCGGCTTCAATTTTCCCGGAGCCGAGGGAGCGTCTTCGCGACCTCCCGCCGCCCTCCTCCTCGGGGGGCCTCCCCGCGCCCCCTCGGGGTCCGCAAACGCAGGAGCCGGACCGGGCGCCGGCCGCAGGAGGGGGCGCCCCAAGGCCGTCCAAAGGCCGCGCACTCACCGTGGGCCGGGCCGGGGGCGCGCGGTCGGGGGCTCCGGAGATGCCGCGCTCCGCACCCGCTCCAGAGACGCCAGGCACAGCGCGCGCTAGCAGCCGCGCCGAACCCTGAGCGCTGCGGGGGCGGGGCCTGGCGGCGGGGCCCGCCCCCGCCCCGCCCCCGCCGCTCCCGCCCGCCACGCCCCCGCCGCTCCCGCCGCGAGCGCGATCCCCTCCGCACCCAGGCCGCCGAGCGGGTCGGGCCACGGAGCCCCCTCCCCTGGGGGGCGGGGCGGTCAGCCAAGCCACCGGTAGGCGCAGAGCGGGGAGCAGGTTCTGCCGTGTCAGGACCCCGTCCCCTGGGGACCCTCGGGAAGCCAGAATCACCGAAACCGTATCAGACAAGCCCGGGCCGCAGCGAGGACTTTTCTGGAAGGGCTGCGCAGCCATCTCGAGTCGCCCTCCCGGCCCAAGCGCTGACCCCACCGCCAGCCTGCACCCCGGGCGAAGGGTGCTGCAGGCACCAACCCGGGACGCGCCACAACCACCCCGATCACCACTTGGGTGATCCTCCCGGTGGCGCAGGTGAGGGCTCTGGCGCCACCTGCAACCTCAGGCCTGGGCGGGACGCCCCGCGCGCACCCTTCCTAGCCCACCCTCCACCCCCTCTGAAATTTGAGCCAGCACCGCACTGTGTTGGCCTGCAGAGCTCGTTAAAACAGATTGTTGCACCAGCCCCAGACCTGCTGATGCCAAAAGTCTGGGCTAGGTAGGGGTGACCCGTCTGCATTTCTTTTTAAGTTTATTTATTTGGGGGGAGGGTGGTGTAGAGCGAGAGGGAAACCGAGAATCCCAAGCAGGATGCACCCTGTCAGTGCAGAGCCCAACGCCAGCCTCCAACTCACCAAACCGCGAGATCGTGACCTGAGCTGAACACTGAGCCACCCGGGTGCCCCCATGTGCGTTTCTAACAAGTTCCCGCTGGTGCTAGAGGTCCCGGAAGGAACGTGGAGGTCCTGGAGCTGTCTGCGGGGCGCCGGGTCCCCGGATCCCCGCCTTGCCTCTGACTGATCTTGTTGGATAATCAGGGTACCTCGTATTTAGAGGATCGACAGATTGGGAGATGTTTTTAACTCAGAGGACCTCATCGCTAACGTGGGACCCCAGGCAGTGTGGGACACAGAAAGGCCCAGAGGCGAGGACAGTTTGCTCGGGGGTGAGCTGAAGGAAGGGCCAGAGGCTGGAGGAACAGGTTTCCAACAGCTGCACACAGGGAGGCAGCCCGTCCGCCTGTGAACACCTGTGCCTTTTATTTCGTGGTGCGGGTGGGTGGGTGCGGGAGAGTGGGGAGCCCGGGGTGGGGGAACCAGGTGCTTCCTCTATCACCCCAAGCCGGAGTGGACACTGCTCTGACGGGCCACCTCCTGTCTCAGCTCCTGGGTCCAGACCCACACACGTGCAAGCTGCCCTCCGCACATCTGCGCTGGAGGAGACACAGAACTAGGGCTGGGGGGGGGGGGTGCGGGGGCAGCACCGCAGGGTGGATTCTCCTTCTGGAAGCTCTGTCTCCAGGCCCTGCCTCCATCCTGACCCAGCACAGCCAGGCAAATGGGGGCAGAAGGGTGCAGGGGAGCGAGAGACCAGCCACCCCTCGGCTTCCTTCTGCACGAGACAACGAGGCAGGAATCCGGGAGGGGACAGTTACCATTCTTCCCCGGGGACTGGCGGGTCCTGAGCCAGGATCTCGGTGCTGATGCCCTCCCCTCCTGCAGTCTTTTGTCAGATTCTGCCAACCTGTTGGAACAAACACAGGCCTGGTTGCCATGGTGATCATCGTGGCTTTGGGGTGAAGAGATTCTGCGGCTGCTATAAACGGGAAGTTAGGAAGGGCAGCTGCCAGGGGAGGGGCCCCTGCCCGCACCCCCATCCAATGCCCTTTGGGGAGCAAGGGACTGGAGGCCAGCACCGCCGAGGCTTCAGGCCTAACACTGCGGCCTGCTGGGGTGGAGGAGACCTTACGACTGCCCTGTACAGATAAGGAAACTGAAGCCCAGAGAGGGAAAGAGCTTTATCAGGGCCACACAGCAACCGGCTGGGTTCATAGCCCAGCTCTGGGCCTCAGTTTCCCTTTTTTGTAAAATGGACATAGTACGCACCTGTCAGTGAGGGGGGTTCTCAGTGAGAAGCTAGTACTTGACCATGGTCACAGCAGGCTGGCCCTCCAGGGACTCAGTTCCCGCCTCTGTAGGTTGGGGGTGACTCCACAGTGGGGAGAGAGGCCGGGAGCAGGCAATGTGGGACATGCACTTGTCACAGCAGGAGTTGGGCACAAAACAGAGGGTCAGGCGGCTGGGACTGACCCAGGGGCTCACACCTTCTGGGCTTTGGGCGGGCAGGAGAGTGGTTTCCTCCTTGGGGCCAGGGGAAAACCCCCAGGCTCCAGATGGATGGCCGCTGGAGAGCAGGGAGAAAGGCAGCACAGGAGGTGAGGGGGCATCTCTGTAAGGCCACCTCACCCTTGCGGCGCCTGGCGGGCTCGGTCAGTGGAGCGTGCAACTAGTGATCTCAGGTTGTAGGTTGGAGCCTCATGTCGCATGCAGATATTAGTTAAAAAATAAAATCTTGGGGCGCCTGGGGGGCCTCAGCTGGTTAAGCATCCAACTTCAGCTCAGGTCATGATCTCACGGTTTGTGGGTTCGAGCCCCACGTTGGGCTCTGTGCTGACAGCTTGGAGCCTGGAGCCTGCTTCGGATTCTGTGTCTCCCTCTCTCTCTGCCTCTCTTCTGCTCGTGCTCTCTCTCAATCAAAAATATACAAACATTAAAAATGTAAAAATAAAATCAAGTAAAATAAAATCTTAAAAAAATACACGCTTGACCTGATGCCCTCTGGTGGCAGACCTTGGAATTGCAGGCATAGCCTTCTGGCAGTAAGGCTCCTCCCACTGCTCCCACTGGCACTGAGGCACCTGTCAGAGGCCTGCGGGGGTGGGGGTGGGGGTGGGGCAGCCTAGGAGAATCGTGGGGGCTCACCCAGGGACTTGGCCACGGCGCTGACTGCAGGAACCTGTCCCATCACCTGTGCCATCCTGGGTGCTTCTGCCAGCAGAAGAGGTGGCTGGCTCCGGGTGGGAGGGGGTCTGGCCCCTCACCTGAAATGCTGGCTCCTGGGGCCCAGTTGCCAGCACCCGCACAGGTGACGCCTGTGCAGGACCAGGGTGGTCCCGGGCGCCAGGCCTGGCGGTGGAAGGGGAGCAGGCCCACACAGGGCTTTGCGGGACTCTGTGAGGGTGGGCGGCCTGGCTGCAGCCCACTGTCCAGTGTCTGTCCACTGAGCCCGAGCGTCAGCTTCTGGCCCAGGGGCAGGTGTGCCGGCCCACCCCGGAGGGGGTGAAGGTCGTGTGTGACATCAGAAGGCAAAGCTGGGGGAGTCGAATACCCAGCATCACTCTGCACGATGGGGGCCCAGGTTCTGGGGCTCCAGGAGTGGGAGGGGCAGCGTTCAGGAGCGTGGTGGCAGGTCACCTGGGAAGGCAGAGACCAGGAAGGGAGGACCTAGGCCCCGGCCCTCCCAACTTCCTGGGGTCCGGACAGCAGATGGGGCCAGGTGCTCCAGCCCCTGTCCACCCCGTGGTCCTAAGCCAGCCTCCTCGGTCAGGGTCAGGGCCTCTGCAGGTGGGGTCACAGGGTCCAGAGGTCTCTGGACGAGCCTCACAGGCCACCTTGCAGAACCGCCCCCCCCTTCTGTCTCAGCACCAGGGCCAGCCCCTCCCTGCTAGAGCAGGCTCAGACTGGTTCGAGCCAGCCCAAGTCAGCGCTCAGCCTGGCCCTCCAACCTGGCAACTCGTCGTCATGGCAACCTCAAAATGGAGGCCGCCCGTCCACAGAGCCCAACGCGAGCTGATGCGAACCAGGAGGGTTTGGGGCGGCCCAGTTAGGGAATGAGGTGGCGCTGCTCGGTAGACAGGTGTGAGCACGCGGCACTGGCCTGGGCGGGACAGTCCAGGGAGGCCAGGGGGGACTCTCGGGGACCCACAGCCCGTCTTCCGGTGGCCGGCTTGTCCCGGGAGCCGCAAGGTGGGGCTGACACGCGGTCAGCGTCTGGGCACCTGAGGACTTCGACGCCCTTTCCTGTGGAGGCCCGGCCAGGGGTCCCCAGGAGGGACACCCTCCTCCGGCGCCCAGGGTCAGCACGTGATGTGTTCCCTGCCTTCGCTGCCCTCGCCTGGTCCCAGCGGGGACGACAGAGGGGACCAGCCCCCCCCCCCGCCCCCCCGCGCGGCACAGGGCAGGAAAGGACACAGCCTGCAGGCAGCACTTGTGGAAATGTTTTAATTAGAGGATTCTCAGATACAGTGGTTAACGTATTGCCCACAATTCCTTACTAAGTATCAGGCGCCTCATGCCGGGAACAGGCTCTTCCCTCACAGCAGAAACAGGACGGGCACAGTCCCTCCTTCCCCCGTTACAAGAGTTACATCTTCGTTAAGCCAAGGACTGTGGCACAAGAGGACATTTCATTAGTCGAAGTCATGACAATTTGCTAGAAACATCGATTACTTCAGAATGCTTTAACTAGAAAATATATTGAATTTCCATATATATTAACCATATACACGTGTGGCTATTACTAAGTGTAGTTGAGTCATTACAAAATAAGACATTCTGGGAGAGGCTTCGCACACACACGACCCGGCTGGGTCCCCCGGGGGGCCCTCCGCATTAGAAAATACATCGCCAACATCAAGCGTCGAGCTCAGCTACACGTCCAGCCGAGCAAGCGAGCAAGGCACTGGGACCGCGGGGCCACGCAGGCGCTGTGGACGGGGGCCTCACGCGCCCCCCCTCCCCCCAGCCCACTGCCATCCTGCTGCCTGGCGAGTCGAGGTGCCCTTCCTGACCGAGGGTCCTGGCGACCAGCTCCCGCCCCTTCGGGGACCCCTCTGGCCCGGCCGGGTCCCCGCACCGGAGCCACACAGGTGAGCCGGCCGGGAAGGCGAGGTCAGCCGGCGCAGGGCAGGCTCCGGGCCTCCCGTCTACTCCGCACCGTGCTCCCTGGGACCAGGGGGCCAAGGCCCCACCTCGCTGGCACCAGGCCGCGGGGCACTGGGCCTGTCCCCCTCTGCGTCGGCGGCACCTCCCGGCTGGGCCCAAGTGAGCAGGCGGCCCGCTCCGGAAGCTGCGCGGCAGGCTCAGCTTCTGGGGTGCTTTCTGAGAACAGCCCTTCAGGAAAAAGGAAGCGCCCGCGCACAGTGGCCTCGGACCTGCCTCCGGGGCATCCTGACGCCCAGGACCCCCCCCAGGCAGGGCTCCGGCCAGTGCCTGCGCACGGTCCTCCCTGGGGCCCGGAGGACCTCGGACCGGCCGGTGCCAGCTCCGGGAGGCTCCGGACGCCAGTTCCGCCCTGACCAGACCCGCCCTCTGAGGAGCGCAAAGACCCGGGCTCGGGAGACAACCCCCGGGCACACACCTCCTCGTACACAGCGCTCCTCACAGGGCCCGGGCCGAGCACGGCCGCGAGCTGGGCGCCGCCGGCCTGCAGCCGCGTGGGGGGCCGGGCCCCGCGAGGCCGCCTCCCCACGCTCTTAATGACGATAATGCCACGAAAACCTTTATATAAACAGTTTATTTACTCTAAACAGCAACACAGACAAAACGCCATATAGACACAAAGGAAGTGATGCGGGAACGAGACGCCGGCTGACTTTGGATCTGAGGCTCGTAAGCAACACAACCCAGGGTGCGCGGAGACCGAGGCGGGAGGGAGGCCAGCTGAGGCCGGGCGTAGCTCTACACTGTGGGAAGCATGCCTGCATCCGCGAGCAAAGGAAACTAGGAAACTAGCTCCTCGGGGCTCATCGAAGTATAAAAGTTTATAATTTTACAGCAGTTGAAATACTGACATCAATATTAAAATAAAAGCAAGTTTTACATAACAATCAAAAATACAAAAGACTGAAGGAAGAGACCCTGTATGAAAAACCGGGCAATTCAGCGAGTCGAGGACTGTGTACCGGTGGCGGAAATGGAAAGTGGCGCCCGCCCAACCCTCCCCAGGCGACTAGTAATTGTACAGAGCAACGTTAGGTTTGCAAAAATGTTGTAAACAAGTTCTTGCCAGACCAATCCCTTCCTTCTTACGCTGCCACGCGGTCGCCGCTTATGAAGGTGCAAACTTCTTGGCCTGTGCTCGAACCCTCTTCTCATACTCCACTCTGTTTTGGCTGAGAAGGTCAAGAGAGAGACACGTCAGTCAGCAGGTGCAGCCCCCTCGGGGGCCCAGGGCCGGGCGGGCTCAGAGGGCGGCTCGCGGTCAGGAAGGCCTGGGGTGGGGTGGGGGTGGGGCGCAGCGAAGTTTACGAATCTGACCGGCCACCGGCACCTCTCGGTTTGAAATCATAGCGACAGTTCTGGAGAGAGAACCCAGACTGCCGGGCACCACTCTGCTGGCCAGGCGGACAGGACTTGGTGCCGGTTTCCCCACGGGGCTCCAGGGGACCGCCATGACCTCCAGGGCTGGTCTGGGACCCCCCCCCCCCCACCCAAGGAGCCGAGGCACAGCACGCGTCCAGCGGGGACGCACCTGGGAGTGTGCAGTGCTCTCCGGAAGAGAGGGGTCCCTCCAAGCCGTGCTCTCCACAAGCGTGCCTCTCAGGGCGCTGCTCTGGGTCGCCTGTGGCCCGGGCCCCGGGGTGTGCGGGGGCTCCCAGGGTGGAGGGACAAAGGGCCACGAGAGCCGAGGAGTCGAGGCCACAGGACAAGCCTCTGTTGTTGGGCCACTCCGCGTGAGCTCCCACCCCAGCCAATAGCCCGGCCTGGCCCCGGGGCCCCCCGGATGGAGGCAGCTGCCTAGGGGGCTCTGGAAGGAGCTAGAAGGCAGTCAAGTCAGCTCTGAAGTGCTCCAGCGCACGCCGCTGGCGGGAGAAATCGTAGAGGAGGGGTGGCGTGACGGGCGGCCAGGAGCCCGGGCCCCGCAGGGACGACCCTCAGCGGCCCCAGGCGAGCGGCCGCCCACCCTGCAGCGCCTGCTGCCGCCCCGGCAGCTACGGACACAGGCGCGGAAAGGCCAGCCTCTCACAAGTGGCACCATGGCGCCCGTGGCCACCACCGGCCACCGCAAACATCACCCCTACAACGAGGCGCACGCCAGGGCCGGCAGCAAGCTCTTTGAAGGCCACGGAGACCTTGGCTTTGCAGACCATTTGGTCTGTCGTGAGAACTCTGCGTGCACTGTCATGAGTGGCCTCACAGAGGCCTGGGCCAGCGGGCTGCTGCAGACAGAGGTCGTGGTGACCTCGCACAGCGCCCGGCCGGGGGCGGAGAGCAGGGGGACGCATCTCATGAGCCACTGGCACACAGCTGCCAAGGGACCACGTGACCTCCAGCCGAGCCACGGCGGGAACACGCCCCTGGGGATGCGGGCCTCGCCCCGCCTGGGCCTAGGGACCCGAGCCATCAACTGCAAGCTCCTGCCCGCAGGCAGGCATCGGACGTCTAGCCTGCTGCTCAGGGCGGCCAGAGGACGGTCCTGCCCTCGGCTTTCACCCTCTGCACCCACGGCTTCCAGAAATGTCCCCTGGAAGGAACACGTCCCTGCCTGACCTCTACCCCCCTATGCTAGCCCTGCAGGTCCCAGAGCCCCGCTCCAGGCCTAAGCCCCACCTCCCAGACCAGCGGGGAAGCTGGCTGGCAGGGCCAGGGGATGCCGGACCCCACAACCAGGAGGCCTCTGCCCTGCTAACAATCCAGCCAGGCTCACAGCACCAGGTTTCAACTTGTCGCCCACCCTAACACACACCTGGCCTTTCTCCCTCGGCACAGGTGGTGGACGCTGGCCCACGGGACTCACCGGCCACCACAGTGCCACACAGGGAAGGGCTACTCCCCGGCGGCCCACACGCAGGCCCAGGAGGGTGTGGGAAGCAGGGCCACAGGAGAGCCGTGACGCGAGATCTGGGGCCCGGGGAGCTGCGCTACTGGAAACGCCTCCTTTGGCGCCCGCACCTGGGGGCCCTTTCCTCTGCGCCGGACTGAGATTCACCAAACGCATGGTCTGCCCAGCCACAGCTTCTCAGGGACAAAGTGGCCAACAGAGGCCCATATCACCTGACCTTCACCTCCTGCCACGCCCCACCCCGCCCAACAATACCGTGGCCACGCCAGCCCTCGCTCACCCGTTCTTGCCCACCACAGGCCCTTTGCACCTGCAGCTCCTGCTGCCTACAGGGCCTGTCCTGGTTGCTTCCTGGCCTCAGACGCTTCCCTGGCGGCCTCACTCGGTCTCCCCGTTACAGCTGGTGTCTCACGGCCTTTCGCGAAGGCTGCCCGGAGCGGCAGGAACTGTTCTCCCACCCACAGCCAGCCTGCGGCTCCCCCTTCTTACGGGCTGCCCGGACCAGACTTCCGGGGAAACGCATGCAGGCCAGCGAGTGGCCACAGCAAGCAGCGCCAGACCGCTACTAACCAGTAAATCGTGTAGGCCTCTGCTTGAGCTGGGTCCTGGATATTTGGTTCGTTTAGAAGTTCCTGTATTCCTAACAAGATCTGTGTGAGAGACAAGAGAACACAGGGGTCAGCGGTTTGAAAGGCAAGCTTTTCTGGGACATCGGCCTCGGCCTCAGATAAAGACCACAGGCCTCTGGCCCCACAGGAAGGCTGAGGCCAGCACCCTGCACGCCGTACCTGCTTGATCGTGATGGCCGGCCTCCAGTCCTTGTCCTCCTCGAGGATGGACAGGCACACTGTGCCCGAAGGGTACACGTTCGGGTGAAACAGCGGTGGTTCAAATTTGCCTGGACCACAGGGAAGAAGGAAACGTGTTTCTGGCGGCAGCGGTCGTCTGGCAGGATGATGCGATCTCCCTGCACCAGGGCGACCTGCTGCCACCAGGCATTTGGCGAAGGACGGTGGCCGTGAGGTGGCAGTAGGTGGGGGGCGGGGGCAGGCGTGCACCTGTCCCGGACTGGGAGGCGAAGCCATGTGCTCGCCCGGACCCTGCCTCCTGACAGTGGGCGGACGGAGCCGAGTCCTGGGCATCCCCACCCCTCACGTCCCTCCCCAAGTCAGCACAGCAGGTGAGGACGGTCCTGGGGGGGACAGCTGAGGGCAGAAACTCGGCGGCCCTTCCAAACAAGTGGCCATTTTCAAAGCACACAATTCTGCTCCAAAAAGAGAGGCTCTTAGGATCCCACGTTCTTTCTTTTAAAAAACAAAAGTTCCTTCTTTCTAAAAAATGAACACGTGTAGGAAATCCTACAACAGAGAAGAGCAGGAAAACTGCCTCGAGCTCCCCGGGGACCGTTCACCACAGCTGACAGGGTAGGGCGTTCCTCTCTGCTTATCTGGGCACCGTCCCCTCTTCTCTTCACTTAAAAACGTTAATTACGCCCCGAAAAGTACGATGGGTCTCACGCAGCTTGACGGAACTCCCGAACCACCACCACACCGGGCACCAGCACCCGGAGTCTCCCAGAGACTCCCCCCGGGCCACCAGGGTCCAGCCTGCGCCCTCCCGGCCCTGCGCTCGCGGGTCACACGCACACACGTCTACGTGACGCCGCCAGTCCATCCGGCCCCGAGGAGGTGCTGCCCACTGCCGGCTCCCACTGCCTCACGATCCCAGACCCCCGGCAGCCTCACGGAGGTCAGCCGTCCCTGGGCCTCCGGACGGCGAGCACCTTCACTCACCGTGACGCACCGGCCGCGTCTTGGAGAAACTCCCGGCCGCGTCTCCCGCCCGTTAATCCCGTCTGTCTCCTGACCTGTGGGCGTGCTGCACACCTTCTGGCTCGAGCCCCCGCAGGAAGGGCCCTCGGGAACCTGCTCCCGCCCCGAGCACGCCTTTCTGCTCTTTGAATTCAGCTTCTTCCTCAGCACAAGTCACTGATTTTAATTTCATCTGGGCGGTCGATCTCTCTTCTCACCCAGGAAAGCACAGCCGTGGCGGGCACGGCCTTGCCCAAGCCCTTGCCCCCGACTTCTGCTCACCGCTGGCTTCCTCCAGTCAGAGAAGCCCCTGCCGAGACCCCCTCCGCCGCAGGGCCGGCCGCTGACTTCCTGTGCGGCTCTGCTCTTCCGCATCACGTTGGGAGACGCGCAGTCTCAGGTACTTGCAGGCCCTTCCCTCTGGCTGCTGTAGACTGTCCCCCAATGTCTACCCATTCTTCTTTTTTGGATTTTTTTTTTAACGTTTGAGAGAGTGAGGGCTGCCTGGGTGGCTCAGGTGGGTAAATGTCTGACTTCGGCTCAGGTCACGATCTCATGGTTTGTGGGTTCGAGCCCCGCGTCGGGCTCTGTGCCGACAGCTCAGGGCCTGGAGCCTGTTTTGGATTCCGTGTGTCCCCCTCTCTCTGCCCCTCCCCTGCTCGTGCTCCATCTCTCTGTCAAAAATAAACGTTAAAGTTTGACAGAATGAGCGAGCAGAGGGAGGAGCAGAGAGAGGAGAAGCAGACTCCATGCTGTCGATGCAATCCCAGCAGAAATCAAGAGTCGGAGCTTAAATGACTGGGTCCCCGGGGCGCCCCCGCCCATCTTTGGATCGGGGACACTTGGCTGCCTCCAGCTTCTGGCCACTACACATGAGGCTGCCGTGACCAAGCTGGTCCCCACCCGCGGCGAGCGGCGTGCGCGTCTGCTGAACGCTCACTGGAGCAGAGCAGCCGGGTCCTGGAGAGACCCAACTTCAGCTTCCGCAGCCTCGGGGGACAGCTCCCCAGGGGACGCGGTGCAAATCCACACCTGCGGTGGGTGGGGTCTGAGGGCCCCGCCGCTCCGCCCCTCCGCGGGGGAGGACGTCGGCACCTCTTCCCACGCTGCGGGCACAAGAGGGGACAGCCTCCCGTGTGGCCCGACTGCGCCTGCGGTTTCCTTACTGGCGTGCCGACGCCCTTTGCGCTTCAGGGTCAGTGCTGGCGGGTGGGGGGGGGGGGAGGGCGTGTGCTCCCATCTCTCTCCCTCACTGGCTTCTCCTGGTGAACACGTGGTGCTCAGTGTGACGTAGCCCCGTTAGCGATGTTCTGCCTACGGGGCCAAAGCACCGTCTGTGCCTCGCTGCTGAAATCTACCGATCTTCTTCTAGAAGCCGCACCGTTCCTTCTTTCCACTGGACGTGGAGATTCATCTGGAAGGCTACCTGGGGCGGGGGGGCAGATTCCTGTCTCCTCCGCAGGGATACTCTGTGGGCCTGGTCCATTCGCCGGACTAGCTTTGCGCCCATGTCATAAACACGTGGCACGTGTGGCCTCTGCCCGGCAGGCCTGCGTCCCAGTCACCGTGTCCCCGTAGCAGGTCTGTACGGTTTACATCTCGCCCATCCTGCTGACGGGTGTGGGTGCCCTTGGACCGACTCGCCTCAGCCCCGGCCTCCCCGACCACCCCCGGCACTCTAAGGGCCGCGGCTACTCTCCGTGCTCCTGACTTCTAGAATCTGTGTGACGATTTCCACAAAAACTTCCACACTTGGATTTGACACTATTGTAAACAGTCGGGGTCAAACACTTCCGTTTGTTGCAATTATGTTGAAAATAGGCTTTTGCAGGTTAATCCCTTATTGCACAACCTTACCAAAAAGATCTAAAAAGAAAGGCGAGACCATCTGCAGCCCGTCTTCCCTTCCCGCTCTTCGGCTGGGATTTTTGTTTTTGCCTTGTCAAGTCCGCTTGGAATTCAGGTATCAAGCTGAACACAAGTGACGAAAGCAGCCGTGACCGGTCTCGTTTCTTAATCAGAGCTACTATTCAACGCGATACCTCCACGCGGCAGAAACAATTCAAACAGCAAAGAACCAGCCAAATGAAAAGTCTCCATCCCAGGGGTCACCCTGCTAACTATCCATGCTTAAAACTCTTCTGCTAGACGCCGTTATGATGGAAAACGTTCTTCTACCTTTTCGAGTTACTGACCCAAGCGTAGATGTTTCCGTAAGGCCGTTCCCGGTGGCCACGTGCTGTGCGGGACACTTCTCCACACAACGAGGCACGCCTTCACTCATTTAATTAACCAACCACGGACCGGTTTTGGTGGCTTCCAGCTGCAAGCGGGGAGGAATTTGGCGCTCCTCCCGTCCTGAGTCTCGCGAAAGTGCACTTTGATGACATAACCGTAGCACGACGTTAAAGACAGCCTCGGCCTTTTCTTCCCGCGGCCTTCTCCGGAGACTTATCCATCCAGGCGGCTCGCAGCCAACAAGTTGGATGTGGAGTGTTAACAAACGGGCGCGGTGACAACGGGTCAGGGAAGGAAACCCTCCGAGAGGTGGGGTTCCGGACCGTGGTCCTTGTGACGCCCATCCCTAGCGAGGGCAGACAGTGGTGGCACCTTATCCCCGACGGGGACTCAGGGCCAGGAGCCTCCCGGTGGATCACAGCCGGCACCCGACTACGCCCGCCACGTGCACCTGGCTCCGGTCCACGGCCTCCAGGGGTCAGAGCCCCCGGGGCCGCCGCACGGCGAACGTGGGGAAGCAGACGGAGTCGCGAGGGCTTCGCTCTACTTACATTTTGGGGGTGAGGATGGGTAGTCGTCCTTGAAAAGCATCCGCAGTTTAAACAAGCCTCCTTCCCACGGGGTCTGCGGGGAAACGAACGTGCAGTCAGGCGTGCCGCCGGCCTCCGCCGCGGGCTGAGCCCAGGAGGAACGGGCCTCTGCCGCACGCCCCCAGCACCGCCCCACAAACCGACCGGCTGTCCCCACGACGGGACCGTGGGGGCTGCCACGGGCCCTGAGGGGGCCGGAAAGAGCCATCCCCGGAGAGGAGCGTGGCGGGAGCTAGGCTTCCGGGAAGACAGGTGGGGGCCGGCAGGCCACCCCCTGTGACCCAGGATCGGGGGTCAGGATCTCCACCTGAGCGGCCCCTGTCGCCAGCTCCACCAGCACAGCCCTCCCCAGCCTCCTCCGGGAGGGACAAGGCCACGGCGCACCTGCCTCAGCCTCAGACGATGGGCCGAGAATGGGCTTAGCAAAGGCAGAGGTGCGGGCCCGGCCCTCCACGGAGCCGTGGCAAACGGAGAAAGCAAACCACATCGTCCGAGGACAAAGCCGAGTCCTAATCCTGCCAGCTTAGCATCGGGCGAGGAGGCTGTCAGGAAGCACCAGGCTGAGCTCACGCAAACGCCACGCCACGGGTGGAGGGACGTGGCGGCGATAAGGCGATAAGGCCGGGGCGTAACCAGGTCACCTCAGGGGTCTCCTCTTGGCTTTGGGGTCACCCAGAAAGAGCCGGATGCGGGGCTGCTGGAGACCTTGACTCCCAAATGCTTCAAATACGCTGGCCCTGACTGGACCCCCCGCTACCTGCCCCAGGCTCAAAGACCGCCAGGTCGAGTGTCACTATATCCTGGCTACTTCAGCTGCAGCGGGTTTGAAGGACAAACGGGAAGGCCCTTCCTTCCGTCTGGGCCCTTCTCCAGCGTGTCCCAAGGCTCCTCTTCCCTGAACACGCAGCAGGGTCTGCCCCTGGGCTCGGTGGGGGTGCCACACCCAGCCCCTCCTGCAACACAGCTCCTTCTTTCTGAATTAAAGCTGACTGGTGGGGGAGGGGGGGGAATCACCTGTCACCCCAACCCTGTCCCCTCCCCCGGAGAAGCAGGTCAGCAGAGTGGCGCCCCTTACCCCTTTCTTCCCGGGAATGGCGCACTCCCAGTTCATGAGGTTCATCGTGCCATCGGGGTTTTTTGTTGGGACAGCCACAAAGCCCTGAGAGAAAACAACCACACAGGCACATCAACGCCCCGGCATCTCATTCCTCCTGCTCGCACAACAGTCCTGAGACTCCCAAGGGCACCCTGCACAGAGTGTGTAGCAGAGCAGGCGTGATGGGGTTCCCGGGTTCCACCGGGGGAAACCGCCCCCCCGCTACGCACAGAAATAAAGCTTTCCTTACAAACGGGTGGTCCTTTCTCCAGGCTTTCCTCTCCTGGGCCAGTCTGCTGAGGGCGATCCCCGACATGTTCAAAGTCCCTGCAAGAGACCGGGCAGAGCACGCGGTTAGGACAGGCAGAGTGCAGGAGCCGTCCGCCCCTCCCCTCGCTCACCCAGCTTGACACAGACCGGGCTCCCAGCAAACCGCCCAGCCTGGAGTCTGCCCCGGGCATCACGTCCCCAAGGGGCGACCCCGGCCTCCTCCCGCAGGCGGCTCTCTAGGAAAGAGGGAGCCAGGATGCTCCGGAGACCCAGAACACCTCCACGTGGGGCCCCTTCCCTGTGAACATCCCACCCCCGGGGGCCACGGCACAGGCCTAGGTATGTGCGGTGCAGGAAGGGTTCACCAGCATTCCCAGCAGACGCCCGCACACCTGTCCTGCCCTCTTGTCACACTGCAGAGGGCTGCAGCGACAGGGTTCCCACCGTCAGTCTCCACAGGAAAGGCAAGGACACGGTGGGGATGTCCAGAGCACTGCCTGAGGACCGGGGTGGGGGGCCAGGGCAGTGGCAGACCACTCCCCTCTGCCAATGCAGAGATTGGGGGGGGGGCATCAGTCCCCCAGTGTAGAATCAGGGGCTCACAATTTAGATTCAGGTCTGGCCAAGAGAGTAACTCTTATTCTTGAAACCAACCGAGTAGAAAGGTGCCCCAGGTCAGACAGCAAGCCCACCGCGTCGTGCACAAGTCCCTAGACTGCAACTGGCCCACAGCACCCGACCCTCCTCCATCCCCTCTGCTTTCTCACCCCACCGCACCTCCCCATCCACTGGCACTCCACGAACATCAGAGAGATCAGGGCTCTTCTCCCATTTACTTCGGGAAAGTCAGCGGGGGTGGGGGGGTGGCCAGCAGGACCCAGGAACCCCTGGGGAGAAGACACCCGTGCAGGCCCAGAGGTAGGCAGTCTGCCCGCTGGGCCCGCCAGTCCCAGGAACGCTGCAGGAGTGGGTTACTCAGAGTCCCGCTTCTGGGTGTCAGGTCCCCCAGCACCTCCAGACCACAGACCCCCAAGGCCTGGTGCCTTCAGGGTCCCCACTAGTGGCCCAGAGCTCCCCCTACCCCCGCCATCCGCTTGGCTCACGCTCCCTGAGGGGAGAGCTGCCTCTCAGGGTCTCCAGGGTGCCGCTCACCCCGCACAGCCTAAGAGGCCGGAGCCCCAACTTCCCTGTACCCTCAGAGGTCACCAACCTTGCTAGAGAATTTGGCCTTAAGTCTGTCTTCAAAGTCCACGGAAACATAAACAAGGCTTTAACGAGACAAAAAGGGAGTCCCCTAGCCTGTCCCGACCCTCAGCCCCTCAGCCTTCCAAGGAGAGCGTCTCCTCTCTGCTCTTGTGGGTGAAAGGACCGCACCTCACGTTCCTGAGGACAACAGGGGCGCCCTCCACCGGGTTCGGAACCACCTTCCAGCCACGACAATGCATGACAACGCGTGAAACCAGCGTGAAACCAGCCCTGCCTGCCGGCTCAGGCTCACCCGCCGCCCCCGGGGCTCAACACAGACTCAGGACGACCGGAAGTGAAGATCCAGAAGGTGACGTGCCTGTTAAGCACGGAGCCTCAACTCGAACCCGGCTCACGTCCCCCTCTGCCTTCCGGGGGACGGCCTCCTCTCGGCTGCTGCCACCACTCCCCCGTCGGCTACGCCTGTGCAAACCCCCCCCCGCCCGGCTCAGGCTGACCCTCACCCGCCTCAGCAACCCAATCCAAATCACACCCTTCACCCCCGCTCCGGCGGGGTCAGGCCACCAGCTCAGCAGAGGCAGGCCCGGGTGGTGGTGTCACCTGGGTGCGTGTCAGAAACGAACGTCCCCAGGCCCCGTGGCCATGAGGCGGGAACTCTGGGTGGGGCCCAGCACTACAGGTTCGGGAGGCTCTTGGACAACTGTGTTCCCAGGAAAGGGGCAGGAGGGGCCTGGGCATCAGCACCGCAGCCTCCGGGGTCATCCGTGGGCCCGGGTCTCAGGAAGCCGGCTGAGTTGTGGCAGACACACCACCAGACCAATCAGATGGGGTCCGGTACTAAGAAAGTTTATTTCTGTTATTGTAAGAAAAAGCAAAAGTCAAAAAGGAAAGTCCTCCACTCAGGAAACTGTCAGGATGACGTGACCAACGGGCTGAACCCCGGCCACCACCTCAGGCTGTGGCACTGACCCCAGAACACCTTGTAAATGGGCTCCAACCTTCCCTGACTGCAAAATTAAGTCCAAAATAGACAGCACCATGCTGGGACCCCCAACCAGAACTCCTCTCTGTCACCGCTCCGTCCCAGGGCTCCGGCCTGCCCTCTTCCTTCCCCGTCCCTGTGCAGACCTGACTGCCAGGAGCACGATGCTATGGGGGTTTGGGACCTTGAAGGGCAACACCTGGGGGACCTCCTTCACTGGACAGCACACCTGTCTGGAATATTTGTTTGGGACAGAGGCAGAGGCCCAGGGAAAACGACAAGGCGGGGGCAATGATCCCGAAGACGAGGACCTGGGCTTGCATGAGGTGGACGGAGTACCCTCAGGGAGCCAGGGCACAGGGGAGCACAGCCCAGTCTGCCTTTAAGGTGCTCTCTGGCCAGAGGCTGGCAGGGACCCTGACACCTGAAAATCTTCACTTCCCCAAGTTTCTCAAACCCTTCACCTCAACTGGCTCTTCTGCACGGAACCTGACCCAGCACCAAGCTGGGTCAGTGGAAATGCCCTCCTTCCCTGCAGAAGCCCCGAGGGCACGGGACACTCTGGACTCTCAATCAAGTGCCCGCGGCCCCATGCCCCCCACCGTCCTCGGAGTGATCACTGTGGCAGCACACACCCCCGCCCCCTGGGCAGACAGCACAAGTAGGCAGGACGCTTCTGCAGGATTAACCCACACGGAGCTTCGGTGACCGAAGGCATGCGAGGTCCCCAGTGAGTCTGAGCTCAGCCAGGCAACGAAACAGGTCTGTGAAACCACAGGCCAGCGCTCCCCACAGCGAGGAGCCACGGACACCGACAATCCGGGCACTCTGGAGGGGCTGCGACGGGGCCGGGCCAGGGGGGCGACCCTGAGTGCCGTCTGCTGGCTCACCGCGGGTCACAACCCTGCCACGGGCCACCTCTTCTGCCCTGAAGACCAGCCAGAGTCACCTCGTCCTAGGGCCTGGCTGCACGTGCTTGTCCCGGTTTGTGGAAGGTAATGAGGGCTGGGCCCACCAAAGTCCCTGCAGCCCCCTCCTCGGGGGTGGCCGGTGGACCCGGACTGGGCACCAAACTCGGTTTGTGCCATCGGGTCGCAGAGCCTCAGGTGCCCACCTGCACTGTCCCAAGCAGAGACCTGGTGCTTCCACTCCCACTGGCCTCCTGCCGCCAGGACAAAGCAGCCAGTTTGTTACATTTTCGCCACGCGCGGATCCATTCGTTCAGAGTCCCAGATCCACCCGCCAAGCGGAGAGAGCCGTTTCCGCAGCTTTAGGTGTCAGGAGAGCGCCTCGGAGCAGCAGGCAGGAGCCGGGGCAGCACGACCTGGCACTACTAGTCGCAGCCTGAGAGGGACGAGAGGCCAGCCTGCCACCTGCCTCCAGGGCTCCCTCCAGGGCTCCCACTGTGGGCTGCACCGGAATGTGCTCTTCTCAGATCCCGATCTGCTACCGGAGGGCACAGAGCTGAGCACCTCCATCCTCAACTTTCCCAACAAAATGGGGGAAGGCGCTAGGAGCCCACAGGCTGGCCCAGGAGGAAGCAGATTACGGAGGGGAAGCTGTGGACCACCTTTTCCCACCCCCTGGGGGTGGGGTGGGGCAGGAAACTCGGCGCACCTGACACAGGTGCCTGCGGAGGCTGTGCTTCCCTGCTCTCTCCCAACACACCTCCCAGGACCCCAGGCTGTTCCCGAAGCAAGGTCCCTAATGCCAGGACTCCCCGGACAAAGGTCCAACAGCAAGAAGAACTCATCCCTAACCTCCCCCCGCTACCAAAGACCAGAGCAAAGCGAGACAAATTCAGGATCCATCTTCCTTTTCGGTGAAGTTGACGCTCTACCCAAAAGCCACCTTTTAAGTGTTTCCTTAAGAGCGAGAAGCACTTAGGACTACAGGCTTCCAAAACAAAGAAAAGGACAACTTCACAAACCGAGGAACCGAGTACATTTTCAAACGACACCAGCCGAACCAAGTGGTACCGACTTCGGGGCAGCTGCAGGCCACGAGCAGGAGCCCGGCTAACCATCCCCTTCGCTTCCTCCTACTCACGTTAACTACCAGTTCCGACCTCCGTTCGATGGCTACAAAGCAACCGCGTACGAAAACTCTCCCTCGAGCGCAGCGCTAACGTCAGGGAGGGATCCCACCAACTGCAATTGGAGCTCTTCAGAGGCACAAGAAAACTCAGACTGTTTTGGTTTCTCGACCCCCGCCAAACGAGCCGGCGATGTTGCAATCCCCCACTTTCAACTCTTTCTGTCGTGCACGCTCGCCCCAGCTGCCAGGCGCCACAGGTCTGTGTGCAGACCGTGACCCCGGAAACGAATTTCCCTGGGGCGGAGAAGAGCCCCGGCGGCGGGGCGGCCCAGGCTCGCGTCCCTGTCAACAGCGGCCGCTGCCAGCAGCACCTCGGGGACGCCGCCGAGCACGCGCCAGGGGGCCGTTCTCTCCGCTCCCGAACGGGGCGCGCGGCGGGGGGCCGAGGGGCCGGCCCGACGCGACCCCGGGCCCGGGGCCGAGGCCGCACGCCCGTAGCTCCGAGGAGGACCGGTTCCGGGGAGCGGGGCCTGCCCGGGGCGGGGGCGCGGGGCAGGGCCGGGGGTGAAGAGGCGCCCGCTCGGCCCGGGCCCGACGGCGGCGGAGGCCCCGAGCCCGGCCCCCGCCCGCGCCTCCCGCCCGCGCCCCCGCGCTCACCTCGGGCGGCCGCGGCCCGGCGAGCGAGGCGGACGAGGAGGAGGAGGAAGCGGCGGCGGCGGCGGCGGCGGCGCTCCCTTTGTCTCGGGACTTCCCTCCCGAGCCCGCTCCGCGCGCAGCCCGAGCGCTCCGAGGACCCCGGCGGGCGGGGCGGGGCGGGGCCTGCGGAGCCTGCCCGCCGCGCGCCTGCCCCACGCGCCCCCGCCGCCGCCCCGCGCCCCGCGTCGCCCGCGCCACCGCGCGCCGCCCGCCGCCCGCGCCCTGCTGTCGCGCGCTCGCGCCCCGGGCCGTGCCCGGGAGCGGGATCCGGGTGCGGCTTTCCAGTCAGGCGGCGCCGCGGACACCTGCGCCCTTAAAGGAGCCGCGTCCCCGAATGGAGGGAGCGTCTACAAACTCCCCCTCGCGATGCGTGTGTCCACTCGAGGACACGCCGGCGGGCAGCGGGGCCAGGGGGAGGCCGAGATCTCCAAGGGCTCCCCGGATGCCGTGCGGGCAGCTCTCCGGGCACGGGTCCCGGAGGTCTCCTTGGGGCTGGGACCAGGGGCCGGGCGGAAAAGATCACCGAGGCCTAAGGATCCCCTGAAGCGTCGCAGCACGGTGACGGTCCCCCGAGCACGGCGCCCTGTGAAACCCCTTGCAATTGGTCAGTTCCGGGCCCTGGGCGGGGCGTCCGTCGAAGCCGCCCAATGAGTTGACCCGGTACAGGAGGCCGAGTGCCGGCCCGACCGACGGGAGGAGTAGTGCGGATACTCCCTAACCCGGGGACTGGCCGGGGGGTGGGGGGCGGGGCGCCGGGGCTGCCGGCGGGCGGGGGAGGGGCGGGCGGCCCGGAGCGAACGCCGGCCCCTCCCGGTCTCGCCGGGCACCTCCCCGTCGGGCCCGCCTCGCTGCCCAAACCCCAAGCTCACGGTGGGGAGCGGGTGCCTTCCAAGGTCAGCCCGCTCCGCCCGTGGGCGCTTTGGGGTCAGGGAGCCGGAGGTGTCTCGGGTCCCCACCCTGGACAGCGGCCGGTGGAGGGCACCTGGGCCAGGCTGCCCGGCATGGGGTGGGGGGCGCTGGACAGCGGAAGCGACTTGCATTCATTCACTCCTGCTTTCCCTCCCTTCCCCTCTCCTTCCCTCAGAACCCCCTAGTTGGCCCTGTGCTGAGGCCGCCAGCTTCCCCCGGGACCTGGGACCACAGGTCCTGCGCCCACCGGATGCTCAGTGCATGTGGTTCCAGACGTCCTGTTACTTGGGGAGTAAAATGAGGGCGTCTCACAAGCCTTCAGATGGCAGGGGGAGGGCGGTGTCCCCTCGGTGTGGTGGCCGGGCATGGCTGGGTTGGGGACGGGTTGTGCCTAGGTTACCTCCCCATCAGTAATGGCCCCTAGGGCCTGGCTATGGTGACCGGGTCCCAGGTGATAGAGGCCAGAGGGCCTGGCCCCCTAAGCAGAATGTGAGAATTCCAGGTCTCTCCCAGACTCTGAATTCCAAAGGGGCTGCCCACTCCTGGATCCCCTCAGTGACCCAGCACCCCTCCACCCAGGCAGCTGCAGGTCTCCACTTTGGGTGCCAGGATCCTCAGGGGCTCCCCGGAGACACCTGTTCTCTGGGGCCCAACCCTGGATCGGAAGTTCTGAGTGGTCCTAGGAGTGTGTGTTTTAACAAGAGCCGCAGCTGAGCCTGGGCACGTGGCTACTCGCTACACTTCCATAAACTGTCTTCCTGGGGAGGAGCTCGGGCTTCGGTTCTGTCTTTCTCTGCCGGGAAGTTCACACAGGGTCGCGCGAGGAAGGCATCCAACAAATAGCGTAGCCACTAAAAGGTGGTGGCTGCTAGAGGAGAGAGGAGAACCAGGGGCTCCTGTGCACTCAGCACACATGAGGGCAGGGAGAGCAGGGCTGGCCACATGGGGGAGGCCTAGCGGGGTAATGAGGGGTGCAGTTAGGGGAGGTGACCAATGTGGTGTGTCTCCTGGGCCGGACCCTGTGGGCCACGGGGAGCCATGGAAGGTTGTGGAGCAGGAAACGTAAGACTAGGTCCTGTCTTTATGTGTGGTGAGGGGATCCCCGGAGATGGGGAGATGTGGCCCCTTGGCCCTGGTGGACAAGTTATCAACCAGTAGTAAAAACTGTCCCCCTGGTGGAGAGTGGCTCTCCTGCTGGGAGGAGAGTCAAGATTGGTGGAGAAGGAAGGGGCATTTAGCTGGAGGACAGGTTGGAGGAGGGCAGGGGGAGGGAGGGCAGAAGGCTCCCTCCGATCGGGTATCGTCAACGCAAAGCCTCCTTGAGCTCACACTCTGGCACACACATGCTCGGTGACGGCCCCCCGGCTGTCCTTTCATCAGTCAGCTCACACACTTACCCAGAGCACTGACTTTGACCTTGAAGAAGCACGCTGGCGTGGTGTAGACTGGGCCGCGTGGCAGGGAAGAGTGGGGCGGCCTCTAGGACCTGAGAATGGCCCCCGCGACAGCGAGCAAGAAAGCGCCTCGGATGAGGGCATTCTCGTGGGAAACTGACGTAAGAAGAGTGCCTTGTTTGAAGCCACTAAGCGTGCAGCGAGCTGTCATGCAGCTAAGGGACACACACCTGGCTTAGATAGGGTGGTCACGGGGGTCTCCGAGGAGGGGACATCCAAACTAAGTCCTGAAGGAGGAGCAGGACCCGGCTGTGGGGACGCTGGGGGACGATCCTTCCTGGCAGAGGGAATGGGAAGCAGGCTGAGCAGGGAGAGACCCGTGTGGCTGGGGCAGCACCAGCAGGGGAGGCTGGCATGGGGACAGGATGGAACAGGTAGTTGGGCTGGACCGTACGTGACATTTCCAGGGTGCTGGGGACTTTGCTGCGTGTTCAACGTGTACCAGTTCCAGCAGGAGAGACGGGATTTGGTTGGGTCCAGCTCCCGGGTACAAAGGAGAAACTGAGTCTTGGAGGGGATGAGGCCTTTGTGCAGAATCAGTGAATGTAGAACCCCGAGGGGGAAGAATGCTGGCCGGCCATGCCAGGCCATACGCCCACCCCACGAGGAGGGGGCGGTGTGGCTGGGAGCTGCCCGCAGTGGGGGCAGGATCCCTGCTCCCCTGGGTGTCTGTCAGAGGCCAAGCTGTGGGCACGGAGGACCGCTGCTCCAGGGGCTGGGTTGAAAAGAAAACAGATCCACACACAAAAGAGTGAGGTCGGACCCCTTACCTCACACCACATACAAAACTAAAAGGAAACACAGGAGAAAACCTTCACAACACTGGGTCTGGCCATCATTTCTTGGGGAAAACACCAGAACCACAGGCCAGTAAAGAGAAAATAGATAAATCGGGCTTCATCAATGTTGGAAACTTTTGCCCATCGAAGGAAACTACGGGAGAAAATATTCTCTGGGAGGAGGAAGGCCTGGGGCTGGACCTGCCTTCTCGAGCTCCGGGGGCCATTCCAGGAGGACAAGGAGCCTTCTTCCGGCTCTGGGGGACACATGCAGATGGCCAGGGGCTCCCTTTGCAAGTTCCTCAAAGGGCCAGGGCATCCCTCGGAACCGCACCCCCTGCCCCGAGGCTCCTCAGCCCTTAGCCTGGCCCCACAGGACACAGAGGGCACCTTCCAGACGTCCCCATCTGGGATCCTGGGGCCGCGTGAAGGTATGATGATCCCTCCCCATCGGGTCAGTGGTCCCCAAGCCTGCTCATCCCTGTCCCCCAGATGGTTTGTACGTTAGATTAGAAGGAGTCAAGTCCGGGACCTTCTCTCTGTGCCATGACCTGTGGGTTTGACTGCTTCTTCCCCCCCAAACGAGAAAGGCAGATGGTCATTGGATGCCCATCGCTGTAAACCACTGTCACTTGGGGGAGAGGCTGAGACCAGGCTTGGCGGTGGGCAGACCTCCCGCTGTGTGCCCCTCCCAGCCGCTGGGTGGTAGGGACCGTGACGGGGCACGGTGTCCGCTCTGACCCGGCCAGCGGCGAGCTCCGTGACCCATGTAGGAAATACCCGATCGCCTCCAGCGCCGTGGCGAGTAGGGGATACGAGGGTGGGTTGGTGGGGCTGGGGCGTCCCCCACGACTGGGCAGCACGAGCCTGGCACCAGCAGAGTTTGGTCCCCAGCCTCCCAACCCACGGAAGAGGCCGTGGAGCGGGGTGCACGGGGCAGGGGGAGGGTGCCTCTTCTCCCCCGGGGCCTGCCCGCCTGGTCGCGCAGGCGTTCAACTCTTCCCTGTGTATGGAACGTGGGGCCAAGGAGAAGTGGGTTGCCTCGTGTTCATTTTAAGATGGGAGACATGCTTGCCGCCCAGGATGCCGAGAGAGAGAGCTGGACACACCGTGGGGGACCGGGCTCCACACGCCCTGCAGGCACACATTTCCAGAGGCCTCTCTCAGCCTGAGCCTCCCCCACCCACTCCACCGCCCCCGGTCTAAATGACGGGGGCGGGGGGGGGGGGGCTCTGAGGACCCCAGAGCCACTGCTGGAGTGGGTCCTCGCCCCGCCTAGGCTGGGCCGGTCAGGTCTGTACCTCTCTGTCCTGTGGTGCAGCCGGCCCTGCCTCAAACAGGGACACTGGGACCCCCGGACCAAGGCCTTGGCCCCAGCCCACCGCTTCCTGCCTCCAGACCCTACAGCCTGATGGCTCCCACCTCCCCTCCTCCCTGCTCTGAACCCAGCATCCCAGAAGGCCCTCCCCATTGCGCTATAACCCTGTGTGGGGGTCTCCCTCCCCACCTGCACCCAGGTGGGGGAGGAGTTCAAAATATGCGGGGGGGGGGGTGCGTGCAAGACAGGAACAGCATACTCACCTGGCTGGGGCTACTCCCATGAGTCTCCGTGTCTCGTGGCCCAGGCGCCCCCGAGTCCCTGCCCTGGTGGCCGTGGCGGGCAAGGCAGGTCTGACCCTGCCCCACACGGAGTCACAGGCGCCCTCTGACCTGGCTGTTCCTGTGTTTGCTCACCGATCCAGGTCGATAAGCGTGTGTTAAACAGAGACTTTCTATCACAGCCCCCGGGCCTTGCGCCCCCATAAACGCGGCACAGACCCAGCCGCGCTCCTTGACTGCGGCCAGATAGAGTCACCTGCCAAGATTCTGTGTCCACAGCTTCTTTTCTGTTGGGGGTGGGAGCGGGGCGCGGGTGGGGGGCTGTCAGAGCTTGGAGAGCCGTGACCGTGACCACGAGGGCCCCCAAGGGGGGCCCTTCTCTTGTTTCAGTCAGCAGGATTTTACCGGGAACCAGAATGCCTCCTTCGTCCTCTAGTTCTCCGGTATTTCACACAAGCTCCTTGAGCCCCTGAGAACTGTCTGTGGACACACTGCTCTGCCCCGACGGTGCCACAGGAAAACGCCATGTGCTCCACGGCCACTGGGCCGTGTCCCCCCCCCCCCCCCCCGCTGCTTGGTCCCCACACCCCAGACTCCAGGTCCTAGAGATTCTCCGGACCAAGGATGTGTGTCCCCACGGCTGAGCCGGGTCCTGGTCGCTGCTGGCCCATCCCCGAGGAGGGACACGAGGCGCGGGCCGGACCTGAGGCAGAGAGGGCAGCTCAGCCTCGCCCCCGACTCCCTGCCACAGGCCAGCATCGCCGTCTTCCCTGTCCACGGGGCCCGCCAGCTCCCACGTGGCGTGCCACATCACTGACTCACGCCCCGCTGTGTCTTCTCCGGAGGAATGAGCCCAAAGCCCTTCGTGCCTCCACCCACATATACTCTCTGGCCCCTTTGACACAGCAGACGCTTCCCGAACGTGTGCCCGTGCTGGAGCACAGCTGGGAATGGGCCACGAGGGGCCACAAGCGAGGACCGTCCCCATGTCTCCAGAGCTGACAGTCCAGAGGAGAGATCGCTCAGCAAAGGGGGCACGCAATGAGATTCACACAAGTGGGCAGGGGAGGAAGGGCCTCGGTCAGGGAGGCCTTCCTGGAGGAGGCCACGTCCAAGCAGGTGCTGGGAGGGTCCGGAGGGCGATGGCAAGGGACGCGGCCGAGAGGGCAGGGCCAGGAGTGATTCAGAAGGGCCAGGGTAGGAGGACAGGGGAGGGGTCCAGCAAGGCCTCCTGTGTCCTGTGGGAGAGGGGGATGGGAAGTGTCTTAGTGACACGGGTGGCCTGGCTTGCTAGGTAGATCAAAGGGTGCACACAACGGTTTGGAGAGGGCAGGCCCAACAGGGAGACCAGCCAGCTGACTCTTGGTGAAATCGGGGTGGGGTGGGGAGGGATTCAGTGGTGTGGACAGGAAGGAGGAGGGAGGGTGACGGGGGCGGGGGGGGGGGGATCTAGGACTGGCTCTTAGGAGCAGGAAGAACAGAGAGTCGAGGGTGATACCCCAGCCTTGAGGCTGGGCGGCTGGCAGCTGGGGGTGCCCACTGCGGATGCTGGGGTCTGCAGGGCGGGTCTGGGGATCAGGGGCAGCTGGGGGTCCAGTTTGGGGCCCGTTGGGTCCTGGGTGCCACGAGACGCCGCTGGAGGTGTATCTGCAGCCCCCGGGATGGAGGAGCAGAGTGAGGCACACGTGCAAAGGCCACGGAATTGGTTACAAAGGCGGGTTTTACGTCACGTATTTTTACGACAATAAAAACGGTACAAAAGCCCCAAAGCCTGGCCAGAATGGTTGCTCACAACCATTACCTGTGACTTGAGTAAACCAGCCCCGCGTCGGGCTCTGTGCCGACAGCTCAGAGCGTGGAGCCTGCTTCAGATTCTGGGTCTCCCTCTCTCTCTGTTCCTCCCCTGCTCATGCTCTCTCTCTCTCTCTCTCTCTCTGTCTCTCTCAAAAATAAATAAACACTTGGGGCGCCTGGGTGGCGCAGTCGGTTAAGCGTCCGACTTCAGCCAGGTCACGATCTCGCGGTCCGTGAGTTCGAGCCCCGCGTCGGGCTCTGGGCTGATGGCTCGGAGCCTGGAGCCTGTTTCCGATTCTGTGTCTCCCTCTCTCTCTGCCCCTCTCCCGTTCATGCTCTGTCTCTCTCTGTCCCAAAAAAATAAATAAAAACCGTTGAAAAAAAATTAAAAAAAAAATAAACACTTAAAAAATTTTTAAAAACACACATTTTTTTTTCTAAATGGGAAAAGAAAAATATTATCAGTAAGCGTGACTCAAGGAAAGGTAAGTAACCTTAGTAAATAAAGCAGTCACCAACACCAATTAGAAAAACACGGAAACCTGTAAGGCTGGTTGGCCAAGGAAGGCCAGAGACCAGTGAGTCATGGAAGAGGGACTGAGATAGGGATAAACAGAGGGGAAACTGAGGCCCACCCAGGGTAAGATAGAGAGTGTGGGCGCGGGGAGACAGGGCAGGGCCCAGGGGACAAGGGGCGGGGATGTGCTTCCCTATCGGGGTCATGCAGGGTGGGGGGGTGTGACCCAAGGGTTTGGGGAGCAGATCCTAACCCCGCAGCCCCTGAGGCGCTCTCCTGCCCAGGGGGAGATGGTGCTCGGACTCTGCCATCGGTCAGGGCGTGTGGCCCCCACGGGACTGAATTGTGTCCCCCCAGTCCACACATTCAATCCCGTCTCCCCCCCCCCCCCCCCCCCCCCCCCCGTGTGAGTGTTTGGAGGAAGGGCTGTCAGGAGGTAATTAAGGTTAAGAGAGGGTCCACCCTGATTCTGATAAGAGGAGAGAGATCACTGACTCTTTCCTCCCTGCGAACAGGGAACTCGCCCCCGGGGAACTGTGAGGAAAGACTGGCGATTGCTCAAGCCCCAGGCTGCGGGTTTTGTTGTGACGGCTGGCCGGCTGGGACTCCGTTTGCACGCCTGCCTGCGTCCAGCCCAGCCTGTGGTGGCAGAGCGAGGGGGCTGGGTGCCTGCCCCGGGGTGGGGTGGGGGGGAGGAGCCTGCAGGGGACCCCCCCCCCCCCCCCCCCGCGGCAGGGGCAGGGCAGAGTTTTATTCAGGTCCACAGTTTGGGTGCTTAGTAAACGGCCATAGACTTAGGACAGGCCTGCCACATGAATGAATGAATGCATGTATGAATAGCGACAGGTTCTCAGGAAGCTGAGGGCTACCTGAGGGGCTCAGAGCTTAGGGAGTCCAGCGGATGTGTTACCCGTGGAGCAGGCTCCCAGGGCCAGGCGGGACGAACCAGGAAGCAGATGGTTCTGTGAAAGCCAGATGACTGAGGCTGTGAGCCGGGCGTGGGAGACCCCTGAATGGCTTGGGACAGACGTCCTGGTTGGAGTGGGGATGTGTGTGTGGGGGGAAATCCGGCCGCTGCCTCACGTTCTGGGGGTCTGGGTAGACCACAAGGCATAGGGCAGAGTTCTAGAGCCACGGCTCGGCTCCCTTGACTGGCTGGGACTCCCTGGGAAGGTCATGATCATGACCTTCGCAGAGGCCCCGAGGTCACTCGGGCTGGAGTCTGCTGCAGATCCCTTTCTTACTCTGGGCTCGCCTCGAAACCGGCCGGTGACAGATGCACTGTTGCTCGATAACTGGGTCGGAGCAGAATCCTCTGTTGGGGCGGATACGGCCTCCAAACATGCCTCTTTTTTGGTGGCAGGAGGCACAACGGGTAAGTTGTCCTTCATCTTGGAAGGGATGTCTCAGCGCCTCCAAAGCCCCACACCCTAAACGCCTCCCCAGTGAGTCACGCCCCTGGCAGGCGTGTGTCTTACCAGGTACTTGCGCCTTCTGGCCGACGACCGCGATGTCATCGGTGTGCAGGACCGGCGGGACGCCGTGCAGGATGGCTAGGTGACCACGGGCGACCCCCGGGTGCACGTCCTTCCCTGTGAGTGCCGCCTGCTTCGCTCCTGATGCTACTCGGAAAGAACACATTCACCAGATCGACAGCCACGCGCCCGGGGCCCAGGGCTGTCGATCTGTCCTCGCGAAGATGCCGGCACAGCATCTGCCGTTGAAGTTACCGAATATCCGCCAGGACCCGTGTGGTTTTTGCAGGGACTGTGCTGGTGAGTTCAGCGGGGACAGGAGGGGGCCGCCTCCCCGTATCACGAAGCCTTTGCCATTCCCCTGGGACAGCCCGTTGCCTCTGATTCATAGACTCGGACGGGAGCTGAGGGCATTTCTAAGGGTTTCCACTAGGCCTTTCCCACCGTGATGGTCCCGGCATGCACTGGAGAGCTTCCTCTGGGAAAACGAGGCTCGCGGGTCTCTCCTCCTTCCGGGTCCTGGACGGAGGCGGCCTCGGTCACCGGCTGAGCCTGATACACAGCAGTACACGGTCAGCGTCTGGCAACAACACTTGGTCTTCACCGAGTTAACTTCCGTGTTGTGTTTCTATTGACAACAAGTGACCCTGGGCTTCCGTTTCTGCTGCCGATTTACAGCTTTTGTTTCTGGCCCAGGTCTTACCGAAACACCTGATCAGATTGAAAGAGACCGCGTGGAGGGCGGGGGAGGGTGTGGGGCGCTGGGTCAGGCCCTACAGGACCAGCTGGCCCGCTCTCTGGCGCCCCCTGCGGGCCGCGTCCTGTGGGTCCCGCGCCCTCACTTGGGCTGGTCTGCTGTTCAGGTTTAGGGGCGCCAACGGACTGCCCCCTCTGCACCGGGCGCCTCCGCCCACGCCCCCGGGGGTCCAGAGATGAACCGGGGACGCGGCCGTGCCCTCCGAGGGCTCCCGGGGGGACAGCAGTGCAGCTGCCCCTGGGCCGGGCTCAGCGGGGAGCCAGTGGGGACCCCTCCCAGGGCACAGGGGCCTCAGCCCGGAGCTGTGCCTGCAGGCGGGCTGTGGAGTGTTGGGACACGGCGACAAGCTTCCGCGAGGACCGCCTAACGTCCGTGCCCCGACCTCAGCACCCTGACCTGTTTCATCCTGACCTCCACACCCTGATCGCAGAGTCCCAACCTGTGCGCCCTGACCTCTGCTCCCTGACCTGCAGACCCTGACCTCCACGCTCTGACCTCGTCGCCCTGACCTCTGCACCCTGACCTGCGCACCTTCACCTCCACGCCCTGACCTCCGCTGCGTGGCCTCGGCGCGCTAAGCTGCGCACCTGACCCGGGCTCCCTGAGCTGTTCCGACTTAACACGACGGGCCTGCAGTACCTCCTTACGGCCACACGGGGGCGTAGGGGCCGCGCGCCCCGGGGCGGAGGGGCGTGGCCAGCGCGGCCGGCGGCGGGACCCGATCCCCGGACACCTGGGCGCTGCGCCCCCGGGGGCTGGATTCTGCCGTCGCCGACTCCAGCTTCTCCGAGGAGCCCGAGGGGCTACAGAGACCGCTCACGTTGGTGTGCAGGTGTGCCCACCCCCAGAGAGGCGTTTGGGGGTGCGGGTGGCGGAGGCCGCGCCCTCTCCGTCTGTTAGGTTTCAGTCCCCACACTCGGGAGACCAGGGGCATCTGTCGTTTGCTCGCTGCATGCTCCCAATGCCGGGGACAGCGCCCGACAGCCCATTCGCTGAAATGTCTGCACCGAGCCGGCGGAGTCAACGAACCGGGGACACGAAGTGGGAAACGAGGTAGGTTACCGAGCCCCACCTTTGCACCCGGTTCCTCCAGACACCCGCGGTCTCGAGGTTTGCTGCTGGGACAGCCGCACGTAGCCTCTGGCATTGCAGGATTCCCCCCTGCCAGGAAGGGGGGTGAATCAGGGCCCAGAGGAAAACACCAAAGGTCCCTGCTCCTCGCGCTGGGTTTTAAGTCCCGACTTCGTGTTTCTGAGTGGTGTTAAATGCGCCCGGACATCCCCACCTTCCTTCGCTACGCGCCCCCCGTGGGACTCTGCTACAACAGGTGCTGGGGCCGGGGGGTCTTGCGGCCTGCCCCCCTCCGCCTGCCCCCCCCCCCAACCTGTCCTGACCTAGGTGTTTGCCGTGGCTCCTCGTCTTGGATCAAGTTCCCTCCGAGCAGAGCTCCAGTCCCGGGCATTCGGCTTCCGAAGATTCCTCCTCTCTCGGAACACGCCGCCTTTGGGGCCTGGCTACCTGCTCTGAACACCTGCCTCGTTGCTTCCTCTTCTCCCGTTTCCATGAGCCAGGCTCTTGCTCTCTGTGCAAGAATCTTCTCTGGGCTATCTGCCCCTGGGAGCCAACACCGGGGCCGGGGCACAGGTCCGCCTGACCGCACCACGCATGGCTAAGTGGCTTTCCACCCCTGCTGGTGCCCAGCACACGGTTTGAACGGTTTGAACGGTGCCCCACAAAGGCACGTCTGCTTCCTCCTCTCTGGGAGTTACATCGCCGCAAACTGCGTGACTAAGGGTCTGGATGAGGCGCTGGGCCCTACACGCAGACACGCCCTGGGGACACATGGAGGGATCGCAGCCGGCTGTCCCTCACCGGCCCCAGGGCTCTGCCGCCTTTATTTCAGTCACTTTGTAGCTTTTCTGTTTTTCAAACTTTAGCGAGGTGTGATTCAGTCTTTTCGAGTGTAAACGTCCGAGGGGCGGGGCTCCTGCCTTCCGCCTGCGCCTCTGTCACCGGGGAGCCCCCCCAGCCTCTGCAGGACTCGCTCTCTTGCTCCTGGGCTGTCCCCAGGTTAGGCTGTCTTACTTTCCCTGACTGCCGTGGCCAAACACCACAGCTGGGTGGCCTAGAACAACAGAAATTTACTTTTTCGTGGTCCTGGCGCTCCCAGGGAGAGTCCTTCGCAGGCTCCCCCCGCTTCTGGAGGCCCCCGCGCTCCTTGGCCTGCGGACACCTCACTCCTGTGCCTCTGTCTTCTCCTCTCTCCTCGGGACACCAGTCATTGCAGTCAGGGCCCACCCTCCTCCAGTCTGACCTTGACCTAGTGACGTCTGCAAGGAGCCTGGTTTTTGAATAGGACCGCATTTCGAGCTTCCGAGTGGACACGATTCGGAGAGGACACCATTCCAAACCCTGTGCGTCCGGGAACGGGACCGGGGAGCCCCTGTGCACCTGTTCCCCAGCGGGAGGAGGCCGCACCACCAGTATCCTTTCCTGAAGTCTCCTTTCTGCTTCAGGTGGCTGGAGTCGGCCCAGAGTGTCACTGACCCAGGCCCGGGCCTAGCCCACGGGGATGGGCGTGATGTGGGATGGCACACAGCAAGCAGGGTGTGGGATGGGCGAGGGTCCGGCATTGGTGCCGCCTCCCAGCGGGTACAGAACACCCACGTGGGAGCCAGGAGACCCCTGGACGCCTGCATCCACACCTCTTCCTGCGGGCCCGGGCCCCCGGCTGTGTGGCCAGGGCGTCACGGGCTCCCATTCCTCCCCTGTGCCCCACACCTGCAGCATTAGTCGCAGCCGTGGATGTGTCCCGGGGACGTGCTGGGTGACCTCCTGGATGCCAGACTGTCCTCCCCTTCCTTCCTCTCCCCGGGGCGGGGGAGGGCCGGGCAGACCCCGCACGGTCACGCTCTCACGTGGGCCGGACACAGAGGCCCGCTCCTGCCACCTTCTCCCTGTGACGACTCCGAGAGGCCACCGCGTCACCGCCGCCAGCTCCGGCCGCCTGGCCTCCTCCCTCTTGCCTTGAGCCCATCTCAGACCTCCTTCTTCTTCTAAGAGATTTTTGAAAATTAACGTCGATTTACTTCTTAGGGCATCGTGAGGTCCGTAGGAATACTGTGCACGGGAGGTCCAGTTGCCACAGGCACAGATGTCCTCACTTCCAGCGTCTGTCGTTAGAGTGCCACGATTGTTACTGCCCGTGGACACCGTGGAGACCATCTTACCGGGCGCACAGCGCTGTGCACCCCGGGGGCCCTGACAACGTCGAAGGGACGCGTCTAGCACCACACCCCACCTTCCAGTGACATTCCCCAGCACGCGGGCTCCCGTCCGGCCCCGGCAGCCCTCGGGGATGGCCGCACGCAGACCGTCCTGTACAGAAGGTCCCCTTCCAGGCCCTCCTCCCACTTTGTATACCAAGGGCACCTGTAACTTGCAACAGCAGTTTCGTTTTTTTTTTTTTTCTCTAGTAAAACAAAAAGCTGGAGGGGCTCCTGGGCGGCTCAGTCACTTAAGGGTCCAACTTCGGCTCAGGTCATGATCTTACAGCCCGTGAGTTCGGGCCCCGCGTGAGGCTCTGGGCCCACAGCTCAGAGCCTGGAACCGGCTTCGGATTCTGTGTCTCCCTCTCTCTGTGCCCCTCCCCCACCCATACTCCGTGTCTCTGTCTCTCACTCAAAAGTAAATAAACATTAAAGTCACAGCAGCAACAACAACAAAGTACCTGGGGGGAAAAGCAGATTAAAGCCACACCGGGATCCTATCATCTAGAAAGCGGACTGGCAAAAATGAAAAGCCCAAGCGTGCCAAGTTCGGTCGAGGCTGGCTCAGCGGGGTCTCGCGGTGGGGCGGCCGCCTGGGGACACGTCACCCAGTAAACCCGGGGAGGCGCAGCCCCGGGTGGAGACGCTCTCGCCCCGGTCCCCCCAGGAGACGGGCAAGGCCCGGCAGCAGCGGGGGAGCATCGGTGCTGGACCGGACCGGGGACGCAGAACAGGGAGGCGGCACCCACGGCTGCTCAGCGTCAGGGACGGGGACTTGCCCGCATCCAGCAAACGCAAAGACGCGAGTCAGAGAGGCATATGCAGTGGCATGATGCCAAGACCGAAGTGTGCTGTTCGGGGGGCTCTGTGGGGAGTAAAACCCTAAAGAAAAGCAGCAGAAGTCAGGACTGGGGGACTCCAACCAGACGTCCCCAAGGTGAGGTGTTTCCGAGTCTGCGTGAGCCTTGTGTGGGGGTGGGGAGACCTGCGCGGGCCCCACTCAGGGTCCAGTGTCCCTGACCGTCTGTCCCCTCCTCACCTCCAGCCTCGGGGCTGTGTGGGCGGAGAGGGCCCTTGGGGCCAATTCGGTCCATGGGGGACCTCAGCCTGCCATTCCAGGCCCTGGGCTCCAGACCCAAGCAGGGCGAGGACGACACCGGGTCGGTGCTTGTCTCCTGTCCCTCTCGCCATCGACTCATCCGTGTGCTCTATTTGTCTTTTCTCCCAGTAGCACATCACCTCCTGGGGGACGGGGTCTCCAAAATACGCGGTCCGCGTCAGGTGTCTGAGACTATGACCACGGCCAGCTGACAAAGGTGACCCACACCAGCCGGCACCCCAAGTTCAACATCAGGCTGTCCGTTTTGGGCCCTTGGACCCCGCCCTGCTGAACCCTGGGGCCCGCGTGAGGCTCTCCCGATGCCTCCACCTGCTCTAGGGCTCCCAAGCCTTTCCTGTCCAGGGTCCTCCGCGTGGTCCCCGCCAGGCAGGACCTGTGCTTGTCACGAGATCTCCCACACTTGGAGGAGCGGCCACGGAGGAAAGCCCAGGCTCAGAGAGGTTGGAGATTTGCTCCGGGTCCCACGGCACTAGTTTCTGAGGCTGGGCGAGCGCCTCTCCCGGGACCTGCCGGCCTGCACCCCTAGCAGCCTCCTCGACTGAGTGCACGTGTGGCCAGGAGGCTGGAGGCCCGGACTTCTCTTCCCTCTTCCCCTCCCCCCTGGACACAGCGCCAGGGGTCTGGTCGGGGGTGGGGGGCTAGCCCCCGCGTCACCCAAACCGCGGTACATCACTGCCTCCGTTGTCTGTGCTTTTCTGTCTATGAGACAGGATGCTGGCTTCCCATTTCTGGAAGATAAGTGTTTACAATCCCAGGTCTTAGCGAAACACCCGATCAGATTGAAAGAGACCGCGTGGAGGGCGGGGGAGGGTGTGGGGCGCTGGGTCAGGCCCTACAGGACCAGCTGGCCCGCTCTCTGGCGCCCCCTGCGGGCCGCGTCCTGTGGGTCCCGCGCCCTCACTTGGGCTGGTCTGCTGTTCAGGTCTGGGGGCGCCAACGGACTGCCCCCTCTGCACCGGGCGCCTCCGCCCACGCCCCCGGGGGTCCAGAGACGAACCGGGGACGCGGCCGTGCCCTCCGAGGGCTCCCGGGGGGACAGCAGTGCAGCTGCCCCTGGGCCGGGCTCAGCGGGGAGCCAGTGGGGACCCCTCCCAGGGCACCGGGGCCTCAGCCCGGAGCTGTGCCTGCAGGCGGGCTGTGGAGTGTTGGGACACGGGGACAGTGACAGGTCCTGGGGATGCTAACGGCCCCGCAGATGGAGGGATGCACCCATGTCCCCTCCCTCTCTAGGGCATCCGGAGGCTGGCCACCGAGGGAAGGCCAGCAGACAGAAGGCACAAATGTGGGCCGGCGGCCTGGTTGCCCTTCCTCGCTCTTTCTTCTCCAGGGGCCCGGGGGAGGCGACAGGTACCGGCAGCAGCCGGGCTGTGGGCATTTGGCCCAGGCCTCCTGTCGTGGCCAGTCACCATCCCAGAGGCCACCGTGGGCTCAGGGGCGCAGGGCAGGGCCTTCTCCATCGCGGGGTCCTCCCCCCAAGCCCACAACGCCTTTCTTTGCTGGCGGGTGGGGAGACGTGCGAGTCCACCGTGCCCCTGCGGCGTCCCCCCCAAACGAGTCATGCACCCCCACCCTGTGGAAAGCAGGCTCGGCCACAAGGCCTGTCCAGGCCACAGGGAGGAACGGAAGTAAGGCCCGTGGCCTGGGAGCGGAAGCCTTGAGAGGCAGCTCCCACTTACCTTCCTGCGGCCGCGGGATGAGGCTGTCAGCGGCAACTTCTGGAGGGAGGGCACGCGGGGGCTGGCAGGCCTCCAACACGTCCTCTGCCCGCTGGCCAGCCCTTTCCTTCAGTCTGCAGGGACAGCTGGCCTTGGCCGAGCCCCTTCCCTGTGACTGTGGCCGCCCGTGGCCTCCCCTGCTGGATCCTGTCTCCCCTCCCTCCGCATCCGGCACTGGCTCCCAGGCACTTCCTGCGTGCTGACTCCCCCTGGGAGCGGGCTTCCCCAAGCCCGGCGGCACCTGCAGCGGCCCCGGGTCCCCCAGCACTGACAAAGGGCACGTGCAGTGGCCCAGCGGTACCCGGGGAGCCGGCCGGTGTGCAGCCGTGGCCATGAGACGTCAGCTGTTCGAGAGATCGGGGGGGACAGGGACTGTGGGGCCAAGGTGCGTGGCACCATCACTAAGCCCGTGGAGGCTCTAGGAAAAGACGACGAAAAGCTGAGGGTGATTAACCGGCGATCGCGGGCTGGCCGTGACGGCAGGTGGCGCTCGGTGCCCAGGGGGGCGAAGGAAGCGGGCTCCAGCAGAGCGGGCACCCCCTTGGGCACAGCCGCTGGCCGAGGCAGGTCCTGCACGTGGGACGTGACATCTGGGCAGGCGACCGAGTGCAGAGTGGCCCCCCTGTCGCCCAGCCCACACCCTCTGCGGGTTCAGACCCCGGGATTATCTACCCCGGGATGCGAGGGCCCAGGAGACGGTGCTAGAAACTCAGCAGAGCCCGTGCTCCACAGGGCGGCTCGGGGGACACACGGTTCACCAAAGCCCTGGGGTTTGTGCTGGGCCCTGGCATCGTGAGACACAGCGTGGGGCTCTCCTCTGCCTGCCGGGCGGCCGGTGAGAGACGCTGTCCCCCGACAGGCTTGCCGGTGGCACCAGGCCCATGGACCCGCCTACGGTCATTTGGCTGCTTTCCAAAACGAGAAGAGGCATAGCCGGCGCTTGGCGCCAACCCACGTGGGTTCCTGGGCCTGTGGGAACGAGGGCAGTATGTCCGTGGCACAGAGGACACTCTGTGTGAGGACGAGGGCCCCCTCCAGGACACAGGGCACGTCCTCATCAATGACCTTCCTATGGGCCGCGTGCCCACAAGCTGGATCAACGGATCTGAGAGCAGGGACGGCCCAGGCTGCCGGATCTGCCGTGATCCGGGCGGGAACCCGGGTTTCCCGTCCCCGCGCCTGGTCCCAGAGGACACGTCAAGAGTCCTGCTGGGCAGCTACAGCTGCGCCTCGTCTCCTCGGGCTCCTGTACCAAGGCGCCGACCGGCAAGAAGCAGAGACCCCATCCGCCCGTCCCGGCAGCACGTGTCAGCGTCCTGTGGCCACCGCACAAACTGCCATAGACCGGGGTGCCTCGGGCAACAGAACTTTATTCTTGGCGTCGTGGAGGCCGGAAGGCAGAAGCCAGGGGTCAGCGGGCTGGCTCCTTCTGGGAGGCTCAGAGGGAACTCTGTTCCAGGCCTCTCCCGGCTTCTGTCTGGCTTTCAGAGCAGGATTCCAAGCTCTGCCATCACACGGTCATCCTGTGCCCGCGTCCAGAGCTTCCTCCTCTTCCTGTGAGGACAAAGTCATACGGGATCGGGGCCCACGCCCATGACCTCATCCAAACTTGATCACACCTGCAACACGTGTTTCCCTTTTTTTTTTGAAATTTATCGTCCAATTGGTTTCCATGCAACACCCAGTGCTCATCCCAACAGGTGCCCTCCTCAATGCCCATCACCCACCCCCCATCAACCCTCAGTTTGTTCTCAGTTTTTAAGAGTCTCTTATGCTTTGGCTCTCTCCCACTCTAACCTCTTTTTTTTTTTTTCCTTCCCCTCCCCCATGGGTTTCTGTTAAGTTTCTCAGGATCCACAGAAAAGTGAAAACATATGGTATCTGTCTTTCTCTGTATGGCTGATTTCACTTAGCATCACACTCTCCAGTTCCATCCATGTTGCTACAAAGGGCCATATTTCGTTCTTTCTCATTGCCCTGTAGTACTCCATTGTGTATATAAACCACAATTTCTTTATCCATTCATCAGTTGATGGACATTTAGGCTCTTTCCATCATTTGGCTATTGTGGAGAGTGCTGCTATGAACATTGGGGTACAAGTGCCCCCATGCATCAGTACTCCTGTATCCCTTGGGTCAATTCCTAGCAGTGCTATTGCTGGGTCATAGGGTAGGTCTAGTTTTAATTTTTTGAGGAACCTCCACCCTGTTTTCCAGAGCGGCTGCACCATGCAACACGTGTTTCCAGTAAAGCTCCCATTCACGTGTGCCAGGGGTGAGGACTTCGGCCGCCACCCCAACCTGTCACGGCGAGGACAAGGTGAGCCCAGCTGGCGCTTCTCAAGCCGGTGGCCCCCGCTTGGTAGCCCTCCAGGTGATGAGAAGGAGTGAGTCGGGGAGACGGGGCAGATACAGTGGGACGTCAGCTGGGCTCGGGGTCTCCCCGTGTGTGGGAGGCCACAGATATGGGCACCCGGAGACAGGGGCGGCTGGAGGGAGGCCAGGTTGTGCGCCGGCCGGGACGTGGTCCCCTCTGGTCACTGTCTTGAGCTGGGCTGACCCCGTCTCCACCGGCTGGGGTGACATCACAGACAATTATAGGTACTGGGGAGACTCGCTGGGGAAGGATGGGGGGGATGGGGTGGCTGGACCTTTACAGCGAGTAGCTCACGGCCTTTTGGGATCCCCAGGGTCAGGCGGGATGGGAAGTTTCTGGAACAGACATCAGAAACTGGATCCTTCCATCAGGCAGGTGGTTCTGTGTTTGACTCAGACCCGTGCCACATCCCAGCTGGACTCTGGCCACTACAGTCGGAGGGCACGTGGGGGTGGTCACATCATGGGGGAAGAACTCAGGCTCGCTGAGTTTGGGTGACCCACAAGGTGCTGGGCTCCTCTGTTGCTGAGGCGGGAGTTGTGAGTCCTGCGGACGCTGGAGGATCTCTCCGGGCCCTCAGGCTTGGGGGCCCAGACTCCGGCAAGGGAGTCCTGTGTCCTGGAGCTGGTTGGGCCCCTGGACTTTTAGTCGCATGGCCAGATCCTGGGATAGAGGACGTGCGGAACCGAGTGGACCGCAGGAGGGTGAGGGGGCCTCCAACCCCACCCAGGGTGGGCCATCCCCAATGCAGCCCCTTAAACTGCTGGATTTCTCCCTCCCTGAGGCTGAGGACTCAGTCCCGGGAAGGCCAGTCCCACCTGGGACCTGGAGGCGCCTGGGGACCTCGCTTGCCCCGCCCCCTTCGGGAGCATCTGTCTACAAGTTGCGGCTCCGGGAGAGCGCCGGCTCCAGGGGGTGAGGTCCACTCCCTCCCTTCCCCACCCCTCTGTCCAGGACCTGGGTCCCGGGAGCAGGAAGGCCCTTCAGAATCTGGCCCCAGGGACAAGGTGCCTGAGGCTCAGGGCAGGAGACACCGTGTGGTGGGGATCTTCGGCCCGGGTTGTGAACGGCGGGGGTGGGGGGTTGGTGAGCTCTGGCCACGGTGATGTTCCTGCGGTCTGTGCCCTTAGTCCCTGCCTCGCGGAGCAGTCCCCAAACAGGCCACAGAGGAAGACCCTGCTGACCCCGAAGGCCCTCGGGGGCGCCTTGGAATTACAGGCAAAGACCCCATTACACTGTGGAGGACCTGAACCCCAGAGGGGCCCGGTCGGCGGGTGCAGACCTCCACCGTGGGGCGGCCGCGGCCCGCAGAGACCTGCGGCTGCCCAGAGGGAAGAGGCTCCCTGAGGCCGGGCCCCCACCCCCCACAGCCCTCGTGGCGGTCTGCCCCGGCGGGGGTGGGGGGAGGAGGAGGCCCGGGTGGGACCGGCTTGCTGACAAGGGACAGCGGGGGCCGCCTCGGCCATCCCAGCGCCCGCGCCCGCTCGGGGAGCCGGTCTGCACTCGCCGCGGACCCCGGAGCCGCCTTCCGCGACGTCACGTGACCTGCAGTGCCGCCGGCGCCCACGCGAGGGCAGCCACGTGCTCCCCGGGAAAGGGGCGGGGCAGGGTCCCTGGAAGAACAGGGGCCATGTGGGCCCCGCCCCGCCCCCTCGTGCCAGCGCTGGACGGGGACCCGGGCCGAGCGGCTCAGCCGGAGTCATGACCTTTCAGGGTCCTTGTAAACATCTGGGCGAGGCTGTGCGTGCAGGTGTGTACGTGCGTGCGCGTGAAGGTGCGCCTGTGCCTATGAACAGGTCTGTACGTGCATACGTGCACGTGCACGTACATGTGTGTATGCGTGGGCACGCTTGTTGGCATATACGTCCCTACTTCTGTCACCCTTGAAGAGAGGGGCAGGTGGGTGGCAGGGCCACACGGGTGCTGGGCTCAGGGGCCCCGTGGGTGATCACGTGTAACCCATGGCCTCTTGGAGGGCTTGCACTTTTTAAAAACATTTTCGCACTGAATCATCCAATGTGTCCCCTGGATAGTTCCAGAACAGGTGGGGTCTCCTCCCCAATGACGCCTTTGCTCCTTGGTTCTGCGGGAGACCCTACTTGCACACCTAGGCACCTGTGATAGGTCCCTTTGGGCACCTGCGGGCCCAGGGCCTTTTGGGGTGCCTCCTGCCCAGAATTCTGGGGTCCTTGGGGCGCTGTTTGAAGAACCGGCTTGAGAGGAAACGAAGAAGGCTGTCTAGGTCCCCCTGAGGCTGCCCCTGGGGTTTCTTGCTCCCCGTGGGCCGGACCAGCACCTCCCTCCTGCGGGGCATGAGTCGGCGTGGGCTGCAGCCGGGACACCTGGGTTTGGGACTTGGCCAGGACCGTGGCCAGTGTCGCAGGCGGTACAAGGGCTGGACGGAGGTGGCCTGATCTTGCAGATGCTGGAATCAGGGGCAAAGCCTCTAAGGCGGCTGTTAAAACTGTGCTCCGCCGTGTAAAGAAAAACCCACAGTTAATGAAAAAGTAAGAAATCTCAGTAGAGAAATAAAAACTAAATAAGTAAAAGATAAACTTACTAGAAGATAAACCTCTCTTCCCCAGACGAGCTCATTCCAACGGACTCCTGTCCGTTTCCCCAATCTTTCCTTTGTCAGTGGTTTCTGCCGTGAGGGTTGTCTGTGATTTTTGGATGTATTTTCCACCTGTTTCCAGTTATCATGTTTGTTTATTTTTAAGATTTTATTTTTAAGTCATCTCTACACCCAACGTGGGGATGGAGCCAGCCGGGTGACCCTCACGGTCTAAATTATAAATTCGTATGATTTAATTTTATTCATGCCTGTGTAGAACCGCTGCGTCACCAAATTCCTGAAAACTGACAACTGGGGTTTGTGAGCTGGGATGAGCCGCGGGGTCTGGCTGCCCCCACGCCCCCCCAACTTCCCGGGGGGTCTGAGGCCAGAGAGGGGGGACCCGGCCTGGCCAGCGGCAGGGTGCTCACCGCCTCCTCGGCCCCCGGCTCTACCTCCGTGGCCTTTTCTCAGTGAAATCAGCAGGCGTGTCCCTGGGCCTTAAACGGGTCGCCCAGAGCGCTGCGCTGAGCAAAGATTTCAGGTGTGAGTCATGACTGCCGGGCAGACAACATGTCCTGCTGGCCACTTACAGGCATTCGACCGGAGGGGGGTGACCCTGGGGACGAGAAGCAGCGAGCCCGGCCAGCCTGCGGCGGGTGTGGGGGCAGGGGGAGGGGCTAGGGGTGTCCGCACCCCATCCGGGCTGTTCCCGCCTGGTCTCTGACCCCAGACCCCCCACCTTCGGGCTGGGGGAGGCTACTGCAAACCCCACGGCAAGGAGAACGAACGGTCACTCCCTGTCCTGAGCGGGGCACCGGCTTCTCTCGTGGGCTCTCGGGCTGCCCTGAGCCCATATGGCTCCTTGGTGGCTGTGATGCCAGGGGCCTGGGGCCAGGCTCAGGTTGGGTGAGGCTCAGGGCTGCCCGGGTCTGATTAGCCTGTTTGAACGCCGTGTCCGGGGGAGGGCGGCTTCTGCAAGGGACCCGGCACCGGGTCTGGGGATCGCCCATCTTAAGGCTTCAGGGGGGATCTCGGTGACAGGAGGCTGTGAATACCCACCTACCTTCCCTCTGATGGGTCACACGTGTCACACGACTGTCTTACACGTCACATAGAAGTGGACTGTGAGCTGGCTGAGAACCCAATCTCAGGGTGGGCCGTCATGCGTACGTAGGGCCCTGTGAAGGAGCCCCAGGCAGGGTGGGGCACAGGGGGTGCCCAGGGAGCCTGCCCTCCGCCCCCCTGCTCCGACACACCCAGTTCCCAACCAGTACCGTGACCCTTTCTCTCCATCCCCTCCCCCCACCAGGACGGGTTCCCTCCACCCTTCATCGGGCACAGCAGGGCCGCCTCGGGGCCCTGGGTGGGAGAAGACAGATGTCCTCATCCCCACCTGCAAGGCTGCCGTCCCCAAGGGTGTCCTTTTGTCCTGAGGACAACTGATGACCCCCAACAGAAGCCTAGTCTGCACACGTCCCCGGGTCCCTGGTCGGTCCCTGCTTTGTTTCTCCACCGTGTTTCTCGCCACCTCCAATGACCCTATTCTGCAGCCCAGACCAGGGCAGACCCTCTGCCCGTTTTATGCATTGTGTTCTCACGGCCCTGTGACTGGCATGGCGCCGGGCTCAGTAAATGTTTGTTGAGTGACTGAAAGACCAGTCGTTAGCACTGGTCCCAGGAAGGGGAAGGGGAGACACGCACCGTCCTCTGCCAGCTTTACCCCGGGAGGTGGTCAAGCTGCAGGTGGGGAACCGGCGCGCAGAGGCATCGAGGGCCGCGGTGCTGACTCAGAACCCAACTGGCCCCAGTGATGCTTAGCCCAGTGTGGACACCGGCCAGAGTCAGTCTGACGGAGCCACTTGGGAGGACGCACGGGCCCACCACAGTCCTGATCTGTAGTAAGGGCGTCCCTCCCCGCCGTCCCTCCCCGGTAGGGCCCGGTACCGTTGGCCCTGTGTTGTACTTTTGGAAAATGTCATCAGAGCCCGTGAAAAGGCCCATTTGGGATTTACACGGGAATCACGTTGAATCTACAGGTGTTAACGCCTCCATGACACGTCGCCCTTCTCTCCAAGGCCGCGGCTCATGTCTCTACCGGTTCGGGGCTCTCCAGGAGTACATCCGAAGAGCTCACACGTGTTCCAAAGGGAGCGCCCAGCGAATGAGTAAACGCCGTGTGGTCTGTGCAGGGGACTGTGATTCAGCCTCGAGAAGGGGAGATAGTGACGCTCGCTCCAACACAGATAAACCCTGAGGACCATATCGACATGCACCAGGCACACACCGCAGGACACAGGTCCCTGGAGCCATCAGATCACAGGCACGGGAAGCAGATGGCAGGAGCCAGCGCGTCAGTTTTGTGAGATGAGGAAGTTCCGGACGTGGATGGTGGGGACGGGTGTATGCTGTGAATATATTTAGTGCCACGGAACAGCGTGCTCAAAACGTTTAAGGTGAATTTTACGTTATGTGTATTTTACCATGACAACAACTTAGAGAAAAATCCTAATAATCTACTATGATGTACCTTTCTAGAATTACTTTTTAAGATTTTATTTAATTACTTACCTACTTATCTACTTACAGTGACAGAGCTCACACGAGCAGGGGAGGGGCAGAGAGGGAGAGAGCGAATCCCAAGCAGACGCCACACTCGGCCCAGAGCCCGACACGGGGCTCGATCCCAAGACCCTGGGATCGTGACCTGAGCCGAAATGGAGAGTCAGAGGCTCAACCGACTGAGGCACCCAGGCACCCCTCTTCGAGTGTGTTTTGATGAGTGTGTTTTTCAATGCTGACAAAATCCCAACTTGCCAAAAACGCTTTTCAACGAATCACGCTACAGGTGGTCTAGCATTTATCTGCCTGTAATACCTTTTTCCACCCTTTTCCCCTTGACTTTTGCTTCTGTCTTGCAAACAGTGTATCACCTGGATGTGTGTGTTTTAATAGCCAATCCACCTTCAGAACTGGACTTTTGGCCACAAGTTCTGTTCCTCTGTGTTTATTACGATCACTGATGTGCTCAGACTGATTTCTACCACGTGAACGTGTTATATTTTATATTGGTCTACTAGCCCCGTGTTTGTTCCTTCTTCTCCCTCCCTTCCTTGTCTTCTAGAACAGACGTATGCGGGAAGATGAGATCGTGTCTGCGCCGTCCGCACCTCGTATCTCCGGCTCTCACTTTCCTGATTCCGTTGTGTTGATATCTGAACTGTTGATTCTGGGTTCCTGTGGATACGGCTTCTCTCGGTCTTCGACACTATCTTTTTGAAAAGGATGGCGGTAACCTTTATCACGATATTTGATTTCTTTCGCTGAATATATCTCTTGCAACATTTTCCTTTACGAGTCTTATCTCAACCGTCGCAGAGAGTATCAAAGGTTTGAGATGCTGCATTACCGAGGATATCCTTAGGTTGCCCTTGAAGGGCAGTTTGCTCGGTTCTAAATGATTTTTTTTTTCCTTGCCTTTAATGACACGCAGAATGGCGAGTGCGTGCGTGTGTCTCTGGCCTGGCCCCCGCCTCGTGGTCGGAGTGGGCAGGAGCACACAGAGGCGCCCACCCATCACCCACGGCTTCCTCCAGGGCTGCCTGAGTCACATTTTCACACGGAAATCATCAGATGTGTCCCCTGGGGCTCAAAGTGGAACTATCCAGGCGGGAGGGTCTCCTCAGAAGACACCTTCATCCGCAGGGAAGACCCTGCTTGCGTTTCTAGGCTTTGTGTCCGGCCGCACCTGTGGCTGGTCCCCCTGGGCACCTGCAGGCTCTAGGCCCAAGGCCTTTTCTGGGGTCTCCTGCCTCTTCTGGGCGGCCCTGCTGAAGGGAGCCGAGAGCCAGGGCCCGACAGATGACGAGAGTGGGCGCGTCGCCCCCGGGCCCTCCCTGACCTGCCCCGGGGCTCCCCGGTGCCCCACACCATGCTCCGGCCCTGCCTGTCTGCAGTCAGCCTGAGCAGAAAAGGACCAGGCCTCCGTCTCCTGCCCTGAGGTTGGGACTGGGGTTCCTCACCCCTTCTTCGGGGCTGCGTGGGCCTCCCAGCACCTCCCCGTCTCTGTAGCTCAGCTGTGATGCAGCCTGGGCTGGGCCCGGGGCCCGGGGTCACTGCTTCATCGACTCGGGGGCCTCGGGGAGTGGCTGAGGTCAGCGGAGCGCGGGCCTCCCGGAGGGTCTCCAACACAAGGTTCCCGGTGGCCTGGGGACCCGGGCCCCGACGCCCCCTCACTTCCCCTTGCCTGGGTGAGCAGGGAGGCCCAGACACTCCACGGAAGAGAGACCGAGTTGTCAGGAAGTACAAGCCCGGCTGGGGCACTGTCTGTGAATCGTAGATAGAGCGAAGGGATCCCCACAGGAGCACGACCGAACTGGTCCTGAGATGTCCCGGCCCAGCGGCACAGCTCAGAGCAAAGCCCCCCACGCCCACTAGTGGGGCAGCCTCATGTGTTTTTTTCTCCCTCCTGGGGGCTGGAGGACCGGGATCCAGGCGGGGCAGGGCCGGCTCCTCTGAGGCCCTCTCCTGGGCCCCTCACCGTGTCCCTCTGTGCCTGTCTGTATCCCCATTGCCTCTTACAAGGACTCAGCCAGAGTGGATTAGGGCCTACCCACGTGGCCCCGATTTACCTAAATCGCCTGTGTAAAGACCCCGTCTCCAGGTATAGTCACGTCCCGCGGTGCTGGGGACCGGCCCTTCGACATGTGAATTGCAGGGGACACAGCTCAGGCCGTAACAGGGGCCCTCTCCGGTGGAACCCACGGAGCCCTCCCCTCTGTGGGGAACCGGAGGAACATCTCTGTCCCTCCTGAGTCTCCTGTCAGACGCACACACCTGTCCCCACACACCGTTAGCAGAACCGTCTCTAAACCTCAGGCTCTCCTAGAAGGTGGCAGCTAAGAGGTGACACCGAGGCTGAGGGCAGATGGCTTCAAGTTCACCTCTGTCTCAGCCTCAAATCACCTTCCTGAGACAGCAGCCGGGACGGGCCGTCTCTTCACGGAAGGTCTCCCTCTCTCCAGACACCACATTCGCCACTGTGTCCTTCACGATGGGACCTGCCCCCACGGTGTGGCCCAGGGGGTTTCCTCCCCCTCCTGCTCTGCCTGGCTGGCAGAAGGTGGCAAGGCTGTGCCCTGTTTGGCCACAGAGTGTCCCCCCCCCCGGGGGAGGGCTGACCCACTCTGGTCACTTCCTGTGTTGTTAGGATAAATGGGGGCCAGGGAGGGACGCCCAGGGAAGGGGCCGCCGTGGAGAAAGCTGCATCTGAGCTCTTCCCCTCGGGTCCCCTGCAGATGCTGTGGCTACTGTTTCTGACTCTCCCCTTCCCGGGGGGCTCTGTGCCCGTGACCCCTGGTGAGTCCGGATCCCCTCCAATGTGCTCAGGGCTCCCAGAAGTAGCCCAGGGGTTGTGGGGACTGTCCCTTTGGGAAAAGCTTCCCTTGTCCCTTCCTGAACTCTGAGGTCATTGTCTGGGCCCCTGACAGCCCCTCAACTTGTTCCGCAGCCCCCAGCCCAGGACGAGAGTCGGTGGGCATCGTGGGGGGCTGCGATGTCTCAGGCTGGAGGTATCCGTGGCAGGTCAGCCTGAGGTTCTACAACATGGGGCTTGGCCTGTGGCAGCACGAGTGCGGGGGCTCCCTCATCCACCCCCAGTGGGTGCTGACTGCTGCCCACTGCGTTGAGCCGTGAGTCGTGCGTCACCATCCCCGTGGCTGGGTGCAAGCTGGGTGGGGGTGTGCCATGTGCAGGGTCCTGCTGCTTTGGGCGGGCTTCCTGGGGTCTCCCTCCCAGCTCTGCATGCCCCCTGCCCCCCCTGAGAAGCCCTGGGCCCCTTCTCCCCCAGGGAGGACTTGGAGGCTTGTGCCTTCAGGGTCCAAGTCGGGCAGCTGAGACTCTATGACCACGACCAGCTGCACAAGGTGGCCGAGATCATCCGCCACCCCAAGTTCAACGCGAGCCTGTCCGCCTGGGGGGGCGCGGACATCGCCCTGCTGAGACTGGAGGTGCCCGTGATGCTCTCTGAGCATGTCAACCTGGTCTCCCTCCCGCCTGCCTCCCTACGGGTCCCCTCAAGGAAGATGTGCTGGGTGACCGGCTGGGGTGACATTGCGGACAACTGTAGGTATTGGGGAGACTAGCTGGGGAAGGATGGGGGGATGGGGTGGCTGGGCCTTTAAAGAGAGTGGCTCACTGCACGGGCCTTTTGGGATCCCCAGGGTCAGGCGGATGCCGGGGTTCTGGGCAGGAAGTTTCTGGAACAGACGTCAGGAACTGGACGCTCGCCCCGGGGCAGGCGGTTCCGTGTTTGACCCCGGCCCCTGCCGTATCCGAGCTGGACTCTGGCCACCACAGTCGGAGGGCGCACGAGGCTGGTCACGTCACGGGGGACGAACTCAGGCTCGCTGAGTTTGGGCGAGCCACAAGGTGCGGGGCTCCTCTGTCGCTGAGGCGGAGTTTCCCCGCAGGAGCTGTGAGTCCCGCCGACACTGGAGGGCTCTCCTGGGGCCTGTCCTCGGGCTCGGGGGCCCAGACTCCGGCGAGGGAGTCCTGCGTCCTGGAGCCGCGTGGGCATCTGGACAGATGCCTGGGCACAGAGGACGTGGGCTGTACCCGCGGGGGCTGGTGCTGGGCCCCGGGGTCAGGCCTGGCAGTGGGGGGCGGCCCAGCACACAGCGGCCGGGAAGAAGGCGAGCCCGGTTCTGACGCGGCGCCTCCCCGCAGCGCCTCTGCCCCCCCCCTACCACCTGCAGGAGGTGGAGATCCCCGTGGTGGGGAACAAGGAGTGTAACCGCCACTATCAGAACTCTTCGGACAGCAGCGATCAGGTCATCAAGGCCGACATGCTATGTGCGGGGAGTGAGGGCCGGGACTCCTGCCAGGTGAGGCTCCCGGCTGCCCTGGCCTCTTCCTCTGTCCCCTTCCCGCCCAGGGCCTCTTCCTCTGTCCCCTTCCCGCCGGTCCCTGGGCCGTGGGGACGCGGGGAGCCCGGGCTGAGGGCCTTCTCTCCCCGCAGCTGGACTCCGGGGGCCCCCTGGTGTGCCGCTGGAACTGCACCTGGTTCCAGGTGGGGATCGTGAGCTGGGGCCACCTGTGCGGTCATCGCGACTTCCCCGGGGTGTACACGCGAGTGACGAGCTACGTGCCCTGGATCTGCCGGCACGTCCCTCTGTCCCCCGCACCCTAGAAGGGACAGACCCCCGAAGTCCCTTGTCTCGGCACCACGTTTCCCTGCGGGGTTGGGGGGAGCAGGGGAGCGGCTCCTCGAGGGGAGTCCAGCGTGGGAAAAAGCCCAGGAATCACAGGGGACCGCTTGCGATTGGAGTCTCATTAAACGCTCTGGGAGAACCGCCCAAGGCCGCGTCTGTGCTTGACTGTGGTGCGTCTGCTGCCGGGGGGGGGGGGGGGGGGCGGGCGCTGGCCAGGCCTGCCTGTTGGGGTCCCTGGCGCTGGCATCTGCGGGCCGGGCAGAGAGGAGAGGGGTGGCCCCCGGGGGCCCCGAAAGAATGTCAGGGGACGATGTGCTGCTCTCGGTGCCGGGGGGCTTCGGTCCTAGATCTCTCTTCCTCCCTCCTCGCTCCCTCCGCTGGCACGAGGCTCGGGATACAGCGGGAGGCCCTGGGGGGTCCTCCTCCGCCCCTCTGCTCCTTCAGAACGCCCTGCACTCCTGGACGGTGTCGGGCCCGTTCTACAGACCATTTCCTCCCTTTCTGGCACCAGATTCTTTCCTGGATTTTCGATGTGCCATCTGACAGATCAAAAGGTCTCTTTCTCTCATTCTGATAATGTGTCCCGAAGGCCTCGGTCCCCTAAGGTCCTCCCTGCGGGGATGACATCAGGCCCCCAGGTTGCCCTGCGAGGACAGCTTCACCAGGAAAACGGGGGTCTCCTTTGGCGCCTCTGGATTTTCTGGCCGTGATGGTGACGGGACAGCTGTTCCCCGCCCCACACACCTGTCCGTCAGGGGCCTGAATGCTCGGACCTACAGCAAGGAAGTGCCCGCATCAGGGGCCCCCCAGGCTGCGCCCCGTCCTGTCCTGCACTGCTCTGCTCCAGAAACCTCAGCTCTGTCCCTCCCCGCCAAACCCAGCTGCCTTAAAAAACAAACAAACACAAAACACCAAATAAACATGGAACTGAAAAATTTTTAAAGAGCTCAGAGCTTTCATTTTCTGACTAATTTGTAGCTGACGAACCAGGACACGAGTGCCTGGAGAAGCCACCCAGACATCGGTGTCCATAAACGAATTGGGGTCTCCCGGGCACCCCTCCCTGCACTGGGGACGCGGGGGTCTTAAAAGGGACAGCCACCGGGCGTGTAGTAGGACCATTCTGGGATCATCCATCAGATGGGGGCCCAGCGTCCAGCCCCTCCTGAGTTCGGGGGTCCCTTCTTAGGGGTCGGCGGGTGCTTCCCCATCCCCTCATCGTGGTTCGGCCACGTGACCGGGTGGAACCATGGCAGGGACCCAGCTGTGCCGGCAGCAGGGAGGCTGAGGGCGGACGAGGGCGCGGGTGAGAGGTCGGCTGTGGTGACGGGGTCGGGGGGCAGCCCCTCATGCCCAAGCGTCCCACCCTGCCCCCTCAGCCCAGGTTTCAGGGCCCAGCAGGGACCCACCGGGCTCCAGATGACTGGACCCCCCCCAGCCATGGCACCCTCGTCCCGCAAACCTCCGCCAGACCCCGGTGCTGAGACTGGGGAGCCTTGTCCTGTGCTGGCCCAGCGTGTGTCCAGTCCTGGGAAGAGGGAGGAGGCCCCCACGCAGGTCGTGCCGGGTCCCCACGGAGGTCGCTGCACCCATGGCCCTCGCCGGCTGGGGCCAGGTTACGGGACCTCCTGTGGGGCTGCCTGGGGAGCTGGTGGTCCCGCGAGGGGTCAGAGAGCAGGTGTGGACCCAGGGCCTGGGCCTGCAGAACGAGGCTCCACCCTTACCCTTCGGATCTGCACCCCCAGGACGGGCCTTTCCTGACCCTGGGCACCTACTATCACCCCAGGAGGCCCGATTCACCCCCGGATGGGCCTGTGTCCACTCTGGCTGCTGGGTTCCCAGCGCCTGGCCCTGGGCCAGCAACAGTGGGTTCTCTGAAGGTGCTGATGCCCTGACCACTAGTGGGGGGGGCCTTGCCCCCAGGTTCCCCGCTCTTGGCCCACCCACTTCCTGGGCTTGCAGGATAAAGGGGCTCCGAGGCCCCAGGGGCAGAAGGGAGAGGACCCAGAAGGGTGAGGACATAGACCAGACCCCTGCCCTCTCCATCCCAGACGCGGGGGACCTGGCCCTGGTGTCCCGACTCCAGCCGCCCCCTCTCCCCCCACAGATGCTGTGGCTGCTGTTCGTGACCCTCCCCTGCCTGGGGGGCTCTGTGCCCGTGACCCCTGGTGAGTGCCTACCCCATGCAGTGCTCCCGTCGTCCTGAAACCCATCGGTGACCTCGGGCCTGCACTGACCTGGAGTGGGACAGGGTGGTGACCCTTGGGAGACGCTAAGCGTGGGAGGCTGTGCTTAGCCCCAGGCGGCGGCCTCTGGGTCCCTGACGGCTCCCCACTGCGCTTCCCCAGGGCCTGGCCTGGGGCCCGAGCTGGAGGGCACCGACGGGGACCATGACATCCCTGCCGGGAAGTGGCCATGGCAGGTCAGCCTGAGGGTCTTCAACGAAGAGTGTGACCGGTGGCAGCACGAATGTGGCGGCTCCCTCGTCCACCCCCAGTGGGTGCTGACCGCGGCCCACTGCATTGGACTGTGGGTGACTCTGGCCGCCCCCTTGGCAGGGGAGGGGGCGGGAGGGGAGCAGGCAGAGGGCCGGGGCGGTGTGAGGGGACAGTGTCCTGGGCCAGGAGACTCCGGGTCTGGGTGGCTCTGGGGGCGTCAGGGGGAGCCTTCAGGCTCTGAGCCCCTGGAGACAGTCCTGCTGGGGGGGGGGGGTGACCAGGTGCCCGCCCCCACCCGGCTTCCTGGAGAAGCTCCTGGTCTCTCTCCCAGGGAGCCACAGAAATACAGGGTCCAAATGGGGCAGCTGAGACTCTATGACCACGACCAGCTGCACAAGGTGGCCGAGATCATCCACCACCCCAAGTTCAACGTGAGCCTGTCTGCCTGGGGGGGCGCGGACATCGCCCTGCTGAGACTGGAGGCGCCCGTGATGCTTTCCCAGCACGTGAACCCCGTCAGCCTTGCTCCTGACTCACTGGTGCTCAGCCCCGGAACAAAGTGCTGGGTGACCGGCTGGGGCACCTTTGGGGCCCACGGTAAGACCGGGGGGGGGGCCCAGAGGAGGGACAAGGCAGAGGACACAGGGGTGCGGTGGGGACCGCACAGCCCATGGCCTCGGTCGGTGGGGGAACATGCCCATCACAGATGGGCCGGCCGGACTACTGGCCACCCACCCCCGGCCCGGCCTCAGGAGGCATCTGAGAACGTCCTTGTTTAAACTTGGACAACAGCCTACGAGCGAGGGGTCACTGCTCCTGCAGCTGGGAACCCAGGGACTCGGGACTCGTCCTGCTGGGAGGGGTTCACTGCTGTGCTTCCCCGGGAGACCACCTTCCCTTGCTTCCCTCCCTGCCCGTTTACCCAGGCTGTTTGCACACGGGAGGTTAAGACGGGGAAACTGAGGCCGGGGTGAAGGAGGCCCCGGGCTCAGGCTCACATGATGGTCCTGGGAGGGGCTCCCTCCCCACCCTGGCTCGTGTCACTGGCTGGCTGCGGGGGTTGGGGGGGACCCGCAGGCTGAGAGTGAGGGTGTGGCTTCCTCCGGCACCACCCCGCTCGGCGACCACCAAACACGGCAGGGAACCGCGTGGCTCCCGGACCCCAAAGATCCCTCAAAACCCGTCCCAGCTCTTTCTGGGGTCTGGCTGTGAGTGAACTTTCTGGGCCCCCAGCCCTGGGCATGGCCCCGCTCTGTTGACGCGCCAGAATGTCGAGGCTTGGCCTCTTGGTTGTGAGTAAAGTAGCAAAGTCTTCAAAACCCCCACCGTGTGACCGCCAGTCGGGACAGGGACCTCAGTGTGGCGCGTTGGTTTCCGCATGGCCTTTCTCTCGTGTACCCAAGCCTGGCCTCTGATTTCATGGAGCGGCTTTTGGATACACGACAAAGAATTGGCCATGATTCCCGTCCTTTTTTCCATCCAAGAGATGGTGTGACGGGTGACTCCGAGAGGAGGGACCCAGGGGAGCGTGACCTGGCGCCCCGGGGGGAGGGGCGTGAGCCCCTGGAGCCGCCCTCTCTCACCCAGCCCCTCCCGCAGCCCTGCCATCCCCAGCCCGCCGCCTGCAGGAGGCGGAGGTCCCCATCGTGGAGAAGCAGGTCTGCGAGAAGATCTACCACCAGGGGTCACCTGCTGGAGGCCACGGCGGTGTCATCAAGAAGGACATGCTGTGTGCAGGGAGGAGGGGAAGGGGCTCCCGCCAGGTGAGACTCGGGCCCGCCCCCGCCCTCCGTTTCAGGGCTTCTGGGTGTTGCAGTGGGGTGCCCTGTGGCCGACTGACCTGTGAGTCCCCCTTACAGGGCGATGCGGGGGGCCCCCTGGTCTGTTCCTGGCTGGACATGTGGATCCAAGTGGGAGTGCTGAGCTGGGGCATGGCCTCCGGGCACATCGACTACCCTGCGGTCTACACCCGCGTGATGACCTACTCATCCTGGATCTACCAGCACGTCCCCCTGCGGCCTTGATGGGCCTGTGTGGCCGAGGAGCCAGGCCCCTCCCCCATTCGGCACCACCGTCTCCCAGGTGCCCTGTCCCCGCGGTGCCCTGTCCTTCTCTGACTTTGGGGCCCGAGGCAGAGGAGGGGCTGGGAAGCTGGTGTCTCCTTGACAGCGGGCACGTTGGGTAAGAAGCGTCAGGGACCTCCCTCCTCCCCGCCGTCTGCTGTCCTATTAAACTGTGTGCAAAGCAGCCTCCAGGATTTCTGCATGTACTTGACCGCGGTGGGGAGGGGGTACTTCCTGGTGGAGGTCCCAAGGCTCTGAAAGCTTCAGGAACAACCTGGACCAATTGTATCTGCTGGCAGGGCGAGTGGCTGAGCCGGGGAGGCCCCGTGGTTACTGCCCTGCCCTGGGTGGGGTCTGTTTCCAGGAGGCCACATTCTAGACCCCTCCTGCGGCTCGGCCTCCCTCCCCAGCCTCGTCCCCCCAATCCTCAGGGATGAGACCAATGTCCCCTCCCGGCACTCCTTCCCCTGCATTACCTCATGTTCCCTAACTGCACCATCGAACCCAGCCTCCCCTGGGGGCCAGACACCAAGAAAAGTGAGAGGTGGTCCTACGCCGGCATCTGTCCTTCCCTACAACAGTGGGGATTCACTCCAGCTCCTGCAGGACGCCCTGCGCCCTGTCTGCCAGTGTGGGGCCCGGGAGCCCGCCGGCCATGTGGGGCCCCGTACGCATCACTAAGCGTGAATTACGTGAAAACTCACATCCTCAGTCTCACTACGTCATAGTGGGCACAGAGACACAGTCCATTGTTGTGGAAAGTTCCACTGATCAGTGCTGTTCGAATTTCAGAAAGTTGACTGTGGCCAACAGGACCCAGAGGTGGAGGCGGGACGACAGCTCACCTCTCTGGCTGGGTTCCTGCCCAGCTCCTGAGAGTACAGCTCCTTCCCTGTCCCAGTCTCTCTGCTCTGTCCTCCTTCCAACATCTGACTCCTCTGCTCCCCCCGCCCCCACAGGGTCCTCAGTCCCTTCCACCCTGGTGGGGGCTGCTCCTTCCTCCCTTACACTAAGAAGAAGAGAAATGGAAACTTCTCTGAGCGAGGGTGTGGTTAGGAACAGAAGGGTCCGGGGCCAAGTCTCAGTTTTGTTTCGTTAAACTGTTAGCAAAGCAAGACAGAACGTGACCAATGATTTCTTGGGTGTGGGTACGGTTGGGGTGGCCCAGGGGCCCTGGGACTTCCTGATGGCTCCATCTGCTCTGGGGCTTGGGTTGGAGAGGTTGTCGCTCCATGCCAAAAAGTGGTGGGGTGGTGGGGGTAGTGGGGGTAGAAGGATGGATGGACTGGCAAGAGGGAGGGAGGATGTTCTCAGCGATACTCCACTCTTGGGCCGCTGTTCTCAGCCCACCCTCTGCTAGAAGGCCAGCCTCATCTCAAAATTCCAACCATCTATCATCCATCCACCTACCCACTCATCCATCCATCCACACATCTATCCATCCACGCACTCATCCATCCATCCACTCATCTATCCACTCATCCATCCATCCATCCACTCATCCATTCATTCATCCATACACTCACCACCCATCCATTCATCCATCCATCCACTCATCCATCTTTCCATCCTCTCATCCATCCACTCATCTATCCACTCATCCATTCATCCATCCTTCCATCCACTCATCCTTGCATCCACTCATCAATCCACCCACTCATCCACCCACCCACTCATACATCCATCCATCTATCCATGCATCCATCCATCCATCCATCCACCCACTCATCCATGCATCCATCCATCCGCCCATCCATCCACCCACTCATCCATCCATCCAACCATCCATCCACCCACTCATCCATCCATCCATCCATCCACCCACTCATCCATCCATCCATCCATCCACTCATCCATCCATCCATCCATCCATGCATGCATCCATCCATCCATCTATCCACCCACTCATCCATCCACCCACGCATCCATGCATCCATCCATCCACTCATCCATCCATCCATCCATCCATCCATCCACTCATCCATCCATCCATCCATCCACTCATCCATCCACTCATCCATCCATCCATCCATCCATGCATCCATCCATCCACTCATCCATCCATCCATCCATCCACTCATCCATCCATCCATCCATCCATCCATGCATCCATCCATCCATCTATCCACCCACTCATCCATCCACCCACTCATCCATGCATCCATCCATCCACTCATCCATCCATCCATCCATCCATCCATCCACTCATCCATCCATCCATCCACTCATCCATCCACTCATCCATCCATCCATCCATCCATGCATCCACCCATCCACTCATCCATCCATCCATCCATCCATCCACTCATCCATCCATCCATCCACTCATCCATCCACTCATCCATCCATCCATCCATCCATGCATCCATCCATCCACTCATCCATCCATCCATCCATCCATCCATCCACTCATCCATCCATCCATCCACTCATCCATCCACTCATCCATCCATCCATCCATCCATGCATCCATCCATCCACTCATCCATCCATCCATCCATCCATCCATCCACTCATCCATCCATCCACCCACTCATCCATGCATCCATCCATCCATCTATCCACCCACTCATCCATCCACCCACTCATCCATGCATCCATCCATCCACTCATCCATCCATCCATCCATCCATCCATCCATCCATCCATCCACTCATCCATCCATCCATCCATCCACCCATCCATCCATCCATCCATGCATCCATCCATCCACTCATCCATCCATCCATCCATCCATCCATCCATCCACTCATCCATCCATCCATCCATCCATGCATCCATCCATCCATCTATCCACCCACTCATCCATCCACCCACTCATCCATGCATCCATCCATCCACTCATCCATCCATCCATCCATCCATCCATCTATCTGCCCATCCACCCACCCACTCACTTATCCATCCTGGAACGCTGTATGGCAGATCCTGGACTGGATATGGAAGATCCAGGTATGAATAGAACATGACACCTGCCTTCCTCAGTCTTTGAGTCTGGCAGGAGACCACCTTTTAAGCAAATAATGAGTACAAGGTGCTGCATATAAGTGACACCCCAGAGGAAGATATGGTGGCCATGCTAAGGAGAACCTGAGCAAGCCTTCCGCAGGTGTTGGGGGAAGTGCTCCAAGGAGGAGATGCTTGACTGGCTCTCCAAGGACAGGAAGGGTGTCCCTTGGTGGACACGGTAAGGAAGGCTCCCCTCAGGCAACCGCAGGAGGGCAGGGACCAGTCCGGGTCACCGGCAGGTGCGCACCTGGGGCGTCAGCTTGAGGCAGCATCCGTGAGGCACGTGGGTTGAAGGAAAGTAGGTGCTGAGAAAGAAATCTAGGAATTTCGGTGGAGCCTATTTGTGGATGTCTTTTCACCCGAACGCCATCTCAAATTCACCCCGAGAGCTTTGTCAGGTGCATGTGACTACGCCTCCCTGGTCCCCACCCTGACTTGTGAGGACGATCCTGGAGTGTGACCCCTCTCGGGCTGCCTGCCAGGGGGTGCGGGGGGGTTTGGCACCGCAGCGTGGGATGGGTGCCTGAGCCCACCCGGGACCTGGGGCGGGGCCAAGAGGCTGACAGGGGCGTGGGGAAGGCCACCAGCACTGTCTGCTTACTACTGTCCTGTCACCCGGCCCTCTGCCCTGGGCATCGAGGTGCCGGCCTGTGACCCCGGGCCTGTGCGGGACTCTACTGTGACCGTCACTGCCCGCAGCCCAGCTGCCTTTGGGCCCCTCGGCCGCATCTCCCCCCCTGCCCGCTCCGTAGCCCGCACTGTCCCTCCTCCTGGAGCCCCGGGCGCCTCCACCAGGTTCACAGCCGTGACTGGCAAGTGCCTGTGGTCGCCAGCGTCAGCCTGGCGGACACCTGGGGCTTCGTGCAGAACGGGCTGCCCAGCAGCAGGAGGGCCGAGCCGCCTGTCCGGGGGGGCACCCCCCAATGCCTTCAGGTGCTCCCCCTGGCTTCAGGACAGGGCCGGGGACAGGAGGCTGGTGTCCCTGCCCCAGGGGCCTCCCAGGACTGCCCTCCGCACGTGCGTGTCCCTGGGGTGCTGGGCCGGGGAGGGCCCCGGGCCTCCATCGGCGCCCTCGGGAAACGCCGAGCTTGGGTTCTGCTCTCTGAGCTCATTTCGCTCACCTTATGTTAGAAAACAGGACCGGACCGGGTTGTCATCTTAGACGTGTTTGTCCTTATATCAAGGGACAGACACAATTGGAAATTTCAAAATACACTTCCAAAGAGCTCTCGGGTCAAAGAAATGTCCGAACGGAGAGCACAAGCTGTTCAGGACCAACAAGAGGAAAATGCCGCCTGCCGATGTCGCGGGGATAGACGCGGAGCGTGTCTGCGGGACAAGAGCGGGCCAGCCCCGGGTTTGGGGAAAATGGGACAATGCAGAATGCCACGTTCACTGCGGAAGGAAAACAGCTGATGTAGCCCAAAGAAAACATAAATGATATAATCAAAGACAATGTAACTAAAAGAACACAGTAAAGAGTGATTCAAAGTAAGAGGGGCTTCTGGGGGGGGGGGGCTCAGTCCCTTAAGCGTCTGACTTCAGCTCCGGTCATGATCTCACAGTTCGTGGGTTCGAGCCCTGCATCAGGCTCTGTGCCAACAGCTCAGAACCTGGAGCCTGCTTTGAATTCTGTGTCTCCCTCTCTCTCTGTTCCTCCCCTGCTCTCTCTCTCTCGTAAAAATAAACAAAAACTAAAAAAAGAGAGAGAGAGAGAGTCTGAACAGAACTGTAATCGTTGAAGCGTTTCACGTGGGCAGTTGAAAATCGACCCAGACACAAAGTACAAATTAAAACACCAGCCTTGCGTGGTTTCTCGAGAGAATGACACTAAATCTTGTAGGACCAGATGGTCCCCACTGAACACACCCTTCCAGGGAATAGAAGAAGGAGGAAAGAACAGAAGAAGGAGGAAAGAACAGAGCTGGGTACATAGAATAAAGGAGATTTCCGGGCCAAGTTCAATTAGGAACATCGATTCAAAATCCAAAATAGAACATTATCATCTGATGCCAACGGTGTATTTTAAAAACTGCAGTAAAACTGATGAGCATCTGAACCAGGATGGTTTAACCGAGTAGAGATAGATGAACGGCCTTGTCAACGCTACAGATAAGGAAAACGCATATGATTCTCTTGGTTGAGAAATTCAACCACCCTTCGTGATAAAACTCTTACCAAACTTGGGCCAAGGGGGACTCTGTCCATCCGATAAGGGGGAATCTCGCCAGCGGTAATAACCATCTCTGCGGGTGCGCGGGCTCCTTGGGAGCACCCGGGGGTCACCTGAAACTGGCCCCCACGTGCAGAGGGCAGGGAGAGACTGAAGAAGGAGGCAGGCCACTCCAGCCGGGCGGGTGGCGGGGTCAACAAGCAAACGGGCCTTACCTACAAGACGCGTCCTGGGCTGCGGCACCCGCCCGCCAGAGCTTAGAGGCTGATGTCGTGGGAGGCCCTCAGCGGGCTCAGCCGTGTACCCTGTGCAGGTGTTTAAAGTATCACCTCACTACCTCAAGGCTGTGTCCTCGGAGCAGCCCTTGGGAGTGACGAGGCAAGTGGAACCCACATTCCGAAGACAGGGGAGGGGGCGAGGAGCCTCCCGCTGCCCAGATCCAGCTCACGGGTCAGCGGGTGGTCACGTCTCCACAGGCACAGCCGTCAGGCGCCTGTTTCCCTCCCCGCCCCGGCAACCTCAGATCCACCTTCTCCCTGCGCAGATTTGCCCGTTCTGGACGTTTCCCACACACAGAGCCACGCGCTCCGGGGCCTTCTGAGCGGCTGTGCTCACTGAGCATCAGGCTTACGATGAACAGCCCCCCTTACAAAGTTCCTCGTGTGGATGCCGTCCGTGTCCCTGGCTTCCGTGGTTCCGAGGGGCTCGCTGGGGAAACGCGCCTCCCGCCGCCCGCCTCGCCGTCTCTGCCCCTCTGTGCCCTGGCGTTGGGTCCGGGAGGATGAGGGAGACAGGCGGTGGCCACCCTCTCATGGGCACCAGCAGGACGCACGCCCACAACCGTCGACCGTTAACTCGAGGTCCCTCCCGGCAGGAGACGTGTGGGCGCCTCACCTCGCCCGCAGCCCCCTGCCCCCCGCCCAGTTCCAGGGTCCCTTCCGGCTGGAAATTCATTTTCGGCGGGGAGCGCACCCGCTGGCCGCAAACACTTAATGCGAACAAACAGGAAGCGTCGCTGGCGTTGGCCTCGGAGCCTGTGCTACTTTCCCGGGCCGCAGCTCAGAGTGCGCTCACATGGCAGGTGACTCTCTGGAGGTCTGGGGCCAGAAATGGAACTGCCCCGAGCGTGGCAAGAAGGCTCCCTCCTGGGCATCTGGGGCTCGTGGCCGCCACCCTCCAGCCCTGTCTCCACTGTCGCCGGGCGCCTCCTCTCCCGCGCCCCCTGTCCCAAACCTCCCCCCTCCCTTGTCCTTTACGGCCGCTGGTCACAGGATGTAGGGTCCACCCTGAATCCAAGATGATCTCACCTCAAGATCCTCAGTTCAGTTACGTCTGCAAAGTCTCACCTTCCAGTGAGGTCACGTTCACAGGTACCCAGGGTTAGGATGTGAACACTATTCAACCCACCATCCTGCTGCGTGGCCCCAGGTTTATTTCTCTTTCTCCTCCAGTCGGAGGTCCTGTGGGAGCCCTTCCGGCCAGGACGCTGAGCTGGCCAACTTCCCCAGCCCAGTCTGGGTGAAAATGCCCAACGTCCTCAGACCTCGCCCTGACTCCAGGTAGGCACAGAGTAAAGATAAAAGACGGATCTAGGCTTCTCCCATCGCGTGAGGACCAATATCACAGCCTCTGCACAGGACCAGCTCAGGCCACCCCTTCCCGCAACTCACCTGCACCCGGGGCTCCTCCTGCCGTCCCAGGCGTCCAGGCGTCCAGGTGCCCAGGAGTCTCAGGTGTCCAGGCTTCCGGGCTTCCAGGTGCCCAGGTGTCCAGGAGTCCCAGGCATCCAGGAGGCAACAGGCCCCGTGTCTGGTGACCGTAGCCCATGGCCGCTCCCGGCGGACCGTGTTCCCGCATCTTGCTCTCGGCACACGCGTGGCCTTTATCCTGATTGGCTGCTGCCGCGCCTTCCCGGGGGGCAGCACGTCTGGTCCGGAGTCTCAGGGCACATTCTGCGCCCCAGCCTGATGCACTGCACGCTCCGCACCGCCTCCTCCTGTGGCCACGGCCCCAGGGGTCTCTGAGAACCAAGCCTCCAGGCCTGTTTTCCCCGTGTGTCCCGCTGAGGCTTCTCTCGTCGGGGCACAGGGGCTCCTGTAGCCGCGGGTCCAGCCTCCCTGCCTGCCTCCTCCCCCACGGGACCCTGTGCCCGCGGGAAGATCTGCGGGGAGCACCGCCGGGGCTTCCCGGGGAGACCCGCTCCTCAGGGAGAAGCTCACACACACGTATGCCAGCGTACGCTCCTGCACGCATGCGCGCACACAAACACACGCACGCTTGCGCACGCAGGCACGCTCACACACGCGCGCGCGCGTATGTCCGTGCGCGCACGCGCACACGCTCGCGCACGCAGGCGCGCGTCACATGCACGCGCGCTCACATGCACGCGCGCTCACATGCACGCACGCTCACACATGCACGCACGCATGCTCACACACGTTAACACACACACGCTCACACACACACATATACACATACAGGCCCACACGCGCGCGCACACACACACACACACACACACACACACTACAATCCCCATGGAAAGTAAGACTCCTGTTCCAGAGAGATGTCCTAGCCTCCCTCCCTGCGGCGACCTGAACCCCAGGTGTGGCTGGGCAGCAAGGGGGGCACGGGCGGTGGGGTCTGTCTTCGGGAGACGCAGTCCCCAGCTGTCTGTGATCCCACCGCCATCCCCACTCTCCCTGCCTGAAGCCGCAGTTTGGTGGACAGCGAGAAGGGGTTCCTGGCCCCGGGGTAGGAGCTGTGCTCCGGAGGGTGACCCGACTGGGCCCTGAGCTGCTGTGATGGCCGCTGGGCCGCCGCTTCTGCGCCCGCCGAGGACACCTGAGTGCCAGGCCTCCGGGGCTGGCCACCAGCATGGCCGAGCCTGGGCCAGGGCCGCGGCCACCTGGACACGGGGCACGAGGTCTGATGGCCCTGCGCCTCGGGGGGCGTCGTGGGGTCCGGGCCTCCGCGCCGGAAGAGCCGCGTAGTCTGACAACTAAAAATGTCACCAGACTCGTGCAACGGCCCGGTTGAGACGTGCGGGCCTGGCAGGCGCCCAGTTGGTCTCTCCCAGGAGCTGTGCGGGCCCAGCGGGGCGATGCAGGGGGCGAGAGGTGGGGATGGGGCCCCAACGGCCAACTCCAGTCACCGCAGGGGCTTCCCCGCCACCTCAGGTGGCGGGGTGTGTCTGACCAGACCCCACCCACTTCCTTCCAAAGGAAGATAAAGGGACTCCCAGGGAGGGCTGTGCGACCATCCATCCAGGTGAGGAGGCTGAGGTCGGACACTCCGGGCTGGCCTTCCAGACCCCGGGGGCTGGCCCTGGTCATCTCACGCGGGCCCTCCCCTCCTTCCCCCACAGATGCTGTGGCTGCTGTTCCTGTCCCTCCCCTGCCTGGGGGCCTCTGTGCCCGAAATCCCAGGTGAGTCCTAACCCGGCACAGTGCCCTCCCCACCCCGGTCCCCGGCCCGCCAGCCCTCTGACCTATGTGAGGACGGCCCAGAAGTCACCTGGGGTCTGCGGGACGGCGCAGCCGCGTCCCCGACCCCTGCCCATTGTTCCCCCAGCGCCTGCCCCCGCGAGGGAGTTGGTGGGCATCGTGGGGGGTCACAGTGCCCCCCAGGGGAAGTGGCCGTGGCAGGTCAGCCTGAGAGTCTACGTTTACCGCTGGGCCTCCTGGGTGCACATCTGCGGGGGCTCCCTCGTCCACCCCCAGTGGGTGCTGACCGCCGCCCACTGCATCGACCGGTGAGTCCGGCTGCGGGCCCAACCCCCCCACACTGGATGGGGGGCGGGGGAAGGGGGCCGACGCAGAGACTGGGGCTCCCTCCGGGTCGTGGCCCTGACCAAGCGGGGCCTGGGGTCCGCCTCCCCCAGGAAAGACGCCGACCCGTCAGCCTACCGGATTCACGCCGGCAACGTGTATCTGTACGGGGGCAGGATGCTGTTGAACGTGAGCCGCGTCATCGTCCACCCCGACTACATTGCTGCCTTTCTGGGGTTTGACCTGGCCCTGCTGAAGCTGGCCACCCCCGTGAGAATGTCCAGCAGGACTCGGCCGGTCACCCTGCCCCTGCAGAGCCTGGATTTGAGCCCGGAGGACGAGTGTTGGCTGACAGGCTGGGGCAGGGGCTTCTACTTCGGTGAGAATGCCTGGGGGGGTCGGGTCCCGGAGGGGAGCCGGCAAGTTCCAGATCTTTCCTGCCGCCGTCTGGGTCTGGGTTGGGCCGCGGGTGGGGGGGAAGGTTCAGGAGTCAGGAATACACGGGGAAGAAGGAAACTCCCTTTCCAGCCACCTGTCTCCCAGGTGCGGGTGGGCAGGTGGCCACGTGGGCCCTGTGACTTTGGGTTTGTGTGAAGGAACCGGGCCTGACGGGTCAAAGAATCTGCCAGATGCGACAGTCGGCCCAGGGCGCCCGGACCCAAACCTGCTCCTCTCAGACTCCCGTGGTTTTGAGACGGCAGAATGACGTTGGAGGTGTGGGTCCGCGAAAACGAAGGACCCGGGTGCCTGGCGTATCGGTGTCCCGGGGCCACCGTATAAAGGACCGCACACGGGGGGACTTCAAATGACAGACATGTATTCTCTCACAGTCTGGGGGCCAGAGTCCAAAATGGAACTGTTGGCAGGGATGGTTCCTTCCAGAAGCCTTAGCAGGGGAGCCCTCCTTGCCTCCCCCTGCTTCCGGCTCATCCTCAGCTGTGCCCACCCCCCTCTGGTCTCTTCACCCGCCTTCTCTGAGGCTCAAATCCCCCTGCCTGTCCTCGCGTGGGGACACCAGCCACTGGACTTAGGGCCCCCCTGCATCCAGTGCGACCTCATTTCCGCTTGATTACGTCCGCAAAGACTATTTCCACGTAAGGTCAAACTCTGAAGGTCGGGGTGAGCGTGAGTTTTTGAGGGACACTCTTCAACCCACTGTGTGTTTATGGAATCTGAGCCCATTCGTGACAGCGGGAGGAGTCGCAGAAGCGGCCCGGGCCACAGTCTGGGGCTCCTCTCTGCGCCCAGCCCTGGCGGTGTGGGCAGCGCCAACTGGTCTGTGGCAATGGGGGGGGGGGGGTGGGCGCGGGGACAGCCGCCTCCGCGCCTCCATTTCCTGACTCCTCCTTTCCACCCCAGAGCCGCTGAGCCCCCCCTACCGCCTGCAGCAGGTGCAAATCCCACTGGAAGAGGAGGGGGCCTGTGAGCAAGGTTACCGGAGGTTCCTGCACACCAGAGCCAATGGCAAGGTCATCCCGGAGGACATGCTGTGTGCCGGCACTCAGGGCCGCGGTCCCTGCATGGTGAGGCGCTCGGGCCGCAGGCCGCGGGTCTCCTCCCGGCCTCGCCCCCCCCCCGACGTGCCGCGTGACCGCCCCCTCTCCCCGCAGGGGGACTCCGGGGGCCCCCTGGTCTGCAAGAAGAAAGGCACGTGGGTCCAGGTGGGCGTGGTCAGCTGGGGCATCGGCTGCTCCATGTACGAGCTGCCCGCCGTCTTCACAAACGTCCAGAGCCACGTGGACTGGATCCGACAGCAGCTGCGGAGGCGCGGGTGAGCCCAGGCTGCAGGTCGGCGCAGGACGGCGCTTCTTCCGCCGCCGCGTCACCTCCCCAGAGCGAGCCTTCCGCGCCACTCCCCTCCCCTCCCTGCGGCTTCAGCCCTCCCCTCCCCTGCCCCTCCCTCGGCCCCATCCTTCCCCGCCAGTGGGGACCGGCAGGGTGGAGGCCCCGACGGGGCTGGTGTGCTTGTCTCATTAAACTGTCTTGGTAAACAGGCTGGTGGCCGAGTGGTCTTTGAGGTGGGTGTGGCTGCAGAGCTGGGGGGCCCAGCCGTCCTGTCTGGGATCCCAGAGTGCTGGCGGGGGAGTGTGGGAAGGCTCGGGCTCGGGCAGGTGGAGGATGGGGGTCCGAGACTCTCCCCCAACCCCGGGCGGCCATCCCCTGTGCCATCCTGCCCGCAGCGCACTCCGTCCTAAAGGAGGGTGTTTGCGAGTCTGCAGAGGGCGGAATCATCCTTGGGATCTCATTCATTCATCCCAGCAATGTCGGGGGGGGGGGCACCGCCCGGGGTTACAGGGGAACCGACCTTGCCTTCCTCCACCTCGGGGTCCGGAGGGGCGTAGATGTGCAGCAAGGACTTGAAATGCAGCGAGGAGGGCCACATGGCCACATAAAGATGCCCAGCGGTGATAGACTTGGGGACACGCAGCGCGCGCGCGGGGGGAGGGTTGGGGCCACAGTCACGGGAGACTCCGGACAAGAGCTGGCACTCGCCAACTCGTCATTGTGGTCACAGCAAATAATTGGAAGCCGCCTAAATGTCTGTCCACGGAGAATTGTTTCCGTAAGTTACCCTAGACCCACACAGCCAATGGTGGCGGGTCGTGAAAAATGATGTCTTTGTCTCCGGATGGGCGGGGCTGAAGGGGACGCCTGCCCAGCGGGCATCCTGGCGGCCCCTCTGGCCGACAGGCGCCCGTGTGTGTGGGAGTGACCGAGGGCGGCCACGGTGGCCACTGCCAGCAGGAGGTCAGCCAGGCTGTCTACTTTCTGATGATTTTTTGTAGCCTGCGTCTTTTACATTATTTTTGTAATTAAAAACAAAGGTACTCTCACGTTGGAGGAAAATGAAGCTTCCTTGTTTTTAGAAGCCACGTCAAAGTGGGTTTTAAGCTCCTATAGCTGGTGGCATGTCGAGGGCTCCATCAAAATGGCCCTGGGCAACCGTCTTCCCAGCCTGGAAGGGCAGGGTCCTTGTCACGAGGGACGCCGGGCTTCGCTGCGTGAGGCCAGATTTGATCCCCTGAAGCGACACTCTCAGTGAGGGCTCCCAGAACAGGCGCGAGGGCCTCTAGGTCTCGCCAAAGCCGGGTCACTCGTGTTTGCTCCGCCGGTTTGTGCCCAAGCACCGGCCCGCCAGCGGGGCCGCGGGAGAAACGTGGCGCTGACGGGCCTTCCCCCTCCAGGCTCCCTCTGAGATGCGGCGCCCATGCCAGGACCCTCTGCTTGGTCTTTTGCCCAACGAAGGGCTTTTGCAACCAGCCTGGGCAGCCACATCCTTTACCCCACGATATCCCTGAACCAGGCGTCTTGTCCACGGTCCTGGACTCGACCTTGTGGCCTCGGTGTTGACGGTTACGCGGCCCCTGGCCACGCGGCCCCCCATCCTTCCTCTGCTTCCATCGCTGAGCCTTCTCTTGGTGGTCCGGTCCCGACCCTATCAAAGCGACCAGGTGTCCTGCCCCCACGGCCCGGTCGCCTAGCCGCCGGAGCCAGGATGGCCAAGGGATGGTGGGCTGAGGCCCGTCTCCTGGAGATGAGGGGCCCGGTCCTCACAACCGATGCAGAAAGCCACATGGTTGGCGCTCGTTCATGGCCCCGGGGGTCACCCCTCACGCTGTGGTGGGGGTCCCTGGGGTGGGCAATGGGCCAGAGGCAGGAGGGCGTGAGGAGGGGCAGTCCTGTCCCCTCGAGAGCGCCCTCCTTCCAGCCCTCCCTTGCCGGCCGTTTTCCCTCGGGGACCCACGTTCTCCCTCTCCTCTGCCCAGACGCTGGAGGCCACGCTTTCTCTGATGGGCTCTGGGTGGCTGACCTCGGGGGCTGGGCTGCTCGGACTCCTGTTCACTCACATCCAGCCATGCTTAGCGTGGGGCTCTCCAGGATGGCGGACCCAGACTTCCCCACCCCAGCTTGCCTCCTGGGGTCCCTTGGGCTCACTGTGTGCACGCCGTTGCCCCGTGCCCACGTGCCCTGGACAAGCAGGGCTGGGCCGGGCCCTCCGGCTCAGGGCCGCTATCGTGGACCTCTGTCCTTCTGTCCCCACTTGGAGGTGGCTCCAGGTCAAGGTGTGCCACCTTCCTGGTCACCTCCCCCAGGTTCCTGGGGCATGAATCACCGTCACCACTGGCCACAGAGGCTCTTCTGAGCTTGGAGCTCAGGGGCCAGGGGCTCTGACAAGGGTTGAGGAAGGGGAGACACGGCTTGCTCCCGATGAGGAAGGGGGGCAGAGGAGCAGGGGCTGTGAGGCCGGGTTTGTCCACTCAGGATGGGGCGGAGGCCCGGGGACGGGGGTGCTGCGCCACGTGCGGGGGTCCCTCCGTGGCCATGACGGCCGGGCCAACGCGGGGGAAGAGACGTGACTGCACTGGCCGGAAGCGGGGCAGGGTGGGTGGACAGCGCCCCGGGCCGGGCCTGCCACGGGCTCTGTGGCCTCTGGTGCTCAGACGTGTGGTGAGAAGCGCAGTCAGCCGGGGGTGGGCGGCCAGGGTGGGAGTCTGGCCTCCCGGGTGTGTGATGGGGAACCGGCTCCCCACCCCCCTGCACACATTCTGCTGATGCTCGGCGGCCTTCTCAGAGGAGCAAAGGCCTCCCTCCTTCTGGAAGCACCCGAGGTAGGAACGGTGGCCGGGGCGGGGGCGTCCTGGGCCCTGGGAGTCCGCCCGCCCTGGGGGAGAAGGTCTGCCCGCTGCGTCGCCACATGCCTGAGGCCTGGGGACCCGTGCTCCGAGCTGGGGTGAGGAGGGGTGCCTCCCCGGCCTCCGGGGATGCAGGAGCCTGCCTTGGGGCGTGCGGGGATCTTCCTCTGCTGGAGACACTGGCGGCGGCCAGTCCGCGTGGCTGAGCGCGGCCGAGTCTCAGGTGGGGCGTGGCCCGGGGATGGCGTATCCAGGTGGCAGCCGCCCCCGGGCTCAGCCTGACACCCGGCTGCCTTTCTTCCCCATCCTCCACCCCCACCCCCCCAAATGGAGCACTGCCCAAGCCGCCCGCCCACTTCCTGTGGCCAAAAGATAAAGGACCTCGGGGGCCCCCAGAGCAGAGACCCGTGGAGCCTGGCAAGGTAGGGGCGCTGTCCCCTCTCACACGGCTGCAGAGGCCCCTGGCCCCCCCGGCCCTGAGCTGTCCCTCCGTGCCCTCTCTCTTTGCAGATGCTGTGGCTGTTGCTTCTGACCCCCTTCTTCTCGGGGACCTGCGTCGCGGGGAGCCCAGGTGAGTCCTGACCCCACGGGGGTCTTCCCTTCCCAGAGGCTCCTGTAACCTTGTCTCCAGTTCCAGGCACTGGTGAGCCTTGGGGCTGCCTGTCCGTGCCCTCGGGGGAGGGCTAGGTGGGGACGGGGCTCGGCCCCGGGCCCGAGGCCCGGCCTCCCTCCCCCCTCATGTTGCTTCCCAGCTTCCCTCCCTGGAAACGAGCTGGTGGGAATCGTCGGGGGCCACAGTGCCCCCCAGGGGAAGTGGCCGTGGCAGGTCAGTCTGAAAGTCTACAAGTATCACTGGGCTTCCTGGGTGCACATCTGCGGGGGCTCCCTCATCCACCCCCAGTGGGTGCTGACCGCCGCCCACTGCATCGCCCGGTGAGTCCCGCTCGCTGCCGTCCAGCTCTGGGCCAATCAGGAGGTGTGGGAATCCGGGCTCCAGGCGGGGCGGAGGGGGCCGCCCTCGAAGGACCCGCCTCCGTGGCTTCTTTGCGACCCCAGGAAGGACGCCGACCCGGCGGCCTACCGCATCCATGCCGGGGACGTGTACCTCTACGGGGGGAGGACGCTGCTGAATGTGACCCGAGTCATCGTCCACCCCGACTACATCAAAGCCGATCTGGGTGCGGACGTGGCCCTGCTCCAGCTGTCACACTCTGTGAAATGCACGGCTAATGTCAGGCCTGTGAAGCTCCCATCGGCCCTGCTTGAAGTCACCCCAGAGGACGAGTGCTGGGTGACCGGCTGGGGCACCGTCATGGTGCACCGTGTGTACGGGGTGGGGGTTGGGAGGGGTTCGGGGCCGCGCGAGGCATTTCCCGACCTGGCCACACAGAGAAGTCCTGGCGGGTGGGCGGCTGCAGGTTCTGGAAAAGAATATCCTTCCGACACCCTCCCCCACCCCACCCCTTGTGCGCCCCAATCGGGAGATCCGACCCCAGAGGCTGGAGGGTCCCTGAAGCACAACTGAGCTCAGGACCCAACACTGTGATGAGGAAATTCATATTCTTAGTTTTTTTCCAACTTAGAGGAAGATATTGGGGGGCGGGCAGAAACCCTCACCCCCGCCCCCCCCCCATTTTCTTTGTGGTCCTTCCAACTAAAGGCAGAATCCACCTTCCGGGTGTTAGGAATTTAGAGGGAGATGGGAACCCTGCACCCTGGGGTCCCCACGGTGGCGATCCGGGTGGGAACGCAGGCTCACGGCCGACAGCGGGGGCCACACTCCAGCCTCCGGTCACGTCTCTCCCCCAGAGTCGCTGCCTCCGCCCTACCGTCTGCAGGAGGTGGCGGTGATCGTGGTGGAGAACGCCGTCTGTGACCAGCAGTACCACAACGCCACCAGGCACCGCCTGGCGGGCAGGAAGATCATCCAGGACGACATGCTGTGTGCGGGGACCGAGGGCCGGGACTCCTGCCAGGTGAGTCCCAGCCCATCCCGGCCCCCACCCCGCGCTGGAGGCCAGCCGGGGCTCAGCGCTGTCTCTCCTTCCTCAGGGCGACTCCGGAGGCCCTCTGGTGTGCAAGACGACGGGTGCTTGGCACTTGGTGGGAGTGGTCAGCTGGGGCGACAGCTGTGCCGTGAGAAACCGTCCCGGGGTCTACGCTCGCGTCCAGACGTACGTGCCCTGGATCACGCGGCAAATCGGGAGGGGCCTCTGACCAGGGCCTGCTGGCCGTCCGCCCGGCTGGGCCCGGAGGAGCGACGCCTTCCTCCCCCCAGAGCCTGCTGCTTCAGCCTCTGCGCCCCCGTCCCTGGCCTGGGCTCCGCCTTCGCTTCTGGCCTCCTCAGTGTCCGCGACTTCCCTGACTGCTGGGGGAAGGAGCAAGAAGATGCCAGGGGGCGGGCGGGACGTCCCTGGGGCCCAGGGTGCCTCGCTGTGCTGTCTGTCAAATTAAAGAGCTTGAGGAATGACCAGAGTGCGGTCAGTCTTTGTGGAGTGGGCCCTCCGTGGGAGCGTGTCGGCCAGCCCCGAGGTACAGGGGGCCGCGCTGGGGCTGGTGTCCTGCCACGCTTGGCAAGGGAGAGTGAGGGTCTCAGGGTTGGCTCCACTCTGCGGCCACAGCCCCCAGCTCTGTCCTGCACCAGAGGCCACCACGTGGTCCCAACCTTGCATCTGTCCCTCCTTCCATCCCCCCATCCTTCCGACCATCCCTCCATCCCACTTCTCTCGTAAGGCAAGATCTGTTCTCAGAATTAACCACTTGCCATGCAAAAGTGACCTGGGTATGATGCCAATATGCCCTCCCCTTTAGGGACGTGCTTGCCCATCTGGGTACCTTCCGGTGAGGGTCTTCGCTAGCTCCCCAGGGGGAGTTGGGTATGAGCTCCAGGTGCTGGGCAGCAGCCGGGGAGAAATGCCCCGTTGGCACCCGGGTGAGGGGCTGGAGGCCACGGTGCCCCAGGGCCATGATGTGTGTGCGCTGCAGGGTTAGGGGGTGCCCTGAGCCCATGTGCCCCGCCAGGGTGGGGCAGGGAGGGCCCATTCACCTGCTGTGCAGGTGGGAGGAGGGAGGAGGGAGGAGGGAGGAGCTGAGGGGCAGGCTCCGTGGCAGGCCCCACCTGCTCCTTCTGGGCACCTGCAGCTATGGCTGTCCCCACCTTTTCTGCCCCGTGGATGCTGCCCCCTGGCACTAAGTGGCCGGCTCTGGGCCGCACAGGCCACGGCAGGACCAGGGCGGCCCCAGGTGGCCTGTCCGTAAACCCACGTTTGGTTTTCCCTGTCACCCGGACAGGGGTGGGGATGGGTGTCCCCCACCTCCAGGAAGCCCTCCCCGGTTCCCGGGGGCACACTGGCTCGTCTCCTCTGTCCTCCAAGTGTCGGGTCTTCGGGGCCGCCCCAGAGGGTCCCAGCTCGAGGCCCAGAGTGAGCCAGGAGACAGGCCCTCGTGACAGGCGTCTGTGCCAGTCCACGCTGCCCACGTCCCTGCCCCCGCACCCATCTCAGGGTCCCGGGGTCTTCACCGCAGATCAGATGGGCACAGCCCCCAGCTGCCCAGCTCAGAGCAGGCGCTTCCTAAACGTCCGGCTTGTGGCCAGGGCCTGATGACAGAGCCGATTAGGGGCCCTGGGAGGGGGCTGGACTTGTCTGCACCCGGCCCCGGCTTGAGACAGAAACTCTGAGGGCCACCTGTGCCCCCCGCCAAATGTCTCTGGACACTGTGCCGTTTCTGCCCCCTATTTGACAAACTGAGGCACAGGGAGGGGGGTCCTGTCCCTAGGTGCCTTCCTTCTCTGGCCCCGGGGATGACCTCCCAGCCTGCTGGGGTCTCTGGTTGCCCAGGGGACATGGGTCATGTGGGCCCACGTGGTGGCCTCCACAGGGGGACCCCTCCTCCTTGCCCCCACCCCCACACTAGTCGCTGACTCGGCTCTGGCTGCCCTCGCCCTGACCTTTCCTGATCTGGGCTGTGTGGGTTTGGTTTCCAGGCACACAGGAACCCCCCACCCCTGCCCTGCCCGAGGTGCCCTTCATCTCTGATCTGCAGCTCTGGGCGTGAAGGAGCCTCGTCCTGTCTTTCCGCCCTCACCCTGTCCCCTCGCAGCCTTTCCTTGCAAGACGCCCCTCCCTCCACACCTATCCGGCCCGAGGCCTACCCAGGCCTCAGAAAGTTCTAGAACTCATCACCCCAACAACGGACAGTGACAACCCCTGGGTGGGATGAGGGAAGGAGGAAGGAGGACGGATTTCTTGGTTGTTCTCTTTTTTATCCTAGTACATCCATATCCGCCAAGAGTTTCCAGGGGGCACGTACCACACTTGTCATAAAAATAACTTCCAGGTTAAGAAGGTGCGGCCTCCCTGTCCCCCCTGTGCCGAGGTCTCACGTCACATGGCAGCCGAGGGGGTCTGATGGGCAGAGCCGGGGCCCGGTGTCCCGACGCCCCTCTGGCCCCCGCCCTCGCTGGGCCCCTTCCCTGAGGGCTCGATACGCACCAGGGGAAGGTCCCGCCTCAGTTCTTCCACCGCCCCCCTCGATGTGAGGTCAGTTCTAGAAGGAGTAGAGCGCACGTGTGCGAACAACCGAGAAATCTTCAGTCTACACGCACAAACACCTCCGACCGTGAAAAGGTTATGCCCAGAATTCGTGATCCCCAAAGACCACCAGGGAGCCGAGTCCGATGTAAAAGCAAAGAGCCTTTTTTCGAGCTAGCTTGAGCTCAATCCCCTACCTGCACTGACCCAGTAGTGAGATACCGGAGAGAGAGCGAGTTTCAAAAGGACAAAGGTTTTACTGGGGCCTAGGGGCCCTTGGTGAGGTAATGGCTGTGGCCTCAGCCCATTGGCTGGGGAAGGGTCCGAGTCCTGGTAGGCAGGTGAGCTGGAGGTCACTCAAGGGGAGGAGGCGTGGTCAAGGTGAAGGACACAGAACAAGATGGAGTTGGCCGGCGTAGGCCCTTTCATTCCTCCCTTGTCATGTAGCTTATGGACCCAATCATGGGACCGGCTGCATTTATGGTGACAAGGGGAATAGAGTTTGGAGGTTTACACAAAGTTCTGGGAACCAAGTGTCCCTGGGGTGGCTCTGGGAGGTCTGATTAAGTACTGTCCCCGAGCTGGTGTCTATGATCTGCCAGGTGATGTTTTGGGGGCGTGGGGACTCCCGGCAGCATGAGCAATGACATGCAGAGTTAATAGAGTTACGAATATTCGGTGGGTGAGCTTGAGCGGGTTGTGTTGGTCCCGACTGACGGCTCATCGCGTGACAAAGTCCTTCCGGATCGAGCAGGGGTCCACTGGCCGAATGTGGGTGTGATGGACCCAGGTCGCGATGCCATCTACTTTGAGAGCGGTGGGGGTTGTCAGCACCACGATGTAGGCTCCTTTCTGGTGCGGCTCGAGGGTCTCTCGGTGGTGCCTCTTAATGTAGACCCAGTCTCCTGGCCTGTACTGATGAGGTGTCGGGGTCGGGCCAGCCTCGTAGATGGCACGGAGGCACGGCCAAATGTCCTCGTGCGCCCTTTGGAGCCCTATCAAGGAAAGAAAAAGTTCTTGATCTTTAAACTAAAGGTTGGGAATACTAGGGGGTGGCCTGCTAAACATGATCTCGTAGGGAGTAAAACCCAGTGTCAGGAGTGTTCCTAACCCGGTAAAGGGCGTACGGTAGGAGAGTCACCCAGTCCCCGCCAGTCTCCATGGTTAGTTTGGTAAGGGTCTCTTTTAGGGTTCTATTCATTCTTTCTTCCTGTCCTGAGCTCTGGGGCCTATAAGCACAATGTAATTTCCAGTTTGCCCCCACCGCCTTGGCTACTGCCTGGGTTACCTGCGAGATAAAAGCTGGTCCATTGTCTGATCCTACCATGGCAGGAAAACCAGGCCTGGGTAAGATGTCTTCTAGTAGCTTCTTAGCCACCGTCTGAGCCGTTTCATGCTTGGTTGGGTATGCCTCCACCCAGCCAGAGAAGGTGTCCGTAAATACTAAAAGATATTTATAACCGTACTTTCCTGGTTTGACTTCAGTGAAGTCGACCTCCCATTGGGCTCCCGGTCTGGTGCCTCTGAGCCTGGTTCCTTTTTTATTTGATGTGGCTCTCGCGTTGGTGAGTTGGCAGGTCTTGCAGGCAGATACAACTTGCTCTATTTTGGTGTCCTGTTGGTGAATCTTGATTCCGGCATGTCGGATTAAGTCTTTTAATTTTCGGGCCCCCACGTGAGTAGACCGATGCATGTGCTCTAATATTGAGACTCCGAGCCCGTCTGGCAGCATGAGCTCCTTGTTAGGTGTATACCACCATCCCTTTACCTCCTGGGCCACGGGGAGTTTCTTGATCCGCTGTAACTCCTCCTGGAGTATTTGGGCTGGTCTGGTAAAACTGGGTCTCCCCAGTCCGGTAGTTGTTAAGCCGTTTTCCAGCTCCCACCGTTAGTGCCTTGGTGAGGGCGACGAGCTCTGCTCGCTGGGCTGACGTTCCGGAGGGTAGAGCCTCCGCCCATACGGTGTCCGTTTCGGTGACCACCGCTGCACCCGCATACCTGTGTCCGTCCCGCACAAAGCTGCTGCCATCAGTGAACCAAGTAGCCTCGGCATCGGGGAGGAGCCGGTCGGTCAGGTCCGTCCGGAATCCATGTACTTGTTCCAGGATTCCCGCACAGTCATGTAGGGGAGCACCTAGGTCAGGGTCGGGCAGCAGGGTGGCAGGATTGAGGGCTGCACTGGGGTGGAACCGCTCTCGTGGAGGGCTGAGTAGGAGGCTCTGGTAATGAGTCATACGTGTATTGCTCAGCCATCTATCAGGAGGCTGCTTCACGACCCCTTCAGTGGCGTGTGGGTCGTGATCCAGATCTCCTGTCCTAGGGTCAGTTTGTCTGCGTCCTTGACAAGGAGTGCTGTCGCCGCAATAATTCTTAGGCATGGCGGCCAGCCGGCAGCCACTGGGTGTAGTTTCTTGGACAGGTAAGCCACCGGGTGGTTCCAGGGGCCTAAGGCTTGAGTTAGAACCCCTTTTGCTATTCCCTTATGTTCGTCTACAAAGAGGTGGAAGGGCTTCGTAATGTGTGGTAGGCCCAGGGCTGGGGCACTTAGGAGGGCCCTTTTTAACTGATTAAAGGCAGTTTCTTCCTTTTCAGCCCATTTAAATGTTTTCCCCTCTTTGGTAGCTTCATATAGGGGCCCGGCGATCTCAGCAAAACCCTCTCGCTTCATATCTGAGCCTTCTTCGCGGATGCCCGGTACCCTAAGGCCCCCAGGGTAGCCAGCAGGTCCTGGGTCCCTCGCTCACAGTCTTTGGCTTTGTCGGCAGCAATCAGGGTGTCATCTATGTACTGTAGGAGGGCGAGGCCAGGGTGCTCCCTTCTGTACTCACCCAGGTCCTCGTGTAGTGCCTCGTCGAAGATGGTGGGCGAAGTTTTGAATCCCTGAGGTAGCCGTGTCCAGGTGAGTTGCCCACTGTAGCCCTCCTCCGGATCATGCCACTCGAAGGCGAACAAGGGTTGGCTCTGGGGTGCCAGCGGCAGACTGAAGAAGGCGTCCTTTCAATCTAGTACCGTATACCAGACCCTGGAGGGCGCCAAGGAGCTCAAGAGAGTATATGGGTTGGGAACAGTTGGGTGTATGTCCCTGACCCTCTTATTTACTTCCCGGAGGTCTTGTACTGGTCGGTAGTCATTTGTGTGAGGCTTTTTGACCGGCAGTAGGGGGGTGTTCCAGGGAGACTGGCAAGGAAGTAGTACCTCTAGGCTTCATAGTCTCCGGATGTGTGGCTGGAGCCCCTTCCGGGCCTCCTGAGACATGGGGTATTGTTTGATCCTTACTGGACTCTCTCCTGGCTTGAGCTCTACCAGGACCGGGGTCCTGTCAGTGGCTAGTCCTATCCGCCCCCCGCCCCGTCTCTGCCCAAACGAAGGGGAATTCTTGGAGCCATCTGTCTATATTATCCTCTCTCGGGAGCGCCTCCTGGTGGAGGCGGTATTCATCCTCCAGTTTCATGGTCAGGACCTGGATGGGGTGACCCTTGCCATCGGTGACCTGAGGCCCCCCTTGTCTGAAAGTTATCTGAGCTCCAATCTTGGTCAGTAGTCCCGTCCTAACAGCGGGTAGGGGCATTCTGGTATTACCATAAAGGAGTGGGATACCCGGCCCGGCCCCAAATCTACCGTTTTTCGGGTAGTCCATGAATACTGGCTCATACCAGTTGCCCCTTGGACCCAGGACTTCTTGCTGGCTAGTTTTCCTTGTGGGGTGCAGAGGACCGAATGTTGTGCTCTGGTGTCGACAAGGAAGTCAACAGGGGTCCCCTTCACTTTCAGAGGTACCCTGGGTTCGGGGAGAGGGTCCGAACCCCGACTCCCCTAATCAGTTCATCTAGCTCTAGGACGTTTACTTGATCAGTCTTGCCTCCCTTCCCGCCGGCCCTTTTCGGACAATCTCGGGCCCAATGCCCCATCTCCTTGCAGTATGCGCACTGTTCCTTCTGCAGCCTCTGCTTCCCCCCCTTGGTGTTTCCTTTACCTTTTCTTGCATCGTCTGCCAGCTGCCGGAGATGGCGGTCTCGTTCCTCGGGGGAGTCAGCGGTGGTAGCTAGTAGTATTCTGGCCAGGTCTCGTGTCTGCTTCCTGCTGGCAGCCGCCATGGCGCGAGCCTGCTTGTCCCAGGAGGCTCCCGGTTGTTATATACCTTTTCGGCTACCACCAGTAAGTCCTGCAGACTTTTTCTCCTAGTCTATCTATTTTCTGTAATCTTCTCCTAATGTCTATGGCCGATTGGTTTACAAAGGCCATGATAACAGCTGCCTTGCTTTCCGGAGCCTCTGGATCCATGGGGGTATAGGTACGGAATGCCTCCATGATCCGTTCTAAAACGGCAGCCGGAGATTCATCTTTTCCCTGTTGTACATTTCCTACCTTGGCCAAATTGGTTGGCTTTCTAGCAGTCATTCGGAGACCCCCCATTAGAGTCTGGCGGTAGACCCGGAGCCTCTCCTTAGCTTCTGCCGTGTTGAAATCCCACTGGGGCCGAGTTAAGGGGGGGAAGGAGGCATCTATCTGAGCCTGGTTGGTGGTGGGATTCCCATCTGTGCCCGGAACTAGTTTTCGGGCCTCATTGAGGATTCTTTCTCTTTCTTCAGTCGTGACAGGACCTGCAAAAGCTGCTGGCAATCGTCCCACGTGGGCTGATGGGTAAAAAGAACAGAGTCTAATAAATCAATAAGCCCTGCCGGTTTCTCGGAAAACGGAGGATTCGGAGCTTTCCAATTGTAGAGGTCACTAGTGGCCAAAGGCCACTAGTGACGGGGCCGATTCCCCTCCGCGTCTGGGGGTCCGGTGGCTCGCAGGGGCAGAATAGTGGAGTTGGCGGCGGAGGCGGATTGCTCCCTCTGAGCCCTTTGTCTGGTAAGGGGTGGGCTTCCCACTGGAGTGTTTCCACCTCCCGTTCTCGGAACAGCGTCTGCCTCCCCCGGAGGGGGAGGATGGTGTTCTTCTGGCACCCTAGGGTGGTGATACAGGGGAGGAAAAATTAAGTCTTCTTCAGTCCCTCCCTGCAAAGCAAGAATGGGTTTTGGCTCCAGAGGGAGTGGGGCTAGGAAGGGCTTAAGCCAAGAGGGTGGGCAGAGGGGTAGTGAGTCTGTTCCATAAGGTCCGTCCAGTAAGTCCACAGAACAAAACAGAGAAACACAGAAGCAGACCAACAGAGGGCCCTTAGAAAGACTTCCAACTCCACGGAAGCAAAGCTGAAAGCTAGCTTAGACCTTTGAGGGGACTCCACATCCCTCCAAAACCGAGAGCTAGACGACGGCCTCACGCCGACCAGCGGGGGAGACCCGCCTCGTCTCAGACCTTTGAGGGGATTGCACGTCCCCCCAAAACAGATGAGGGGATTCCACGTCCCTCCAGAAGGGAGAATCGGAACGTCTTCCGAAACTCCCGGCCCGTGGTCCTCCAGTGCGTCCACGTAGACCGCGTCGGGCACTACCAGAATTCCACAAATGAGCTCACACAGAAAAGACGGAACAAAGAGACACTAACCGTGGCCAGTCAGTCTCTCCGGGTCGGGGGTCCCTCGGGGGTCTTGGGGATCCCGGACGAGCCCCCAAATGTTATGCCCAGAATTCGTGATCCCCAAAGACCACCAGGGAGCTGAGTCCGATGTAAAAGCAAAAGAGCCTTTATTCGAGCTAGCTTGAGCTCAATCCCCTACCTGCCCTGACGCAGCGGTGAGATACCGGGGAGAGAGAGCGAGTTTCAAAAGGACAAAGGTTTTACTGGGGCCTAGGGGCAGTTGGTGAGGTAATGGCTGTGGCCTCAGCCGATTGGCTGCGGAAGGGTCCGAGTCCTGTTAGGCAGGGGAGGGGGGGTGGTGGTTACTCAAGGGGAAGAGGCGTGGTCAAGGTGAAGGACACAGAACAAGATGGAGTCGGCCGGCGTAGGCCCGTCCTTTCAAAAAGCACACAAAACGGCTTGCGGCAACTGTGAACAACAGAGTGTTGATGCATCTGGCTGAAAATCTCCCAATGAGGAGAAGAAGGCCAGAACTCTGACGAAGAGGCACCGGGCCGCCAGAGGAGACACCCCCCGGGCGGCGCAGGGGGTCCGAGTGCGGCCAGAAACGAGACGGGTGCGGGTCTCGAGCCGACACGGCAGAAGGACGCTGTTTGCTAGAAGACCTTCAAAAATTAAGGATCTCGGGGCCCCCGGCTGGCTCAGTCAGTGGGGGGTGCGACTCTTACCCTCAGGGGCCTGAGTTCGAGCCCCACGTTGGGCATGGAGCCTACTTAAAGATAGAAAAAAATGAAAAGGACGTTAAAACTTGAGGGTCTGTTGGGTCTTTTCCCCTTAACGTGGTTGTATTACGTCTTCTTTAAAAACTTTTACTGTTTCTGTATTCATTTTGAGGGAGACAAAGAGACAGCACGAAGGGGCGGGGCAGAGAGACAGAAAGAGAGAGAGAATCCCAAGCAGGGTCCGCAGAGGCCGACACGCCCAGAGGCCGACGCGGGGCTCCATCCCACTAACCGCGAGACCGTGACCCGAGCTGAATCGAGAGTTTGACGTTGCAACAGGGGAACGGAGACCCCGTCCTGAGTAAGGCAGGGACAAGCAGGGGTGTATGGCCAGGGGCAGGGGTTTCTGAACGGGCATTCGCTAAGAGGGGGCATCTGGGGACTCGTGCCAGGACCAGCCCACAGGGCCTCTGCTGTGGGCTGTGGGGAGTAAGGGGGGGGGGTGAGGCGGGGGTGGGGTCAGGGGTTTTCATCCCAGGTGGAGCCTGATGAGGTGCCAAGGGCACATAAAAGCCTTGAGGGCAGCGAGAGAGAGGTCTCCTGGTCCTAAAGTCTGTCAACTTGAACAGTTGAGCAGACGCCAGGTTTTTTTCCAGCAACAAGTGGAATTAGACAGTCCATGTCAGGACAGAGAAGACAGAGAACTTCCACTGCTTAAAAGGAGTTTTTGGCAGCGGCTTGGGAATATTCCTGAAAGCCTCCATCCTGAGGGAGACCAACAAGAGACCGCTGGCTCTAACCACCATAATCATTGACCCAGGAAACGAATGAGGGAGTAACTCCCCCATACAGTTACAGTAACCCGAATGTATTAGGAAAAACAGTAAAAGGGTGTTAGATTCCCCTTTGTTAGGGATGGCCTGTGTCTTTTTGTTTCCCCAGCACCCTGGGTTAGGTTTTGGAACACTTTGTATATATTGCTCAGGGTTGTCTGCAACTGTGCTCAGGTCCTTTTGTTTGCTTAGAATATTGCAACGAAAATGGACCCTTCATGGGACCAAATTCACCATGAAGCATTTTAGTCAATAGATACATTGAATGTGCCTTCCTTTCGAGGGGAAGATATTTCATCTCTGACAATCCTGGATAAGGAGGGCATGAGGGTCTCACAGGTGGGTTCTCCTGAGAAGAGCCCTCAGAGGGAAGTCTGCAAGAACTTGCTTTTCTCAGTGCCTTTAAGGGCCAGAAGGTTGGCACCTAACTTATAAGTCTTACATAAGGTCATTTTGACCATTTACCCTCTCTTTAACAATATAGATCTAACTTTAAGATAGTACTGATTGAGTGCCTCCCTCAGGAGACCCGGAATCTCTATTCGACAAGAGGATCCTTTGAAGGATTTTCTTTTTCTTTTTTTTTAATTTTTTTTTAACGTTTATTTATTTTTGGGACAGAGAGAGACAGAGCATGAATGGGGGAGGAGCAGAGAAAGAGGGAGACACAGAATCGGAAACAGGCTCCAGGCTCTGAGCCATCAACACAGAGCCCGACGCGGGGCTCGAACTCACAGACCGCGAGATCGTGACCTGGCTGAAGTCAGACGCTCAACCGACTGCGCCACCCAGGCGCCCCTGAAGGATTTTCTAAAATAGTGTGCAGATACTCTGAACTTGAGATCCACGACCTACAATTTGACAACAGTAACCAAAATAGCGAAAAGGGGAAACAGATGATCCTCTCGCACCTTTTCTGTGCCGTGTCTGTGCTGGTCCTATAGCTGAGTCTGGAGGTACTGATCATTTATTCCTATTGGATCAGCTCCCATCCTCGTTATGGGCAAAATCTTCAACTGATCTTGGCAGAATCCACAGTGTACCTCCCGTCAAGATTCAAGTTGACCTTGCAAAACTTCTCCCTAGAGTTAATATCTTTTCAATTACGAAGGCCTTCAAGGCATCCACACCATAATAGAATGTTACAAGGCTCATGGCCTCATGATGCCCTGCAGTAGTCCAGATAACACCTCTATTATACCTGTGAGAAAACCCGACTGCTGAGGATAGTATTTTGTCCAGGACTTCCGAGAAATCAATAGCGCTGTAATCCCTCGACATCCCCTTCTTCCCAAACCTCACACTCTACCAACATCCACTCTTCCTGAAAGCAAAGTTTTCACTCTACACGACCCATGTGGTGTAGTTTTTAGCATTAGAGTTGATAAGGATAGTCAGTATCTTTTTACCGTCACACGCAGCGAATGACAATACATCTGGACCGCAACCTCCCTGGGTTTCACAGAGTGCTTCACGTTTCCCACAAACCTTAAAGGCTGATTTGGATGATGGAAAGTGTTTCTGCAGGCTCGACTTTGTTACAATTTGTAGATGATTTGCTTCTCTGCTCCCCTGCTCGTGCCTCTTCACATGAAGACAGCACCCCCCTGGGAAAACTTCTGGTTTGAAAATGCCCATAAAGTCTCCAAAGAAAAACTACAGTTTGCTCAATCTCAGGTTAGGTATTTAGCTCACCTGTTCTCAGAACAAGGCCCACATCTAGATCCAGGCACTCTCGAGGCATCCACAATCTCTCACAACTTAAATCTAAGAGCCAATTACAAGGCTCTCTTGGACTGACTGTCTACTCTCAAAACTGAATTCCAAACTTCTCTCTTCAGGCTCAGCTCAATGCAGGCTTTCAGACTCCTGGGAAATATCTGAAAAAGTAAAAAAAAAATGTAGTCATTAGTTCAAAAGCAACACTAGCGTAGACACAAAGGGATCGTGATGAAAGGCTTAGGGAGAAAACATATGATTTCATGGTGCTGTACCCATGGTCCTGTACCCTCATGTCTCATCAAATTATACCCTTTAACTTGAGGCTTTGTTGTATGTAAATTTTACCCCATTAAAGAGAGTTTCCAAACATAAAATACTAGAAGCAAACGTTGGAAAGTTCCTTTCAAATCCTGAAGTGCATGGGTGATATGAGTCTGTCTGCCCATGTCTCAAAAATCCACAATAATAAGAAATTAAAAAAAAATAATAACAGCAGAGTAAGCAGATCCTGAGCGCACCCTGTCCCATGTGTTCAACTACATAATATCCACATCCAAGTCCATGAACCAGAGAGTGATCCAAAGACTGGCAGAAGAAACTCCACACCTAAATAGAGAGAAGCTGCATCAGAAAGGTTAGGAAGGTCAGAAAGGTGGGGGCTGGCTGCCTGCAGAATGGGCAGAGAAAGTGAGCCCTCACGCCAGGGAGCTCACCCAGTGAAGACTAATCTCCATAACATTTGGCATTAAAACCCAGAGGGGCTGAATTCCCTTGAATTTAGATCCTGGAGCTTTGGAGGTCAGCTGACCCAGCACTGGGTGATCCAGGAGGATGAGTGTTAGCCAGGTCCCTGCCTGTGTAGACAGGCAACGTCAACGTGGCATTTTCCACAATGCCGAGGGAACAGGAGACGGATGTATTCATGCTGATTCCTGAGTGTGTTGGAGGACTTCTCCAACAACGAGGGAGTTCACAGGCACCATTCTTCTCCCCCAGCCTCCCAGAATAAGCATAGAAGCACCCACCAGAGACGGAGGCTGCACAGACACTTGCTACCTAACCCGTTAGGCAGCGCGCCAGTCCCAAGGGTTCACAGGGGGACTCACCACACCAAGTCTGCTGGTCTCATGTCAAACATTCTTAAAACCACAAGGGCACCCTGTCCGACAAGCTGCACGCACAGCTGCCACAGCACGCTGTTCACATCTGCACCTCACCCAGCTGGGCACATCCAGGCACCCTCATCTGTCTCACCCAGCCACATGTCCCCAGGCACAGACATGCTCTGTGCATATCCACACGCCCCTAGCTTCCACCGCTGGTTCACAGCCCGGAGCCACCAAAGGACATCGGGAAACCTGGCATAGGACTAGTAGCCCTGTGCAATTTTCCTAACACTCCTGCCCTGTACCCAAGTTACCCATGGGCATACCATCCCACAGCAGGCCTGCCTGGGTCCCACTGACACCACTGAGTGTAAGCACAGCCCACAACAGGCATGCAATCACTGCAGACATCTACACTGAAAGGGAAAGTAACCCAGACACAACAGCATGGAGTGAGCAATACCCATGCGATATCCTCCCGAAGGTCCAGGTCCTATAAACGGAGACGTGCACTACTGAGGACTCTAGGACCTCTTTTTCAGACCGTTGTTAATTTCAAGATCAGAAGGCACAGCTGACTTTCTTAGCACAGAGAAACAGACCCAGAGAGACAGACAAAATGGACACACAGAGATGTTTATCCACAATGAAAGACCTAGTCAAAGTCACAGCCAGAGATCTAAGCCAAAGAGATAGAAATAACATACCTGATACTGAATTGAAAGCAATGATCACAAGGATACTCACTGGAGTTGTGAAATGAGTAGAAGAGTGAGACCCCTGACATGGAGAGAAGAAATAACACAGTACACATTGAGGACACAATAAAGGAGAAACACGCTAGCTGGAATGAACAGAAGGATGGAAGAAGCAGGCGAACAAACTAGTGACCTCGAAGACTGAGTGATGGAAATTAATCACACTGAACCAAGGCGACCACAGGATTCTGCAACGTGAGATGAGACTAAGGGAACTCAGTGACTACAGGAAAGATAATAATATTATATTGTAGGACTCCCAGAAGGAAGAGAATTTGGGGCCGAAAATTTATTTGAGCAAATAATAGCTGAAAACGTCCCTAATTGGGGGAGGGAAACACACATCCACATCCAGGAGACTGGAGAACTCCCATCAACATCAACAAAATCAGGCCAACACACAAACATATTGTAACCAAACTTGCAAATTACAGTGACAGTAAAGAAAAACTCTTAAAAGCAGCAAGACAGAAGACCTTAACTCAGAAGGGAAGACCCATAAGGCGAGCTACCCGATTTCTGAACAGAAACTCGACAAGCCAGAAGCTAGCGACATCACATATTCAAAGTGCTGAATGGAAAAATCAGCAGCCAACAATATTCGATCCAGCAAGGCTATCCTTCAGAATGGAAGGAGACACAGACTTTCCCAAACAAAAACTAAAGGAGTTTGTACCACTAAACTCGTCCTGCAAGAAATATTAAGAGGGATTCTTCGAGTGGAAAGGAGAGACCAACAGTGACAGTTTAGAGACAGAAGACACAAATCAAGTAAAAAATGAATATGTCTGCAAAACAAATCAGTTAAGGAACCCAGAGAAATGGATTTGAATTGTAATAACGTCTACCAAAAACCTAGGGAGGAGAAAATAATGGGTGCGAAGGTAAATGACCATCAACTTAATACGAACTGCTAAATGCAGAAGAGGTTATATAAACACCTGACAGTGACCATATGCTAAAACCAACCATAAATATGCTAAGAACCGAGATAAGGAAATCAAACTATATCACTAAAGAAAATACGCAAAACGTGAAAGAAAGGCAAGAAAGGATCAGAGAAAATCATTAGAAACCACAGCCAAACAGGCAATAAAATGGCAATACGTACATATGTATCAATCATTACTTTGAAGGTAAATGGAGTGAATGCTCCAATCTAGAGACGCAGGGTATAAGCATGGATGAAAAAACAAAACCGATTTGTATGCCTATAAGGCACCCACTCTACACCTCAAGAATGATAGTGAGAGGATAGAGACACATTGCACACATTAATGTCAAATGAAACCTGGAGTAGCAACACTTGTATCAGAAAAAAATACACTTAAAAAAAGTACATAACAAGAGACAGAGGAGGACACTGTATAACAGTAAAGGGTACAACCCCAAAAGAAGATATGACAAGTGTAAATGCATCCCACAATTCGGTGGGATTTATTCCCAAGCTGCCAAGGTGGTTCAATATTTGCCTATCAACCAATGTGACACAATACGTCAACAGGAGAAAGGATAAGGACCACACGATCGGGGCACCTTGGTGGCTCAATCCTTTAACAGTCTGACATCAGCTCAGGTCATGACTTCATAATTCGTGAGTTGGAGTCCCGTGTCAGACTCTGTGCTGAAAGCTCAGAGCCAAGAGCCTCCTTCGAATTCTGGGTCTCCCTCTCTCTCTGCCCCTCCCCTGCTTACGCTCTGTCTCTCTCAAGATTAATAAACTTTAAAGGAAAAGAACCATATGGTTATTTCAATACACGCAGAAAGGAGCATTTGACAAAGTACAACATCCACTCAGGATTATAACCCCCTAAAGTAGGTTTACAGGGAACATACATCAACCTAATAAAGGTTATCTATGAAAACCCTGCAGTTATAATCCACCTCAATGGGGAAAATCTGAGACGTTTTCCTGTAAGGTCAGGAAGAAGACAAGGATGTTTACTCTTACCACTTTTAATAAATTACTGGAAGTCCTAGCCACAGCCAGCAGACAAACGAAATGGAACTAAACTGAAATAAAATAAAATAAATAAAATAAAATAAAATAAAATAAAATAAAATAAATAAATAAAATAGAATAGAATAGAATAGAATAAAATAAAATAAAATAAAATAAATAAAATAAATAAAAAAATAAAATAAATAAAATAAAATAAAATAAAGTAAATAAAATAAAATAAATAAAATAAAATAAATACAACAAATAAAATAAAATAAAACAAATAAAATAAAATAAAATAAAATAAATAAAATAAAATAAAATAAATGAAATAAATAAAATAGAATAGAATAGAATAAAATAAAATAAATAAAATAAAATAAAATAAATAAAATAAAATAAATAATATAAATAAAATAAAATAAATAAAATTAAAAAAATAAAATAAATAAAATAAATAAAATAAAATAAATAAAATAAGATAAATAAAATAAAATAAATAAAATAAAATAAATAAAAAATAGAATAGAATAAAATAAAATAAAATAAAATAAATAAAATAAATAAAATAAAATAGAATAAAATAAAATAAAATAAATTAAAATATATAAAGTAAATAAAATAAAATAGAATAGAAAAGAATAGAATAAAATAAAATAAAATAAATAAAATAAAAAAAATAAAATAGAATAGAATAAAAAAAATAAGATAAATAAAATAAAATAAAAAGAATAAAATAAAATAAAATAAATAAAATAAAATAAAATAGAATAAAATAAAATAAAATAAATAAAATAAAATAAAATAGAATAGAATAGAATAAAATAAAATAAATAAATAAAATAAAATAAATAAAATAAAATAAGATAAAATATAAAACAACTCCAAATCTGGAGGAAGTGAAACTTTCATACTTTGCCGCTTACATGACACTATATAGAAAACCCTAAAGAATCCACCCAATAACTGCTAGAACTGATAAATGAATTCAGCAATGTCACAGGATACAAATCACTGTGCAGAAATCTGTTGTATTTGGAGAAAACAATACTGAAGCAGTAGAAATAGAAATTAAGAACACAGTCCTATTTACACTTGTGCACCAGATAATAAGATGCCTATGAATAAATCTAACCAAAGTGGTGAGTGACCTATACTCTGAAAAGTATAAAACAGTGAAGAAATTCAAGATGACACAAAGACATGGAAGGACATTCCATACTCATGGGTCGGAAGTACAAATACAGTGAAAATGTCTCTACTTCCCAAAGCAATGGACACAATTAATGCAATTTCCATCAAAATACCAACAACATTTTTCACAGAACTAGAACAGTCCTAAAATGTGTATGGAACCACAAAAGACCCCAATCTTCAGAGTGAACAACCTTCATGTGAAGTGGTAATTATGGATGGAACTATGCCTCTGGACCTTCTGCTCCACAACACGGTAACTCTGGCCTAAGCATTTGAACAAACGGTAGACATATCCCAACCCGGGATCATTCTACAAAATACATTCTACACACGTACCCTCAAAACTTTGCAGATTATGTAAAATATGGAAAAATCTAAAAATTGTCATGGCCAAGTGGAGCCTAAGGAGACAGGATGACTCTAATGTGCCAGCTGGGATGAGTCTGGGACAGAAGAGGTTAAACCGAAGCGATCTGAATACAAATATAAACTTTAGTTAATACTACCATATCTCTTCGGGATACCGATTGCGATCATGTACCAACTCATATGACATCCATAGTCAGAAAACAGTCTGTTGTATGTAGAGACTCAATAATATCTTCCCCATTTTTCTGGGAACTAGAAACCCATCACGAATGAAAAGATTATTAGTAATCATGGTTTTATGTTTGCGACACATGATATTATATGACTAGTTCTAATATTAGTTACTAGTGATGGCCATGTACCTATTCTTGTTGTTCTTAGTATTGTTCAATTGAAATAATAGCATTCACGGTAGAGAAAACTGAATGCATGATAAACACTTCATAGAAACATCTACTTTACATACTTTAAGATAATAACGTATGTATATACCCCTCTATTATGTGATATGTAAATTAAGTGTCTTTCTGATCTTGAACGAGCATGTCATTGAAAGGCTTTCCATAAAGGTGGTTATCCTGGATAATGAATGATACTCAGATTTTACAGGATATACTTCACTTCATGCCTGAACACTGTCAAAACTAAAAATGTACACACGGCCAGATGAATCATTGTGACTGGCTCACTGATTGTAAAGAATCCTTGGTTTAATAATTTCACACATATTTTTTATCAGGAATACAAGAGAATCAAATGCTTCCAAATCAAAGAGATATTCAAAGACTGGAAGAACAATAGACATTTGAGGGGTTTCAGAAGGATAAGATGTGACCATGAAGTGGCAGTCACAGGCAAGCAGCTTTTTCTGGTCCACTTTGACAGGTTTGCATGAGGATATGTGACTTGCCAAAGGGTAAGTCCCGGAAGTACCAGAGGGAAAGACAACGCTTTAGGGAGAGGTGACTCGGAAAGGGTGCTTCTGTGCCTAAATGATGGCTCAGCAACCTCTCTAGGGGTTGGTCCCTGGGTGAAAGACACTGAAAGGCCAACAGTAACCTAGACTCACAAAGATCTTAGTAACATAGATCAAAGTAACTTAGAGCCACAAAGATCTTAGAGCCACAGAGTTGATCTTCCTCTATGATTAGGAGATAGTTACAGTGTCACAGGACATGATCGTCGGGCCGGCAGTAGATGGCTAAAATATTATTTAGGGCTATACATGTAATAAAAAATGTATACATAAAATTTGGCTTTGGAATGTTAAGAAAAGTCACAGACCCACCATGGAGTTACTTATGCTAAGGTCCCATGTCACTAAACCTAATCTCATTCCTGTAGGAATGTAACCTTTAACCAGTCAGCAAAGAATTTCCTAGCCAGTGCTGGAAATACATCTCATAGATCCTTGCCATTCCCCTCAGAGAGGCAGTCTTGCCTAAATCAGGTATTCCATGCCCCTAATTTTTTTAAGTGTATTAATTTTGACAGAGAGAGAAAGAGAGCACACGCAAGGAGGGAGGGGCAGGACAAGAGGGAAAGAGACAATCCCACGACCAAGAGGTCATGCTCTGATAGAGGATCAAGAGTCAGACACTTAACCAAGCCATCCAGGCACCCCGAGAGTGTGGAGTTTCAAAGGTTAGAAGCCTTGGCTGGGACACAGCCCCGAGGGCACCGGCCTACTCCTGAAGAGAAGGAAGCCAACAGCTTGCAGGCAGATGGCATGGAAACAGTGATCTGGACAAAGCCTGGTGCACACAGTGGGGAGATTATACACTCATCGTGGAGACCATCCCTGAGGAGCAGTGTTCACAATGAGGGCACAAAGAGCTAGGACAGCGGAGCTGGGTGGGGCTATTTCCCTGCTCTGCCCCCTGCCCCCTGCCCCCCAGCATAAACACAGAGCCGTCTGCTGGAAACAAGGCAGTTCCCACACTGGCTGCCTAAGCTGCTTACACCAACCCCACATTCCTGTGCTCTGGCGAGACTGGCCTTCTAGGTCATTCAGGGTTGCCTCAGTCCCAGTGGAGCTGGCCCCTTCCCCAGAAGACCGGGTGAAGCCCATGACCACACCACCTCTCTTGACCAAAGAGTTGTGCAGGGCTTCACTTCTAGGAGCAGTCGTTTCAAGTCTCATTTAGCAAGCAGATCAGAGCAGACCTACATCAGACTCACCACATTCTGGCCAAGGACCCTACCTTTCCCATACAACTGACCTGAAGGATAGTGCAGCCAGAACACAAAACAGTGCATGCAACACACGCCACAGACACTCCGTGAAGTGCCAGGCCCTGGACACTGGATGACCTCCTCTTCATAAAACCATTCAACTCACAGGCAGGTAACACAATGAACTTTGGTAACACAGAGATGGCAAATACCCAACCAAAATTCCAAGACGAGAGGAAGGCAACCCAAATGAAAGAATAAGATAAGGTCATGGGCAGAGAAATGGAGGGAACACTTCCAAACTCATTCTATGAGGCCAGCATGGCCTTGAGTCCAAACTGGACAAAGACCCCACTAAAAAGGAAAACTACAGACCAATTTCCCTGATGACCATGGATGCAAAAAATCTCAACAAAGAGTGGCAAACTGGATCTGAGAATACATAAGAAGAATTATTCAGACCAATGAGGTGGATTTTATTCCTGGGATGCACAACCGATTCAATATCTGCAAATCAACTGATGTGATATATCACGTTGATAAAAGAAAGGGTAACAACCACATGAGCCTCTCAATAGATGCAGAACAAACATTTGACAAAATGCAGCAGCATCTTTTCTTGATGAAACAAAAAAAACCCTCATGAAAGGGGGGATAGAAGGATCATGCCTCAATGTGAGAATGTCCAGATACGAAAGTCCCAGGGCTAATAACATCTTCAATGGGGAAAACCTGAGAGCTTTCCCCCTAAGGTCAGGAACACGACAGGGATGTCCATTCTCAGCACTGTTATTCACCATTCTGTTGGAAGTCCCAGCCTCAGCAATCAGACTACAAATAGAAATACAAGGTGTCCAAGTTGGCAAGGAGGGGTCAAACTTTCCCTCCTCACAGATATGATGCTCTCCGTGGAAAATGCAAACGACTCCACCAGAAAACTTCTAGGACTGATACAGGAATTCAGGAAAGTCTCAGAATATAAAATCAATATACAGAAGTTGATTGCATTTCTATACACCAATAATGAATCAACAGAAAGAAAATTAAGGAATTGATCTCATTTACAACCACACTGAAAAGCATAAAATACCCAGGGATAAATCTAACCAAAGAGGTAAAAGATCAGTACATTAAAACAATAGAGGGGCGCCTGGGTGGCTCAGTCGGTTAAGTGCCGACTTCGGTTCAGGACATTAGCCCGCATTTGTGGGTTTGAGTCCTGTGACGGGCTCTGTGCTGACAGCTTGGAGCCTGGAGCCTGCTTCAGATTCTGTGTCTCCCTCTCTCTGTCTCTCCCCTGCTCACGGCTCTTGCTCGCTCACTCACTCTCTTGAAAATAAATAAACATTAAAAAAGTTAAAAGAACAAACCATACAATATCTATGAAAGAAGGTGAAGAAGACACAAAGAAATGGAAAAATATCCCATGCTCATGGATTAGAAGAAAAAATATTGTGAAAATGTCAATACTACCCAAAGCAATGGACAAATTCAATGTAATTCCTATCCAAATAACACCAGCATTCTTCCAGAGCTAGAGCAAACAATCCTAAAATTTGTATGGAACCAGAAAAGACCCCAAAGAGCCAAAGTAATGTTGAAAAAGAAAAAAACAAAACTGAAGACATTACAATTCTGGACTTTACGGTGCATCAGGAAGCCGCAATCATCAAGACAGAATGGGACGGGCACAAAAACAGACACATAGATCAAAGGAACAGAATAGGGAACCCAGAAATGGACCCTCAAAATTATGGCCGAGTCATCTTTGACCAAACAGGAAAGAATATCCAAAGGAAAAAAAAGAGTCTCTTCAGCACATGGTACTGGGAAAAATGGACAGTGAGAAGAATGAACCTGGACTATGTTCTTAAACCTCTGGGTCTCTCTCTGTTTCTCTCTCTCTCTCTCTGACTCTCTCTCTCTCTCTCTCTCTCTCTCTGACTCTCTCTCTCTCACACACACACACACACACACACACACACACACACACACCTCAAAAGGGATGAAAGATCTAAGTGTAAGACAGGAGACCATCAAAATCCTAGAGGAGAAAAAGGGCAACCTACCTCTTTGATCCTGACTGCAGCAACATATTGCTTGTCAAGACTCCAGAAACAAGGGCAATAAAAACAAAAATGAACTTTTGAGACCTCAAGATAAAAAGCTTCTGCACAGCAGAGGACACAATCAACAAAACTAAAAGGAAACTGAATGGAATGGGAGAAGGTATTTGCAGGTGACCTATCAGATAAAGGGTTACTATCCAAAATCTATAAAGAACATATCACACTCAACACCCAAAAACCAAATAACCCCATGAAGAAATGGGCAAAAGACATGAAGAGACACTTTAACAAAGATGACATCCAGATTGGTCATACACGAAAAGATGCTCAACCTCATTCGTCATAAGTGAGATACAAATCAAAACCACAACGAGATATCCCCTCACACCTATCAGAATGGCTAAAATTAACATCTCAGGAAACGACAGGTGTTGGCAAGGATGCAGAGAAAGGGAATGCTTTTGCAATGCTGGTGGGAATGCAAAGTGGTGTAGCCATTCTGGACAATACTATGGAGATTCGTCACAAAAAACAGTAAGAGAACTACACTGTGACCCAGCAACTGCACTAAGAGGCATTTATCCAAAGGATACACTAACGCTGACTCGAAGAGGCACATGCACTCCAATGTTTATAGCAGCATTATCAACAATAGCTAAATTATGCAAAGAGCCCAAATGACCACTGAGAGATGAATGGATAAAGAAGATGTGGTATATTCATACAGTGGAATATGACTCGGCAATCAAAAAGAGTGGAATCTTGCTATTTGCAACACAGTGGATGGAACCAGACTTTATTATGCTAACCATAATATGTCAGAGAAAGACACACATCATATGATTTCTCTCATCTGTGGAATTTAATACACTGATGAACATAGTGAAAGGAGAGCAAAAATAAGATACAAACAGAGAGGGAGTCAAACGATAAGAGACTGTTAAATAGAGGGAAGAAGCTCAGGACTCCAGGAAGGTTTCTGAATAGGGGTATGGGCTAAATAGGTGATGCGCACTCGGGGGGGTGGGGAGCACTTGGGATGAGTAGTGGATATATTTTGTAATTGATGGATCACTAAATTCTAATCCTGAAACTGTATTCCACTATAAGGTAACTAACTTGGGCTTAAATTTTAACAAAGAAGAAGTATAAAAATAAGTAAAGAAATGTACTACCAGTCAAAAGAAAAGAATATTTAAATCAGACTCTTGGAGTGGAAATGAAAGACCAAAAGTGTTACAGACAAGAAAGGATCAGAGAAAACATCAAGAAACAATGGGAAAACAACTAATAGAATGTCATTAAATATATACCTACCAATAATTACTCTGAATGTAAACCGACCACATGCTCCAATCAAAAGACAAGGATAGGGTGTCAGAATGGACAAAAATAAATAAATAAATAAACAAACAAACAAAAAAAACACAAGGCCTATATAGATGCTGCCTACCAAGCCTTATCTGGACATATGTCACCTGCACATTGAAAAGGAGGGAATGAAAAAACATTTATCATGACAACAATGTCAAAAGAAAGCCAGTAGCAAGACTTGTATTAGGCAAAATAAACTTTAAAACGAGAGTGTAGTTTGGTACCCTTTGGGTCAGTACCTAGTAGTAAAATTGCATGCACCCAATATTTTTAGCAGCATTATCAACAGTAGCCATACTATGGAGAAAGCCCAAGTATCCATCAACTGATGAAGGTATAAAGAACTTGTGGGGTGTGTGTGTGTGTGTGTGCATGTATACGCATATGTACTCACATGTATGCTCTTATATACATACATATATACTTACGTATATACAATGAAATGTAACTCAGCTTCAAAAAGAATGAAATCCTGCCACTTGCCACAGTGTGGATGGACCTAGAATGTATTATGCCAAGTAAAATATGTCAATCCGTGAAAGACACATATATGATTTCACTCGTGTGGAACTGAAGAAACAAAACAGATGAAAACATGGGAAGGGGGCAGGAAAAGAGAAGAGTGGTGAAAAACCACACGAGTCTCTTAACCGTAGAGAAGAAGAGTGAGGGTTGATAGAGGGAGATGTGTCGGCGCTGGGCTAGATGGCGGACGAGTATTAAGGAAAACGCTTGTTGTCACGAGTACTGGGTGTCGTATATAAGGGATAAATCACTGGATTCTACTCCCGAAACAGAGAATGTGCTATATGTCAACTAAGACTGATATTAAAAAAATAAATAAAGCTGTAACGAGATGAAGACACACACTATCTCATGCTAAAGGGGACAGCCACACAAAAAGATCCAATGATTGTAAATTTTGATGCGCCCAATATGCAATCACCAACATATAAAACACTTAACAAAACCATAAAGGAATTGATAATAATACAACGATAATAGAGGACTTTAACACATCAGTCACATCAATGGACAGAACCTGTAAACAGAAAATCAACAAGGAAACAATGGCTTTGAATGACACACTGGACCAGATGCGTTTAACAGATGTATTCAGAACACTCCATACTAAAATGGCAGAGTACCTATTCTTTTCAAGCGCCCATGGGGCATTCTCCAGAAATGATCACATTCTACGTCACAAATCAGACCTCAACAGGTACCCAAAGACAGAGCTCAGACCAAGCATCTTTTCTGACCATAAAGCTAGGAAACTTGAAGTTAACCACACTCCTACACACACACACACACACACACACACACACACACACACACACACAGGGGGAAAGGCCACAAATAAAGGGAGGTTAAATAACATGCTACGAAATGAATGGGTCAAACAGGAAACCAATGAGAAAATACACTGAAACAAATGAAAATGAAAATACACTGGTAAAAACCTTTGGAATGCGGCCAAAGCAATCTGAGATGGAAGTATACAGCAATACAAGCCTACCTTAAAGAGCAAGAAAAATCTCAAACCCTCCTAACTTACAACTAAAGGAATGAGAAGAACAGCAGGAGGAAGGAAATCATAGAGATGTTTTTTTTACTTTTTTTTTTTTTAACCATCCCTTCAGTTTTAGAAACTCAGAGGTAATGCTTTCTAATGCTTTCTGGAGGTTAGTTTTTTTTTTTTCTTCCAATATATGAAGTTTATTTTCAAATTGGTTTCCATACAACACTCAGTGCTCGTCCCAAAAGGTGCCCTCCTCAATACCCACCACCCACCCTCCCCTCCCTCCCACCCCCCATCAACCCTCAGTTTGTTCTCAGTTTTTAAAAGTCTCTTATGCTTTGGCTCTCTTCCCCTCTAACCTCTTTTTTTTTTTCCTTCCCCTCCCCCATGGGTTTCTGTTAAGTTTCTCAGGATCCACCTAAGAGTGAAAACATATGGTATCTGTCTTTCTCTGTATGGCTTATTTCACTTAGTATAACACTCTCCAGTTCCATCCATGTTGCTACAAAGGGCCATATTTCATTCTTTCTCATTGCCACGTAGTACTCCATTGTGTATATAAACCACCATTTCTTTATCCATTCATCAGTTGATAGACATTTAGGCTCTTTCCATAATTTGGCTATTGTTGAGAGTGCTGCTATAGACATTGGGGTACAAGTGCCCCCATGCATCAGTACTCCTGTATCCCTTGGGTAAATTCCTAGCAGGGCTATTGCCGGGTCATAGGGTAGTTCTATTTTTAATTTTTTGAGGAACCTCCACCCTGTTTTCCAGAGTGGCTGCACCAGTTTGCATTCCCACCAACAGTGCAAGAGGGTTCCCGTTTCTCCACATCCTCGCCAGCATCTATAGTCTCCTGATTTGTTCATTTTGGCCACTCTGACTGGCGCGAGGCGATATCTGAGTGTGGTTGGAAATAATAGAGATTAAGGCAGAAATAAGGGATATACAAACCAAAAAGACACCAGACCAAATCAATGAAACCAGGGGCTGGTTCCTTGAAAACAGTAATCAACATGAAAACCTCCTAGGCAGAGTCTTCACAAAGAAGAGAGAAAGGACTCAAATAAAGAAAATCACAAATAAGAAAGGAGAAACAACAGTCAACACTACAAAAATACAGTTAGAAGATAATATTATGAAAAACTATATGCAACAAATTGGACACTCTGAGAAAAATGGACAAATTCCTAGAAACACAAAAACTACCAAAACTGAAACAGGAAGATACATAAAATCTGAAAACAGAAAGAAATCAAATCAGTAAGAAAAAAAAAATCTCCCCCAACACAAGAGTTCAGGGCCAGAGGGCTTCCCTGATGAATTCTACCATCCATTGAAGGAAGAGGTAATATGTATTCTCCTCGAATTATTACAAAAAGTAAAAAAGAAGGAAAACTTACAAATTCATCTTATGAGGCCATCATTACCCCGATACCAACACCAGATAAAGCCTCCACCAAAACCAAAAACTGCCGGGGCGCCGGTGTGGCTCGGTAGGTTTACCGTCCAACTCTTAATTTTGGATCAGGACATTATCTTGCGGTGCGTGGGTTCGAGTCCCACATTGGACCGTGCATTGACAGTGTGGGGCATGGCCAGGATTCTCTCTCTCCCTGTCTCTCTGCCCCTCCCTCACTTTTATGTACTCTATCTAAGGAAGGAAATAAACATTTCAAAATATGTTAAAAATTTTTAAATAAAACTGCAGGCCAACAGCCTGATGAGTATGTATGCACAAATTCTCATTAAAATACCTTCAAATTAAAGTCAACAATACATGAATAGAATCATTTAGCATAATCAAGTGGGATATATTCTGGGCTGCAAGGGTGGTTCCACATTCCCAGATCAATCAACATGATGCACCACAGTAATAGAAGAAAGGATAAGAACAATAGGATGCTTTCAACAGATGCAGGAAAACCATCTGACAAAATGTCACATCCATTCATGATAAAAACCCTCAGCAAAGTACATTGAGACTCAACCTACCTGCAAATAATAAAGGTCATCTAGGAAAAACCCACAACTCATCTCACCCTCAATGGGGAAACATTGAAAGTGTTTCCTCCAAGGTCAGGGACAAGACAGGGATGACCCCTCTCACCACTATTATTCCACATAGGACAGGAAGTCTTAGCCACAGCAATCAGACAAAAAAAAGAAACGAGGCATCCAAATTGGCAAGGAAGAAGCAGAACTTTCGCTGTTTGGAACTGACATGATGCTCTCTATAAACAACAGGAAAGACTCCAGTGAAAATTGCTAGGATCGATATACGAATTCGACAAATCACAATATACAGAAATCAATGTACAGAAATCTATTGCATTTCTGTAGACGAATAATGAGTTAACAGAAGAGAAAGTAAGGGATCCATCCCATTGACAGGTGCACCATATACCCCAAGATACCTAGAATGAACCTAACCAAAGAGGTGAAAGACCTGTCCTCTAAAGGCTGTGAAACACTGATGAAAGAAATGGAAGAGGACACAAAGAAAAGGAAATAGATTTCACCCTCATGGATGGGAAGCAGAAAATACTGTTAAAATGTCTACACGCCTCAAAACAATCTGCATATGTAATGAAATCCCTATCACACTAACAAAACCATTTGTCACAGAACTACAACAAATAATCCCAAGATTTGTATGGAACGACAAAGACCCCAAACAGCAAAAACAAAATTGAAGAAGAAAACGAAAGCTGGAGGCATCACAATTCCAGACTTCAGGTTGTATTAAAAAGCTGTACGGAACAGAACAGTATGGTCCTGGCCAAAAACAACATCAACAACAACAACAACAACAACAACAACACAGATGCAGAGATCATTAGAACGGAAACGCAGAAATGAACTCACACACCTATATGGTCAATTAATTCTCAACACAGCAGGAAAGCATATCCAATGGAAAAGAAAAGATAGTCTGGGGACACGTGGGTGGCTGCAAAGCGTGTGACTGTGGATTCAGCTCAGGTCATGATCTCAGGGAAGTGCAGGGCATGTGTGGGATTCTCAGTCCCCATTTCTCTCTGCCCCTCTTCTGCATTCTCTCTGTCTCTCAAAAATAAATATATACACTTAAAAAAAATAAATATATACACTTAAAAAAAATCTCCTCAACATATGGTTTTGGAAAAACTAGACAGCAACCTGCGAAACAAAACAAGACCAACAACGGACCACCTTCTTACAACATACACAAAAGTAAATCCAACACGGATAAAGACCTATGTGTGAAACCTGAAACCATAAAAATCCCTGAGGATAATTAACACAGGCAGTATCTTATTTGACATTGGCTGTACAAACGTCTTTGTAGATATATCTCCTGAGTTGAGGGAAACACAAGCAAAAATAATGGGACTTCGTAAAAGTAAAAAGCTTCTGTCACCAAGGAAATAATCAACAACACCTACAGAATACTATTTGCAAACGACATCTGATTAAGGCTTAGTGTCCAAAACAAATAAAGTCATACAGCACCCAAAAAAGGAGAAATCCCGTTAAAAATGGGCAGAAGACATGAACGGACATTTTCCCAAGGAAGACATACACATGGCCAAAGCCATGTGAAAAGATGCTCAACAACACTGATCTTCAGGAAAATACAATTCAAAAGTACAACGAGATAACACATCACATCCATCAGAATGACTAAAATCAATGAGTGTTGAAACAGCAGGTGTTGCCAAGGATGTGAGGAAAGAGAAACCCTCTTGCACTGTGGGTAGGAATGCAAACTGGTGCAGCCACCTGGAAAACATCACGGAGATTCATCAAAAAAAAAAAAAAAAAAGCAAATGGAACTACCTTACGATCCAGCAATTTCACTACGAGGTATTTCCACAAAGAATACAAAAATAATCCTTCAAAGGGATACATGCACCCTGATGTTTACAGCAGCATTTTCTACAACAGCCAAATTACGGAAACTTCCCGAGCATCCATCAACTGATGAATAAGTTGCGATGTAGTATATGGAATGTAATATTATTTAGCTGTAAAAACAGGAAATCTTGTCATTGGCCACGAGATGGATGAAGCGAGAGAACGTTATGCTGGGTGAAAAATGCCTGTCAGAGAAAGACGAATATCAGGTGATTTCACTAACACGTGGAAATGAAACAAAACAAAGGGGGGGGGGTGAAGGACCCAGAGACAAACAGACTCTTCACTGGGAAACAAACTGAGGGCTTCCACAGCGAGGTGGGGAATGGGTGAAACAGCTGCTGGGGATTAAGAATGCACCTGGCATGAGCACCGGGTGACGCGTGCAAGTGTTACTCTATATTGTACCCCTGAAACTAATATTACACTGGGTCTTCACTCACTGGAATTTAAATTAAAAGGTAACATAAGGTTAATGACACCTACCTACCAGGTTTTCTGTAGTTTTCAATCACTTCACTAGGTTGGAAAAATAACCACGAAATTTTTAAAAAAGCATGTATGATGTGGGGGACAGTTTGTGCCCTTACCTCGGTCTCTGGTTCCAGCAGGACGCAGAAACTGGGTCCCAGCTCATTCTTCTACAAGGTCGTGAGAGGAGCATTTCATGTATTCACGTCCTAATGGAATGCAGCTCCCGTTCTTCTGAACTTCTGTCAGGGTTTCTTCCCAGAGACAAGCCTGAATCTGCAACAAACTATCGACTGCATCAATGAGGTGATGTCGTGGGACCCCGCAATCCATGAGTCCTTCAGTAAAATATGTCTTATTCAAATACTGTCTGGGAAGGGGAGGAATGAAACACGGGAGCTGCCCAGAAAATGCAAAGGCCTGTGCTGCCCAGCAACCAGCTTGCCCAGGGAAGCCACCCAGCGCCCCCTCCTCAGCACTCAGCACAACAAGGCAGCTTCTCCCCGGTGACTCAGGAGATGCCACGTTGCTGCAAAGCTCCCCAGGTCTCCCCTGGGGTGGGCGGCAGAACGCGCTGGAAACGCAGCTCTGCTCTCTGTCCTGAGGCAGCGGCAGAGGCCCTGAGTCCTCTGGGAGCAACAGCGACCCTTCCTGCTCTCAGGTGTCCTGGGTCAGAAAAGCCGATGGTGCGCCCTCTGCTGGCCATCACTGTCCAGGCAGAGGAACCCGCCCCTCCGGGTGTGTGGTGCTCGAGCTCTCTCTGCTGGCCACCATGGGAATTCCTGCAATGTTGAAGGCCCCGGGGGCTCAGCTGAGGGACCGAAGGTGCTCTGGGCAACCCAGCCTGTTCTCCACATTGGGAAGGGTCTTAGTGACAGGGCCTGGGACACAAAGAAATCTTTTCCTTCTCCTTTCTTGTGAGTGAAGAATGAAACCGAATTTATTAACGTAATGACATCATTTGTAATGCTCTAAGCAATGTTCCCAGAAAAACAGACCGCCAAATTACACATGCTGAACAAGAGGTAATGGTGTTGAGCACCTAAGTGTTTAGGTTAGATAAAGAATGGACACCTTTCAGAGAGAGAGACCGGCTTCCAGCTATGCAATGAATGAGCCTAGGGATACAAGGGACAGGCAATGGAAGAGAACCAATCCTGTAATAATACTGTTGCATGCTTTCACAGGATAGCTACACTTGTGCTTAAGTACAACATAATTGATAGACATATGGAAGGACTACAACGTATGCCTAAAACGAATACAACAAATGTGTGAAGAATATTTCAATTAAAAGTCGACATCCTTTATGCTATCTTTAATTTCTCTTTCTTTGCCAATAAGCTATCATTCCTGGGGCGTTTCGGTGGCTTACTTGGTTAAGGGTCCAACTTCCACTAGGTCATGATCTTGCAGCCCATCAGTTTGAGCCCTGCGTCAGGCTCTATCCTGACAGCTCAGAGCCTGGAGCCTGCCTCAGATTCAGTATCTCCCACTCTCTCCCCCATCTTCAGCTGGGGCTCTCTCATAAAAGGAAAAAGAAACATTAAAAATGAAAAATCACGCCTAATTTAGAATCTGTGCAATTCCATCTATACCAGATTCTCCAACGTGACCATCTTGATGTTTAGAGCTTATCTGAAAAGTCACTAATAATATCTGATGACACATATGTGACAAGGTCAGCATGCAACTTACAGGGAGCTGCATGCACATCTGTTGTGAATTTACGACATGCATCCGTGGCTTATATTTCCAATGAAATGTGCTTTAGGGATACGGATGGATGAAATAATGTCCATCACTCGTGTAGGTCGATTTCCTACAGGATCATCATGCCTTCAATTAGTAATTGCCATCTCTTCAAAATGAAAAGAAAGCTGGGAAAAGGAATTGTCTTTGAAGGATGTAAGAGAAGACTATGGTATTTTAAAGGGTTCACCTACCTTCTGGAATCCTCAGATTGGTTGTGGACAGGAGGATAGCAACCCACGATTTGGATGCACACCGCTCGTTCCAGAGGGAGAATACGGACCTTCTTGTCAAATACTTTTTATCACTATCAGCAGTTCAACTCTGCCAGGTCCAGACTGCCGGACCTGGGGGCAACACAATGCCTCATGCCTGGGTTCAGAACATGAGGAACGCCAGCTGGTGGCGGGAGGGGGGAAATCCCACAGGGCCTGGGGCAGTGAGGCAGATGACCCCGGGACACCTCCCCACAGGGCGGGCTCCGGAGTTTACCTGCCAAAGAGCAGCACACTCTCCCTGAAGACATCCTTCTCCATGACAGAACATAACGCTGGGCCCCACAATTCCAGGAGAAGTGACGGGTGCCCATCTTTTCAATTGCAATGGCCTCTGCAGAGCTTGGCCCCAGGGATGTAGGAGTCGTAGAGTCATGAAACTATGATGCCCATGATACCAGCCCTTTCTGCCCCAGCACTCAGAGCCACTTCACACATCCCCTCTCCCCTGGCCCATCTCGCCCCGTCCACATACCTGGACCAGGTCTCCACTTTTCTCCTTGTACTTCCTCTCTGTCTCTGTTTCTCTCTAACCACACCTCTCTGTGTTTCTTCCTTTCAATCTCTAGGACTTGCCCAATTCCCCTATCACTCATCCAGTTTCTCTCTCCTTACCTGTCTCTTTGTCCACCTCTCCCCAGGCTTCAGGCTATCTGCTCTGTGCATGCAGCCCTGTCCAGGACCACAGGGCACTCCTGTCTCTCTCTCGCTCGTCATGTTTTGTCCCAGGCCCTGCTCACAATGGAGGAGAATCCTCCCGTACAGGAGCTGCTCACGTTGACATTTGCTAGAGCAATGCTGCCAGCATGTGGACAGCCAGACATTTACCCTTGGTGGCCCAGCCAGGACCCAAAAGCTGCTGGAGGGCTGGCTGCTTCCCTAAGCTGGAAGGAAAAAGGGGCTCACAGGGTTCAGGGTCCCTGATGTAGATTGGATTGGCTGATGTAGAAGGAGCCATAGGCTTACACCCAACTCTCCTGGGTGGTGTCGAAGGAACCTATCTCAGACCATGGACCTCTGCCCTCCCCATGCCTCAATACGGCATCAGGGGGAGCTTTAGGGGACACCGTGTGACTCGCCACAAAAATTGCATCATTTGCCCCCTTGGAGGCCACCTGGATGGGTGCTATTGGTGGCAGCTGGGAAGGTGGGCTGTGAAGCCAGGTTTGTCCACTCAGGATGGGGCGGAGGCCCGGGGACGGGGCGCTGTGCCACGTGCGGGGGTCCCTCCGTGGCCATGACGGCCGGGCCAACGCGCGGGAAGAGACGTGACTGCACTGGCCGGAAGCGGGGCAGGGTGGGTGGACAGCGCCCCGGGCCGGGCCTGCCACGGGCTCTGCGGCCTCTGGTGCTCACGTGTGGTGGGAAGCGCAGTCAGCCGGGGGTGGGCGGCCAGGGTGGGAGTCTGGCCTCCCGAGTGTGTGATGGGGAACCAGCTCCCCACCCCCCTGCACACACTCTGCCTGACACCTCGCTGTCTTTCTTCCCCATCCTCCACCCCCACCCCCCCCAATGGAACACTGCCCAAGCCGCCCGCCTACTTCCTGTGGCCAAAAGATAAAGGACCTCGGGGGCCCCCAGAGCAGAGACCCGTGGAGCCTGGCAAGGTAGGGGCGCTGTCCCCTCTCACACGGCTGCAGGGGCCCCTGGCCCCACCCCCCCGGCCCTGAGCTGTCCCTCCGTGCCCTCTCTCTTTGCAGATGCTGTGGCTGTTGCTTCTGACCCCCTTCTTCTCGGGGACCTGCGTCGCGGGGAGCCCAGGTGAGTCCTGACCCCACGGGGGTCTTCCCTTCCCAGAGGCTCCTGTAACCTTGTCTCCAGTTCCAATCTCTGGGGGGCCTTGGGGCTGCCTGTCGTGCCCTTGGGGGAGGCCTAGGTGGGGACGGGGCTCAGCCCCGGCCTGAGGCCCAGCCTCCCTCCCCCCTCATGTTGCTTCCCAGCCTCCCTCCCTGAAAACGAGCTGGTGGGCATCGTCGGGGGCCACAGTGTCCCCCAGGAGAAGTGGCCGTGGCAGGTCAGCCTGAAAGTCTACGATTATAACTGGGCCTCGTGGGTGCACATCTGCGGGGGCTCCCTCATCCACCCCCAGTGGGTGCTGACCGCGGCCCACTGCATCGCCCGGTGAGTCCCGCTCGCTGCCGTCCAGCTCTGGGCCAATCAGGAGGTGTGGGAATCCGGGCTCCAGGCGGGGCGGAGGGGGCCGCCCTCGAAGGACCCGCCTCCGTGGCTTCTTTGCGACCCCAGGAAGGACGCCGACCCGGCGGCCTACCGCATCCATGCCGGGGACGTGTACCTCTACGGGGGGAGGACGCTGCTGAATGTGACCCGTGTCATCGTCCACCCCGACTACATCAACGCCTATCTGGGTGCGGACGTGGCCCTGCTCCAGCTGTCAGACTCTGTGAAATACACAGCTAACGTCAGGCCTGTCAGGCTCCCGTTGGCCCCGCTTGAGGTCACCCCAGAGGACGAGTGCTGGGTGACCGGCTGGGGCAACATCATGATGCATGGTGTGTAGGGGTGGGGGTTGGGAGGGGTTCGGGGCCGCGCGAGGCATTTCCCGACCTGGCCACACGGAGAAGTCCTGGCGGGTGGGCGGCTGCAGGTTCTGGAAAGGAATCGCCTTCCGAGACCCTCCCCCACCCCACCCCCTGTGCGTCCCAATCGGGAGATCCGACCCCAGAGGCTGGAGGGTCCCTGAAGCACAAATGAGCTCGGGACCCAACACTGTGACGAGGAAATTCATATTCTTAGTTTTTTTCCAACTTATATGAAGACATTGGGGGCGCGGGCAGAAACCCTCACCCTCCCCCCATTTTCTTTCCGGTCCTTCCAACTAAAGGCAGAATCCACCTTCCGGGTGTTAGGAATTTAGAGGGAGATGGGAACCCTGCACCCTGGGGTCCCCACGGTGGCGATCCGGGCGGGAACGCAGGCTCACGGCCGACAGCAGGGGCCACGCTGCAGCCTCCGGTCACGTCTCTCCCCCAGAGTCGCTGCCTCCGCCCTACCGTCTGCAGGAGGTGGCGGTGATCGTGGTGGAGAACGCCGTCTGTGACCAGCAGTACCACAACGCCACCAGGCACCGCCTGGCGGGCAGGAAGATCATCCAGGACGACATGCTGTGTGCGGGGACCGAGGGCCGGGACTCCTGCCAGGTGAGTCCCAGCCCATCCCGGCCCCCACCCCGCGCTGGAGGCCAGCCGGGGCTCAGTGGTATCTCTCCTTCCTCAGGGCGACTCCGGAGGCCCTCTGGTGTGCAAGACGACGGGTGCTTGGCACTTGGTGGGAGTGGTCAGCTGGGACCAGAGCTGTGCCCTGAGCAACTGTCCCGGGGTCTACGCTCGCGTCCAGACGTACGTGCCCTGGATCACGCGGCAAATCGGGAGGGGCCTCTGACCAGGGCCTGCTGGCCGTCTGCCCGGCTGGGCCCGGAGGAGCGACGCCTTCCTCCCCCCAGAGCCTGCTGCTTCAGTCTCTGCGCCCCCGTCCCTGGCCTGGGCTCCGCCTTCGCTTCTGGCCTCCTCAGTGTCCGGGACTTCCCTGACTGCTGGGGGAAGGAGCAAGAAGATGCCAGGGGGCGGGCGGGACGTCCCTGGGGCCCAGGGTGCCTCGCTGTGCTGTCTGTCAAATTAAAGAGCTTGAGGAATGACCAGAGTGCGGTCAGTCTTTGTGGAGTGGGCCCTCCGTGGGAGCGTGTCGGCCAGTCCCGAGGTACAGGGGGCCGCGCTGGGGCTGGTGTCCTGCCAGGCTTGGCAAGGGAGAGTGAGGGTCTCAGGGTTGGCTCCACTCTGCGGCCACAGCCCCCAGCTCTGTCCTGCACCAGAGGCCACCACGTGGTCCCAACCTTGCATCCGTCCCTCCTTCCATCCCCCATCTTTCCGACCATCCATCCCTCCATCCCACTTCTCTCGTAAGGCAAGATCTGTTCTCAGAATTAACCACTTGCCATGCAAAAGTGACCTGGGTATGATGCCAATATGTCCTCCCCTTTAGGGACGTGCTTGCCCATCTGGGTACCTTCCGGTGAGGGTCTTCGCTGGCTCCCCAGGGGGAGTTGGGTATGAGCTCCAGGTGCTGGGCAGCAGCCGGGGAGAAATGCCCCGTTGGCACCCGGGTGAGGGGCTGGAGGCCACGGTGCCCCAGGGCCATGATGTGTGTGCGCTGCAGGGTTAGGGGGTGCCCTGAGCCCATGTGCCGGGCCGGGGTGGGGCAGGGAGGGCCCATTCACCTGCTGTGCAGGCGGGAGGAGGGAGGAGGGAGGAGCTGAGGGGCAGGCTCCGTGGCAGGCCCCACCTGCTCCTTCTGGGCACCTGCAGCTATGGCTGTCCCCACCTTTTGTGCCCCGTGGTGCTGCCCCCTGGCACTAAGTGGCCGGCTCTGGGCCGCACAGGCCACGGCAGGACCAGGGTGGCCCCAGGTGGCCTGTCTGTAGACCCACGTTTGTTTTTCCCCGTCACCCGGACAGGGGTGGGGATGGGTGTCCCCCACCTCCAGGAAGCCCTCCCCGGTTCTCGGGGGGCACACTGGCTCGTCTCCTCTGTCCTCCAGGAGTCGGGTCTTCGGGGCCGCCCCGGAGGGTCCCAGCTCGAGGCCCAGAGTGAGCCAGGAGACAGGCCCTCGTGACAGGCATCTGTGCCAGCCCACACTGCCCACGTCCCTGCCCCCGCGCCCGCTCGGGGTCCCGTGGTCTTCACCGCAGATCAGATGGGCACAGCCCCCAGCTGCCCAGCTCAGAGCAGGCGCTTCCTAACCGTCCGGCGTGTGGCCAGGGCCTGATGACAGAGCCGATTAGGGGCCCTGGGAGGGGGCTGGACTTGTCTGCACCCGGCCCCGGCTCCCGGCCCAGCTCCAAATCGCAGACCAGGTGGGAGGGTCCCTCTGAGACCCTCTAGGTCAGTGAACCCTTCCGGTGTGGGGAAACTGAGGCATGAGGGGGTTTGCCTGATGATCTGGCAGGATGAGGCTTCTCGGGGCACAGACTTGTGTCTCCTGCCAGCTCTTGGTTCAAAAGGCATGTTTGTCATCTGTCCTGATGAATGAGGACAGTGACCCCAGCTGTGTGTTGGGGCCTTTGCTGAAGCCATCATGGCCACACGCCAGATGGTGAGCCTCGGGAAGGGGTAACCTGCCCATCAGCCTGGTTGGGGTGGGCAGCAGGGTCGGGCCCAGGAGGCCTGATGTCACCCAGGCACCACCCCCAGGTCCCCCCAGGCAGGACTTTGGGGCCATCACCTGTGCTGGCTCCACCAGTGGGGACCCCTCTCCCCACCCGTAACCCCTCACGTGGCTCCCTGCAGAGCCCTCAGCTTCCCTGGACACCTGGGTCTGTCGAGAGAGAACCTGGACACCAGCCTCGGAGCCCCCTGATGTCTCTGTGACACCGTGCCGCTTCTGCCCCCATTTGACCGGAGAGCAGAGTGAGGCGCAGGGAGGGGTGTCCTGGCTCTAGGTGCCTCCCTCCCCTGGCCCTGGGGATACCCTCCCGGCCCGCTGCGGTCTCCTGTCGCCCGGCGGACACAGTGGCCCTCTGGGAAGGGCCCTACCAGCACGGTGGGAGGGCTGGACCCCCCACAGCTCCCTCTGCCCCTAGTACCCCCACCCCCTGCACCTCTCTGTCCCCCACCCTCTGCAAGCTGCAGGAGTCAGGTGGGGCTGTAGAAGGAACCTGGTGGACCATTCCAGAATCTCACCACTAAGGACAGAGACTTTAGATTAAACGCACGTGTTTGTGTCTGACAACCGGAAGGAGAGAGGTGAATGTTGATCTAGAAAGCTCCTTCTGGCCCAGAGAGCCCAGAAGACTCCCCGAAGGACGGTGGTGATGTCATTCTCTGTGTGTTCGGGCACATGGCTGTGTCTGAAGAGCCAGGAGACCACAGACTTTCACAGGCAAAGGTTAGCGCTGTCTACCTCATAGAAAGACCCGGAAACGAGTAAACAGTCTGCAACTAGAATTGCTCAGGTGGGAGAGGACAGGAGCAGTTTGCTCGAGTGACTGTGTTCCCGGCACGGCCGCGGGGCAGGGCCCGCCGGGGGAGGGGGGCGGGGGCGCAGGGGGCAGGGGGGGCCGAGGATGGCAGGAACGGCCGGGGGCCCAGGGAGCCATCTCCGTGGGGGCGTCGGTGCTGAGCGGCGTCTGAACGGCAAGGCCGCTCCACCTGGAAGCCAGTCTGCGTGCTGGCGTGAGCGGTGACGGGGGGGACGCCCAGGTGCCCAGAGGGAAGACGGGACGGGTCGCAACTAGAACACCCAGCAGTGGGGCCCTCGGACCCTGTCCGGTGTTGCAGGTGGACCGCCGTTCCGCCCCCTGTGCCGAGGCCCAGAGCTCCAGTCGCCCAAGGGACCCTTCTCGTCACAACTCACGGAGATGCGAATTAGAACCTTAACGAGGTGCCACCCCCGACCAGCACGGTGGTCTGCGGGGTGGGGTCGGCCGGCCACTCTCCCCGTTGCTGCGGGTGGGGGGTGGCCCACGTGGCCCGTCCAGCTCGGGCGTGCGCATAGGAGCGGCCACAGTCGCCCGGCCCTCAGACCCCGGATGGGGACACCCCACGCCCCCCGTAGCAGCCTGGACAGCAGGGCGAGCGCGGCCGTGAGAGGTGAGGGCGTGCAGGGAAACGCGAGGCTCGGGGGGTGTCGCACGGGGGGGAGGAGGGGACGGGGGTGCGGGACATCCCCTCAACCCCCACCTCAACCCCATCTCAGTGCCTGGGGGTCCCCAGAAATGTCTTTTCAACGGTCCTGGTTGCTTTCTCTGTCCCCAAGTGCGTGATGTCACTCACCAAAGAGACAAGCCAGTGAGCTGAGAAGCGGCCCCGGGTACAAGGGCCTGGGCAGGGCACGGTGGTTGGGGGCTGGGGACCCCACGGTGACCGCAGCTGCACCCGGCCGTGCTCTGCGCCCCCTTCCCTCTCCCTCGGTGACTCCCCCACAACTGGAGCCACGGCGACAACCACGTGTATTCTGCAGGCACCGTAACGAGGATTAGCGCCCATGGCCTGCTCCCCGGGCAGGGCGCAGGGACGAAGCAGCGGTCGGGGGCAGCAGAGGGCTGGCAGCTCCGGGGACAACTCAGGGCTCTTCGGGGACATACCGGCGGACCCAGTCCAGGTAGTGGGTGACCCGGGTGTAGATGCCTGGCCGGTCGGCCTGAGCCCAGCCGTCACCCCAGCTGACCACGCCTGCCTGCAGCCGGGTGCCCCTCACCTTGCAGACCGGGGGTCCTCCAGAGTCGCCCTGGGTCGGGGGGGAGGGTCAGCGGTGGCCCGTGAGGCAGGGCGTGTGGGGGCGGCAAGGGGTCATAGGGGGGCAGGGAGGCCGCACCTTCTTCTTAACCCGAAGTTATTTTTATGACAAGTGTAGTACGCGCCCCCTGGAAACTCTTGGCGGATATGGGCGTGTCAAGATAAAAAAAAGAAAAAACCAAGAAATCCGTCCTGCTTCCTCCTTCCCTCATCCCACCCAGGGTTTGTCACTGTCCGTTGTTGGGGTGATGAGTTCTAGAACTTTCTGAGGCCTGGGTAGGCCTCGGGCCGGATAGGTGTGGAGGGAGGGGTGTCTTGCAAGGAAAGGCTCCGAGGGGACAGGGTGAGGGCGGAAAGACAGGACTAGGCTCCTTCACGCCCAGAGCTGCAGATCAGAGATGAAGGGCACCTCGGGCAGGGCAGGGGTGGGGGTTCCTGTGTGCCTGGAAACCAAACCCACACAGCCGAGACCAGGAAAGGTCAGGGCGAGGGCAGCCAGAGCCGAGTCAGCGGCTAGTGTGGGGGTGGGGGCAAGGAGGAGGGATCCCCCTGCGGAGGCCACCACGAGGGCCCACGTGACCCATGTCCCCTGGGCACCCAGAGACCCCAGCAGGCTGGGAAGGCATCCCCGAGGCCAGAGAAGGAAGGCACCTAGGGACAGGACCCCCCCTCCCTCTGCCTCAGTTTGTCAAATAGGGGGCAGAAACGGCACAGTGTCCAGAGACATTTGGCGGGGGGCACAGATGGCCCTCAGAGTTTCTGTCTCAAGCCGGGGCCGGGTGCAGACAAGTCCAGCCCCCTCCCAGGGCCCCTAATCGGCTCTGTCATCAGGCCCTGGCCACACGCCGGACGGTTAGGAAGCGCCTGCTCTGAGCTGGGCAGCTGGGGGCTGTGCCCATCTGATCTGCGGTGAAGACCACGGGATCCCGAGCGGGCGCGGGGGCAGGGACGTGGGCAGCGTGAGCTGGCACAGACGCCTGTCACAAGGGCCTGACTGTCTCCTGGCTCACTCTGGGCCTCGAGCTGGGACCCTCCGGGGCGGCCCCGAAGACCCGACTCCTGGAGGACAGAGGAGACGAGCCAGTGTGCCCCCCGGGAACCGGGGAGGGCTTCCTGGAGGTGGGGGACACCCATCCCCACCCCTGTCCGGGTGACGGGGAAAAACAAACGTGGGTTTACAGACAGGTCACCTGGGGCCGCCCTGGTCCTGCCGTGGCCTGTGCGGCCCAGAGCTGGCCACTTAGTGCCAGGGGGCAGCATCCACGGGGCACAAGTGGTGGGGACAGCCATAGCTGCAGGTGCCCAGAAGGAGCAGGTGGGGCCTGCCACGGAGCCTGCCCCTCAGCTCCTCCCTCCTCCCTCCTCCCTCCTCCCGCCTGCACAGCAGGTGAATGGGCCCTCCCTGCCCCACCCTGGCGGGGCACATGGGCTCAGGGCACCCCCTAACCCTGCAGCGCACACACATCATGGCCCTGGCACCAGGGAGGCTGTGAGCCCCCGAGAGATTGGGGTGAAGCAAGGAGTGGCTGAGCCTGAGGCCCTTCACTGTGTGTCCTCTGCCCACTGGGGTCAGTGTCAGAGAGCTTACGTTGGACCGTGGCCCCAGACCGGGTGTTGTCCCCCTGGGTCACAGCACATAAGCTCTGTCCTCAGCCAGGAGGAGCCTCCCACCACACAGACTACCCTGGAGGCGGCCGTGGCCGGGGGGGCCACGGTGGGGTCCTGCTTTGCCGTGTGGCAGGAAGGGCCTGGACCTGGCCCCGGGGCTGGTCTGCACTACCCTCAGCCACCAGCGTGGTCACAGCTGTCACCCACAAGACTCTGGAGCCATCCCAAGTCCTATCCTATCCCGGCCTGTCTATACCCACTCTCATGCTGGGAAGGAGCCCTGGGAGGCCAGCGGGGCACTGGGCAGGTCAAAGGTCAGGGCCAGAGTCTTCGGGGCAGGAAGAGGACCGAGCGGGCAGACGGCGCAGCCTCAGCAGCTCGCCCCCCAGCACCCAGCCCTGCTGGGAGCCCTGGCAAAAACTCGCCAAGTTTCCCCAGAGTGTGAATGCGCACGTGTGAACTTGGTTCCCCTCTCGTGAGCCTGGCTCTTTCTTCCAGAACCAGAGGGGGGCCGGGCCAAGCCTCTATGGAGACTCCGAGGCCGGCCCGGGAGCATCACCCAGCCCCGCTCTCGGTGAGGCGACGGGCCCGCCGCGCTCCTGGCAGTGGTGCGGGTCCCGACGGCGGTAACCCAACGCGTTTCTTAAATAAGTTAATATTTATTCCCCTTTGCTTTGCCCCCCACCCCCTTCCCCCTTCCATTAAGCAGCCAAATTTCCTGTATCAGATTATTGCAACGTTTAACCTGAATTTGTAAAAGAAACGTCCGCGAACCGCAGGGGCTTTGCTGCAACCTCCCAGCCCGGGCGGGGCCGCCAGCAGAGGCGCCGGCTTGTTGCCCGGACCCCACTCCCTGGGGACGCGAGCGTGCCTCGATCGCCCCAACACAGATGCTGGGCAGCGGGCCCGGGAGCGGAGGCGGACAGAGGGGGACGAGGAGGGGGGACAAACAGGTGAGGACTCAGACCGTGAGCAACAGTGAAGCGTGGCCGTGGTGGCCTCGGGGACCGAGCTGCCACCAACCAGAGCACAGGTGGCCCCGAGCACGTGTTCCCTACAAAAGTAAGTGGGTGTGAGGACGGGGCTCTGCTGGGCAGCCTCCGACTTCCTCTTTTTGGTCGTTTTCTGGTCTTTGTCCCAGGGATGCAGCGGTCGCGAGGGGACCGCTGACCAGGCCTCAGACCGCCTTGGCGGAGCTGGGAAAACCCAAACCCGAGCGCGCCGGCCGGAGGCTCCCAGGCCGACGGCTACCCCCTGTTCTGCTTCGTCCAGACCCGGCGTCTGCCTCCCTCTCCCTGGGCGGACGGCCTCCCGGGCTCCTCCGCCTCGGCAGGGCCCGAGCTGGGGTCCACGCGCAGCCCTGCCCGGGGCCGCCACCCTGCCGGGTGCGCCCCAACCCCAGTGCTAAAACCTGTGTGGCACCGTGCCCTCGGCTACACGGGCTTGTCTACGTGGTCACCCGGGATGGGGGTGGCCGGGGGGGACCCTGCTTTCTTTGGGGGGCTCTGGAGGACTTTGAGGTGCAGCCCCCGTCCCTTCTCTGGGGGGTCGCTGGAGAGCACGGGAGGCTCTGTTTTGTGGGGTTCAGGAGGCACCGTGGCCCCCGAAAGGGAAGCTCTGGGTTCAGGGGCCACGCTGTGGCCGCTGTCCGCAAACAGGTCTCCGCCAGGGCCCCCCACGTCCAGCGGCTCAAAGGCGAAGCTGGGGACGGTCAGGTGCTCTGCGCGGCAGGCCGCCTGTGCGCGCCGCTCCCCCTTGGCGGCCGCGTCCGCCCCCGCCCCCTCCGCGGGCTCCAGGGAGTCCCTGTGTGGCGTGGCCTCACAGGACGGGGTTCGCCGTCTCAGAGTGCCGCTGCCCTCTGCCGCCGGGGGCCGCGCGGTGCCCTCGTCCTCTGCGGGGGGGTCTACGGAGATGCAGGGGGGGCTCATCTTCTTCTTCCTGCGGGCCCCCGAGGGGGGCTCCGCCTCCGGGACCCGGGCCTTCGCCTCCCGGACCTCCGAGCGGCCGTCCCCTCCTCCCTGCTCCGCCGAGGGCCGCCTCTGCTCATCCGCCTGGCCCGGCTGCCCCCGGAAGCCCTGGGTGTCGACGCCGCAGAACCCGTGCAGGTCCGGCTCACCGCCCGCTCCCGGGGCATCGGGGGAGGCCGAGGGGCTCTGCGCCGAGCTGGTGATGTGGCTGACCTCCTCGTCAGCAGGGTCCGGGGCCTCGGCCTCCTCCCCTCCTGGGGCCGGCGGCCTACCGGAGACGCAGCGCTGCCCAAAAGTGTGCTTGCGGGCGCGGACGCTGGCGGGCCTCGGGGAACGGGGTGGGGACCGTACGGAGGCCCCCAGGGACGCCTGCCTCACGGGGGTCTTCCCGCCAGGCTCCGCCCAGCCTGGGCCACCATCCCTGGGGCCGGCCATCTGCCCTTCCAGGGAGCTGGTGCGCACGGCCTCCTGCAAGGATACGGGGTCAGGTGACCAAGGAGGCCGGGCAGGACCCAGGCAGCAGCCAGGGGCGCGGGAACCCCCACCCCACCCGCAGAGTAGGACCGAGACTCCCCAGGGCAAGCGGACACGCCGTCCCCCGGCCCCACCTATGCCGAACGCACCGCTCGTGCTGGGGGCACAGCGAGGACAGAGGACTAAGGACCTGAACTCCCGTGGGCAGAGCCTGCTGTGGCCCGGGAGGCCCCCGCTGGGCACAGAGCCCCCACCCTGCACAGCGCCAGCAGGGCCCGGAAGCCCAAGCACAGGGCACGTGGCAGAGAGAGGATCTGAGGCCGCGGCAGGCGGAGAGTGGTCTCCGGGTACGGGCGAGGCTCAGGGGTGCTGCGCTGCACGGGACCGAGACTAGTGCCCGAGGAGACACGGTTCCTGGGCCCTGTACGTCGTCCCAGACTGCAGGGACGTGCCCCCCTCCCCTGGTGTCCCCGCCACTCATCTTTCAAACGGGAGGGAACCGCGGTGGGGCCCCCAGGCCTGGGCCGCGGGACTCGGAGGGCTTCTCCTACCTGTCTGCGGAGCAGTCGGCTGAGGCTGGGGGAGCGGGTTGCGCCCCGAGGGGACAGGGCACCGAGGGCGTCGGTGTCCCTGGCTGGGGATGGTGCGGCCGAAGAGACCCGGAGGGAGGTGCAGGGCTCCGCGGGCAGGGAGTGTGCAGAGGTGGACAGACCCGGGGCAGGACCTGGGGCAGGAAGGTAAGAACGCTGCAGCCTCGGCCACCTGGTGGAGGCCTGGCCGCCCCGTCCCACCGGCCGCCTCCAGGGGCCTCACCCGAGCAGGTTTCCGCATCCGCTTCCGGCAGCGGGCGAGGGTGTGGGGCGGAGGCGGGCGCCACGGGCCGGAACATGTAGCTGTCGTTGGGCAGGGACAGCATCCGGGACACAGACACCTTGCGCACGACCAGGAGGCCGGGGGCGTCCGGGCTCTGCGGGGCCGCGGGCCTGGGGCGGGCGGGGGGGCCTCGCGCCACCTCCAGCTCCAGCTCGGCGTCCAGCTCGGCGTCCTCGCGGGCCTCCTTGTTGCTCTCCTCCAAGTGCTTCATGAGCACGGCCACCACCACGTTGACCAGCACGAACTGTGCCACCAGCACGAAGGTGACGAAGTAGATGGGGGAGATGGCTGGCAGGTACGTGAGGCAGTGCTTGTCCTCGCGGGCGCACTCCCGCAGCGTGTCCTGTGGAGGCAGAGCAGGCGACTGCGGGGCGCCCCGCCCCCCGCCCCCCACCCCCTCCCCCCCCTGCACCCCGGGCGCCCCGCCCCCCACGACGGCTCAGGCGCTACCTTCATGATCCCGTTCCAGTTGTCCCCCGTGGACACGCGGAACAGCGTGAGGAAAGCCATGCCGAAGTTGGAGAAGGTGGCATGCCGGCTCAGGCCCTCACAGGGGTTGTCGTCACTGCACTCTGCCGGGGAGACCCTCGCTCGGTCAGCCCGAGGGCTCTGCAGGGCGGTGTATACCCTGGGCCCCGAGGCCACACAGGGCCACGCCGGACCCAACCGAGAGCCCTGCCCTCCCCCAGGGAGCAGATCGCGCTCTCTTGGGGAAAAGGACCCACGCGCAGCTCGGGGGCCCTGGCAGGTGGGTGCTGGCCTCTGTGGGGGCCGTGCCCTTTCAAGGCCGGGGGAGGGGAACAGGGCTGCCTGGAGCCCCACCCTGACATGTGAGACTTTCCAGGTGGACACGATCTCTGCGGGTACACAGGCCAAGCCCTCCGTGGCAGCTGGTTCTGGCTGAGCCCCAGCAGAGGGCACCCCTGCTCCCCAGGCCTGCCTCTCAGGTCAGCATGCCCTCGGGCCCCAGGGTCAGGACGGACACGGCTGCCTCGTCGTGGGGCATAGGAAGCACCCCGAACAGGGGGCTGGGGTCTGGGGCACCAGCTGCCGAGTCCCAGGATCCCCTCTGGGCAGACCCTGAGCTGTGACGGCCACCTCCGCCGCCTTACAGACAAGTCCACACTAGCGGCTGCCGGAAGCCACTAAGCACTCAGTGACATCGGATGTTTTTGAGGAGATCCCAAGGGACTGGGCTGTCCTGGAAAGTCCCCACCTGCTCCCTGCCCACGCTGGCCAGAGCCTCGGGCCTGGGGGGTGGAAAGAATCCCCGGTGACCGTTAAAAAGGACACGGGGCAGCGTTTGTATCCCAGGGACCACAAGGAGCGGGGAGACGGGTGCATGTGCCTCGAGTGTGTATCTGCACGCGCACACTTCCTCACGCTCACGTATGGCCCTGTCCTCCTGGCTAGGCGTGAACACGCGTGTATCCGTGCACGCCTGTGAGTGAATACGTGTCAGGGGTCCGGCACCACACTCCTGCGAATGCGCGGATGCCCCTGTGTGAGGCCGATGCACGGGCGGGTCGTGGGCAGTGAGGGCTGATGGGGGCGGCGGCTGGGTGAGGACACAGATGGGGCAGGAGGCGGGTGGCCGGTGTCTGCCGGGCGGGCACCCGGTGCCCGGGGGGCCGCATGCGCGTGGGCGAGGCTGCGCACACTCACCGAGCCTCCCAAACAGCTCCACCCCCAGGGCAGCATAGATAAAAAACAGGAGCATGAAAAGTAGGCCGAGGTTCCCTACCTACACGAAGAGAAAAGCAGAGTGAGGTCAGGGGCAGCCTCAGCCCCCACCCGCTGGGCTCTCGGCGCCCCACCTCGCTGCCCTCACCCACACTCCTGGCCAGGCTCCCGCCACTGCCTTCGAGCCCTGTTCTCCACCCGTCCCTTCAGGCCCTGGAGCTCTGTGGCCCCCGGGGGCCCCTCTGCCAGCACCCCCACCTCGGTCCCTCCTCGGTTCAGTTCCTCACACCCACCCTGCACCCCGGGCCCCACCGCCCCCTGCTCCTCTGCTCCTCAGAGCCCCAGGCCACCTCCAGCCTCAGGGACCCCACTGGGGGCTAGCTATGCAGACCTAGGGCGTCCTGCCCCCTGCCCAGCCCTGGCACATGCCGCATTCGGCAGGGCGCCCTGGCGTCCTGTGACCCGTGCCGCTCCTTCTCTAGCACGCATCCCCCTGACTCCTCCACCCCTTCCCCCCATCACTCCTGCTGGCACGGGCCTCAGGGGCCGCAGAGGGGACAGGAGGGGGCTGGCCAAAGGTGGGAGGGGGTGTGTGATGTGCAGACGGCTGGAGAGGAGGGGCTGTGGGGGTGAGTGAGCGGCTGGATAGGAACGCGCTGGGCTAGCAGACGGACAGCTGGCTGGGAGAGCTGGACGTGGACAGAAGGACACAGGGGTGGACGGACAGATAGCTGGTGGGAGGGCTGGAGATGGACAGAAGGACCCAGAGGTGGATGGACAGCTGGTGGGAGAGCTGGATGTAGGGAAAAAAGGACACAGGAGTGGACGGACAGGTAGCTGGTGGGAGGGCTGCAAATGGACAGAAGGACACAGGTGGAGAGATGGCTGGTGGGAGAGTTGCATGTATGGACAGAAGGACATGGGTGGATGGACAGACGGACAGCTGGTGAAGAGTTGGATGTACGGAGAGAAAGACACGATGGACAGACGGATGGATGGCTGGTGGAGAGGTGGACGTACGGACAGAAGGACACAGGGGTGGACAGACGCGCTGGGTGCAGTCCTCTGAACTCAGACAAGTCCTTCTGGCCCACGTCCTCTGCCCACTGCATCTGCAATCGGACTGGGGGAGGTGCGCCCTGGTCTCCAGTCTTTCCCAGAGGAACCGAGGCCCAGAGAGACACGGCCCTCCTCTCTGCCAGCACAGCAGAGGCGTTCCTTGCACACGTGGGGCGGTTACCGTGGCTTTTGCAAGACCGATGACCGTGTTAGCGAATGAATCGCATCGAGTGAGGCCCCCCCCCGCGTCTCGTGGTCTTGGGGGCGGCTGTAATGCCCACCTCGGGGCCGTGAAGCGGACCCGGGCCCCGGGTCGAGGAGCTGCTGACCTACCTGGGGCAGGGCTTGAACCACCGTGTCCAGCAGGGCCCGCATGCCTGTGGCCATCTTGAGCAGTTTCAGCACTAGGGCCAGGAGCCGAGCATCAGTGGGGGGCGTGGGGCCTGGGCCAGTGTCACCCTCCCCTGCTGCCGGAGACCCCGGGGCCACCCCCATCCCTTACGCTCCCCGGCCCCCGGACCGAGCCCAGGGGGACGCCGCAGGGCGAGCCGAGGAAGGATGCTGGGCCCGGGGCCGCGGAGGCCACGAGCAGGGGTCCCCGGGCGGGACAGGCGGGCGGCCTACCGCGGGCGATGCGGAGCACACGCATGATGCGGATGATGGTGGGGTTGATGGGCAGGGCCGCGTTCATCTCGATCTCCTCCAGCGTGATGCCCATGATGGACAGCAGCACTATGGCCAGGTCCAGCTGGTTCCACCTGGGGCAGGAGGCGGGCGGGCTCAGGGCCTCCTTCCGGCGCCCCGGCTGCGTCCCGCACCGCTACTCGGCAGGACCGCGTCGTCGGGCCTCGGGCCGGGACCACGGGGCGCAGGGCTGTGGCTCTCACCCGCCCGTGCCCCAAGGGTCCTCCAGGCCCCGGGGCCCGCCCCACACACCTGTCCTTGAAGAACCTCCGGAACCCAAAAGCCACCAGCTTCAGCACGGCCTCAAAGACAAAAACGATGGTGAACACGTAGTTGCAGTACTTCAGGGCCTCGTCCAGCGACTGTGAAGAGAGCGTCAGGCTGCAGGGCCAGCCCGAGGTGCCTGTGTGCCAGCCCCAACCCCCCCCCCACGGCCCCAGCAGACCCTCGTCCCTCGGGCCTGGCCAACAAGCCCTTGTATGCAGGGCAGTGCCTGGTCTGGCGGCGTGGACAGCCTCTGGGCCGAGGGCACCCGACCCTCCCAAGCCCAGACCCCTGGCCCAGCCTCAAGTGGACCCCTGCCCACATCCCAGGACGTGGCCATGCCACACCCGGCGTGGCTTCAAGGAAAGCCACGGAGGTTCAGGGTGGGAGGCTCTGTCGTTCTCGTCCCTTCCTCTGAAGGAGAAAGAGGGATGCCCTTTCTTTGATGAAATGGGGACGCAGACCAGATCAGGGTGAAATAAAAAAGCCGACTGCCTTCCCCCTGCCCGTCCCCTGCCCAGCTGACGCCTGGGCAGCTGGACGTTCCCACAGACAGCACTAATGGGGGGAGGGCCCTCCTCGTTCGCAGATGGCACCATGGAGGTAGAGGGGGAGGGCCCCCCAGGGCACACGGCCCAGGGAGGTTCAACCAGTTCTAAAAAAAGGAAAACAAGGACGCTTTGCTCAAACCATAGCTTCACGTACCCCACCAACCCCAGCGAGGGCTTGGGAAAGTCTGCAGACGTGGGACCCCCGCCCCCGGCTCTGACCAGGTCCACCCCGCTGAGCGTCAGACCCCACCAACGGCCCTCCCAGGGCCTGCGTCCTCGCCACTGGTCCTGCGGACGGCGGTGGGGGGCGGGGGGAGCGGGAGTCTCCAGGCACTGAGCCCCACCTTGGGCTGGTTGTAGTGTTCCATGGACATGGTGATGACATTGACCCCGATGATGAAGGTGATGAAGAGGTCAAGGTAGTGGCTGGTGCACAGCGAGTGGATGGACCGGCGGGTGGGCGAGTAGTCCGCATAGTAGGGCCGGCGCTGGGCCTCTGCAGGGAGAGGGTGCCGTGAGCTGGGGCAGGGGGCTGCCTGCGCCCCGCGGCACCAAGATGGCCCCGTTCGTCTGCTCGGAAGCTGCGGTGTGCAAGCTGCTGGGGAAGGGCCTTGGGCTCAGACGCGGGGGTTTGCGCGAGCCTGGGGGAGAGTTCCTCCCCAGAAAGGGGGCACCATTTGGGGCAAGAAGTGGCTCCTGCTGCCGGCTGGAACCACGGGAGGGGAGGCCTGGGGGACTGGGTCTCAGGAGCATGTCGCCCATCTGATCAGGGGGCCCCAACCCCAGGGCAGGGCCTAGGAGTGGGCCTGGCAGCCGAGACCCCACCTGGGCCCTGCCCTGGGGCCCCGCCCTGGGGCCCCGCTCAGTCCCCACCCTGCCGGGGGCTCCCAAGCCGGGCTTCGTCGTCGTCGGCCCTCCTGGGCTGACAAACACCGGTGCAAACGCCCTGACGAGGAAGCCTGAGCAGACAAGGGCCTTCCCGGGCGGCAGGGTCAGTCCATCCCCGACCCCAGCCGCCACAGGGCAGGCTGGCCTACCCCCTGCGCGCTCTCTCTCTCTCTCTCTCTCTCTCTCTCTCGTTCCGGGCATGAGCTGGCCCCGGGAACCAGGCCCAGAGTCCCTCCCTCCTCGTCCTCCAAGGGGCCAGTGGCCACCGCCTGCTGTCTGGGCTCTGCCGGACCTCTGGCCCATCTGAGGTTGACGGCCACGACCTGGGGCGGGGGTCATGCGTCCTCCAACGGTTCTGCCTGCACTAAATGCTGCCTGTGGTCACCCCGTTAGAGCTTATCGGTGTCGGCTGAGCACCAAGTGAAAGCACAGCTGCCCCCACCGCACACGGACACACTCCCGGGCCACAGCACCCTGCACAGGCGTGGCCAGGGTGGCAAGAGCTATGGCGGCCCGAGCCAGAAGGCCCAGGGCCTGGGAGAGCAGGGGCTGCTGGGAGCCGACCCCTCCCCGGGACCCTCATGCTCCCTGGGCTGGCGTGCAGTCACTAGAGAGCTTGGCTCGGCTCACAAAGCCAAAGACGCAAGCAGCCGGGCGGGGCGGGCCAGTGCCGGGGACGGGGAGCGGCCACAGATTGGCAGGTGCCCCAGGACGCAGCAGAGCTCCAGCCATGCAGGCAGCCAGGTGGAGGGACGAGCCCAAAAGCGTGGACACGGCAACACGGACACCAGGCAGGTGAGCCAGTGAATCCTCCCTCCCGCTGACGCCTGGCGCCCGCCCCCCAGCCATCCTGGGCCCACCCCGCGATGGACCCCAGCAGGCCCGGCACCAGCCTGCAACGTCCACCCGTCCCCACGGCAGCAACGGAGCCCGGAGCAAGGCCAGCCCGTAGCCCCGTGCACTGGCCGGCCGAAGCGGGGGGCTGAGACATGCGGGGCGGGGGGCAGATACCTGGGCTGGGGAAGGTGCCTGGAAAGACAAGGAGATGGTCTGAGCTGGCCTCGGGGGGTGGGGCATGGACACTCCACACGGGGCGGGGCAGGTGGGGACACTCGGCAGGCCCCCTCCTGCAAGAAGCCCTCCTTGCTCCCGAGCTGGCTGGGACTCCCCTAAGACCCTGTCTGACTGACGGCTTCGCTCGCTCTTCCCTCGGGAAACGGACCTGCCCCTGTGGCGACGGGCGCTGGAAACCGGGGGTCTCGTTCGTGTCCTGGGCCCCTTGGGAGAAGACCCCCGCGCCACCTGTCCCCGGCGCCCGCCCTCCCCTGTCCTGGCCCCTCCTTGGGTGGGGGGGGGGTCCGGCCCCCACGCAGGCCCAGGACGAGGCGGGGCACTCCGGTCCCGCCGCGGAGAAGCTGCTGGGGCCCGCGTGGGAGGGAGACCCGGCCGGAGCCGTTCCGCAGTCCCACGGGCACGGGGCTCCCGCGGGTGGAAGGGGCCGACCCACCGCCACCCGGAGCGCCTTACTCCTGCGTTTCCTCTCCAGGCGCCGCTGCCGCTTCTCCTCGCGCCGCCGCGCCTCCTCGGCCTCCTGGTGCTGCCGGCACTTGTGGAAGTTCTCCACCACGACGCCCACGAACATGTTGAGCACGAAGAAGCTGACGATGAGCAGGAAGGAGATGAAGTAGAGCAGCATCCACGGGTTGTGGTTGGGCACCGGCTGCGGCACACAAGTGACACGTGGGTCCCCGTCCTCCAGAGGGCACCTGTCCCCAGGACGGCCCACGCACGGCAGGATCCGAGACGGGGCTGCCTGGGAGAGCTCTGGCCCCACACGGCCGCGAGTTCTGAGGCCAAAGGCAGCCTCTTGGGGTCAGGTTGCCCGAGACGACCCAGAAGACACGGAGAAGTGGGTCCCGGGAGGCCGGGGCTGCCCCCCCGCCCCCCGCACCTGCTGATCTATGCCCACGGCGTCCAGCCCGTCATACATAATGTTCACCCAGCCGTCCTTGGAGGAGAGCACGAACAGGGACATCAGCGCCTGCGGGGCCGGAGCAAGGGTGGTCACCACAGCCGTGCCTTCACCCCGAGACACCCGAGGGACCACACGACCCCCCGCTGATGGTCTCCGGCTCACAGACAGACCTGACCGTGACTGCCGTCCGGGGTTTCCATTTTTCCCAGAAGGAGGAGGGCAGCCTGCACCCGCTGCCTGCACCCCATCCCTGCCCTGCCCATCCCCCACCAGAGCCCCGCCCCGCCCACCTGGCCTAGGTTGTCGAAGTTGTACTTTCGCCGCACCCAGCGGTAGCGCGCCGCCCGGCACTCGGCCTTGGTGGAGATGTTCCTGGTATCGGCGCCTTCGCAGTAATAAAACTTCCCCTTGAAGAGCTGACCAGGGCGTCGGGGTCATCCGGAGGGCCCCCCCTCCTGGCTCCCAAGGCGGCTGGGACTTCCCTAAGACCCTGACTCTGACGGCTTCGCCCGCTCTTCCCACGGGGCCGGAACTCACGGGGGCGGACCCATGAGTCCACCGGACCCGCCGCCCCGCACAGCCCTCCCAGGGCTGCCGGGCTGCTGCTGACCACAGACCACTGTCCCACAGCCGGGACACCCACGGGCAAGCAGGGTGCGCACCTGCACCCCCAGGATGCCGAAGATGATGAAGAAGGCACAGCAGATGAGGACGATGTTCCCGATGGGCCTGAGTGACGATATCAGAGTCTCCACCACCAGCTTGAGGCCTGGAGCACGGCTGATGACCCTGGACGCAGAGCAGGGGCCCATCCTTGAACCCAGCCCCCAACCCCCATCCCCCATGCCCCCCTCCCTCCCCCTTCCCTGACTCCAGGACCCGCCCCTCCACAACCCCACCCCCACCTGGCAAAGGCCCCGCCCCTTCCCCACTCCTCCTCTCCCTGCCTCCTCCTTGACTCCAGGCCCCACCCCTCCCTGGCTCGGCCGAGGCCCCGCCCACCTCAGAGGCCGCAGCGTCCTTAGCAGGCGCAGCACTCGCAGGATGCCCAGGATCTTGGCGCCACCGGCGGAGGCCATGGCTACCACGATGTCGACCAGGGACACCAGGACCAGCAGCCCGTCCAGCACGTTCCAGCTGCTCTGCAGGTAGGCGTGATCGCCGGAGACCAGGCCCAGGGCCACCACCTGGGAGGCGCAGAGGAGGAGCCCAGGTGGGGGGCACATTCAATTGTGGGGGGGCTGGGACAAGTACAGAAACCGGACACTGCTGGGCCCGCTGGTACCTTCACCATCATCTCAGCCACAAAAATCGCCGTGAAGATGTAGTTGGAGACACTGAGGAAGACACGCTCCTGCAAGGACAGGCTGGTGAGAGGGGCCGGCCGCGCTCAGCCGCGCCCCCACCCCCCGGGCCAGAAGGGCATCTCACGGTGCTGCTGGGGTCGATGTCAGGCCTTTCCAGGGCGATGGTGATGCAGTTGAGGAAGATGAACACCAGGACGACGTGATCGAACATCTTGTGGGCGATGATCTTCTGACAGGAGACCCGGAACCTGGGCGGTTGGGCACGTGAGGCAGCGTGACCCGCTCCAGGGACAGCGTGGCTGCTACGGCCCCAGAGAAAACAGCTCCGGGGCGCAAGAGACCCCGAGGCCCAGGGACGCTCACTGCGTACCCAGGGGGCGGAGTCAGCCCCTCGCCGCGTGCCCCTCACCTGTTCTGCGGGGAGAAGAGGTACAGGGCCCAGGACTCCCGGCTCCGACACCACGCGGGCTTGTAGGGCTCCAGCACCTTGCGCAGGCGCAGGCAGCAGCTCTGGGGGCAGAGGACGCAGGTCCTCAGGGCCCCTCCCAGCCTGCCCCCGCCCCCCACCGCGGGCCCTCCCACACCCAGGGCCCCCCTCCTCCTTAGGCCCAGCCCCATCCTTCTGTCTCTGGGGTCCCAGCAGTTCCAGCCTGGTCCTCCCCACCCACTGACAGAGACCCCCGCTGGGAGTCCAGGGGACCCCTCCCCCAGCTGGCCCCCATCCGGCAGAACCGCCCTGAAAAAGGGCCTCACTGAGAAGGTGGCCCTGCCCTCTGCATCTGAGGAGCTGCCTGCCGGGGGCTGACCTGCTCAGGGCTCGGAACCACCCCTCAGGTGGGCGCAGGGTCGAGCCCGGGGCCAATCTGCTCCAGGGCTCCGGGTGGATGAGCTGAGGCCGTGTCCCCGGCATCAAGGGCTGCTCAGCCTGGCCTGCTCTCCCCACCCACTTGTCTTGGGGCACCAGGAGACCCCACGAGTGACGCGGGGCCTGGGTCCCCGCCTCAGGCTCTGCTTTGGGGAACAAACCCAAACAGGAGGGAGGCGTGGAGGACGGCCCCACTCACGTTCTCCACGTCGTCGTCATACTCGGCCGAGTCCTCCTTGTGGCTGTCGATGCGCAGAAAGAACTCACTGGGCAGGGCGAGCACCTGCCCGTTGCAGTCGTGGAACTTGCTGGGCAGCAGCGCGGCCGGCCGCGGGGGCCGCAGGTCCAGCGTGCTGCGGTGGTCCAGGGACTCGGCACGGCGCAGCGGGACGGTACGCGTCCCCGGCGGGGCCCCCGCCCCCGGCCTGCCGTCCTCCGCCTCCTCGTCCGTGCTCCCCTTGCCCTCCCCGGACAGCAGCGACTCCCGCTCCCCGCACTGGCTCCGGCGCTTGAGGCTGGGTGCGCGGCCCAGGCTGTTCCAGCTCGAGCGCCGGCTGCTCCAGGCACTGTTGGGGCCCCAGTGGGCGCAGGGCGAGCTTCGGAGGCTGGACTGTGTGTGGGGGGGGGGGCGAGGAGTGAGCAGGGCCAGCCCCCCGCCGGGACGTCCCAGGCCCTGGGCACCTGGCCACGGGGGCTTTTCCTGACCAGCTGCATTACTTCTAACCCTGCCGGCAGCATCTGTCTGCGGGTCACCCCCTATAACGCGCACACGCTCTTTCGGTGCTCTCCTGTGGCACAAAGCCGGTCAACGAAGAGCCTGAGACAGCCAGTGAGTGTTGGGAGTGCTGAGTCGGGCTGGGGCGGGGGCTGAGCTAGACTGAGGCTGGGACTCGGGGTTGGGGTGGGGCTGAGCTGGGGCTGGGGCCAGGGCTGAGGTGGGCCTGAGCTGGGGCTGGGGCCAGGGCCGGGCTGGGGCTCGGGCTAGGGCTGGGGCTGAGGCTGGGGGCTGAGCTGGGCTGAGGCTGGGGCTGGGACCAGGGCTGGGGCTGGATTGGGGCTGAGGCTGGGGCTGAGTTGGGGCTGAGCTGGGGCTGGAGCTCGGGCTGAGCTTGGGCTGACCCGGGCTGAGGCTGGGGTCGGGCTGGAGCCAGGGCCGGGGCGGGGCGGGGCGGGGCTGGGGCTGGGTTGGGATTGGGACTCGGCAACTTTGACCGTTCTGGCCTGGAGAGCAGGTAGTGGTGCTTATCAACAAGCCTGGCACCAGCACCGGGCCAGACATCCTCAGACACTGGTAGGGCTGCTGGGTGGGCTCCCAAATCAGCTAACTGGCCACCGCTGGACTTATACAACTGTTGAGTTGCTTTTGCCTCTGCCTCCTCGCCCTCTCTGCTTTTACTCACTTCTACCCCCCGGGGCCAGCACGACGCTGCCTGTCCCCCTCCCTCGGTCCCCAGCATCCAGACTGGATGAATCAGGCCGCTATGCTGCTGCTCGGCTGAGCGCTTCTGGGTGATGGCCACACTACGTCCCATCTTCCTGCTCTGCCTCGACTTTCCTGCGTGTACACGCCCCGCCCACCCCTGGCTTCCCCTCGGCGGCTAGCTTCTCCCACTCTGCCCCCCCTACCCGCCCCTCCCCCGCCTTCCGGAAGCAGGGTGGACTGTGTCTGCTGGGGCGGCGTTTCCTGGGTTTGCATGGGGAGCCCCCGCCCAGCTTCTATCATGTGTCCCCCCCACCCCCCGGCTTCTGTCACGTGTCCCCTCCCTGCGGTCCCTTTCCTTTGCCCTCCCGAGGTACGTCCTGCGCTCTACCGGCTTTTATCTTTCACTTCGGTCGGGAAGATGAACTGCCGGGGAGGAAGGGATCGCCACGCGCTCCCACGTGTGCTCCGCTCACGCTCCACGTACGGGAAAACGGAGCGCCTGTCTCCTCCGCTCGGGGATGGGGACCCACGGGGTGGGACTGTGGCGCGTGCAGGACCCGCACTCATTCTGGGAAAGGCCCCAAGGACCCGCGTGGGTGAAGCCTGGAGCCGGGGCAGGGGAGGGTCCCTACCAGTGACTTCTGGTCGCCCAGCTGGGGGTCCACAGAGCTGCTGCTGCCGCGCCTCGACTCCAGGAGGCCGGGGGCCGGGTCCAGGTGTGGGGAGCTCTTGGGGGTGGGCATGGGCGTGGCCGCTGTGCGCATGATGAGGGGAGGGGGCAGGCTGCCTCGGCCCTCCAGGTGCCCGTTGGGGGTCACTGCCAGTGGGTACATCTTCACCTCTGCAGACAGGAGGCGGGGATTTGCACCTGCAGAACTTCCAGGAAGCGAACGTGCCCCCTAGAACTTGCCCACGGGAGCCCGTGCTAGGCCAGGATGGGGTGAACGGCACCCCCTCGACTCCCATGGTGCAAACGCTCACCCGTGGCCCGGGCGTCTGGGAACTTGTCAAAGTCCTCCTCCAAGTGGGCGGACGTCTTGTCCTCGTCCGTGTCGGATCTGTTGGCGTCACCCTGTGGCCGCAAACAGAAGACACACGTGAGGGTCCCCGGGGACAGGAACCATCTGTGTCAAACACCCCCACGCAGGCCTCCTCCCTGGGCTAGGCTGGCGTGGAGGTGGACGTAGCCGGGAGGGCTCGGCCCGAGATTACTGCCAAGGGCAGGTGTGGTGGCCAAACGACGCTCGCTCTCCATGTCTGTCTGGTGGGATTCCCGCCCCTCACCTCTGCCTGAAAGCCCTCCACCAGGATGGCCACCAGGAGGTTGAAGAGTACGTAGTTGCCGAAGGTCATCAGCGCCACGAAGTAGAGGGCCGCCCAGGAGGAGGTGGAGGCCATGCCGTTGTAGAGGACAACGTTCCAGTCTTCCTGGGTGAGGATCTGCGGAGAGGGGCTGGTTGGGGCCGGAGATGCCGGGGAGCCCTGGGGGGCGGCTTCACCTCACTGGCCTCAGACAGACCAAGGCACATGCTGGGGCTGCCCCGAGCAGGGCGGGGGGTTCTCCCGGGGACCGCCGTTCCCGTCAGGGGATGCCTGCCCACCCCGGCTGTACCTGGAACACGGTGACGATGGCCCACAGCAGGGAGTCAAAGTTCTTCCTGTCGGGGACCGTGTCTCCAGTGTCTGTTGTCAGGCTGAACTTGCACCCAAAGAGATGCATGCCCAGGATGCTAAGGGCAGGACAGGATGGCAGGGAGAAGAGCAGCAGGTGAGCAGGTGCAGCGCCACGTGGCCATCCCTGCCCCCAGGGGTTGCCCTTCCACGCCTTCCCCATTGGCCGGGTCCCCAGCTTCCTGCTTTACAGGGTCCTCCCTGCCGGTGCCCATGGCCTAGCCACCTCCATCCTACAGGTGGGAAGACGGAGACCGGGGTGGGAGGAACCGGGGCCTGTCTCACTCAGCCTGCCTGGGCCGTTCTCTGCCCCAGCCCATCCTTGAGGCTTGACCCCACGCCAGGCTGGCACACAGTGGGTGCTCAGCACATAGCAGGTGAAGGCTGCCCCCACTCCTTCCCTGATTTCCTTGGGGCACAGATCCTCATCCATCCATCTGGGGGTCCTGCCCATCCCCCCACCCGGCTGCGAGCCTGCAGAGTGGAGCCCACTCTGGGGTCCCACAGGGCCTGCCAGCACACGGAGGGCCAGCCAATGAAGTCTGAACAGAGAACCAGTGACGGAGCCTCCACAAACGGGGGGGCAGAGCAGTGGGCGGAGCGGTGGGCGGGCCGTGCCCTAACCACGTAGCCCCGCGGGGGGAGGACGGCTCCCCGGCAGCCAGCCCACCTGAAGATGAAGATGAAGAGCATGAGCAACATGCAGAAGGTGGCCACGTTGTCCATGGTCTTCATGAGCACCACCAGCTGGCGCCGCAGCGCGGGCATGAAGCGCACCAGCTTGAGCACCCGCAGCAGCCGGAAGGTTCGCAGCACCGACAGGCCGCCGTCCGCCTGCCCGACGATCTCCCAGACGCTGCGGGGCCGGGCCGCGGGTCAGGAGGGGCCCCGCCTCCCAGCGCCACGCCCCCTCCTCGCGAAGACCACCCCCCCCCACCATGCCACGCCCCCGGCCCCTACTCTTCCCAAAGCAGGAATGCCAGCCCGGGAGCCTCAGTGGCTGAGAAGTTAAGCCGTGTCAAGGCGACTAGAGCCCCGCGGGGGGGGGGGGGGGGGGGGAGGGGGGGATGCGATTCACCATCTAAATAGCTGCTGTCACTGGTGGCTGCCAGCCCCCAGCAGCTGCCAGAACTTGGGCTCTGATCTGGTCAGAAACTTCTCCACCCGGGGCCCTTTCCCCATCCTGTGCTCCTTACAGCGAGCTCCGCCTACCTCGTCTGCTCCCACTCAACCCTGTCCCCGCCAGGGGGGACCCCCTTGACTCCCGAAGGCCCTGCTTCCTCCTGGGGGAGACAGGTATCCCCAGATTCTCCCACTCCTTCCCGTGTTGACGCCGTGCCGCAGATATCCCAGAGGAAAGCTGGCCTTCCTTGCAGGCACGGAGCCCCGAGTGGACTCCAGCCAGGAGGCGGAAGGGCCGCCGAGTGTCTACGCCGTCCCCACAGGGAACGGCTCCACCACATTCTGGAAACATTCTGAAACGCGGTGGACTGCGTGCAGCTGGCAGCGCCAGTAGGAAGGGACCTGGTCCCAGGGAGGGGACCCCGCCCTGCCCACGATGTGTGACTCTGTACAGCCTGCCAGAAACCAGCCAGCAAGCCCTCTCCCTCCGACTGGGGCTCTGCTCTCGGGGCGGGGCGGGGGTGCGGTCCCGGGCCCCGTGGCCCAGGCGGGAGACAGGGGACCACCTGATGACCACGATGATGCCGTCGAAGATGTTGTAGGGGTTCCGGATGTAGCCCAGCGGGCCGCAGGCCAGCAGCTTCAGCAGCATCTCCAGGGCGAACACACTGGTGAACACGATGTTGCTGATCTCCAGGGCGTTGGTCAGCTCGTCAGGCTGCGGGCAGTGGGGAGGCCGTCACGCCCCACCCACGGCTCCCACCCCTCCGAGGCAGGAGGGCTCCCTGCCCCCAGGAATCCGAGCGCGGGTTCAACTACACTGGTGCAGCGGCTTGGAAGCCACCCGACTGGCTGCCCTCTGGAGGAGGAAGCGGATCCCGGCCTGCCTGGCCCTCCCACCCTGACCGTCTCCGGCTCCCCTAGGCCCTGCCAGCATGTCTGAGACCGGAGCAAATGGAGGCCACGGGGACGTGGGGGCACCAGCTCCAGGGTAGGCGTGGGGGACCTGCCTTGCATCTGCTTCCCTGGCGTCTGGGGCCTCGCATACCCCTTCTTGCTGGCAGGAGGTTCCAGAGGTCTTCTTACTGGGGACCTGCTGACTTATCTGTGTGTGTGCCTGAGCTAATGTATATGTTCCCACGCATGTGACCACGCCTGTGCACACACGACACGGGTCTATACACGTGTTCCCATCTGCACGGGTGGGTCTTACACGTCCACGTGCACTCACGTGACCACACACACCGGCGTGTGCACGTGTCCACGTGTGCAGAGGCTCTTCCTTACCAAGGAGTCCCCTGAAATCTGCTCACGTCCCTGTCCTTGCCTCACACCCTCCCGAAAAGAGCCTCCCCACACGGGGCCTGCGGAAAGCCACCAATGCTCGGGTTTTCCCTAAATCCTGCCGAACGAGAAAAGCCCGAAGGATGGGACACGAGGAACTCCATTTGGCCACCCCGAGTGAACCAGCCTGGTCCCTACGCCTTCTCCCTGCCAGACCCGGCTGCCGCCCTTCCTGCGGAGGCCCCGGTCCAGGGCGGGGGGTGAGGAGGGCTTCCACGGCTGCTGGGGGGCCAGACAACCCCACCACGGGCTCCCGAGGGCCATTCTACACTTTGGCCTCCCGTGGCCACGACGAGCATCCCAGCAGGCCTGGCTCACGGAAGGGGAGCCCTGATCTGCGAGAGCTGAGCCCATCCTCGGAAGAGCCACCAGGTGGCCTGGGGAACGCCCTTGGCCTCTGCTAGGTCTGTGGTGCTCTCCGCGGACCCCAGATGGGTAGAAGCTCCACACGGAAGGCACGGCCCGTGTCCGTGCTCACTCGATGAGGACCCAGTCCCAGAAAGGGACAGGAGCGTTTGTCAAAGGACTGAGCAGCCACCGTCCCTGGCCCCGCCCCCACCCTCAGGTGGGCCCGCGGCCACCTGCCTGCTCGTGGTACTCGACGCCCATGCTCAGCGTGTTGGTGAGGATGGCCACCATGATGCCGCGGTTGAAGTACTTGCTGTCCACGATCCGGCGCAGTTTGCCACCGAAGGCGGCCCAGACGCGGCCCGGCCCGCCCTGCTCGCCCGGGGCCGCCCGCCGCCGCGCCCGCTGCCGCGCGCTGCCCTGGCCTGGCGCGTCCGCCGCCGCGGGGGGCCGCATGGGGTCACGGCGGTCCCCGTGCCGCACGTCCTGCGTGAACTCGTAGACCCCGTTGCCTTCCGAGCCCCCGCTCTCGGAGTCGCTGAGCTCGAAGTCAGGGTCCTCCGGCGCGCTGGCACAGTACGGGCAGCTCTTCAGTTCACAGGTCAGCGTGCCCGCCTGGGGGCTGGGCAGGGGGCAGGGCACGCTCAGGCCCGACAGGCGGCTGGGGGCCCGGCCCAGTCCTGCGGGGGGAAGGACACGGCCGGGTCAGGATGCCGGGCCGCCCCTGCGGCGGAGGCCTCCGCGGGGTGAACGGCGCACGCGCGCACGCCGCACTCACTCCGCCCACACCCAAGGGTAGGGGTTCGAAGGAGCAGAGCGGCCGATCGGCCCCACAGCCACGCCACCCACGCAAACAGAACGCGAGCCACGGTCTCGGACTCCGCGAGGCGTAATTCATTGCAGCGTCCCGAGTCACTGCTATCTGAACCTCCGTCACTCTGACACAGACGAGTCACAACAGTCGCCGAGGAGCCGTGACACCGCTCTCCTGTGCTGAGTCTCTGGGACCCAGGGCGGGCTTCACCCCGACTTCACCCCGCAGCTTCCACCGCAGCCCACACTCCCGGGAGGCACCCGGCGGCCCTGCCCTGCCTGCTCCGGATGCGCCGTGGCCCGCACCCTGCACGCACCCCCTGGGAAGGCCCTGCAGTCTGCAGGGGACCTGGTGTCCCTCCACCTGCCTATCCGAGGTGGGTGCCGCGGAGCTCCAGTGGGGAGGGACCGTGAGTGTGTCGGGGGACATCCCCGCGCCCTCGGGGGCTCCGTGATCTCTCCCTCCCTCCCCCTGCCCCAGCACCCCCACCTAGAAGGGGACCAGACACTCTTCCAAAGTGGTCAGTCCTAGACATGGGCAGGTGGTCCCTCCTGGGGCCGGGGGGGAGGGGGGGGGAAAGAACACAGGCTTCAGGTTTGACGGGTTCTGTCAGCCTCAAATTCTCATACCCTCCTGGGCAAATGCTTGTGTGGCGCTTGCACTGAGGCTACGTGGGGCTCGCTCTAGACCAGGTGCTGTCCCCCTGCCACCGGTCGTGTCACGGCCCAAGGGGCCCGGGGCCTCCCCGGGGAGCACACGGGCAGGGCAGATGTGAGAGCCCCGCCTCCTCTCAGCTCACCGGGCCCAGGTCCCCCCTCCTCTCCACAGGCTGGGCCCGGGGTCCTTACCGTGCTCCCCGACCAGATGCTGGATCTTCTCATAGGGATCAGGGCCCCTCAGGCTCAGGGGGCTGTGCTCTCCGGCGCCCGGAGGCCCGCCGGCCTGCTTCCCCTTGGGCCCGAGGCCGGTGCCGCCTCTGTTGCCGCCCACCGACGAGGGCAGGATGGTGGGGTAGTTCATGGCCCCCAGCCCCGCGGCCGGCTTGAGGCCGGCGGCGGCCGCGGTGTGTGCCACCCGGGCCCTCTCCTGCGGCCCCTCCACGTGGCAGTCTGCGTGGTACACGCTGTGCACTGACTCGGCGTCGGGGCGCCCGCGGCCCGGCGAGGGCGGCGACGGCAGCGCCCCGGCCCGCACCAGCCTGGTGTCCTCGGGGCCGGGCCGGCGCGGGCTACCGTGGCTGAAATGGTAGTGGTGGTGGTGGTGGTGGTGGTGGTGGTAGACCAGGTGGTGGACGGAGGCCGCGTGCCTGCCCGCGCGCCGCGGCCGGCGCCCGGGACCCTGGCCGTGCAGGGCGCCGCCGGGGTCCACCTTCTGGCGCCAACGGCTCTGCCAGCGGGCGTACAAGCGCAGGCCGCGCCTCTTGACCTTGCGGCAGACGTGGCCCACGTACTTGAGCAGCTCCTCGTAGCAGCTGCCGGGCTCCGAGAAGCTGGCCAGCGTGCTGTCGTTGGACAGGTAGCGTGCGCGCTGCTCCCGCATGAGCTGGTTCTCCCGCTGCTTGGTCTCCGAGAACTGCGTGGCGATCACCACCAGGCATAGGTTGATCATGAAGAAGGAGCCCACCTGCGGCAGGCGGGCAGGGGTGAGCCTCCTGCGACCCGGCCGCTGACCCAGGCCGTGGGGGAGGGGGTCACGGGCTGTCAGGGTCGGGTGGGGCGCCCCTACGACAGAGACCGAGCCCCGGAGGGAGACGCCGGAGAGCCACTGCACGGTGGCCGAGGACCCAGCTGTGAGTGAGGCTGGTGGGAGCGCCCCAGGACGGGTGGGGTCCTTGCTGATGCGACGCCGAGCCCCGGCACCCACCGCGGGCTGCACGGACCCTTGCCCCCATCTGCGCACATGTGGAGGACACGGCGGCTGGCGGGGTGGGAGAGACCCCCCCTTCCCGTCACCTGCACGGCTCGCCCCCTTCCCCACTCGGTCTGTTCCCGACGAGACCCTCTCGACCGTGACCACCGCCCGCGCCTCTCCAGGGCGGACCTCTTCAAACCCCTCAGCTTCACTCCCTCCGTGGCACGGTCACCACGCGATGCTCTCCTCTGCTCACACTTGTGGTCAGAAACGAGGCAGGGCGTCTGCCTGTCTCTGTGCACAGCAGGGTCTTCACAGACCCTGCCCCGGACCGCACGACGTCTGGAGGCCCATCTCCACCGTAGGGAGCTGTGCCTGCTGGGGCACCTACGCTCCAGAGAGCCATGCCTTTGGGGCAACCTGTTCTGCGGAAAGCTGTGTCCGGAGGCTCGTGAACACCGTGGAGGGCCGTGACCCCAAGACACGGTCCAGAGTCTTCTGCAGCCTCCAGACGGGACCTGGCCGTGAGAGGGCCTGACGAGGCCTCCCGGAGGTGGGCTTTCTCCTCTGACCACCCCCCACCGGGAGCTCAGCAGAAGCCCCCGGCCCTAGCACGGGCAGCCCTGGGTCTCCTTTGCTCTGGCCCGCCCTGCTGCTCGCCTAGTGCAGGGTCCCCGAGGGAGTCAGCAGAGGCTGGGATGGCGCAGCCTGGGGACGTGGCGACGTCCACCGAGAGGGGAGTTGAGGGGTCTGCGGTCAGCTGTCACGACACAAGGGCACCTCCACCCACTAGCGCTGGCGGCCACAGACATCCTGCCCAGCCCCCAGGACTCGCCCCGTCGCCCGCACTCACGATGATGAGCAAAATGAAGTAGATGAAGTTGTAGAAAGAGTGGGCGTCCATGACGTAGTACATGATGTCCACCCAGCCCTCCAGCGTGATCACCTGGGGGGGCAGGCGGCTGCACACACGGATGGCCCTGGGAGGGTGGCAGGGGCCTCCTCGCCTGCGTCCCCTCGGGGCCCACCGTGGGGCTGGTAGGGCAAGTGAACCGACCCCCCGGGGCCCCCCCACGCTCGGTGCACCCCCTCGATGGGGAAACTGAGGCCCAGGCCCTCAGCCGCAGAGCCGGGACCCACCTGGAAAATGGCGATCCAGGCGTAGCCGATGTTGTCGAAGTTGATGGCGCCGTTGTGGGGGTTGGAGCCGCCCGAGCGGCACACGTTGTAGTACTGGTTCCAGTTGATGCAGGCGTTGCGGCCCGCGCCAGCCACGCCCTCGGCCTGCGGCTGCCCGTAGGCCTCCCAGCCCAGCGTGCACTCCACGCGCAGCTCGCGGCGGCTGGGGATGTGCGAGCACTTCTGCATGCCGTTGTCCCGGCGCGAGGAGCATATAAAGGGATTCTCCTCGCCCTCCTCTGTCTGGTAGTACGGCCGCAGGAAGGTGAGGTTGTTGTTCCTGCGGGTGGGCGGGAGGCGCAGAGGCAGAGAGGGAGACACAGAGAGACGCGGAGAGATGGGGAGAGAGAGACCAAGATACACAGGAACGCACGCAGAGACAGACACAGAGAGGCAAAGACACAGAGAAGCCAAAAAACAGTGAAAGACAGAATCGGGAAACACGAAGGCAGTGAAAGAAAACAGGCGGGCAGAAACAGTGAAACATGAGCGAATTAACAGAAAAACAAAACCACACCTAAAAACAAAGAAACCAGAACCCCAACCAGAAATAGTCTAGAAAGGGCGCATCCTTAGAGCTTAAGGCTGGAGAGGCAGAAGCCTTCTGGGAGTGGAGCACTGGGTGCTAGACTGGAGGCAGACTGGGGGCGGAGCACTATCCTAGGCTGGGGGAGGAGCCTGCTGGGGACAGAGCATTGTCCTGGGGTGGGGGAAGGAGCCGGCTGGGGGCGGAGCATCTGGGGCTGGGCTGGAAGAGGAGGATCCTGCTGGGGGCAGAGCATTGTCCTGGGCTGGAAGGGGAGGAGCCTGCTGGGGGCGGCTCTTATCCTGGGCTGGGGGCGGGGCATCGTCCTGGGCTGGGGGAGGAGCCTTCTGGGGATGGAGCATCAGGTGCCAGGCAGGCAGGGGAGGAGCCTGCTGGGGGCGGAGCATCTGGGGCTGCGTTGGAAGGGGAGGAGCCTGCTGGGGCAGAGCATTGTCCCGGGCTGGGGGAGGAGCCTGCTGGGGGTGCACAGCCCACAAGAGCCCTTAGGGCCACCCACCTGGCAAAGGTGCTGTCCAGGAAGCAGCGGTTGCGAAGCAGACCAGCCCAGAGCTGTACGCCCACGATGCCGAAGATGAAGAAGACAAAGAAACAGAGCAGAAGGACGTTCCCGAGCATGGGCAGTGTGTCCAGCAGCAGCGTGACCAGGATCCGCATGCCTGCAGGTGGCAAAGAAGTCAGCAGGGCGGTGCTCTCCCGGGGTTCCTCTAGGTCCCCACCCCTCCTGTGGGCCCTGCACCCTCCAGCTGTTCATATATGGGTATCAGCGACTCGGGGTGGGGGGAGCCTGCACTGTGTCCCTACACATTCAGCAGGCGAGGCACAAGGACCCCCGTGGATCAGACCTATTTAAAGGACAGCAGAGCTGTGGTCCTAGGTCTCGAGGCTGACGGGTTCCCCCCACTCCTCCTGAATGACTGCCAGAGCCCCAGGGGCCCCCAGCAGCTCAGGCTTTGGGCTGCCTCCAGCCCTCAGGAGCCTGGGGTCTTGCAACGGGGACAGGGCTGGGAGCATTTCTTTCCGTGCTCTGCGGGAACCATGCAGAAGTGGGCCCTGCACTGGAGGGAGGTGGGGGGGGGGGGCCGCACGGACACCCAGGGCACGTGGTGGTTTTTCCAGAGAGAGTTTTGAAGCCCTTGTTGCCTGGGTGCTGGGGGCTGTGAGAGGGTAAGTTAATTAATCCAGTCACCCAAGCCCTGTGTGCCCTCTACTCACCTGCACCCGTCCCCTCCCAGACCTGAACAAGGGTAAGACAAGCAAGGGCCAAGGCTCAGGCAGCAAACAGCACCCTCGGCCAGGGGGTGGGGGAGGGGGCAGGTGCCGAGGCCTCAGAGCAGCACCTGTGAAGTGGCAAATGGCAGAACGGGCACCTGGGGTCACGGGGGGTGAACCATAGCCAGGAATGGCATGGAAGTTTCAGAAGTGGCGGGGAGGAAGATTTTTTTAATTTTTTTTTTTTTTTTAACATTTGTTTACTTTTGAAAGACAGACAGAGACAGACCACAGGCAGGGGAGGGGCAGAGAGAGAAGGAGACACAGAACCTGAAGCAGGCTCCACGCTCCGAGCCACCAGCACAGACCCCGACGCGGGGCTCGAACTCACGATCATGACCTGAGCCGAAGTCGGCCACTCAACCGACTGAGGGGAGGAAGATTTGTGAGGGACACGCAGCCAGACGTGAACTGGCTCAAAGGGCCACAGATGCGATCCAGGGATCAGAGTGGGCCCCAGGAAGCCAGTGAGATGCAACTCCGCCTAGGGGAGGTGTGCAGTTTGGGACAGGGAAATGTCCCCAGAGGGAGGCCAGGCTGCTGGGGGCAATTCTGGACACTGCAGACGTTTAACCTGAAAAGTGAGTTCTGCAGAAATGGGCCGTGTTGTGGCTTCCCTGCTCTCAAAGGCGGGCCCAGGTGAGCAGACCGCGTGGTGGGTGCCAGGCACCGAGCTGAGAGCCACGCACACCAGCTCCCCTCACGCTCACAGCCGCCTGGGGGGTGGGGGTGGGGTACCACTAGTGTCCTGCTGTTACAGTGGGGAAAACCGAGGCTCAGGGAGGTTCGGTACCTTTCCCAGGCTCACACAGCACCTGAGCCCCACCTGACCCCTGAGGACAGAGCCAGCTGGGCAGGCGGGAAAAAGACCCAGGGGTCCCCCAGCACAGCACAACTCCGTGACACCTGCCCTCTGGTGGAGCTGACGGGCCCGTGGCAGGGGGGGTACTGGTCCCTGGCGGGGGGGAGGGGGGGCACACCCTTCGGGGGGCTGTGGGACAGGCCTGGGTGCCGAGGCCGCCAGGACTCAGGCCTCCCCGCTGGAGAGGTTGTGTGCACACGGTACGCGCAGACCCGTGCACACACACGTACGCACACGCCTCACGTGGTACCGTGGGCACTGCCCTCCTGCCCAGGGAGATGAACGGCTGAATTCAGACGCGACACCGGAAAAGACTCAAACCATTCCCCCGCACGGGCAGATGACCCGTGTAAGGGCGGGCCGCTTTCCAAACAAGCACCCACGTGACTTCCCGGAAGCTTCTCTATGCTGCCCTGAAGCACCAGATGCCTCTGGCGGAGACAGGACCTGAGAGTCAGTGGCATGCGCCAGATGACGAAGCCACCAGGGCCTGCACAGCCCCCAGTGTGACCCAAATGTCGTGCACGTGAGAAGCCCGAGGCCCAGAGCGTCCGGTCACCCCGCCGCACTGTGGGGAGCCAGGACCCCACACTGCCTGCCTGTCACACCGCAACATGGTCCAGGATGGCTCTGTCCTCCCCAGAAGGGGCAAATCCTCCAGGGCCCTCCTCCCCCAGGACGAGGGTCTGTGCTGGGGCCAGAGAGTCCAGAAGCAGGCGGTGTGCCCTAGGGGACCCTTGAGAGCTGTCAGTAAGGCCGGTAGGACACCCAGTCCTGTCCCACGGGGGGGTCACTTACTGGGCACACGGTTGATGGCGCGGAGGGGCCGCAACACACGCACCGTCCGGATGGCGGAGAGGCTCACGTTGTGTCCGTCCAGGGAGTACTCCATCATGCTGGTGGAGGGGAAGCGGGACACAGAGGCTCAGGGGGTGCCCACAGCCCCGGGGACAGAGGTGAGCACAGCCCTTCTCCAGGGCCAGGAGGCCCAGGGCAGGTGACCACACGTTGGGGGCCCGGTCCCTGAGCTGTACGCAGAGCCTCCCTGGGTCACCACTGGGGCCCCTTACCGCTCACCCCATCTGCCTGTCCTGCCAGCCCCACTGCCAGCACAGGGAGCCCCAGGACCCGCGTCCCGCTCCCTGGCAGAGGCTCCCCACCCTCAGCCTCCTCCCAGATTAGGCTTTGCCGGGGGGCCCCTGCAGAGGGCACCGCCCATCCCCCTTCCTGATGGGCCCCAGGGGCTCCCAGCCAGGCTCGGTCAGGCACTGGCGCCACCGCGGGGCAGCCCTAGCTTTGGGGGCCGGGGGTCCGCACCCCGCCATGACGATGAAGAAATCCAGCCTGTTCCACGTGTCGCCCAGGTAGCACTTCTGCCCGAACAGCCCCAGGGCGACCATCTTAATGATCATCTCCACGGCAAAGAAGGCGAAGATGAAGTCGTCGAAGGCCTGGCGGGAGGTGGGGCCTGAGAGGCGGGGCCTGGGAGGCGGGGCCTGCACCCCCGCACCCAGGGGCTGCCCCCGCACGCCCGCACCCGGGGATGCCCACCACGGGCCCACCTCCAGGATGCTGCAGCGCTCCGACCGGCACTCGACGTCCTCGCAGGGCCGGAACATTCCCAGGGTCACGCAGTTGAGCATGATGACCAGCATGCTGACGTGCTCGAACCACGTGCGGCAGGCGGTCGAGTTAAGGGTGGACGCTGGAGGCTGAGACGGCCGCGGGGCAGCAGGGCAGGGGGCGGCGGCACCCCTACGGCCGCACGGTGCCCACAGGCACGTCACGGCCCGAGCCCTCAACAGCCCCCGCGCCCACCCCGTCGGCCGGGCCTCAAGGGGGCAGAGCCCTGGCGCTGGCCACCGTGCGCAGTGACCGCTGCATTCCCGCGCGGGCCACTGCTGCCACCCCCGCGCTGTGGATGACGGCTGCGGCCCCTCTGCCAGGCTCTCCCCCCCCAGCTCGGGTGTTCCAGAGTGAGGCCACACACTCAGTGCCCAGCCGGGACACCGACACATGCTGCAGAGGCACACGAACCATGAGGGGGACTCCACGCTAACCCCCCCACGTGATGCCAGCAGGCGCGGGGTGCCCTGACCACAGCAGCTGGGATGACGGACGCCGGCTTTAGCTCAGCTCAGGGACTGCGTGTGGAGGACCCACAGCCCTCCTGTGCGCCTGGATGGATGGGGGCCAGGGAGGCCACCCCAAGCGGCCTACAGCGACCGGCCACCTCCAAGAGTGTCCTGCTGGCAGGAGAGTGTCCAGGTGGCGTGGGGGCCTCGGGAGCTGGGTCAGCAGCCACCCCCAGGTACTCTGCACCTCGGCCACCCAGACCCGCGAGAACTCCCGGGCATTCCCAGAGCAGCCACCAGGTGGCGCTGGGGCCCCACGCAGGCTGCACAGTGGCCTGGCCCACCGTAGCTGTCTCTGCGAAGGGGTGCATCCCTACACCCAGCCCAGCGGGATCCCCAGGAACTCAGGGAGCCCTGTGTGAGGCATGGGGAGAGAGCCAGGCAGCACGGGGGACGGGGGCTCCACACAAACCCTGTGGACACACGCACGCAGTCCTCGTGGCCGGGAGGGCTTGGCGGTACTCTGTGCACCGCCTCCCCCCCCGCCCATGTCATCCCCACCGCACGAATCCCTGGACCCACCTCTGAAGTGGGCTTTCTGTGGGGCTGCCTAAGCCGGAGAACAAAGGGAGGAGAGCAATGGCCTAGGTGCCCAGAACCTGGGGCACGGTGGGGATAAGGCCTGGGGAGCTGAATGGGGTCAGAAACACGGGGCATGAAGGAGACTCCTCTGCGGGGGCTGGAAGCAGCCCGTGCCCTCATCTCCCCCAGCCTCCTGGGCAGGGGCAGAGCCAGCAGGACACAGTGCAGGGGCAAGAGCGGGTCAGGGCCAGCAGGGCACAGTCCGGCGCGGTGCCAGGCCACCAGGGTAATTATGTTCCCGCCGAGAGCGCCATAATTACAGTTAATGGGTTCAGCAGTAACAAGTGTTTCTTCTGTGGTCTGGCTGCAGAAAACCAGAAATCAGCTTCCTGCTAAGGCGGCCCCCTGGCCCCCAGGCCCCACGATGGGCTGTCCGGGGAGGACAGGCTGACACCCTGGGGGGGTGGGGGGGGGGGTTCGGACAGCTGGCCTAACGGCGGCACCAAATACCCAGGGTGCACCTACTGTGCATAAGCCTGGATCCACCTGGGGATCTTGGGGACCCCCTGCACCGATTGGGTCCCATGCTGTCACGGCGTGCTGAGGCTGCACATGGGCGCTGGTCCTCTCCACCACCCAGGCACCACTCTGCTGGCCTCCCGACCCCTCTGTCTCTCCACTGCTGCGGTAATAGCTCTGTGGAGAGCTCACGCGTGGATAGGACGCGTGTGTGTGTGTGTGTCATGGGGACAGGGCTGTGGTCAGTGACACAGAATGGCTCAGCAGACCGCCCTGCAGGGAGACAAAGCCCCACGTCCCCACCAGGCACGGCAGGTGGCTCGGGGCAGGCGACAGTGGGATGGCGTGAGGGAGTGCATCCCACCCCACCCCTCCTCCCTGACCCAGGTAGACCCTGGGTCTTGCAGGTGCACGCCCCGCCCCCCACCTGGCAGGGAGGCAGCATACACGAGCCTGGGGCCCCCAGTGGGCGTGTGCAGCCACCCGTGCAGGTGTGGGGACTGTCTGCCTCTTTGGAACCTGGAACCCCCTCTCTCTGTCCCAGCACCCCAAGCTCTCCCAGGCTGGGCTGCCTCCCCCACCAGGGAATCCTGTTTCTCCAGCCTGCTGCCTGACTTCTCCCAGGCTTGCGCCAGTGCTCACTCAAGATCCCCCTGGAGACCCCCTGTAGGAACATCCAAACCAGGGAAGGTGTCCTCAATGAGGTGACGAATGTGCATGGTGGCCCTGCACCTGGCCCAGAACAAACCCACCGGCTACCCCCAAGCCCCTAATCAGCACTGCCACAGCCACTCCCGCCAAGCTGTGGTGTGGCCCCTGTTCTGGACCCTGGGGCACAGGGCCAGGCAGGGAATGAAGGGGTAGGTACAAGCATCTCCTGGCCTGGGGGTTTCTTGCAGGGGACCTGGTCTAGACCCCGGAGCTGGTGTCAGGCAAAGCGGAGGACATCTACCCTCAACGGTGGGCAGGAGGCAGACTGTTCAGGCCAGGAGCCGGGAAGGGCCCTCACTCCCCAGGAGGAGACACAAACCAGGCCCCCAGGAACTTGAAAAGACAGCTCTCCTGGGGGCCCCTGAGCTGGGGTCCTACCTCCCCTGTTCTTCCCAAACTGCTGGCAAGCCATGCCCGCCCATCCGCTTCAGGTTCCTCCTGACGGTGCTGCTCCTGTGGGCCTTGGCCTGCCTGCCCCACCCATGAGGCATGTCCTGGGGCTCAAGACCCCTCGGGCAGGAGTCTGGGTACCCATCCTGGAGGGCACGAACACAGGTTCATCCAAGAAGTGGGACACTATCAGCGTGTGTGTGTGTGTGTGTGTGTGTCTGTGCGTGTGTGTGCGCGGGCGTGTGTGTGAGGCTGGGATAACCACGCCGGTCAGCATAGCTCCAGCACCTGGAAAGTTCTCCATCCATCCTGAGATCGCTCGCCCTTGTGGGGCTACTATGCTAGTGATACAGCCTCTATAGCCTCTGCCTCTCTCCCCCACAACCCCAAACACACACCTGGGAGGGAAAAGATCCTAGGGTCCTGCACCGGGGCCCCGAGACTTTTTCTCGGTCCACGTAAAGGAAGGTGCACAGGAGCGTGTGTGGTCCTCACAGGCAGCACAGGTCCTGTGGACAGCCAGGAGGCTCCCCCGAGACAGGGGTCACAGGGCTGAATCAGCCCCCCACATCAGCAAGGCCACCTTCCTCCCCCATCACACCTTAGTGGGTAGCTGAGGACAGGCAGTGCCACCCAGCTACCCATCCAGAGCCCAGTGACTTCTGGAGACTTAATTACACAGATGGGTTTTTTGGATTTTAATTAAAAATCCTTTAGGTTTGGAACCAACTTCTGCAAATTGGAGTCAATTTCCACCATGGGTCCGAGGAAGCCAAGCTGATGCGCAAGCAGGAGGAGGCAGCCACTCCTGCACAGGGAGGGGCCCACGGTGCTGCCCAGGGCCTGGCCGCAGGGGTTCCGGGGGCTTGAGTCCAAAGCTGAACGAGATGGTCTCGCCCACAGGATCCCAGAGCCAGCAAGGCTCTGTCTGGCCAGCAGGGAGCCCTCTGACCTACACTCTTTGAGCGCCCTGGTCCCAGGGCCTCCCTCAGGGCTGGAGACCCCACCAGCGGCGGGGGCAGGGGTCCTGCCTGTCGGGAGACCCCTCAGGCACCATGCCCACGCTGTGAGCCCCACACTCCGCACTCAGAGCCCTTCCAGTATATTCTGCCCAGCCTGGCCCGACGCCAGCCTTGCATACCTCCCCGCTCCCCTTCAGGCCTTTGCTGAACCAAGGCTGCACCACCTCCCCACTTCGAGCAGCCACGCCACGGCTGGCCCCCCAGCCCTGGCGGGTGTGGAGGAGGGGCCCAATCCTGTCCTGAGGCTCTCGGTGCCAACTTCCCGACCTCTCCGACCGTGGCTCCAACGCACCCCACACAGACACCCCAACGCGAGGCCGCAGTGGCGAAGAGGTGGTGGCCGCTGTCCGTGGTGCTGAAGCGGCCCTGCCGGGGCTTGCTCAGGGCTGGGCCACTTGCTGGACAGCCCGGGGGATGCTCGCCTGAGGGACTGAGGCTTTGCTGGGAACCGCTCCATCAATCCACCCTTCCTCATTCTCAGACTCCCAGCTGGTTAAGAAAAGCACACCAAGAGAGGCTTCGAAGACGGCACTGGCCGGTGAGCCCCATCTCCTCCTGTCCCCGGGCGTGGGCACTGGGTGGGAATGTCCCAGAAGCGGGGGTGACCCCAACAGGGCTGGAAGCCAGAAGGGGCTCATGGCCACTCAGCCCCCCGCTTTCACTGCCAACAGGGACCCTGACAGTCCGTGACACTGCCCCTCCCCAGTGACCGTGGTTTCTAGGGTCCCGGAACCAGGTGGAGCTCCCCGCAGACGCTTGCACGGCGCGGGGCAGTGTGGTCCAAAGGGTGGTCCTGGACCCCCGAGCCAAAGCCTCATTGTTAACATGCAGCTCCCCACGGCCACCCAGCTGGCTCAGGGCCCCCAGACCCAGGGGGTGGGCCGTTTCTCCCCCTGCCCAGCTCTGAGCCAGAGGACGAGAGCCTGACGCCGACAATACCACTGCTTGCCCCTCCTCTCTTCTGAGCCTCGGCTTCCCCCCACCCCCATACGATGGGAGTGTGGCAGCTATACTTCAGGGGCTGAGGGAAGCACCCAGATCCCTTACCTTCTGTGGGAGCATCTAGCAGGCTCCGTGTCCCCCCTACCCTCCCTCATCCTGAGAATGCCACTTCAGCTCCCCTGGCCGGCCCCACACACGAGGAGGGAGGGGATGTGGTGTTTTCACCAGAGGGACAGGGACAGGGGGCTGGACACCCCCCACTGAGAGACACACACCAACGGGGAACACAGCAGCTGGAGGGGCCCCTCCGCAGGGCATGTGGGGACCAGGCCCTGATCCCACAGGCTGGGCTCCCTGAGGGGCTGTCAGGAGATCACGCGGATAGATCTGCAAAGCTCTGTCTCCGGAAGATGAGAAAGCCCCGTGCAGGCCAGCCCCGCCCACCGCCCTCCAGAGCAATCTGCTCAGCCAGCTAAGCTCCATTAGACCAAATCCACGACAGCTTGGCGTGAGTGTCCTCGTGTCTGGGGGGAGGGGGTGGGAGGGGGGGCGGCGGGGCAGGAGCAGCAGGAAGCAGGGGGCCCAGGGTGGGGTGGGCCAGAGCCCCCTCCTCACCATGGCCTCAGCCAGGTCAGGTCCCCCGTCTGCCTGTCTGGGACCCACAGCAGCCGCCCCCGCAGCCGAGAGGCGGCCTTGGGCCGTTGTGATCCCCCGTACACGGGGAGTGCTCAGCCCAGACCCCCACGCGAGGCCCTCGGACCCCGATGGGCCTTCAGTCTTCCTGGGTAGTGTGGACAGGTGGCCTGCACGGGCACATGGGGCGTAGGGGTCAGCTCAGCCAGTCCAGGGGCTCCACAGGTGCACACGCCTGCCCCAGACACACAGCGGCCGATGGAGGTCCCACATGCTGGGCCAAGGGCCCCACTCCGGTTGGACCGCTGATGGGGGCAAGCCCTTCCCAGCCCTGGGGGAGGTGGTGTGGGGCCTTCCGTGCCGCGGTGCACACAGGGCCTGCCGCCCCCGCCCCCCAGCCTTCATTCTCCTGAGCATTCAAGCTTGCTCTTCCATTTTGCTCCAGGAGAAGAGCGTATGTTTATTCATGGGGGAGAAAGCCCATCCTACAAGGGAAAACAATTCTGGGCCACTGACAGCAGACGTCTACTGTACCCCACACGGCTGAGTGGGTGGCTTCAGACAGAACAGCTGTGGGGCCGGAAGAAACACCCCACGCAGGCCCGAGCCAGCCGCAGACCAGACCCTGGGGCCCCGTGGGCAGCACGGGAGACCCCAAGAACCAGCCCACGTCTCAGTCACGGTGCGGCCTTCCCCGAGTCCGGCCCCTCCCGGGCGCTCCGCCCACACACCGACCGCGAGCCGGGCGGTTCCTGGGAACCAGTGAGGCTGCGGCCCGGCGAGCCAGGAAGCACCACGCGGGGCCCCTGAACATCAGACCGTGTCCACGGACAGGGTGCGAGGCTGCAGCGGGGCCGCCGGCACTGGCGCAGAAACACACCCTGCGCAGACGGAGAACCACCGTTCGTGAAAACAGCCACCACGTGGAGGCTCGCTCCTCTAGGACCTGGCTTGACACACGTGTACGAGAAGACACGGGAAAGTTCCGGCAGAAACCCTCACGGGGAGGAAGTGAGACGGGGTCCAGGCCGAGGCTGGGCCGACGGGGCTGGCAGGAGTCGAGAGGCCACTTTTGCTGCCCCCTACCCACCCCCACCCCGTGCCCTCTCGGCCCCCCGGTTCAGTCTGTGTGATTATGCATCTTGCGTGTTCTTACCGGAGACACACGCGTGACGGGGCTTCCCCGACGCTTCCCCGCGGCCCCCATTCCTCTGCACCACTCGTGGACACCATCTCCAGCCCTCCAGGCGGGGCGGGCAAGACGGACAAGGGCTGAGCTTGGCGTCAGGGCCCTCTGGAGACGGCCAGTTCCACGTGGAGCGTAGATGGCTGCTGGCAGCACCACGAACCCCATGTGGGCGCAGCTCCCACCCAGGCGCACCCCAGTTCCTCAGACCATCAGGTCACACACGGCTCGGCACACCCCAGAGAGAGGAGGGCCCTCTGACAGACACGCACGGGCTCACGGCTGCCCACGGGAGGAAACAACCCAAACGTCCACTAAGGCACGCGAGGATAAACAAGGCGTGGCCCATCCGTACAGTGACACATCCCTCTGGCAGAGAAGAGGAGCGGAACCTCCACACCTGCTACCACGTGGGTGAATGGCGCAGGTGGGGCGCTCGGGGACAGAAGCCAACGGAAGAGGACGAGGGTTGTGGGACCTGGTTCCAGGACCTGTGTTGCCTGTGTCCACAACAGGCAAATGTGGACAGACCATGGACTAGTGGCTGCCAGGGGCTGGGGGAGGGGGGCAGAGAGTGAGAGCTAGTGGGGACAGGTTCCCTGTGGGGTGATGGAATGTTCTGGAACTAGGAAGAGCGGGAGGTTGCACCGCACCGTTAACACACTGAACTCCCCAGGACGTGTGCATTTCACCTCAGTGACTGAAACACACAGAGTACTGGGGATTCTTTTTGACCACTCCGTCTTGCTGGAGCCTCCAACCTGTCCTTGCTGTCCCTCAAATCCAGGCGGAGACTCAGGACCGGCACCTGGGCGGGCATGGAGGGACCCTCCCCCCCGGCTCCTCCGCCACGCGGCCTCCCTCCCTGCAGGGTACAGCAACCCCCCAGCTCTGCGCAGATGGGCTCCCCAGCACTCCAGGGTCCTCCTGGTGGCTTCCCATCGTGGGTCCAGCTGCCCGTGGGGATAGCATCCGACGACGCCTCCCAGAACTCACAGCGGACCAGGGTAGCCGGGCCCCTGGGACCCTTGAAAGGCAGAGCAGGAGCTCCAAGTAGGGTACTAAGGCAAAGCCACTTGCCATCCGCCCTGGGCTGTTGTAGCCCAGGGACACCCTTGACCCTCAAAAACCTGGCCTGGCCACCCCTGGTCCCGGCAGGGTCCAGGGCTCCAGCCCCACACCGCAGGGCCTCGGCAGGTCCACACGTGTGCACCTGCTAATGAAGCCCAAAGCCTGTGGGGACTCAGGCCTGGTGGGAGCCGCAGGCGGGGGTCTGCTCCCTGGTCTCGGGGGTTCTGGCAGGGCCCCTGCCCTTGGGGGACCCTGGTCTCCTGGGACCGACTCCTTCTCTGAAGCCCTGAAGGCCCCCTTGCTCAGCAGGTGCGGAGCGGAGACCTTTGGGGGCCCCGCCTGCACCCTATGGTGTGAACCACGCTGTGGTGGGCATCCATGTTCCTGCCGCCAGCATCCACCTTGTCGTCAGTGGGTCCCCCAAAGTCTTATCGCTTCTGCCCCAGCCTGGGGGGTCAGGCACCACCTGAAGGGAGAGCACGCCCCCACCCAAACCCCGGGCAGAGGTACCTTCCCTGGTTCCCGGTGACGATTATTCCATAAACACTCCTGCTTAATTAACTAGCGATGAATCAACTGATTAAGGCTTCAGCCGCCACGACGGGGCCCAGTCCAGGGTGGGATGTTCAACTGCAGATTAGGGGGCCTCGGGGCAGGGGCACTGAACAGGAATGCGGGTGTGTCCGGGCTGGGCTCGCACACGCTGGGCCCCCAGGGAACATCTCGGTCATCTCAGCAGTGCTCGGGCTCAGCCGCTCAGACCTCTGCTGCACAGGCCCAGCACCCCTCACCAGGACTGACTGGTGCGGTGAGGGATGAAGCCGGTGTGGCCGAGACCTGTGGAGGACGGGGCGGGGGGCGGGGGGGGGGCCTGATGTTCTGGACAAAGCCAGCTACCCGGCACTTGCCACCATGCCAGGGCACCTCGTCTAACAGCTGTGGGAACGGACGATGCCCACGGGGCTCCTGGAGCAGGGCCTCTGTGCCACCAACCCTGACGCCCACAGGGGCACAGGCCCCGTGCTCCAGTCTCACATGGGGGACTCTGTGAGGAGGGAGAAGCAGCCACTCCAGATCCCACCACGAAGGAAGTTTCTCTCCCGCCTGAGGTTGTTGCCATGACAACAGGCTGCTGAAAAGGTAAGGAGGGGGCTCTGGGAAGGGCCCCCCCCAGCTCACTCCCTCCAACAGCCCCCGGTCTCCAGCCTCCCCACCCACCCCTTAGGCCACCACCGCAGAATTTTAAGTGGGGGAAGGGGGTGGGGTCCCGAAGATCCCGTCAGCGTCTGGGAAGAAGGGGACGATGAGGGGAGGGCCTGGGGGCTCAGGCCAGGTGTGCCTGCAGGCAGACTATTTCGAAGTCAGAGACACGGCCTTTTCAGCCTGTCCCCACCACACACGTCCACGCTGCACAGGGAGGGCCCCGGTTCCCTGTGGCCAACTCCCATTCGTGCAACCCGTGGGGACACAGGACCCCTGCCCCAGCCAGCCACACGGGCCCTGGGGAACCACAGGTCTGCCGGCCCATCAAGAACTCCCTGGACGTGGCTCACCCAGCACCTTGGCGACAGGATCTGCCACAGCCACTGTGGGGGGCAGCGGTACCCGCCCCCGAATCTGACATGGGCCCTGCCAGCCTCTGTGCCCGCCTGTCCCCTGGCCTCTCCCAAATGGTTCCTCTGCTCCGAGCCCCAGCCCCCTGCTGCTTCCCCTCTGGCCAGACTCAGGCTGCAAGGAGCCCTCCTCCCCACTCTGTCCCCGTCCCCATCCGCTCACCCGTCCCTAGGCCGGTGTGACTCATGCTCACTGGGCTCCGGCTGGGGTGGGGAGCCAGGAGAGCTGGCCAAACATGGAGCTGTTTGCTCTGGGCCTGCGGCTCAGGGTCAGGCGGGGGGAGTTCAGGGGGGCCGGGCCGTTCCCGGGAGATCGCCTCCCCTGGGAAGACAAGAGGCTGTAGGCCCCCTCCCCATCGGAGCCGGCCACCCACCCCGGCCACCCACCCCGTGATAGGAGCTCATCACCCCACCCGGGCACACCTCCGGCCACTGGAACATTCTTTCTCTGTTCTGAGAGCTTCTCCCTGTACCGGCGGCCCTGGACACTTCCGGAGCTGTGCTCTGGGACTCGCCAGGAAGCCAGCTCTGACCCAGCAATGAACCCCCTTCCCTAACCCCTGGGCACCCTGCCCCCGCGAAGCCCAGGGCACCCAGGGCTGAGGCCCACGTCCTGCCCAGCAGAGCCCAGTGCCTGGTTCTGTTCTGAGCAGTTCGTGGCACCGACGCCCCTGCTGCCGGCCTAATTTCTGAGCTCATCTGGGCACCGTGTTGTCCTCGCCCTAGCGGCATCCACACCCATCTGCCGCAGAAGCAGCCCCCTGGGCCCCGGCAGAGTAGGGCCCAGGGCAGCCAGACCCTGGCAAGAGACCTAGCCTGTGCCCGTGGCGTGCCTGTGCGCTGAGCACTGGAGACCAGCGTCTGGGCATGCGTGTGTCCGCTCAGGTGCGTGTACTACCCATTCCTGTGTGCCGTGCATGCCCCACACACGTGCATCGGAGCAGAAGATGTGCGGGCAGGCTAACACGATCGGACACGTACAGCCGAGCTCACCTTGCCAGGAGGGGGGTTGGAGGTTGGCTCTTCTCCGGAAGAAAGAGCGCCCCCACCCCAGACAAAGCGAAACGCTCATTTACACAAACATCCTGGAGCCCGAGCACATGCCCACAGCTCCCTCTAATTGTGCACAATTTTAAAGACCATGCTAATTAGGAAGCGCGCTAATGTCTCTGCTTAGCTCTTAATAAGGAGCTTGATTTCGGATTTTTTCAAGGCATAATTGAGTGGAAAAGCACCCCGTCTCCACTTCCAATTATCATCCCGCAGGAAGCCTGACTGTGCTGGCCACGGACCCTCATGGAGACCCTGCCAGCCACTTGGTGGCGGCATGTGAGAGTGAGTTGGAGGCCCACAGCCCCCCTCCCAGGCCATTTTCCCGTCTGAAAGGGGAGCTAGCCCCCAGCTCTGTTCCTTTCCTGTTATCTCAAGCTCTCCTGATGGATCTCCACGTCACAGCTCTGGCTCGGTTCCTGCTGGAGCAGCTGAGGGCTTGAACACTCCTAGGACCCGGCCACCCCTTCGGGCTGGCTTTGTCCTGGATGCAGAAGGCGGGTGGACTGGCCTTGCCACGTGAAGCCTCCTTCCCAGCGAGGCTCCTCTGCGCAGGCTGGGGCCCCCTGCAGGGGGCTGTGCATAACCCACCCCCCCCCACCGACCCTGGAAGGGAAAGGCGTGGGTGGGGGGGCACAGAGCCAGGAGGGCCCCCGGGGAGGAGGACAGACCGCCCGTGGGGACAGGGCTTCGGGGCCTGCTCTGGGCAGGAATTCTCCGGGCCAGAAATAACTGCCTCGGCACCAGTGCGCAGCTGCCCGAGGCCCAAATTAGCGACCCCGGGGGACTGGACGCTCCTTCCCTGGGAACTCGGCCTGGGGAACGCGCCTACCCCACCCCCAGCCGGCAGGCCGCCCCGAGACCACGGCCCCAGGGTGTGTAGGGGCTGAAGGCCGCTCCCTCCAGCAAGAGCCCCGGGCCACACCTCAGCAGTGACCGACCCGGAGGCCGGGAGCCCGCATGCAGTGGGAACACGCATCACGTGCAGGTATACATCTCTGCACGCATGGGAGCCTGGCAAAGGGGCCCCCACAGCATGACTGTCCCCACGGCCCTGCCCACGCCAGCCGGCCCCTCCCTGAAAATCCCAGCCTCCCCCCAGGCGTTGCCTGGCAACTGGGCATCAAGAAGGAAGGGCAGGGGGCGCCTGGGGGGCTCAGTCTGTTGGGCATCTGGCTCGATGTCGGCTCTGGTCACCATCTCACGGTTGGTGGGATTGAGCCCCGTGTCAGGCTCTGCGCTGACTGCAAGGAACATGCTCGGGAGTCTCTGTCTCCCGCTCTCTGTCCCTCTCCCGCTGTGCACTCGCTCTCTCTCTCTCTCTCTCTCTCTCTCAAAATAAACAAACATTAAGAAAAAAGGAAAAGGTGCTCCTCCCTGGCACCCCCCACCCCACGAACAGCTGGGCAGCCAAGGACTCCTGCTGGGGGGGCTGGAACAGGGGAAGGGCCCCCAGACCTCCCACCCGAGGTCAGGGACCAAGTCCAGCCCCCACCCACAGACACGACACACCCTCTCCAAGGGCCCACAGGTCACCTTCCCCACCGTGCTGGTAGCCAAGAGCCCCCAGGCACAGGACAGCTGGGGGGCCTGCAGGGCACGGGGGTCTTGAAGTCCCTGGCAGGTTTAGGAAGTAGCCCGCCAGCAGGAGGGCTGAAGCGGGGACAGCCGCGGGGGCCACCCACTCTCCTGAGCCGGTCGCCCACTCAGTGATTCCTCCGCCACCACTACCGGGCGTCCCCGTCAAGCCGGGACCCCTCGCACGGCACCGGTCCCACTGGATGGGGCCTGCCTTCTCGTCAGGGGCCCCGGGGCTGCCCAGAGGAGGATGTTTGGGCAGAGCCCCAGGCTCGGGGGCTGGAGGCCCCAGGACTGGGAGCAGGATCTGGAACCAGGACCGTGGTCCTGAGAACCCCGCCAGGGCTCGGACTCCCATGGTGATCAACCACCCGCCGTGGGAATCGTCCCTGAGCGGGGCAGAGGCTCAGGCTGGCCACTGGCCAGAGCCCACGACAGAGACCCAGGCGGGCCCTCCGCTCTGACTCCTGGAGAGAACCCGGGGTCGGGGCTCCTGGGGGAGGAGTCACGAGCATGTGCTCCCCACACAGACCTCTAGGGGCCCCTGTAGCCCTTGGTAGGGACACACCTGGTGGCAGACTGCCTTCCCAGCGCCCGGCCCGAGTTCAAATCCTGCCTCTGGAAGCAGCCCGAGCTTGGCTCCTCCCCCAAGGGCACCAACCGTCCAGAACCCACCCGTAGGGCAGCCAGAGGGACCCCCCCCCCGAAAAGGCTCACCCTGGGCGGAGGGGCAGGAGTCCATGGACTCTGACCCCTTGTTTCACGGTGGACCCCAGAACCCAGGGACAAGAAAGCTCCTGGTCGGACAATAAGGTCAAGGCCCATGGGGTCGCCCGTCTTAACCGGGCCACCTCTTCTAGAGCTTGGAGAGCCCCCTGCGCCCAAGCAGACCTCCCAAATGTGCTGCTGAGCCAAGCATAAGACTGCGGGCCCCAAGCCCTCAGGAAGGCCCAGGCAGCACCCCCTTACTCCTCACGGGGAGCCACTCCCCCAGCCCCTCAGCCCGGCACCGGACCCCAGAGGCCCTCTGGCCACGGAGGCTGGGGTGCTGGGCCTCGGGCCTCAGCCCTGGCCCTCCTCCCACCACGTTATTAATAGCGGTGACATTTAAAAAGGATGGCCCAGAACCTCAATGCAGATTTCAAAGTGAAACCAGCTGAACTTGAGCTCAGCACCCGGTGCTGCCTCCATGCCTCCAGAGATCCGCCATGCCTCCAGAGACCCCCGCCGACCCCGGCCCATCGCCTGGCCCTGACATTTCCACACTGCCGTCACCGCCGGCGTCCTCACAGAGCCCGCCCCAAGCCCAGGGCCGACGTCCCTTTGAGCTTGGAGGAATGGACAGAGCACAGCACGGTTCTGACCGCAGCTGAGGGTCAGGGACATTCATCTCAAGTAAGAAGTCACGTTCCAGCCTGGGCCGAGGGGAGGGCAGGACGCGCTCATTTGAATTGTCCTGGAGTCAAGGTGCAAAGTGTCCCCAGTACCAGGCCATAGCCAGCTTCCTTGCTCAGCCACCAGCGATGGGCCATTCGCTCCCACGCTAGACCTGCCCAGCCCCGTCCCCCGGCCCTCCTAGGGGCTGAACTGTGTCCCCTCCAAATTCCTATGTTGCAGCCCTAATCCGTAGGGCCTCAGAACGTGCCCGCATTTGGAGACGGGGCATTTGAAAGAGACGACTTATGTAAAATGGGGCCATGCGGGTGGGTCCTAATCCTACCCGACTGGTGTCTTTACAAGAGCGGCTCAGGACGGACACGAACACAGGGACAGCCACGAGAGGACACGGGGACGGGTCAGCCACTGCACGCCGAGAGAGGTCTCGGGAGGAGCAGGCCTGCCACGCCCGGATCGCAGACAAACTTCTGCTGCTAGAGCCACACGATCAGTGGTCATTGGTAGTCACTACAGAAGCGCTGAGCGCACAAACCCAAGTCCCCAGGCGCTGTCACTTACCTGGGGGAACTTCCCTGTCCCCTTGGCTGGTCCTGGCTCACCCTGCAGCTGACCCCGATGCCCCGGCCCCACCCAGCTCCAGAAATCGGGGTGAAGAGACTTGGGGAGTGGCATTGGGGATCCTGCTGCCCAGACAGACGGGGCGGTCGGGACAGTTCAGTTTCTGAGCTCTTTGGCCCCGTCTGTCCCGAGGGGTGGGGGAGGGGCCCCAGCAGCAGCCAGCTTCTGCCACGATGGGTGTGGTACAAAGGGCTCCCGGGGACCAAGGAGGACCACCGGGGACCAAGCTCGTCACCAGTTCCCATAGGAAGACCCAGCAGCCCAGGTCGTGCACAGAGAGGCAGGCTCCCTGAGCTGCCCGAGGGCACAGATGGCTGGCCCGCAGCTCCCTACGGACAGGACCCCCCAGACCCAAGCCCCCCGCGCCAGGCGGGCTGCACGCAGAGTTGGGCTCCGAAAAGCCACCAGGGTAGGCAGGTGGGGACAGGTGCCCCATCACCCCGCGGGCCAGACCTGGGTGATTCTGAAATGTCAGTGGCGGTCCTCGGCACGACACGGGAGGGACACGTTCCCACGGGTGATGCCAGCTCCCAGTCAGGCAGCAATGAGAGTTCCGTGCAGTGGCACACGGGATGCCAACAGCCAGGGCGGCGGCGGCACAAATATTTCAAACAGCACGGCGTTGATGCTTCAAGGGCTGAAATTCTTTAAGTCGAGAGCCCTGCTGTGCCGTTAAGCCGGCCGACCTGCAGGAAGTCAAGGACACCGCACACAGAGACTGCTGAACGAGACACACCCACGTGACTGGAGAGGAGGCTCGGGGGGCCAGGGGCCCGGCCACAGGGGCACCACCCCCTTAGAAGGACACCAGGATGTCCCCGAAGCACGGCAGCCCCGGGCCAGCTGCGGACAAGGACCCGGGGGCAGAGCCCAGGCGGCCAGGGATGGTGATGGCGGGGGAGCTGGTGGGAGACGGGGGCTCAGACGCTGCTGACACAGGTGCGTGTCAGCGGGGCCCGCCTGGCTGATGTGACCGCCTGGGTCTAGTCCTGACGGGCCCCCCACCTGCAGCGCACCATCGGCTTCCCGCCTCGGGAATGCTCCTATACATCCCTCAAAACCCAAAGCGAGGGCCCATCCTCCAGGAAGGAGAGGCCTCCTCTCTGCCTCACTGAGCACCTACTGTGTGTTAGGGACTGCTCCGGGTCCTGGATGCGGGAGGAGACGAGGACCAGGAGGAGTAGTAAATGCGGTGGGCACAGGCCCACTGGGGGGGAGGGGTCCTCCAGGGCCTCCTCAGGGCACATGGTGCTCACGCCTCACGGAGGAACAATCTCAGGACACCTCTGCACGCGCAGTAGGAAATCGCACACTCAGCAGGCTCTAGTCACGTGCGGCTTGGGCTCACATCTGCACACACAGCAGGCTCTCATTCGGCGGATCCCACCTCAGCCGGGGCTGTGGACGCAGGCTTCTGCACACAGTAGGGCCTCACCTTCCAGGAGGCGCACGCGTCCCCGGTGCCCCGTGACCCAGCCTCCCCCCCCCCACGCAGCAGACGGCCCGGCTGGGCCTGCCCACCTGCCCCAGCCGCAGGCCGGCCCTGGGGAGTCTCGCGGCCGAACTGCGTGCCACTCAGCCCAGCCTGGCTCCCCTCCAGCCGCCCGAGTCAGAGCTGACCCCCTAATAACTCGATCCATTATGTCGGAGCAGAGTTCCTGGAAACCAGCAGGAAGGGGAAGGCTTCTGTGAATCATCTGAGCCGTTTCTTTTAAACCAACAACGGGGCGCCTCTCCCCTCCCCGTTGGCTGCTGCTGCCCCTTGCCGGGAGGTGGTGGGCAACCCGCTGGGTGGGGGCCGCAAGCAAGGCTGGACCCCAGCAGCCCGGGAGGAACCGGGTCATCCCTTCCAGAGCACGGGGCCCCACCCCTCCCCCTCTGAGGCCTGGCCGAGTTCCTCCCACCCCGAGGTCAGCCTGCCTGGGGACTCGGGCCGCCCGCCAGTGGCAGTATCTGCGTGATGGCACCTGCCCCCCACCCCCTCCAGGAGACAGATGGTGGAGAAATCAAGGGTGGGCCCCAGGAGTGGGGGCCTGCCGGTGGCTGCAGGGCCCGGAGCGACCCACCCAGACTCATGGGCCCAACAGCCCGCTGCTGGGATGAACAGACGGGCCTGCCCCTGGTCCGGGCGGTGGTCAGGCCCCTGGGAACGCCGTCCACGTTCTCAAGGACGCCCGGGGACCCAGGCATTACGTCCATCCCAGGAGGCGGCGTCTGGGAAGGGGACCACCACTGTTCCAGGCGGGTGGGGGTCCTGATCACCCCCCCACCCCCATCCCCCGGGGGAGCACGGCTCCTGACCGAACCCCACAGCAGCAGGAAGGAGCCCGGACTCCTCCCTGGAAGCGGGCAGTCGAGACTCACCAGACGGTGCAACGCTCTCTTCCCGCTAAAGCTCTGTGCTGTCACAAAAGAAACGCTATGTTAACACGTAACGGGTTTTTACCGTTCTACACGCAATCCTACGCGAGGACTTTCAGATCTGTCGCTTCTGAATCCGAGGAAAGCGAATAAGGAGACCACGCGCAGCACAGAGGCTCCCGGGCCGGTCCATCTGCAGACCCCGCGGTTTGGGACCTCCCGCTCCGGAGGGTGGCTCCGCTGTCGCCAGCTACCACGCTCCGCAGTATCTGGGCCTGAGTCGCCTCGAGCCAAGGGCTCCCACGCGCCAGAGGACATCTCCCAGCGCCCAGCTGGGGGCTCGGGCCCAGCCCCACTGCCTGCTGGGTCCCACTGGTCGTGCTGCCCCCAGGTCCTGAACCCCTGGTCTCTCAGGGACCCTCCCCGACGGTGGCCGGCCCCTCCACAGTGTGAGTTCCGACTGGCCTCCAGGGGCGACCAGACCACCACATGCCTCCGACGTCCACAGGGACAGAAGCTACACGGATGAACGCGTTGCCACATGAAGGGGTCCCCACGCCCCCAAGGAAGGGTGGCCCCGTCCTGCCAAGACCTGCCCAAGGTTGAGCAGGCACCACAGGCCTGGCCCTGAGGGTTCAGGTGGGAACGGGTCCCACCCTTCCCGTGGCAGGCCCTGGCCGTGCTGGGCCCCGAGGCGACCCTTCCCGGGCAGGAGCCCCACAGCCCACCCCCACCCCCGCCTCGAGGGCTGGCTGCCGGCAGAGGGCCGCACTGTGTCTCCGTGGCTGTAGGAAGCCAGCACAGAGGAAGCTGGTGCTTTCATAATAAATCCCGTAATTAGGGAATCCCCGAGCTCTGAGGAGCGCGGGCATGTGGTCGCCTGCTGTGCCCACGTCTCCGGGTTCCCGCCGCCAGGCGCATGGCGTGCTGCCCGGGGGAGATGGGCACAGCCCTGTGGGTGGGAGGGGGGCCCGGAGGGCGGGGACCAGCCGGAACCTGGGGATGCCGAGCTCCGGAGGAAACGCAAGGGCCGTTCTTTGCACTCGGACACGGAAGGCACGTTTGAAGGAGGCTCTGACACCCCCTACCCCACTGGCACATTTCTGGAAGCTTCCACGGGGCTGAGGTTCGGCAGCGTGAGGCTTTGCAGTACGGCTGCAGGCTCCACGTGGAGTGGAGGTACCAGGGAGGCTGGACCAAGGTCAGCGGGAGGGCTGAGGGAAGGGCCGTCGTGGGGTCTGGAAAGCTTCAGGCTGGCCAGGGCCGATCCTGGTTTTGGCCTGGCCTTCGCCCCCCACCCTGGGCGCCTCCCCTAGGAAACCAGTGCCCCCCAAACCTCCAGGGCCTCCACCCACAAGAAGTGGGGGGCTGTCCAGGAGGCATCCGTGACGAAGAGGCTGCTGGGTGACACGGGGCCCCAGAGCACATCACGGGAGACTGGGTGGGCAGGCACCAGTGTGGGTGGAGGGCTCTGGACCATCTGGGGTGAGACCAGGATGGGGTGGCCAGAGCCGGGCTGAGGCCTCCGCACTGGGTAGGGGTGATGGGGGCTGGGGAGGATTTGGGAAGGGGGTGGGGGCTGAGCTGGACCTGGGGACCCGGCCAGCAGGGCCCCACGAGTTGCCTGGGTGGGGCTGCACCGAGGGACCGAGGCAGCTCCTTCCTTCCCCAATCAGTGCACAGCCTGGTGGCCCCAGGGCTTGGTGGTCAGGAGCTGCAAGAACCAGGGCAACTCCCCCTACCCCCGGTGGCTGTGAGGGACCCCCTCAGCCCAGTGCCCTCCCGCTGTTACCACAGGGACGCCCCAAGGCTAGGACACAGCAGTGGCTGGGCACGCCCACACAGGAAACAGGACAGCAAGGTGTCCACCCCCCCCCGCCCCCGCCCCGGAGGCCCCAGGGCCCTCTCGCTGCCGCAGCCCCGCCAAGAACCCTCTGCAGAGCATGTGCCGGCAGGGGACACCAGAAGGGGTGCAAACCCGGTTGGCATGGCAACCAGGAAGCCAGCCGGGGCCTCAAGCAGATTGTTGAGCGCCGGGAGAAAAATGTATTTCCTAATTAAAGTCGGAGAGACAACAGTGATCCTGGGGCAGCATTGGTGACTTGGAGAGAACTCTGCTCAGGGGAGCGGTTTAGACGCTTTTAATGACCTGGTCCCCGCCCCCTCCCTCCCCGTGTCTCTCTTTTACGGTAAAACTCCAGACAAGACCAGAGACCACAGCAGAGTCGGCCAGGCTGCCAGATTCCTCAAAGCTCCCACGTCCCACGGGCCCGCCCCCTGCAGCCCTGCTCCTGGGGGGCCAGGCCGCAGACCCCAAAGGGCCGGAGGGCGTGGGGAGGTGTCCACCCCTCTTGAGGGAGCAGGTGGTGCCTGGCTGTCCACACAGAGATACGTGGGGGGCGGAGGGCTGGCTGGGGGCGCTCGGTCCAGAGGCGAGGGCCCCCCTCCCCATGCCCACCAGGCAGCTGCAGTGCGTTGGAGGCGGGAGGCGCCCTCGGAGGTGGGGGGGGCACCGTCTCTTCCCGCCCGCCCTCCAGAGTTCTGCAGATAAACAGTCTAAATTAGGAATTAAAACATCCCTTGTTCCCACCAGCCGGCAGGCCGTATTTCAAACGTGCAGGAAACACCCCGGCCGCTGCCTGGAGCCCCGAACTTCCTAACATAATTCTGCAAGATCTCCAAGGCAGAAGGGAGGGGGCTCGATGGGGCACAGCTCACTCACCTGGGGCCAGGCCTATCTGAGCCACGGGGCACACAGGCTGGGGTCCTGGGGACATCCCTCTCCCCGCGCACACTGGAGTCAAGCCACCCGGCCCCGGCCTCCCTTCAGCCCCCAAGAAGAGGGGCAGGGGAGCGCGTGGCCCCACAGCTGGGCTCCTCCGGCTGCCCCCCTGGGAGGTGCCTGGGGCACCGGGTGCCCATTGGTGGAGGGCACGGCGCTGGGAACCACCACCCTCCTGACCGCCCGGCTCTCTGCCCGGGAGGAAGCCTGGGTGGGCACGGGGCAAAGACTCCCACGCTCACGCACGGCCTGGGGCTCCCCTGCACTGAGGCTTCCTGCCCCCCCTGCTCCCGGCCGGACCTGCGGGGGCCCTGCCTGGAAAGGGGCACAGCTCTGGGACAGAGGGAGCTCCGTGGCGGAGGACAATCCTCCGACGGCAGAACTTAAGGCCTCGCTCCAGAGTTCCAGACGCCTGGCCCCGAGCTGGGGGCCGCCTGCTCCGGCAGGGGTCTGCGGGTGGGCCTGGAGGCAGGCAGGGGAGGGTACTGCGGCTGGTACGGGGGACGCCACCTTCCTGGGGGTGGTCCTGGGAGAGGACCCGGGGCCAAGGCAGAGATGGGGGGAGGCAGCGCGTCAGGAACTGAGAGGCGGGGTGTGGGGGTGGGCTTCTCTGAGAGCCTCCTGTCCGGCATCTGAGTCTACCCCAGGGCACGAGGACCAGGTGACTTCTGGTGCGTCTGCTCCAATCTCTTCACCAACACCCTACGCGGGGCCCCCGTCCCCCCACACCCATCAGTCCCAGCCACAGTTGGCAGTGTGCACACGCCCACAGCAACCGTGAGAGGGACGCGGTCTGACCCACAGGGGCCAGGCGCCAGGGTGGACGCCAGGGATCTGGCCCTGAACGCCACCCAGTCGCCTCAGGCTGGTGTGGGGGGGCCACACAGCCCCCGCGAGGCACCCATTCTCGGGCCACTCACCGAATGTCTGCTCTGACCCCCCGGCCACAGAGGAGTCACAGCTGCCCAGGACCTACCACCGCCTTTGACGGAAGGCCCTCTTAGCAAGTTGAAGTCGACATTCCTTCTGGAAACAAAACCTGACGGTGCTCAGAAGCAGGACTGAGATCCCAGTGGTGAGAAAACACGGGCTGTGCAGACGCCCACGGGGCCCCCCTGCACGCCTGGATGCAGCTGGACGGCAGGGTACCGCTGGCCCACCGATCCTGGTCTGATGTGGGGCCCCGGTGGCCCCAGGCATGAAGCCACCAGGCTCCCAACTCCAGGGAGCCGGCCAGGAGCACGTGGCCACGAGAGGCCCCTGGGGGACCACCTTCTGACCTAACGGCTGACCCTCGGCCCACGGTGTCAACCCAGGGAGGGGACACCCTGAGGGTGAGGCGGACTGGTGGCGGGGACAGGGAGCCACTCAGGCCTCGTGCCTCTGCTCCCCGCATGCACCCATCCATCCATCCCCTCGCCGCTCACCTGGGCAAGTGGACCGATTTCCAGACCCTTCTCCACCACCCAGGACCTCACAGGCCACCAGGTGGCCGTCATTACTGCGTGTGGGACAAGGCACCAGCCTCCTCTCTTCTCAGGACAGAGGTCCCACGGCCTCCTGGTTGGCGCAACATGAGAGAGTCCAGGCCTCGTGGGACCTGAACAGACCGATGCAACCACGGGCCAAAGAGTTCCAGCAGCGACACAGACAGCTGAACATGTGACACCTCCCTCCCTTCTCTGCTCCCCACTCCCCAGTGGCCCCCTGACATCAGGAGATCACTCTGCTATCTGCAATTCTCTAGAACCTTCCCCACATCCTCTCTGCTGTCCTGAGCACCCCTGAGCCATCAGCCTTAGGCCTGGACGGAAGCAGCCTGTCAGCTCACCCCAGATGGGTGTGGGGTAGAGGGGCGGGCTCTCCAGGGCCAGAGGCCTCAGCCTGGGCTCATCTCCACAGGCTGCTTGGTGGGTGGGGGCCCCAGGGGCCCCAGGGGCCGCAGGGCTGCCTCCCCTTCACCTGAGGTCAGCAGGACCCCGCGAGGGGCATGCTCTACAAATGCAAGCCCTGGGCAGGGTCACCCAGAGGCTGGGGCCAGCACGAGACTGTATATTTAGCCGGCAGGGGCCGTGAGAACAAGTGTTGCCCCAGTGGGCCCTATTTTAGGCCCGCAGCTTAGATGCTCACTGCCAGGATATTTCGGAGCGGGGTGTTGCCAGGGGGCCCCAAGGCGGGTAGCAGAAGGTGGACGGGGGATTTGTGTCTGGAGGAGTCCACGTGGGCCAGGAACTATGTGTCAGGAGGGCGTGAGGGAGGCTTGGCCCCACTGGGAACCCTGCCCTGTGCTCCAGGGGGACCAGAGATGGCAGGACCCAGCCAGGGCTGCTGGGCTCTGGAGAGGTGCCTTCCAGAAGTTCCTACGTTGAGATCCTAGCTCCTACAACCTCAGAACGGGACTATGCTCGAAGATGAGCCTTCCAACCAGCGATGCAGGTAAAACGAGGCCGCTGGGCAGGGACTCTTGTAACAAGGGGAGACCAAAACAGACACAGAGGGATGACTACGTGAAGACACAGGAAGCAGACGGGCACCGGCCCGCCCAGGAGAAGAGTCTCAGGAGCCCGCCCGCCTCCCCTGGACCGCGGACTTCTGGTTTCCAGCACCGAGAGACAGTAGATGTCTGTGGTTTAAGAGTCTGGTCTGGGTTCCCTCATACAGCAGCCCAAGCTGATTAATACAGGGGTCGAGGCTCCAGGTCGCCCCCAAACAAGGCAGCCCCACACAGGAGTTGGGAGACGGTGTACTCAGGAGTCCAAAGGGCCTGGTGCTCCCCAGGAGAAAGCTGAGTGGGATTCAGAGCTCATCCCCAGGGCGTGAGGGAACTCTGGGGGGAATCAGGGCCTATAGAACACACTGGGTATTACCCTGATGGAGACCTGCATTCCTACCAGAGCTGCCTCCTCCAGGAAGCCCTCCCCGCCTGCACCATCGCATCTCCTATGGGACACAACCTGGGCAGAGCCGCCTGCCTCCCCACGTAGCACCCACTCAGGCAGCCAAAAGGTGTCCCAGAATGACCAGAGAAAGAGCCAAAACCCCAAGTCAGGAGCCTCCCTGTCTGGCTCAGGGTGGCAACATGGTGCCTGCCTCCTGGCATGGCTGGGCCCTGGGCAGATGGCCGGACTACCGGGAGCAGAGTCCACCCGCTTCACATGCCTGTGCTGGGACACCCCCCCCCCCGGACGCCCACTCGAGGGGAAGAGCCAACGAGGGGATCGGGGACACCCACACGGTCACCCATCACAGGGAGCCCCGGGCCTCAGGCTGGCCGTGGCAGCAGGATCCTGGGGGTGAGGTGCGACCGTGGATGGTCACTGTGGGCATTCCTGCCTACCCACCCTTGCCTCGGAGGAGTGTGGTCCACCTCTCAGGATACGGGTGTCCCCGCTCCTTCTAGAACGTTCTCCCACCACCAGGTCTGGGGCAGACAGAGGCGTGGGGGCCTATTTCCCACGGCTGAGGGACCACGCGGGTGGCCCCTGGAGGCGGGGGAGGGGGGATGACAGGTGGCAGGGATGCTCATGAAGACGGGCGTCCGAGGAGGTGGGCCGGGGGCTGACCGGATTCGCTAAGTTGCTTTATGTAACTCGGGCCAGGCCAGGAAACCGGAGCCCGGCTGGGGATTAGTGACAGGCGTCGCCATGGCAACCTGATTAGTGGGAAACACGTCGTGTTTGGGAGTGCAGCTCAGCTCAGCAGAGGTAAAAGGAGCCCCAGAGATTCATTAGCAACAGGGTCCCATGGCAACCGCACCAAGCTCATTAATAATTTTTTCTTATTCCAAGTGTGGGTGTTGAAATTCTCCAGAGAGCTGAACGGGAACGGAAGCCGGACGGACACACACACGCACACACGCTGCCCGGCGCCGCCCCGCCCGGGGCTCCACACCAGCACACGCCTCACCCTACCTGTGCGCCCGTCTGTGTGCCAGGACACGGCACCTGGCACCCGCGTGGGCCCAGTGGCCCTGCCCTGCCTGGACGGCCCCTCAAAGGGAGACCCAGCTCAGAAGTGTCGTTCTGACCCCGAGTGGGGGTGGGGGGGCTGCCAAGACCACCTCCCAGGGGATAATCGTCCTTCCCGTCAGCAGGAAGGAAGGCGGGGAGGGTCCTGCTTCACCGGGCGTCAGGCGCTCCCCGGCTGCCGCCTCTGGGAGGACCGCCAAAGTTACGGCAGAGCCTCGGGCTCAGAGACCCCAGGTTTGGTGGGGCAGAGGATTAGCACGCACGCCCCTGGGACGTCCCCCGGGACACAGCAATTCTGCTCTCGGGTGTGCACCCCGAAGACTGGAGACGGAGACCCGCATTCGACCGCGCGCTGCCCACAGGCGGAGGCAGCCCCAGGGCCCCCAGGGCTCGCTGTGGTGCGTCCACACAACAGGACAGGGTACGGCCACCGAAGAGAATGAAACCCTGGCAGGCGCCGCTGTGTGGACCCGCCCAGAGGACGTGACCTCACGGAGAGAACAACATGTAAAGGGCCGCACGGCGAGGGATTCCATTTCTGTGAAACGCCCGGAAGAGGCAAATCTCGGACAGAACGCTGACTGGTGGTGGCTGGGGGAGGGGACAGGGTCTTCTTTTGGGGTGAGGAGAAAGTTCCAAAAATGATGGTGATGGCTGCACGGCTCTGCAGAGACAGTAAAAACCAGTGAATTCCGTGCTTCTGCGCGCGAGGCGCGTGAGGTGTAAAATACACGTCGACACGTCTGTGAAGGAACGAGCGTCTGGGCTCCGAACTCGGGAGACCGTGCAGAGACCTGCCCTGAGCCTCAGCTTCTCCCAGGACACAGAACTCAGGGGACACCGGCGAGGGGCTCCGCACGGCGAACGGGGCGGTTCCTCACCCCTGTCCCTTTGCCCCAGGGTCAGAGGGGACCGGTGCCTGACCCGCAGGGCACGCCCACCTGCCGCAGGTGGAAACATGACTGACAGCCCAGCACAGCCCCCCAGGGCGGCAGCGGCCCCCACCTCCGTGCTGGCTGTGCGGGGCGGTCTGCCCCTTTGCCCGTCCTGGCACCGTCCCAGAACACCCGCAAATGCAGGGAACCCCTGCTACTATGCAGTGCGCGGGGTCTGGACGGGGAGACGGAACACTTATCCTGATAGGGGGCATCCGTCTGGGAGGCGGCTCTGGGGCAGACACACGGGGAGAGTCCTCACCCGGGGCGCTCCGGCCGTGCACCGCCATCCACGCCACAGTGCAGCCCGTGACCCGATCAGTAGCCACACACCCAGGGGCTGCTCTGTCACTCTGTCCCACTGAGCAGGCGGGGGACGGCTCCAGCCCCGAAGGGAGATCGCAAACAGGGCAGGGACGGGCGGGAGGCCGGTACGTCGCTGGACTTTGGATACCGTGATGTGTAGGGACGGTGGCCCCTGTGCGTGCTGAGGGGTCAGTCCGGGCCCCCCCAAGCCCCCAGGGCCCAGATACCCCTCCTCCCTGCCCCAGTGCCCCGCCCCACCAGGCCTGACCAAGGCTCAGCACGTGCAGGGCCAGACCCCCTCCCCGAGTGCGCCCAGCCTCTGCCTGAAGACTCCCAGGGTCTGTATCCCCCCTCCTTGTTCAAGTGACCCAGATTTCATGGTATATTAAAAAAAAAAAAAAAAAGGCTCTGGAACGTTGAGGAAGAAGCGTCGGGAATGCCCAGTTCTAAAACGAGACCGTAGTCGGCGGATTTCACTTTGTGAGCCTCTGTGCCGCAGGCCCAGCCAGCCAGCCGCGCCCCCGGTGCCACTTCTGACCTCCGATCACGTTCTTCAGACTGTGGCACGTGCCCCCAGCCCCCAAACTACCACAGCTGAGGGGGCTCCCAGGACACTCCCCACCCTCCAGGTGGACCGTTCCCAGGGGGTGGCCCCATGTCCCTGCCCCAACCCCCCACATCCGGCGTCCTCCTCACCGTAACTCCTCCTGCCGTCCCCCCCCGCCAACACCTCAGGTCCCCACACGGGTGGGCTGTGTGAGGTGTCCTCTGGGTCCTGGAACGGCCCCTGAACCAAATATTCCTGGCCCACACCTGCAGGGCACCCACCGGCTCAGAACCTCAGGCGCCCGGCCTGCCACGCCTGAGGGCACATCAAGGGCTCGCCAGACAGGTCCCCCTCTCAACACCATGGGACACACGGTGCCTCCCTGTGGCCAAACCAGCACGGCCGCCCTGCCGGCGGCCCGGGCTCCGGGCCGTGTCCTAGTCCCCCTCCACGAGGCGCTAATGCAGGCTGACTCATCGGACTGCGGCCGGCTGGCGACCGACCGCTGCAAAGACAAAGGGCCGCACGGCGGGGCGGACGATGGCGCGTGGCCCCCACCTGGCCCAGGGGACGCCCTCTGTGCTTCCAGACACGGGTTCCCATCTCTGTGGCAGGGCAGGGACTTCAAGAAGCAGTGGGCAGGGCCAGCCGTTCAGTGGACACCCAGGCCGCACATACGCCAGGCGCCCCCATCTAGAGGGAACAGCCGGGGGTCTCTGCCCCCCAACCCTGTGCCAGGTCCCTGACCCCACCACCTGCTCATGGCCACCCCAGCACCCGGAGGCACCCCTCCCCCAGGGGACTGTCCGGATTGTCCTGGGCCGCAGCAGGGCCCGGGTCTCACCTACCTGCCCCTGCCACACAGCCAAGCACTGCCCTGGCACCCCGAACAAGGCCCTGGGAAGCTAGGGGTCCTGTGCCCGAAAGGCAGGGAGCAGCACTGTCCTCACCCATGAAGCGAGGGCTGGGCTCTTGGGGTCGTGGGAGCCCACCCCAAAACGGAGGCAACCTCTTCTCTGGCCACCCCGTGGGCAGGGCCACTCTGTGGCTTCTCAGACAACAATGTGCCAAGGCCCCCCAGAGCCCCCACTGCCCCAGAGCGGGTCCCCAGCTGGGAATCCGGCCCCGATACCGTCAGCCCTGGCACCACTGTGGCCGTGGGACCTAACCGTACCCCCGGGGATACACGAGAGCCCCTGAGAACACGGGGTGGGGGGGGGGGGCCCTGGCTGAGTGGGGACCTCAGACTCTCGGAGAGTCTCCCTTGTCCTGCGGGGAGAGGCCCGAGCAGTGGAAAGGATGGTCCAGGGCATGTGCTCGACACCACGGATGACACTCCCTGGGGGAAGCCCCCCCAGGAGCCCCCGAGAACAGGAACACACGGCCACGGCCACTCCCTGCCCGTCCTCACGGTGGGGCCCACAGCAGGAGGGACACCCCAGGCCGGGAGCCCATGCCTGCCTCGCTGCCTCAGACGTCAGGAACACGTATTCCGTCCACCCCAAATCGCTCAGAATGACTGATTTCACGGTTGGGTTTCCCTCTCCCTGGGTGGCTCCTCGTTGCAGAGCCTGACGCGGCACAGGTGACTGTGATTCATCCTAAAAAGGACTCCCTCCCGCTAAGACATCCCTCACCTCCAGGATCTCCCTCCAGGGGGACGGCAGAAGGCAAGCCCAGGGGGGTGCGAGCTGCGGCAGGTGCCCTGGGGACCACGAGGGAGGAGGGGTCCAGGTGCCTCCAGGTTCCGATGGCTGTGGAAGCCCTGGGCGGCCCTGGGCTGCAGACACATCACCCCAACACCTGCCTGCATCTTCCCAGGACCTCACTCTTGGTTCTGAGGACACAGCCATTGCCCCGGGGCTCCCCCTTCTCCAGATTCACCTCAACCGCAAAAGCCCGACTTGCACAGACATCCACGTTCCGAGCTTCCCCGGAGACGTGAGTTTGGGGGACGCTATCTCAAGCCAGCACGGCGGCTCACACGTGCCAGCTAGTGTGGACGCGGCGCCCGCCCCTCTGCCCACCGTAAGCACACACCCTGCTTGCCCGACCCGAGCACCTGCCCCGGTGCACAGGAGGGGTGCCTCCTCGCCGCGCCCCAACACCGCCGCCCTCGTGTTTGTCTCCCTTCACCCCCCTTCACGGTCTCCCTGGGGCCAGCGAGGACCCGTCCCCAGGCCGGAATCAAGGGCAGAGGCCAAAACGCACACACGGCCTGAGGGATGTGCACGCACCCCTTTTACCAACACGGGGATCGCCGTAACCGAGGGGAAAAGGTCAGCTGAAGGCTGGCCACTTGGGCTGCCCCAGAGGCAGCAGGGGTTCAAAGGGCGCCCCTGGGGCACTGAGTGGGTAGGGTGGGTGGCGGCCTCGGGCCTGGGTCCAACAACACCCGCCACGTGGTTCCACGTCCCCGTTCCACGTCCAGCGTTGGAGAGCCTGGGGCGGAAGGGGGGCCCTGGGGGGGGGGGGGGGCTCGCTCCTACAGCCACCGCCTGGAGGGTCAGGGGCTGGAGGGGCTGGTCCCTCCGGGCCGGCTTGTCGGGCATCCTCCCGGGGGACGTGCCGTACTCGGCCAGTGGTCCAGACGAGGGTCTCAGGGTGGTGACCCGAGTGGCCCCCGCCTCTGATACGATGGTGGGGCCTGGCATCGGAGAGACGCCCGCCCCATGCCCCAGGCTCAGAGGCCACCTCCGCCTGGCTGCCTTGGACCCCAAGGACCCGAATCCCGTCCACCCCACTGGCTCTGCTGCCTACTGGGAAACACCCCCGCCTCTGCCTCCTCCGTTAGCGTGTCCCAGACTGCACACCCCGTGTGCAGACGGGGGACGGGATGGAGAGCAAGTCCAGGGTCTTCGAGGCCCTCTCATCGGCCAGCTGGAGACTGGACTGGGCCCTTCACCACCCGATCCGGGGCCCCCAGTGAACCCCACACCATCAGTGACCAACAAGGACGATCAGTTACGACACAAGGGGAAACCAAAGGAAGCATGGGGCCGCCACCACCTGCACGAAGGGACCATTAACCCCCTTCCTTGGCGGCCAGGGAGAGCCAAGGAATCCTAGAAGGCCCTGGGGCCTCCCTCCAGTGGGGGGACACTGGCTTCAGGCCTGCCCCCTGCAGAGATGCTGTCCCCCCGCCCTTGCAGCCCCCAGGCCAGAGAGGAGCTGAGACACAGGGCTCCTGCCGAAGACCACTGAGGTCGGGTCCAGAAAAAACAGACGCTGAGCCCTGTCCACCCCGATGTCCCCACTGTGCCCATACTCTGACTTCCCCTGGACGTCAGCCTCAGTGGGGGGGAGGGCAGAGTCCAGAACAGAGAGGACAGCGTGACCACACCGGCTTGCTGCCCCTGGCCTGGCGTGTCTTTGTGCCAAGGTCAGGGTCAGGCTCTACCGTGTTCCAGCAGGACGGGCCGTGCGCCCACGGAGGAGGACCAGCGTGCGCATGCGTGCCCGCACAGGCAGGTGCATCGGGAACTTCCGCTCCCTTCCCGGCCTAAGCCGTCCAGACGGACGAAGCTGCGGCCTGGCCTGGGTCCATCCGACACGTGTAAGCATCCAGGCCTGGAGACCACCAGCCGCACCCAAACCTCAGGAGCCCGGGCAGGGGGTTCTGCAGCCCCCTGTCTGCCCTCAGCTTTGGCGAAGAAAGGCCGTGGTGGAGGCCGGGGACCGGGGAGGTCTGCTCTGGGACACAGACCTGGCCCTCACACGCGTCGCAGGCAAGGAAAGGGGCTCGTCCAGGGCCGAAAACCCCCAAGAGCCAGGAGCGGCCCCCAGCCAGAGACGCAGGCGGCTCACAACACAGAGCTTCCTGCTGCTGGCGAGGACACAGGCGGCCCCCCCTCCCCCGCCTCCCCTCCCCCCGCACGCCCTGACTTCGCACACTCATCAGCTGCCCCGCTGATCACAACCCGGGGCCCTGCCAGCCCGTTCCCGCGGCGGGCGGACGGGGACGGGGACGACGGGGACGAGGGCGAGGGCTTGGCGGCCCGACTCAGGGAAGCACACCCCCACCTCCCCCGCAAGGCGTGCGTCTGCTCCCTGCGGCCCCGCCCCGGGCAGAACGAGCTGCTACTCACTCGGGGAAGACGGCGCGGCAGAGTGGCCCCCATCTGTCACCCGCGGCAGGCACGGCGCTCTGGGGATGGTGCCCAGACCCGCTGCCAGCTCTCGAGGGCCAGGCTGTCTTCCCCTGCACCCCATCCTGTCTGGGAATCCAAGGCTCCGGATCACCGCGTGGGGCCTTCGCCTGACTGCGCTCCCCAGGTCCACTTGCCGGGGAGTCGACCTGGGCCCGCGCGACTCCTGGGTGTCGCCGGGGTGTCAGAATTAACCACCGAGGGAGAAAGGGGGTATCTGGCTCCTCTGAGGCTCCCCCCCCCCCCCCCCGCACGCTCAAATACCCACTCGCAAGCAGAAAGAAAAAGGACCTTCCTAACTGGGCCTCCGAGGCTGTGCCGCCCCCTTCCAGGGCGGGCTCTGGACACAAACGGACACCACGTTGGACGCCCCGACCTTCACTGCTTGGGGCCCAGCCTGGCTGCCCTGAATCCACCCCTGGGATGCCAGACAGGCTGGCCCATCCCCCGCACTCCTTCACATCCTCGCTCTGCGCTCGGGAGTCCTGCCAGCAACCCCGGGAGGCCGCTGTCTGGCCTGCCGCACCACCGGCAGGCGCGGGGAGCAACCCTGGACCACCCCGAGGGCTCCACCATGCCAGGGAGGGCGCCCAAAGCCTCCCTCGGCCAGACCAGATTTGGGGGGTCCGAATGCGACACCCACACAGTCCAAGGGCTCGGTCTGGGTGCTGGTGCCGGCTACGCCCTCACCTCGGTCCCACCTCCAGGCCTCTGCCCCCAGGGCGCTCTGTACCTGCTCTTCTCTCCCCACTTCACCACCATTTCGCCCAGCCCGGTCTCCACACTGCCCCGACCTTGAGAAACAAGCCCCAAGGCCAGCTGGAGGCAGAGCCGTTCCCTGAGACCCAGGCCAGCCGCCATCCTGCCTGCCATGCCCACAAGGCTTTCCTAGCCTTGGCCTCCTGCCTCTCCTTACCTGGACCTCCTCGCAAACCCCCAACAGCTCCAAGCTTCAGGGATACGTTCCACCTGCCTCAGGACCTTTGCTTGTGCCATTTGCTCCCCAGCCAAGGACGTTCCTGTCCACGTCCTCCCACCCAAGTCCCTGTCCACTAAGCTTCTAGAGCGCCCCTGACCCCCAGGCCCCAACAGCCTCCACCTGGCCCACCCACCCCAACGCCCTCCCTGAGATCAGTCCAGCCACACTCAGCTGCAGAATGGCTAATGGCCACACCTGGTCTCACCGTGACACACGCACCCAGCACTGACTCTGTGCTTCCTGGCCTCCGCCAACGAATCAGGCCACCAGTGAGCTCAACCAACACCAAATGCTGCCCCAGCTCAAAACCCCGTCAGGGCTGAGGTGGGGGCCCTGGACAAGCCTGAAGTCGAGGCCACTGCAGAGAAAACAAGCTCTCGGCCGAATCCCTTTCTGGGCAGTCCCAGGGCACCAAAAGCAATGGGGACACGGCCTGGTCCCTCGAAGGCGGACAAAACTCAACTCACACTAATTCTCCTTCCAAGGCCTGCCCCCCCTCAAAGGCTGCTTTCCTGTGGGAAGCAGAAACCCATAAAAGCCTTCCTTTTCTTTCTCTACCACCAGCTCCTACCCATCCACACAGCCCAAGCCAACCTCACTTCCTCCAAGAAGCCCTCCTTAGCAACCCACAGAACCCAGGGAGGTGACACCTTACGGCCCAGCTCTCACTTAGGAGAAACGGGAGCTCAGGCCAGTGTTCAGAGCCCTCCCCCTCAAACCCTCCAGGAGCAACCACACTAAGAACATGACCCCCCCAGCCCTGCCTCTGGCGAGTACTCCGAGATCCGCCTCTCCACCGCTGCCCTCTCAGGTCTCGGGGACAACACCACCTCCCCGTGAAGCCCCCACCACCTCCCCGTGAAGCCCCCACCACGATATCCCTGTCTCAGCTGGGGGAGGGCAGGTGTCTCCGCATCTGATCCCCTCCGCCCAGCCCCAGAGAGATGCTCGGCGTGAAGGTATGCCCTCGGGACCTCCTTCTTCACGAGCCGTGAGCTTCAGCCTCAGGGCCGCAGGGGCCTGGCCTGCAGGCTGGTGACCGTGGGCCTGGGGCAGATACGCTACACCCCGGCCGGCCCAGAGGGGTGAGGCCCCCACACTGCGCACACCATTTCTGTTTCGTGTCCCCTAATTCTACCCGGGCCAGGATGGCCTTCCCATCTGCGCCCCCAGGCGGGTTTAGTGCCTGCGCGAGAGCCCCTCCCGGCCTCTGGGAAGACACCCGTTCCCCTGGAAGGGCCGGCCTAGGGACACCAAGTCCAGGGAAACAGACACACTGGTGCCAGACGAGGGCCCGAATCCAGGAACAGCGCGCTGGGATGAGAAGGAGCTCGGAAGAGGTACCCCAGGCCTGCATCCCCAGAGCGCACGCAGAAAGCCCCGTGTGTGCGTAAGACAAAGCGCTCAGGGGATCACAGCCACAAGCTCAGGAAGGTGCACCTGTCCTGTTCCCGTCAGGTTGGTGGGGACACAGCGGGCTGCGGGACGGAGGGGGGGCTGCCCCGCATCAACGCCCCAAGTGTCCTGGCCAGGACACCCACACCCACCATAAGCCCCAGGCGCGGGTGGCGGTTTAACAGCCTGAAGCACGGGGTTCGGCAGACACCTTCAAAACGCTGGACTTGACCGGCCTCACGCCCCTGCCAAACGCTGGGACCTGTGAGTCACACAGGGCTCACCCAGCTCTGCCCTCCAGCAGCCGTGTGACCTTGACGCGTCCCTCTGGCTTCTCCGAGCTCTGTGCCGAGGTGTGTTTGGCCCCCGGCCCCTGGGAAGCGGCTCCTGGAGGTGCACGCCACCCCTGAGCCCCCAAGTGCCTCCTCGACCACAGCCTAGTCCCTCGACACCTTTGTCGGGCTGCAGCTGGCCTCCCCGGGGGCCCCCTTCCCAACCGGTAAGCGTCCCCGGAGGCCCCGCCCGGCCTGGGTGCTGGGACCGCAGCAGCTGCGTCGCGCGTCGCGGAGTCAGGAACCCTGGGGGAGCCCGGGCAGAACATAACCCAGCCACGCGGGCTACAACACACAGATCCCACCCACCTCCCTCTATAAATAAACCTGTGTAGGAGAGACAGCACTTGCCCCAAAAGTTCCAGCACGGTTATATTTTCGAAAAGCAAAGTAAATCGATGAGGGCACGGGCTGCCCCTGCAGGCTCCCTCGCTCTGCGTCGGAGGCCCCCTCAAGGCAAAAGCAGACCAGGCGCGGTCGTTTGTGCCGGGGTCATCCACTCAGCGCTCCCAAAAGGTCGGGGGGCTTAAGGAAGGCCCCTTCCTGCATTCCACTCGCTGACAGGATCCGGGCTCGGCCCGGGCTCCACGGACGTCAGCTGGGATTCTGCCAGCGTCTGGAAAGCGAGAAGCTGCTGCACGGAGTGTGGGTTCCCAGAGCAAACCCAATTACCCCGTTTCCCTCTGACTTTGTCCTCTGCAGCGTGAGAGGCTCCCCAGGATGGGGAGGGAAGCAGCCGGAGGCGGCCGAAGTGCCCCGTGGCTACAGGACGCCCCACTGTCCAGCCAGGGCCGGGCCTGCTGACCCAGGGAATCTCAAGTGTTCTGAGCAGCCGTGCTGAGGCCTCGCAGACCCTTGGAGAGAACCAAGCCCCCCCCCCCCCGTCCAAGCGCGCCAGCTTATTCTGAGTGCCCCCCAGGGCTGACGCACGCCCCCAAGACGCGGCCCTGTATCTGCTGGAGGTCAGCGGCCGTCCCCCTGAGACCAAAGGCCGTGACGTGCCCACCCCGCGTGACAGATGCAGAATTTGCACAGAGGTAAAATGATCCCAGGATCTGAGCCCCTGACCCCCCCCTCCCCCCCCCCCCCCGGTTAGAGGAGACAGTGAGCTCCCCCGGCTGACAAACCCTCCCCCTCCAGCGTGGTCACGGGGAGCACACACACAAGGACACTAACCCAGCCCTGCCAGTCCCAGCCCCCACGGCCCTCTGGGCTGCAGCCCACCTGCACACGGCTCCCCACCGCACCTTCCCTGCGCCCAATAACACAAACAACCTTGTCAGACGCCCTCAGGGACACAGCCTGCCTTGAAGGCCCGGGACACCCAGCACCCCCAGGGTCAGCCTCCAGAGAACACCGCAGCCAGGCAAGGGGGCTGTCAGAAGAGACAAAGTGCAGGCCTCGCAGACTCTTTCCCTAGCTGGTCTCTGCACGAGCTTGGAGAAGCCGGACTCCGGTCCTGTCCCAAACCAGGGCCTCGGGGCACAACCCGCCACCACACCCACCACTCCCGGCAAAGTGAGGTGACCCGGCCATCTCCAGGTCAGAGTCCCAGAGAGGAGGCCAGGCCGGCTGCTGTGCGGGAAGACAAGCCTGATGTCTTGCGGGGGGGTGCCCCCCGAAGGCCATCACCAGTGCAGGACACAGGCAGGCTCTGAAGCCTGCCGCCATGCCTGAGGCCGGCCCTGGGCCTCGGGACCATGATGACCTTCTTGACAACCAGAAGGTAAACTGGACTCAGCCGATGTTTAGATTTCGGAAAAGAGGAGCATGGGTTTTATTACTTTTCTTCGGTACAGATTCTTCTCTCACGTTTAATATTTACACAGTTAAACACACAAGGTAGAAAAAATATACACACACATGGCTCATTTTCACCTCGGTCTCGATTCTGACAGAGAAAGTTTACAGGCTGGTCCCCACCTCCGTCAGCCTCCTGGCCTCGGCCCTGTCCCCCACTCCACGGACCCTGTCTGCCCAGTGTCTCCCTGTGGAAGGGCAGGAAGGCAGGGGCGCCCACAGCCCGGCCACCTGGAAACCACTTCCCACCAGTAAGAGCCAACGTTCAGGATGGACAGGACCCCACTGAGACAGTCCCCAAAGGCCATCTGCTGGGGGGCCACCAGACCAGCTATCTGCATCCCAGAAGTGCCCCGGCCCACCCAACGCCAGTCTAGAACCTTCTCTGCCACTCCGGCCAAGAACAGAAAAGGGGCCCCTTCCCAGGGAAAGCACTAGAAGAAGGGACTCCACAGTGCAGAGCCAGCTGCGTCCCTGCCCCCCACCCCCAGCTGCGCATGACTTAAATCAGCCCCAGCACCGAGTTCAGCCTGGAGAGGCGAGTTCACAACCAACGTCACGGCATCTCTCCCTGGAAAAGGGCCGGCCGCCGCGCACCGCCTCCGGCCCCACCGGTCGATCTCCCGCGACGCTCGGAGGCGCAAAGCACAGGCTGGCAACTTTGCTCCCCTTACTCTACTTCCTTCCGGCCTCCCCCTCCCCTTCCCCGGCAAGGGTCCCGCCTCTGATGGACATTTCTGTCGGCCCCGGGGGCGGCCTTCCCCTCCTGGCCGCCACCCACGGGAGCCCTGGGAGTTCCGACTTCCCGCCCCGCCGACCCCTCTCCTCTCCAAGTCCGTGATGGCCTCGCCGCTTCTCTCCCACCCTCTCCCATCCCGGACGGACTCTGGACCGGGGACACTCCATTCGGGCACGCGGGGACGCCCCTGGTGCCCCCACTCCCGTGCCCTGCGCTGCCCGTGCGCCCAGCCCGCTCCGGCCTCGCAGGGGCCACACAGAGGAGGTCCCGCGCTCCGGACCCCACGCCTTGCAGCCCGGCTGCCCTGGAAGGATATGGGTTACAAACCAGCCGGAGACACCAGCTGCGCGGCCGCGTGGTCTGCCCGAGGCAGAAGAAGACGGTGGCCGCCAGCGCCGGGTACGGGACGGGCTGCTCCTCGTCGGCGCCCAGCTCCGCGCCGCGCTCGGCCGCCGGGCTCTCGGGGGGCGACGCGCCGGCCCCGGACCCCGGCTCCGCCTCCCGCCCCGGCGCCCCGGGGCTCGCCGGGGACGCCCCTGCCGCCACCGCCGAGCCCGCGGCCGGAGCGCCCAGGGGCACTCGGACCTCGTCGGCCGCCTGCGCGCCCTCGGTCATGGTGGCAACGGGCAGCACCTGCGGGGTGACAGGCGGTGACCGCGACCCGGGAACGACACCACTCGCCCGCCTGGGGAACGGCGGAGCTGCGGGAACAGCCGCGGTCGCCGGCATGTCTTTGTCTTCCCTTATTAGAGACAAATGCGCCCCCCGCCCCCGCCCGCCCCCTCCCTCCGGCGAGGGCTGGGCCGCCCCTCCCCCATCGCCGGGGCGGGGGGGGGGCCCCAAGGGCGCCCTCGCCGGCTCCGCTAAGTTGAAGAGGGTCCCGCCGCGCAGTGGGGCGCGCGTCCCCCGCCGTGTCTCACCTCGCTCCGGCGGCCGGCGGCGTCCCCGCGGGCATCGCCCGGGCGGCGCGGTCACCGCGGACCCGGCACGGCGCTCGGCCCCGGCTGGAGCGCGCCGCCCCCGGCCCGCGCCCCCGGCCCCGGCCCGCCGGCTTCGGCTCCCGCTCCGGCTGGCCCGGCGGCGACGGCGGCGACCCCGGGGCGGAAGGGGACCGCTGGGCTGACGAGCCGGGGACGCGGGGCGCGGGGCCGGGGGGCGCGGGGCGGGGGCGCGGGGCGGCGAGCAAGCCCGGAGCGTGTCCGCGCGCGGCGCAGGAAACTTCGGAGTGAGCGGCGGAGGGCGGGGGCGGGGCCGGCGCGGGGGCGGGGCCGCAGGGGCGCCGAGAGGGAGGGGCCGCCCCCGCCCCCGCCCCGAGGCACGCGCGCGACCGACCCTCCCCCATCGCGGGGGGCACCCGCCCGTTCCCAGGGGCAGGGAGGGCGGGGCCGGACCCCTCCGCGCCCCCCACCCCCTCTCCGGGCGCGCGGTGCGCCAGGGGGCGCGCGCGGAGAGGCTCGGCGGGGGGCGGGGAGCGGCGCCAACGTGCTCCCCGCCCCCCGCTGCGGGGGCGGCCCGAGCCGCGGAGGCGGGCTCTCCCCTCCCCCTCCCCTCCCCCTCCCCCTCCCCGCCGCCGCGCACCGCCCCCTACACCCGGGCGAGGCGGGCCGGGGTCGCCGAGGGGGCGGGGCCGGGCGGCCGTGGGCGGCCGCGGCCGTGACTGCGAGGCTGCGTGCCCCTCCCCCTCCGCGTGTGTGTTTTGGGTGTGACCGTGCCCGTGTGATGTGCCGCTGTGTCCGTGGGTGGGATTCTGGGTGCGCCCGCAGCCGCATCTCCCCCAGCGCCCGCGCGCGCGCGCGCGCCCGCGCGCATACATGAGGCAGTTTCTGCGAACTTGTCCCGTGCCCACCCCTCCTGGGTGGGGACACGTGAGACCCTGCGGCCGGGGCCGGGCCCTCCTGCAGCCCCCAGTCTCTCGCAGTGAGCACACGCAGAACAGGTCACTGAAGCTCCTGTGTTCCAGGGGTCCTTCCACAGAGGAGTCCTCGTGGGACCGTCGCTACCTCAGCGCCCGGACCAGACCAGGAAGGCAGGCCCCCACCAGGCACACAGGGAGACCTGCCCTCCGGGTGTCAGCGGAGGGGGTGGGGGCCGGGCCGGCTCCTGACTCCTCCCCACCCCGGTGCCCCGCCTGGAGTCAGAACCAGGACCGCCGGTCGCCATGGGACCTCTGCTCTGGGAGCACCTTCCCCACCCCCCCCAGCCAGCCTCCTCGGAGGGGCGGCTCCCTCGCTCCTGCCAAGCCCCCCCACCCCAGGCAGCGTGCAGAGCCCCACCACCTCCGGACAATGAGCAGACAGCTGGCCGGTCCTCACATGCTGCTCCAGGAGCCTTAGGCCTCACCGGCTGCTGGGGTGGCAGGGAGTGAAGGCCACCTGGGGACTCCCAGACCTGGCACGGCTGCCGCCCTGGGCTTCTCCACCTGCAGGGTGGGAAGGCGCTGTGCGGGGACTCGGGGAGGCCCCGGGGGCAGCTGCGCCCCGGGAAAGGCACGCTGTGGGGTGGACGAAGGTACGGGAAGGCGTGCCCACCGTAGCTGCCGGGCAGGCCCCGGGCGGTGCCCTCTGCGCAGGCTGCTCGCCGCTGAGCGGCACCCCCTCTTGTATATATGAACTTTTCAGGAAAAGGAAAACATTTACTCTACTCTAATGCCGCTACTTAGCGGCCGAGGGCCACAACCAGCAATTAAGGTCCTCAGACAGCAATTAGGGCTCTGGCCACGAGGAAGAAGGCTCTGGAAGAGCCCAGGGGCCTAGACCTCCGCCCTGCAGGGAGGCTTGCAAGGATGGGACAGACACAGAAGCCGAAGCAGTTCCTTGGGCAAGGGTCCCTGGATCCCCTGTTTTCCACACTCCTTGCGATTGAGGGGGAAGCTCCAGATGGGTTTCAGCTGGAGGCTCTTCGTGGTTTGCTGGACAAAAGTCAGCGAGAGGTCAAATGGGTGCCGGGCCCTGGGAGGAACCGGGGACCCAGCGACAGGGACCAGTCCAGGCGCTGTTCTTGTTCCCCGAAGCTTCACTCCAGCAAGGAGGCAGCCAGTAACACATCCTTGGATGCAGGATGAAAACATTTACAAACTGTGTTAAGTGCCATGGAGAGCTGAGAAAGATGGGGAGCAGGAGACATATTGAGAACAAGAAAGCAGCCAGAAGAGGAACAGAGGGTTATTCCCAGCAGGGCGAGCAGCCTGTGCAAAGGCCCTGTGGCACACAGGAGACGGCTGAGGAGTAGGAAAAACCAGAGAGAGCCTGGGGTACCTATGTGCTGGGCCAGCCTTGAGGTGGGGTGCTGGGGAAGGGGAGGGCAGGGCACAGTTTCCACGGGGTCCCTTGGCACAGGGAGAAAGCTGCGTGTCATTCTGAACGAGACAGACTGTCACCCTTTTCTGTCACGCTCTGTCCTCTGGATGTCTGCAGAAAGGGCAGAGCCATGGATTTTTTAAAATAGACATTATTTTTTAAAGACAACATCTGTAACCTGACAAGGCCCATAGCCTTCAGAAACCCCGTGGCCCGTTGCCAGACGGGCGGGGCCGTGCCGTCCCTCGAAGGGGCATTTTCTACCTCCTACTATCTTCCACTCCCATCTGACCGAGCTGAGGGCCTGCCAGAACCATCCTCCCAAGGCTCTGCGTCCCCCAGGCTGGTGCTCACCGACGCCCGCGTTCCCGGCGTCCAGCGGGACTGCCCCCAGGAAGCCACGGGCTTGCACTGGGCCTCCATCAGGCTCAAGGTAGCACAGCCGAGGCCGGCGGTCATCGGCGAGAGGGGGTCTGCCCCACGAGGGGGTAGCCTCGCCCGGGAGGGACAGTGACGCTGAAAACGCCGAGACGGTCATACGTTCGCGTTGCTGCAAAGGAATGTTCAGGAGACACGAGGCATAGGGCGATTTGGAAATTGGCATTAAAATTGTTTAATTAAACTGTACAGAGTGTTCAGATGTATTGTCTTTTAAACCCTCCAGGCCTCTGGAAAATTTGGTTCTGCTTTTTGCTATTTACTCTGTTTTTTTAAGGGCAAAGCTTTTCCTGGACAAAGATGTGCCGTGTGCGTGGGGTGTGGGGGAAATGGCCCCTTAGCTCAGTGGGAGGAAAGTAGACACAGGCTCCGCCCCCCTGGGAGAAGGCCTCAGCCCCTTGAGGTGTGTGGCTGTGGAACATTCCGCCTGCCTTGGGGGGCCCTCCGCTTTGAGAGTCCGGGCTGCGGGGCAGGGGGCAGCGTGGCCACCTCTGTCAGGACCCGGGGGGCAGCCTCCGGAGCTCAGGGGCCTGTCCGAAGCTGCCTCTGCAGTGCTCACCTTGCCGTCTGCTGGCCCCCGTTTGCTTTGTGGGCCAGACCGTGGCTTCCCGTGGGGTTGGCCCGTGCCTGTCCCAGGTGGGTGGACAGGAAGGGCTTAGCCCACTCGAGATTGGTAAGAGCCATGGCCAGAAGCCAAGGCCTGGGGAGGTGAGACCTGGGTCACGCGGCAGGTGAGTGTGCCGGGCCGGGGTCCTCACAGCGGGGCCGCTTGGTGGCTGTCGGGCACGAGTGGAGGTGAGCCCCACTGAGCCCTCTGGGGTGCTGAGGGGAGCCCAGGCCTCCAAGCAGGGGCCTGGGCCGGCAGGCGGCCGACCCACCTTGACCTTCGAGCCCCATGCCCAAAGCCAGGCCCACAGGTGCTCCCCTTACTGTGCGTGCGGCTGGGCCAGGCTCCACAGAGGGTGGCCTTCGGGACGGGCAGCCCGGGCCCCTGCCCAGCCAGGCGGCCTCCAGTGACAGGTGCTTCCCATGTCAAAATACAGGTCGTCGGGGTGCCTGGCGGGGGCTCAGTCCACTAAGCGTCCGACTCTTCATTTCGGCTCTGGTCACGATCCCAGGGTCACTCAGCGTGGAGCCTGCTTGGATTCTCTCTCTGGCTCTCTCTGCCCCTTCCCCGCTCATGCGCTCTCCTCCCTAAGGAACAAAAAAAAAAAGAACAAGTTGCCCAGTTAACTTGGAATGGCAAACAACGAATACTTTTTAGTACAAATATATCCCATGTAACGTATGGGACGTACTTGTACTAGAAACCGTGTTTATGTCTGAAATTCAAATGTAACTGGGTGTTCTATATTTTCTCTGGTGACCTTCCTGCCGGCAGCAGGAGGTGAGGTGTGACAGGGCTGGGAGGCAGACCGGGAGGACTGAGCCAGGCGCCTTCCGTGGGGCCCCAGGGTGCTCACCCCAGGAGTCCGTGCACTCGGAAATAGGCACCGGGGAAGGGGGTGCTGTGCTGGGGCGGGCGGGGGGCACCTGACTGGCACCAGCGAGCGGGCCCTCGCCTACCTGCTCACACGCTACAGGCTCAGACGGTTCGGTTCCAGCCCCAGGCCTGCCAGCTCAGGTCACCTAGGGTCGCTGTGGAGGGGTGCTGGAGGCCGTGGGGTGTGGCTTCGGCCCCCCAGTCTCCACAAGCAGGTCACTCCGAAGCGTGGAACCTTCTAGACCTTCATTCTGCAGGTGCACAGCTGCACAGGGGGTTTAGAGCCCAAGCAGGTGGGGCGGCTGCGAGGTGCCTGGCGCACAGCGTGCACGGAGGGGCGGGCGCCCACTGGAGCCCCAAGGTGCCCGTGCTCGATTTGGGGCACCCACCCGCCAAGCTGTGCGTGTGCACCACGGGGCCGGGGGCCCGGGGACTGGCTGGCCGTTGGCCTGGCGGTGGGGGGGGGGGGTGTCCAGGGCCTCTCAGCATTTCGGATGTGGCCTCGGGTCTCAACTGGGAGCAGTAAGGTTTCCATATTGGATGATGGAGTCTTAAGTGGAGCTGAGCACAGAATCTGTCCGTTTTGTTACAGGTGGGTTGAAAGGTGGTGGAGGGTCTACACACGCTCACCATCACCGCGTGTGGGGCTTACCCCTTCCCGTCCCTCTCCTCCTCCTGTCGCTGTTGTTCGGATACACGGAGCTCCAGGAGGGTGGAGAGACGGTGGGGGGGCACGGCTGCTCCTGGCCCGAGTCTTACTCCCGTCTGCGGGAGCCCTGCCCTGCCCAGGACGTGCTGTGGGCACAGCCCACCGAGGGGTTTGGAACGTCTCCCGAGCCCCCAAGCTCCCTGGGCCTGATAGAGGGGACAGAGACCATGCACACGACGCAGCATCCCTCAGCCGCGAACAGGCGCGTGGCTCTGGCCGGCGGCCTCGTGGGTGGACGTGGGAGAAGCATCTGGCTGGCAGTTCTGCGTACACCGAGCGTCCGGAACAGGCGCAGCTGCAGCGAGGTCGCCACGGGCTGGAGGGAGGGGGACGGGGATGAGCGTCCCTGAGGTGATGGAAGTGTTCTAGAATTGTTCTAGGATCGGACATCCTTGTGCACGTGCTGGAAACCGCCTGCACGCTCTACACTCCAGGGGTGCAGCGCGGGGGGAGTGAGTCGGATCTCCGGAAGCCGCGGGGCTAGAGGGAGGCCCACGCTGATGGGCTGTCCTCAGCAACCTGACCCCCTTCGGGGGTGGCCTCCCGGCGCTTGCCCATCCCTTGGGATCGTTGGCGGCCTAGGGCCTGGGGAGACCGCCCTGCGGCAGCATCTGACAGGGGTGGACTGGCGGGAAGGAGTCGGGGCGTCTCTTGGGTGGTTTGGGTGGGATCTCCTCGGAGGGCGCGTCCCAGCCTTGAATCCAGGGGTGCAGCCCCCTGGGTGTGCAGGGGAGCCAGGGGGAGTGCCCCCCAACAAGGTCGCACCCGAGGGGGAGGGGCGTGGGCCGACGTAGGGTGAGGAAATGGGAGGGGGGGAGGTCACTGGCCAGGGTGCTTCCCCAGAGGACTTTGATGGGGCCGTGGGAAAGCGGGACACCCGAGGCAGATGTCAGGCTTCTCCCCCACCCCCCGCCCCCATTTCCTCCTCCGGCCCCCCTGCGCGGCCGGCCCCCCTGCCTGCAAGGAGCCTGGGCCCGGCAGACTCACTCACAGGGTCCCCGCCAAAGTTCAGGCCTTGGAGTGAGACCCTCAGAGGTCAACACTGCCAGCCCCTCCTCCGCCTGGCAGGCAGTGACTCCCCTATGGACGCCCCTCGAGAACCCAGGAGAGGCGACTCATACCCGCTGGGGACTGAGAAGCCTGAAATGTGGTCTGCATGCTGACCTCTTTCCCGGATTCACCCTCCCACCCCCGCGGGCCGAGCGCTCGGGGTTCATGGCCCAGCCAGCAGGAGCCCCTCAGACCAGCGTGACTCAGCCCCTCCGGGAGCTGCCACCAGCTGCCTGGGGACACGTGAAGGGTGAGCCCGCCTCGGGCAGGCCGGTGATGCACGAGCGCCCTGCGGCCGAGGTGGGTCGGAGGGTGGGGATGCCGGGCTGCAGGGACTGTGGGGACCCTGCCAGGAGGCCAGGCCGCCTCTGATTCCTGTCTCCTTTCACGCATTCACCCCAGGGCACTTTTTTTTTTTTTTAATCTGTACAGTTAAATGGAGATTTGAGCAGCCCTTCCTGACAGGGATAGGGAGCCCCGCTCTAGCTGCAGCGACAGGGACTGAGACAGCAGGTGAGGTGCCCACACACCAGGCCACCACGGGGGCCTGGCAGAGGCCGGGGCTCCGAAGGCACTCACATCATTTACGGTAAAGCGTTCCTGCTTTGTTTAATGTTCCGTTGATTCCCCTCAACGCTGGCTTCCTCAGCACCCGCCCGCCGGGACGTGGCAGGCAGGGCTCGGTTCTAGACGGGGAGGGAGGCTGACGCACCACAGCCGCCAGCCCGCCCGGCTCGGGGGACGCCTGCCTCCCCCGGAGGGAACGTCAGATGGCCCCAGACCCCGCCTGGGAGAGCTGAGCTGTGGCGAGCGGCAGTCTGGCCCTGAGGGCCTTGAGGGAGGAGATGAGGCGGGACACAGCCAACCTGTCCCTGAGGAAAAGCGTGTCCTTGAAGCCAGACTGTGGGCAGGCCAGCAGCCAGAAGGTTCCAGCTTCAAGTGGAGACTTCCAGAACCCTCCTGCTTCCTCACCGGGACAGCACCAACTCCTGGCTAAGGCCTGGATTGTGTCCAGCCTCCTCTTCTTGCCACATGCCTGGGGACGCCCTGGTGGGACTAGCCGGGGGGGCGGGGGGGGGGGCAGCATGGAGACAGCGGGTGGAGGTGTAGGCCCAGCCTGGAGAGGCCTCCGGCAGGTGCGGCGGGGAGTAAGGGAGTGTTGGACTAGCGCCCCAGGGTTCCCGGTGCCCGCATGGACCCTGCATACTCTGAGGCCACGGTGACATGGCAGACACCACACCAGCCCCCACTGTGGCCCTCAAAAGCTAATGTCACCGCCATGTGGTGGAAAGGGGCAGCCTTGCTTCTCAAGCCTCAGAAAGCGCCAGGCAGCGCCAGCCTTCCATGGGAGCCCACGGGAGCCACAGCAAGGGCTGAGGTGCAGGACGCAGAGGTCCTGTTGCAAAGGCAGGCGGCCCAGAGACACAGCCCCAGAAAGTGCCCAACCTCCCGTCCCTGCCAGGGCACCTGCTTCTCGGCCAGTGGGAGAGATTGGTGCCCAGGGAGCAGGGAGGGGGCGTTCCCACACCACCAGTCCCTGCTGTTGCCCCGTTGTCCCTCCAGACGTGAGCCTGTATCACCGAGCCACCTCTCAGATCTGTCAGCAGCTGTCTGGGTGCTTAGAATGACCAGGAAGAACCCCCCACCCCCCACCCAGAACCTGCTCTCGGCCTGGTCTCCACCGGGACCTGCCCCCAGCCCCGGGGAGGACCCGCCTCGGCTCAGGGGCAGGGCCTGCTGCGGGGCACACACTGGGGTCTGCTGGGGCCAGGCTGGATCGGGCCTGCGGGGACCCCCACCCCCCGGGGGAAAGGAGGGCATGAGGCGGCAGAGTGGGCCAGGCCACACGCAGCGTCCAGCTGGAGTCAGGAACCAGGTAGGTGCTCCAGGGAGGAGGTCCGGGGAGACCTCACGACGTAAAGGGAGGGTTCCCTGGCACCCGGAGCTGCCCCCAGGCTGGGGCTCGGGGAGGGGCAAGCATATGAGCACCTGAGCTGGAGCCAGAGGTAGCTGGGGCCAAGCCCAGGCTGAGGTTGGGGCTGGTGCCAGGAGCACAGCCCCTCGGAGGGGCCTCCCCTTCCGTCGGAGAGGCCCCGGGGCAAGGCCGCCCCCCCCCCCGTACCGGCTAGACCCTCGGGACGGGGCCCCTGGACAGTCCAGGAGGGCCAGTGTGGGGGCGGGGGGGGGCACATCCTCTCGGACGCTGATTCTGGCTCCTGACCCCTCCCTTGGCCGGAGAGCAGCTGCAGGAGGCACGGTTTCTGTTCAGCAGATGCCGACGCTTTAATTTTCCTGGATTTATGGCCTCTTCTGTGGCTTCATTACTGAGATAAGGACGGAGCCCATCACTGTCAGCCTCCACTGGGGATGTGCGGCCGGCCCCGCGGACGGACACCGATGCCGTTCGTTCCGGCACAGCAGGGCCGGGGCGGGCGGCCTCCCACCGGGGCCACGTGGCCCACCCGGGACCTGATCAAGGCGTCAGTCATCACCCTCGATGGCGAAGGACCGAAGCTCCTCCCGGAAGACCAGGAACAAGACGAGGTTGGTCACTTCCACTCGACCTCGTCCTGGAGGCTCCGCCAGGCCTGTCAGGCACCAAGAGAGAAAAGGCTGAAAGTTTAGGGGCGCCTCGGGGCGCTCCGTCGGTTGGGCGTCCGACGGCGGCTGGGGTCACGATCTCACGGTCCGTGAGTTCGAGCCCCGCGTCGGGCTCGGTGCTGACAGCTCGGAGCCTGGGCCTCCTTCGGATTCGGTGTCTCCCTCTCTCTCCGTCCCTCTCCCACTCGGGCTTGCTCCCTTTCTCTCTCTCAAAAATAGATACATAGAAAAAAATGCTGAGAGTTTGGGAAGGAAGAAGAAAAACCGTTTTTACACGCAGGCGTCATGATGGTGTGGGGAATCTTTCGGACTCGACTGCACACCAGCGAGCCCCGGGACGGATGTTAGTGGGGGCGGGGCAGCACACAGCATGTGTCTCTTCTCTCCTAAGGACGCCGTCATTGGATTTAGGCCCCACCTGGAAAACGCAGGATGACTGCGTAAGATCACTCACTTACGTCTGGGACCCTGCTTCCAAATGAGGTCCCATCCACAGGTTGCAGGGGTCAGGACGTGGCCACGTTCCTGGGGGGGCTACCACCTGGCCCCTGTCACGGTCCCAGGGTCCCGAGGCCCCTGCCCGATGGGCGGTCCATCGCCTGACCGGCCTCCTGTGCCCACTCATCCCTGCAGACCCGGCCGTCCGCCTCCCTCACAGAGCCCGGTCTGTGGCCCCGGGAAGGTGTCCCCGGGGAAAGCCTTCCTCTCACCAGCCGTCTTCCCTGCGGCTTTATTGAGCGGCTGCCGCGGCCGCCTGGCCGGGGACCTCCTCGCGCTGCTGGGACTGACACCTCCCTCTCTCTTACTTTTGCAGCGGCTGGAACACAGATTACGTTTCGGGTCCCATTGGGTTGAAAATGCTTGTTCTGAGTCCCCGGAGCCCACGTGGGCTGCTGATGTGTGGAGCTGCGGCTTCCCCAACCCCGTGGTCTTCGGGGGGCGTCGAGAGCCGGCCGAGGGCCCCGGACCAGGGCGGCGGGAACCCTCGGGGAGCAGGCTGGAGGCCCCAGGGCAGCAGCAGTGGGGAGAAAAGGTTCACCTGAAAATCCCCACCAATAGCGCCTGGAGATGCCGGTGAAGAGAATAGGGGGAGAGAGGATCCGGGGGAGGGGGTGGGGGTCCAAACGCCACACACACGGGCTGGGAGACCGTCCACGCTGGGAGCAGGGCCTCCCTGGCAGTCGGTGAGACCGAGAGGCGAGTAGGTGCCACAGAGACCCTCTGCCCACCCCCACCCCCAGCCTAGAACATTCGGATTCCTGCTCTCCAAGGACATTCGGAAGGAGAGCACGCGGTTGGAAACAGGGCAGGCAGTAGCCGAGCCGTGGGTGAAGGGTGTGGAGGCTCAGAGTCGGAAACGCCGCAAATCTCCAACACATTCAAGCGCACGCCGCCTGGGGACGCCACGCGAAGAGGGGTCGTGGGGACAGGTAGAGAGAGTCCCCCGGTTTGAGGTCTGGCAGGAGAGAGATCGCAGAGCCGGCATCAGCTGGGAGAGGCCGCGACGGGCGCCAGGCAGACAGGAAGCCGCTCAGACGAGCCCGGGCCGGGAGGGGGCCCGCGTCAGAACAGGGCAAAACCCTTATTCAAAGAAGATACAAAAGAAGATCTAAGTAAACCAGGCGCTCTGATCCGCGTGGACGGGAAGCCTCCACGTGGCAGACGCAGAGATGTTGCTGAAACTGCTCTATAAATTCACGTCCGCCTCCATGGAGCCTAACGGATGTCCAGTGAGTCGGACCAGCTGAGCCCACAACGTCTCGGATGGATGAGGGCTGGGGGTAGCCAAGCCCGTTCCCGGAAAGGACACAGGGCGGTCCCCTCGCCCGGACGCCAGGATTTCCCGTCGCGCCGAAGTCGTCAGAGCACCTGCGCAGCCAAGCCCGAGAAGGAGGCTGGATGGGCCGCCAGCAGGAGGCCTCGCAGGGTGAGCGCTCGGGCCAGCAGGTGTCTGGCCCGCGTGGGCCGGGGTCACGTGTGCCAGAATTTGGTGAGCTGGTGGTGGAAGCGGCCCGCACAACGAGCCGAGCGGAGCCGTGCACGGACTGAGCGCTCCACCTCAGCCCAAGGAGCACCACCCGTGCAGGGTGACAAACGGTGGGACCGAGGGCCGCGTGCCAGATTTAATGACCACACGCCTGGGGCCGCGGGGCTGGGTCCAGATGGGCTCTGGGCACGGGCACGGGACGAGTGCGGGGGTGGGGGGGCGTCCCGGGAACGGCTGGCCGCGGGGGACCTACGAGGAAGACTGCCGCGTGTTTTATTGCATTTGCAAACGGTGTGCTCCGCGTTGTCTCGGCAGCGTTGGGAAGCCGTCGCGCCGGGTCCCTAGACACAGACCTTTGTGAGTTGCCCGGTGACCCTCACACGTGGAGCGCAAAAGGCCGCTCGCGGAGCGTGCACGCAGTGCGCGTGCGGCGTGCTGCGGGAGAGTTTCGTCTCCGAGGACGGTCCGGGGCGAACTCGGATATTCTCCGCGTTGTTGGTCCCGCTCGAAATAGCTCATCGTTTGAAACTGGCTTCAAACAGAGGTGTCCTCCCTCGGTGGGGCGCCCCCACCCCCCGCCTGGCGGGAATGCTTCCACCCACGCCTGGCCTTGGCAAGGTCGCCGTGGGCTCACGTGATGCCACGTGCCGGAGTTCAGGATAGAAGTTTGCTCCAAGAAGAGAGAATCGTTCTCCGCGTGCCCGGCCGTCCAGCCTCCCTGGGAGCTCGGGGAGCCCCAGGGAGGGCACCGGCCCGGCTGCCTCCCACCCAGTCTCCAACAGGGGCTCTGAAGGCACCGTGGCCGGCTCAGCACCCCAGGGGTGAGGGCCCCCCCCTCCGCCCCCGGGCTCCTCTGATGTCGGGGAGGCAGAGTACCAGCCCAGATACAGCACAGAATCGATCCAGTTGTAATTGGGACTTGGAAGACGTTTAATATTTAACTGGATTAAATATTTAAACAGGACAAGATGACAGGGAGCACGGCAGCCCCGGGAGACGGCAGCAGACGGGGTCTGCAGATGGGGGGCGGGCCCCACCCTCCCGGGGAGGGAGGGCCTCAGACACCCGGGCCCCCCTTCCAGATATGGCGGCTGACAGGGGGTTTCCTGCTCTCCACTGGATGGGCACTCAGGACGTCTCCAGCCCCCCCAGCTGGCCCTTCTGAGCGCCAACTGTATGCCAAGCAGGGCTGCGGGATAGGACTGCCCTGCAGGCGCCCCTCAGGAGGTTATGAGTGGCTGTCTCCTTCAGGAAGTCTTCCTGGACTGAGCCAGCTCCGCATCACACACACTGTGACCCTCCTACACCCTTGTCACTCGTCAGGATGTACGCGAGGCTGAGTTTGGCTCCAGTGCACCGGCTGCTCTGGGGACGGATGCATGGCTGTCCTTATGGGGCCAGTGCCCTGCATGCAGTCAGTGCTCAGCACCTGTCCCTGACCAAGGGGCTCCTTGCCTCAGCTGGGGCTCCCAGCAGACAGCACAGGTGACCTGGCTGGGGGACGAGAGGCTGCCGGGAAAGCCCTGTCCCCAACGCCTCCCTGCCCCCGGCTGTCTTCGGGCAGGGACAGAGTTGGGGCTGCTGGGCTTGAAGCCCGTGACCCACCCGTGTCCGAGATGCTGCACAGGTTGGAGGGGCACGGTGGGGCCAGACTTGGCTCCGACCGTGTTGTCCCTGCTGGGGAGGCTGGCTGGGGGGCGGGTGCTCGAGGGACAGCCACAGGGAGCAGTGTGAGGACCCAGGTGTGGGCTTCCTGGGGGGGCCGCCTTGAAGTCCGAAGGCCGGAGAGCTGTGGTGACGGCGTCCCAGGGCCGTGCTCCCTCTGGAGGATCCGGGGCAGGATTCTTCCTGCCTCCCCGGCCTCCGGCATGGCCCTTCCGTGGCTCGTGGCCTCGGCACCCGACCTGTACCTCCACGGTCACGTGGCTGCCTCCCTGTGGGCGTGTGTCTAAGTCCCCTCTTCTTAGAAGGACGCCAGCTGCTGGCTTAGAGCCCACCCAGATGACCTCATCTTAACTAAATCGTCTGCAAAGACCCTCGATCGTCTCCAGATAAGGTCCCATTTGCAGGCACTGGGGGTTAAGATGTGGACTTACGTTTTGGGGACACAATTCGCCCCCCACCCTGGGGTCACCTCCACAAAGGGGGGGCTAAGGGGTGGGCCCAGGGAGGTGGGGAGCAGGTGTCCCCAGCCCCTCCAGAGCCCGTGACGACCCCTCCATGCGGCTGGGCAGGTGGGGCTGGGCCTGTGGTCACCGGCCCTTGACCCCAAGTCCACGGAGTCGAGAGTGGGGAGCAGAGACCTCCTCGGGTGGTCAAAGACGTCGGCCTGGGGCCCCCCACCTGCCCCCCTCCCACCGGAAAACACTAGCAAAGTGGGAGAGGCTGTTCTAGAATCCCCGGGTGGCACCAACCCCACCCCACCCCCAGCTCCCTGCAAGGGTGTCCTGAGTTGGGATCTGGGAGGGATAGGACAGCCAGGCTGGGGGGAGGGCGTGTGTGTGTGTGTGTGTGTGTGTGTGTGTGGTCCCCTGACCGTTGTGGCTGGCAGGAGGTGGCTGTCCATTTGCAGGGCCTGGGGTCCCCCCCAGGGCTCTCGGCAAAGTGTCTTGCCTCACCGGGACCGCATCAACTCCTCGTTTGGCAAGGCCCTGCAGCCCAGGACGCTGGGATCTTAGGGCCTCTTCTGTGGCTGGAGGGCTCTGGGCAGCGGGACGGCCGCCCCCTGCCAGGCGGGGGCAGCTGGGGCCCCGCGTCCCTCTCCCCCGACTGCCTGCCGGGCGGCGGGGCCCCCGGGGCCGGCTGGCGGTTTCCTCCCACACGCGGCACCGCACGTGGACGGGCCGAGCCGGGTCTGCAGAATGTCAACTCGGTGCAGGAGAAAGCACGGGGCGGCCGGGCCCCCGTGATGACTTGCAGACCCCAGGGGCCCAGACAGACAGAGCCCACACCCCAGCCCGGGACCACGGCGGTATTCCAGGCCGACCCCGGCTTCCTGAGTCAGTCCAGGTCTGGGGCTGGACCTGAGGGCACGGCCGGGCTGGAGGAGAAACCAGAGTGGGCAGGGAGGGGCCGACACAGAGCCTGAATCCTCATGGAGGGGGGGTTAGATCCAGAGCAGGGACACCTCACCCATCTGAGCCTCGATCTCCTCGTCTGCAAGACCAGCCCAGTCGCTGTTCACGCTGCAGGGGTGGTCGTGGGCCCATAAAACAGGAGCAAAGTGCGGGGGCCGGTGCTCGCGTCAGCTCTTCGGGCCTCCTGCTGGAGGGGTAGACACACAGACAGAGAAGGGCAGGCCAGGGGCAGGAGGAGGGGAGCAGGGGGAGAGGAGGCCTGGCTGTTGGGGGTCTTCCACAGCCTCCCCCCCCCCGCCTTGGATGTGGGGAGGCTGCAAAGCCCGAGAAAGCCGTGACCCAGATTCCTGGACGCTGCCGGCCTCCGCACAGGAGACTGCTCAAGGTCCCGCCACCCTGGCTCCTCTGTGCCCTGAGGTCCGTGCATTTTACGGAGTGCCTGTCTTCCGCCCTGCAGGCCCCCAGCCCTGGTGTCTCGCCCGGGACTCCTCGGAGGCTTGGGGGGAGGTGCGGCAGGCAGGGGGAGGCCAGCGTCAGTTCGGTCACTCTGTCCCCCCAGGCTGGGCACTTGGGAGGAGGGAGGCCCGGACAAGCCTGCCCCAGTGGTGGCCTGGCGGGCTGGGCCCCCTCCACTGCTGAGGCCCGCGCAGTGAGCACGATGGGCTGCAGGCTGGCCCGGCCTGGGGACAGGACTCCCAGCTGTCTCTCTCACGGGGTTGACCCAGCGAGTCCCCCGTTCTGAGCACCCACACCGCACACCCCTTTCCCACCCGGCTTCAACCCCGGGAGGGACAGGGCACTTATGTCTTGGTGTTTTTCCCAAGCACGGGCTACAGTGGGGAGTGGGTGTCTGCACACAGCAGCCGTGCAGAGGCCCGCGGAGCTGGGGAGGAGCAGAGGGGGAAACTGAGGCACAGGGAGGTCGAGGTCGGTGACAGGCTGGTTTTCGGAAGCAGGCTCTGACAAGAGGGTTCTCGGGAAGGCTTCCCAGGGAAGTCGGCCGGGTGGATGTGCTGGGTGGGCGAGCGGGGGCGCAGCAGGAAGTGAAGGAGGCTGGGCCAGGCCAGGCGCTAAGGCCACGGAAGGGACCCAGGACCACTGCAGTGCCCCATTCACGGACAGTCCTCCGGTTGCTGGTCAAAGGCGGCCCCCACCACGTGCAGGGTGTGCGCCCCCCTGCCCGGCTGGGGGGTCGGTGCTGGGAGGTGACCCTCCGGCTAGGTCCTCGCCCACCTCCTCCCCCAGGTGGGTTCTGGGTGTCGGCTTGTGGTGCACGTGGCCTGATCCCAAAATAAAACATTTGGCTTCCAGGACTGAGAGCCTTGAAATGCAAATACTGCTTCCTTGTTTCCAAAAAGCAGTCACATCCAGGCCTCCCAGAGCCCCGTGTCCTGAGACAGCCGGCGTCCGCGGCCCTTGAGGGGAGCCAGGCAGGGGAGGCTCCTTCCGCCTCTGGGACAATCCGGGAAGCAGGTGCACGACCACCCCCCAGCCCCGCCGTTGTACGGGTGGGTGGTATCCTGATGTCCATCCCAGGACCCCGGGGCGCAGCCTGAACAGCCCCTTGATCACTGTGTGCAGGGCATGGGCATCAGGAAAGGTCAGCCTCCTGCCCTGAAGTCTGAGGACACTCGGGGGCATGCGTCCCCGACACGGTGGGGTCAGGGGGTCTCAGGGCAGAGGAGCAGCCAGGCCCTCCTCCCCCGCCACCGTCCTACAGAAGGACCAGTGAGGTCCCCGGAGGAGAGGGCGGCCAGGTGGGCCTTGCTCAGGGGACACGGGCCTGCATCGGGCCGGGACGCTGGGCCGCCCCCTCCACCCGCCTTGGGACAGAGGAGAAACGGACGTCTGTGGCCAGTCTGCTTCCAAACGGGACCTCAGGAAAGAGCCCCCAGCCCCCAGGCAGGAGGGGGGGGCCGCAGGGAAGGCAGGCCTAGGCCCCGGGGTGGAGGGCGCCAGAGGGGGCCGGGCCTGGGCTGGGGGGACAACAGCAGGGGTGAAACATGGCAAAGGCAGCGCCCCCCCGTGGCCGGGGCGAGCTCCGTCCGGGTGGGGAGGGGGCTCCTCTGTGTCCCGGCTCAGCGCCCGCGCTGGCCTCGGCGGCCTCCGTCTCCAGGTTCCACACTGGAGCTGCCTTGCCCCGGCTCTGACGAGACGTCTAACTGGGAGCATCACACCCGACCAGGTGAGCCTCAGATCACACGTCCCGCGTCAGGGGCACACCGCCCGCTGGCCTAAAATCACATTTCCGCTTCCCAAAAAAGCTGTCTCAGCCTCCGATCGGGGGCTCGTGACCTTGGCCCGGCGCAGCCACCCCGCGCGGTGTCCTGGTCTGAGGATGGCCCAGAGGCTGGAGCGCCAGAGGGCACTTGAGGCTAAGGCGGGCCAGCGAGCCCCTGGCGGGGTGGGGCCCCGTTTCCCCTCCTCTTTCTGGGGTCTGGCATCGGATGTTGAACACGGAGGGTCTGCCATCTGACAGCGCCCCCCCCCCCGCCCAGCCCAGGAGCCCTCCCCACCGGAGCTCGCAGCCCCCGGCCCAGTCCAGGGGTGCTGGTGGGGCAGGGGAGAGCTGCCTCGCTCATCTGAGACACGGGGTGTCCTCTACTCCCTGTCCCTCCCACAGATGGACGGGCTGGAGGTGCTGAACGGAGGCAGGACTGGCCTGCGTGGGCGCGGGGGCCCTGGCCGTGGGGTTGCCAGGCAACCGCCAGTGCTCACGGCTACATCCCGGCTCCTCCTCCTCAGCGAGGAGCCCCAGGTTCGAATATTCGCACTGTGCTGCTTGCTAAGGCGCTGTGGCTCTGGAAGGGAGCGGGGGACAGTGTCCTTGGGGCACGTCAGGAGCGCCTCGCCCGGGTGGCCCAGTCCCTGGAGGGAGAGAATGCTTGCTCAGTGTCCCCAGCACCTGGCCAGGTGAACCCAGCGGCCCAGCCTGGCTCACTCGGGACCCTGTGGGGGGGCCGGGTTTTCCAGCACCTTCTGTGGTTCTCTTTCCTCCCCGACCCCGGGCCTCCTGCCAATCCAGAGCGGTGGCAGCCGGGGAGTGACAGGGGCTCACTGGCTGTGACCTGATCCTTACATGGGGACCACTGAGGGGCCAGCCCCCACCCCCACCACGCAGGCACCATCGAGCCTCGGCCTCCCCAGGCTCTGGGGGGCCTGTGCCGGTTGCACACCTGGGCCCCCCCACCTCCTCATGCAGACCCCCCACTGGGGCCGCCCCCACTAAGGACCAAGTCAGGCGGATGGGGTCCTTGCACACAGCAAGGGGTGGGGCGGCTGCACAAGCCCCAGTCTCACCCCCCCCGCCCCCCGAGAGCTTTGAGGAGAGGCACCCGGAGGGAAGCCTGGAGGCTGAGGGCGTCTTCCTGGGACAAGCTTGTCTCAGAGGAGCAGGGACAGGATGACCCCCTAGGCCCGAGTCCTCTAGGTCAGGGCCCCGGGGGTCGGAGATCTCCACGCCCTCCATGCCAGGCAGGTCTGCAGGCTGTGTGTGTGTGTGGGGGGGGGGAGTTCTCCGCATCTTGGGTGGCCCCCCGGCAGGGGTCAGGGTGCCAGCTCCCGGAAGCACAGGGCCTCCCCTCCACTGGCTTAGGGCAGCTGGGAACCAGGGCGCACAGATACCCAGGCCTTGGTCCCCCCTCGGCTGAGGCCCCCCCCTGGCAGAGCCCCCGGCTGCCCGACACCGCGGAGCCGGTGAAGTCACAGCCCAAACAAGCAGATGGACGTGGCCTTGGTAGCCGTTAGGAGGTGGGACCATTGGCGTGTGCAGATTTCCACACGCGAGTTACATTCGGGAGTTTCCCTTTATCGAGCATAAAAGGCCTGCGTAAGTTCCCGAGTAGGACACGTTCGTTCTGTCTGGTCCCAGGTGCCGGCCGCTAACGGATACCCTTCGGAACTGGGGGGTGTCCACGCAGAGCAGGTCC